>NC_135318.1:96968348-98276714 GCF_048772815.1 Callospermophilus lateralis | reverse complement strand
CAACGTGGAGCGTCCACCGGAGCCCGGAGCCCAGTGTGGGAGAAGGCCTGTGGGAGACGGTTTAGTTCAGGGTGCAGAAGTTGAGGACTCAGGCTTGGCGGGGTCCGCGATGCGCGTTGGATGAGCGCGTTGGATGGGTTTTAACCAAATGTCTTTTGATGACGATGAAGATGAGCATTATGTGTGGGGAAAAGATTCCTTCCTGTGTTCCAGATTTTCCTTTGTCAAAACGTAGGAGGGTTGTAAAATGGTAAGAATCTATTTTGAGAGAATGTCCCTGTGAACCAGAATGGGTCTAATCAATGCACTTTGGATTAGCAATTTGAACGAGGTCCTTTTGCTCCATGTAGGTTAAAAATTAGTCAAATTAAGAAAAAAAAAAAAAAACTCACTCTTCATAGAGAATGCAAGTTTTTTGGTGTGTGCAAATGAAAATTTTAACCTGGAATAGACTTGCCTCTTTAAGTTTTCCTTATTTTGGGAATAAAGCCTTGGTGGCAAAATCAAGGCCATAAAAGATAATTTTAATATCATTTAATGGTAACATAATGCTTCCTTGTTTTATTACAAAGTGAAATCCATAAAACTTATTTTTCAATGTTGGCTGTTCCTTTTTGTCTGGTAATTTAATTGAGGTTTCTGAATTCAACTGGCTCCAACCCTTTTTTCTGTTTGGCCCAGGGCAGCTCACGATTTTTCTCATTTCCTATTCTCAGTCTTGGTTTAATCACTTATAAAATGACAGCACTTACACTGGCCTACCTCATAAGGTTGTGATGTTAAGTAATAAAAGTGTCAATTGCTCTGTGAATGCCAAGTGGAGTTCTTTTATACCTTTTGCTTTCTTAAAAATGTCTTTTTTTTCCGTAAACAAGGGAAGACACAGAAAGACCACATGGGGTCAGGTTCAGCCATCGGTGTGGTACAAAGCTCTTTTCCTGGTCATGGGACCCAGGGATGTTTTTGAGTGGAGATTAGTAGTTTGTCTTAGTTGTGCGTCATAGTCTAGCAGACTCATGGTTGGACTACTAACATGTGAATATATGAACCATTACATAATCTTTTGATGTTTCACTGAGAATGTCTTGTATTGTTACCGCTGTTGACTGGTGACGAGTCCTTGCTTCCCCAATGTTGAAGTATAACACCAGAGAAGCACGCCCAGGCAAGTTTAGAGTGGAAAATAGAAGTTTATTAAAGGACAGCAGACAAGACTTCTCCTGGAGGAAGAAGGGGACCCAAGAGATGGAATCCGTGGAAGTGCGGTTGTTTCCCCTTTTTATAGGGAATGTAGGTGGGAAGGCCCGAGGGGTGGGACACAGGTGGGCCAAAGAAGTAATCTGGGCAGGAAGGACTCCTGAGGCAGCATCTTCAAGTTTGCTGTTCATTAACATTTCTTTGGGATGGGCTATCTTCAAATATGTTGGGGGCTGTTTCCTGGACTTTATTAACATTTCAAGAGTTGCTCAACTTTTCCGGGGATTCATTCTCATGGCCTCCATTTTAGATCTCACTCGATATTAGACCCGATTTACCTAACTCACTGACGACCTAATTTTAAATCTGGCTTCGGTATTACCAACCATTACAGCAGATGACTTCATTTGGCACTGTGGGTCTCATTATAATTTATGTCAGGCTAATCATAATTTAGGTTTACTAGAAACAAAACACACAGTTAGACCAGGGTAAGAGGATACCACACAGCCAAAGAAACGACATGGGTTTAATCAGAGGAAATGGCACCTGGAGACATGGTGGGGGACCTCAAGATTTGAAGGTGTTTCACTGAGTTGGGGGGAATAGTCGTTCTGGTGGTTGCTCAAGGGTGCAAGCAAGATCTGTGGGCGTGCCAGCATTTCACGGGCTGTGGTGTGGGCTCTCAGAGCATGCCGATTTCCTGACTCTCTAGAAAGATATTCCTGGATAAGCAGACCAGGAGCAGAGGGTTCCCTCCAAGAATCTTTCCATCTCCCAAATTCTGATTGTTTCCATCACAGGGAGCAGGAGACAAAGAGTTCAGAAGTCGTTAATTGTATTCACTTGTGTATTTTCCCCTCACACGTGGAGAAAGGCAGGGAGGGTACTTCTTCCCATAATTTCTCCCCGGGAGACTCATTGTTAGCAGAGGTAAACAAAAATGACTGTAATTTGGAGACCACGCTAATGTAGCAACTCAGTTTAGAGTTATGTGTTTAACTTGATGGTGAAAATAATTTTATTTTTCCTTTTTTATGGACAGGAAATTAGTTTTCAAAAATCCCCTAGAGGCCTGTAATGGGAGCCTGTTAGTCCTAGTTAAATTTTTCTTGTCATACCTGTGCTGTTTACCTGAGTTATGAAGTGACATAACAAATTTTCTGTCAGTGTTCATAGAAACGTTAATTAGTTGCCTGGCAGTTTAAATGGGGGGAGGGGGAGCTTTCTATACAGTGTATCATCATCAGTTTTAGGAAACAATCTGTTTGTTTTCAAATTTCAAAATATGTGTTTTTCTATAGAAGGAATCTAGAGGAAGAAGAGACCCAGGGTGCAGAAGGCTATTTTGAGAGCACAGGTCAGTCTATTTCACTCTCATTTAGGAAATTGCTTCTTAAACTTTAATGTGCACCCAAATAGCCTAGGGATCTTGTTAATTAACATGACCAGGATGGGGCCCAGTTCTGTCATCCTTAAGAGCTCACAGGTAATGGCACGGGGCCCCAAACCAAGCTTTTAGTTGGAAGGAGTAAATGGTTAAAAAATCCTTGGAAAAGAAACTCTTTCAAAATATTACATTTTCTTATCCCTGTTTGGGGGACACTTTTTGTGTAATAACATCACAGTTTCACAACGACAGAAGGATACATTTAGATGCAGCATCTATTTTATTTCTGTGAATCTTCCTAATACCATTCTGATGAGTGAGGGGGTGGTTAATTGCATCCGAGTGGGGATATGGTGGGAAAAAACATCAAGACCTAAGTAAACACCATTTGTAATAAATCGGCTAATCACTTTTTACAGCTTTTCAGTTCTCAGATGTCCTTCAAAGTCTGGGTCCTGCCTCAGGAGTGAATGCTGAGAGCAGAGGGTTGTCTTCTGCTTCTGGTCTTGCAGGGAACCTCACAGTAACTTCTGGAGGTGTCCAGGATTCAGAACAAATATCCTCCTTCTTTTCTAGTCATTCTCTCTTTGGGAAGAAAGGAGGGGGGGGGGGCGCAGGAGTGGGACTCAGTGGGAGGCAGGGTAGCTATTTATAGAATTGCTGCACTGCCCCTGGCCATAGCTGCAAATTGCAACTTTCCCAGTATCCTAGAGGAAATAACAGCTCCGACTCCAAGCAGAATCAATGGTAGGTATCCGGCACCTCAGTCAAGAACTTTCTATCCCTGCATGGCCAGCCATCCTCCCCCTCAGCCATTTAGCAGAGTACCAAGTCCATTAGGTGATCCAACTTAACAGTAGTTTCCATGCTTAATTTCCAGTTCCCGTGTAACTGGAAAACTAGATTCATATGGATGGGACTGAGGAGAGAGCACAGTTGACTTTGCATGTTCTGTGAGATTGGTGGGAAGTTCATTGACTTTATCTGCATAATGAGGGTATGCATATGTGCTATACAGGCAAACACGTGTACCCACTTACATTTCTGTTCTCTGAGACAGGCGCACTAGGAGAAACCCAGCTGGGGTTTAAACAACTGTGCAAATTTCAGATTTGGACCAAAAAGCTGAATTTTTAGGAGTAGTAGTTGAATAAGTAGTTGAATGACTTCAATCTTGCAACCCGGCACGGGTATGAACTGCTGGAGGTGGAATATGCCACAGAGTTTGGCATTGTTTGGAACGGTAGTTCTTATTTATGCTTCTAGGGACTGTGATATTGTCTCAGACATCATGGACTATTATGATATCTGACTAATTGAGTTTAACCATTCCTTATAACATGTAACATTATTTTCTACTAATTTAACTTCCTCTAGATTGGGGGAGGAGAGGAGAAAACTGTTGTCCTCAAGCTGGAACAT
This sequence comes from Callospermophilus lateralis, assembly GCF_048772815.1. Lineage (NCBI taxonomy): Eukaryota > Metazoa > Chordata > Mammalia > Rodentia > Sciuridae > Callospermophilus > Callospermophilus lateralis. The sequence continues at coordinate 98,272,705 of NC_135318.1, read as the reverse complement.
AGGTCAGGCCTATAATAAGGCAGGCATTTGGTTATTGTTTGGTTTGCACTAATGTCATGAAATTGATGCATTTTCTTTTCACATGAGAGAAAACGCTACTCATTAGCAATCAATATACAATGCAAATAACCAAATAGGTGATTTAGAACTCAAAAAAAAAAAAAAAAAAAAGGACTATCTTGCTGGGTGTGGGGGACACATGACTGTAACTCCAGTGGCTTTGGAGGCTGAGACAGGAGCCCCACAAGTTCAAAGCCAGTCTCATCAATATAAGGAGGCCTTAAGCAACTTGGCGATACCCTGTCACTAAATTAAAATTTTTTAAAAAGGGCCTGGGGATGTGGCTCAGTGGTTAAGTGCCTCTGAGTTCAATCTGTGGTACAAAAAATAAAATAAAATAAAATAAAAGGGCATGATCTTAAACTCAGTGGTTGGCTCTGTTGGGTTAAGAGATCCTTAAGAAGAAATGCAACCAACAGTGGTTGAACTTCACTTGCATTATGTAGACTTTTTGTTGGGGTCCCTGTCTTGGTTGAGAAGATAGGTCGCTAGCACATCCCTAGTGGCTTCTTTTCCTACCGGCCATATCCTATGGCAGGGACCTCCTGGTGTCACTTCTTGGAACTGCTGATGTAGAAAGTGGCACTGGAGCATGAGGACTTGACTCCGGCCGAGAAGCAGGCAGCTCTGTGGTCACAGACTCCGTAGTTTATTGACATGGAGGCTCAGGGTCTCCTGGAATGGGGCAGATAAACCTTCCTTTCCAATCTTTCAGGACCCAAATGCTTTGGCCCTTCCATGTTCTGAAATGCCCTTTCTCACCCCTCTCCTGTCACGTATTGTAATGAAGATTGATCTGAGGGAGGGCACAGCCTTAGAGACCCTCTGAGCAAAGTGACAGCTGCCTGTGCTCCCCAGGACATAGACTGCAGAAGCAGGAGCACTTCAACTACAAGAAGCCTTCTCCGTTGTGATGTAAAACCTAGCAGGTGAACAGTTCACCTAGCACACCAGCTGCAGCGCTAGCTGTGTGACTGACTGCAGGATGAACCCTTGGCCTGGGCCCAGGTTTAGCAATGCAGCTGAGGTTCATGGAGTCCGGGGCAGAGCTGTGGTCAGTCTGCTGTGTCCTTAGAAGTACGGCCAGGCACAGAGGCCAGCCAGCCAGTGCCAGGAGGACTCTCCTATCGAATGACTTCATTGAAGATGGTTCATTCTCTAGCATATGGTACAACTTTCTCTGAGAACTACCTCTTACATGAATTCCTTTATTTTTTTTAAATAAATTGAAATTTATTTAAAAAATAAATTTAGTAGAGTTGGATACCTTTTTGGTGGAAGAGCTGGTGAATTTTATCTACTACCTAGCCACCCCTTCCCCCAATTAAACCTTCAAGGCTTAGTTAACACGTTCCAAGTATAGGAATTAAATATTTATAAGTCTGAAAAGAAGCATGGCCATTTGGTTTTTAGTATTTAGGTACATAATTAGTTACATAAATTAATTCTATTCTTTACTTTTATCCCTCAGCAGGCTGAAAGTCATATTTTAGGGCCCTAAAATATTTCACACAATAAGGAAGCACAGTACATATATAATACAGAGGGCTTTAAGATACTTTTTTCCTCTGGATTTATAGGTTTCTGGATTGAGGTGAGCAACCAGGTCTTAAAGCAGACTCAGAAGTGGATAGACCACATTGCTAGCCCCTGATGTGCTTATACTTTAGCTTGGAACAGATTAATTCAAATAGTCTGTGCAGAGTTCTTACCTGCAGAGGATCCTGTGGAGCACATAAAAGGAGGTTTGGAGATTTCCTGGAGGAAGTGAGAACCAAGCCTTAAAGAATGAACAGGAGTAGCCAGGCCCGGAGCAGGGGGATGTGGTAGGAGGAGTCACGTGAGCCGAGGCAAAGGGGTGAAAGATTGCACGCTGTGGGCAAGAGCAGTGGTTAGTGCAGGTACCTTCCAACCCGTGGCATTCAGTAGGGAGAGTGGGAGAGAAGGTTGGGGACTGGAATGGGACCGGTTCTGAGAGGGCTTTGCGTGGCTTTCTGAAGAGCTCGAACATTTCCCATTAGGTAATGGCCAGCCACCGAAGGCAATGGGCAGAGAAACAAAATGATCACATTTTTATTTTGTCATTTCTAGAAGGCATCAGCTGTGAATAAGTCTGGTGGAGGTCAGACAGGGAAGACTAGAGCAGAAGATGGGTAGGGCTGGGTGGGAGGGGGCCCCAGGGGTCCCAGGTGATTCTAGGCTGTCCAGCCTGTGTGATGAGCTGGGAGACACAGGAGCCCGAGCAGCCCCGTGGGGAGGTGCAGACTTTGTGTCTACCTGCATTTAGTGCCCAGGACCACACGGGTAGGAAGCTTGTGCACCTGAGCCTGGGCTTTCAGAAGGTTAGGATGTATTAGTGTACAGGTGTTGGTGAGAGCCAGGAACTTGGGCAGATGGTCACTGGGGGCCAGTGGGTCGGGGGGGCGGCTGGGGGGGAAGGCTGCAGTGGAATGAGACTAAGAGAGTGGAGTCCCCGTGAGCTCTAGTGCCTTAGCCGTCACCTAAGGTGAGATCCCGGAGGCGGTGTCTGGGGGGCGGTGGAGGTGAGAGGATGGATGGGGGGAGGTGAAGTGTGGCTTTGAATGTTCTCACTCTTGAGGGGAAGGAAGGAGGAAGGTCTCAGAGGAGGAAGGGGCGGGTCATACCAGAGTAAGTGGAAGACACCAGAATGAGACCCGTGTGGATATCGTGGGTAGAGAACTCTCCCTCTCTCTCCCGCTCTCTCTCTCCTGCTCTCTCTCATTTCCTCCATGTCTATGAGGAATGGAGATTCCAGAAGATCTTCAAAGGGGATGGTATTAAATGGGAGTCAGTACAAGGTGAATGATAGGTGCTTCATAGTTACTTCTGAATAAGCCATTTAATGAAAAGTCTGCATAAGCCACTTTAGCATAAATCTCTGTCATCCTCGGTGTAATTTAATTAGAGTGTTTTGAAAGTCATTCTGATTCAGAAGTAATTGGGTGAGGCCTCACCGCTAGGGAAAATTAGCGAACTTGTCTAATTGTGGAGTATATTAAATGGATTTTAAAAATATTGTGTTCAGGCACGAAAGACTGGCAGTCCGGAGCTCCAGGGTGTTGGCACGATGTTTGGTGGCAGTATTATCTCCTTGGTTAGCAGGGCTCTTAGGCCAGCCGCTTCAGTGCTGTAGTGTCTCTTACATGTCAGGAAGGGTCATGCACGAGCCCTGTACATGTGCTGTATTATCTCATTTAATATTCTCAGCCTGTGAGGGAGGGTCTGTTCTTCCCCATTTTACAGAGAAGAAAGAAAAGCCACCAAATCTCACAGCGAGTGTGGGGGAGCTGACCCCTTCACTCAGGCAATTACACATAGCCACTGTCCTATAATAAGTGTATCTAAATGACAGAATGGTCAGGCATGAGTTCTGAGATCCCATCCCACCTTAAAAAGTTTGACAGATCTACGGACGTCACATATGTTCCCTATCACACGCACGCACAGTCTCCAACTGTTTCAGCGTAGTATCCATGGAAAAATATATTGAGATTTATTTTGGACGTTTTAAACTCGGAGAAATGTAGAACACGGTGTCCAAGTTATTGTATGTTTTGGGCTGGTGGAATTCTAGGGAAGCAGGCTTCCCTCTGTATGAATTGTCTGTCATTCATTATCATTTCAGGTTGTGTTTTTTGGTCCATGTTTAAAGTATAAAACACACTGACTATATGTTTCCATTAAACCACTAGTTGCCAAGTTTTATGGATGGAGGAAATAGTAACAACTGCTTGCTGCAGCTGGTCATATCTACCAGGACACCTCAATGTGACTTTATTAATGGCAGTAATGTTGGTACAGCAATCAAATCAGTAGACCTACCTTATGAAAGGCATGTGAAATTGGGTGTGGGGGCTTTTTTGATGGAGATGATCTTACTTCTTGAGATGCTGCAAAAGGTTAGACTATCTCTTCTAGCTGTATGACTCTGATTCGATACAAAATGTTGCTTTGGTAACATGGAAGGAGTGAGTGCATTTAATTTATGTCATGAGAGAGTTTAGGTAAAGCAAAGCTAATAGATTCCTGGCTTAAGGGACTGTGACATATTGAAAGAGATGACAAAAATAACTGTAAATGTCTTCTCTGAACATCTGTGAGAATAAGACAGATTTTAAGATAGGTTTAAAAATCCACTTGGCAGGCACAATTCTACAAAGGCAACCTTTGAAAATGGAAGGGCAAAGGGTTTCAAACCAGCCTGCAGGGGGTTCAGACTCTGACCTGCCATTTTTCAGTTGTGCTATCTTAAATAACTTACCCTTTTTGGGGGCTCCATTTTTATTATTTTTTGTTACCAGGGATTGAACCCAGGGCACTTTACCATTGAGCCACATCCCCAGCCCTTTTTATTTTTTATTTTGAGACAGGGTCTCACTAAGTTGCTTAGGGCCTCACTAAATTGCTGAGGCTGGCTTTGAACTTGCAACCCTCCTGCCTCAGCCTCCGGAGCCACTGGGATTACAGGTGTGCGCTACCACACCTGGCTTAGTTTCCTTATGTTTAAATGGAGATAATACTACTGATTTGTTTTAAGGATTAAATGAGATAATATGCATAAATAGCCCAGCACATAGTTCAAAAATGGTAATTTATTATTAAATTCTTTCTTCCCTTCACACAATTTCTAAATGTTTTAAATAGCACCTGTATTCAATGGCTCCATTCATTCTGTTGCTTACAGATATTTAGAAGCATTTATTTGAGCCATTGTTTGGTTTTTATTTACTTTTTAATTGGTATCTTTTTTTCCCAAGTCTGGGCTTGTTTAATGGCTACCGTTAAATAGTCTAATATTTTCTTCCATTGAGAGCAAAGTTTTTTTTTTTTTTTTTTTAATTTGGGTGTGTGTGTGTGTGTGTGTGAGAGAGAGAGAGAGAGAGAGAGAGAGAGAGAGAGAGAGAGACTTCTTAATGTGCCTCATTGCTAATATAAAGAGCAATATGTATTGTAGGTGCTTAAAAATAACTGCCTTTTTATAAATATATATGCATTTTAATTAAAATATAAAGTTAAAACACAGGCAAATGAGTGGAGCAAATCTGATATTACATTATTTAATATTAATTGTTTAGGTGACCTTTAGGTGCAAAGACTTGTGATAGCTCCAGTGACGTAATTTTTAGAAATTCTCTATCACTACTACCAAAGTGAGGTCTTTCTCCTATTTCAGATGGATGCCTGCACCTCACTTCCTGTCCCTACCTCGGTCCATACCTGCATGCTTGCTTACTTTCTGCACCTAGAAAGACCCCAGACTCTCCAGTTGAATTATAGCATTTTGTGGTGTAGGTGTACAAAACTTGAATCACATGTGTTCAGCGTTCTTGTAGACCTCAAATTTGGGTGCTTTCTGTTCTATTGATTCCTTTCATTCTTTTACTAGTGCATTAATTGCCGATATGGAACCTAGGATAGCTTAACATTGAATTGCTCAGTTTTAGAAAACTCGGAGATGAGCCATTATATGCTTCTTTTATACTAAACTAGGGGATCAATACCTCCAAGTTTGATTGATTGATTCTTTCAGTGCTGGGTTTTCAACCCATGGCCTCCCGCATGCAAGGCAGGGTTTTACCACTGATTAATGGCATAGAGCTACATCCCCAGCCTGCTTAAGTTGTTTTTTTGGGGGGTGGGGGCGGGGAGAGTTGTTTTTCCTCTTGGTGACATCTGTGAGGGTTGTCTGACTACAGATATTAAAATGACACCGTGGGCTACACTTTAGGGGTTTGTATTGGTTAGCTTCTGTCAGGTGATGCTGCAGTAATAAAGACCCCCCCAGTCTCAGCGGCTTACAATGACAAGGGATAGTTCTTGTTCATATTCCGTGGCAGTTCAGGGTCAACTCTGCTCTAGTGCCTCCTCCATTCCAGGGCCCAGGCTGAGAGGGTGTGCCCTCTTTGGAACATGCCATCTTCTTATTGGAGGAGAAAAACGGAGGTTCTGCGGGATGTGGCCCGTGTCCTGTGGCTCCCACTTTGGCTTGAAAAGTCATAAGGATGAGCCTGACATCAGTAGAGTGGGAAAAAAAAATCTCTTGCCAAGCAGCACTGCAAGTCACCTGGCACCCAGCAGGGGTGCATGTCCCGTTAGAGGAGAGCGGTGAGAAATCGGAAACAGTGATACAGAATTCTCTGCCATTAATCAGTATCTTTTGGTGAATTAGTATTTTTAAATTAAAGCAACAAGATTCCAAAAGGAACTTCCAGAACTATCTGTTGGTGTATTCTTTTATATCATGAAAGATCTCTGCCTTTTGGTCTGTGTTCATTTTTTGGTGGGATGGGGGAGGGCTGAACCCAGGGGCCCTCTGAGCCACATCCCCAGCTCTATTTTGTATTTTATTTAGAGACAGGATCTCACTGAGTTGCTTAGGGCCTTTCTGGGTTGCTGAGGCTGCTGAACTCTTCATCCTCCTTCCTCAGCCTCCCTGGTCTGAGTTCTTTTTACTGGCACTTATTACCTCTTCAGATTTCCATGACAAAAGAGGATACTGTCCAAAAAAAGCTGATGAAGTGTTTCCATCCAAAGAGTGGAAGAGTGAATGTTTCCTTGTGGTGGGCGTAAAATATCAGGGAAATATTTTTTGAAAGTGTGTATTTATTGAATATTTCATCCTCTAAATAGTTTGCCTTCACTTTAATTAGCTTCTGATTCTTAAATTAATAATTTGATTTTGCTTGCCACTGACAGATTAGAATCAAATTCTGAGTGACAAATAAAATCCATTCCTAAATTGGAAGGGAATCAATTATTTGATATACAGGAAAAAAAGTTTTATTGTTGCTTTCTTTAACCCAGGCTTTATTTATATCTTGAGCCTGGTTTTGACTTTTGGAGCAAAACTAAACAGGAAAAGGAGGTATGTGAGCTCACATGTAGACAGGGAGTGGAAATCCACCATGGGTGCAGGTGAAGGATTGAAAGTGTGTTTCATGTGTTCTGGAATTTAGTAGGAACTCTCCGCCTAGGTTTACCTTCTCCTATGTTGTACCTTCTAAATTGTATAACCAACAGGGACTGTATTCATGTCCTCAGAAAAGAAAGAAATACAATGCATTTCTGTAAAGTAGGACAACTTTTCTTTCTGTATGTGTTTGGTTTATATGATCTAAGACCTATGCTCAATATTATGGGAATAAGATACCACTGTACATTAATTTCAATGATATTGATGGAGGAAAGAGTCCATACCAATATTGTGAAATAAATAATGCCGCAGTCTCTCGGCTGGGCACAAATCACGAGTCTCCACACAGCTTGTAGATTCAAACAGCAATTCTTTATTCCCGAACTCACGCCGGCCGTCTACAAACACGCTCTGGGGGAATCCACGTTCTCTTTCCAAATCCACACTCTGCCCTGATCCACTCTCTCCCAAATCCACTCCGGCCTAAATCCACCGCATGGGCTTCTGTCTCTCAAAATATACTGTCTGACCCTAAGCACTCAAGAGGAACTCAGCAGCAGGATACGCCCTATTCCAAAAGAGGAACACCCTAATCTCCTATTACTAAACCGCCCTATTCTAAAGGGGAAACACCCTACTCTCCTATTATGCTAAACTTCCCTATTCTAAAGGGGGAACACCCTAAACACGGATCCTGCCCTGGTCCTTGAGCAAGGTCACCTTTCAGAAGTCCTTCCACTAGACAGCATGGGAGTAAGCTGGCAAGGAATTTGTCATACCTACTTGGCTGATGGCTCCCAGCACTTAATGATGTTTAAAATCTTTGAAAGACCTGGGCAAAGTAAAAATAATAAGCAAAATAAATGAAAATGTGGTCATTGCTTTCTAGCCTGATCATCAGGATAAAGTATTTTGAACTGATTGCAAAGTACTTTGCAGAAAGCCCATTAGAGAGAATTAAAACAGAAAGATTGCTATTCCTTAATGGCTCAGCGGAAGATCTTTTTCTGCTTCCAAATATTTTCTAATTCTCATCACTTAACCTTCTTGGTTGTATAAACAACAGGTTCTTTCCCTCCATATTGTTCAGAGCTGTGTGTATACCAGGAAACATTCTCTTAAGCAAATATCATAGATGGTTTAAAAAGCCAAAGTAAATCCTGAGTTTTATATTTCTATCTCAGGTTGAGATTAATCAATTTAAAAGAGCAAAGTTTTTAGGTACTCTTGCATGATAGCTCATGCATAACTTTTGCTTTCTTTTTGTGTATTTGCTTTGTGACCTTTTTTATCGAGATTGTGGGGTCCAAGTGTATATGTATTCATGAGGATCTTAGATCAGATCATGTCATCTGCAAATGCAAAGAGTTTTGCTACTTCCTTTCTAAGTGGCTTTCTTTCTTTTTATTTCTTTTTTTGCTCAGTTGACCTGGCTAGAATCTCTTGGAACATTTTGAATAGTGATTAGAAGCTCTTAGTCATTCCTGATTGGGCATGGCATTATCTTTGGGATTTTCAAAGATGCCCCTAGTTACGTTGATGTTTCCTTCTATTCTAAGTTTGTTGAGTGTTTTTGTCACGAGCAGTGCTTGTTTTTGTCAGAGGCTTTTTCTGCTTCTATTGGGATGATCATTTGGGTTTTGTTTTTTATTCTAGTAATGTGGTTTCATATATATATATATATTTTTTTTTTAATATTTTATTTTTTAGTTATAGGTGGACACAATATCTTTATTTTATTTTATTTTTTATGTGGTTCTGGGGATTGAACCCAGAGCCTCACATATGGTAGGCAAGCTCTCTATCTCTGAGCCACAACCCCAGCCCCAGTTTCATATATTAACTAATTTTCATGTGTTGAACCAACCTTGCATTCCTGGATTATCTTACTTGGACCTGGTGTATAATTCTTTTATGTATTGCTGGGCTCATTTTGTTAACTTTTTTTTTTTTTTTTTTTTGAATGATTTCCTTTTTTGAAACACAACTTTTATCAGTTTCTTCTATGATACTGGAAGCTCATGAACACTGATGAGAAAAATAAAGGAAACATGACTTTCCCATGACGTCTGCATGGAAATATGAAGGCTTATTTCTGCATACATTCTGAATGACTGTTCTTTAAGTAGACATAGCAACATCTCAAAATATGCCTACCTGATTATTCAAGTTCAGGAACTTTTACATAATGATTTTCTAAAGAAATTTGACTTGGCATGTGCTTAAGAAATTCCCACATATTTCTTAATATAACACACTTAGAATTTAGGTTCTGACCCTGTACATAGTTGTTCCATATTTTTAAGCTGTTTCCTAATCAATAAACAGGATTATGAGGAAGTCAGTAGGGCATATGAATATGCCTGTGAAGGTAATGAAATGAGCAAAACATCCCAGACCTCCCCTGTCCTGATCAGACATTGCTCGTCCTCCTCCTCCTCTGTGGGGCACTCATCCAGGGCATCTGTGATGGTGCACAAGGTCCTGGGATCTGGTTTCTAAGCCGCCATTCCAAAAGTTCTCAACTTCTCCACAGCTTCATTTTCTCATTTGAAAATGCAGATGGCAGATGTCTTGCCCAACTCCCAGGGCCATTGTGAGGGGTTAAAATGGCATAACCTATGGAAATAACTTGAAAACTACCCAGACTTATATAAATGTAAGGATGCCATTTCTTTCCACACCTCTTGACTTCCCAACAAAGATACTTTCTTATTAAAGGTTTAGTAGCCAGACACTGGAAAAATTCCAAAACATGATCTAGAAATACCTCCCTTCAATAGAACAAACTTGGTAATAGATGAAAGCTGGACTGACCAGGACCTGAATTGTTAACGGGGTCATTGCATTGTCCTTCAGTAAAAAGAACCATTGTCCTGTTCTTCTCACCATTAGGTTCTATTAGATGCGTGAGTCCTTAAGACAATACAGCCATAAGCTTCAAAATTCTCACAAGCCAGATATGTTATCTCAAAAGGTTTTCTGTGGTTTCCTTAGCAAATAAACAGGGTTGGAAATTGGTATCCCAGTATTTGCCTGAGTTTGAATTCTATGATTTTCTGACCACAGTAAATCAAGTGCTGACATCTTGAAGCCCGGTTGGAGGTTCTTTGGAGCAAGACATAACCCAATGTCTGCACAGACCTGCCAAATAGCCCAACCACAGCTGTAAATGCACTTCAGGCTGGCTCACCCGTTTTGTCAGCAGAGTGCAGTCACACTGACCCATGAATCACAAGTGCATTGAGCACCTACTATGTGTGAAATACTACACTGGCTTGGGAACCCAGGAAGTAATGTGGCCCCTGCTTTAAAGAAGCATACTGTCTGGTTGGAGAAATACCAGTAACTGTGAAATGGGCTGTAAGGCCCAGACTTGCAGACTATGAGCTCTATCTGGAAAGGACCTTACAGATCATCTTTCCATCCCAGCTTCCTGCATTTACAGCAGAGAAAACTGATCCCTGTAACTAAATGCTAATGTCTGTGATATCAACCTGGACTGCTCAAACCTAGCTGCTTCTCAAAATCAAGCAAGGATCCAGAATCCCTGAGGCTGGGCCCTAGGAATTTGTGTTTGGGCCCCACAATTGGCTTGTAGATTTGGCAATGGTAACAGGCTGAGTGTGGTTTGGAGTTTAGGGTATATGAGTAATGTGGCCATGCATGTTGCACACGGGGTGGGGAAGATTGCAGTGGACTGGAGCTTTGGGTCTGGGGCACTCAGAGCTGGGAATAAGCAAGGTCGAGACCATGAGAAAGATATTTTACGTCACTTGACTCTCCTGGGAGGTAGAGGGCTACCGGGGATTTTGTACATTTGGTTTGAAAAAGAGTTGTATGTATCCTTCTGCTTACAAAACCTGATAATAACTCAAACTTTTAAGTTGCATGAAAGCACTTAATTGCATTGCAAGTCATTCTGCATTCCCAAATTCATTGTATTTGACGGAGCATGATTTTTTCCCCTAGTTTATCCTCCGTATCATGGTTAATATCTCCACTGTCTTTCCTGAATTGTTTTGAGACAGCCACAGATGATTCTGTATGCTCAGTTACTATATTTCCTGGTAATAAAGGAACTGATATGCAATGAACTAATAAATCTATCAGGATAAAGAAGTGTACTAGGGAAAATCAGGGTAAACATCTAATATTTATCAACTGTTGAAAATTATTTTGTCCTGGAAGTGAGTTAACTTTGTGGTCCTTTAGATATTATTGAGGTATATGAAATTAGAGACTACCTCTAAAGTCTCTTAAATAAACTGATTTATAAATAAATTGATTTATCCAGTATATAGAAGAGGACACCAAACTGAATTTCCTGTCTGTGACAAAAACCTATTTTGTATTGATGTCTATTTTATAGATGTTTCATTTCACTGTCAAGCTGTTAAACACAGGTAGGTGTTTTTGTTTGTTTGTTTTTGGAGGAGGGGGACACTGTGATAGTTCTCCCAGGCGTGACTAGGTTGAAGATAGGAGCCACAGAGCAACAGCCAGGAGCAGGGTCTGGAGTTCCGGTCCTTCACTCTGCCACTTGGTCCCCCACTCTGCCACTCACTAGCTGCATAACTGTGGAAAAGAACAATACCTACCTCAAAGGGGCAGATTGTGTGGGCATCGGGGGAATGAACGTGTGTGAAGAGCTGGTACCAGGCGAGGGCACAGTGTGCATTGAGCTGCCAGTAGTTGTCTTTGTGGCAGTGTCCCCGCACACAACCTGGCACACGGCATGTGGTCATTGTACATTTAAAAAAAAAAAAAATGTGGGACTGAATCAATTGTGGTAAACTTTTGTCAAGGTATCTTTTTCTTTAAGCCGTTTCCATCGAGCATATGCCCAAGGCAAGGCGTCAGTAATTTGTAGTGAGTGTTATAATTAATGGGATGAGTATTTGGCTTAAAGGGTCTGTGTGGTCCTGAGCAGCAGCTCTGGGGCTCGGAGCCTTCGGATGAAGCCCGGAACTCTGCGGCTTCCACTGGAAGTTAGAACCCGCGCCAGCACCCAGACCGCCTGATGCTCAGGCCGGGAGAGGCCGGGAGCACTCTCCTGGGTCTGTCCCTTGGGCTGGCTGGCTCTCTGTCTTTGTTCTCTGCCTCTGTCTGTCTCCAGCCTGTGTCCCCTGCTGTCTGCGGTGCCCCCTTCTCTCTCATCCAGCCCCATCTGCCTCTGAGCCCCGCAGCCTGCCGTTCCTCAGCGGCAGGTCAGGAGACCCTCTCCCTCTTCTGCGTCTCCCTTTCTTCCTTTTTGCCTTTTCTGAGAAGGAAGCCTGCAGCTTTCATCAGATCCCAGAGGCATCGTGACCCTGCCCTGTGCTGTGCGGGTGGAACGGCTCTGGCAGCAGCTACTTCCCATGACAGGCAGAGGCTGGGGGGAGGCAGAGGCTGGGGGAGATTGAGGACAGCGCCACTGAGATCCTTTGTTAGTGTTTCCAGGTGCTGTGGGAGCGTGGGCACTGATAGGTGCTTGGCAGAGCCATTCTGAGGCAAAGGGACTGGACGGCAAGACACGGCTGAATCCCTTCCTGGCCACTGCACGGGCTGGGGGTCCTCACGGGAGTGAGGTCGCCTGAGCAGGAACACAATGCCCGCCATGGTTTGGAAAGTGAGCCACTCAAACCTCGGAGCCTGCAGGGCGCTCCCCCCTCTGTCGTGCCAGAGGCACGGTGGGAGTCAGGTGGCTTCCCTTCTCCTTAATTGCCAACGAGCTGATTGACACAGACTTTCTCCTAGCTCAACACAACTGCTCCAAGAGAAATGTCCTTGTTCTCTGTTTAAAATCAAATGCAGGGGGCCCATGTGGTCTATAAGGGCTTAGGAATTCCAGTGCCCTCTTAGGAGAGCCATTTGACAAAAAATGCATCTCGTACTGTATCTCAAGGACTCTGCAAGTATTAATTTGAGTTGTCCTGATGGTCACGGCTCAATGACAAAACCATGACCTGGTAGCTTCACGTATCCCTTTTAGAGCGGTAACGTCGCCCCGAGTTTCCCTCTTCCATTATGCAGTTTTCAAATGGACCACACAAAAGCTGTAACGTGACTGATGGCAGTGTGCTTCGGCTGCTGTGGCAGGAGCAGGGACTTCTCACATAGTCCTGGCTAGACAGCAGGAGTCCAGAGGCCACCCACCCATCAGATAGGGGGGAGATGGGATGTGTTGGGGGCTTCCCGTTGCATGTGGTCAGACAGGAGGCTTTCTCAGGAGAACATTCTTTTGCCAACTGTGTGTGATAAAGCCAGAGTTACTCTTCAGGAGTTTGGACCTTGTCTATATTTAGCATCCGGAAACCACCACAGGGTCCGTCATTGGTTAGGAGTTTCTACGCTGCTTCTTGCACCAGTTAGATAATTCAGGGGTACAGGAAGAGTGGCACACCCTCTATGTGGGAGTTAGTTTGGTCTTCCGTTCATTCATTAATTCCTATCACAACGCATCTTATTTCTTTTCCCCCTGACACTGTGTTTATTTACAGAGCCTTTTTAGAAGAATCTGAATTCTATTTGATGAGGGAAAAAAAAATCACATAATGAGAAATTACAATTAAGAAAAAACTAGAAGGGCTTATGTAATTTGGCAAGCCCTCTTGAAACGCTTTCCAGGAAACCAGAGATGAAAAATCACTAAATCAAGGAAAGAAATGTCAATAGGAATCTCTTTCTTTAAGAGAATTTAAAACACCACAGACAGACAGACAGACAGACAGAACTTTCTGTGAGATTCCAGTTTTTCTTTTTCCCCCTAAGAGGCATGATTTGTTTACAGAAGCTGCCTCCTGAGAGCTGTTGATCAGTAAGAAGCTTACTTCTGGCCATGTTGCTCATTAGAATCCCGTTTTTTCGCTTCCGTATGTATAAGTGGGGCTGATGGTATCTTCCCCTCTGCTGCACGGGCTCACGGGAGAATTAAACCAGTGGGTTCTCGCACTCAGCACCCTCACCCTCTTCTTGAGCGGGGTGAGTGTTAGAAGTCCAAGTTCTCCCCATCCTCTGGTCTGTGGATCTAGAATGTGGGTGGGGCACTGGGTGGACTTTCCCCCATGCAGGTGGGAGAGCAGGGTGCAGGTCGGTGGGAGAGCAGGGTGCAGGTTGGTGGGAGTCTGGGAAGACTGATGCCGGAGATCTGAGGGAGCTCTGTTGGAGGAGTCCTGGGTCAACAGGGGCTCCTGCCATGGTGAGGGTTTTCTTGTTTGTCCAGCTCTGCTCAGCTTGGCTGCCCAAAGGCCTCCTTCCCTGTCCCCAGCGCTGAGTGAAGGAGAGAAAATGGCTTTCAGGAAGAGTCCACCTGCTGCAGTTGGGAAACCACTTTGAGGTTGAAGAGAAGAGGGGCTTTGGTGTGGAGAACTCCTCTTGCCTTTACCCACGACCTTCCTGCCCCTTAAGGGTGGTGACCCGATCCCCCTGGCAGAGGGTGGGCCTGACTTTCTGGGGGACACCCCTCAGGAGTGTGAGGGTTTTGCTTGGGGCTGAGGGTCTCTGTCCATGGTTCAGGCTGCATTGCTGCTTTCTGAGCCTCGTTTTTCTTCGACCTCTGTGGGTCCCTGGGGTCACTGTGGGCCTCCCCTCTGCTCCTGTCCTACCTGCGGGCACCCCTCCGCCTGCTCCCGTGCCGCCAAGGCCTCGGTCTGGCTTCGTCGTGGCTGTTATTCTAGACTTCCATCCCCCGTTGAGCCATGCTCTTTTGGGAAATGACAGAGTCCACTCTCGGGGCCCTGAGGGGGCCGGACAGCATTTAAGTTTTCTTGAAAGCAGAGGGTGATGGGATGAGGCTCCCCAGGTTGAGGCTCCTCCACGGTGTCCACCTGGGGGTGGAGACAAGGGGCTGAGCGTGAGCCGGCGCGTGGTGGCTGTGCGCATGGTGGCTGTCCGCGTGGTGGCTGTGCGTGCTGGGGTCAGGTCGGAGCCTTGTTCAGTCTGACGGGCAGAACTTCTCTTCTCTTTGTCCCCAGAGGAGGACAACAGGTGCCCTCAGGCTTTGGAGTAGAAATTTGGTTGCGAAACCTCCAAAATATACTGATTCTTAATCTTCATCCATAAATTGGCCATTTGGCCCAAATAATATAAATTATTTCCTTCCAGGAGAACAAAAGAGAAAAAGTAGCGTTTGGTTCATTTCTCTGCCTATTTGTGTGTGTGTGTGTTCTTTTCTTTCTCTTTTGCTGATGAATAGACTCTTCCTCTCTCCTTCCATCTTTCCTTTCTGCAGTTGAGCACTGAGAGGGGAGATTTTTCTTTTCCATGTTATCTCCAGGTTTCAGGAAAACGATTTGTAAGGCAAATCTACTAAAGCTCTTTTTTTTTTTTTTTTTTTTTGAGCCTTCTGCGGCTAAGATTCCAGATAAAAATGAAATAGAAAAGAAAACCTTAGAGATGAACTGTGTTTGTGTTTTAATTAGAATAACAGGTTCTTTGACGTAGCCAAACCAAATCGCAATAGACACCCTCACAGGGTCGTACAGACAGCAGTCACCACGAAGAGCGGCGGATCATTAAGAGCATCTCGCCCACCGTCTCTCTGGTGACCGCGACAACCTGACACAGCGGGCAGCATCGCTTCTCAGAACAGATGGGAAAAGTGGGACGTGAGCTTCAGCCCGGATACGGCCGCACACGGGATGCCCTTCTCCTGGGTCATTCTTTTGAAGGGTGTTGCAGTCCTCAGAAGATCTGTGGGTGAGTTCTGGTCCTCACTCTTGGTTGACTGGCTGTGCCTAAGGGCTGGAGCGCGGCGGTGCCATTGTACACCACTGACCTGAGGACGGCAAGGGCCACCGTGAAGGGCACAGCACAGTGAGGCAACGCAAGGAAAATAAGGCCAGGGCCACCTTCATAGCCAGGCGCTCAGGGGACAGCAGCATCTGTGAAGATCTCGTCCTCATCTTTTCGAACGGGAATCTCGTAGCATCTCCTTCGCCCAGATTCAGACAACGCGCACATGGCCACCAGACCTGCCTGGGGCTGTCGCTCGAGTGACAGAGGCAAACGAGTAAGCAGGGGCACAGCAACCTGGACCACCAGGAGAATTATTCTATTTTATTTTTGTAGTGCTGAGGATGGGACGTGGGGCCTCATGCTTGCTAGGCAAACACTTGTCCACTCCGCTTCACGTCCAGCCCTCCTGGAAAGAAGTTTAAATGATCTCCACAAGCTTCCAGGGTGCCGGGGAAGTGAGAGTCCTATCGCCGGCCAGAAGAAAGTACAGTTCATGGTGTCAACATTTTCTAGAGAGCCTCCTCATTCTGAGAGCTAAGCAGGGCCGGAACATTCCAGTTGAATTCGACATACGCTGATTGTGCAGCCATCGATACGTAGAGAAGTACGTTCACATGGTGTGTGCTCTCATGGAGCTGACGTCTTCATGCAGAGTCGCGGAATCTGTTTGCTGGTTTCCAGTGGCTTTATTTTTTAACTTTTACTTTTTAGATGATATACATTTGGCCAAACGTACATCCACAGAGTCAACCAACTGCGGATTGAAAATATTCAGAAAAAATTTTTTGCAACTGAACTGAACCCGTATAGACTTTTTTTTTCTTTCCATTATTCTCTAAAGAGTGCAGTGTAACTACTACTGATGCAGCTTTTGCATTGTGTTAGGTATTATATGTCATCCAACCCGGAGATAACATGCAAAAGATGATCTAAAGCATGCAGGAGGATTTTGTGTAATTATATGCAAGTACTGTGCCATTTCACACAAGGGACTTGGGCAGTTTTCAGATTTTAGGATTGAGGGAATCCTGGAACTAATTTTACACAGATACCGAGGGACACCTGCATTCCCCTAGAAATAAAACTTAATTCCATTTTATATTATTTTTTTTTTCATTTTTTTTATGCTTCTAGTTGGAAATGTTTTCAAGTTCATTTAATTCAGTTCATTCTGTAACCAACTGAGCCTGTTCCCTGTGTCATCATTTATGATACTGGTTAAATGAAAAACAAGCCCTGTTTCCCTGGCCAGGAGCACAACAGTTCTGAGACATTGCTGGACTTGTGTAGCTGGGTCCAGTCCAAGTCCTATGTTGATATTCTTGTAGAGAGAAATCTCTGAGTGAAGGATGGAATGATCCCTGAGGTCACTTCCTGCTCTCAACATAGGATTTCCATTTAAAATAATAAAAAATGAACAAGCCTGATATAAAAGCTGTGAGTTCAAGGTGGTAAACACTGTTCTCAGTGGTTTGGATGGACTTTGTAGGACTCCACAAATCTGCACTGATTTACAGTATCTGCTGCATTTTAGCAGGAGCTGAGTTCACCAGCCTCAAGATTTCCATCTTCTGCAGTGTAGTATCCTGCCATGGCCCATGAACTGGTCCTGTGATATGAGCTGGAGTTCCTTATGCCAGTCTGTCTCGATGTGCATTTGCATATTCCTAGTTAGAATATGAAAAAAATGCGTTTTTAACTAATTGAAATATTTATTTAAAGGAAAGTTTGTCAAGGGAATTGGATTAGGGAAGGAAGAACGCCCCTCTGAAGGACAGAGTTGTTGGCCACACAAACAAGAGATGGGAAATCTAGGGAGCCGGATTAGCAAAAGTCACCATTATCTAGATGTGCTAAAATTAGAGGTGTGAATTAAATAGCCTCTAATCTGTCAAGCCTCAAAAACTCTGTGATGCTGGGCACTCTTCAAATAAAGGAAACGTCACCTTGTTGTTTTCTGTTATTTGAATCAGTCAATGGGCAGTTGAATTTGTAGAGACCGAATTTGGGTATTAGCTAGACCCCCAGATCCCCAGAGGTCCTAGGCTGGATTAGATCAGGAGGGAGGAAGTATTGGACTGTATTAGTTTGCTATGGCTGCTGTAACAAGTCACCACAAATTTAGTGGCTTCAAGCAACACAAATTCATCAACCTATAGTTCTGAAGATCGGAAGTCTGGGCCCGCATCAGGGTGTCAGCAGGCTCGTGGTCTTCTAGAGGAGAATCTGTCTCCTTGCTATGTTTGTCTTCTAGGGGCCTCTGCATGCCTTGAATCATGATTTCTTTATCTTCAAAGCCTCACTCTGGCCTTTGTTTCTGGGACCCTCCTCCTACTCCTTTTCTGTTTAAGGACCCTCATGATTACATTGGGCCCACCGGGATAATCCAGGATAATCCTCCTGCTCAAGATCCTTAACTTAATCACGTCTGCACAGCCCCTCTTGCCGTGGAAGAGAGCACATCCTCAGGTTCTGGGATTAGGAGGTGGACACCTTGGGGAGCCATGCCACCGGCTGCACGTGCATAATGTCGACGGCGTTGCGCGGCCTCGGAACCCACACTTCCTTCTCGGGAAAGAAATATTGCTATAGCAGATTAAATAAATCATTTTGATTGTTCACGAGGGGCTTCCAGCTTCCCTGCTCCAGACTCTTGTGCCAGCAGGGGTTTTATTAAAGGGGAAGAGGAGAGAAAATGGGAAAAGAGCCACACAGGAGGCAGTTCTGTCTCTACAAATGGAGGCTAACTCCATGCCCCACCCCCCCAAAGAACCACCCTCCTGTGGTTCAGTATGTGGAGGAAAAGGGCCAGAGCCATGGATATTTGAGGCTGCTGCTTCGGAAGCACAGTGAGATGTTGGATTTTAAATTCTCTGGGCGTGCACCTACAGTGGCCACATTGTCTTGGGTGTGGAGGTGCCAAGTATCTACTTTGAGGCAGTCGGGATTTCTGAAAGCCCTGGAAGTTACCAAACCCTTGATGGAAAAGAAATTTCTACCCACAGTCCCAATGTGACCCTGACAGTCTTTCTAGTTCTCGGCAGCAGAAGCCCGAGGAATCTCAAGGGTGACGTTTTAATGGTCACTGTCAAATAAGAAGATGCCCCTGTTTGTAGTCAGCAATACAACGGAGGATAAGGCAGGGTTTAGAGAAGGAATCAGCCCCAGCAGTGTGGCTTCTGCGTCCAGACTGGACAGGGCATCTTGACACCCGGGGGCCTCCCTGGCTCCTGGAGACACATGCAGTTCTCCGGTCCATTGGCCTCTCTGACCTGCCCCTGAGCCAGGTTGAAGGTGACCAGGAGTGGCAGAGCAACACCCACCTGTGTCTTCAAGAAGAGCCTGCACTGCTTTGGGGTGTCGCGTCCGAGCAGCCACTTGGTTCTGGGTCCCATCATCCGGGACCCAAGGCACCTATAGCTCTGGGCTTCAGAGGCACAAAACGTCTCCTGGAGAAATTGGACAACGGGGACACCCGGGGTGTGACGTGCAGTGTGTGCCATCACTTCAGGCAGATGAGTGCGGGGAACTTGGCCAGAACCTATGAGGAAAGGCCATTGTTGGAAATTATTATAAAGCACAACAATTTGAGATTTTCCTTTATTATGGTTAAATCTCCATCATTCTTTCCCTAATTAACAATACACTGGGCGGCCGCGGTTGCCTGGTCCGGAACTAGGGTTCTTCAGGTGTGATAGTTTCTCAGAAATAGAAGTACGGGGTTCTCCAGGGTTTCTCCTGGCTGTGCTCCCTGGAAGGGTCTTCACAGGGAGCCCCTTAACAGGATGCTTGAGAAACAGAAGCAAGCAGCCCGCACAGCAGTTTGCTGGTCTTTTTGTTTCCTTCATTCCCCGGCCCTCAGAAAGAAGAGGTCCCTCACCTGAGGGGCGAACCGTCAGCCTCTAGGAGTCGTGGTTGCCGAGAACTTGTCTGCTACACAAAGGCTTTGAACGTGGGTTTCTAAGAGGGTTTGGAGCAGTTGCACTGGGGAGATGGGCCAGGGTTTGCCTTGGTTTACCTGGGTCCTTGGTGTGCATCTCTTGGCCTCCTGTCCCCCTGCATGGGTCTTCTCCAACCAAGAAACAGGAGGACTGGCTCAGGTCATTCTTAGGAAAGATAAGGACACTCTCAGCCTCGCAAAGCTCTGTCCCATGTTTTCCTTCCGGAGAGGATATTGTTAGAGCTCATTGACATATGGGTAACTTGTCTGTTTTCTAGTAGGAATTAAGACCTTACAATGGTGCCTTTGGACATTGAAACTAGAACATTTCTTATCTGCCCAGACTGCCTCTCCTCGCCACCCCTCTGTCCGATTCAGAGGTGGACTTTCATTGACCTCCAAATAGCCGTGACTATTTGCAAAATATTCCTTCAGTTTCCAAGACTGGAGTTTGTGTTATCAGGATAAACAAGATCAATAAGCCCCTCGTCCTTGACTTCGTCCCAGTGCTGCGTCTTAGGAAGGACCTGCGTGTGCTCATGTTGGGTGCTGTTGGGAGTCTCCCGGGCAGCTGTGTATTCCTGGGATTCAGAGGCAACGTTGGGCTGTGACTTTTCACCAGATAACAGGACGTAAGAGCCCCTGCTGCACCAGGGAATGCTGTAACCAACATGCCGGCATGTGTGAACTTGACTTCAAGAGACAAATAGGTTAACAAGCCATTTTCAAGTCCTCTCGTCTTTTCATGCCATTGTAGATCAACTGGAGAAACACAGTGTTTATCAAGCCTCAATATGAGGATGTGTAAGGAGAAGGCGTGTTCTCGTGATCATTATTTCCTGGAGGCTGCTGCGTGCAAGGCGAGAGGTTAGGAGTGCTGTAAATGCAGGCTGGGAGGGGAGAGAGCACCAAGGAGAAGAACCTGTGACCATGGAGGGGACATAAACAGATAAGCGAAAAGAACTGGGGGGTGGGGATGGCAGCAAAGTCCAGGAAGTAGGAAGTTACCCAAGATAAGGGGGCAGCAGGCTCAGATGCAGCAAAATCATCAGCTTAGAGACCTGGATGGTGCACCCCGGGTCGGGTGGCCATGCCTGAGACTTGGGCAGATGTGTGTGAGGATCCCCCTGCACAGTGGCTGAGCCACAGCATTGGGTGGTCTTCCTTCTGAGGTTTACTACCTAGTCTCATTCCAGTCGGTGAGAGACGAACCCCTGTGGTGTGGCTTGGTTGACAGTACGGTCACCCTCTGTGTCCGTGGGTTCCACATTCATCCATTCAGCCAACTGCACAGAGAAAAATATTCAGAAATGAGTTGTGTCTGCACTGGCATAGAGACACTTTTTCCTTGTTGTTATTCCCTAAACAATGCCATATAGTGACTATTCAGACACTTACATTAGGTATTACAAATAATTAAAGGATGATTTAAAGTATAAGTATATGAGAGGATGTGTGTAGGTTATTTGCAAATACTTTGACATTTTAAATAAGGGACTTGAGCATCTGCAGGTTTTGGTATCTGTGGGGGTCCTGGAACCAATCCCTATTAAGTAGGTCATATGCACATATTTTTCTTCATTTCACATTTTTTTCATTAAAGTGTTCCTTTTTGCACATTAAGCTAATTATTGACTTCTTTTTTTGAACCAGGGATTGAACGTAGGAGTGCTTAACCACTGAGCTACATCTCCAGCCGCTTTAAAAAATTTTTAATTTAGAGACAGGCTCTTGCTAATAGCATTGTCTTGGACCTCACTAAATTGCTGAGGCTGGCCTTGAACTTGTGATTCTCCTGCCTCAGCCTCCTGAGCTGCTGGGATTACAGGAGTGTGCCATCGTGCCTGGCTTATAATTTTAGACTCAGGTGTAACACTTAACATTTTTTAAGTGCCAAAAAATAAATTGGATTCCCATGTAGAGGCTATCTGAAAGCTTTTGATTGAGAACTTTGAATCATTTGCAGCCACAAATAATCTTCTACTTTTTAACTTCTGGCCATGGTAGGTGAACTTGCCTTCATTTGAGAAGGTTAGTGTCCTCATTATTTGGCTCCAGGTTTCATTTAATTGATCGAATAACACATTTTGTGGAATTTCTGGGTGGACAGAGAAAATGCACTGTGTGTGTACTGAACTGCTTGTGCCGCTGTCAGGGTGGAGGTGGAGGTGGCTTAAGTGACAGATGCTTTTGTCTCAGTCCTGGAGGCTGAAGTCTGAGATCAAAGTGTTAGAGGGTGGCTCCTTCTGAGGGCGGGGGGCGTGGCTCCCTCCAGAGTCTGTTAGTTCGGTGTCAGTCTCTGACTTCCTTGGCTGGCAGGTGCATCCCCCTGTCCCTGGTTCATGACACTCTTCCTGTGAGTGCCTGTCCAAATGTGCTTCTTAAAAGAACAGCAGTCATATTGGATTAGAGACCTGCGCTACTCCAGTATGACTTCATCCTAACTCATTGTACCACAGTGACCCTGTTTCCAAAGGAGGTCACATTCTGAAGCACCAGGGTTAGGATTTCCATATATGAATATATTTTTTTGGGGGGGGTGGGGTGGGGGATACAGTTCCACCCCTTACAGTGCGTTAACTACAAGATGGGATGGTTCTCTGAGGCCGACACGACAGTATCTGTTCTCAACATGAAAATGTAAAGTGTTGGACTTTATCTTGTGCTTCTTCGAAAAAATAAAATGACCCTTTCAGTAAAATCTGCAAAAATTTCTTTATATTTTAACATGTAAATTAATCAGCCAATAGATATGGGAACAGAAACGGGGAACAGAAGGGCCCCGTGAAGAGGGATGGCGGGAGGGAAGCCAAGGTAACATGGCAGAGACGAAGCACGAGCTAGCAGCAGCAGCAGCAGCAGCAGCAGCAGGACAGTCGTTTTGAAAGCAGTTTCAGGAGGAATTTTCTGGATGCAGAAGAATCTGTGAGGCATTCCCAGTGCGCTCGGTGGTGATGAGGCTCCACAGGTCAACCTGGGTGAGAGCGGACTTCGCATTCGTGGTACAAAGGCGCAGCGGTCAGTATCGCTTTGGAGATGGCGCAGGTCGGAGACTGGCCCATTCTTGGGGGCTGCAGGCTCTACCAGCAGGACAGCCCCCTGGGGAGCAGCCCAGCCATGGACCAGCCCTGCCCCAGTTCACAGCACGTTTCCTTAAAGGCCAAGGGGTCATTAGGAGGACATCTGACCACATGGACGGGGAGGCCATTACGTCTCATTCTGTGATTCTGCTAGTCTTACCTCCTGGAGTAGAAGTCGCCAGGGTGGAGGGGCTCTTCCCTGGCGTGTATTTAGTAATCAACTTCAAAAGGCATAAAAATATGGGAAGGATGATGGTGAGCTGAGCAAGGGCTCCCAGACAGGAACCTGAAGATCACGGCATCTGCTGGGCAGCGTGTGCCTCGAATACGGGCACCCCAAGACTGGTGGGTGGAGGCTTCCCCAGAGGAAGATCCTGATTTCCAGAGGAAAAAGGGAAAACAAGTCACAAGGGTGGTTTCCTAAAGAAAGCGCCTCCTGTCTGCTCCATCTTTTGGAGTTGTTGATCTGTGGCTTTGCTCAAAACACTTGTTGGGGTCCCCACTAAGTTCCCGCTAAAGCCCATTTCAACCCAGAGCCTTGAAAAGCTGACGTTAATACCAAGCCACTTGGTTCCTGCAGCTGCAGGCAGGAGCCAGGGCTTGGAGGTGTCTTTCTTCAGCTCAGGGACCTCTAGAGCCGCACTTCCCCTCTCCAGGCCTGTTGCAGGGGTGCAGAGGAGTGCGCTCTGCTGCAGTCGGCCTGTTTCTTCCAACCTAAGTCCATGTTTGCAAAGCAGTGTGGGGAGCCTAGGGTATATTTCATGTTTTGTACAGTATTCACTGAAGAGCCTCAGAATTTGGAGATGTGAGTCCCTAACCCCCATCTCTTTTAGACCTTTAAAAAAGACACAAAGACACCTCAGTTTTTTTTTCTGATTTCAGCCATTTTTTTCTTTGTTTTTAAAATGTTTGCTATTTTATATGGCGACAGTTCCAGATTTA
Organism: Callospermophilus lateralis; assembly: GCF_048772815.1. Classification (NCBI taxonomy): domain Eukaryota; kingdom Metazoa; phylum Chordata; class Mammalia; order Rodentia; family Sciuridae; genus Callospermophilus; species Callospermophilus lateralis. The sequence goes on along the minus strand of NC_135318.1, from coordinate 98,249,031 downwards.
AAAACATTCGCACACAGTCTGTTGCTTCTTAGGGATGGGTCATATACTATTAGTCCATTGTTGATAAGAGGAAATCCAGCCTTAAATTGAAGAGTGTTTCAAGTCAAAGTTTTTGCTGCCTTGATTTCTAAAATGTATGAGTTATTTTAAACAAATATTTGAGTAATTACCTGCATTGCACTGGACAAGACTATAATTGCATTGTTACTCTATTCTGTGATTTTTGTGTGTTACAAAATGTTCATTTTATCCATTATTTTAAGAGCAGAAATCAATTTCTTCTCACATATTCCAGTATGAGAAAAATCTCATTTCTTAAAATGAAGAATTAGCAAACAAGTTCACCTGAGATGGCAATTTGGAATGCAAGGTACACATTGTGCATACAGCTGAAAGGCTCTACTGAAAAGGGTCTTCCGGGAGTAGATCTCTGAGGTGTTAAGGATGATGGCTTCGTTCAGCAGATCTCGGTTTAGCATCTACTGTGAGCTGGGAATGAGTGCAGGGAGGTGGTGGGGAACAGAGACTCTGTTGGGCAGCGGTGAAGATGATGCATTTCTGAAATGATGGTGTCTGAAACAGTGTGAAAGTAGAGATGATGATTAGCACTCAGCTCACAGCTTTTCGAGAACGCATCCATAGGTTAGATGAGCACTGTGTGATAGTCCAAGGGAATCAAGAGTGTGGGTAGGGGCGGGAGGCTGGGATTCCAACTCAGATGTGAGCAGGAAAGTTGACCTGGGGCAGAAGTGAGACCGCTCCAGAAAATGATGAATCTTTTCAAAGTGCTCAGATTTCTACTTAGAACAATTACAGCAACGATGGTTTCACATCTGTGAGTCAGACGGTTTTAATCTGCGAAAGGTTAAGTGTTTGACAGTTACTTGTTCTCACATACAGATTAGCTGCTTGGAGTTTAACCTTTAGATGTGCTTAAGCAACCACGCTTGCCTTTTTCTTTTTTTTTTTGTATAAAACCACCCAAACAGAAACAGTCTAATAACTTGCAACTAGGAATCCAGAAATCCAGTAGACATTTTTCCCACTTGATATAAATTGCTCCAATTATCTCCTTTTTTTCTTTTCTCTCTGGGGGTATTTTAACACTCACCCTAATGTCTAGGAACAACTTCACAATTAAAGAATGGAAGCCATATTCGCAGCGATATAAATGTCAGAGCAGGATGATTCTTCTACTTGGGTGCCTTGCAGGGTTTTAAACACGGGAGTGTGTCTGCTTGATTCATAGCAGAGAACTGGGGTCTTTCATCTTCACCTGAGTATGTGGGAATCAATATGAATTTAAACTTTGCAGAGTGAAGAGTGGGTATCTTCAGCTTCTGGCTGTTAAGAGAGAGAGGGGGAAAATATCACAGGTTTTCTGTTACTGCATTCAACTTTTAAATGCTCCTTGATGATAAATTAATTTTAAAGTAGTATTCACATAAAGCATTTGATTCAATGGATCCAAATGGTATTGCATCAAGATTTTTTTTTCTTTTTTTTTCTGTAATTGATCAAAGAACAAGACAGGATAAGAAAGCAGAAGAGAAAATAGGAGATGACCAAACGTTAACCCTTCGTAAACCATACTGTCCTCGGTTTGAATTAGTGAATTCTCTTAAGCTTGGTCACTCTGCAGAGGACAGATTTTTTTAAGAGTCAACAACTATTTAAGAGATGTAGGCCCCCTACTAAGTATGTAACATGTCATTTTACTTTAATATCTTCATGACTCCAATTAGGCCAAAGCCTGTGGGACAAATAAATACCTGGGCTAAAAAAATGTTTTATCAATGGCTCCCCAAGTTGGCCTGCTAGCAATTTGTGGGAAGCTTTTAAAAACGCAAATTCCTGGTTCTGCCTCTAGGGAGTGAGATTTAGAGGGTCTGCAGTTACCCATGCAGGGTCTGTGATTAAGCAGTTCTCCCTGTTGGGAGGCCACACTTGGCTTATGGGGACTCAGTTCTGTGGTCCTCCGCAGTTGATAATCTGCGCTTGTGACCATCCTTGGAGCCTTGAAAACCGCCCTCAAATCCTAGTTTTTCTCCCATCTGAGGTCTTTCCTGATGTGGGATTTCCCTCCCAGTGTCCTGGACAGGGGACCTCTGGGACTCAGCTGGAAGCCATTCAGCGGAGATGCGCAACAGTGTCCCTAGGAGGCTCTGGCCGTGGGTCCCAGTTCTAGTTATTAGCGAGCTCTAGCGGGCCGTGTGTTCCCGCCTGCCACTTGCTAGTCCTGCCCTCTGGAGGCATCCAGCAGGAGCCCAGGCCTTCTTTGGCTTGATGGCCTTCGGGCTGCGTGAAGCACCCATCTCTTCCTCCGGAAGCCTTCCCACTCTAGGTTGGGTCAGGAGTCAAGTCTGAATCTCCTCCTCCTCCCCCACCCCTGCCCCCACGGAAGTCCCCTGTGTCCTCATCAGACAGCCATGGCACCCCCCCCTCCCCAGAAGCTCCCCAGCTTGCCAGCCCCCGTGCTGTGGCCGTTCCTTCCTACCATCTCGTCGCCCCTCTGGACACCCCTGAGCTTCCTGCGTGGCTCACCTCTGTCAGAACCAGGACACCTGCCTCTTGTTTACACCACAGGCTTGAATTTTGTTTGTTGAAAAAGATGGCTCCTGCTTCAGGGGAGAATTCCCAAGCACAGGAGCGTAGGGCACCAGGAGAGCAGGTGGCCGTGCTGCCGTGAGCTGGGGTCTCAGCTCCACGATGGCTGTGATCTAGTGGCCCTGGGCCGTGGAATGAGGCCAGCCTTGACAGCAGAGGAGCATGCTGTTCCCGAACAGTCCCTCCACTGTATTAAAAGCAAACATATTTTTTTTTTTTCCTATATCGAACCCTTCAGCCTTTTGTGTTTGAACTCTTTCCCATCTTGTTTGAACTATTTTTTTTTTTTTTTTCTGGAACAAACATTTATCGTAGGTAGTGTAAATAACAGCTGGCACTCTGTTTGTGTTGATTTTTGTATGTCTCTTCTGGGTCTTTATTTGGTTAGCAGAGAGTTTGGAGACCTGCTTTCATGTCTCTACCTTGTCACCAATTTTGAGCTTAGACAAGTCTTTTTAATTTTCCAGGCCAAAGTTCTTTGATGACACAGGGTTAGCAAGTACCCTTGCCCTACCTTGCGGATAGGGATGATAAAAACATTGGCTACCCCGAGTCTTGAGCTAGCCAGAGACATGTGTTCCAGACAACAGCGTCACCCCACCGTGAGCTGTTCGTTGCTATTATTATTAATGCCTCTGCTGACTTACCAATGACAATGACATTTAGAATCTTCTTGTAGAATTGTACTTATTTCTTTAAAAATTTTTGTTGTTACTATTAGTTTGGACAGGGCGGAATTATAAAAAGTGTTTGCCACAAAATTCTGACCTTTCAGGGAACAGACTGACGGTTCAAAAGTGACTCCTAATTGGCTTCACAGGCCGAGCGGGGGACACCCCTTTGCACACCCGCGTGCGTGCGCTTGTTCTGTTTGCTCCAGGAAGGAAACAGATAAGAGGCGCTTTCCCTGGCAGAGGATCCAGCTCCGTCCTTGGCTGCAGATAATAAACATTTCATATCCCTCTGGGTCAGAGGGGGCTTGGGGTTATCTGCCTGGCCTTTTGAACAGCACCTTTTTAAAATGAGTGTCGGTATGAACAGTTCCTTCTTACAGTGTGCCAGGCGAGGCGGGGTAGGGGAGAGGGAGAGTTTGAAGCAGATGGAAGGTGGATTCTGTTCTTGCAGAGATACGAACCACCCCTGGGTTCCGAAGCCCGACTTGGGTTGTGTTATCACACAGCCATTAGGAGGGAAGATGTAAATGGGGCCTCCCTGGGTCTGCCAGGACCTTCCTGCTGCCAACCATTACAAACACATTAAAGTGCATGGACATCCAGCAGCTGTATGTCTGCTACGTGCCAATTAGAATATTTAACTGTGCAATCAAACAGGCGTTAATAAACCGCATCTAAGAAGTGGAAAATAAGATCAGAAGTGGCATTTTGGCCCTCATTCAAGTGGCAGGGAGCAGAAGAGCAGACCAGGGTCTCTTCCTGTGTCTTCATTCACCACCTGCTCATTCACGACCAGATGTCTAGAATTCCAGATATGACCCCTTCCTCCCAAGTATTCGACTCTCCGTCGATTCAGTACTATCCTATTAATGACATGTAGAAATTTTAGAATTCAACCTCAAAATGAACAGTCAAATGACAATTGGTCGATTTCTCTCTGGCTTTTTTCAACGTGCCAGACAAGTTGTATAGGTTGCCGACTTTCTTCCCCTCCAGAATCACAACCCCAGAACTGTCTGGAGGGAGGGCTTTTATTTTAACCACGAGTGAACTACTGTTTAGCAACATTGACTACAAATGTGCTTCTTGGGAATTTCTCCGCTCTATAATTGCCTTCTTCATTTCTTTTCTTGCTTAACTAGTGTATATAATCACTGATTTATAAGTGTGAGCTGTAATAATGTCAGCTGTCTGCCGGCATGATTGGAGAACTTATTATGAAATGAAGTTAATTTTATATCTTCTTTTCTTGGAAACTCTTTTATACTTAATTTTAAGCAGATAAGTGACATAAAAGACCAAGCCACTTGAAGATAATGCAGTTAGAAATTGCTGATTGATGAGCTTATGCTTATCTAATTTTGTTTTACAAAGATCCTAATATATCTTCTGAGAATAGATTTTTGAGTGAAAGAACAAAATTACTCCTGGATAGGTGGAGAAAAATACCAGCAAGAGAAAAATGAAAGTGTCCTGGCTATTTTTTTCTCTGTCCCCAAATTATTTTAATATTAATCCTGAAATTCATGATTGATTGTTAGTTGTGGGAAATATTATTTGGCTTGATAGTTTTAAGTAAAATAAAAGCCCACGTTGTAAGCAGAATCATTTATGTTATAAGAGGATAATGGCTACATTTTAGGCATCTTTTTTTGCTGGACTTCATTTTAGAGATAATAATCTTTTGGGCTGCTTTCCATAAATGTGCATCTCATACTTATGTTTCTGTTTAAATGCATGCATGAGTAAGAAGGTGCTGAATTTGATTAACTTTATTAACAATAAATAACGGAGTGTACTCTTTTATGTTAACCCTTACTTTATTGTATATCAGCCTTTAGACATTTGGCTATCTGGACAAGCCATCATTTATATCCTTTTAAAAAAATATTTATTGCTTCTTTGACTAATTGCTTTTTATGTGACTTAAAGCCTTTTGCATTGGTGCCATTTGTTAAAACACAGCCAGAAGCAGGCAAAGCCGTCCCATTTTTCAAAAATTTAGTGTCATTTTTATAGACAAATAACACTTGTAAATGATGGATAATAGCTAGCAGGATGCTGCATGGTATAAAATGTGCATGAATTATATTTTCTGGGAGTTAGAAGGTTAACTTGTCTATGAACTAATTGAAAAGCTTTATGGTAAATGCAAAATGCTGTGTGCACATTATCAACATGACTCAAACCAGCTGAAAGGGGGATTTTCCTCCCCTTGGGTATTATTCATTATCCCACCCTCCTTTCTGGCCCACTGCTGTATAAGGAGAGTATCTGATGACAATGTGCCTATAGACTTTATAAAAAAAACACAGTGTGAATGCTTTTCCCGACCCATTGGCAGATTAATACTAGACATGAGTGTGGGTTCTCGTTTGGAGTCACTGCACAGTGACATGTCTTTGTGTTCACACGGGTCATGTTTGTGGGCCTGATTAGGGTTTCTGACCCTGGGAGTCAAACCCCGGGTACTTGGTTCCTTGTACAACTTGCAGTGTAGACGTAATAGGAATGGATCACAAGCTTTTCAGTGAGGAACAGCAACTCACTCATCTCTTTCTTCCCACGCAGGATGGTTGGGCTGAGTTGAAAATATGCCATCTCTGCCAAGTCCAGGAATATGGTAATGAGAACCTTGCCTCGTTGCCCATCCAGGCTGCACTGCGCCTCCATCCTGACTGTGGGTGAGGGCCCCTCACTCTGCCTTCTGTCCGGCTGCTCTTTCTCATGGTGTTAGTGTTGGAGAGGAAAAAGAGTTGAGGAGAGGAAGGTAATCATGAGGGTTCAGAAGAGTTTCTTCCTGGCCCCATCTGTTGCTTTGAGTTTCCTGGGCCAGGTGGCTGCTTAACATTTCTTCTCCTGATCGCTGGTGCTTTTCAGTTTTACAACAATACACTGAGGTTGAATTTCTTTTCATTTACTCTGGTTAGTATATTTATGTGGGTACCTGTTTTTTAACACTCCTGGGAAAGTCTCTTATCTCCTTAAATATTCCCTTTCCTCTATCCTTTCTATTCTTTTCTTCCAAAACTGATTAGACATGGTTCAGACCTTCTCCTTGGCTTCTCCACCTGGGTTGGCCTCTTCACAGTTCCTTCTCCTTGATTCCCTGTACTGCCCTTCAGGTGATTTCTCTGGCCCTTTCTTCCAGTTCATCAATTCTCTTTTCAGCCTTGCCTGATACGCCGTGTAATCTGCTAGCATCATTTTAATCTCATAATCATAGTTTTTTAAAAAGTTTTACTTGGTTCTATAAAGTCTGCCTGATCTTATTCACTTACTGTGTAACCAACTTTCATGACTCTTCTCATCTTGCAGAACTGAAAGATTTTTTTTTAACCTGGTAATTATTTTTCTTCTTCTTCTTAAAAACTTTTTAATTGACACACAAAAATTGTATGTATTTACGGGTACCATGTAATACACAAGCACATTGTGCAGTGTTCAAATCAGGGAAGCACACTGGTGTCCTGTGACATTTATCATTTCTTTGGGGTAATGAGTGCTTTCTTCCGGCCTTTTGGGGAATCGTATGGTACAGTATTGTTTCCTGCTGTTCCTTGACTGGGAACATGGAGGTGGGGATTTATTTCTCCTGTCTACTCTGACTAGAGCCCCTTGACCAGCTTTTCCTTCCTCTGTCCCTTCTCCATGCCTGGCCATTTTTTGGAATCCCTTGCTATTTGCTAATTTTTGTGGCTTCATCTTTTGCTTCTGGAGCATTTTCTGTGTGGTGATTTTGTAGTCTATTTCTGGCACCGGGATTGACATCTGATGGTTTGTTATTTCCTCTGAGGCTCTCGATATTGTTTGGTTTCCATGTGTGTTTGGTAAACCTTCATTGCGTGCTGTTCTTCCATTGATCTTAATCTGTATAAAAAGCCTCAGGGCCTAACGTAAGGATGGGTTTCTCAGAGAGTGTTTGCTTTTCCTTACGCAGAGTCACGGGGTACTCCATCCTGAGCTGTTCCAGCACCCCGGCACCTTCCAGGCCTCCCTGAATAATCCAGGGGTTTTCTATTAGTTCCTCCACCTGACCTCAGACAGAAGGCCCTGTGTCCCCAGGCCATGTGGAGGTGAGCGCCAGCCCTCATGGGAGCTTCGGGTTGTTGGGTTTATTGTTGTTTGTTTATTTTCCTTTTTGCCCCGATAGAGAATTTTTTTGCTTCCTCTGAGGCCAATGAAACAATCCCCATCGTTATTTATTCCGACTCGGGTTGTCTTGTAGGCCAACCTTCAGAGGAGTCCGTCTGCCAACTTCTGGAAGACTCCCACTTCCCGAGCTGCTTTTAAAGTGGTGTTCATGTGGCTGCTCCTGGGGCTCATCGGCTCCACCTGCAGGGCCCTTGCTGGGGTGGCCTTGGCCTTCCGCCGCTCCTGGCTCTCACAGCTTTTGATTCTGTAGAGGTCGGCACCATCCGGACCCTGTTGGGTTCACCTGTTCCCCTGGGAGAAGTCTTGCGGGCAGGGTGACCTCGGGTTGGCATCTTTATAAACTCTGCGTGGGACTCCCCTTTGCTCTGCTTTGGAAGGGGAAGAGGACGTGGGCACACCCTGGTATATCTTCAGCCTCTGGCCCTCTGGGTGGGTGCCACCTGCCACTCAGGAGGCCTCCAGAGCCGTGCAGGACATACCTGCGCAGTGGACTCTGGGAGCTCTGCTCACCGGGCCTGAGAGTAGGTACCATGGCCCCATCGGTGGTGGACGGGGTGGGAACCGCAGCCGCTTTTTTTCTCTAAACATTCTCTCTTGACCTCCTTCCCCCCCGACTCAGAGTGGGTGGAGAATGGAAAAAGTCGTGAAATCGGCAAGGACACTTTGACTTTGAGAAGGTCCAGCTCCTAGGGAGCCCTTTCTTCAGGCAGGTCACCCTTCACTCTCCATTCCTAAAGCATGGGTTGCATTGTGGGACTTGCTTTTAAAGAGTGGAACAGAGTGAGAGGGAGAGGGTGGCTCTGTGTAGAGGAGGGTGGCTTTGTGTAGAGGGAGCTGGCCAGCACTCACTCAGCCAGGTGGCTGGCGGCAGCGTCCACAGAGCATGCACCCTTGGTCAGAAGGGCTCTTTCCCTCTGTGGGAAGCACAGAAGGTCTTAATTTTGAAAACCACTTAAGTTTTTTCTTTTGTGACTTGGACTTGTGGTGTCATATCTAAGAAGCCTTTGCCAATCAAGGCCGTGAGGATTTCTTCCTGTGTTTTATTCTAGGAGTACTGTAGCTCTAGCTCTTCCATTTTGGTCTGGGATCTGTTTTGAGTTGATGTTGGGGTATGGTGTGAGGAAGGGATCTCTTGCTTTCCTGCTGGTCCGTAACTCGGGCACGCACTAGACAGAGGTGCCCAGGTAGCCGACCCTCAATCAGAACTGGGCACTGAATCGCTGGTGAACTTCCTTGAGAAGAAATATCACACACACGTTGCGGCTTTTCATCACCCGGGGAGGGAGTGACCCCCCACGGAAGGCAGGAGCAAAAGGAGCCTGACATGGCTTTCCCCGGCCTCCCTTGTGATCCTGTGTGTCCCCACCACATGGGTGCTAAATGCCGCAGCCATGAAGACCAGACTGTGTCCTTCCAGCAAATATCTGAGTGTGGAGGTGGTATTTGAGTATGGAGGTGGTGTCAGGACTTCCTGACACAGGTTCTAGCCTCACCCATGTGGATATCCAGCTGTCCCAGATCATTTATTGGAAGAGGACACATAGTTGCAAAGATAAATTCAACTCCTGAAAACTCAGCAACACCAGATGTCTGATGCAAGGTTGTAGGTGCAGGGAGTTTCAAGGACGAGGCTAGGGACCAGCCCACTCTCCCCTGCCCTGCTTCACGAGAGTCACCTGCTCCCTCTCTGGAGCTCAAGATGGATCTAAATGTCACCTTCTTTGAGTTGGCCAAACTTCGTTGTAGTTACCAACTAGGACACACCTCCGTGTGTCTATCTGTGTGAGAATATCATGATCCACAGTTGCTGATTCAAGGTCTGCTGTCCACTTAACAGGATTTCTGTGTGGCTTAAAAATGTTGTATATATCACTACTTTTGCTTTTTCATGGAGGCTTCTTATTTATTAGTTTTTAACGGTGTCTGAATACAGGTTTGCAGCCTCTTCATAGCAACATAGTGTGGTACACCTGAAAGACGTGAGCTTTGGGTACAGAAGATGGTGGCAGGTGCAATCCTGCCCTGGACCAGTTATGTCCCTTGAGTGATGTGAGTCCTCTGAGCCTCAGTTTCCAGCAGGATTGTTGAAAGGAACACATGAGATAACATTCATCAGATGCCTCACAGATCTTGTATCAGCATGTTGTAGTTACTCAATAAACAGTTGCTGTTTTGGTAGGTGCTCCCCAGGCCCCGGCGGTCACTCATATTTTTTTCCCTGGGTCTGTTTTCTGAACCCTCTCCTATTTGAATATGCCTGGGGTCAGCCTTTTTTTTTTTTTTTTTTTTTTTAGAACATTAATGTAATCATTCATCTTCTAGGGAGTATAGCTACTGGAGCAATTTGAGAGTCAAATCCCTTAGTTTTCAAGGTGTGTTCCCAGGTGAACGGCCAGGGGCAGTACTCTGTCTTGATCTCAGGAGATGCAGAGGCTACGGGATTTGAGCAATATCTGTCATCTTCCTGATGGAGCAGCTCACGCGCTGTTAGTTATAAACCCAGGTCGCTTCTTTGCAGGGAGACACTTCCGTCGAGCATCCAGGCTCTCTAGGTGTCTTCCAGAAGATGGGAGAGGTGAATGGGGAGGTGGGTTGAGTTTACACCTGGAGCAAGCGATTGGAGAGGAAAAGGGTGTGACATTGGTAGAAAAGGAAAGACAGACTACACAGCGGAGGTTACAAACTCCATGATGCTCGGAGGGTGGGGGGTGTTAATGGCATTGACAATAAATCATATTAGTGATAATAGCCAGTGGCCTCTTGAGTGGGCACCGTGAGTTCTGTGTACTGTGCTCCATGCTTGAATCATGCATTCCGCCACTTCATAGGCACAGAGATTCTGTGGAGTTCAACTGAGGCTAGAGAGATGGAAGAACTTACATCAAGGCCGCAGAAGCTAGAAAAGGGCAGCCCTAGGACAGGAACCCTGTGGCTGCGTTTCAGCACCTGGTCTTGGGTGTGTGCGAGACCCTAGAACCCAGGAAGCCTGTGAAATGCGGTACTGTTCCCTCTGCGTCACCTACGGAACCAGCTGTTCTGGAGTGAAGGGGGCTCTGTTCATGTTGATGCGAAAGACATGACCACACTGTCCCAGGCAAACCAGCATGTGTGGTCACAGGCTTTAAAACAATGATTTTTTTTTTTTTTGGAGCCCCCCAAACAAAAAAAGACCTAGCCTGATTTAGAGCAGATGGTGACATGGAGAAGTAGTGCTCCTGGGCTCTTACGTTGATTCTATCATCTTTATCAGGAAAAGTGATCTTCAAACCTGGAAAGAGTAGTGAGCATGGGTAGGAGGGATGGAAGCCCAGGAGAGAGGGGAGACCAGAGCTGCTGAGGACGGCGCCCGGGTCTCCTGGGCGTGGAGGGAACTGCAGTCCTGGTGTGGAACCGCGTCACATGGTGTTAATGAGTCGAGGAGAACAGGACGCCAGAAGCTTGGAAATGGTTTTGGTGACATGTTCCGGGTCTCAAGGGGGAAAGCAGAGTTTGGGAACCACAGGTGGGTGAACTTCCATCAGCTTCTGGAAACACAGAAGCAATGTTTGGCGGGTGTTTGTGGAACATGGGGAAAGACGGTAGTGAGCACTGGACAGACAGGGTCCTCGAAGAACAGGTTCTTCCCTTGTGCGGATGGGATGGGTCATGAGTGGGATCCAAGAAGGGGAGGCCTGACAGAGGACGAAGGTGACCTCACCCAGCTGCTTGAGAGTCTCTCGCGTCGTGCACAGGATGGAGAAATAGAAGCTGGGCAGTCCTACGGTGGGATGACTTTATATTTGCTGCCACAACCATTTTTAGAATGGGAGATGCAGGGATTGATCAATCAGCCATTGATCCAAGGGCCAAAGACGGACCTTCACCTGTTCTTGTAAATAAAGTTTTATTGGGACACATTCACGTACACATTTCTATAACGTGCAGAGTTGAGCGGTGGCCACAGAGACCACTGGACCCACAGTGCCTCAAATGTTTGCTTTCTGGCTGGTCACAGAAAGGACCCCTGCTCAGGACACTGGTTCTCAGCCTGGCTGTACACAAGAATCATTGAAAGTTCTTACCAAGGGCCCAGCTCTCTTCCACCCCGTCCCTACTGCCGTCCCTGCTTCTGAGGGGATCAGAATCTCAGGTTGGGCCTGGCACATGTTTAAGATTCCCAGGTGACCGTACCGTGCCGTCAGAGCAGAGACCCCCGGCCAGGCGGGAGGCTGCTGGCGGGGTACTGCAGGGGCCAGCGCCATCTCGTGTTTCCTGAGAAAGCTCGTGATGCACAATCCCATTTCTGCGTGACAGAGGGAAGAAGAGACATTCCTCTAGAAGAGAGCGCAAGACTTGCAGAATTCCTGGCCCCAAGATAAGAAGGATGTTGATCATACTTAAAACAAATAAAATAGCAAAGTTCTACACTGATGTACCAAATGTCCCCTCACCGTAATCCACATGAGCATGGATTAGTAACTGCAGACTCAACACGGGCCGATGGTGGGACATAATCAGGGAAAACCAAAATGAAACAGAACCAGCCGGCACAACCAAGGCTACCATACGGTGTTACACTGTGTGCATGTACGAATATGTGACAACCAACCCCATCAATATGTACAACTATAGTACACCAGTAAAAAATGTGGGGAAAAAAACAACCAAGGCCACCTCAACCTACGTTTACACAATTGCAAGTGGAAAGCAGGACTGAGTCTGCCACATGCTCAGGTCACGTCACACCAGTTGGAGAGAAGCTCTTGTGGGTGGAACCCAAGTAACACAGCTTCGGCTCTCCCCTGGGGTGGGGCGTTCCAAGAGGCTGACCTCACCCTGCTTAAAGGGGGTTGTGCTGCCATGTAGGTCACGAGCTGTGTCCCTGAGAGGCGTTGAAGAGGTGTTCCATGGCTATTTGGTAAGGATTCAACTGAAAATATCGATGGAGATTGTACTGAGGTTTTCCAGAGAAATAGATAGGAGGAAGGATCGATGCATCTCTCCTTCTGCGAACCTTTCAATCTGCAGAGATTTATTGTAAGGGATTGGCTCACGTGGAAGCTGATAAGTCCCCCCGTCTGCAGGGTGAGTCGGCAAACTGGACACCAAGAGAGCCGAGAGTGTGCTTCTAGTTTGAAGACTGGTGACTTGAAAAGCAGAAAAAGCTGGTTTTTCAAGTCCAAAGGCATGGCAAATAAGATGTGCAGCTCAGGGCATTCAGACAGGAAGAAATGCCCTCTTACTCCCAAGAGGGTCACCTTTTTGTTCAGTTTGGGTCTTCCACTGATTGGATGGGGCCCACCCAACACGGAGAAGCAATCTGCTTTTTATTCAGATTGAAATGATAATCTCATCCAGAAAACACCCAGAATAATGTTTGGCTAAATGTCTGGGCACCCACAGTCTAGCCCAAGTTGGCTAAAAATCAGCCATCACAGTGGTCATCTGGTGCAGTGTCCTCATTTGGTGGATGAGAAGACAGAATATTCGAGGGTGTGTCTTGCCCAGGTGCCCCAACTTGGTTAGTGACCAAGTGGCCCTAGAATCTTGGTCTCCTCAGTCCACAACCTCATGTTCTCCTTGCCAGGGTGTTCAATAGATGTAGGGGTCATTTAGTGACCTGTAGGGCCCTCTCCATCCCTCAGGGTTAGACCGACTGTTCGAGGAAATGGATGACACTTTACTGACCAGGACAAAGAACTGCCACCATTGCAAGGGCGGAGTTTGACTCTGAGATGATCCACCCCGTAGCTGTGGAGGGGGTCAGCAAGGGCCTGATGAAGGCCGTGGGCTCATGGACTTGGAGTCTAAGCTCTTCATTTAAAATATGAACACCCTGCAGGCCTCCTCCAGCAGCCCCCAACTCTGGTGGATCCTTTAACACCACCAGGCACACTTCTTGCTGACATACACAACTAGGCGGGTCCACCCTCAGGAGCTCCGTTTAGGAAAGTTCTCAGCAGACAATTTGGCCAGAAAGACAGAAAGAACACTCTGGAAAAGAACCCGTTCCTCTGGGCTGCCACTCCTGACAGCCGCCTCAAGGGACGGGGACCCTGCTCTGGGTCACAGACTGTTTTAGCTGCTTCCATTTTCCTCTTGGTCTAGCAGACGGCTTTGCAAATTGCACCTCATCATCTCCATTCCGAACCCGAGAGGGCTGAGCGCTAGATGCACTGTCTCCATTTTGGAAGAAAATTCTGTGAATCGACAGTGAGATCCAAGTTCCTAACATAACGCCCCTGCCTGCTCCCCTGCTCTGGGCAGGAGCTCGTCTGGTCTAAGGAAACTGTAAGACTGTTATTTAGAAGGCTGGTCCCCGTCAACTCAGTTGCTGCCAGATAGCAAAACCGGAGATTCCGTGTCAGGTAACAGGCTGATACCCAACCCGGTTCAGGTGCTGTGTAAATAGAGTCAACAGGCTGACTTCTGGGTGAAACATAATTTTTCAGCTGCTGCCAAGAGGAAGATAATTGTTGCTAAGTGGTAAATATAAGTGACTTTTGATTACCTGTTGTTTCAGAGCCCCACGAGTCTCTTCCTCGTCACCGCGGAGCCTTGGGAGCTATGCAAAGTGAACTCTCAGTATCAGTTTTCCGTCCACGTTCCCGTGTGTTCAGAGAAGCCCTGCTCTCAGGGAAGTCAGGAATTAGTTGCTTCGCCTTCTAATTATTACAAGTGTGTTAAACAAATCACGGAAGAGAGCCTTGCACGTGTTACAGGTGTGCACGCCCGACAAGTACATGAGCAGGGGCAGGAAGGTGTGTCAGCAGGAGCTGCTGCCCTGCCCTGCCCTGCCCTCTGGGAGAACCAAGGTGTGATGGTGGGTGGACTGAGAAAGAGCGCTTTGGGGAGTGTTCTGTCTGGAGGTACAAACACATTATTTTTAGTTTTTTTTTTTTTTCTGTACTGGATTGAACCCGGGGCACTTAACCACAGAGCCATATCGCAGCCCTTTTTAATTAGAGACAGGGTCTCCCTAAGTTGCTGAGTTGCTGATACTGACTTTGAACTTGCAATCCTCTTGCCTCGGCCTCCCGAGGTGCCGGGATGACAGATGTGCACCACCACGCCCAGCTTATTTGGGGTTCTAGGTGGTTTGATTTGGTAAATGGACTCATCAAGTTGGATGGCAGTTTGCAAACCCACCCCTGGACTTGGAATAAAGTGGAGGCCTTAGGTGCAGGCACTCTGAGGTTTGGTGTTATCATGGGGCTCTGTGGCTCATTCTAAGCAAGGGCAGTCCTGGAAGGCAGCTCCCGGGTCTGACTGGGTCTGACACCCCCATTGCTCTTCTATAGACCCGTGGTGTAGAACAGGGCAGTGGGCTGGGGGAGCCCCTTCATAACTTCATCATTGAATTTTTGTGTTTCTTTAAGAACAAAAACAAATCTTAATCTTTCCCCTATCAACAGAGTTTTAATACTAAAATTTGAAAAAGAAATTGAAAGGTGCAACTGCTCATCTCCCAATTAAGTCTCCTTGGAAGAACAAATTTAATTTGCATGTGAACTGTGAAGACGTGGAGACAGCTCCAGACATGGAAGGCAGTGAAGGACCCCAAGCCTGAGAGTTTCCTTCCTCCTCGCCCCCGCCACTTTTGCGGTTCCCTGCCCCGGTCTGTAATCAAACATCTCGAGGCCCTTTGAAAATCCATTTGTGTTTTTTGTTGAATGCATCTCAGGTCTTAGAGAAACCTGGAGAAGTATTGATTACATTTAAGGGTCCATTACTTAGGTAAACCAAATAATGTTACTGATCTTGGCTCTAATTGATCAAATCTCTCCCACCTTGTTGGAAAGATTATAATCTAATTACCCTGGTTCCTGGTTTCTAAGGCGAAGGTTAGATTTTGATGAGACTTATCCCATTTCAGCAACCTCTCCTTTTCTGGGTCGCCCCTTCTTGAACCACACACAACTGTACGTTGGTCATGCGTGAGCCCAGAGGTACACGCGTACGCAGAAGACATGCACTAGTCGCCAATCCCGCAGAGCTCCCTGGCTTTTTATTTTGACTGTACATTAGCAGTGGATGAGAAATGCGGACCATGCTAGGTTTTTTTTTTTTTTTTTTTTTTTAACTTTTTGCAGCTTGGGGAAAGGGAGTCGGAAGATGCTACTGTGTAATCAGGTTCGATTCCAGCCTATCTTGTTTCTCCTAACAAGCTTTGCCTTCATCTTAATTCTTTCCTTTTCTGGAGATAGAAGATCTATTTTCAGCACCCGAACATTGCAAGTGCAGTGTGTTTAAAGACTGGAGCTGAAAGCTGCCGAGCTGCTGATTTATCGGGGACTGGCTCTCTCGGTTTTAGCCGGCTCTTCACTAGCAGCCCTCTGCATCTTCCCGAGAGAGGCATTAAATTGCCTGAGCTAGTATTTTCCAGCTCGTTCTCAAAAAACCTTTTCACTTCCTTAGTTAGAGCAGGTCTACCTGGACAGTTAAAATCCAGGGCCGGGGTGGGAGTAGGTAGATATTTAAAACCCAGTGGCTGATGTCCACTCTAGCAGGATGCCCATATTTAAAGATGATGACCTGAGGTAGAAGAAGTAGGCTCTGCCATGGGGAGAAATCAAAATGTAACTAGAAGATAACGCCCTCTGCATTCTTGAAAACAACATGGTTGCTGGAAAATCCATATCAGTCATCCTGAATGGCAGAGAGACTGCGCTGCACTTGGTCTGGGTTGGGGAGGAATGGAGACAGGGAACGTGGGCTGTGTCTCTTCTTGTCCATCTCCCTCCAGTGGGACTGACCTCTCATTGACTGGTGTTGCATATTGGTCTAAGGGCGGCAGTCATCCCCTGGAAGAGGTAGTCAGCAACAGTTGTGCAGGAATTAGCGAGTGTGGTTAATCCCATCTGCATTTGCGGATCTCTCTTGGTCAGGCAACATTGCACACGCACTGATGTTTGCTTTCCCTTAAGAAGGTGTCTCTTTGCAAGCGCAGGATATGGTGTCATAGAACTTGCAGTAAATATAGTCAGCCCTCCATTTCCGTGGATTCTGCATCTGAGGACCAACAAAGGGTCTAAAGCCCTTTGCAGGTGTCATGCTGTCATTTTAATGGGTTTAACATTAATGCTCAAATGCTTATGTTGGGAGTAAGCATAGTAACGAATGAAAATAGAATCACATCTATATGGAACACGCACAGACTTTTTCTTGTCACTATTCCCTTAAACAACACAATGTAGTCAGGCACAGTGGCGCAGGCCTGTAATCCCGGTGGCTCTAGAGGCTGAGGTAGGAGGACTGTGAGTTCAAAGCCAGCCTCAGCAAAAGCAAGGTGCTACGAAACTCAGTGAGACCCTGTCTCTAAATACAAAAAAAAAAAAAGGACTGGGGATGGGGCTCAGTGGTCAAGCACCCCCGAGTTCAATCCCTGGTACCTACCTCCGCCAAAACACAATGTAACAATGATTTGTAGTGTTTTAGGTATTATAAATCACCCAGAGATGATCTAAAGTATACAGAAGGATTTGTGTAGGTTCTATGTATATGTGGTGTCACTTTACATTAGGGACTTTGAGCATCCAAGATTTGGGTATCTGGGGTCCTGGTGCTGATCGCCCATGGTTACTAAGACTCTACCTTAGAATAAACAAAACACCCTCTGCAGATACATCTCTTTTCAGGAGCACAGGGATGCTTCCCTGGGTGGTAGAATGTGGCATCTTTATTCAGGAACACCTCTGCTGCTTTGGAGCATGGATTCTTTGTGGGGTCTCGGAATGTGACTAGAAGGCACTTCAGAGGTGTGTTGCAAGTCAGTATTTTGAGGCAGGACTGTGAAACCCTTTGCAGGTGTCATGCTGTCATTTTAATGGGTTTAACATTAATGCTCAAATGCTTACCTTGGAGTAAGCACAGTAACAAATGGAAGAAGTTGTGTGAAGGGGGCTCCTAATTTGGCTTCCTGCTGTGCCCATGGGATTCCTTCCCTTTGCCCAGCCTGTGATTCAGAACAATCCCAAGCTTCTAGAGAAGTTGACAGAATGGTGCAGTGGACCTGGGGGGAGGCTGCCCTCACCTGCCAGCTGTTTAGCTGCTCAGCTCCTACTTTGTTCTCTGAACATTTGAAACTATGTTGCAAATCAGGGCAGTTGTCTCTAGCCATTCCCACAGTCTCTCCTGGGAATTCATTTATTCTTTCACCACCGGAACACCAGGGACTTCCGCCTTAACTTAAGACTATCTAGACGACAGTCTGTGTTCACCTTTCCCCCATCGCGTCAGTCATTTACCTTTAACTTTCTTTAAAAAAAAAAAAGTCAGTATTCGATCAAGGATCCGGCATTACATTTCGCTGTCATGTCCCTTTGGTCTCTTTCCAACCTAGAATCGCCCCCCAGGTGTTTCAGTGTGGAGTGTCCCACAATTCTAGGTGTCCCCTCTTATAAGATTCAAGAATGTCACATGGGGCAGAGTGGCCTTTCTGCCAAGGCACCGAGGATGGCGGTGGTGTCTGTTTGTCCCATTGCTGGTGATGTTCCTTTGGCGTGTGGCGAAGGTAGGGTCCTCCGCAGATTTCTGTGCTGTAAAAGCACTTCTTTCCTTTTGGGATTAAATAGAGGAGACCAGGTCAATTTCCCATTCTCCATGAGCTTTCCCAGGAGATTGAGCCTCTATTGATGATCTTTGCCTAAATCAGTGATTGCATTGGTGATGGCTGGGTCCAACACAGGACCTCCCCATCCCCGGAAGTCACTGTACTTTGGATACCAGAGAAATGACTCTGGGGAGAAGAAAAATCACATCCTTTCATTTTAGGGAGTGGGATGTTCTGGGGCTAAATTAGAGCAAGTTATATTCCATGCTTCTTTGATTATACCGAAATGTATCCTAATATTATATATAATTAAAAAAGAGTCGATCCTAAATGAAATTTGCTTTTTATATGTTTAGAATAGAATTTTTAAATGAGCTATGTGAGCGTCAGTTATCAATAAATAAAGGCCCATGTCGATTCTGAATATAGGTTTTTAAAATCTCACACATTTCTCAGCTCTGCACGTCGTCATCTTAAAATTTGCATAAAAAATTTTAAGAGTTGGACTCTTGTTGTTAGTAATTGTTTGCAGTATTTAGAACAGAAATGGGAAAATGATCTGAGGTCTTTAGTAGAGATTTCCGTGTAGTTGGGTCTCTCTGTAGACATCTCATCCAAGGGATTTATGAAATACTGAAGGAATCCGTTGTATTTTTAAGCAGTACTCATTTGAGAAATTGCTTGTGATAAATGGGTTTCGCTAATTAAATCATACACTTCCATAGTACATTACATATAAAACTAGACTAGGAAATAAATATAATTAAAGTAAACATGCCCTTGTAATTACTAATTGTTTCTGCCATTTTAAGCAGATTTCAGAGTCACAGGGAGCTGCTCCACTATAAACCTAATAATGAAGCCCGTGATAACAGGTGTAAATTAGCACAATGGAAAACATTTACACTGTAACATGCTAAATTAAAAATGACATTAACAAGCCCCATTTTCAAATTCTCTATAATTAACATTTGTTCAACCCGGAGATGAAGAAGTGCCGTACACAATGGTCGATGTCTTTATTTATGGCTCCTGATATTTGTCACGGCTTTATCTTTGTTGAATTGTAAACAACAGAGGTGCTTTCCTCCCTCCAGCGTGTCACATTTATGTGATCTGAGACAGTTCTGACAAAGCGTAAAACGTGATATTTTACTGGCGTCATTATTGGGGCTCCCCTGCCACCGAGGCCACCAAGATGGCTCTGGCCGGTGGTGCGGCTTCAAGAGCAGGGACAGGGGCAGGGATGTCCAAGGTGTGATCAGATATCAGGATCCCCTTGAGTGTGCCCTCCACGCCATACACACTTCTAAGAACCTCAAATCCAGGCTTATTTTTCCAAATAAATATCACCGGGAAGCCTTTCTTTTCTGGTGCTCGTTCAGGTACACCAGGAGGCAGAGAAGACAGCTTAATCTGTCACGGGGAACCTCCTGTTTTCCTCCTAGCAGACATCGCTGTCAGTGTGCTGATGGTCCAGTGGAGAGCCTGAGCCTTCCGCCCGTCCACACCGACTTAGACCTTAGAGTTGGCTCCTTTTCACTCAAGAATCCCATCACTCTAACTGGATTTTTTTTAAAGAGTCTCCTTTCAATTTATTAAAAGTGTACATCTTGTTGATATTCTTTAGTCTGAGCACGCATCTTTTTTGATGTTGTATTTTATTTTATTTTTTTTGCAATGAGATTTCCTACTTACTTATTTATCTATTGACTGGAGCAGAGTTGTGCATATTCATGGGGCACCATGTGACGTTTCGACACTTGTACACCCCGAGTAGTGATCAAAGCAGGGTGATGAGCGTATCTGTCACCTCATCCATTTACCGTCTCTTTGTGTTGAAAGGAAGCATTCAAAATCCTCTCCTCTTGCTGTTTTGAAATGTGCAGTACATTATTGTTGGGACTGGATGTTAAGAAGAAATTGTCGAGGATATGTACCGTGGATCATTTTTTTGAGTCATTGAAAATATTCATATAGTTTTATTCAGATCATTTGGGGTTCATCCTAGAGTGAGAGGCCTGATAAGGTAGGGCAGAGGGTGTTGGGCTCTGGAGAACTAAATTTCTTTTCTTTTTTTAGTTGTAAATATGGACACAATATTTCATTTTATTGATTTATCCTTATGTGGTGCTGAGGATCGAATGCAGGGCCTCACAAGTACTGGGCAAGTGCTCTGCCACTGAGCTCCAGCCTCAGCCCAGACCCTGGAGAATATATGATTCTCTAGCTGTGGAGTTTGTGAAGCTCACGGACTTGTAGGGAGATGGGAAGGGAAATCAGTCACTGTGTTCGTGGTCCCTCAAAGTCCAGGAGCTAGCCAAGGATCAGGGGCAGGACTGTGTGAATAAGGGGGTTCGTGATGATTCAGATGAAAAGTCACAATATGTTTTTCAAATACCGTAATTTTCAAATAATACAGTAGTAACAAATATTGCAAGGAGTCCGCCGTTTGGAATCAAGTCTACCGAGCGCGTTTGAGGGAGAGCTGCTGGTTCACGTGCGTCTGTTGGTGCTGATGCTGCTTTTACTGTTGGAGGGGGTTTCCATCTATGCTGTCTATCTCAGCTAATGCAAGCTCTGTGCCTGTGTCAGCCACTTGACCCGCCGTTGTCAGGACTGAAGGACTGAGTTTTAGTTTAGTTTAAATTTAATCTAATTTAAATAGCCACACGTGACTGGCGGCCACTAGAATAAAAAGGATGGCTCTTTATAGGTGGTGTCTCCTCCATGGGAAGTGCTTGCGACCCGGAGTGTTACAGATTCCAGAGCTCCTGGAATATCAGCATAGACGGCAGCTGAGCACCCCTCATCTGAAAAATCCAAAATCTGTGCGCCGACACGGAGCGCAAGATGTTTCAGATTTTGAAACATTTGGGATTCCAGAGTTTCCGATGAGGGGTGATCAGCCTGTGTTTTAAAATCTTATTCTAAGCATGCACCGTGCGAAGTACGTGCCCCGGTACATTATTAATCCTGCTCCTCCTGTCTTACAGATCAAGAGCTCCTTTTGAAGGTTGGGTAACTCGCCCTTAGTCATGGAGCGGTAGGTGGTAGATGTCATTTAAACCCAGGAGTATGTGTGTTTTGAAAGCCCTCACTTGAAATATGAATATTTATTGATACTCTTCAAGGGGAAGTTTAAGGCAGCTCTTGGTGGCATAGAGTGAGAACTCAATAATGGAGCGGTCGTTCTTATTATTAAAAAGTCACTTTGTGTGTGTGACTGTTTTCTATGCTTCTTAGAGTCTGAACAAGGACATTGGTGAAAACATGACTTGCTGGGGACGGTCATTGCTGGCATCCAGCACTGCCTAGCTCATCTGGGGGTAAAGTCACCCGTGGTGGTTTCCTGGCCCCTTGAACATAGAAAGTAGCCATTCCTCACCCTCCACTCATTCTCCGTCTCCACTCCATGGCTCGACCCCACACCCTTCCTTTGGCCCACTTTTGGGGGTAGTTGGTTGAGCTGGGGAGATGCATCGGGACCTCTGTTGACAAGATGGAAATGGTCCTCTAGGCTGAGGCTCTCCCTCCCAGAAGGGGACTGTCCTGTACATGTTCCCTCCGGCTCGGCCCCATCTCTCCCTTCCCATCTGCCTCCCTGTCTGGGTGATGGTCTGACCCGCTGCCTTGTAAGATTGCATATGAAGGGTCCACCAGGCCTCTGAATGGACAGTACTGTTTTATCTTTGGCACTTCTATAGATCATTTTTTAAGAAATATAAACATATCAACTCTCCCCATACGAAATCTCAGGGGTCACCTTCTGGGATTCTGCATGTTTATATTGAATGCTTAATTTTATGCGATGCCAGTGAACCAGCAAAAATCAGACCAGCCCACAGAGGCAGAGGTGATGGTCTGCCTTCCTATTTATTATCTAGGGAATTTATTTACTTATTTTAGCAGTTACTGCATTGGGTCAGAAAAGTGAACTTGTGTTGGGTGTTGAGAAGGATAAAGATCTTGGAAAAGAGGCTCTGAGGTCCCTTGCCTTCTGTAGCTCAAACAGATCTAAAGGAAGGGAGAGAAGGGGGTGTTCTGAATACATTCAGAGGTTTGCTCCTTGTATCATCCCCCATATTTGTGTCTCAGTGGAAAATGAAAACAGACCGCCGTTTCACTCAAAATCCATAACTGGACGTGCATGTGTACATATTGCTCCTGCCAGTGAGTGAGTGTCCGGGAGCTGTCGTCCACGTCAGAGGCTCTTGCTCTCTGTGCAGAGAGAGGGCAGAATTGAGGACGTGGATTTTCTTGGCACCAACGGGGTGGTCGCCGAGGATCAAGCCCCTCACGGCAGGGTAAGATGGAGGTAAGGGCTTGGTCACGACTCTTAGATGTGTTCAGTCCTGGTGTGTGGCTGGATGGAGGGAAGGGACCTGCCCTGGGGAGGTCCAGTGACCAGAGTCGCAGATGCTTGGGGTGAGCTGCTGGCTGACAGAAGCGCGTGCGCTCCGGGGAGGTGGTGGCCAGGGTTCAAGGACACTGAGAGCACAATCCCAGCAGCAAATTTAAACACAGATGAACTCCACCAGGAGCCCGCAGGAGCAAAATTGGGACTGTCTTACAAAATGAAGCCACAGAAGGCTTCAAGGAGTCCTGCTACACAAACCCTTGGATTTATTATTTCAAGCCAGATCATCTTGATCGCTTCACAAGAGTTTGTGAAAATGGAAGCACAGGAAGAGGGCCTTTAAAAAGCTCGTGATTTAGAAGAAGGATCTCCCCGTGGGTACTTCAGGAGATGGCAGTGTGAACACAGTTGCCCTTGGTGGAACGTGTTGGGATTTTTTTTTTTTTTTTTTTAAAGAGAGAGAGAGAGAATTATTTTTTAGTTTTCAGCGGGCACAACATCTTTGTTTGTATGTGGTGCTGAGGATCGAACCCGGGCTGCACGCATGCCGGGCGAGCGCGCTACCGCTTGAGCCACATCCCCAGCCCCGTGTTGGGCTTTTTTAAAACAAGTTTTGTGTCCTGCTGGAAACAGTTTTCCCGAATGCAGCTATTTTTTGTTCGCGTCATCTATGTTCAGTTGCTCTGAAGATGAAAATCATAAGCGTCGTGAAGCTGTTTTGCACCTTTTTTTGCTAATCACAGTCTTCCCGTGTTCAGAATTCATTGTGCATGGTCCCAAACCAACTTTTGCCAATCCCTGCCCCTGTGTCCCAGCATGCAGCAGGTCGGTGGGTTTTGCACGCGCCACGCAGCCTGGGAACGGCACCTCTTGCTGTCAGGGGGAGATGCTTGCCGAGGCGACTGGGAACGTGCATCCCTCTCTGTGTCGTCCCACCTGCCCTTCCCGCTTGGGGCTGAGGCCACAAAGTTTTTCAAAGCCAAATTGCTATTCCTTTGAAGGAAGCATCTGGTCCTTTGGCAGCTCTGCGGGAGTAATCTTGGTCGTTGGAGAGTTTCTCCTGCGTGGATCACATGGTTTAGATATTGAAAGGGTTTCTGGCATTTTCATGTCCCAGTTTCTGGGCATGAAAAATGTGAAAAAGCTAAAGTCTGTTTGCACTTGCAAAGCCTCAGAAGTTTTTAGGGCTAAAAAAGAAATCTTCCTTTTAAAAAAAACTTCTTCTTAGTGGTGTCTTACCTGCATTCATGGATGATTTTTCTACTGTCTAATTTTAATATCCATGTAGCTTGGTGTTTATCCTGGAGAGAAGCAACAGTAGGAATTATAGAGAAATGAAACCTAAGATATTTTACGGTTTTCTTAGTTTTAAGTATTTCAAAATTCAGCAGTATTTATTGAGCAACAATTATGTTCCAGGCATATTTACACCATGTTAGAAAGTTTGTGAAGTTCTTCATTCTCAAGCTTCAGGTAGCCTTTACAGTGCAGGTGTATTAATCCATTGTATGTTGCTATAATGAAATACCCGAGGCTGGGTGCTTTGTTTAGCTCGTAATTTTGGAAGCTGAAAGTTCAAACAGCATGGTGCCAGCTCTGGTGGGGGGTGACTGTGCTGCAGAGTGACTGCATCACATCATGGCAAACGGATCGTGTTCGGAGCATGTGTAAGAAGAGATCCCATATTGAACAGGAAGCCAGAGTGAGAGGAAGGGCAGGCTCGCTTTTTTATGACAACCTTCTTGAGAGAACTAATTAAGTGTTCCCACAAGAAAGACACTGATCTGTTCTCCGTGACATAAATACCTCTCACTAGGCCCCGCCTCTTAAAGGGTCCTCTACTCTCAGCATCACCATGCTGGAGACCAAACTTCATATGAACCCTTTTGGGGAGCACACATGAAATCCAGGTCCAGTGATGGCACCAGATCATTAGAATTTCCACGTCTTTATGTTTTATTAAATATGGCTGCACATTGCATGCATCTGGCTGACTTTGAGGTCTTAAATTGTGATTCAGTATGCAGCTACCAAGTATAACTTGTATATTTCTCAACTGTTCGTCCATTCATTTCTCAGTCATGAGATCTCCCCAGGCGGGCAGGTCAGTGTGCCTGTAACTTGCTTTATCCACCTTCTAGCACAGCATTCATTTACGTAGCAAAAGCCTGTTGTGGAGCCAGGAACAGTGGTGCACACCTGTAGTCCCAGGGGCTCAGGAGGTTGAGGCAGGAGGATCAGGAGTTCAAAGCCAGCCTCAGCAAAAGCGAGATGCTAAGCAACTCGGTGAGACCCTGTCTCTAAACAAAATGCAAAATAGGGCTGGGGAGATGGCTTAGTGGTCGAGTGCTCCCAAGTTCAATCCCTGGTATTTTAAAAAAAAAAAAAAAGCCTAATGTGGACCTACTGTGTGCTGGTACCTGTGGTAGACACTGCTTTTTTCTTGCAGTTTACATTTAGTAGCCCAGATAGTGAGACAAACACAAGACATTTCAGATTCGGATGTCTATGTGTTATTTAGAAAAAATAGAATGGGCGGTGGGGACATGTTTGAGAAGGACGCAGAGTTGAGGATAGCCACATGGAAGTGGCTGGGGAGGCTGCCTGGGGAGGTGACATCTGGCCTGAGGACAGAGAAGTTACCCACACCAAGGTTTAGGGAAGAGCTGTTCAAACCAAGGAAGCAGCAGGGAGACGGGCCATTCATCTTGCTGGTTTTGAGAGACAAAGAACAAAGGAAGAAGCTGGTGTGGCGGGGGCAGAGGGGCAGAGTGGCAGAGTGGGCGATGGCAGGTCAGCGGGATGTTACAGAGGTCAGCGGATGGGGAGGAGCCGAGCAAGACAGGCCCAGAGAGGGGGCAGGGTGGTGGGATCTTCCAAGGCCCTGGAGGTGATGGTGACGAGTGTGACATTTACTCTAAATGCAGAGGGAAGCCATAGGGAGTGTAAAGCTGGAGGAGGACGTGAGTTTATTAACACCGCGGGCTTTGTCCATGATGGCGATCATGTGGAAAGCCTGTGTGCGGTCACATGCTACTAGCCCTGCGCTTGCCACGGCGCGGGGATCCCTTCTAGAGGTCTGGTCGAGAGCAAGAAGAAATGTTTTCTGCAGAATGGGCCAGTGAGTTCCCTCTGTGGGCCTCTCATGGTTTAATATTCATCTGGAGAAGATCTGGGCAGGGCCAGCCATGTGCGGGCCTAGGTTGTTGGTGGGAGCAGGGCATGCCAATTCTAGCTGAGGTCCTTTCGTAGTTTTGATTGCGTCTCCCCCTGAGGCCACCTGTCAAAATATGACATATCCGCATAGGCCAACCTGGATTTAATGACTCGGAAGCCATGGAATTTATATGATTTGGGGGCACACAGGGGCTCTCCTTATGCCACTTCCAGGGATAAGTGGCAGGAGGCTCTTTGATTGATTGGACAAGCGTCAACCCTTGCCTCAGCTTCCTGCCTGTCATCTGAACACAGAACACTGCAGATGGGGACGCTGGGCACTCCAGGGTTAAAATCACCACACTCCTGTTACCCTTAACAGAGTATTTTGCCTAGCATGACACTGTTCCTGGGACACTTTGCCTCTAGGTATGTCATCCTGACTGATGCCTGAGGTGTGTTCCAAGGTGTGTGCCAGGAGCACCACCCCCCAGTGACCACCCGTGGTGGAAGCCATGCCTTTGCGATAAGGTCCAGTGTCCAGCCACGTTCTTGGTGCTAGAGAATACCAGTGTTTCTTACGAGGCCCTTACTGAACCCTGTGCCAGGGTGTTGTTTGTCGCCCTGCTGATCACACGTGACTTCTGCCCTCATGGGTTATGCATGTGCACGGTGTGTGTTGGCTTCTCTGGGAAGACCCAGGGCCCTCGACGGCTTTCACTGCCAAGGTGGAGATGGGAGGCTGCAACCCTAAAGATGGTGTAGCTGTGCTCAGCACCCCTGGCCTCACAGGTGGCCTTGGCCTGAGCAGTCGGGATGGGGTGTGTTCCCAACGCTGAATACACTGTACTGGGTGTACTCACGTCTCCCCTTCAGAGAGGAAAAGAACTAGCCCGGGAGGTTCCCTTTCCCACCATTAAGGAGCTCCACCACTGAACACACTCAAATTCGGTGTGTATGTTTTAATACTATAAACTCGATGATTTTTTTTCCTTTGGTACCAGGGGTTGAACTCAGGCGCACTTGACCACTGAGCCACATCCCCAGCCCTATTTTGGATTTTTATTTAGAGACAGGGTCTCACTGACGTGCTGAGGCTGGCTCTGAATTTGTGATCCTCCTGCCTCAGCCTCCAGAGCTGCTGGGATTACAGGTGTGCCCCACCACACTCAGTACTTGATGACTTTTAAGAAACCCAATAATAAAATTTGGTTGTAGTTGAGACAATGATGGCCCCTGACAAAACCTATCCCAGAGATTTTAATGTTTTGTTACTAGTATTAACTTTTCTCGTATTGCATAACCGAATTAAGATATTATTTTTTAAAAAAAATTTGGATAATGTTTTATAGTGTCAGAATAATTCTTTTTTTTTTTTCAGAAATTCTCTTATCGTTTCAGTAAAGGCTCACCTTATACAGGGACCCTGAGTGTTTTCCTAGGGTAAATATCTGGCAAGTCGAGGAACCGGGCCCAACCCTCCTGTGCCAACATGAGGCATGTGTTTCTACCCTGTTCCATGCTGGTTTTCAGGAAGAAATCTTTAAGTGCACGTTAGGGTTCAGATGTGGTGTTTCCAAAAGCTCACGTGTGACACGATGCAGGAAGGTCTGGAGGAGAAATGACTGGGCCTTAGCCTTAACCTGATCAGTGAATTATCCCTGGTGGGATTGACTGGGAGGTCAGTGGAGCGGTGGGTGTGGCTGGAGGAGGTGGCTCACTGGGGACGTGGCTTTGGGGTATATATTTTGTATCTGGAGCGTGGAGTCTCTCTGCTTCCTGACACCACGTGAGCTCCTTCCCTCCGCCACCTTCTCCCGCCCCTGATGTTCTGCCTCATTCTTTGAACCCCAGGGCATGGAGCCGGCCTTCTATGGACTAAGATCTGCAAAACCATGAGCCCCTGAATAAACCTCTTCTCCTCTACAATTGTGCTGGTCGGGTCCTTTGGTCTCAGCAGCGGAAAAGCTGACTCAAACAGTGCAGAAGTCAACGCAGTTTAACTCTTTCCTGTTTCCCAGTATGAAGAGTGTCCTGGGTCCCTTTTGCACTGGTTGTTTAGAAGTCGATCGAGAAGGACGCCGCAGCCTTTTGAGGACCAGGAGCTGTTTGTATTGACATGGACGCCTGTCACTTTTAGAATTGTGGGCTAGGATTTGATAAGATGCGGTTTTAACTGTATTCTGTCTAATCAAGGCACGCGGAAGACTGTTGGATGGGGTGGTAATTAGAAGGAAAGGGTGAAGAGATTGAAAGGTCTTTCTTACGTACCTCTGCATTCTGTCTTTGGAATTCCCATGGTCTGTCTTTACTTTGACAATCCTACTAAAGGGAGAAAAAGAATACAGTCCTGTCACAGATATGGCAGGCAGCAGCTGGGACACGGGTGGCGTAGCAGGTCCCCACGGGTGGAGATGGGGCCCTGGGAGCCCCACCTTCCCCCTCCTTGGAAGGAGCCATCACCGGGGCTCTGGCCTCCCCCGGGGGGTGTCTGCTCCATCGTAGCTGAGGCTGACACCCAGCCAGCCTCTCACCCCACCCGCCTCCCCAAGCCCTGAACCCCTGTGTTCAGACTCTGCTTTCATTTGTCACGGGCCAGGAGGAAACCCTTTAAAGAAAAGCCTGCTGGTCAGCCGCAGGTGAGTGAAGCAGGTGCTTCCAAGCCCCAGCCCCGGGTAGCTCTCACCAGGCGGGTGACCCCGAAGCGCGGCTCTCCTCGGGGGTTCAGGGTCATCCTCTGATGTAACTGATGGATCCAGGGTGTTTTCTTTCCTCCCGCGGCTAATGACTAGAGAAAGGGTCCCGGGCATTGTTTTCCGGGTGCCCCTCGTGGACAACAGGGAGGTCTCCAGGAGCACTCTCTGCTTTTGAAACTCAGTGGTGTAAAAGGATCACATCTCTGCCGACGACACTCTTTTTTGGAGCAAAGGAATGCTGCGGCCTTGGGGTCGGAGCTCTTTCTTTCTTTCTGAGGGGCACTGATGAGGGCCTCCGAGGGAGCGAGATTCCCGGGACTCGCCACACTTTGTTTCTGTAAGATCACCGTCGGAGGGGGGAGGTTTTAAGCCATGACTGTGCTGGTATTTAATAATGCTGGGCAGGCCGAGGGTCCAAGGTGGAAAAGTCTAGCACCCGCGGACACGTGAGGGTGGTCGGGCACAGGTGGTCACGGAGGGAGCTTCCAGTAGAAGGGCGTCGAAGGTCGTGAAAAGCGGAAAGGTTACGGGTCTCGGGGGCCGACGGCCCTCCAGGTAGCGTGGGTACTGGACTTGACGTGGTGGGTGGCGCTGTGGCAGGTGTCTGCCTAGCTGGGGTGAAGGCAGCCAGTCTTGGAGACTCCTAAGGGAGAGAACGGTGGAGACTGAAACCAGGTGATCACAGCCACGCGGGGCGCCTCTGCTAGTGGGGTGTTGACGTAGGTGCCCCCGAGAACCACAGCGAGTCCCCATCCCAGAGACAGGGTGGAAACGGGCACCTGGGACTTGGAGGAGGCAGTGGGCTGTCAACGTGCTTCCCCCAGGAGGGACCCTTCCTAGCACAGCCAGCCGGGGGTGGGATGTGGGGAGCGAGGAGCAGGAATCTCCACAGAGGTGAGAGCGTGAAGAAAGGGCATTAGGCAGGAGTCCTGGAAATCTAGTACACTGGTGCACGGGGAGAAGAGCTCAGATGGAGCTCCTGAGGGAGGCAGGGAGGCCAGGAGTCTCTTACAGCATGCATGGAGTGCTGGACGTCAAGTCTGGTAGAATATGCTAGAAGGAGCATGAATTTATAGGCTACAAGGAAGCCTAGGTCGATTTTTGGAACTGGAAAGTGACATAATGAAGGTGGTATTTCATTTACCTTATTAAAATTTTAAGCAGCACTATAAAATGTTTTTCTCATTATAAAAGTAAGATGGATGAATTTCAGGAAAATTCAAAAGTTAGAGAAACCATAAAAAAGAAAAGAAGCATGCTGCCTAGTCCCAGGATCCACAGACACACATGAAATCATTTTACTGCTTTGTTCTGTGGCAGCCTTTTCTGTGCATGTATGTGTCCCGGGGAAAATCACGGGGAAGAGTTGGGACGGGAGCCCAGCCTCTCCCCCAGCTGCAGGCGGCCGCACACACCATTCCCTCATTGCTCTCCAGTGTTTATAAAATATGTGAGAAATAAAACCAGAGCTCTCTTTGCAATATTAGCTAACTAAGTGCCTGAGATTGCTGACTCTTTCTTGGGTGTTTCTGTAAATCATTCTTAGAACAAGCACCTGCAGCCCTTCCCTCTTACAGATGGGCATTTGTGTTTTTTTTGGGGGGTTAGTTTTGTCTCTGGATTTTCTTATCAGTTGAAGGAACACATAAGGCAATTTGATGAGTGCTCAAAGGCTCAAATTCTGGAGAGGCTGCGCTACAGATGGGTTCAGGAGGCTTGGCTTAAATCCGGGGGAGTAAGCCCAGGCAGCTCCTCCCACCTGGTGGGAAAGTGGGCAGGGCTCAGACACAATGGCTCAGCTGTGTCCTCGGGTGCCACCTCCAGATCCCTCTTAACTCACTGCAGAGGACAGCTTGTCTTTGTTTTTCCCTCCTTTTTGGGAGGACGGGGTTGTGTACGGGGGATTGAACTCAGAACTCACGGGCACTCCGCCACCCAGCCACACCCCCAGCCCTATTTTGTATTTTCTTTAGAGACAGGGTCTCACTGAGTTGCTCAGTGCCTCGCTGTTGCTGAGGCTGGCTTTGAACTCTCGATCCTCCTGCCTCAGCCTCCCGAGCCGCTGGGATTACAGGGGAGCGCCCCCAAGCTCTGCTTCTCTCCTTTTTCTTTTCCGTTAATGGCCTGGTGAGTGAGCACTGTTCAGGTGCGAAGGTGAAGAGCTCAGAGGTTTCGCTTGAGGTATTGACTGGGAAAGTTTTTCTGTTACCTGTATCATTTCAGAATCCATAGAGATCCAAATTAAATAATTCTAAAGCAAAACCCCACCAAACCCTTCAAGATTGAAGTTTGAGAGTATATCGTCTGAGACCTTTTTGCAGAGCTACACACACACACTCACACACACACACACAGTCACTCACATAGTCATGTGGTCACGTGCTAGGTGACCATGATTTGGTCAACAGGGGACTGTGTGTATGTGGTGGTCCCATAGATGATATCACCTCGTGACATCAGCGCCGTAGCTGTCTGCGGAAGACGGAACGCTCTACGATGTTCTCAGGACGACAGAGTTGCCTGATGTTGCATTTCTTGGACTGCATCCCGGTTGTGAAGCAGTGCATGATCCCCTCTGTGTGTAAAACACGTGTATTCATATCTGACCCCTTTGCCCTCACATCTGAATGACACCCTGATGGTTTTGAATTATGCATTTTCACTAACATTATGAGCATGTCTCGTTACATTTTCCTTGAAAACAGATGCCTAATATTCAGTGACATGACTGTAACACAACTGCTTATTCTATTGGATGTTGAGTTTTTTCCCTCCTAATATCTTGGTTGTTATATGACTGCGTGCCCTGGTGAGTGTTTTTGTATGGAAGTCATTTCACACATTGCAGTGTATTTCTTTACTAAAAATTCTTAAAAATGGAATTATTGATCAGAGACTGTCAGCCTTTATAAAGTTTTTGATACATTGCCAAATTCCCTTTCAGAAAGACTTACCTGTTTTGTGCCATCACCAGCATATAGATCTCTTGTTGCCTTGAACCTTGTCTGTACACAGGGTTATATATTTAAGTTCTTGACCTGTTTAGGAGGTAGAAATAGTTTTTCTTTATCATTTTTCTTTTTCTTTTTTTCCTTATTGATTACTGGTGAGCTGCTATTTTCACATGTTGGGTCATTTCTGCCTGTCTTAAGACTCACTGTTCATGTCCTAACTCACATTTTTAACCACTTTTGTTTACTTCTGACAGCTCTTTACATATGATAATACTTTCACTCGTTCTCTTCTATGTTATATATTTTTAAACTTTGTGGTAATTTCATGATATTTAGAAGAATATGTCTTTGTGTGGTCAAATATGTCAATTTTTTTGTGTGTTCTCTTTCATTGCTTACTGACTAGGAATGCCAGCCCTTATATTTTCTTCTTGTTGTTTTATGACACGAGTTAGAAATTGTTATTCTTTGACTTAATACATTGGAATGATTTTCTTCTTGTTTTAGGCCTCATTGACCACGGCCTCTACTCTGTGACAGCTGCTGTTCCCTTGGACACGTCTCGAGGGCAGATAGCGGGTCTGTTGTGCTCACCATCACCCAGTAGAAAAGCACACAGTGCATTTTACACCCTTGTTTTTAAAGATCTGGAAAGTTGTGCCCAAAGACATTGGCTTCTTGATGAGGTGACACGCACCCACTGTGTTCCCTTGTTCTTTCCTCGAACCAGTACTCACCTGGGCCTGGAGCGCTGCCCACGCAGCTGGGTACTGAGGGTCGGTGGGTGAGAGGGAAGGTCTGTACCCATCAAGGGCTTAAGTCACCTGCGGGAATTAAAGCAGACCCTGTGGCTGCAGGCAGCGCTGTCTCCACTCCACCGTCCTTTCCAGTGTGTGCGCCATGAGCTTCTCACTGAGCTTCTCAGCGCAGCCCCAGGCTTCAGGCAGGGTGCTGACTCTTCTTGGCCCCTCATTTGGATAGAGTTGGCCAAGAGCGAGACCAGGTCTTGGCCGGAGCTTCCTCCCAGCGCTCCAGCGTGTGTGTGTGTGCAAGCGATCCCACAGATCTCGACCTTCTGACGGAGGGATTTGGACATCGCCGTGGTAGTGGGGACAGCCGCGGGTGGCTGGGCGTGTTACTCAAGTCCTGCGGAGCCCCGCGCTGCTCCGAGGATACAGGCAGATGAGGGACATGGCGGTCCCCAGGGGAGTGAACTGCAGGCAGGCCTCTGACTCCCTTCCTAGGCCAGACTTCATTTTTCAGAGCCAGGCCCCGGGGCTTCACGACACTCATCCATTAAAATAGAGGAGAACTCACACTGAGCAAGTCATGTGGGTGACACTGAATCCTGCAGGCAGGGTGAACTTGAGTGACCTGGACAGAGTGAGGGGACTCGGGTGCTGATTCCATCTCTGCCGTAGCTCGCCTTCTGCCTTGGTGTCCAGGTGGACCTTTGGGGGCCCTTTTCACAGGGGCGAGGTCAAAAGCCAGGCCACCTGTTTTGGTTCTTTGTCATGGGAAGTGCGATTCCGAGTCACTCAAAACCCTTGTTTTAAAAAGAAATGTTTCCTTCACTGATATTCTGATGTAAATATAACAGCATTACAGTCTGTCTAGAAAGCTTAGTCTGCAGATTGAAAAAAGAAAACTAGTTTTCTATGAAATTGTATTGGAAGAAGCTAGTCCTTCTAAGGATTTTTTTTTAAACTTTTGAAATGAAAAATAATTTGTATATTTGAAAATCGAGGTTTTTGAAATTTTTGTCGGACTTCATTTCTACATGTAACTTTATTTTTACATTGAGTTTATGTTCATATGTATGTTAATGATATTGCTACGCGTGCCTGTTCCGTCTTTGTTATGTGTGGATATTTTATCTAGGATGGCATTTTCTATTTCTACCTCATCTTGAATTAGTATTGTATACTTTTATGTGTTGCCATAAAAGTCATTGTTTCTATATATGTGTTTTCTGATTGACAAGTTGAATAAAGAAATTGATTTTTTTTTTCTTGGCATAAAACTAAGCATGGAGTCATGCAGGAAAACCTTTGGAAAACAAATAGAGCAATCCCTGTGTCAATGCTAATATGTCAGCTTTTCAAGCTACTTGCATGACTGGAGTGATAACCAATCTTAGAACAAGCATTTGATATTGATTTGCCAGTCTAAAGTAACAAGTTACGGCTTCACTTCGTATCGAGAATTAAATCAAAATAATTTGGTGCCCTACATAGTATGTATTGTGAGAATTCCCTTGCATGATTTATGAACTGCAGTGTGGCAGTGGATAAATGTTCAAGAATCACAGGACTTTAGATAAAGATATATATTATTACTACCTAATTTTATTACATATAAATCTTAAGTTTATATACACAAAAAAAATATAGTTGAAGAGGTCTGTAAAACGTTTTATGGAACTTGAGATATAAGAATTTGCATCTTTTTATCTTTTTCATTATTAGCTTTCTGGGGGCATTTATTGTCCAAGAAAAAAAAGCAAGTGGGAAATGCTGATTTGTTAACAAAAATGCAGATTTTTAGCAAATCAGAATTGGTCATCATTCAAAGGTTATGTCAGAAATAAAAATCGTATATGGTTTCTGCTTCTCAAAATTAAAATGTGAAGTTCCAGTTAGTACTCTGTTTTCACATTAACTTCCACATACTCTTTTTTCAGATTTTAAATGTATTTCAGGAATCATTTACCACCTGGTAAATGGTTTGAGTTAATCTCAGAGAGTCGCCAGGAGTTAGCCAATCATGTATTCCACATTTGTACGTGTGAGCATGTGCAGGCATGTGTCATGGCTCAGGTAAGAAGAGTAAAGCCGCAGTGATCACCTCTGAGATATTCAGAGTGAATCCACGGTTGATCTTAAATCTTCCTCCTCTCACTCTCCCTCCTACCCAAAGTTTCAGGGCCATAGAATTTTGCTAATTGAATAGTGAGGTGTATTTCTTGCTCCCATTGTGCGTGGACAGTGTGTTGATGTGGCAGAAGCCCTTCACGGTGCCCACCTCATGGTGTGAGAGCAGGGTGGGGGGATAGGGGGACGAGGGGGGGTAGGCAAGCTGCATCGCCAGGCTTCCGGTTGCAAGGGAGGAGTGTGGAAAGGGCACATGCAAAGGCTGTGAGTGCCGTTCCGGAAGGAACTCCCAGCAACTGTGTGCAGAGATTGGCAAACCCATTCCCCGCTACAGATGAAATGTACAAAGGGTCGGGAATGACAAGCCAATCTTACAAAAAAGTGGGGTTGTAGGACTCACTCTGCTAGGTACCAAGACTGCTCTAAACATGCACGAAGACTACGGTGTTGGTGCAGGGACCGGCGTACAGACAAGCGGAACTGGAGAGGTAGTAGGAGAACAGAACTGTGTAGATGTATCGTACACATTCATCCTCACATACACACACACATATAAACCCATGAAGGCCTGACGTGTACGTACACGTATGAAGGCCTGATGTATTTATACAGGTATGAAGGCCCGATGTAGCCACAGATGAAGGCCTGCTACATGACTGCAGTTGTGCTGGAGAGCAATAGGGGAATAATGTTGGAGTTTCCAACCAGTAGTGCTGAGGTCAACTGTATTATTGTATGGAGAAAAATTACAGTGAATTCCTGCATTATATACATCCAAATCAATTATAGACTTTTTTCCCCTTAAGCTGAAAGTGATTTATTATACACTGTGTGTGTGTGTGGGGGGGGGCATTTTAACTCATCGGGTTGATTAGAACCTTGACAGAGCGCAGGTTGTTGATGAAGTCCAGTAGAAGGTTGGCAGAATCCCAGCCTGTCCTCGGGCATGCTCATCAAAACCCTTGCCCTTCTCTCTGGAGCTAACCATTATGCCGAATCCCAAGACTGTGGGTTACGGTTGCTGGGTTTCTATACCATAGACACAGAATTACACAGTAGGTGTTCTTCTCTCCATCACTCCTTTTACTTAATGCTACGTTTATGAGATCGCATGTGGTTGCATGGAGTTGTAGTTCTTCAAGAGTAAGAGTTATGCCTAACGGTGTGTAGTATCTTCTCAGATCATTTGGAGTTCGACATAAAGACTCATCTGTTCTCCCCACCCTGTTTATTTATTTATTGAATCACTTATTTTTGTCAGTATGGACTCATGGATGTTGGTTTTGCACCTTGTTGAAAATCCAGTACTACTTTATGTGGCTTTTAGACTGCTCTCGCCCTAGTCATGAGAAGGCGTTTCAGTTGTGACCTGTTGACAGACACCCCTGATTGTGGTGGCAGTGGTGTTGGGCACTGGCTTCTTACACTACAAGGTGTTTCAGGCCTATCTTGTATATTTTTTTTTTTTGTCCCAATCCTAGAATCAGCTATTTCTTTCTTTCATTAGAAAACAGTTTTAGAAACAAAGATCTGGATGTGAGGGGTGCTCATTAATACCGAGGTGCTGATGCTTCCAGGTCCACTCAGCTGACAGAGCCAGGAAATACCCGTGTAGACTCACCCATGTGTATACGCACATCTAAAAATATTTCCTGTGTACCCATCCATCTCCGTTAATCTAAGCACGAGTTTTTACCCATGTCTCCAACTCCAATCCATTTATTCCATGGACTGTTCTAGCTTCCTTCCTTGCTCCCACTTCAACATGGAGAGACCTGGGTCTCATCATGCGCCGTCTGTTGACTTCATTCTTCAATCGCAGCACGTGGGTCTGGTAATTCCACAGTTATTATCCCATCGAGCAACAGCCTGTGAACTGGTGTACAGTGCAGAAGTTCTTTTTGCCTTTTTCTTAGAGACTCTACTTATTTCCTGTAAGATTGAATTAGGATCCACCTTAATGATGTTACTTTAACTTAATCACCTCTTCAGAGAGCCTGTCTCCAGCTCAGTCACATGCTGATGTACCCAGGGTCAGGGCTTCATTAAGTGAATTTGGGGGGGATGCAGTTCAACCTGGAACATGGTAACACAGAACAAGGGTCTATTCTGATGTGCCCTCCCTGCAGCCAGGTGGGGGAGACCAGTGTCCCCCAGTATTTTCCAGTATTTATGACATATCAGAATTTCATTGATTTTCAAGGTTGAATGTTCCGTTGAATGGACGTGCACATTTCTTTAATTCATTCATCCGTTGACAAACACTGGGGTGGCTTCTGACTCTTGTGAACAATGTCACTATGTACATGGATGTGCAAATATTTCCCCAAGACTTTGCTTTCCATTCTTTTGAATATCTGCCCAGAAGTTGATGGCTGAATCATATTATGATACACTTTTTCATTTTTTGAGGAACTCACCATGCAGTGGCTGGCCCATTTTTCACTCCCACCGACAGTTCTCCCAGGTCCTCAAACACTTTGTGATTTACTCTTTCCTTTAAAGTAGCCATTCGAATGGGTGTGGAACATGATAGATATTTAATATAAATAATTCAAAGGTAGCAAGCACACAAAAATAAAATTCATTTTTTTTCTGTACTAAGAACCACACCTTTTAGATTCTTTTCTGTGTATGTGTATGCCCCCCCCCCGACCCCAAATGTATCATTAGATAATTCGAATCAAAGGGTGATCATTTTGCTTATTTTTACCATTTAACATTACCTTTTATATTTCCTGTGTCATCAAATATTACTACAATAGAAGAGTTAATGGCTTTTTGATGATTTAATCATTTTCTGATGATTTCATGTTAGGTCTCTTTGAGTTCCTTCTCTCATATATAATTCTCTGTTGAAAATTCATGGACATAAATCTCTGCATTCTTGACAGTGTCCTTTGGTCAGATTCCTAGGAAGAGATTATTAAGTGAAGGGCTCTTTTTAAAATGTTCTGAAGATGTATTGCAAAATGCTAGATTATCTCCAGTAAGTTTTGTTCCAATGTACCCCTCCCCCGCTGCCAGGGGGAGGGGGAGCGGCCAGTGTCTGCCAATATTTTCCAGTATTGGATATTACCTTTCCAACTCATTTTAGAAAATCTTTCAGGTAATTTAAAATGATTTTTACCTTAATTTGGTATACATTGCTTTGATTATTATTAAAGATGTGCAGTTTCCACATATAGATTCACTTATGTATCATTAGTTCATGAATTCAAGTGCCTGATAAAATAATTCCCATGGATAGGAAATGGCACGTTGCGTTTGTAGAATTACCACAGTATTTTCACATTAGAGGATGAGATGCTGTTAGTTATAACCTGTAATGTTTAAGGAAATGTAAGAGGCTTAATAATAATGTTAAGCGATGGTGTTACATTATTAATGATAATTCCCTTTGTGAGACTTGTGAATATTAGTCCGGAGACGGCTGTTTTGAATGTAAATATTTTGGGGGAAAAAGAAAGGAAACACATGTTATCTGGAGAACAATTCATCGTCACCTAAAGTTTCAATTTTATCACTTAGTGACTTGAAAAGAAAGAACTAATAGTTCTGGAACAGCAGAGCTTGGCCAGAGGAGTGGTAGAGGAGAGCGTCGTGCACAGATTGAAGGGTTAGTGATGGAACTAGGAAGGGGCAGCAGTTGGGTGGAGGTTGGACCAGGGAGGGAATGTGCAGCCAGGACAGTAGAGCTGGGGGGCCCCTGGAGGCCTTATGGTCACCAGATGTAAGTTGTCACCAGGTGCTCTGTACCAGGCGCGTGGTTTTGGGGTTCTGCTTCTCTTGGAAGAAAGAGACAAGTTGTGTTCATAAAGAGGAGCGTGCAGGCCTGCTGTCCGAAGACCAGCTGTTCCGTGAGTGACCTATGGGAATAATGTGATTGTTTTTCTGAGAGCCAGATTATGCTGGAGTAGATGCAGTTTGATGCTATTAGGATAGTACCATGGTTTTTTTTTTTTTTTTTTTTTTTTAATGCCTGCTTTAGTACAGAGATATCACAAAGAGTTTCAGGATTTCCTCGATCAGTGAGCAGTTTGGTTGGGATTAAGATCTCTGGGTTAGATTTGTGGAGAGATTGATATAGTTCCTCTTCTCGAATGGGGTAGAGAGCCAGGATCCTGGTATTTCAGAGCACATGATGCTGGGCTGCATGTAATAGTCATGGTCTTAATTTCACACTTTGCATGTTGATCGCTCAGAAGCGGAAGAACAAACGAAAACTTACATTGTCAATATTTTTTAAAATAGAATACTTTGTAGTACAACAGTAATATTTGCTTTTAAAACCTCAAAGCAAAGCAGACAAATCAAATGCACCCCCCAGTCCATCATTCACCTCTGAGAAAACTATTTAAAAATTCTCATGTATCTATAAAGGTGCACATATTATTTTATACTAGAGAGATTATCATGTCACCGTGCTCTTTGTGAGCTCCTTTTTACTTAATACTTGTGTTTTGGATGTGTTTCCATCTCTATACATTCAGATCCATTCCATCCAGTGACTACGATGTTCCATTGTTTGAAATATGGTCTAATTGCTCACCAGTCTTCTAAGAAAGGATATTAAATTGGTCTTAATTTTGGCTTTATTTTATAATGTATAAATAACACAATAATAAAATCCCAGTCATGAATGGTATATGTTCCTGAACAGGACAGTGAGGGCTCAGAGCCAGTGTTGAATGACATCCTGCTCCATCCAGCTACCTGTCTGACCTGGAGGAGGAGTGGTCTTTCTTTCTGCGCTGTGGATGTTTTAGTCACCTTCCATCCAGATATTAATGTCTCACCTTGACAGAGCACTTTAGTGTTTTCAGATACGTCTGTGTTTATTGCTTCCTTTGCTTCTTAACACCTCTGGTCAGTGTATGGTTTGGTTTTATTACCTGTGTTTGACAAGAGGGCCGACGGCACAGAGTGGTTCTGGCTTCTCTATTCCTGTAGCTGAGCTGGGTCTCCTCTTTCCTGGCCCCAGGTTGATCTCTAGAGATGGTGGAGCATCTGTAGAAACTATGGGACCAGTGATAGGAAGTGTCCTTCTCGTTCAGTGGGAGAATTGGCTGTGTCTTCTCTCTTCTCTCATTTGCTTCTTATTCAGGAAATCTTCAACTTTAGTGATTTTCTACAGGCAGAGTCTCCCTTATCCCCAAATGCTCAGGACCAGAAGCATCTCAGATTTCCAATTCTTTTGAATTTTGGAATATTTGTGTATATAATAATGAGATACCTTGGGAATGAGACACGCGTCTAAACACAAAATTTATTTCATATACACTTAATATACATAGCCTGAGATAATTTCACATAATATATTTTTAGCATGCCTGTGTTTGACCGCCACCCATTACATGAGGTCAAGTGTGGAATTTTCCACTCATGCCAACATGTTGGCTCTCAGAAAGCTTTGGATTTTGGAGATTTTGGATTGTGGATGTTTGGATTGGAGCTGTGCCATCTGTAGTAGGTTTCCCATGAGGATCTTACAATACCTTCTTTAATGCATGCAGATTTTTAATGGTGGCACTTCCCTTTGTGCCAATCATAAAAAAAAAATATTTGGTAAAACTTAGCTTTATCGATCTGCTATTTTAGAATTGCCACCTGGCTTTAATGTTGTAATAGTTTTGCATGACTATAGCAAAATACTTGAGGCCAATTACTTTACAAAGAGAAAAGGTCTAGTTCACAGTTTGGGAAGTTCCAGATCAAAAATGGGCAGTCCCATTGAAGGGAGGGAAGACAAGAGGAAGGGGTGAAGACACTTGAAGGTAACATGAAGCTAACATGGCAGAGAGACTTCGTGTACTCTTTGCAAGAGTTCTTAAAGAATTGTGATTATTATCATCTTGCTAGGGCAGCCCATGATATATAAGATATTTCATGTTTTATGGATCAAATACAATATTTTTATGATAGATTATATGTCTCATTGAAGTTGGGAACTTGTGAGTGATACATCAACTATAAGAAGACCCCTTGGTTTCCTGACACTGTGTTGTATGGGTATTTAGAATTAATCATCTTTAGTGTCATCGCACAGAATGAATTATAGAACTGTAGAGTACAAATGATTCATAATTCCTAATGTCTTCCTGTAGGTCACACTTAATTGACTACAGAATTTTCACCACAGAAAGTTGGAGAAATATCCCCCAAAACCTGTGTGTAGGCTGTGGTCCTGGATGTCTTTTCTATATCTAGTTGGCACCTTGTATGTAATAAGTTTAAAGGTTTTAAGGTTTTTTCAAATTAGAAGGTTTAATTAACACAAGCGTGTTTTTTTTTTTTTTTGGTACCAAGGATT
This sequence comes from Callospermophilus lateralis, assembly GCF_048772815.1. Taxonomy (NCBI): domain Eukaryota; kingdom Metazoa; phylum Chordata; class Mammalia; order Rodentia; family Sciuridae; genus Callospermophilus; species Callospermophilus lateralis. Next base: position 98,208,712 of record NC_135318.1, on the reverse strand, counting down.
GAACTCAGGGGTGCTCAACCACTGAGCCACATCCCCAGCCCTATTTGGTATTTTAGTTAGAGACAGGGTCTCACTGAGTTGCTTAATGCCTCACTTTTGCTGAGGCTGGCCTTTGAACTTGAGATCCTCCTGCCTCAGCCTCCCAAGCTGCTGGGATTAGAGGCCTGTGCCACCACGCCCAGCTGTTAAGTTGTTTTTAATATCCACAATTTCATGGAACTTAGAACCCTGATTCTCACAGTTCTTATGTGACTTTTGGCAAATTAAGTTTTCTAAGCCCCACATATATATATATTTTTTTAATTGATGAAAGGGCTTTGTCAGTAAAATGTGCATTATAATGTTCATGGAACACGGATCGGATTTCACTTTGATATCTATTTGGTTATCTGTTAGCATTGTGTATTTTGCAGAAACAAGGAGAGAGAAAAACAAGTGGCAAATGTGAACTTTCTGACCAGTGTCCCAGCACCAGGCAGTAGCTTAATATTTACTTTTATTATGATTCCCATGATTGTTAAACTCAAAAACCATAAAGAAGATTTTAGGACTGAGAATCTGAATAGATGAAAGTTGTGTTGGTTCCAATGATGTGCTTTGCCTGTGGGTGGAATTTTGAAAAGGAAAGAGAAAAAAGAAAACATTTATCTTGCGTTTTTACAGTTTTTAAAGTGATTTATCACAGTGTCTGTGCTGTACCAGGTGCTCGTTAGGTGCTGAGGATACAGTTTTATAGAAAGTAGACGTAGATGTTTATTATTAGGGAATTAATCGTTAATTAGCATAAGAGGTGTGGCTGTGGGGAGAAGGCGGGGCTCTGTGTACATCCCATGAAGGGCCCCGGGTGTGTCCATGTGCATCTGGGAGTGATCTTGGGGAGGAAGCACCACTAAACGGAGGCCTTCAGAATCAGGAGGTGGTGGGCAGGTGGAGAGCACTAGGTGGGGTCAAGCCCTTGAAATATAGACCTTCAGGGAACACAGGAAGAGCAGCCAGGAGACCCCTTAGGGAGTGCTGTGGCCAGTGGCAGCCTGGGGTGAGAGGTGACAGCGGAGGCCAGAGGTGGACACGTTTGAGTAGTCTTCATGGAGCGGAGCTGGCAGGACTGGGGCATTGACTGAATTTGGGGGACAGTGGCCTGGGCAACCCTGAGTCCACGTGGTGCCCAGGATTCTGACTCAGGCAGTGAGGTGGGCTGTGTCACCGTCCCCTGACAGGGACAGCGGTCAGGCAGAGGCTGGAGTGGTGGTGGTGGGCTGAGCCTAGGTGGGAGGAAGAGGGACCCCTCAGAGAAAAGGCCAAGGCCCAGGGGAGGGGGAGGCCGGCTGCTCTGGCTGCTCTGGCAGGAGCTGCGCCTGCTGGGTGCCCCGAACTGCTCCCAAGGGCTTTGCAGGGCTCCTCCTGATGGGGACCTTTTGCGTTTCCTTTGGAGTTCTGAGGATTTGGGTCCTTCCTCTCTCCCCTAGCTTCTTGGCCTGCTAAAAACTTCTGGCCAAGCTGATTCGCTGCTGAGCAGGTCATCGTCATCTTCCAAACAGGGTCTCTTTCCCTCTGTCCTGTGATGACCCATGACAGTCAGGCTGGACATCAGAGGTGTCTGATGCTGTCCCCCTCATCCCGCCTTCTGGTGAAGTCAGCCCTGTTTGTTTTCGCTGTGGCCTTCTAGTTCTGTCCCTCCCAGGCAAAGTAGTCCAGTCCAGCGGGCAGCCGTGACCCCGGGTGACTCTTGTTCCTTACTGTCCCATCAGTTAACATACATCTCGCTAGTGGCCCTGGGAGAAAAAGAAGTTGGGGGTTCGAGTCAGAAAAACATATGGGCCATTTCTGAAGGACCAGTGCTCGGGATCTCTGGGCTTTCTGGGTCCAGGAGTCTGACCTCCCTGAAGTCACGTGAAAGGACTTGGCCACCCGGCGCCTTAAGGCACCAACTGGTGGCCCTGTGTGGCCACAGCAGCAAGCGTCTGGAGTTAAACCCAGGCAGGCCGTCATACCTGCCGCATCCTGTAGATGTCTTAAAATTCCTTAGGGCTGAAGTTTAGAGACTGGTGCTGAAAAAGTGAAAATGAAATTTAACTGAGCATTGGGTGGAGAAAAAAATAATCTACTGGCCCTCCCCTGGAAAGCCCGGAGAGGAAGCATCCTTCGCCTTGCAACACCCGTGATTGATGGCGCCCCGGAGCCGCTGCTGGGAAGCCAACTCTTTGAAATCGCATAGTAGGGACTTTGCAAGTGGGTCTCATTTGCTTAAGTTACTGCTTCTGTGAGGCCTCTGCTGCATCTTTATATTCTACCAAGGAGAAGATGGTAAATCAGAGTAATGGCTTCATCCCAGGGCACTTTTATATTGTAGAGGAAAAAGGTCCTGTTAAGAAACTCAAATTAACTTCTGCTGTTTATACTACTTGCAAAGCCTCTTTGAGAGCTGCTTGTCATACCGCCTGGTGGTTTATTTATCATGGAACAATTCCATTAGAGCCTGACACTTGTTCTCATGGCACCGAGACTTAGGGTCCCTCGGGACAAACATTTAACCCTTGGAAAGGCAAAGCTGTCACTTAGCTGTCATTTCTCCCTCAAAACCCACTGGCTTATATTTACGAGAGAGAGAGATTTGGAAGGCATCATTTCCACAGAGTTGGAAATGGAGTTGGGACCCAGTAAATGATGAGTAAAAGCCTGGACGGGGTCCGGAACTGGGTTCCGGCGGTGGGAGCCGTGTGCTGGTTCCGGGGTCAAAGGCACTTCCTGTGATGTCCTGTGATTCCCGAGGAATCCGGTCTTCAGAATTCCACCCTTAGGAATGGATAAAATGGATTCAACTTACAGCTCCTGAAACCTGTTTGGCAAAACTCAGTTCAGGGACTGAATCGAAGTGGGCACCCCAGTTTCGCAGGTTCTTAGGAGAATTCTTCAAGTGGAGGTTCACCTGCCAAGGAGGCCGAGCAGATCTCAGAGGGATGAACCCGGGGTGGTCATGATGTGAAAATGAACACCCCTCTGCCTGGCATTTACCCACCAAGGATGGGGGCCTATTCATCGGGGCTTGTCAGGGGGCTGCTCCCCAGGGGGGCGGAACCGCTGAGCCTTGAGAATTCCTCCTCTGGAGCCAGACCGCCTGACTTCCCGTCCGGGAGATGTGGCTTGCTGGCCGAGGAGTAATTAGGGCACATAATACCCTCCATCCAGTTCCTATTCTGGAGGCCGATCCAAGGTAGAGACCTGTGAATGCTCCCGGGGGGAAATGGTCAAGATTGGACTCAGATGGAGATGACCTTTGTGGCCAAGACAAGCACATAAGAGGTTGGACAGACCTTTTCAAGGAATCCATGGTGAGAAATAAGATGTGGGGTGGGGTGCACACTTACAACGCCAGTGGGCAGCTAGGGGGCGGAGAGTGCTGTCCGGGCAGATGAGTGACAGGCCTGGAACTGAAGCTGCTTGGCTCAGAGACAAGAATCCCGAGTAACCGAACAGGGGCCTGGATGGTGTTCAGGATCTGGGGATTTGTAGTAGGCGCTGTTGACTGGTGCTCACTGCTCAGCAAATTTGTGTGTGGTGGTGGTGGAGGGGACTGGGATTAAACCCGGGGTGCTCTACCACTGAGCCACATCCCCAGCCCTTTTTATTTTTTATTCTGGGAATGGGTCTCATTAAGTTGCTCAGGGCCTCGCTGAGTTGCTGAGCTGACTCTGAACTTGCGACCTTCCTGCCATGGCCCCCTGAGCAGGTAGGATGACAGGTGTTAGTCACGATGTCCAGCTCTCTGCCACCACCCCCCTCACTGTCTCCATATCATGACAGTCACCTCCGCCCCCACCACACCTCAGGGCCTGGAAGTACTGCAGCTGCAGGGTTCTTGCCTCTTTCTCAAGGCCTGACTGCAGCCTCACCTGCTCCCTGTCTGCTGTCGCCTCCCTGACCCCGTCAACCTTTCCGCCTTCCGCCAGCCCTGCAGAGGGAGGAGGCAAGGCGCAAGGACCCTCCCGCAGCCTAGCTGTTCTCGAATTTAAGCAAGGATTACTGATCTTTTATCATTTGCTTTATAAATAACAAGAGATGCTAATTAGTTTGACTCATTAAATTCAAAACAATTGGTTATAATTTTGGAGTGTTTGATTTAATTTCTTTAATTACACACAGCGGCTGATGTGCCGCTCCAGAAAGCAGGAGAGTCTCTGGGAGCCATCTCCTCTCCCCGGCTTGCCAGTCCCCTCCTGTTTGCCCTGGAGGCGCCCGTGGGTGCCCAGGGGGAAAGCGAGTGTGTCCTTCCAGGACTCGGAGTGTCTAGAAGGTTGTCTTCTCTGTGGCCAGGCTGCTCGGGACCAGCCCCCGTGCACACTCTGGGGAAGCAGAGTGCTCCTCTGTGTTTCTCTCTGTGTGTCTGCCCTTGGCTTATTCCCTCCAAACCAAACCTGCAAACCAAAGACACGAGGATTAAAATGTGGGATTCAGCTTGTTAAAGATATGGGGTGGTCTATGGAGGGCCAGGGTCACTCCCTCCCTCCTCTCAAAGGCCACCTTTCATAGTAACCGGCACGTCTTGAACACTTAGGTCCTTCTTCTTCCTTCCCCTCCTCCCTGATCCTGCATCCTGTTGTCCCTTGTCCATTACCTTCTCAGGGGTGGGGTAGGTTGGTCCCAGTCCTGGTGGTTTCCCCAGCATCTGATAGTGGCATTCAGGAAATACTTTTGGAGGAAACTGAACTGTATTTCTGATATTTGAAAACAATGTTCTCCAGAAGGTAGGTGAGAGGAGAGGTGGATGAGATTATTCTCATCTCCTTGAACTCGGTTGTTTCTTAGCCCCTGCCACCGTTTGAATAGGCTTGAGTGGATGCCCAAGGTGTTCTTGGACTGGAGGCCTGGTTGCCTTCAGTGGTATTGGGGTGTGCAAGGTGATTGATGTAGCCTTGACCCCTGAATCCCTCTGGCTTCCTATCTTGCCATGTGACTTCTTTTTCCCTCTCTCATACCCTCCCACAAGATGCCATCTACCATGTTATGGTACATCCAGAGGGCCCCGATCAGAGGCCAGATAAAAATCACTTAATATTGGACTTTCAGCCTCCAGAACTGTGAGCTAAATAACCTCTTTTCTTTATAAAGGACTTAACCTTGGTTATTTTGTCAGGGCAACAGAAAATTGACCAATACAAATCCCCAACCCCTGAGACAATAAGTGGGCTATTTTTTTTTTTTTTTTTTTAGAAAGAATAAAATGCTGATGATTCTAGTTAAGGGGTACAGTTGGCTTCCTAGATCACTGACTAAAATCTCCTCCCTGGGAGATGTAATTTGTTTGGAGCCACCATTCAGATGTCAGCAGGCTGCCCATGGAAGAGTACCCCAGGGTGGGAGGCAGTTCCTCCCGTCCAGCTGGGTCTGTCTGCTGGGTCACCCGGGGCTCAGCTGGAGGGTCAGGCTGTGCTCCAGCACCTTTCCCTCCCACAGGGCAGCCCGGGAACAGATTGCAACAGACTGGTGAATGGGCAGTTCATGAAGATGGGGATGCCATCAGCCCTTGCTGTCCAGCTTGAGGATCTGTACTTTCTCTGTTCACTCTTCCGTCTTCTAGTCCACATTTCTAGGATACACAGATACGATTTGTGTGTGTGTGTGTGTGTGTGTGTGTGCTGCAGAAAGAGAGGCTGCATTTTTCTTTTGCTGTTTGGGGGCTGTAAAAAATTATAATAGCTAACACTTTGTTCTCAATTCTCTTCATTGTTCTTTCTGAACGGGAAAGGGTCCCTTTTGTTTTATGTGTCCTCTTTTGCTTTGGTGGGGCTCGCGTTCACTATTGGTTACTACGGGGCTGGCTGTCACCAGGGTTCAGGAAGCTTGGCCAGCTCTTGGTCAGCTCTGGGCTGATGGGTAGCTCCTCTGCTCTTTTGGGTAGAGATGAGCCAAATCCTCTTTAGACATTGCTCTTCCTTCTACATGAGGCCTTCTTTTTGACATCATTTTGGTGATCAAACTCTTGATTAAAAAAAAAAAAAAAAGGTTAACCTGGAGATGATATTCACCATCCCTGGGTGTTCCATGGGACATCAGAAGGGTAATTAAGAGACATACCGATAAAATATTTGGAGCTCAGCAGAAAGGAGAAAACTTCAGGCTCATAGGCATCATTATTATTTCGTTTCATGTTGTTACCATATGATTAAGACTGGATTAATTTTGGAAACGGTAATTTCATGTCTAGATATCACTTTCCATTTAACCACCATAATTGGCTTTGGTGGAAGCCCTACAAGAAACCTTAATTGATAGATTAAAAATAAATGGGAAATGATCAAAATGTTTTTTTTTTTTTACCATGTTTTTCATGTGCTATTTAAAAAAAAAAAAAAAAAAAGATTCCAAAAATAAATACGTCTTTTAAAAGGAGTTGATTTAAAAGGTTCATTTTCTGGGACTGTTATGCATCTGCAATGAATAATAAATAACATCATAGCAGTTGGCTGCCTCCACTTTGGTGCAAAATAAATAAATACGTTTGGTGATATATGTTTGAGGAATGGCAGTCTTGTCCTTTCTACAGAGCTAAGGAACAACTCTGCCGATAGAGATTTTACCATCTGCTAGTAACAAAGGAAAGCTCGGAACACGCAGTGCTTATCCAGAGTTGAGCCGGTACAGCGGCCTGCCAGGAATCGGAATTGTCTAGAACTTAAGTCATCCGTTCCTGGGGAAGCTGAGCCCACTTTCAGCACCTCGGGGAAAGGTGTGTGTGCTTCTGAAGCCAAAGGCACCGTCTCCACCTTGCTCCAAGGGCAGAGGAGAGAAGAGGCTGAGCTGTCACGCCCAGGCAGGGAGAGAAAGGCCCTCCGTGAGCCCGTGAGCCCTGCACGGGTTTCACCTGTCACCAGTGATCTGCGGACTCGCCGCCCAGCAGCTACTGTCTTTCTGGGTTCAGTCACTTCGTGTTGGTGGACAGATGAAGCCGAAGAAGCTCAGGGAGAGACGGAGAGTGGGCAGGCCCGACTCTCTTTCAGTGGCATTTGCTTCTTAAAGCAAGTGACATTTTAGCTCCCTAGGCCTGAAATGACACGTGGGGGTTGAAGTTCTAGTGAAGGAGAGGGAGTGGGCGGGTTACCTTTAGGAAGGGCTCAGTGCTCAGGGGACACCGTGGAGCTGCCTGCAGAGGAAGGGGAGAAGCCAGGCGTTTCTTTCTGTGTTTCCTCTGGTCTCCTGTGAAGGGGCGGGGACGGTTGTTACTGGGGTCAGCTGGCTTCCACCCAATGGTGTGCACGCAAGCTTTGTAGCAGCCCTGTAGGAAGGGGGCACGTGCAGCTCCATCGGGGGATTCCGTGTAAGTGGCCCTGAGAGCACTGGAAGCCACAGGCTGGTCAGGCTGGCAGAACGTGACTGGAGAATGGGGTCTGGCAGTGACCTGCCTCCTGCAGTGGCTTTGGGGGCTCTTCAGCTTAAAGGGGCTGGGAGGGGGCAGCTCAGTTAAAGAGAACCCCTTCTCCCTCACCTCCCACTTTTCCACGTCACTCGACGCTCCTGACTCCCAGACCCTGGAAGTGTGTTGAGACGGGGGTCTGCTGAGCCGACCTTGGCACTATCTCCTTGCCTTTGCTTAAACGCCTGGGCCGCATTGCGAATAAGTAGAGTCCATCGGTTTGTTTTCCTTGCTGCTCTTGACCCTCGCCCCTGTCTTTTTCATGGCACCTTGGTTGGAACCCTCTTTGGACCCTCTTTGCAACCCGGTATTTTTGTGCGCTTTCCCTTTGGGGAAAAAGTGGACAGATGGGTGCCCACGGAGACGCCCAAGGCTGGTCAGGTTTAAAGTGTTTTCTCTTACAGGGGTGAAGACATCTTAAGCCAGAGGAGCGATTCCCTAGTGGTGGAATTTCAGTCATCAGCCAGCAGATGCAGGAGGTATATTATCCTGGGCTCGGGGGCCTCTCAGCAGCCCGGCAGTCATCCTGCATGACCACCTGCCCGCTCCATCCTGCATAAGGCCACCGTGTGCATCTCACCCATCTCGTGTGTGATTGGTTGTTGGCTCGCCCTGGCTAGGGGGCAGGTGTGCCCGCGGAGGCCTCTCTGTGGACCTGGGCACTGCGGCGCTTCCCCGTGTCTGTGGGGAGGAGGGGCGCCCAGATGCATGCAATACAAGCTCATGTGTTTGATTGCCAATGCCAATATTGACCTACAAGGAGCTCATAATACAAATGAGAATTCTCCTATTTGTTAAAGCCCATCTGTGCCCATCCATGCAGCAGGAGCCATGTGTCCTCAGAGCAATCTCGATGTGAAATCCATGGAATGTTCCGGAAAGCTGGGGTTTCATGGGACACATGCCCACCAGCGGGTCGGGAGATTCCCTCTCCTTTGAACCGGAAGCCTGGTCCTGTGAATGGGAGTGTCATTTCCATCCCGTGCCTCTTTAGGCCAGTCACTGTCACCCCAGAAAGTCCCCAGTGGCCCTGATACTGTGAGCCTCTCAGTTGAGGGCAGGTTCCCGAGGCTGCAGCCTCCCTTACGGGAAGGACACTGGTTGGGCTCCTAGACCTAATAACTTTGGGTAATGTACTAAGGATGAATTAAAATGCTAATAGCTTCCATGTTCTGGGTATTTTAACATTCCCTAATTTTAAATTTAAATGAAATGCCTCAGGGGCTGGAGCAGCCTGGCCAGAAGCTTGTTGAGCCCCATCACGGAGACGGCGTGTTTAAAATATGTTCTGGCCGCCTGGGCCGAGCCGGCCTCAGCAGTCCTGATGGGAGGATTGTGTGATCCGTGTCCCCGACAGCTACATGGCACAGCTACTCTCTTTTGCTAAAGATAGCTGTTTGCCTTTAATAATTTGAATTTTCAGGACTTCCGCTGAACCCCCAGATCCTTTTATTTTAATCGCATTTTCATAGCAGTACACTGGGTTTTCTAGCACCTAGAATCTTTCCAAGCCTTTTTTTTTAATAAATTACCTTCCAGCTTGGACCTCATAACAAAGCCACAGACACCCCTGCTTGGTCACCAAGAGGCTGAAGGATAGAGAGTCGAGGGGTGTTTCCGTCATCTGGTCTCTGGTTAGGGCAGAGCTGGTTTCCAGGTTGGTGTCCTAGCTCCTGAGTGGAGCGGCCACCAGCCTGGTGGCCAGGTCATTGGCATTCCACGCTTCTGCTGGGACGTGAGGGCAGTGCCGATTTTGAGGGCTATGCTGGTTTTTTCCGGTTGGTGATATTCATTCTGAGGTCTGTACTGAGTCCAGGCTTCCCCCCCCCCAAAAAAATTATTTCTTCCCATCAGTAAACAGGTCCCTCCCTCCTCCCTAGTTGAATTAGTCCTGTTATTTCTCCTTCTTGGGGGAAGGAACCCTTTATTCCTCCCTTAGTTCCTCCAGCTGTCTGATGTCTGGCCACTTCATAATTAATTGTATTTTGGGAGATTAGATATTAATTTTTTTTTCCAAACGAAAGGACGAGTTCCTCCATGATGCGACACCATTCAATTTCCGCCCTCGCCTTTCGGCGCCTGCACCCCGTCCTCCCGGCACATTTTTCATAGTTAGGAGGAGCAATAATGTCAAATATATCAGAAGGAAGAATCGATTCCGTCGTCGTCTGACGACTTGACTGATGAACAGGGATCAGAAGAAGGTTCTGGACGGCGCACAGCGCCCCAGCACGGGGTCTCGGCAGCTCTTTAGGGAGCTGGTTAATCCAAGAACCACTGCAGAAGCCCAGCCGGGGTGGGGGGGACCCCAACCAGGAGCCCTCCCCCCCCCCAGCACTCAGGCTGCCCTAACAGGAAATACGCTGGTAATTTCTGTTTACACAGAGCTCTAATTGCCGTCTGCCCTAAGATCACTCTTAGTCCCCTCCTTTCGAGGTACTTGGATGGTTCCTCTTTCGCACATCAGGCAGAGGAGCCTGGCTCTGGTTGGAACTTGCCCTGAGAACATTCCCTCCTGAAGAATGTCATTATCAGGTTCCCGGATTCTCACGGCCTCATCAGCCTGGCTCTCATCCCATCATGTCCTCGCTGCCATCGCCCCGTGAAGGGAATGATACGTGGGGCTGCGCCCTTTGACTCGGTGGTGTGTTCTCTTGTCTCTGTCCCGATACAGCGTCTATGAGCCAGACAGGAACGCGTTACGGAGGAAAGAACGAGAAAGAAGAAATCAGGAGGCGCAGCAGGATGGGGGCACGTTTAATTCCAGTTACTCCCTCTTCAGCGAACCCTACAAGGTAGACGGTTTTCAGTTGTTGGGCTCCACCCCTGCGTGTGCTTCCCAGTCCCTGGGGTGGTGGTCCTGAGTAGAAGGGCTCATGGACCCGTCTGCACCTTCCCCTCCAAATCTTGGCGTCCAGTTTGATCTGGAGATCCGTTGGCGGAGATTTTTATTGATAATACAGACTTCATCTCTGCATTGATCTTTTAAAGTCAGTACCATTAAAAAAAAATGTTTCCTAGACTCTTAGGAAACAAGTACTATTCACAAAAGAGATTGGGTTCCGTATTCGACTTCTGTGGCTCATGGTACAGGTCAGGGTACCTGAGAAAGAAACTGTAAAATTGTTTCTTACTTTTACCAAAGGCCAGGTGTGTTCCATTCAGAGTGAATGACCTTCCCAGCTATGGAGAATGTCTTAGTCTGCACAGAGCCTTGATAGTTGAGGCTGGTAGATTTCCTGCACATTTAGCCCCATGTGCCTTGGAAGCTTTACCCTGACTTCTCTTGCCTGTCACTCTGGATTTCTGACAAGAATAATTATCTCCTTAGAAATTGGAAGCAGACCAATTCTGAGCCAAATCTTAACTTTCCATGGGACTACAAAAAAAAAAAAAAAAAAAAAGAAAGAAGAAAAGTCTATTCCTAGAAAGACCTAATCTAGACGGTTTTGTTAAGTTGCAATAGTAAAATTTCTGATTTCCAGGTAATGCAGTTTAGCTACACGATAGCGAAGCGGAGTTCCTTTTTATATATCCTAAGAGCATTTGTTACAGGTCTCCAGCTCTGGAGTGGTGCAGAGTGCTGAAAGACATCTTCAGAGACCCTAAGGATCTTGATGTCTTCTGTCACCTCTCATCCTAAACACGGCAGCCCTGGTTCTATGACCCATAAGGACAGCTGTCCACTGTTTCCTGTGTTTCTCTTATCTCTAACCACAGCGTGGATGTGTTTTTCTTTCTCCAGACTAACAAGGGGGATGAGCTCTCCAACCGGATCCAGAACACTTTAGGCAATTATGACGAAATGAAGGACTTTTTAACTGATAGATCCAATCAGAGTCACCTCGTTGGCGTCCCCAAACCGGGGGTTCCTCAGACTCCTGTGAACAAGATCGATGAACATTTTGTTGCAGATTCAAGAGCCCAGACCCAGCCCTCATCTGTCTGTAGCACAGCCTCTTCCACTCCAGCCGCTGGCCCTGTACAACAGAGTAAAAGGGGCGCCATGGGCTGGCAGAAGGCTGGGCACCCACCTTCCGACGGCCAACCGCGGGCAGGTAAGCAGGGGCACTGGACACTTGTTTGCCCAAATGGGCGAACCCAAAGAACAGTGATGAAAAAACATAACCGCTGTGTGTTGAGACTCCTCTGCTCATTTCTTCTTCTTCCCACTCAGCACAACAGGGCTCTCTCAGGACCTTGCTTGGAGATGGTGTTGGCAGGCAGCAGCCGCGGGCCAAACAAGTGTGCAACGTAGAGGTGGGACTGCAGACCCAGGAGAGGCCACCCGCCATGGCAGCCAAGCACGGCAGTGGTGGGCACTGTGTTCAGAACTTCCCTCCTGCCCTGGCTTCAAAGCCCAGCCTGGTCCAGCAGAAGCCGACCGCGTACGTGAGACCGATGGATGGCCAGGATCAGGCTCCCGATGAGTCTCCGAAGCTGAAGTCGTCTACAGAGGCTGGTGTGCACTGCGCGACCTATCGAGGAGGCGCAGCCAGCAAGCCAGAGTCGGCCAGAGCCAAAGCCAAGCTCTCCAAGTTCAGCATCCCCAAGCAAGGAGAGGTGAGTCCCTCTTCATTCCACCTACGTGCCGCTGAAAAGTTATTGGCTGTGCGATGGCTGAGAATTCAATTTCCAGGAGCTCTTTTTCAGTACCATGGCTGACATCCTGTGGGGATTCATGGCAGTCCCTAGCGGGAGAGGCAGACATTGTAAATAATGACTTCTTAAAGTCTCAAATTTATTATAATTGGTATTTTTTAAAGTGCCATTGAATACGGCATAAGTGTGTGTGTGTTTCTCTCTCTCTCTGTGTGTGTGTGTACTAGTCAGGCAAGGAATGCCTCTTTTACCATAGTCCAGGGATTTTTGGGAACAAGGTCACGTTGACTGAGCTATTATATGCTAGGAATAAAGGCACTTCAAAGGGTTAATTTTTAATATGTAAGAAGGTAAAATTTTATGTGAAAGAGTTAAGAAACTCTTTTAACATTTTTATCAGTTTCGATAAGTCCGAGGACAAACTTTACAAAGGAAAACTCATAATAATTTATAAATTTTTTTTTTTAGTTGTAGATGGACACAATGCCTTTACTTTATTTATTAATTTTTATGTGGTGCTGAGGATCGAATCCAGGGCCTCACATGTGCTGGGCGAGTGCTCTACCACGGAGCCACAACCCCAGCCCACACATAATAAGCTTTAAAGTATTTGTTTAAATGATTCAGAATTGAATATGCTGAATATTCAGACATATCCGATATCCCATCTTTAAGATTCGGGTTCATTCATGTTAATTAGAATTCTTACCTGAATTCTCCACATCGTCTAAAAATAATCTTGAGATTGTTACATGGGTGTGAACAGAGTGAGTTATTTTAGTTCATTTTTTTTTTTTTTTTTTGGTTTGTATTTTGATTTTATGTTGGCATTTATTCATTACATTCTAAAATGCATGGTGTGACGTATTACGTATTGAAATTCTAAACTAGCAAATGGCCTAGTGACAGAGGTGGCAGAAGGGGTAATGACCAAGTAGTTACTTGAACAGTAAATCTGGATGGAAAATGAAGTTGTTTTAGAGAAACACATCTCACACTACATTACAAATTGATGATAGTCGTCAAGAGCACATGGAGAAGAAATATGACTGTATTTTCGCTGTTCTTTTGCTACAATGTGGGAACCAAGCTAAAATAAAGTCTAAGTTCTCAAACATCATATTTAAGAACTGTTAAGGTTTTTTTTTTTCTTTCTGACATGCTCTTCTTTAAAGGCAGACTAACAGTGTGACCAAAATATTCTTTGTATCTTCATTAGATTTAATAACCAAATGAAGCAAGTGTTCTGACATTTCTTGTTGCATTTCTGAGCGGTCATCTCAGAAGTCCCTGCAGACCCCTTGGGCGAGAAGCTTGCCGCCCTCTGACAGCCCGAGTCTCTCTAGGAGATGTTTACACAGGTTTAATGAGGACATTCCGGGGCACGTATACCAGGAACTTCTTTTGATGACACATTCATGATAGGTTCTAGAAAAGTGCTCATTAGGAATTAATGGAAGCAAAGTGTAATTTCTGCAAACCTTTGTGTTTTCAAGTCTGTAGGAAGTGCACAGAGATGGCTACCTCATACAGCTGAACTCATCAGTCCTTTGGTTTTTGTCGTCATTGTCAAAGGACCTCTACCGGCAGACAAAGCACAGCTAGCTTTGAACAGTGGTGATGAACTTAAGCCACCAGGGATCCCTTTACTGTTTGATTGACTCCTTGTTAAAATGATTTTTTTTTTTTTTATCTACCAAAGCACTTCAAATTAGTAAGTGATAATTGGTTTATTCACGTTTTGGGAGCCCAGTGAGTTAAAAGGGGGAAAACAGTATTTTTTGGTAGCCAGCGTATCCTTCTCCAGGTACCTGCACAGTTTCCCAGGGCTTTTGAGTATGTCATTGATCACTTGGGCATTTTCAGGAGGCCCTTTGACAACCCCAGATTAGGAATGACACACTGTAGAGTTTTTGGTGATCACAGACTGAGATGGAGAGGCACGCAGAGGGAAATCAGAGCTTTCTACAGAAGGTATTATACAGACAGTATTTCATTTCCCCTACGTGTGATGACCTGGACCATCCAGCCTGCTGCCCTCCTCACATTGTGGACTGAACAATGTCAGAGGCCACTTGTGCATTGACAGAAAAGAGGTGTCATTTGTAGAACAAAGTTATAACTGGAGGGGTATTTTTCTGGAGTGGGAGATGTAGTCCTCGTTTTAGTAAAAAAGCTTGGTGTGTTAGGAAAATATTATGATTTGAATCTGGAAACACTTGTCTGTTTAATCACAATAAGAACTTTTTTCACAGTTCGCAGCAAAATAGTATCTGCAAATCAGTTCCGCTGCCCTTCCAGCTCCAGGGATTTTTTGGCATTTTTGACAGCGTTCCAAGACTGACAAGAACCCTTTTGCAGGTTTATCAGTCGATATTTTTAGGCCATTCCTATAAGATCCATAATGTTAGCAGAGAAGCAGAATAATTTTTATCTGCCAAATTTTTACTTGGGAAGGAATATGTGCTTTTAGTTTTTGGAACGTGTGAAACAATTGGATGTGGTAAACAATTGGGAAAATATTCATGCATCTATACCTAATGCTCAAACAATTTCCGAAGATGTTCACGCCTATTAGTGCACACACTGCCGTTATGAAAAGGTGCCCTCCATTTCTCTGGCTTTAGCTTCCAGTGAGGTGGCCGAGGTGTTTTCTAGGTAAATTGGCACAGAGAAAACACCCTGAAGGGAACTTGCTTCCCTTGACAGCTCTTTTTCAAGGTGTTAACTGTGCAATAGGACTTCATCCAGAAGGAAGAATTCAGAGGCTCCAAGGAAGGGTTAGGTAAAAGTCATGTAAAAACAAGGGGGAGGATTCAAAAATGGCTGCTTGGCACGGTGTGGGGACATTCCTCAGAGGAAGCTCAGATCCCTAAGTAGGTGCACTGTGATGTGAGAAATTAAAAAAAAAAAAAAAATTCAAAATGGGATCTCTGCCTTCAGGATATCTATCTTTATGAGTTGAATAAATTAGACTCCGACACTTAGCTTTTCATTTGCAATTTCTCTCACTTACAGTCCAAACTAAATTTAAAATTGGCCTTCCAGCCCTGGGAAAATTCCCTCACCTTCATCATCTCTGTAGTGGAAAAAAAAAATGTTATTTTTAGAAATGGAGAATTTCTGACTCTCTTTTGCCCGATTTTATATTTCATAAACTTTTCATTCTCGTCCTTGCAACATCTGCAGTCTATCTGCCGCCATGGCAAATTATTTGTTATAATTCTTTAGTCTTCAATAATAGGTAATTAGTGTAGAAAAATCCAGCGCAATTTGATGTGGAAGTTAAAGGCCTCAGGAGAATTCCTGAACTGATACACCTGCCTCTTGACTGGTTTGGCTCGGCTCAGTTTTGTGTTTAATGAAGAACATATTTCTGTCGTTAGAGCTCAGACTCTTATTCTGGAGGCCAGCCCTCATTAAGTGAGCCTCCCCCGGAGTGCAGCTTGGAAAGGTGTCTACTGTGAGGCAGGAGACAAGGGATTGACAAACGGCTGGAGCATGTATTCTAGAACATTCTAGGACCGGGAACGGGTAAAATTCATTTTAACTGAAGTCAATTAGTTTGGTCTCCACCCCTCCCCACCCCACCCCCTTCCCTGCCACACACACACTTGGCCTTAATATATCATTCCAGATCTAGACCTTGGAGACTCTTCAACTGGAGGGGCAGGAATACATTTTTTGGGGACCTGAAATCCACACATTGTCAGGTGTTCTCTTGAGGACAAAAAGAACAGAGAAATATCTTGCCCTTGCAGGTTTTACAAAACATGTAGCCCCCTGAGGCATTGGAGACTCTGAGGCTGGAGTGTGGTCGGCTTCAAGGTCTGTCTTGGGCTCATGATATGATAAGGAATTATTATCAAAATGATAATGTGGGGCTTGAAAAAGCACTTCCTATTAGCCTCAAACTTGGTAAAACTTAAAAATAAACATTTACATAACACATGATGGGGCAAGGAAAAAAAAACAGGGCAGGATCATGAAAAGCCTACTATGCTGAGCTTTTGATACAAAAATATGGGTGTCATGGGCTGGGCCGCCATTTTGTCTGACAGCTTCTGCCCTGGTATTCTGAAGCCTGCAAGGTTTGATTTCTGTTTGCCATTGATTTAATAAATATCACTGATCTGAATCTAATATTGCAGAGGGCAATGTTGGGAAGGGGACGTATTTGGAAAGCCAGGAGGCGAAGGAAGCCCTGCTTCCCCTAGCTTGGTTGACCAGGAAAGAAACCTCAATTTGAGCATCAATTAATAGACTGTGCTAGGAGTTTTGGTAGTGGTTGATAAGAACAGAGTAACCATTTTGGGCTGATTCAGAATTTTATTTATCAAAGTACCTAATTAAATACTTTAAGACCCATTGATTAATCAGAGCATATCCATGATAGGCCTTTTAAAGACTCACGGTTTACGCCGTGGGTGAGAGGAGAAAGCCAAGCACCTTGATTCCACAAAATAGCTTCCTAGAAAAGCAATTAACTGATTTTTTTTTTTTGAGTTCACAGAAGATAAATGATGTAGGCTTCCTATTTCCTGTCACTCTTGGTTACCTTTGTATGAAAATGGATTTCTTCCAGATTAAAGTCGGCACCAGCCTGTCGGGCAAAAAAAGGCATTTGCAAAGCAACGTGTGCATTAGGTATTCATGCCAGTCGGAATTTCTTAATTACATTTGAGACGGGGAATGTTTTCGAATCACAGGATGCCATCAGATTGCTCCTGGAGAGAGGCGTGGAGCCTGGAGCCTCAGTTTCCCTGTCATGTCCCCGTCTTTTCCCTTCACCCCCACCTGCACCCTTGCTCCCTCCTGGCTGATGGTGGGACAGTGTGGCTTGGGGATGGCACCTGCTCTGCGCTTGCTCCCGTCCCCACGAGGCACAGCCCCCTCCTCTCCCTGAGGACGTGGGGGCTTGTCCTGCAGATGCTCCGAGGGGCAGAGACTCCAACGTTGGTCTCCCGGGGCCGGATGAAAGCACTTGCTCTGCACCCGTTGGCGAGGTCATTCCCAAGGTCCCGAGGGAGGCAGACACGTGGAAATGTTTCCATGTGTTTTAGCCCTTTTTTGTTCATCCAGCAGGGCCCTGAAAGGTAAGGCACTTAATAACATAAAATGACTTTGGTTTCTATAGCCCTTGATTGCAAAAACCCGAAGAAAGCGTATTAAAATGTGTCCTGTTGTGTGAAGGTGCTGGTGTCCTTTTCCGTCCCCTTGCTCCCGGGCTCCTGCAGATTTATATCATACAGCCAAGTTTTCCAGCCTTAAGGTGGGAAACCACTCCCGATGGTGGGGGCACGGAGCAGGGGACCCGCAGGGAGATTATTAGCAAGCCTGCTTTATTTCCCCTGTGGAGCTTCTCAGCTCTTGCAAAGCTTCCTTCCCGGAAAGCATCTGGACACCCTGCAGGGCTGCTTTCTCTTAAATGGCCACCTTAGGTGGGTTCACTCCCAATCCGGGGCTCCTCAGGAGCATCTGAGAAAGCTGTCGCTCAACAGTTCAGCGAGAAAGCCTCTCATTTTGTATTTCACCCTTTCTGGAAATCATGTGCAGTCTCTGAGATACACAGGGAAGAGCGGGCACATGGGAGAGTGGTCACAGCCCTGGACCAGCAAGAAGAGGGTTCAAATCCTGGGTCAGCCACCTGCTAGCAGGTCACTGGCAGTAAATAGTCTTAACTCCTCCGGGCTTCCTTATGTGAGGAGTGGAGGAAACGGAGATACCTGTTTGGCAGAGTTATTGAGCCGGGAGAATAAAAATGTAAAAACGGATGTATTATCGGGAGTGGTTGTGTGTATGTGTGTGCTAGGAGCTGACAAGGCTAAGAATGTCCTGGATTGATATAACAAAGCCCAAGGGACACGATTCTCCCTTCCTTAACACTGAGCCCCCTCCTGAGATGTTGATTCCCCTGTCTGGGATCACACTTGCTCTCTCTCTCTCTCTCTGTGAATTTGTTTTTTCTGAGCTGTTATTATCTACAGGGGAATATAATCACGTGATCTTCACTATCAACTACTTAAAATACAAAATCAATAAGATTTGGGTTGAGGGAAAATGTTCAGATGTTCAGGTGGCAAGCATTCAGAGTGACTCATCGAAACACATCTATTTGAAGCCGCTACGTATTAAATAGCGTGTTTAATTGGGCTGAGCGGCGGAATCACTTATCTCCACATGATTAAGCAGCATTAGCAGTGCCTTTATGGTGGATGGAAATAGAGCCTCTCGGGTGCTCTTTGTAGATCCCCTTCCGTAGCTGCACATGTGACGGAGGCCTGCTGACCACCCCTGGCCACTTTGCAGGTGTTCTGTGGGACCAGTTTGCCTGCAGAAGCAGCACCGTCTAGGCCCAAAGAGTGAGGGGTGCTGACATGGAACCCAAGGGCCTCAGCTGGACCCCCACTCCATTTCCTAGACAGATGACCTTGTGACACAGATGACCTGACTGTGACATGGAAGCATGACAGAATCTATCGATAGCATCCCATGACAGTGTGCGACACACAGTGAGCACTCCGTAAAAACCCATGATGATAATGTCGTCCTTGTCATCACCGGAGCAGATATATCTCCAGGCCTCAGGTTCCTTGTGTGGCAGGAGACGTGTGGAAATGGGCAGCACCCGTTTGGGCTTCACATGGACCTTCTAAAGCGCCCAAGCCCGGACAGTCGGCAGCTCGGAATCTGGACACGGCAGTAGAGGACGGTCACCACAGTGTCACTTCTGTGGGCACCATTCTGCTATTGTGTTGTTTTCACCCTGGTTTGCGGAAGCAGCTCCACCTGTGCCTGGCGTGTGGTTTGTAGATACTCAACGGATGAGTTAACTCTTTTAGGAATAGGAGTGCGTCTCTCCCCTCCGCTCACTGACCTCCTCGTGTTGGGGCCTCGCTAATTCCTGCCAGACCTTGCATGGGAAGGAAGGGGCTGAACTCTTGCAGCGTATAATTTATAGCTGCTGTTGCAGAGAAATGGGGACCATATTTACTGAGGTATATAAGACAGCACATGTTAAGTCCATCACAGAGCTACCCACCGGCCTCAGAAACAAACGCCCAACAGGCAGTCACTCTGGGGGGGACGTGATTGCTGTGCCGTGCCCCGCTTCCTGTCCTTTGTGGGGTTTTCACCAACAGGAGTCCCTGCTTGAGGGCCTGGGTCCAGGTCCCCACAGCTGGACCTGTTCTCTGGCCACAGGGTGGGAGCTGGAGGGAAGGAATGTGAGGGGGCTGGAGGGGGGCAAGGGAGGCTCCACGTTCTCAAATTTCCTGCCCCATGAGTTAAGTTTTAATGGATTTAAAACTGCCAGGAATGCCGAGTTCCCAGAGGCACCCCGTGTCCTTTGGCCCCTTTCCCCCACACCCCCGAGGGTCATTCTGTGCCGTGTGGGTGCTGTTCACCCCGTCTCCTGCTCAGTTCTTCACGGGGATGCCTTGTTTCCTCATGTGGGCAACAGAATCCACACGCTTACCCCTGACTGCTTGGCTGTCGTCTGGCAGGCATAGTGTTTAGAGCGATGGCCAGTTACGCCGTGTCTGTATCCATGTGTCCCTCGATGTGCTTCTCATGCACAGTAAGTGGTCACTCCTTATCTGTGGGACAGAAGAATAAACAGAAAAGTGTGCTGTTCTGCTCTTTGTATCAGTCCTGACAGTAAATAGAGCCCGGCCTTTTCTCTGCCCGCTGCTGTTCTTGGGTGGCATCAGCGACTGGAGGTCTCCTGCAGCCGCCCCTGGGGTGTGGGGCTCCCCCCCTGTGGCTGGTTCTGTTCGCTCACAAGCCCACGGCAACCGGGGACCCCGCACCTCCTGGGGATGCCTTGCTTGCCGTCTTTGATGGCTCTGACCCCTCCTGAGGTGGACTTGCAGATCAGCCTCTTTATGACTCATGTTTCTTCGTTCATTGGTGCCTCTGAGATGGCATGAGTGCTGGCTATTTCCCTGTGGTCCATCTTTCCTTATAAACTCCTATGGTCTTCACTGTGTCCCTCTGGACAGAGCTCACATAGGGTCAGGCCACCCTTTTCCAGATGGACACTGAAGTGTGTTTGAGCATGAGTTTGAAGACTAGCCTTCCCATCACTGTAGTGTGCTGTTTTTAAGTCCTTTGGACATAGACTGAGGAGTGGGATAGCTGGGTCAAAGGGTGGTTCCATTCTGAGTTTTCTGAGGACTCTCCATACTGCTTTTCAGATTGGCTGCACCAGTTTGCAGTCCCACCAGCAATGTATGAGTGTGCCTTTTCCCCACATCCTCGCCAACACGTATTGTTGCTTGTATTGTTGCCATTCTGACTGGGGTGAGATGACATCTTAGAGTAGTTTTGATTTGCATTTCTCTAATTGCTAGAGATGTTGAACATTTTTTCATATATTTGTTGATCAGTTGTGTGTCATCTTCTGAGAAGTGTCTGTTCAGCTCCTTAGCCCATTGGTTGATGGGGTTGTTTGTTTGTTTTGGTGTTAAGTTTTTTGAGCTCTTGATATATCCTGGAGATAATTCCAAATAACATGTAGGTATTCTGCCCTCAAGGAATGAGAGTATAAATTCACTCCTTTAAGATGGGTGAAAGAAGAGTCACATCAGATTGGAAACCTGACAGATCCCACCTCAGCCAGGTGGTCCCAGTCAACATGAACCGTCCTAAGTCATATGGATGATATGTGATGTAATGACAACGGCACTTCACCTTTGAGGTCTTTGAACCCAAAGCCCGTAACATTAGGCATGAGGAAAATATCAGAAAATTGAGGGGCTATCCTGTAAAACACAAAAACCCTTGCTCTTAAAAATAGTCGAAGTCAGGGGCTGGGGTTGTGGCTCAGCGGTAGAGTGCTCGCCTGGCATGTGTGAGGCCCTGGGTTCGAACCTCAGCACAACATAAAGAATAAGCAAATAAAATAAAGGTTAAAAAAAAAAAAAAGTTGAAGTCATCAAAAGCAAGAGAAGCCTAAAGTTGCATGACAACAATTCACACTATAGATGGGACCCTGAAACAGAAAATGAATACTGTGCCATATCTAAGGAAATCTGAATGAACTATGAACTTTTTATTAAAAAAGAAAAGAATAGCCTTCCCAGTCTCAGCACAGCCTGTCTGCATCATTCATTCATAGTTCTGATTTTTAGCTCTTCCGTAACTTGTGGTAAGTATCCTGGAGACAGGAGGAAGCCGACCAGGGTGGAGGGACTGCAGGGTAGGGAACAGGTGGCCGTGTTGAGAAGGGCAGCTGGGGTGGTCTTCACTGAGATGTCAGATGTGAGCAAGGAGTGGAGTCCAGTGGGTGGCCTCAGCCAAGTAGAACGGAAGCCGCCTCCTCACCCTGCCCTGGGACAGCCAGGAAGCAGTAAGCTGGAGAGGAGCTCACAAAGAAGTGGGAGAGGGGACCTTGACCTTTCAGGCCTGGAAGGAAGCAGTAAGGACTTTGGCTGTCCCAAGAGTAACAACAGAGAACCATTGACTGGCGTAGGACAGAGGACTGTAGTGATCTGACCTGGGTGTTACAAGGATCCTTCTCACTGTTGGCTCATGAATAATCTTACAGGACAGGGTAGAAGCAGGAAATCAACTGGCAGGTTATCGCCCCTGTGTGGGGGAGAAATGATAACAGGCTAGGACCACGGGGTAGAAGTGACCTTGAGAAGGTTGGCTCCTGATTGTCTTTTGAAAAAGAGCCAATAAGATTGACTGACATGTTGGAGGACAAGACAGAGAGGAATCTAGGACGGGCTTTTTTGACCTGAGCAATCCAAAGAAGAAGATGCTTTCAACCAAGATGAGAAAGGTTGTGCATGCATCAGGTAATGGGGGGAGAGACCAAGCATTTGATTAGACATCTAAGTGCAGGTGATAACTAGAAACAAGGCCTGGACCTTCAGGTGTGGAGCAGATGGAGAAGGCGCTCTCTGGGATGCAGGTGCAGACTCAGGAGGTGTCAGCAGGCACCTGGTACCCAGCACCCCGATGACAGGATGAGGTCACCGGGGAGGAAGAGGGGTTAGAGAAGAGGCAGACCCCTGGCATTCTGCTTCAGCAAGGATCTGTGGGAACAGGAGGAACCAGCAGAAGAGACAGAGGATGAATCAGGTAGCAAGAAAGGGCAGTGTTTGGAAGCCAGGAGAAAAAAAAAGATGGCATCGAGAAGGGAAGGGAACCGTCACCAGTGTCAGCTGAGCTGATATCAGAATTAGAGCCTGGAAGTCATCAGGTGAAGAGATGATCAGGAAGGGAAATCAGAGATGTTAATTGTAGGCTACTCTTGCCAGGTTTGTTGGTAGAGCAACAAAGATAGTGAAAGATATATGTTTTCATTGTAAAATTGGCAATCATTAAGAACCTGAAGATGAATAAAATCACCAGCAATTCTGCCACACTGTCTGGAAGTAATCTCACTTAGCATCTTGGTATAGATCCTTTGACTTTTTTTTTTTTTTTTTTTTTTTAATGATTGTGCCTTCTTCATTGCATTGGGATGAAGACGTTGTATGCAGTTATTATCTCATTTATTTTCCTTGTTGTAGCCACTTGACCATGCCTTGAACAGTGGTTGGCAACATTCGGTGTATGGCATTTAATGGTTGCACTTAATCCAGCGGGACACCTTTAATGGTTCTGTCTTCTAATTTCCTTACCATAGTCCATGTTGTAACTTGTTTACGTAATTCTTATGTTGGACATTGAAGCTCTTTTCAGTTTTTATGCAATCATGAATTATTCTGCAATGAGTAGACTTATAAGTGGATCTTGTATCTATGCATGATTTGTTCCTAGGAAGAATTCTAATTTGTAATTCCCCAGTGAGCAAACAGTTATCATGCGTGATGTCTTGTGAATTTTGCATTCACGTCCTTTTCCTGTTTTCCTGTTGATGTGTTTATTTTGTCTTGCTGAGTTAATAGAATTCTTTAAATATAAAGTACATTGACCTTTCCTGAGTCATGATTTCAGCCATTTTCCCATTTTGTTGATCAACCTTAGAAATTAAAATCTTGCCTTTCTCCCTCTTCCTTTTTAAGTCTCTTCATTCATTATTATGGTTAGAAAAGCTGTTCGCCTAGACAGAGAGCTAAATCTGACCTATCAAACCATAAAGGAAGTAGATGAAAAGTCCTCTCCCTGGAATTTATTTTGCTGAAAGGTAAGGCTTCACCAATTCATTTTTTTTTTCAAATAGTAGAATCCCAACATAATTGATTTATTGGCTTGTCCTTTCCTTATCATTTCAGTAAGGAAAAAGGTAAATATTCCATCTTTATGGAACCACAGTGCAGCTGTTGGTAGGAATCCCGTAAGACTGGAAGTCTTAGCTCACAGTGCTCTGTCCTTTTGAAACCCTGGAAGTCCTCCTGCTCCCTTGGCTGGCCCACCCGCCAGCGAGACCCTTGTCCCCCTGATCCTCTGGCGCCAGCAGGGTTACGTGACCACTCACCATTATTCGCTTTTCTTTGTCTCCGTCTGATCTCATAAATGGAAGTCCCTCACACCCCTTCCCAGTCATCTTGGTGTCGTCATCTTCTGGAATAGGGTCCTACAGAGCTGTCCTGGATCACTCTACCCGTAAGTTCTGGACATTGAGCTTCTGCACCTGAAAATAGGTAGACAAACCTACTTTCACGGGTTTGAATGAGTTTGGTGGATCAATAGCTGAAATAAAAAATAAAGACCGGACTGAAGTTCACGCCTGGCATCTCATCTGATGAGGCTCTGTCTCCGCCGATTCCCCAGATCTCTCGCCGTGACCCTCGCGGGACGTTTCCTTTCATGGGTTTTGGTCTGTGCTTAGACCCGGGGTTATTTTCCTTTCCTGGTTTACCCTCCATATTCTTCCTCTCATAAAAAGAATAATCACCACCATTAGAAATGGATGGGTCGTTCACAGGGTGGCCCTATTTGCTTTCTTGTTCTTGAGATTTTTCTGTTTAATTACTCGTTTCTAATTAATAGGGCTCATGCTCATTTAAATCATCTGAATAATGAAGAAAAATGGAATTCAGACACCAGCTCGGATCCCACCACCCCCAAACGTGAGATGAACCTGTCCTTCCAGGGAGCGATCTCTTTTCCCCTCTCTCTTCACATGTCTCGTCCCATCAGTTCTCCCTTGTCCTGTTACGTCATGTGGGTGATGTCCTTGCCTGATTTCTTGGATGTCTCAAGGGTCTTTTCTTCGAATCTCGGCAGCTTCACCAACTTGTCTCAGTATGAAGCCGTCCGTGACACACAAAGCTCCATCTGCGTGTCAGTTTGTTCTTCTAGTTCAGGAAACTTTCAAAAAATCGTAAGTGTTTGCACACATATCATTTGCACATATTGGTTTTTATTTGTCCGCAAGGGACTTTTCTATATGTTGAATCGTTTTTTTTTTTTTTTTGTCTTTTTCGCATCTCTTAACCCTTTCTAACTGCTTTGATCTTTTTTTTCCTGTTGCCTTCAGTGCTCTTTCCCTAACCCTTTCCTGTTATCCGTGATTCATTTTCAGTGTCTATTTTATTTCTTATGCCGATTCTTTAAAATTATTTTGTCTTTAGTTTTTACATTGGTTTTTTTGGACCAGTTTTCTAATTTTTCAAATTAGTTCTACCATGGGATCATACAACTTCACCTAAGAAATTATACGCTCAATGAGTACATGAATCATTCTTTCCCAAGAATTTATAAGATTTTAATTGAAAGCTCTACTTCATTAATTATAGGATGAATTTATTTTCATGATCTAAGGTTTTGCGTTTCATGAAAAAAGCTAGAAATTGAACTTTGTTCCACTTATATTGTTAAATTTTGCTTCTCCTTTTTAAGGGTCTTTTCTGGTACCCCAAATTCCTAGAAAAAGAAGCAACTCTATTACATATTAATTAGAGCATGAAGCTGCTTCATGTGGTGGATTCCAAGTAACAGCCACATAAAACTAAGATGTGTGTGTTTTTCTGCATTGGAGTCTGAGGCTTTGGTGGCTGGGGCTGTTGTGGACGGGGTCCCTTTATTCTCTTATTCCACCACCTGTAGGAGGGACCCCTCCTTCCTCCCTTCTGTGCCCCCCGCTTCCTTCCTTCCTCTCATTTGTATGGATGCATAATAATTGCACAATAATTGCACGGATCCCTCTGGCCAGATCTAGGCACCTGGCTGTGGCTGGTGGAAATGAAGTCTCTGTGCTGTGTCACCCTGAGTCCAGATTCAACTTCTGCTACCATGGAAAACAGGGCTCGCTCTCTGAGGACCTGGTGAGCCTTCAAGGGCAGGAGTCACCCCCTCATCCTCACTCCCCCAGTGCCCCAGTACCACACACAATAGCTGTATGCTGTTCATTCGTTGAATTTTTTTTTTTTTTTATAAAAATGCTCCAGTTTGTGTACTATTTCGAATTTCTGAAAGAATGGGGTCTGTACATTCATGAGGTGTTTTAGAACATTTCAGAAATTTTTGACAAGTAGAAAAAGGCTTCCTATTGTATTTTGCTAGCTGGGTAATTGTCCCCGAAACCAATGATAGCTACAAAGTGTACGGATTTGATTGAAGCAAGTATAAATATGGCCAGTAATATCAGTTCTTCTTCTTCAATATGAAAATGTCTTTGGATAATAAGTGGATTCCTATCTAAATTCATGAGTTCTCTCGTGACATCTGGGTTAAGCCTGAAATGGATTAATCTTCTTCTGATAAAGTTTCATAAGCTGTGATTTCTCTGGTGACCACATTTAATTAGATATTAAATAAACTGCTTATCTTTATACCAACAGGTTTTATGGCTGCATTTTTTTCCCCCTGAGCTGTATTCACAGAGTAAGTAGCTAGCAGAAGTAAAAATAAATAAATAAAATCGATTACTTGGTAAACTGCCATGCTCATCAATTAAAAATTAAAACATGCTCACTTCTTAAATGAAAAATGAATCTGTAAGTTTAAGTTTAAAATGCAGAGATAGGGAAGACGGTCCAAAGGTATGCCTTCCTGTGAAAACAAATTGATTTTACTTTTCCAAGTACTGTTCCCCACCCCTCCTGGAGATGGGCTGTTCTGCTTCCTGTAAATGGAAGAGTTGCCTTTTCTCTGCCAAGGTTGAGACCGTTTTTTGTGGTAGGGTTCTGAAGATTTCCGTTAAAAACCTGAGTTTCCTTTTCTTTCTCCAATTCTTTTAATATTCCTCATCTAGTAAGATTCTCCACCTCTGCATAATGGCATCCAACTTGCCTTTTCTCCTCTCTGCTCGGGATAGGGAGGGCCTGAGTGTCCAACAGCAGAGACAACCTGCTGCTATGTGGATTGCTCTAGAAACGCCCAGTGTCCTGTACTGATGGCAGCAGGAGAGTTCCTGAATTGCTTGCGAGGGCCGAGATCCAGAATGGGTGGAAGACCAGCAGTTGTGGCTGCCTGAAGGTGTGCACGGGTGAACAGTTTAATTTTTCTCAGTTCCACTCCCTCCGTTTCCCCAGAGCAAGGCGAAGTTTTGGAGGAGACTCTTTCCAGACATTGCTTTAGTGTCATCAGATTTGAAGTCAGAGGATGTTGGCCTTTCTGTGGGAATCCCTTCCCCTGGCTTGGGTAAACTTCCAGGGGTGACTGGGTGGGGACGCACAGCAGGGAGCAAAGCCCGGGCTCAGCTGTGTGCGGCTGGGCCTGGGCTCCTCTGAGCTCCCACCGGGCCCTGCTGTAGGGAGCCATGGATTGGTGTCTTTAGGGGCCCTGGTGCTGCACGGCGTCCATGCCGCAGTCTCCTTGTTTCAAGTCCTTCCTTTCTGTTTTCTTTATTTAAATTCAGGTTGGGCAGCTGGGCATGTAATCCTGGTGGCTGGGAAGGCTGAGGCAGGAGGATGGTGAGTTCAAAGCCAGCCTTAGCAACTTAAGGAGGCCCTAAGCATCCCTGTCTCTAAATAAAATATAAAAAAGGGCCGGGGATGTGGCTCTGTGGTGAATTGCCCCTGGGTTCAGTCCCTGTGACCAAAATAAATAAATAAATGAGTAAAAATATAAATAAATAAATGCAGGTTGGTTACAACAACAAGTACCAGGATCTCCCCGGAGCTCCTTGTCCTGGGATCATCTTGAACCCTTCCCCTTGTCCCCACCTTTTCATACTTTGTGGATTGCTCTTCTCAATGTCTCTATTGTTGCTCCAATTATTATTTTTTATTTCAGTGAGCCATATCTTATTTTCTTTGTTCTAGTTAGTTGTACATGACAATAGAATGCATTTTGACTTATCATACATAAATGGAGGAGACCTCCTCTTTGGTCTGGTTGTATGTGATGTAGAATCCCACAGGTCGTGTGATCGTATGTGCACATAGGGTCACGATGCCTGATCCATTCAACTATCCTTCCTACCCGATGCCCCCCCCTCCCTTCACTCCCCTCCCTCTAATCTAAAGTACCTCTATTCTTTACTACCCCCTTCCCTGCCTCCATTATTGTAAATTAGCATCCATTCAGTTCTTTCTGTTGGCTTATTTCGCTTAGCATGATAGTCTCCAGCTCCATCCATTTACCAGCAAATGCCATCATTTCATTCTTTTTTATGGCTGAGTAATATTCCATTGTGCCTTTACTCATTCATCTGTTGAAGGGCACCTAGGTTGGCTTCCTATCGTGGCTGTTATGAACTGAGCTGTTGTAAACATTGATGTGGCTTTGTCGCTGCGCTATGCTGATTTTAAGTCCTTTGGGTATAAACTGAGCCTCTCAATTTACACAGGTAACTCCCATCTCAGCTCTTCTGAGTTTTGAATGTCCATCCAGTTGCCCTTTAAGAGAAGCATTATCTGATTAATCATCCTATAGATCCAATTTCATCTCTTTCCTTATCCATATTAAAAAAAAGGAAAGAAAGAGAGAGAGAGAGAGAGAGAGAGAGAGAGAGAGAGAGGGAGGAAGGAAGGAAGGAAGGAAGGAAGGAAGGAAGGAAGGAAGGAAGGAAGGAAGGAAGGACCTGCCAAGTGCCCTACTTCCTGCAGGACATAGAACAGTATTTAACAGACAAATGTAAGTTACCTGAAAATAATGTAATTTCGTCATTAAATTGAAAATTTTAATTGTGGCTGAAAAAACACCATAGCATAAAATATACCATCTTAACCATTTTAAAGTGAAGAGCTCAATAGTGTTAAGTAGACCTATTATTCTCATGGTTATGCAAGACAATTTCATGATTCTTGAGGGCTCCTTCCCTCAACCCCCAGAGGCGTGTCAATCTCACTGTATTTAATACAGTAAGCATGTACAGGAAAGACTTTTAGGACTTCACATTGGCTCTTGAAAGCATTGTATGCAATTAAGTGGAGCCTCCTGGAGTCTCCCTTGAGCTCAGTCTGAGGGCTCTTCCCTCTTTCTTTCCCTGGATGTCTGCTCTGTGCAGGAGAACCGTGCCTCCCTCTTGTTTCGCCCCCGCAGTGCTTGTCGGGTGGCACTCTGGGGTGATGAGGCCGTTGTGACATTGCTTTTCTCAGTCACCCTTGCGAGAATGCAAGCTAATCCCATGATGTCCCAGTAATACATCATCGAATACATCAAGAGAAAACGGCTTGCGTGGTCAACACGCTCCCATCATAGCTATTAAAATTCAACAGAGAACATGCGAGACCAGCAAAATGCTTTTTCTAATATCGACTAATGATCTTATCTTTCCAGTGAATTGTGTGATATCTATCTATCTATCTATTTATTGCTTTCTCAAATGCCTTAGAAGCCAGTAAAATAAAAAGGAGTATCATATTTTGAACTCATCTTCAACCTTTCTTTCCCAAAGGATTGAAAAGTATCATTTTCATTAAAATGCACAGATCGACTTCTCTGGCTCCTTTTCAGACCGGAGCCCACCTATCTTCCCCCTCCCTTCTTCCCTCTATCTTAATTAGACTAGCTGCAAGCAAGACTCGCTGCAAGGCTGTGGGCAACTCTCTTAATCGCTCTGGCCTGCAGGTGTGTTTAGAGTCTTTTCCTGTTCCAGAATATTTTAATTAATTGCTTTCCACTATGTTCCATTGACCAATATTAAAAAACAGAATATAAAACACTGTCAGGCTCTGCACTGTATTCTGTTCTGGATGATGTAAAAGAAAACCCAGACTCATACCATCAAAGAACATTGCACCTCCATAGAGGCGATGCATTTTGCGTATTGAGATGTTGGTGTTCTGGATTCTGGGCTCTTTTGCCCTGTGTTGTCCAGAAGGACTTTGCTCCCAGGGCTCCCTGCATGGTCTCTGTGATGGAAGTGTGTGTTTCTGGTCCTGGCCTTCCCTCTGAGCTGAGGGAACCATCTTTCTAGCTGCTTTTTGAATGTTCCCAGATGCTTGTTTTTGTAGATGCCTCAGACTTAAAACCACCAGGGCTGACCCTTTGACTGTCCGCAGAGCAGGCTTCTCCTCCAGAATCCCCTGTCTTGGTTAAAGAAGGCCGTGCACCTGGTCTCTGTGCTCAGGGCTTTGCGGTCATTCCCCTGTGCTCACTCGGCCTCTATCTTTCATTAATTCCTTTAAATTTTATCCTAGGAAGTCCCAGGAGTGGGATCCCTCCCTCCGGTTTCATCCCCGCTTGCCTCTGATCTCTTCCCAATTCAGTTCAGCCTCCATATCGCTAGGAGACGCAGACTGCTAGAAACACTTCTCTGTGGAGTCGGGAAGGGGAAAGTCAGTGGGATTGTGTTGCATTTGTGCCCCACCCGCTCCCTTTGTCTCCGCCTTTCCTAGATCAGCTTTCAGGGTCCCGTGTGTGTTCTGCCAGACCCTGGTTTTGAGTGATGTCATTAGCTCTGTGGAAAAGATGTTCAGGTGATTCCAGTTTCTTTAGCACTGTATTTCTCAGCCCTCTTGAAACCGATGTAGATCATGAGCCTCTGGAGGGAGACGGTAGGGTGCCGCATTTCCCGAATGGACTTGGGCACAAAAAGTTTCTTTGCAAAGCAATCCACGGAAATGGTATGCAGGGAAACATGCTAGGAAATACTCACCTAGGAGATAAACGTCCAGAACCTCGGTTCCAGCAGGCAGGATGCTTCAGAATCCAACACCAACTCTTCCCTCTAGCTATGACCTCAGGCCGCTGCACCAGATTCACTCGGAACACAACTGTCATCCCCCTAACACTCCACGCACTCTCATGACTCCGTGCTTCACCGTGGATTTCTGCAGCTCACCCCAACTCCATCAAAGAACCCTCACCAAGCCCTCTGTGTCATCTCCTTTGCAAAACCTCTTCTACTCTCCAGGGAATGACTTAACCTCTGGTGCTCCTTCACATCCCTCCTCCCCCTACCTGCTCCCTGGCTTAGCTGTATCTGCCCATCCAGCAACCTGCCTGCCTGTCTGGCTCTCATCCTCCTATCCATTCTTCCTTCCATTCATTCATCCCTCATCCATGCACCCGTCCATCCTTCTATGCATCCACCCATCTTCCTTCCTTCCTTCCTTCCTTACGTCCATCCATCCATCCATCCTTCATACTGTATTTTCATCGCATTCACACAGCTGCCTTTTTATTATTAGTCTGTGAGCTCCTGGGGGGAGGGGGAGGCACATTCTCTTATTCATCTTGGCACTGACTCTTCACATGCAGGTGGTTCATAAATTAAATTAAATGTAAAACCTTTAAAGAAATCACATAATAGTACTCTTCGCAAAGGTTTTGTAGTGTTTTATAAGCAAGCATTATCCCGGGCTGGAGATGGAGAAAATGATACACTTGATATGTTATATATCAGGTCAGAGTTCTGCCTGGACATTAAGTTCTCAAACACCAGAGTACCTTTTTTTTAATGTCTGAGTATTGCAGGATTGAGTTCATAGGGAGCCCTCCTTCCTTTAGGGTAGCAGAGGATCCGTGGAAAAATATCTACACTCTAATAATGAATAAGAATTTGAAATCTTACAATTCCATTGGAAGACAGACCTAGTTTCCTCAAATGCTTCCTACAAAAGGAGCCGGTGTTCACAGTCAGGCACAAACAGAAGTCCAAGTAACACTGCTTATTCCAGTTGAAGTTGAGAATAAGTTAATCAGATGAGCCCTGCACTATCCTGGGTCCCCAGTTATATCTCAGACTGGCATTCACGGGAGGGTCTTGGATAGATCTCAGCCAACATTGGTTCAATGCACCGGCCTCGTGTGTGGACATCTGTTTCTGGAATCGTAGGTGAGAGCAAAACTTAATGGGAAGCTTCATCAATTCACTTCAGCAAACACCAATTTGTGGAGTGTTTTGTAGTGCAAGGTACAAACTCTCCAGGACTCTCACTTATAAATGAGGAGCTGGAATAGATGAGCCCAGAGACCATGAATGAAGTTCTCCACGCCCCCTCCCCCCTTGGGTTTAATGGCTTCCACGCTAATGACTGTACAGGATCAAGCTATCAGGAGAGAATTCTGCCTTTTCAACAGTGTCCAAACAGATGAACAAACACAAAGGGAGAGGTCAGGCGGACCCTCCTCTTAGTGTAGGGAGAGTCTCTTTATGCCTTTGAACCCTGGTTCACGCATGGATGGTCACCAATGGAGAAGTGCATCTGGGGAGCCACTTAAGCAAAGTGTGTGTGATTATGTTCGTGACCATCAGCCTTTCTGGTCACCCAAGATCTAACAGGGATGAAAGGATGTGCAGGAGGCGCGGCGTGTTTCATTGCCACCCTCCCCGTCAACAGCCTCAACTTCTTCCTGCATTTACTTCCTCAGGACCTTTGATGTCCTGGTGGAAGTTCAACAGCATCATTT
Organism: Callospermophilus lateralis; assembly: GCF_048772815.1. Taxonomy (NCBI): domain Eukaryota; kingdom Metazoa; phylum Chordata; class Mammalia; order Rodentia; family Sciuridae; genus Callospermophilus; species Callospermophilus lateralis. Next base: position 98,176,998 of record NC_135318.1, on the reverse strand, counting down.
CACCTCGGAAAAGTACATTTCTGAATGAGATCTCCACTAGTGAAGCCGGCAGTCCACCTCACTGAGCAACAACTGCCTGTGTTGGAGGTGGTCGTGGTTTTAAAATTTATTTCTTATTCTAATTGTACAAATGTATGGTGTACAAGTCGTAACTCAGTACATCATGTAGATGGTATGTATTGATCCTGTTAGGGTAGTTAACATTGCCCTCTAAAGATTAAAATAATTTCTGTTAGCACATAATAATTGCACATATTTTAGGCATTCAGGATAAATATCAGGCCAACCCGCGTAGGCAGTCACCTTGCATTTTCTACGTTGGTATCCCTTGTTTACATCTATGGATTTCTGTGTGGATTATTGCTCCATAGATAAAACAGTTTAGCAAGTCATTTTATAAGGCACTTAGAATCACATTTTATTGAAAATGACAGGTTTACAACTGTTCTTTAGCTTTAAATCACAGCCGTGATAATGCAATTCATAATAAAAAATTATTTAACATTCATACCTTTGGGAAGGAAAAAAAAAACAGTTTAAAGTATCAGATAAGAGATTCCTAGAACATTGAGCTGTTAATCCAAGTTTCCACACTGGCCAGTTTAGTCATTTAGATAGTGAAACTTTGGCTGAGTCTGGTGGTACACACCTGTAATCCCAGCTCCTGAAGAGGCTGAGGCAGGAGGATGGCAAGTTCAAGGCCACCCGGGAAATATAGTGAGACCCTGTCTCCAAAAAAAAAAGAGAGAGGAAAAAAAGTGAAACTTATGACTCGATGCAAATGATCAATAACAATACTTGCCACAGTGTTGTAAAAGATTTATAAACACAGAATGGATTGTTTAAGACGACGTTTTGGTTAAAAGGGGTGGGTCAGAGGTTAAGGTTGACACTGAAAATCTTGAATTCAGCACCTGCCTTATCCATGCTTTTATTTTAGTTTTTTTTTTTTTCACTTTTATAGACGTATAGTTTATACATAGAAAAGTGGTCATCAAGTATACCGCATGAAGAATGTTTACACCCTGAATATACATGTGCACCCATCACCTGGATTAAGGCACGGAGCAGGACCACACTCCCAGAAACCCTCCTGGGTAGCAGCCTCCCCATCCAAGGGCTGTGTCCTGACTTCTAACAGCACGGTGATTTTTTTTTTTGTCCATTTTTATCCTTCGTCTTATTAGCTTCTTTTGTTCTGCATTTTGTTTGTGAGATTCATCCCTGTTTTTGTGTGAACGGTGGGTGGCTCTTTTTCGTGGCGGTGGAGTGAACGTCCATTAATATATCCTTACCTATCACTTTTTATCGTGATTTTACCATTTCATTAATTTTATTTCTCTGATTTAACTTCACGCCAATTTACCTTTACAAAGGTCAAATGTGATTCCCTTTTATTGCATGCGCCACGAAGCCGTTTAAAACATAGATAAATGAGGCAGCCATAAATTTAGCAAATTTTATGAGTTTAAAAAAAAAAAATAAAATAACAACCGGGTGGCACATTTTCTTCATTGGAAAGAGGTCACGTCCGTGGCAGCCCATTGCAATCCCGAATAGGTAAAAAGAAAGTGAGTTTGGGAGCATGCCAGAGTACATTCAGTCGCTTGATGATGACACAAATGTAGCTGGACCTGGATCAGCACATCGCCTTACACTTGATCACGGATTGGGTGACATTTTTAAGGAACCGGGTTAAAGCACAAAAGGTGAATTCGGTTTGCTTACCCGGAACAAAATCTCCAGTGTGTAAGGGCCTCACATCTGTGTATTTGTTTTGCTGCGGACATAACCAGCAAGAGTTTCGTGATGAAATCTGTTCTTAATTACGAGAGCAGCTGTTGGAGTGGTAGTCTTTCTTTCCCCCTCTTTCTTTCATCCTGATGTGAAGTTGCCTGATTTACTCATTTTTTTTTTTTCCTGCACTTTTCAGGCTTGCTAGTGCAGAAAGGGGCCCCTTTGTGAGAGGTTGCAATTTGTTTTCTGTCTGAGAGCCAGTGCAAATGGACCACGTCTACACAGCGGGGTGGTTGACTCCGTCCCCCTCATACCCTGCAGGCTGTCCTACCTCTGATCAGCACCAGAGACCTATAAAATCACCCAGCAAATGAGGGGCCTGTGAAGTGTTCTGGCAAGAATCTCGGGCAGCAAGCAGTTCCTGTGAATTAACTAGCTCCTTCTGATGGGCTGGGGGGTTGGCCGGTGGGCAGAGCTGGACGCGATGGAACTGGAACAGATGGTATTAATGTACTATTTTGTTTTGAGGTTTGTAGATTTATTAATATGCCCCCTCTCCATTCCTGTTCAGCTATTTTTACATCCATAGAGCTCTGACATATTTACGATCATGTAGGTTACCCAAACAAAGCAAAGCATGTTTACGCAGTCCTTCAGGTTGGTCCTGAGCAGCCTTAATGCTCAATCCAAGCGTCCCTGAAAGGGGACTTCACTTGCCAGATACTTCATAGCATGCTAAAATAAAGGTTTTTGCAGGAAATTGGAAATAGAAGCTGAGCAAAGGTCTTCTCTTTCATTATTAAAATTTTTCTACTCAGGACTGAATTTTAAAGCTTTATAGATTCCTTTGGTATAGAGAAGCAATGAACGGTTTGATTGGAAGTGATTGCTACCCATATATCAATCTTGGACACATGGTACATATGTTCGTTGCTGTGTTTCTGCTCTTAGCCGCCATTGCCTTGGAGCTTGACATTTTGTATATTAAAGCCCACTTAACACCGCATTCTTAAAATTAAAAGAAAAAAAAAAGACTGATATAGTGCTTTTTCTTACGATCTGGGGGAAAATATATTCATATATTGTTTTATTTTGTGTAAAAAAGGGAAAGTCTTTTCTTTCTCATGCTTGAAAACCAGTGTTGTCTAGCTTTTTTTTTCCCCCCTAGAATTTATTCCAAAATCAATGGAATTAGATCTAGTGGTATTTACATGAATTTTGATGCTCTGCGACCACTCTCTGGAGCTGGGGAGCTGTATTGCAAAACTCTCAGCCTTCTAAAAATAAAAATGGCTTCCTTGCAGCATCCTTCCCTGGTTAAACTCAGACCAACACAGAAGAGTTAGTTATCCGAGTAACTCAACCTATTCAAATCTCTGTTTGCAAAGGACTTAGGAAAAGCGAATTTTTCTCACCTTACCTTCCCAGATCCTTTTGCCTTCTGGCTCTTTTGCAGTCTGTAGGTCCAAGGAGAGCCGTTCTCTTGCCCCTGAGGCTATCCGTTCAGAGGGTGAACACCTCCAGACCCTTGAAGGTCACATCTGCCTGGATAGCGAGATTTTTGTCAAGTATTTTATATTATTGCAGGGTGTGTTTGTAATCATAGCAGTGATCATAATAACAGAGACATTTAAAAGTTATTCCCTAGTAATCTACCAAAAAAAAAAAAAAAATGACTTATAGCACCTTACATGAAGGAGAAAAAGAAAAAACAAAACAGAGATGATCAAGATTTAGGTCAATGATTGGAAAGTTGTGAACCATTCCAAGCAGAGGAGACAGGACAATGTGGAGCAGGCTCCATCCGAGGTGTCTGCTCTGACATTGGGGTAGATGGTAACCCGTGGATGGACCAGGCCGCCCTGCTCAAGGAAAACTGAATTAATTGGGCACTTGTACCAGGCTTTTCTGGCCAAGCAGGATTTAGATCTCATTGAATGTATTTTCAGCCTCTAACAGTGGAGTCATCGGCCACCCACACCTGGTGGGGCTGAGACTCGGTCTTCATTATCATGCAGTAGGTGAGCCCGTGTGACCTGAGTTACACGGGCTTGAAGGGCGAATATACTCCTCCCCTATGGAATCCTCTCCTATCTGTAATTTGGGAAAAAAATTTTTTTTTCTCTGTTCTCTCTGATTTCCTGTATTATATTTCAGTCTGAGTTCTCATCTCATTTGCCCAGTTTTCGGTTTCATTCTGAGTCAGAGGTTCCAAGTGTAAAGTTTCTGCTATTGTTGTTTTGCTCATTTCTAGTAAATGCAATATCCGGGTGCTCGGGGTGAGGGAGGTCATCAGACCCAGAGAGTCCTGAGGAGCGCTGCTGGAGTTAGCAGGCCAGAAGGAGGCTCGGGCTGTCAGTGTCTGTGGACCTCAGCTGCACGAGGTTGTTCTGTTCTGTTGAGGGTCTTCTGGTTCAGTTACCACAGAACTTCAGACTGAGTTCTGGAAGCGGGTAGTTTGGTTCCACCTTGTCTTTGCCTGCATGAGTGTGGGTTTTCTGGTTTGTGGAAGTGCCTTGTGCAGGGATCACCGCTTGGGGCCTTTTATGTCCTGCAGAAAGCAATCGTTATTACTGGCACGTCACGTCTTCACATGGTCAGCAATGGAAGATGTCCCCCGCCCCCTCCAAAATGGCCTGCTTGTTAGGTCCAGTGGACAAATTCAGAAAATCATAATCATGATTTATTGAATATACAGAAATTTTCACTGTTATCTTGAAGTTCACATAAGAAATGACACAGGTATCAGTTCCTAGGCATTTTAGTTTTAAAAAACTTGATTTCCATTTAAAGACAAATAACAGACTGGGAAAAAAAAATTTAAACCACCTGCTAAGATCCTTTAGAGATAAAGGACTCCTGAATATCAATTTGGAAAAAAAAAAAAAAAAAAAAACAACATCCAATGTGATGGAAGAAAAATAGGCAAACGTCTTGAGCAGGCAGTTCACAAAAGAAGATTCCAGTTGCCCCAAAACCGTATGGAAAAGTGAATGTAAAGACACAAATGAAAATGTCCTTGTCATTACATGTTACCTATCAAATTGGTAAAAATCGAGAATTTGTGAAGGATTAGGAAGCAGGCGTCTAAACTTCTAGAAGTTTATGTCGTCAGTTTTTCTGAAGAGCCATTTGGAGTATGAGCCAAGAAATCTGGAAGTTTGTCTATAGGATCGCATGTTGGTGTCACTGAACTCCTCAAGGCTTGGAAAAAAATCTCTATGACCCATATGACATTAAAACATGATTTTAAAAGGGAGTTAATGGGGGCTGGGGCCGTAGCTCAGTGGCAGAGCTACTTGCACGTGTGAGGCACTGGGTTCGATCCTTAGCACCACATAAAAATAGAACAAATAAAATAAAAGCATGCTATCCATGTACACCGACAGGAAAAAGGCAGGAGGAGTTGATATTATGAGAAAATTTTCATGATATGTTAACTGAAAAATAAGTACATACAAAGTGTAGAGAGGATGATTCCAATTTTATAAATATAGCCCGTTATCTTGAGTGGTGGCATTAGGGTTATTAAGCTCTTTTTACTCTTTCACAGTTTGTTCTTACAATGAACCTGAATTACCTTTATCATCCGAAACAACTTATATGTTTAAAGAAAATAAGGTGCCTTCGACGGAATGAAAGCATGTTATGTCAGAGACAGTTTGGGTTAAATAAAACGCAGGGACTGAAAGACATATATTTTTAATAGAATTGATCTGGATAAAAGAAAATTGATAGAGATAATAACTGCCCCGGGAGTACTAAATAAGAAGAAAATACCTGGCCCCGTGCGTTAAGGCCAACCAAGCTGGCATTAATGGAATGAGGACGAGAAAGGCAATTGCCACAAATCGAATCCTTTCATGGGGTGTTTCTGTCTGTTATTCCTTTGAAATCTAAACATCGTCACGTCTTGGGGAAGAGAAATCTTTGCCTTTCTTCGTGTCCTGCTGGTGCAGTTGTTTCTGAGATGTGCTCTCTCTCTAATTGCCACCTCGTGCACATTTGTGCCAGAGTGTCAATTACGTCTGCACTTCAGGGAGAGAAAACCTGGACTCGTTGACAGTGTGTCTGCGAGGACTTGTCTGGTGTCTTCAGTCCTGGCACCAGGGCCAGGCGTGCCAGACGGCCCTTGAGGCGGAAATGAGGCTGCTGAACCGCCAGGGAAAGGCGACAGCGCAACATTCATTTCCCTAAGTGACGCTGCTATGCTGATCATGAACCTCGGCATCTTCCGTTAGCTTGGGTCTGGCAGTCGCTTCGGCTGAACAGCTGGCCATAGTGGTAGTGGCGCTGTAAACCCAGCGACATTGTCATGAGTTCTCACATCACCCCCAGATTGGCTGGGAACTTAGATTTAATTCAGGGCCCCCGATCATGCCGAGAGGTGGAGTTGGAACTGGAGATAGTGAGGAGTGTGGCCTTTGCTTATCTACGTTGCTTGTACTTGCGGGGTTCAAGTTCTCAGTAATCCTGGGAGTTCCAACAGTGCCTTTGCAGCAGCGAAGAATACAGAGATAGTGGAACTAGGAGTGAGTGTTTTTACAGATAAAGAAGAAAGAAACTTAAAAACAGGGCGGAGAGGCCGTTAATTCTCCACTCCATGGACATGCAGTGGTCCCTCCTCCTGACTGGCAAGACTCCTGACTGAACCCAAACCTTCCCTCCCGGCTCTGATCCGTAGCTGCTTGGAGCTTGTGACCAGCCCTCTGACTCCTTTTCTAACAAAGGCACCTCTCACAGGAGACCTCTTGCTAAAACATGCTACTCCTCAGAGGCTGACTTTTCCCTTGAAAAACACAGTCGGGTTCAGTACAAACGCGTATTGGACACCCGCTGTGCAGGGGGCACCTCAGGGGTCGGTGGGCAACAGGAGGAGCCCTTCTTCCCAGTCCCCATTGGGAGGAATGAATGAGGGTCACAGATGTGTCCACTAAAGAGAAATGCTGCTTCCACCCTTCCAGATGTTTGGCGGATGTAGATCACACCGCCGCATTCGTCAGTTCCAAGTGGAGGGCCCTTATGTAGTCGGTTCCTATACTACCTGCCCTTGAACGTATTAGCTGCTGTTTTAGTCTGTTTGGGGATCGCTATGACGAAAATGCCATGATTAAAACATTTATTTCTTGCAGTGGTGGAGGCTGGGAAGTCCAAGGTGAAGGTACTAGTCTCGATTCGATGTCCAGTGAGGGCCGGGTCCTCATGGACCACGCCTTCCCTCTGTGTCCCTGCATGGCAGAAGAGCCAGGCTGCTCTCTGGAGCGTCTTTTTATCAGGGCACTAATCTCACTCATGAGGGCTCCAACCTTATGATGGAATCATCTTCAAGCCCTCACCCAAGACCTCACCTCCTAATACCGTCACCCCAAGGGTTTAAACGAGACGTCAGGTTGTGGCAGTTGGTCATCTCTGCCCTGGTGCAGACACATGGCACCTTGGGTTTGTCCTGGTGAGTGGCGGGGGGGGGGGGGGGGGGGCGATTGCCCATCATCCTGACGTGGTCCAGCTGTGCAGTTTATCAAATCGGCTGCCAGGCCTGTGTTCTTAGAGATTGATAATGATTTCTACTCTCAGGTGGTATTCGTTAAGGCTTTGGTCTGTCTGTCTGTCTGTCTCTCTCTCTCTCTCTTTAAAATAACCAATAAGTGATTTTGGGCAATGTTATAAAAACATTAATGTGAGCATTTTCTAAATCTTTTTGATACTGAGATGTTAGGATCTTTTGTCTTTTGCTGGGACTTTGGCTTTACGACAGGCATCCTCATGCATAGAAAGATTGTCCCATTTAGATTCGTGGTTCCTGTGGGCCAGAGAGGTGTGAGCAGTCATGACTTGTGACATATATTGAGACATACTTTAAAGATTATCTGATTTCTTAGAAGGGGGATGGGCAGGTGGCACTGATCTGGTAGCAGCTCTGCTCCTAACCTGAGAGGAAACGGCCAGCGCAGGTGACTTTGCGCTGTACCGCCCAGGTGAATGCTCTCTGCTTCAGGTCCCCAAGAGAGAGTTCTGCAGCCTTCTTTGGAACGAGACAGCTTTGGGGTGGGCAGAGTGGGGTGGCAGAAGCTGAATGATCACCTGGGAGCTAAGGCTAAGCAGCATGCGTTGAAGGCGGGGTTGACCACCTGTTTCCCATGGTGCATCTCCGAGTCTGTGAGGACAAGGTTGGTGAGACGTGGGGGGAGCAGAGCCTCCAGCTCCTAAGGGGCCCCCCAAGGCCCCACTTTGGGACTCACATAGAGACTTCTGAACCCAACCTGAAGGTCTGTGGCTGCAGACATCTCTGTTCTAAGTGGGAACAGTGTTGTCCAGCAAGAGGGAAGACAAAGACCAGTTCTGTGGTTTATTTTGGGAGGAGAACTGGGCTGTTCCCTTTCCTCAAGAGCCGAGAGAGAAGCACACGCACTGCCAAGTTACGTCCTGATTTTCTACAAAGTTCCCGCCCCCCCGGGAGAACTGCTTTTGTTTTCCTTGGATCTCTGCGGGACTGATGGAGGCTGAGGATACAGTGGGCAGCAGAGCCCTCCTCCCTGGGGCAAGCCCCTTCCCAGCCTCAGCCAGGAGCAGGCCAAGTGACCCAGTGGCCTTGGAGCCTGGCTGAGAGATGGGGAGGCGGCGGGATGTATTAGCTGACTCTGCCCCTGTACCCTAGGTGTCCTGGGCTAGAGTCCCAAGTCCTGACATGCCAGCCGTGACCTTGGATGTGCAAGACAGGAGGGCCCCTCAGTGGTAAGATGCATCCCTCTGACTTCAGCGGAGCCAGGTCCAAGCCATTTCAGGCATTTACGTCTCTCCTACATATTTTTTTTTCCTTTCTTGTTTTTGAGACAGGGTCTCACTATGTTGCCCAGGCTGGCCGTCCTGGGCTCAAGCCGTTCTCTCACCTGTCTCTGGCATACCTGCACCTATAGGTGCACACCGACCAGCCTGGCTCCTATTTTTAAAATCTCCAGAAAAGATCCCTCCATCTCTCAGTTTCCTATTATGAACTCCTGAAGTCCGGAAGTACAGCGTTAGAGCAAGCCCAGATGCTTCATGCTGTAGTTCAAAGACCGCTTCCTCTGGCTCCCACCTTCTTCTGAGTGTCCTTCAAGTATTTGAAAACCAATATTAAATTGGCTTTCGGCTTTTTCTTCCTCTTGGGTAGAATAATTTCAGTTGCAGTCACTTGAATTCAGAAGAAGCAGCTTGCTAGCAACATTCAAGTCAAGTAAATGTAAAGCTCTTTTAGGGAAAAGGTAGGGGGGAGAGAGGAACGAGGGCAGAGGTTTCTCTGCCGACAACATCCACGAGAAGTGCAGACTACTCGAAATGCAGTATAACATTTTACATTAAGTTTTCATCACTGCAGAATTAAATCAATGGCTGCCCCATCTCCCAGCGAGACCCAGAGTTTACTTTTTCTATTTGGGTCTTATGGGTTTCCTTTGTGCATTTAAAAGCAATTGTGTGAGTTGAAGAGATTTAGGGGCTGTTGAGGGTAACAAGATTCTGGAGTAAGGATTCCTGAATTTTGCCAAAACCTCAGCTCTGCCTGGAAGAGGCATTAATAATCTTTTGCAGAAATTGGAGATCCACTTGAAAATCTGATAACTGTAAAGAATCTTTTCCCTAGACGTATGTACATGTACGTCTAAGGGCTGTTCCATACTATTTCATTGCCTCATTGGACCTCAGATTCTCATCTCCAAACCTAAACTCAGAAGCATTTTAGTCAGAGGTGAAAATGAATCATTTTGCATAAAACTCTTAATTTGTAACCACAAAGAAAAAAAGTGATTTTTTTTTCTTATTATAAAGGGGTAAAGTAAAACAGGTTCTTATTGAAGTACAGTTCCCTGTGACTTAATTGGAAATTTAATTTAATTTAAATTGGAAATGCTTTTTCATTTCTGAAGTATTCCCACTAGAAATCTATTATATCTAATAGAATTTAATTTGGAGTAGAGTTGATATTAACCTCCTCCTGGCACTATAAGGAGCCGTGTAGATAAACCCTGGGCAGGCACCCAGAAGATGGGTTCTTGGCTCTATCACTGGCTGGTTGGGTGGACCTGGGTGTCTGGGTTACTTTCTGGGCCTTCATCTCAGTAAATGTTACTTTCAGAATTTATTTCCTAGTTTTTCAAAATGTATTTTAGTTTTCTGTCTCCATGGATGAACCTTTCCAGAATTTCACGAGATGTTCCTTGATGCATTACTTTTATAATCTAGTAGGGTGGCTTGGGAAAAAGAAAAAAAAGAAAGAAAGAAAGAAAAAGAAAGGGGAGAGAAGTGCGTAAGGAGGTAAAGGAAATGAGGAGAGAGTGTAAGGAGGCTGTGTCCCCCGAGCTCAGGTGTCACGCAGCGCATCTCAGCTACTGCCTGTTGGTGCATCGGCGTGGAAACCCAGCGTCTCCTCCTGGGGGCCCCTAATGCACACCTCAAGGAAACTGGATGTGTGAAAGTTCAGATTTTATAAACCTCTTCACTGTACTTCCACTTCATTGGTAAAGTGCCATAGGAAACCAGTTGATTTACTGGAAGTGAGTTTACATATGTATGTCCGTGATCGGGCACAGCAGGTAGCACCCCTAGATTTAGGATCAGAAGAACTTCTTGCTGTCATCAGTAATATTTCATAAGCAGGCGTATCCCAGCTGAGTAAAATCATTCTGTCTGTTGGGTTGGATAATTTCAATATGTGGTTGGATTTTCCTTTGCTCTGGGTGATGCTGAAGAATATCCAATTCTACCCCAAGTCTTGATGTTTAAATTTGGTGGGCCTGGGTGGATTCCGGCATCAGGTCAGCCGCATATTGCTCTCTAGCCTGATGACCCCAAGAGAAAAGACCCCAAGAGCTTTTGTGAAGCGTGAAATCACCTTGACCTTGGCTTACAAGTGGGTTGATAGGATTGCCAGGCTCCGGTGGTGTTCCGGGTTGGCCCACATGGCCCTGGGTCTTTCAGGCGGACGATCTTAATATTCCTTCATGAGTTGAGCTCCATATTCCAGGAAATCCCCCGTTAGTCCCGCCACCCTGAGGGCACCCCTGTGATCTGTTTCCTCTTTGCCATACTCCACAGGGCTTGCTCTCCATGGGCTTCCCACACCGTCACTCACCCTGGTAGTTTGTTACGTGTGTCACAACTTGGGAAGGCAATATGTCAGTATTCTGCATGGGTACCAGGGGCTGGGCGTGGGAGAAGGGATTCCAACCAATCTCATTAATTAGGCTTTCATTTCTGCAGTGTGATGACAAATGTCAGCTTTTGCATTTATTTTAGACTCAACTGCTGAACAAAATCCCTGAGCTCGCAGGAGAACCTTTGCTGTTGCAGGCACCGTCCTGAAAGCTGTTTCCATTTTCATTGGCCAGAGAGACAAAAGGTTGTCAGATGGGGTAGAGAGAGTTTTAAATGAATGCCACGGCACCCGGTGGGAAAGGAGAGTGGGTTATCTTTGGATCACGGCAGCGATTACTCATGCTTTTACTGCTGTACCTTTTATCACTGCAATTAGCTTCTTGTCTGCGAGTGTTTGGATACAGAATCTGCGGTTGTCATGCAGTCAGTGTCAAAATCGCTCAACACGGCGCTCACTTTTGTGCTTGAGTACACTTATTGATGAGCACACAGGTGTTAAATTAGATTGGTTTCAACTCATTGTACGAAGTCACCAGGCACCGACTAAAAACCCCACCCCTTGCAAAGCGAAGTCTAGGTAACCAGGAGATGAGGAATAATCAGATCGTGTTAATCAAATAGGAATTGTAAGGATTCACTTAATTTAAAATTTTTTTTGCGTTATATGTTGCTTACGGGAAAAACATAAAACGAGCTCTGGTAGAAAATAGACGCTGAGAGAAGACATATGCATTTTACATTGCGATGCATTTGACTTTCATTTACCTCTGTGGTATTACCATAAGTTGCACAGATCCAATATCCAAAGTCCCTTACCACCCCAACTCAGAAAATCACAGGTGAAATTGTTCTTCTTTGGAAGTTATGTTTAAATGCAAATTCAGAAGGCAGCTTCAGAAATTCATGAGCATTTCTGCTGCTTGGGGCTTCTCGGGTGCACAGACTCAATACAGGGCTCTCATTACTGAAATGGCTCATTAAGCCCTGCTTTCCAGAAGAGGAACCCTCTGCAGAGACCCATGCCCTAGAGCAGGCCATAAAAAAAGGCCAGCTTCCAAGCAGGCAAACTAATTAAAACAATAGCTACAGGGACCGAATACACATAAGGTACCTGTACCTGTAGCAGTGATTTCTACTAATAGGACCTGCTTGAAAACCACAACAACCAACCCGAACAATAACAACCAAAATTAGAATTAGGCAATTAGGATTTATTTTTTCTCTCTTTTTTTATTTGTTGTTTATAGATGCACATGAAAGTAGGGTGTATTTTGACATATTACACATACATGGGGTGCAACCCTCTGCAATTTTGATCCCCTTCTTGTGGCTGAACACGATGTGGAGTGACACTGGTTATATGTTCCTATACGAACCTAGGAAAGTTATGTCCAATTCATCCCTCTGTCTTTCCTATTCCACGCCCCCTCTTTTCCCTTCATTCTCCTTTGTCTAATCCAATGAACTTGTATACTTCCACTCCCTACTCTACCTTGTTGAGGGTTAGCATCCACATATCAGAGAGAACATTCGATCTTTGGTCTTTTGGGGACTGGATTATTTCACTTAGCATGATATTCTCCAGTTCCCTCCATTTACCGGCAAACGACACAATTTCATTCTTCTTTTTAGCTGAGTAATATTCCATTGTGTGTATATGCCACATTTTCTTTATCCATTCAACTATCGAAGGGCACCTAGGTTGGTTCCATAGCTTGGTTATAATGAATTGAGGTCCTATAAACATTGATGTGGCTGCATCACTGTAGTAGGTTGATTTTAAGTCCATTGGGTATATACCAGGGAATGGGATAGCTGGGTCAAGAGTGTTTCCATTCCAAGTTTTCTGAGGACTCTCCATACTGATTTCCAGAGGGGTTGTACCAGTTTGCAGTCCCACCAGTAATGTATAAGTGTACCTTTCCCCCCACTTCCTCACCAACATTTATTGTCATTCATATTCTTGATAATTGTCATTCTGCCTGGAGTGAGATGGAATCTCAGTGTAGTTTTAATTTGCACTTCTCTAATTTCTAGAGATGTTGAACATTTTTTCACTTATTTGTTGGCCATTTGTATTTCTTCTTCTGTGAAGTGCCTGTTCAGTTCCTTTGCCCATTTATTGATTGGGCTAGTTCGGGTGTTTTTTTTTGGGGGGGGGGTGTTTTTTTAAGTTCTTTGTATTTCCTGGGGTTTAAAACTCTGAGGTACAGGTGGTAAAGATTTTCTCCCATTCTGTAGGCTCTCTGTTCATGTTATTAATTGTTTCCTTTGCTCTGAAGAAGCTTTTTAGTTTGATGCCACCCCATTTATTCATTCTTGATTTTACTTCTTGTGCTTTAAGAGTTTTATTGAGGAAGGCTGTTCCTGAGCCGATATGACGGAGATTTGGACCTACTTTTTCTTCTAATATGCTCAGGATCTGGCAATAAGGGTTCAGGCAATTAGGGTTTAGGTAGTACAGTTTTACAGACCCAAATTGAAATGGGTCAGAATTATTTCACGTAACTGGATTTATAATTACAGTCCCCTGCTACACAGATTTGGGGGAATCAAACTTAAGAGACATTTGGGTCTGTTTTAAGTGACTTTTCCTCCTATATGCATAAAACAAAATAAAGTAGTATCATGTATCTTAGGTGTGATCTCTGCACCCATAGGTAAACAATATTTAGGAAATATTCTGAATGGATATAGGTGGCGGGAAGGCAAAGCCTTATCTGCGCCTGTTTCCACCTGAATAGTTAGGAAGGTGTGGAAGTCCTGCGGACCTGCGATTTCCCTCTGCTCATATTCAGACCTGGAACGTCCCTGCAAAGCCCCATGTGTTACAGGCTTGGTCCCCAGGTAGCACTGTCAGGAGGTAGTGGGACCTTTAAGTAGTGGGGCATCGCGGGAGGTCTTTAGGTCTTTGGGAACATGGTCCCAAAGGGATTGTAGACTCCTCCCACCTCACTCTTTTGATTCCAGCTGTGAGGTGAGTGGTTTTGATCCACCACCAGTTCCCGCCATGATAGTCTGTCTTACCACAGACCCAAAGCAACGAGGCCAACTGCTCATGGACTGGAACTTCCAAAACCGTGAGCCAAAATAAGCCTGTTCTCTTTAAAAATTGGGCATCTCAGGTGTAGCGCTTACAGCAACAGAAGGCTGGCACGCCCTCCTCGAATCCCATGTAACCAAGAGCTGCCTTTCTAGGGAGCGGGTGAAATGCTTTCTAGGTGCATCTGTGTTGTGATAAGGAGGCCCAGGAGCAGAGTTAGCACGTGGTAAGTGCTCCTGGAGAAAACTAAAACAGCAGCTCTGCCTTCAGGAAGCACTCGGAGCAGCTGAAGGTGATGTGGAGCTAAGTGTAAATCACATCAGGCAAAAAAAATCAATAATAATAATAATAAAGACTTTGTATGTTGTCTTCGGGTTCGTTTCTGATTAGATCAAGTATGTCAAGAGCAAACCGTTCTGGCACATTCTCTAGGATTGGCTGGCACAGCCACGGATGCGGGTAGAGGCACTGCCTTGGTGTGATGGCCCCGGGCTTGACAGAAGAATGAACAAGCAAGGCAGCGTGTCCCTGGGCAGGGCTGGCCATGGACCTACAGCTACAGGATGATGCCCTCCTGCAGGAGCTGCTGAGGGGTTGGGAACATGTCCCTGACTCTTCCTGTCTTTTATTGACTGTGAAAGTCCCCAACCACCCTACGGTCATTTGCCACTCCTTTCAGTCTGTTATAAATTCTTCATATCACTTATCACCCTCTGCAATTATCATTCATTTGCAGGGTTATTGCCTGCTTCCTCAGTAAAAGCAGAACTGTGTCTGTCTTATGTATTGCTGTATCCCTGGACCCCGAATGTTCCTAGTTGACTACAAAGAGCCAGCAATCATACTTTGACTAAATGAACTAATGAATTAAAAGACCATCCATAACGAAAGCAAAGTAATATTGCTACTCCACGACACCCCGTGCATGGTGTCACTCTTTGTCTTTTTTCCGAGCTCCTTCACCCCCATCCCCCACCATGTTTCCCATAAAATGGCCCCTGTGTAGAACGTCGCCTGAGGCTCACCTCAATCTGGAGTTTAACCAACAAGAGCAGCTCTGAATAGAAATCATTCTCTTGAACTTGCTGCTGTCCGCGGTGCTTTTGTGGATAGATATTTAGGTCTCCCTGTGGCCTGGTGGATCTAGGAAGCCTGGAGGCCACTCCGTAGGGTACATTCTGGATGATGCCACAAATTGTATCCCCTGCTGTCAGTGTTCTTGGAGCCAGGAGCCTTCAGGAGGGTGGTCAGCCAGCCCTGGGCTGAGAGATCTCTGTGTCACTGGGAAGGACTCTGTCTTCATGGGATCCTCCCTGGGCTGTTCCACCTGTGGATAGATTTAGACTTCTCTGTCTTTAAAAAGCACAGACACATCAAATTCTTTTGGCTTCCTGCTCTTGGTTCAGACATTGGAAATCAACCTGAATCGTTTTCTTCTCTTTCTACCATCAAGCGTCTCCCTGGGCCTCAGGATACATTGCCGGGACATTCATCCTGAGCGGAAACCCCCAATGAGTATACATGGACTTTTGTTGCTGGTTTTTTGGTTTGGCCCTGGGTCTGACTCCCCAGTGAAGGGCCAGATGATGAGTTATTAGTTAATCCAAAATGACCTTCAGTTATATTTTATGGTCATATTATCCTGCGTAGAGATTTTAGCACACAATGGATCAAACATGACATGCTCCGTCAACAGTGAACTACACAGTGTGATTTACACCAAGAAGTGGAAGACGTCGATGTTCAAGGAGCCTTCAGCCTTCAGGGGAGACACGTCATTCCCATCCAGGAGCAGGGGGTTGTGGTTTTGGATTCACTGGAGACAGTTCTGGCTAGAAAGAAAAGGTTGTATTGTGGAAAGTTTGGACATCCGCCAGAAGGGTGTGGGCATTTTCCCTGAGCCCAGTGGGACCATAGTCAATTTAAGAAAGGGGAAGAGATGCAGTCGTAGAAAGACTGTTCTCGGGGTGGCAGAATGGATGGAGGAGGGAGAAATGGAAATATCTGAATTAAGAAACTGTCCTACAGGAGGTGAAGGGAGAAGAGCACACAGAGGAACGGGGTGCCAGGAGAGTTGGTCGGGCAGTGCTTATGCATTTATAGTATTGGACACGTTTAAAAACCATTGGTTCATTGCAACAACCCCCTGGACCAGGCGGGAATGCGATCTGGACCCTACGTGGATGTAGCTGCTTAGGAAACTGGAAAAGTGCCAGTTGCATGCTCATGAAGGTGGAGAGCTGGGTTGATGGTAGGAAGCATCTGGAGTCAGCAGGGAGCTGGGTGAGACGAAGTCTAGACATGATCGACGCACACTGAACATGCATCGGCTCAAGAAGGGGACTGAGAGACAGGAGAGTGGAAGCTAAGAAACTCTTTCTTGGAGCCGACGCAGACTCCAGGAAGGGAGAGAATTGTGTCAAGTGTGAGAAAGGTCTTATCGGTGGCAAAAGGAAGGTCAGAGTTAACTTTGGCGAGAGGGGTAAAAATAGTTCTAGTTTGGAAAGAGCTAAGTCGGATGGGATGGTGAGGGATTTCAAAGTCAGTGGGTGGGCCATGATGATAAAGAGGCTGTGATTTAAACCGAGCTTAGTAAGAAAGAAAGGAAAGGAAGGAGACAGGGGAGGGGAGAGGGAGGAGAGAGAGACAGGGGTGGGCAGGGGAGGTAGCAAGGTGGGAAGGAGACATTTCTTTTTTTTTTAATATTTATTTTTTAGTTTTTGGTGGACACAACATCTTTATTTTATTTTTATGTGGTGTTGAGGATCGACCCCAGAGCCCCCACGCATGCCAGGCGAGCGCGCCACATCCCCAGCCCCTGGGAAGGAGACATCTCTAGGAAGCAAGAGTCAGGAGGTTTTCAAGATGTGGAAGAACAGACCATTGAAAAGGGGAAGGAAGCATGGTCAGGAGAGGGAGTCAGGTGAAGGACAGAGAGAAGGGCCATCTCCGGGTTGCAGGTGGAGTTACCTGGGGGAGATGGGGACTCGTCCTCCTTCAGGGCTGTAAGAGCGCAGGGACCAGTCGATTGTCCGCCATAGAGTAAATGTAAATGCCCAGCAGAAGAACCGCGGGGCACAGGTAACGGCTTTGCCTCTCAGAACAGGGGTACCATTTGTCCACTGTTGTGGAACCATAGGTTTCCTCTTGTGCAGAGTCCAGGGGTGGGGCCCAGAAAGCTGTTGTGAAATTGAAGTCGATAAAAACCTGCAAATGTGTTTCTTCAGAGGAAAATGCAGCATAAATGTTTAGTACTATTGTTATAAATCTGTGTAGATTTTCAAAGGTCCTAAATACAAAAAAAAAGAAAAAGAAAGAAAAGAGAAGATAAAAAGAGATACTCATAAATGCTACACTTATTTTATTGGTAGAATTTTGTTGATGTTAAAATTTGCATCTAGGTGACCTGATAGAAATGGTGAAGATTTTAAGGTTTTCAGATTAATAAACTTTCCATTAATTAAAAAAAATACCAGAGATAATTCAGGCACAGAAAGATATGTGTGTTGTGGAAGCTAAAAAAGTCGATCTCGTAGAAGTAGGGAGCAGAGTAGTGGTTACCAGAGTCTCTGAAGGGCCCGGGGCCAGGAGAGGGAGGGAGGGTGGTTAGTGGGTACAGGGTGCAGGGGGACAAGAGGAGTGACTTCTAATGTGCTGTGGCACACTGGGGTTTAACTGAAGTCGACTGCCACCAATTGTGTATCTCGAAATAGCTCAAGAGAGGATCTGAATGTTCCTAACACAAAGAAAGAAATGATAAACGTTTGAGGTGATGGATATGCCATTTACCGTGATCCGATCCTCACACACCATCACCCGGTACCCCATACATACGTGCAATTACCGTGTCAGTGAAAAATCAAGAATTTTGAAAGTCTAAGAAAAAACCGAAGAAGTAATCTGCCTTTGTAGACCAAGAAATTTAAGCTGGACCCCACTGGCCAAAGAAATTGTCCAAACGTGGATCTTTCTACCAAGGCTTCTATTTTGTTCAAGGTGACATTGGATGACCAGTTACCAAAAGAGGAAATGAGCATGAGTGTCACCTAGGCAGGTAGAAATGGAGCGCCCCAGGACTGGGCACTGCAGGAGTCGTGACAGTAGAGACAGGAGGGGGGCACCTGGGCCATCTCCTACCCTATTACCTGAGCCATGGGGAGAGCAGAAATGAGGTGTCCACACCCACATTCCCACCTCTGGGCAGAGATGGCCGGCTCCACGGCTCTCCAGGCCCCAGGGCCCTTTCTTACCCCACATGACCTTTTTCCTTCCTTTTCATCGGCCCTCACCCAGGACTTGGAGCCTGTGGCTATCTTGCTTGGCACGTTGCTCAATTTTTGCACGTAACTAAGAAGGCTGTCACTGTAACTGCTTAGGAGTTGGGGAGCAAAGGTGGGGCATGGGAAGGTGGAAGAGGGAAGGACACCAGGAGGCGAAGCCCTTCCCCAGCCAGCAGCTGCCATGGCTGCCCTCAGGTATTTCATGACAAACCCGACTTCCCTCCCCACAGCTCACTTCTTGTTTTACCCACGCCTCATCCGTGTTGATGGCTTCCCCTTGCTTTGTTTTTCTCCGTGTTCTGCATGCTAAATGATTCCAGGGTAGCGAAAGCCATCTCAACTCCCAAGTTGTACAAAAGCAAAAATGTCAACTGAATTATCTGTAATGAAACCATTTTCGTTTTTAATCATAGAGTCAACCGAAGCGGGGTGGATTTGCTTTAATTGCAGGCACCGGGAACACCCAGCCTGGGGTTAAATATCCTTTCATCTCGTCTGATTGTGACAGAGAGTAGGCATTCTTAACTCTTAAATGCTTATGGTTTGGGGGGGTAATTAAAATTGGGTTAGAGAAGCAAAAATGAAGAAAATACATGGTTGAAAGGAAAACAGGATCTCCGTCGCTTAAGGCCAAAATCAGGTTTTTAAAAACTGATGGGAAAAGATGCTAATGGGTTGCCATGTTTGGCACACATGGGTCTCCGGAGCAGCAGTCAGAAGAACACCCTAGTGAGGCAAGCAAAGGTGGTTTTCAGGGAAGGAATAATGTGTTCCTATTAGGGAGATCCAGAAAGAGTCCTCTCAGCTCAGTGGGTCCTGAGAGGGGGACAAAGGTGAAGATGTTTCAGGTTAGAGGAAGCCAAGGGACAGGGCATAGACAGTTGGGAGAAAGTGCTTGCTAAGGGATTTGGAGCCCAGAATGATTAATGACTAGCTGAAGATTCGGTATTTTATTTCTTAGGAAACGGTGAGACATTGCAGCAGAATGGTATGTTCCAAGCTCTATGGAAAGATACCATGGCTATGTGAGGGCCCGGTGGTGGCCAGAGAGGCCAGTTAGGAAACTACTGCAATAGTCAAGGCATAGACTGGTTGGTGTGGCTTGAACTAAGACAGTATCTTTGAGTCCATAAAGAAAGAGGAGGATATGACAGACATTTCACAAATAGAATACAAGTAACGTGATAATTCGTTAAATATGGAGGGTAAAGTTTGCTGAGGTTCCCCACATTATTCCCAAGTTTCTGTGCTGTGTGACTTGGGCATGGTGGTGCCTCGTAAGTTGTGCCCTACTTCCGTGTCTGAGGGAGAAAGGACGCAGATGTGTTGCACTTGCCAATTTCTGTGGTGTAAATACTCTCACTGGGGCCATTTCCGCCTGTCACCAGCAGGTGGCACTGAACATGGAGTTGGGAAGAGGTGCCCAGGATCATTTCACAGGCTGGGTGGAACCAGCTCCAGCACACCCCCTGAGTCCAGTGGGTGATGGAGAAAGATACCAGATCTGGTTCTGAATGGTGCTTCAGGGGAACATCCATGTGGAGAGAGTCCAGCAGGCACTGGAGACGTAGAGCTGGCACTCGGGAGGAAGGACGGGCAGACATAGATGGAAATCATCAGTAAGTGAGGAGGGGGTGGAAGGAGAGCAAAGCCCACCAGGAGAGAGCCCAGAGAGGTGGAATTTATATGAGAGGGCTGGAGGGCAGAATCTTGGGGATCACCTTTGTACAAGGGTGAGGTGTGGGGAAAAAACAGTTGAGGTTGGGAAAAGAATTGGAAGGAGGCAGGCTCTCAACATCTGAGAGAAGAGAGAGTTCCAGAAACTCATTGATGTCATCGGGAGTAGAGGACAGTTTGACTCCCAGGTTATGAATATAAATATTTTAATCAGAATTGGCCCGGCGTGAATTAATTTTCATGAAGTTCCTGAGGGAACATCATTAAGCTAATTTAATTCCTTTCCATAATCAATTTTCCATAGAGTGCTGTTAATCTGTTTCCGATTTTCCCCCCATTTTATATTTGTCTTAATGAAATTACTTAAATCAAGATCAATTATTTTCCACATAAATATCATGATAAATATTTGATTTTTCAATAACATTTTAAAAAATCTCCATTGAATGTTCCTGATTATATTCCCCGCCATCCTTCATTTTCTGTTGAGACTGTCATTCCTCAATTCTGAGGCTTTTTTCCCCCATTAATAACAAATGACCCTTTAGGCAGTATTTCATTGGTATAGATTTTAATATGTGGTCATTACATCCAGGTGAATTTCCTGTGTCTTTAAAATGCAGATCTGTTAAGCCCTTTTAAGGTAGTTGCTATTTTCTAACAGTTTGTTTGAGCACTGGGCATTTGTAGACTAGGTAGGAATCCTAAGCCAGAAATATGGAAGGGGATGGGGAAGGCCTTGCATATGATAAACTCAATGTAAGCGTAAAATTAGTCCTCAGTTAGCCTAGTGTTGAAGGAAAATAATTTCATTGTTTGTACGATAATAACAATTTTAAAATCTTGATTGCTTTGTTAAAGAAAAACACCAAATTATTTCATTTGCCAACGAAATAATAAAAATCTCATGTACACTCCTATTCATCACAGGGTAATTGTGTTAATAAAATCAAAGAACAAAGCACCATGTCTAATTTGGTGGTTGGGGCAGAGGAACGACTGGTAGGTTTGGAAAGATCACACTGGCTCACAAGACAGAGGGGCTGCGTCACTGTGACTGTGGGCCGGGCTTCTGGAGGCCCCTTGTGGTTGGTGCCATTCCAGGGGTGGGCTGGCCACAGGCCACACACTGTGTCTCGAGCTCAGAAGGCTAATTTTGCCACCAAACTTTTAAGAAGGGACTCAGACAAGTAAACTAACACAGTTATACCAACGAGACTGATAGGTGAAAACAGAACACTGATTCGTTCCCTTTAGCAGGAAAGGAGGCAAGTATAGGAAAGAATATAGACTAGGATCTGGCTGCTCAAAGGAAGAGGGCAAAGGCAGCCACGGAGGCCGTGATGATTTTATCAGGGTGGGTGTCCTTGGTCACACAGTGACACAGCAGGTTTGCTGTGGATCTCTACATATTTACCCATTAAGCACCCTGAAGGGAGAACAGGGCTGGGGCATCTGAAGCTGGGTCAGTACAGCTCTGTGCTTCCATCCCAGAGGTGCAAAAGCCCCACCAACAGGGTGTCAGGGACAGATTCGGGTAAGGCTTCTTCCTGCCTGGGAGGAGCTGGGGGGAGGCTGGGCTCTGCCCTCCTCTGTGGGCCGTGCTGGCTCCATCGCTTCACCCACCCTCTGAGACACGTCCTTTCCTTAGATAGGTCGTGCTTGCAAGTTGGAGCCTCGTTACCTGTCTCACAATCATGGTGACTTTAAAGAAAAAAAAAATATATTTTTTAGTTGTAGCTGGACACAATACCTTTATTTTATTTATTCATTTTATGTGGTGCTGAGGATGGAACCCAGGGCCTCGCATGTGCTGGGCGAGTGCTTGACCGCTGAGCCACGACCCCAGCCCCTCACAGTGACTTTTTTGAAACTTAATTTTTAGGCTGCTTCTCCCCTCCGTTCTGTATTTGTAAAGTTGAAGTCTCGGAGACAATCTCCGTCTCCACTTTTCAGGACTCTAACTTACCCCTGAGTATCAACAACCATGACATTTTTATAAGATTACTCAAAATTGGATGGTGGAGTTGAATGGCTTTCAGTATCCGCAGATGTTTTAGTTAAACTTTTCATTTCGAGGTCTTTGTAGTTCTCTGTGCAGTTGTGAGCAGCAGTACGTGGAGACCCTCCCCCTATTTTCCTGCAGTGCTAATATCTTGCATCTCTGTAGTGCAGCATCACAACCAGGATATGGGACGTTAAGACAGTCCAAATACCAAAGAGTTCCCTCAACAGACAGATCCCTCAGGATGTCTCCGCATCACAGGAACAAACCCCCATGGTTGTGGAGCGTACTTCTTTTTATATACTGTTGAGTTGGCTGTGCTGATATTTGTATGGGGGATCTTTGCATCTAATACTTGAGCTTTTCCTGTTTTCTAATATAAGCACGTAGTACTATACGTCTCCCTTTCAGCATTGCTTTAGCTGCATGCTGCGTATTTTGATGTGTTGTATTTTTATATTCATTAAGTTCCAATGATTTTTTTAAAAAAATTTATTTGTTTGTCCGTTCTAATTTGTTATACATGACAACAGAATGCATTTCGGTCCACAGTACACAAATGGAGCACAATTTTTCATTTCTCTGATTATACACAAAGTAGAGTCACACCATTCATGTCTTCATACATGTACCTAAGGTAAGGATGTGCATCTTGTTTCACCGTCTTTCCTACCCCCATGCACCCTCCCTTCTCCTCCCTCCCCTTGGCCCTATCTAAAGTTTCTCCATTCCTCCCATGCACCCCCATCCCCATTATGGATCAGCATCCACTTATCAGAGAAAACATGCGGCCTTTGTTTCTTGGGGATTGGCTAACTTCACTTAGCATAATATTTTCCAACTCTATCCATTTACCAGCAAATGCCATAATTTTTTCTCTTTTTAATGCTGAGTAATATTCCATTGTGTATATATTAGCATAATTTATTTATCCATTCATCTATTGAAGGACATCTAGGTTGGTTCTACAATTTCGCTATTGTGAATTGAGCTGCTATAAACATTGATGTGGCCGTGTCCCTGTAGTATGCTGTTTTTAAGTCCTTTGGGTATAAACCTTGGAGTGGGATAGCTGGGTCAAATGGTGGTTCCATTCTAAGTTTTCCAAGGAATCTCCATACTGCTTTCCAGATTAGTTGCACCAATTTACAGTCCTACAAGCAATGTATGAGTGTGCCTGTTTCCCCACATCCTCACCAATACTTATTGTTGCTTGTGTTCTTAATAACTGCCATTCTGACTGGCATGGGATGAAATCTTAGAGTAGTTTTGATTTGCATTTCTCTAATGCTAGAGATGGTAAATATTTTTTCATATATTTGTTGATCAATCATATATCTTCTTCTGAGAAGTGTATGTTCAGTTCCTTAACCCATTTATTGATTGGGTTATTTGTTTTATAGTGTTAAGTTTTTTGAGTTCTTTATCTCCTGGAGGTTAGTGCTCTACCTGATGTGCGTGTGGTAAAAATTTGCTCCCATTCTGTAGGCACTCTGTTCACCTCACTGATTGTTTCTTTTGCTGGTTTTTAGTTTGAAACCATCCCATTTATTGATTCTTGATTTTATTTCTTGTGTTTTAGGAGTCTTGTTAAGGAAGTAGGGGCCTAATCTGACATGATGAAGATTTGGGCCTACTTCTTCTTCTATTAGGCGCAGAGTCTTTGATCCACTTTGAGTTTTGTGGCCTGGTAAGAGATAGGGGTTTAATTTCAATTTGCTACATATGGATTTCCAGTTTTCCCAGCACCATTTGTTGAAGAGGCTATTTTTTTCTCCTATACATGTTTTTGGCACCTTTGTCTATTGAGAGATAACTGTATTTTTGTGGGTTTGTCTATGCGTCCTCAATCCTGTACCAGAGCAATTAGATGAAAGAAATTAAAGGGATATGGATCGGAAAAGAAGAATTCAAACTATCAATATTTGCCAACAATATGATTTTATGCTTAGAGGACCTGAAAAATTCCACCAGGAAACTTCTAAAACTAATAAATGAATTCAGCAAAGTAGCAGGATATAAAATCAATACCCATAAATCAAATGTATTTCTGTAAACCCATAACGAATCCTCTGAAAGAGAAACTAGAAAAACAACCCCATTTACAATAGCCTCAAAAAAAAAAAAAAAAAGAAAAAAAAACTTGAGAATCAACTTAACAAAAGAGGTGAAAGACCTCTACAATGAAAACTACAGAATACTAAAGAAAGAAATTAAAGAAGACCTTAGAAGATGTCCCTTGCTCTTAGATAGGCAGAATTAATATTGTAAAAATGACCATACTACCCAAAACACTATACAGATGTAATGCAATTCCAATCAAAATCCCAATGACATTCCTCATAGAAATAGAAAAAGCAATCATGAAATTCACTGGAAAAATAAGAGACCCAGAATATCCAAAGCAGTCCTTAGCAAGAAGAGTGAAGCAGGTAGCATCGCTCTACCAGACCTTAAACTACAGAGCAATAGCAACAAAAATGGTACGGTATTGGCACCAAAATAGACTTGTAGACCAATGGTCCATTGATTTTTTTTTCACTTTTCTTTGAGATTTCTTCTTTAAACCATGCAGTATTTAGAAGTATGTTCCTTGATTTCCAGGTGTCTGCAGATTGTCCTGTTGTCTTTGTTTTATTTCTAGCTCTATTCCATTGTGGTCTGAAAAACATACTATATGTTATTTTAATTCTTAAAAATTTGGATGAATGTTCCATGGACACTTGAAAAATGTATGTTTTGCTGATATTGAGTGGAGTTTTCTATCTGTGTAAGTTAGATCTTGTTGGTGTTCTTAATGTCTTCTGTATCCCTGCTGATTGTCTGCCTAGTAATTCTAACTGTCCTCAAAGTGGGGTGTTTAAGTTCCCAGCCGTGAGTGTGGGTTGGTCTGCTTCTCCTTTTATCTATGTCAGTTTTTGCTTCTTGCACTTTGAGGCTCTCTTGTTTGGTTACCCCTCCCAGTGATCAGTGGTTTCATAATTATGGAACATTTTTCTTTGTCCCTAGAATTTTTATTTGCTAAGTGTACTTTATCTATATGTATAGATATTAATGTAGCTTTCTTTACTTTGTTTTTTAAAATTGCTGCCTGCATGGTATATCATTTAACATCTGTTTTAAAAAGTTTTTTTTAATTTGTTCTAATTAGTTATACATGATAATAGAATGCACTTGATACATCATACATAGATGGAATATAATTTCTCATTCTTCTGGTTGTACATGATGTAGAATCCCACTGGTCATGTAGTTATGTATGTACATAGGGTAATATCCTTTTATTTTTAATCTACTTATGGTGTTGTGTGTGAGATCAGTTCCTTTTAGAAAGCATATTGGATCATGGTATTTTACCTACTCTGATGATCTCTGCCTTTTATTTTGGTTTGTTTAGACCATTAACACTTAATGGAATTATTGCTTTTATTATTTACTTACCAGTGTTTCTTGTTTCTCTTCCTTACTTTTCTGTAAGTTATTTGAACATTCCCAGAATTGATTCTGTGTTGATTTATTTCAAATAGGGATTTCTAAAACATACTTCTTTGTATAGATTTTTGATGGTGTTTCTGTATATTATAATACATACATACATATATATATATATATATATATATATATATATATATATATATAAATATAACTTTTCACAATCTAACTACTGCCAGTATTTTACCACTTTAGGTGAAATATAGAAACCTTATTTTCATTTGGGTATCTTTACCCTTTCCTCTTTTTAAATGTGGAATTAAGTATGTCCTTTATAGCCAGTGTGTATCACATCAGATGGTGTAATATATTTGCTTCAGTAACCAACTTAACTCAGTCTGATTTTTTTTTTTTGGTTTTTTTTTTTTTTGGTTTTTTTTTTTTTTTTTGGTGTGTGTGTGTATGTTTATTTTTTTTTCTAGAGTTTCACTGTTTTTTTTTTCTGTTTAAAAAATTTCTTTTAGTTATTTTTTAAGGATAAGTTTGCTAGCACAGATTCTTTTTTCTTCTTTTAAGAATGTCTTTATTTCTTCCATCATTTCTAAAAAATACTGTCATAGAATGTAGAATTCACAGTAAACGGTTTTCTTTTGCTTTTAACAAATGATATGTTGCCTCTTCCTGGCCACATGAGAAATTTACTTTCATTTGAATTGTAACTCCCCCCAGAAGTAAAACGATTTTCCCTCTTGGCTGTTTTCTTTGTATTTAGTTTTCAGAAGTTTGATTATGGTGTGCTTATCCTATTGGGGATTTACTTAGTTTCTTTCATCTGTGTGTTTATGTCTTTCACTAGTTTCGAGAAGTTTTAGCCAGTATTATTATTGTCATTTCTTTGATTGTTCACTTATCCGTGTTTTCCTCTCCCCGTCTGACGATAAAAGGTAGATCTTTGTGTATGGCCCCACAGGTGCCCGAGGCTCTGTTGGTTTTTGTTTGTTCAGTCTGGCTTCTCTGTTGATCAGGTTGAGTGAATTCTGTCCCGTGTCCTCAGGTTCATGGATCCTGTGCTCTATAATCTCCACTTTTGATATTGATTCTATCCAGGACGTTTTAGATTCTGTTCTAGTGTTTTTAATTGCACAGCTTCAGTTTCACCCACTCTTGTGACATCTGCTTTTTTCCCATGAGATCTTCGGTTTCTCATTTGTTTGGGGAGATTGTTTTCATTCTTTGTTGAAGGCAACCTTAAAGTCCTGGTCTGATAATTTCAGCATCTGATCATCTCCATGTTGGCATCCGTGGATGGTCATTCCGGTTTGATTTCCTGGTCCTTGGTATGCTGTATCTTATATCTTGTCGCGCTCTCTGTTATACTGAGGCTCACTCTTTTTAGTGGCATTTTGGTCTGCTTGGCTTATCATGTGTTGCTGCATGTAGAGCAGAAAGGAGGTCCCCAGGCAGGGTGCCCTGTGTGCCTCTCGGTGGGGAAATGTGTGTGCTGGGTCTAGCCCTTGGGGAGGATGCAGATGTAGTCTTCCTGGTTAGGGAGCTTATTGTGGTGAGGTCCCTTTTCTGCTGCACCCAGCTACCCTGCGGTATCTTTGTCAAGGAAGGGCAGGAGGACCCTCTCTGGACGCAGTACCTATGACAAAGTCCCCTTGCATGGTATCTCTGTGCTGGGGAGGAGACTTTTAGTCCTGCAGCTGCAGGAGATGGCTTCCTGTGGCATATGGTCAGTGGAGTGACTGAGTTCTCCCTCACCTGGTGTTGAGATGGGACTCCTTCTCACAATGAGCTCACCTAAGCTGTCCCCTGTTGCTGTAAGTTGTAGGTTGGGATATGCCAGGTCTGGGTTACCTTCTTCTAGTGTCTGGGCAGTCGTAAGAAGCGGAGGCCCTTCAGTCCTAGGGTCCCCACCCCATTTACCTGACACTCTACCTTTCAGACTCGTCCCTTGGTTGCCTCCTGTGTTATTCCCAGGCCGATCGTTGTGAGGAGCAGAGAGAAATGAGTCTTTCTACCCCATTCTGTTCAGACCAATGCTAACCCATTGGTCGTTCCAAAAATATACCGGAGACACAGTTTTCCTGGATCTGCAGAAAACACAGAGAAACGTAGTTTGCTAAAGCTTTGCACGTCAGGTGGACTGGCCATTTGGAAATGAAGAGCTCAAGAAAATGGCAAAGTGAACCTGCAGATGTCTCAGGGCAAAGTGTGATTAATTGCCAAGTGTGTGATGCAGACAAGGGGCACGGGGGCTCAGAGCAGGGGACGATCAATACACCGCCCGGCCTGACTCGAGCAATTAATAACCACAGCTTTTCAGCGGTTGTGATGCTCACAGGATATGATCTTCAGATGAAAGGAGCCTCTGGCTGGTCGAACGGAACAGAAAACCAGCAAATATCATCACAGAACGAGACCCCTTCCCCCATGGGATCTGTCCTTCCTTTACCATCACAGGGGCCGCGGGAAGCTCTGTAGAGATATCAGTGGGGGAATGTAGTGTGGAAAAACATGGGGACAGTGGCTTCAGAATGCCCACACATGGTGACCAAAACTCCAGAGGCAGTGACTGAAAAGTTAGAAAGGTAGCTGGCTGGCTTAGCACGGTTCTGGTTTTGAGAACAGGCAGCAAGCCCACCCCAGGGAGACCTGAAGCACTGGACGGTGCTACGTGGGTCATAGGTTTGGCAGCTGCATCAAGACAGCTGGAAGGGTCAGA
Source organism: Callospermophilus lateralis (assembly GCF_048772815.1). NCBI lineage: Eukaryota > Metazoa > Chordata > Mammalia > Rodentia > Sciuridae > Callospermophilus > Callospermophilus lateralis. Next base: position 98,148,967 of record NC_135318.1, on the reverse strand, counting down.
CCTGATGGCCCTCTTCTTTGGTATGAGCTGCTATTACCCAGTCCTCTCTGGACTGCCATAGTAGGGCAGCTGCCCACTGCCCTGAGTTCTTGGTCCTCTTGGGAGGGTCACAAAGGGCAGAAGAAAGGAGGGAGGTAAATATAAAGGATAAGGAAACATAAATGGCATGCTCATGGACACAGCATTTGATAGAAGGGAAAGTGTTTGGGGGTCATTATGAGATAACAGCCCTTAACACATTGTTGATGCAATGCAAAATCCCAGCAGGAGAGCCCTGAGTTCATCCATATGGTGCCAGTGATTTTCTCAGTAAACATGAAAAAAATAATTGTAAATGGTGATATTAAACCAAGCATCAGAAAGACTTACTGTCCTTTTAACCGGTAAGAATGTGTAAAGCTGTATAGACGACTAGAAATTTCTAGTTGAGTCTAAAAACTCATAGTAGAGACCAACCTATATTATGATTATTCTCTTATTATTTCAACACATTAAAAAAAATTAGTAATGAGAGCTGGAAATGTGATTGCTCGGGTGTTAATTAATGCCCACCAAAGGAAGAAAAGGGTTTATATTATTTTTTTTAGCATTCATTTTTATATTTCATTTACTGTAAAGTCTTAATTGTGTTGCTTCATCAGTATAATGGAAAATCTCAAGCAGCAGATTAAACAAGCAAACAAGAGAGATTATTTTAAGTTAGCGTATTCTTCATCAATTTGTTCCACTACCAAATATTTACTGCTCACACTTGTGTCAGATAGATGGTGGGCATGTAACTGTGAGCAAACCCTGGGAAGCCCCCTGTCTGGTCCCTGTTCTCTGCTCAGGACACTGTTAAGTAGCTCTAGTCTTTCCTGGGTGTGATAGAGGTTGCCCGTGGAAGCTGGCTTGGATTTTAAAAAGCAGGGAACATGCTGTGAGCCTGCATTTAACACGAGTGAGCTGTGTTTACACCAGGTAGAAAGGGAGAAATATGTGACTGATTTGCAGAGGAACAGCACTAATAATCTGTGTATTTATGCCTCACACTATTTAAAATGTAAATTCCTTTTCCCATTCCGGATAACAGGCTGTTACTGAGTGCTTGCAATGTACTTGGTGGGGAGGGGTCGAGAGGAAGATGTTGGGGGACTTTGTTTTCCTAACCATATAATGGGAACATTCTATTAATGTGACGGATTTTTATTTTAATTACAAATATGCCCTGGAAATGTGTCGTAGAGGTGCTAATCTTTCACAGCTTTTCTGTGATATGCTGTTTTCTGGGCAGAGGTCAGAGTTTCCTTGGTATTTCAACCACCCTGGGCTTGTTATTTTCTGCTTCCAGCCCTTTGTTTCTCCCGCTCTTGGTGATGCTCCTGTTCCTTACCCTCTCCTAAGAAAACCTGGGGCTGTCTGCATGATCTGCATCCCTCAGAAGTGGCCTCTGGTGAAGGTGGTCCTGTCCACCTGTAAGTCCCAGTGACTGTGCTTCCTAACCCCACCTGGTGTTAGGTGCATGTTTGGTTTCACCTCTCCTCCCTTCCTGGTGGACTTCTTAAGGACAGCGACTGCGTCCTGTCCACCTTTGCATGTCCCTCCAGGGCTCCTGCTGTAGGACTGTCCAGGTGGACCTGGCTCTGTAAAAATCTACTGAGCTGTTCCAATCAGGGACCTGCAGAGCCTGTGTGGGATCCCTGCTCCATCCCCCCAAGCCTCCCAGCCGGGCCACCTGCAGTTCCTGAGCTGTCCCGTTTCTGAAGGCTTGGTCTTTCCTGGGCAGTGTCCCTCTTGCAGGGTACCTAGAGCTTAAAACAGTGCTCATTTGGGCAGAGTACAGGTCACAGTGTTTTAGTCAGCTTTTCACTACTGCGACCAGAAGACCTGTCAAGAACAATGTTTAGAAGGAGACATTTATTTGGGGGCTCCTCGTTTCAGAGGTCTCAGTCCACAGATGGCCGACTCCATTCCTCAGGGCTAGAGGTGAGGCAGAGCCTTGTTGGAAGGATGTGTGGATGGAAGGGGCTCAAGACACCACACCAGGAAGCCGAGAGTGACTGAGCTCAGCTCACACAATTTCAACCCCAAAGCCATGCCCCAGTGACCCACCTCCTCCTGCCACACCCCACCCACCTTCACTCAGTGAATCCCACCAGGGGATTAATCCACTGATTGGGTTAAGGCTCTCATAACCAGGTCATTTCTCCTCTGAACCTTCTGACACTGTCTCACACCTGAGCTTTTGGGGGACACCTCACATTCACACCATTACAAACAGCCCATGTCCTCCATCCGGGGAGAACTTACCGTCTTGGTCCCATTGCTGTGTCAGGGTCCGGTCAACCAGCGGTTCTTTGATCCCTGAGAAGCTGAGTCATGCTTTCAGGCCTCGAGGCCCGTCCCTGAGTGGGACTCAGCCATCAGCCAGCTCTGCTGCCTGCTTCTGAGGTCCTGGTCAGCCCTGTGGACACTCACCTGCTGGCCTCATTGAGATGCCGGAGATGCACCAGGTGGAACAGGAACAGCCCTTGGTTCCCTGCGGTGGGTGGACATCTGGGATTAATACTCAGACCCCGATAACGCTGGAGCTGAGGCAGCCTGACAGTTGGCTTTTCAAGTGTCTGTTTCCCGCTGTGTCACCTGAAAGACCTTCCTGACCTGGAAGGGCCAAGCATTTCAGAGCTCACTAAAGGCTTTACATCCCTGGGGTCAATGTGGCCTTGTGAACTCAGGGGACCAGAGTTGCCTGCACCCAGCTTTTCCACCCCACTAACCCACCGCACGAGCTTGCTTCTGGCTTCTCCTTCCTGCCTCTCCTGGGACCCCCCCCCCACTCCCCCACATGAATTTTCTCCCGGGACAGGCCACAGAGGTGAATTTAGGTGACATAGCACACTGGGTGACTGTCTCTGGATTTTCACTTGTTTTAGCGTGTGACCCTCTGGTGTTCAGCTGTTCTTGCTTTTTCTGTAAAGGAGTGATAAATTGTTTAAAAATAACAGTGGACTAACCTCCCAGATTTAAGGCATCTCATTGGTGTCTACTTAATGAGGCAGGATGCACACACGTGTGTGCCCACGTGCATACATGTGCACACACACGTGTGGGCACAGTCTCTGAATGTGAGGGTGTCTTTGCCGTTGTGCGTATGGACCCCTTTCCAGATCCCACAGACAAGGGTGTGTGTCTTGTCTTTCGCCCAGAACTCTGTCTGCTGTGGGGCCTGGAATTCACTGAGTTCCATTCTCACTTGTCTCTGCCGACTCACTAATGAACTGTGATTTTTTGTGTGTAGATAGGTGCCCATGCTACTTTGTTTTATGTTCAGCCTCTATTACGTTGTGACTCATATGGCATAAAGCTCACGCGTTCTCTTTAGTCAAGGGCAGCAGTGGCGAACGGTCCTGTAATGTTCGCGGGTTCTTGATTTCCTACTTCATCTCCATCTCAGAAACTCCTTGTGAAGGTTGCTGTCGCCACCCTTCAGGTAGGAGATATTGCTCCTTCCTCAGTGCTGCTGAAGTGCACCATCACGAATGGTGATGGATGATGAGCACTTGTGCCTCTGGAATTTCTTTAGTGGTATCATTTGGAGTTGTTGCAATTCAGCATATTTAAGAAATGTTGCCAAATCAATTACATTTCTTTAATGTGAAAGTAAGACTTCTGTTGTCAGTCAAAATCATCACAACTTGCTCTTAAAAACTAGATATTAGTCTTGTGTCGGTCAGCATATGCTAAGTTATGCTGCAGTAACAAACAGTTGCTCGTTTAGTGGCTTTCGATATTGTGGTTTGCATTAAATGTCTGTCACAGCTCCATTTGAGCTGTGCTTTAGGAAATATTCATTCCAGGACTTAGGCTTCCTTTCCACATCTGTAAAGAACAGCCCTGGTGCCTGCGAACAGGGTCTTCCTCCTATTTTCCCAGCCGCTCACCTTTCAGTTCTTCTCTAATAGACACACATCAGTTGATTGCTTTTCCTGTAATTTAGTGTTCCTGTAGTATTATCGTCACTTGTGCTGACAGTGTAGTTGGAATGAAAAACTACATCTTTAAAAGCATCTTTTGAGGGAAAAAAAAAGAACCAAGTAAATGAGGAGGGAAAATGAAATTCATTTGGATTTTTGAAGGCTCTTCTCTGTGTGCACACACTCGCACCCAGAGTATAATTCTCAAATTTATTGCTTCCTCTTCCTGTTGCTATGCCTATACATTCCTGTTTTGCCTACAGCCTTCTTTATGTCCAATGGTTAAAAAAAAACTGACCTTATAAAAGTGTTGGGTCTGCTAGCCTCCCCCACCCCAGCAACAGTCTAGAGAAGTTTATGTTTACAACTGCCTATATGTAGAGAATTCTCTGGACTCTCTAAATGTGCTGTAAAAAGGCCAAAAGGAGAAATTTTTATACCCTTTTAAAAACTTAATGCTTCCCATAAGGACCCTGGGATGGTTTTATGGGATGGTGTCCTGCTTCCTTAAATGGTGAGGAAACAAACTGGTATAAAAAGTTGGCATGATAATTATTAGTAGAACTATATTCTGCCAGTTTCTCTGCAGACTATTATTTTTGCTTTAAAGTTGTTGGTTCCTAGCTATCAAACTGTGCTCAGACACGACCGTAGGGGATTTGACATTTCTAATGGGAGCGAAAGTCAACCCTGTGGGAAAGAGAAATATGGTAAAAGCCATAGAGTCCAAAGAGTGCTAAAAGTCATTTTTTCTCCCATTTATAAAACACATACTTGAGTTTATGGCAGTGCTCTCTATTAAGATGTTAAACCATCACAAGGATGTTTTTGGATGCAATTCTCCAAGTGTCTCGAGTTCACAGTGGTAAAGCATCGCAGAAGCAACTTCACAGTTTTCTGTAAATTTAATCGCTGCCTTGGAATAATTATGTCTGGAGGATGGAATACTATACATATTTTATTATCCATCAGTTTCTTTTTTAATAGGAGTGCTGTGCTTTGTACAAGTCAATTATTTTTGATAGTTTCTGTAATTAATGCTTAATTGTATTTTATTATCCTCACTTGACAACGTCACGTTGGTGACGGTGGGAGCGTTGCGAGACGCTACGCTCCGTGTGTTCTGCTGTCACTTTGTTCAGAGTCCCACAAAGTTTCAGGACCTGTGTGTTTATGCCCCCGCTTATTAAAAAACGGAAACGTCCGCCTTCTCCATACTGGTAGGTCGGAAGGTCCCCAGCGTGGCTAAGGGGAGAAGACTGTGAGCAGCGCCTCTCGGTATGATTATCAGAATAGCAAATTGTTAGCTAAATGGGTTTCTTGATTACCACAGCATTTAATCCCACTGTGTTTGAATAATGCTAAATGTATACAAAAGAGGTTGCTGACCCTCTGACCTCAGGATGGATTCTTGGAGGTTTCTGGATCGTTTGTGTCCGGGCCTGGAACACATCTGTATCATTCTAAGGTCCCTGGAGTTAGCATACAAGGCCAGCTGGGTCACCACCTTGGCTGAGCAGTCCCCGCTGCAGACTTACAGGCTCTCAGAGCTCACTAAAGGCTTTACATCTTCCTGGTGACTCGGTCTCAGTTGCATGGGTGAGAGCTGTGTCTCCTGTGCTGTGAACTATTACCCAAGGAACATTCTAGAAAAGCCCCAGGGATCCTGGCATGGGGACTGTGATGAGGGACACTAGCTCCTCGCTGGGTCCTTACTGTACCCTGCCCTCACTCTTCCCATGCTTTGTGGCCCTCTGTCTGGGTTCTGCAGTTCTTTCTGTCCTTCTTTGACCCCCCATTTCCACATATTTTTCCTGCCTGTGTTTCACAACAAGAGATTTTTTTTTTCATTCTCTAGATAACACTCAGCCTCCGAAAAGTTATCACGATATTCCTCTTTGAGTTCCATGGTTAGTCACTTTAGTACAAGATGGAGTAATAAATTTTTATTAATCAATTAATTTATTTTAATTAGGTATATATGACAACAATGCATTTTGATTCATTGTACACAATGGCAGCACAGCTTTTCGTTTCTCTGGTTGTACATGATGTAGCGTTGCACCGTATGTGCAGTCACACATGTACCTAGGGTAATGATGTCCATCTCATTCCACCATCTTTCCTGCCCCCGTGCCCCTTCCCCACCACTCCCTCCATTTTTCCAGTGCCCCCCACCCCCATTTTGGATCAGCATCCACTTATCAGAGAGAACATCCGGCCTTTGGTTTTTTGGGATTGGTCTACTTCGCTTAGCATGATATTCTCCAGCTAAGATGATGGAGTAATAGATTTTGATGGATTTGAGAAGTGACAGCGACGAGTGATCCTCAGCCTCTAAGGCTTGCAGTTTGAACAGAGAAGGGTTTGAAACTAATCGGAGAACACTTTCATCAAAAGGCACATCCTCTTCCAGGTGTTTGCAAGTTGAAATGATGGTTATTTTCTCCAAAGGGGGAAGGCAGATGAACTTTTGTGAGTGTCTGTGAATCTGTCCTAGGTACAAGTGTATCTTCCGTGGAGTTGTTTCCAAGGTCTTGGGAATTAGGGAGAATTGTCTGCAGACAGTTCTTTGCAGCAGAGGGAAGTCTAAAGACATAAGACATCTAACCTAGAGTCACACGCTGCCAGTAGGAACAGGTGGCTTTGAATGTCTGTCCCAGCAGCCCCATCTCCAAACTGTACAGCCCGTAGTATGGGGGTACCTTGGCATGAGGGCTGGGGTCTGCCTGGGATCCCAGGGCTCCAACATGAGTCCTGGTGTTTCTTTCCTTTTTTTTTTTTGTACCAGGGGCACTTTTGAACTTTGACTTGACCCCTAAGCCCCATCCGCAGCCCTATTTTGTATTTTATGTAAAGACAGGGTCTCACTGAGTTGCTTAGAGCCTTGCTTTTGCTGAGGCTGGCCTTGAACTTGAGATCCTCCTACCTCAGCCTCCTGAGCTGCTGGGGTGACAGGTGTGTGCCACTGCACCCAGCTGGTTCCTGGTGTTTCTTGTGCACCAGTTGGTGTTTGAAGTTCCTGGTGAGAACTCAGGCACTCACTGGGCAGCAGGCACCATCAAGCATCTCAAGTACATTGTCTTCCTTCAGCCTTTTACTGACTCTGTGCAGTGAGTACTGCACCATGATTCCCCATTTTACAGATAAGGAGACTGAGGTCCAGGTGGTTTGACAGCTCACCTGAGGTCGGATGGCCAGTGAGTGGAAGAGGCAGCATTTACACCCAGGACCTGATCTCTGTATCCACCTTCCTAGCCACCTGGGCACAGGACCCTGTATGAGGGAGCCAGTCCTCTGAATGAGGTCCGGAAGGGCCCTGATAAGGGAGAATGGGCCGAGTGAGAGGGCTTCGGCCATCTCACCCTTTTCAGTCATAAGTAGTCTCTTTAGGATGCACTTTTTACATTAGGTGGCTATTTTTGTAATAAAGTTAGAAATAATAATAGACAGGACTGGAAAATCCTAGAAGGCGTGGGTGGGACCAGAGCAGGGTCACAAGGCAAGGCGTTTCCACGGAGGGACCACGGGAAAGAGGGAACCCAGTGAAGACTTAGGACCAAGGACACGGCTGGAGTGGAGGAGGGGAGCTGAACCCGTACCTCTTGCTCCCTGCACACGCCCACCCAGCAACTCCCTCTCCTCCCCACACTCATTCTCTAAGAACTTGGCCAGTCCAGGGTTACATAGAAGTCAGAAGTCACTGTCCTATGACAAGATTTCCTAGTAAACTGACCATGTGTAAAATTAGTCTGTGTGCAAACGTCCCTCCTTCCATCCCTCGCCCAGGTCCATCCTGTTGGTGTCTCACTGAAGGGTTGGCGTGGACATATCACAGTCAATTGCAAAGACAACCTCATTGGGAAATTAGAAAAATCACGCAAACTATGGGGATTCGTGACGTCAGTGGAAGTGGTGTTGGAGAAGACCTGAATCAGGCAGAGCCTCAGCAGACTTAGCCTAGTGAGTGTAAAGAGAAAATCAGGCAGAACGATGGCATGGCTGGCATTTTAAAAGAAGAGAAAACACTGGAAGAATGACAGAGGACTTCCATTATTTTGGCAAATATGATCTTCCATATAGATCAAAAATCAGAGAGATGATCTCAGGACAGTTATATGATTTTTGTCAGGAAAATGATGTTGAAAAATATATATGGCGTGATCCATTGTTCAAGAATAGTGCATAAGCTGGGTGCGGTGCTGCATGCCTGTAATCCCAGCGGCTCAGGAGGATGAGGCAGGAGGATCGAGAGTTCAAGACCAGCCTCAGCAACTTATTGAGGACCTAAGCAACTTAGTGAGACCCTGTCTTAAAATGAAAAGGACTGGGGATGTGGCTCAGTGGTTAAGTGGCCCTGGGTTCAATCCTGGCACCAAGAAAAGTTAAGGTATAAAATAATTTTACTTTCTTCGTTTTTGGATTTAAGCTTATTTTCCTCTTTTGCAAAGTGGCCTCTGTTTTCAGTAGGCTCATTTTTCCCAGTCCCCTTTGAGCACCAGAGCAGATTAAGACGCACACGTATGTGTGTGTACAGGCAGGCATATGTGTGTCAGTGAAGAACATATACATTTCCATCCTTATCTAATTTCTTAAGCATAAGTTTTCTATCTACAAATTAGCTTTTATTTGCCATCTACAGGGAATTTGTTTTAAATTTCTCCAGAGTTTGTCACATTACCAGTAAGGCAAGAAACATATAAATTATGCACAGTTTTAAATTAACATATTGATATGTGAATTGGATTCTCCTGTTGTAATTATGCATAATAGAAATGGCTGCTAACTTGTTGGGTAAAATAGCCGTCTATGAATTTGGAATGGTTAGATCTACCCTTATCTTGAGATTCTAAGATAAAATGATTTCATGGATGTGGCAATTTATTGAAAATTTAAAAAAAAATTCCATTTGATTTTTATTCAGCCATATTATTTTCATTGTTCCTGGTAGTAATGAGTCTCTGTGATCGTTCACTCAAAAATGAACATTTAATTGTCTCCCAAGCCTCAGGCTCTGGGGTACAGAACGCAGTGACTTTCCATCATTTGCTAAAGAATATTGAGATTCCACGCACGTATTTTCATCCTGTGCCTCCTGGAATCTCTGTCCCATATTCACCTACACCTCATCTCCTGCAGTTCATTTTCCCCTTGTTTTCTGACAGGTTGAAAAATCAGAACAACTAGAAACCCAGTCACAAATGCATCTTGTCTAAGGAAGGACTAGAGAAATGGTCCATTTAATCTTACTGTTATGTTACAGTTAATGATTCTGCATTTTTGATCATGTTAATTATTTGTCCAAATAGAACAGATGCAGTCTCACAGGTAATTAAGATTAAGGTGAAGTCACTTTGTTAGTAACATGTCTGTCTCTTATAAATCACATTGCTATGTTATAGATTTGACTTTTTAAATTTTCTTTTTAGCAGCTAAGAGAAGATGCAGGAATAGAAGTGGATTTTGTTGTTGTTTTTAATACCTGGGAAGAAGAAAAGCTATCTTTGCCTGGTTATTATGTGATGATGTGAGAGACTTTTTTTTCCATTATTTGATGCTTGAAACAGACCTGTAGAAGGCCTGAGAGATGCTTATGAGTAGAAGATTTCTACATCAGATTGAGTTCACATATTTACCCTAGAATTGAGGTTTTTTTCTTGATTTTTCAGGAAATTCAAAGCAAACAAATACTGTACTTAAGGAGATGGGTGGAGTTAATTAAATAAAACACTTTAGACCCATGGATGTTAGCAGCTGTAGGATATCTTAAATGACTGTGTTAAATACTTGTATAGGGAATTATTGCACTAAAAACTGGAAAGCCCTGTTTGGTTTGTTCATATTCTCTCTCTCTCTCTCTCTCTCTCTCTCTTTCATTCTCTCTTTCCTGATGAGAATTCTGAAGCCTAAGTTACTTGCTGAAGGTCATCCTTAAAAAGTAACAGAAGCTGGGCACAGTGGTGCACACATGTAATCCCAGTGGCTCAGGAGTCTGAGACCAGGAGGATCATGAGTTCAAAGCCAGCCTCAGCAAAAGTGAGGTGCTAAGCAACTCAGTGAGACCCTGTCTCTAAATACAATACAACATAGGGCTGGGGGTGTGGCTCAGTAGTCACGTGCCTCTGAATTCAATCCCTGGTACCCACTCCCTGCCCCCACCAAAAAAAAGAAAAGTAGCAGAGCCAGGATGTAAATCCCAAGTTATTCAGACCCCCAAATCCATGGACTTGGTCCCCTAGGCTGCTGCAATGGCTCAGCCTTCTTAGGGAAATAAAAATTATGCAAGAGACCAGGCCCTTTTCCTACAATGAACAGGATCTTCTCTGAACACACCATGCAACAGATCCTCCCTGTTATGTTGCTGCTTTCAATCTTTTCTAACTCAAGTTTTCTCTTAGAGGAATTAAATGGAGGCTGTTTCTCCGGGTTTCTACTCATTTTTCCCTCGTATTTATATTGCTTTAGTTGAGAAGATTGGGTGCTGTTATGAATGTCTGGTAGAGAAGACACCGTTTGGGGGGTTGGAGTTTATTTCTTGCTTGGTGTTATCTGTGTGTTTTTTGAATTATTACTTCAATTGTATATATTCATAAGGTGCACTGTGATGACCTGATACATGCACATAATGTGTAACAACAAAATCAGGGTAGTTAGCATTTCCATCTCTTTAAACATTTTAAAAAAATTTAAATTTTTTAAATAATGATGTGTATTTAGGAGGTCCAGTATTGACGCTGTGGTTTTAATTCTGCGTAGACTGCTGGTTTGGGTGAGAGGAGGCCCTGGATTTCCTGGGGCTCTTCCAGGAGGACTTGGTTCTTGCTCAGAACAGGACAGGCAGGTCCATTCGGAGAAGCTGAGAAGGTGATTCAAGGTCAAGGGAGATTAAGTCCTTACCTGCCGGGCCTCACTGCCCACTCTTCTTGGCCTTCATCCCTCCACCTCCTAGTTTCTCTGTTCTGAATGAAATGAAATCATCAAAGAAAATGATCCGTACTCTGCATACAGAGCCAAGCCAGGGCCTCCCGCGGTGTCGTCCTAGCACAGGCAGGTGGAACCTGCGTGACACAGGGACAGGTGGCGTCATCTGTCGGGGTGTCTTTAAAACCTGCAGTCCAGTCAAGGGGTGAGTCACAAGGGAACCGAGCCGTGTGGGTGGAGAGCAGCCAGACCTTTCCTGAGGAGGGAGGCAACACAGGCAGGCACTAGGCAGCACTCAGGGTCCCACCCCGCTGCGACTGTGCAGGGCAGCACCCTAAGGGGACAGTGGGGGAGGGAAGCCGGCCACCTGCGGGAGACTCTCCACACTCAGGGAAAACTGGAAAAGTAATGTGCTTTCAGTGCTCATAAATATAGTTGTCATGACCTCCTGGCCTACAAGTGATCCCTGTCTCACTGTCCCACCTAGCCACCTGGAGCTGGGGACGCAGCTCAGGGTGGCGCGCTTGCCTGGTGTGCTCAGAGCCCTGGGTTCCACCCCCGGCACCACCACCACCTCCTCAAAAGCCAGGTCTTTTTAGCAGGTTGTTCCAGGCACAGTTCACATCGCCTCTTCTGATTTCTCCTCCACCAGCCCCTGCATGTCAACCATGCCCTGAAAACAGTGGATGTCTCAGTGTCCCCCATGTCCCCAACGCCGGCTTTTCACCTCTCCTGTCTCCGCACGTCCAGCCCCCAATTCTAAACCCTATGTGTTCTCCCAGTTGGTGCCTCCCTGGATCTGCCTGGCCACATGCAGTCCCCATGCCTGTGACCTCTCATGCAACCTGGACACAGTTACCTGCTCTAGGGCTTTGTGTGTATTTGCTCGGCTTTCGTTGAGAAGATTGGGTGCTGTTATGAATTCTTGGCAGAGAAGACACAGTTTGGGGGGTTGGGGTTTATTTCTTGTTTGGTGTTATCTGTGTGTTTCTTGAATTATTACTTTAATTGTGTATATTATTTATACATCATGTGTATTTATGTTCAGCGACAGAGCCAATATAGACCTTTGCACATAAAGAATATTGAATAAATATCTCCTTAGATGAATACACCAAATAATGTTTTTTGGTTTTTTTTGCATGAGGTGGATAACATTGCCACATGGAAGGCCATACATAAGTGACACATTTTAAGGAGGATCATTTTATCTAGAGTGCAGTACATGGCCCCTTGAGTGACACACCAGGGAAAGTCATTCTCACGGCCTTCATGTTTTGCAGCTGGTTATTTGTCTGTGATGGGGGACTCAGGGGTGCCCAGGGTATTACGGCCTCCTATGTAGGGAAGGTCTGACCCCTGCACATGGCCACTCTTGGTACAGTGCTGTCCTTAGACCAGTTTACACCCGTGGTGAACAGTGTAAACTGTGGCCTAATTCCTGGCGGATTGCAAAGGACGGTGGCCCTATTAATTTGCTTCCCCCCATTCTTGACAGAAGAGAGAGGCCATCACTGTCTTTTTGCTGTTCTGTCCCAGCCTGTGTTGTGTCCCTGAGTGAGGGGGGGGGAGGCTGTGTTCCATAGAGCCTCAGGGAGCGCTGCATGAGGGACACAGGTTTAGTGAATTTAACTTTCTGTGCAATGTTTAGAAAGTCATTAAAATGGGTAACTGCGGGATTTCTGTGTATCCAGGACTGGTTAACTGGCTCTGCGTGTTCCTGGTCACGGATGCCCATCATTCAGCGAGTAGGCTTTGAGTGTCCCCCAGACTTCGGCTGCCAGGTGGTGGGTCCCTGTTTCACGCCTTCAGAGGCTTTCTGATAAGTGTGGTTGGTGAGGGTTGGGTTCACAGCTTCTGTGGCCTGGCACTGAACGTCTGGCACATGCGTGGCTTGCTGTTGGGAGGCTGCTGTGGAGCAGCAGTTGTTCACCCAGAGGTTAGAGCTGAGCATCGGGAATGCCAGTCGCCCAGGGCAGAGGGTCCACGAGAAGCTGTTTGCAGTAAGAGCCGTCTGCGTCACCTGGACCTCGTACAGCGGCCCTCCTGAGGTCGAGGAGGGCAGTGTACCCCTCATTTCCCCCTCCAGCACTGAGCAAGTGGAGAAGCAAGAGCTGTTGGCACTGCCACGTTCTCATGCCTTCTCGAAGGGGAGAAAAGCGACCTGAGCCAGTGACCTCCATGGTAGGGACCACTGGGGCCCCTGCAGTGGGCAGTGTGATTTCAGAGGTCAGGAGGCGCTGTCGGAACCGGAAAGGGGGACTTTCAGAGGCTCTGTGACCTTGGTTCTTGGGAGGAAAAGGCAGGAGGGCCAGGTTTGCCATTCAGCCTGCAGTCACCTCCGAACTCCTTCCGACTCGTGGTCACCTGGTCAAAGAGCTAATGTCTGGCTGCCTGATTCGCTGATTGGACCCACAGAGATGTATCTTCTGTATGCATCCTGTCAGCCCTCCGGATCCCTGGGGTCCTCGTTGATGGATTTTCCAAATTGTGGATCAAAAATCGTTTTTAAGAATTCCATCTGTACTGGAATACAGTACTGTTCTGTTTTTTTTTTTTTTTTTAATTCCTGACAGACTTTTTAAAATGTGTATTTACTTGTAGATGGACACAATACCTTTATTTAATCTATTTACTTTTATGTGGTGCTGAGGATTGAACCCTTTGCCTCACATGTGCCAGGCAAGCGCTCTACCACTGAGCCACAACCCCCGCCCCAGACTTTTACTCCCCAAACAACACAATGCAACTATTTACATGGCATTTACGTTGTGTTAGGTGTCACCAGTAATCTAGAGGTGATTTGAAATACACAGGAATAAGGAAGTGATCAACGAGGAGACAGATATGTTTAATCTGATTTAAACATTACACGATCTATACATGTATCAAAACATCATATGCACTCCATGAATTTGTACGATTTGTATGTTTTTATGCAGCAGTTAAGATTTTTAAAAAATGCAGGAAGATGTGCATAGGTTATATGCAAATACCATGCCATTTTATATAGGACTTTGAGCATCTGCAGATTTGGGTACCCAAGGGTGGTTAATGTGGTCTTTCAAGAACCACATGGGGCTCAGTGGTAGAGCACTTGCCTGGTATGTGTGAGGCACTGGGTTCCATCCTCAGTACCGCATAAAGATAAACAAATAAAATAAAGTAATTATCGTGTCCATCTACAGCTAAAAGAAAGAAACAAGAACCAGTTGCAGGCTCCTGTTGCGCTCAGCCGTATCCTCGGCTGGGCCTATCCTCTGTCTTGGGTGTTATCTCTGTATTTACTCACCTCGAAGGACAAGGTGTCCTCGTGGCAGAGATCAAATCTTGCTTTTCTTAGTCCGGTCCTAGTACAGCATTTGCATGCAGAAGGTGCCCAATAAATGAGGAATACTTCAGTAGATGAATTCTGCTGAAAAGTTACCTGGATTCCCTTCTGATTGCATCGTCTCTCTCTCTTTTTTTTTAATCCAGTAAGTAGCCTCTTCAGGTCCATTTCTTTTCTTGAGTATAAATGATATATATTTTAGATTTTGTTTATTAGGCTTTAGCTGGGGAAAAGAAGACTCTTTTGGACAGAGGTCCGGTGGGCCCTTGACTGATGTCACCCTGGCTAGAGGACAGCGGTGGCACCTCTGTCACCGGCTGCCTTGTCTTACCCTTCCTCATATCTCCAGAGCCAAGCAGGGCTCCTACGACCTAAGTGCTCAAGAGTTTGAAAAGCCTAAGGCAGTCGAGCCCGTGCCTCTTCCTCAGGAAGTGAGCTTCCTGAGCCTCTCGAAAAGTGAGCCGGCCCTTGCCACCCTGCATTCAGACCCGGAGCCCGGCCGGTGCTGGGGGGTGGGTGGGATGGGACCCTTTCACCTGGGAGGAAGTGAGCGTCTGCTGCTTCTTAAGACCTCCTAGTCATGGCTGTGTGACTGGAGGGAAGAGAGCATAGGTATGCACAGTGTGGCACCTCAGGACACAGCTCCACCCCGAGGTCTGACTCTCCTCAGCTTACTTTGGTCACAGAGAAACTCAAGGACAGAGTGGCTGTGGTGGAGAGCCCACCTGCAATCTAACCTAGAGGACTGTCTGACCCAAGTGGCGCTGGGGACTTCCGTGGGAGCCATGAGCTCCGAGTCCCAGTTTTCAATGAATCACTCACCGGAGAGAAGCATGCAAGAGGGAAATTACCCACAGACACCACAAAACTGTCATCCACTGCAGCCTTAGCTAGGACGGTGACCAGTGAGGAGAGGGCTAAGAGAAGACCACGGAGAAGTTATGGTTCCGGCTTCTCCGATTGTAACGCAGCAGGATTCGTGGAGATACATGGCCAGGTAATGACCTGACCGTTACTGACGGCAGTAAATCTGGGAAGGAAAGAAAGGGTCTTCGTTAACACGAGGAAACACTTTCCCTTGATAAACTCTTTTTTCTTACGAGAAAAAGGAATGTGTCTGGTTTGAGAAGGAGGTAGCCTCACGTTGTCTTTTAATGATCAAAGAATTGCTGTCCCCATAATGACATCATCATTTCCTGAAAATTAGATCTGTTGCCTCTGAACTCTTCCGAAGTGTCGTCTGTGACTCGTGTATTTCTGCATTTCCCACGGGCTAAATATTGGGGACTAAAGATTCCTAAATCCTAAATCCAAAGGTATCTGTGGTGGAGCTATCGAAGGGCACAGGGGCTGCTGATGGGGTCCAGGACACCTGGGCCGGTTCATGGCCCCCCACCTGGGACCAGCTTGGCAGGGGTGGGGTTTGCATCTGGTCCCCTTCCCTTCACTCTCTGCAGCTTTGAGACCTCGGGGTTGTTCCTCTTCAACCAGTGTCTTGCCGTCTGGTCAGAGAGGGTGTTAACCAGCCTCCCGTCACCGTAACACACACCTAAGATATTCAGCTTAAAAAGAGAAAAAGGTTATTTGTGCTCACTCTTTTGGAGGGTTCAGTCTGTGGTCCCTTGGCCCTGATGGCCTTTGGCCTGTGGCCAGAGCAGCACATCATGGTGGGAACACGGGGCGGAGGAGGACACTCAGCTCATGGCCAGAACATGAAGAAGAAGAAGAGGGAGGGACTGAGGTCCCCCAACCCCCCTGGGGGCACACCCCACTGGCCGGAAGACCTCCCTGAGCCCCGCCTCTCACAGGTCCCACCACTTCCCAGAGCAGCACAGGCCGAGGACCAAGCCTTTAGTGCATGGGTCCTTGGGGAGGAACATTTACGATCCAAACCGTAGCAGTGAATTTGGGGTTGATCCTTTAACTGAGGTGCTGTGTAGACCGTGAGCAGGGTTGGGGTTTAGTATGCTTCGTAGGGCCATGGAGATGGGTGCGTCATATTCATGATAGCTACTTTTGAAATAGCAGTACTGCTGAAAAATATTCTTCTCTAATACAGAAGGAGGGAACTGGACCCAGGGACCCTTGACCACTAAGCCACATCCCCAACCCTTTTATTTTTTTATTTTATGACAGTCTCTCAGATGCGAAGGCTGGCCTTGAACTTGTGATCCTCCTGCCTCAGCCTCCCGAGTCGCTGGGATTACAGGCATATTCCACTGCATCTAGCAAAAGAAAGAAGACTTTCTTCTGTCCACAGCCCCCTCCCCAAGTCTCATCAGATTGCTTCTCAGGGAAGGAACATATATTGGGAGTAAGGCACCGAGAGTGCCGTCATGTAGCAGCTGAGAGCCCAGGTGGGTGGAGAGGGCTCAGCCAGCTGTGCTTCTTCTCGGATGGGGACACCCCTAGCCCTGGTGAGGAGGAGGAGGACACAGTCATGGCCAAGGCCAACTTGGGGAACTTCCCTCCACCCTTTCCGTCCCCACAGTCCCAGTCAGGTGCTCTGCCTAAGTCATCAGCCCCCTCCTCCAACGTTCCAACTGGGGTATGCATCCAGGGAGGCATTAATATTGGCTGGGAATGACCCCCACATCGGTGGGTTTTAACAAATGACATTGGTGTTTTTATTTCACATGCCATAAAATATAAAGGTGACTCAGAGGCTCCAGGGTGTCACCAGCCACCTTCGGTCACTCTTCCAGGCTTCTATCCTCAAAACTGCTTCCTTGTTGCAAGATCGTTACTGTCGCCCCAGCCTGTCGCTTCCCGAGAGGAAGGAAGAAGAGAGAAAAATGGGGACGGGCGCGGTGGCCACGCCTGTAATCCCAGTGGCTTGGGAGGCTGAGGCAGGGGAATTGCAAGTTCAAAGCCAGCCTCGGCAACTTCGCAAGACCTCGTCTCTAACTAAAATACTAAAGGGGGGCTGGGGATGTGGCTCAGTGGTTACATGCCCCTTGGTTCAATCCCTGGTACCAAAAAAATAGTTGTAATATTTATTGAGAGACATTCTCTTCTGAGATGAGGATTTCACTTATCACAGTATAATATATCCGACAGCGATCTCCATGCTTCAGGCCCCGTCAGAACAATGGAGTCACCATTTAGAACAAGGCTTAAATAGAAAGCTTTTATTACTCTTAAACCTTAGAATCACCCCACTAGAAAACCGACGCAGAGCAAGTGGTTCTTATTAGTGCCATAAACAGATAATGAGAGAAATACAGATTTCATTTCTCACATTTAAAGTGTCTCATTAGTCCAGCAGAAGTAGCCAGCAAGTCCAATGTTTCAGGAAGCCTAGTTTTAACAAATAACTTAATGTATTCCTTCGTGGAGTTCAGAGAAATTAAAAAGACGGTTTGTGGTTTGTGCCTCACTGGAAGCTTCCTGTAGAGGTTGGAATTTTCATCTCAGGTCATGCATTTCAATTCATTGCACATATTTTAATGTTCCTGGTATGGTTTGGATGTGAGGTGTCCCCCAAAAGCTCATGTGGGGGACAATGCAAGAAGGTTCAGAGGAGAGATGATGGGTTATGAGACCCTTAATTCAATCAGTGAATTAACCCCCTGATGGGGGATACACTGAGTGGTAGCTGAAGGCTGGTGGGGTGTGGCTGGAGGAGGTGGGCATGGGGTGTGCCTTTGGGGTGTGTATTTTGTATCTGTCCAGTGAAGTCTTTCTCTCTGCTGCCTGGTAAAGTCCTGAGCTGCTCTCCTCCACCATACCCTCCCGCCGTGACGCTCTGCCTCACCTCAAGCCCTGAGGAATGGAGCCTGCTGTGTGGGCCTGAGACCTCAGGATCCGTGAGCCCCTAAATAAACTTTTCCTCCTCTAAGATTGTTCTTGTCAGGTCCTTTAGTCATAGCAGTGAAAAATCTGACTAAAACAGCTCCTTACATATGAGTCAATCTAAATGGAAATGAACTATTCTGTAGAAAAGAATTGTAATGCATTCTGCTGTCATATATAAATAATAATAATAAAAAAAAGAATCTCAGATGTTCTTGAGCCAAGTAGAGAGGAGAACTAACCGAGGTCCTTTTCTGAAATCAGAGAATTCAGCCACTGGGTTTCAATGTGAAAACCTTGGCCCCATGGTGTCCTCAGGGAAGCTGAAGTTACTTAAGTTCATCTTAACTAAACATTTATGTTTGTTTTCTACCGGACAGGAAGCAGCCTTGTATGCATGAAGGAATACTTGATTCTTCCAGGAGTTCTGGGAACCCAGACCAAACAGGGCCATCCTTCAGGGCCGCTCAGGAAAAGTTGATGGAGCTGCAGGAATCTGTGATATTGATCATTCATCGCTCATCTTTCTTTGCTATTATATTAAAATAAGAGACTATAAAACAGTAGCACTTGTATTAGTTACATATTGGTCTATGTATATGAGGGAATGAGAGATAGAGATGATTTTTCTTTAAGTTGTAGATGGACACAGCAGCTTTATTTTATTTATTTATTTTTACGTGGTGCTGAGGATTGAGCCCAGTGCCTCATGCATAGTAGGCAAGCTCTCTGCCACTGAGTCACACCCCGACCTCTGATTGATTTTAGAAAACTGGCTAATGTGATTGTAGGAGCTGGCCAGTCCACTCTCTGTAGGCCAGGCCTGCAGGCTGCACACCCCGGGAGGAGTTGACGTTGCAGTCTTGCATTCAAAGGCTGGCTTTTGGCAGAATTCCCTCTGCCTCAAGGACCTCTTTTTTTCTCTTAAGATCTTTAACCCGTTAGATGAGGCTTACCCACAGTATGAAGGGGAGTCTGCTTTACTCAAAATCTACTGATTTAGATGTTGGTCTTGCTTTAAAGAGTACCCTCACAGAGACGTCTAGCCTGGTATTTGAGCAGGTATCTGGGTGCTGTGGCCTAGCAAAGTTGACTCAAGAGACCGCCCACCACCACCACCACCACCATGGAGCAGGAGCAGCTCAGAGTCTTGGCCTGCTGTTTTAAATGCTTGCCATGTACTAACTCTCTGGATCCTCTCTGCAAACCTCGCCAGGCACACACTCTTGCTGTATCTATTTCACAGATGACACACGTGCAGTCGGAGAGGCCAGGCCACGTAACATGCCCACACTTCTGTAGCTAGTCTAACTGGGTTGTATACACGTCTGTCTTGCCTGTAAAGTCTCCTTGCAGACAAAGTGGATGCCATCTCTGGGTGGGGCCTGTGGGATTGTTCACTGAATCCATGAGGATGATTCCCATTTGCTGATCAGTTACTGAGTGAAGATCAGTTACTGATCTTCACATCCCCGGGGGGTAGACATGTTAACCACCTGGAAGATCTGAGGCTCTGAGGAGCTACTAACCTGCACAGGGTCCTGGGGCTTGAATGGGGGAGCCAGGATCCCCTTTTGGCTCTGGGTGACACATCTGCTAGAATGTACCAGGTTCTAACCCATCGTGTCCCATCATTCTATATATGGGGCACCTACAAAATTTTATCATACACTTAAAATTGATCAGTTTTAGTTTTTTTTTTTTATTTGTCTATATATAGGACAATGGGTTTAGAAGAATAAAGCTGATATTTAAGTATAGATGACTTCAGAAATGCACAAGTGACCCGTCACTTCCTCTGGGTCACCTTTTGCATACAGTCAAGGCACCTTCAGCCTGGATTCTCTAGGACAGTGGATCAACTCAGTGTGACGACCCTCAGGTTCACGTTTCCTCCTTTGTTAGGCCATGTGTCACTAGCCACGGTCCTTAAAGAAAGTCGGTTACTGTTCTCAAAATTTTTTGAAGACATACTCAACCCCTGCGTCTCTGCACGTGCAGCTTGTCCTGTGCTCCCGTGGGTCTTGGCGAGTGAGTCACCTTTTCCTCTTCCTCTCCAGCCTCCTCCAGGACAGAATGTCAGTGGTTCTCCCGCTGTCCCCGCAGAAGGGCACTGAACTTCCTTCTCTTTCCTTATTGGATATAAATATTCATTTCAGAATGTTATTTACTGGGTTTTTAGACCCAAAGAGAAAAAAAAAAAAAACATAGATGAGAGAGGTCCTCAGATTATACCTGATCAGGGACGATTCCGCATTAGGTCCAGCTCGACTGGGCTGCAGCAAGACAGCACGTGCCGACTATCACCAAAGGAAGGTCTGTCTTTTCCATGAAGGCCATTAGTATTTTAAAGTGTGTTTGCCTTTCTGACAAGTGTGTTTATCCCTCCTAACTCCAGGAATTTCTCCCTGAGAGCCAGAGTCTCCAAACAAAGGAATGCTCCCTAATTTCTATTTCTTTCTGGGGAGTTTAAAGATGGACTTTGTTCCTTTAGTATTTAAAAAAAAAAAAAAACCTAGAAGAAGTTACAGCCTATAAATTGTTTTAAGCACATGGCCCGCACTGGCATTTCCTCCTGTCCATATAGGCGTGGATGTGGATTTCACAGAGAACAAGAATGCTCCTCTTCTGAAGCCTCCTTCCTGGACATCTCCCTGAAACTCAGCTGGCCTCCTTGTCCCGCTCGTTGCTGGGTGGTCTGATTAGGGTAAAGCCCAGGTGCTGATTCTTAGCACAGGAGGCTGTTGGGAGATGATCTTCTAGATTTCCAGGGAGCTCCTGCCCACACAGTACCACCAGGCCGTCCCGGCTCCTGGTGCCTTGGATGCGGGATTAGCCACACGCTGCGTAGCTAGTGATGCTAATCTTTCCACACCAGCCAATTTAGGTCCTCTAATTCATACCCAGTCAATACCTAAATCTGTTTTCCCCCAAAGACTCTGGTCTCTGAGGAAAAAGAAGACAAACACAGAAAGGAAAATAAAGCAAACAACACAACATGCTTTTCCTATTTAGCCGTATTTTCATTGAGAATTCTTTTTCAGTGTCTGCACCCATTTATTTTCTATGTACACAGGCTACAGCCAATTAGTGTGGGTACTCTTCCTCTTCTGATTTTACAGTCCAAATAATATGTACATATAGACACACACACATATATTTGCTTTGGTTTGAATCCATTTTCTTGCTTTACACCTTCTTCTGTTTCTTCCTTTTGCTTTCACTGAGTGGTTCATCTCGCAGCTCCTGAAATGGAGGATGAGTAGCTGGTGGACAGACCTGGAGGGCTGTCCTTGGGAAGTCGTGTGGTGGTTTCCAGTGGATGATCTCTGTGTGTCCGCCATTTTGCTGAGTACCCTCATACCTGTCTCTTCTAACACCTTTGAGTGGAATGGAAAAAAAAATGGGAATGTGTTCACATTGTGACTGTGTTCCAAAGAGGGAAGTGGTGGTCGCCTGTGAGAACAGACCATAGTCCTTTGGGTATGGGCCCCTGTGGGGTCCTCGAGACACCCATGGTGAGGCTGAGGTCTCAGGAAGTTCTCCTCTGCCACATGGAACAGAAGATTGTCACCCTCTTCATGGGGGATGACCTTCCATCTCTGAAGACCTTGGAGATTTTCACTTCCTTTTTTTCCTTTCTAAATTGTACCCACTCATGTAGTGAGACTGGGTTTCACCCTTAGGTTCATAGACTTTGTTATTCTAAGAATTTCCTACTTCAGAGAAGTTCTTTAAAGAAAACGCCGGCTTCTCACTTCCCCATGAGACTTATAAACTGCTCATTGAAATATTTGTAGAATGAGTGGCTGAGAATAATGACCACAGACAACTTGTTTGGCAAAGCAGAGTAAAAAAAAAAAAAAAAACATTTAGGAAGGCCAGCGTCCAGTACACAAAGGTCCAGTATCCAAAGGTCAGCAGTGACAAATGGTCTTCATGCTGCAGTGGCGGTATATTGGTGGTGTCCGGTCCACCATGAAATCCTTGTTGACAGAGTTTCTGAAGAGTCTTCGTGGCTTGGGAGGGAGAAGGCCAGCAGGTTGGAATGGGCAGTAGACATCTGCCATCCCTGCATTATTGCTGGGTATTAGCCCAACCTCCTCTGTCCAGATAGAAATTCAGGAGTTTGGGAGGCTCATAAAAAACGTCTCCGTACTTCCTTTCCTGAATTCCAAAACATCTGAGAAATAAGACATCAGTGACTGTCGGAGGGAGGTCAGAATCTCAGCAGATGGGGTAGCTCAGGCTGGGTTTCCCTGTCGGATAATGTGGGCGATTGCACATCTCCTGAGGGCAGCTTGTGCAGGGCTGAGCTCCACAGCAGAGCAGAGCAAAATGACTCTGTCTTTGGGAAGATGCAGAGGTTGGAAGAGCTGGTGCACCCTCTTCTCCCTGGTAGAGGCCCTCCTGCCCTGGTGGGGGTTGTGAGTGGATGGGGCTGAGCGAGGCTGGGAGTCCTCTTCCCCAAATGGCTTCTAAGGACGGGGATGTAAGGTCTTCCCCTCTGGGTAAGATGAGAAGAGGGGATTACGGCTGCAGTGCCCCATTACATTGGATGTTGGTCCTAATGCAGGTGGTCTAGAAAGCTGGCCCAGATCTAGTCTCTCCACCTCTCTGCCCAGCACAGCCTTCCATGTGGTTAGAGGCCATCACCCTTGGCCGCAAGCCCATCCCATACTTGGAGAATTGGCAGGATATCCCTTCTCTTTCCTTACCCCACTCTGCTCCTGCGAGGTTAGCTGCCCACTCTTCAGGACAGGGGTGCAGCCCGTCAGAGGCCCTTGAAGTCGGCCTGCTGTTTGGGGGAGTGGCCTTTGTAGCGTTTAATGTGCTGGGACACAGAGAAGCCTTTGCTTGGGAACTTTTTTCGATGTTTAGGACTTTGTGAAAACTCCTACAGCTCACCCATTTACCTTCTACGCCCGAACACAACTTGTTGAGTGGTCAGTCTCAACTCTCACACCAGGAGACGAGAGATGTGAAACCGCGGGGTTAAAGAGGCTTCACGCTTGACCTGGACGCCACTGTCTGGATCCTACACCCACCAGTCGTTCTGCAGAAGGAGGCCTCTGGAGTCGGGGTCCAAGCCCAGACAGAGGCTGCTGGGGAGATTTGGAGCAAGGCCTCCAGTGTGCCCCACTAGCCATGATGTATCATTTGCACGACCCCCTGCAATTCCTAGCTATTCTAGAGAAATGGCCAACATCTAGAGATGGTGGTGCTACCTCTGGTGGACACAATGCAGAGATGGCCATAAGGACCTAAGGAAGGTCCCAAGGAGGGCAATGCTCAGTTGGCATGGACACCAGGGTTTTCCTTCCCAGGACCCTCCTGTTCTTAAAGACCTCCAGATGCTTTAGTTTATTTGTTCCTCCTGCTATCAAGTCTCCTATTTAAGAGGGTCTTTAAAAATGCTTAATCTAAACATCACACCTTCAGTTTAAGTCCACTGCTTTCTCCAGGAGTCCTCAAAGGAACTTCGTCCAAGTCCTCCCCAGGTCTTCAATTCTCAGAAGGCTGCCTTTGTCTGAAAGAGATGCCAGTTGAAATTCATCACTGTTGGTAAGAGCTCAGAATTACTGCACAGCCTCCTTCATTCCATTATGCTCCTTTCTGGAAAAATAAATCTCTTTTAATTATGAACATATATATTTATTATCTGACAAGCAAATCCAGTTTGCCTTTCTGTGAAATTACTTCATTGCATTGCAACATCTAGAAGCATATTTAACGTCCATGAGAAAGGGGGGGGGGAACAGGACTCATTATCGAAACTGTGCGTTATGATCAGGAGTAGACCAAGATCTATGGGGCGCAATGAAAAAGTTAATTGGAAACTGTGGTGAACTGAGAGTCTCCAGGGTCACGTGGAATTGGTTTACCTTGCTGCTTTTCTGTGTAGCCTCTTCAACTCTGAAGGTATCGTCCCCTATCCTAAGAGTATGGAACGAGCGTTGAAGACCATTTTGTGCATGTCAGTCCCGGAGAATTCAAAGGACAGTCGTCACCCTCCAGGTTCCTACAATTGAACGATGCAGAGATAAATAAAATTGCATGAGTTTGTAGAATGACATAGCCCATGTCCCAGGCCAGTGCTGTCCCTGAGCAGGGCAGGCCAGCACAACTTGACGGGTGCCTTGCAGGGTTTCAGGTGGTGCAGGGATGGATGCAGTATGAGAAAGGCCCGTGCATGGGTGATCCCTGTGGAGTAGAGCATTCTCCCCACCACGTCTGTCACATGCCCTGAGTAACTAGAGGAGGCTCTGTTTCCAAATCTTGTTTTCTCTAATCAGCATAAAATCTGAAATGAGGAGAACTATCTTCTGAAATGCTCTTGCTCAAAGAGAAAGATGAGCAGAGTAAGCTTTATGCCATCTGTCAACCAACTGTAGTGCTAAATCAAGGAAGATAAATGCACCTGACCTCCCGGGGGGGAATGGGGGTGCTGGGGATCAAACCCCAGGGCCTTACACATGCTGAGCACACACTGTCCCATAGAGCTACTTCTCCAGCCCCTGCACTTGACCTTTCTAGTTAGGAAGACGGCTCTTTAACATCTTGTTCTTCGGGGTTCCCAGGGACAGACTAAAACAGAACTAAACCTTATGATGCAAATTATTTACACTTAGCTTGTTTCTATCAATCAGTCTAACAGCGACGGAAGTATGACAGTGATCTCTAAACAGTGCCCCTCCCATGAATATTGTTTTAAGTACAGTAATGTCTCCCTTTTCTGTAGTTTCACTTTCTGCAATTCTAGTTACCCATGATCGACTAAAATAATAAATCCTAAAATATGAAGTGGAAGATTCTAGAAGCGAATTTTTTCACACAGGTAATTAACTTGTATTATAATATATGGATAAAATGGTCTTATTATTTATTATCGTTTTTAATCTCTTACTGTGCCGAATTTATCAATTAAACTTTATCACAGGTATGTGGGTCTTGGAAAAAGCAAAGCATATACAGGTACTGTCCCTGGTTCCCGGATTCCACTGGGGGTCTTGGAAGCCCAGGTCAGGGGAGAGAACTGTCCTGAAAATGAAAACAGAGGAGAACCCCTCAGTGTCCCCCCAGCGACTCAACTATCCCTAGAAGCTAGGGTTCTTCCTGATTTATACCTAGAAGGATCCACCCTTTTCCTGCCCATCCGGGTCAGTATGTTTTATCTGCTCAGAAGGGAAGGCGTCCTCTGGCTTCCCTGTGTTGGCCAGAGGCTGAGAGTCTCCTGAGGGCAGAGTGTGTAAGTCCTTTTTCTGGACGTCTCTGGGAAGTGGCCTGAACTCAGTGATATTCCATGAAGGAACGACTCGGAGGTCCTGGCTCGCCCCATGCAGGGCATAAGTCAGCCAAAAGTAATGAGCCGGGGAAGATGCGGCTGTACTTATTTCATCATTTCGCTGATTTCGTTAGAGACCACGCTGGTCCTTGGGGTCACGGTTATTGAACATCTTAAAACTGTGAGCCATCTGCAAGATTGTGACATTTAAAAGAACAAACACTCAACTCTGTGACTTTAAACCCTCTTTCGTATAAATTTTGATTCTAAATCTTAGACCCGTGGCTGTTCAGCTTGTAAATACTTAGGCAGGTCACTAACTCGTGCCTGGGTGTGCCGTGACAGCCATTATCAGTGGGAGCTTAGGGAAAAACAAAAAGAGGTGGGCGCAGTGGCACACTGGTGCTCAGCAACCCAGAGAGACCCTGTCTCTAAAGAAAATACAAACTAGGGCTGGGGATGGGGCTCGGTGGCCGAGCGCGGTGGTTGGGTGCCCTGGGTTCAATTCTCGGTTCTCAGGAAAGCCCCACAGGAATGGAGAACGTTCTTGAAAACCGTGGGTCAGAAAAGACTTGAGCTTGTGTTTCCGGGTTGTCTCCCTGGGGTCCACTGATGACTTAGCCCACTCGTGGCTGATGCTTTGGAGAAACATAAAAGCCCTTGGGATCTTGTCCCCTCCACTCCACCCAAACCCCAGGGAACTGCAGAGAAGGAAGAGGTTTCGCTGGAGGTTTTGAACCCAAGTCCCAGGGGGCCTTTGATGAGAAGCCTGGCTTGTCCCAGAGCGCGGAGGGGCATGAATCCGGTGAAGGAGGAGGAGGCAGGTGAGGAGGTAGAAAGTGAGGGGGGGAGAGAGAGGCCAAGGGAGGGCGGGAGGGCGAGCCGCGGACCTACCTGAGGAGCCTCTTCCTCCTCCTCCCCAGAGCTGTGCCCAGCGCACGCAGGGACCACACAGCGCAGGTGGCCGGCGAGGGGCTCCATCTGGACCCACTCTGAGGAGGCCAGCCTGGAGGGTCCCCTTGAGGGGTCCGCTGCTGACAGGGCAGGATTCCAGAGCCACCCTGTCCTTGGACCCACATATCCGGGAGCACCACGGGCCCTTCTCCGGGGACCAGGTGTTGGTTCAGCTCTGCCCAGCCGTCATGGTCACAGATGGCAACCCTTGAAGAAGGGTGGCTTTTAGCTTTGTCCTGCAGAGAGGACGCTCTCTTGTTGTCAGCACAGGGTGGGAGGAAGCCGCCTCTCTCCTGTGGATCCCACCCTCCCAGCCCACAAGTCAGCATTTTCTCTGAGAGAGCTGGTACTATGTGGGAAATCACTATCCAAGAAGGAAGCTTTCTCTATTTTAACATCCCCCAAAGTGCCTGCTTTTCTGAGTTTGAAACATATATCGAAATCAGACACACGTTTTAAAAAAATTCAAGTTGTGACTGCACGAGAGTGTATTGAGTCCTGGTTCTCCACCGAATGTCAGGCCAGACTTCAACGCCAGGCTCATTCTTAGCTGTTGGTTGGGATTCCAGCCTCTTCCATTGTTGACTTTAAAGTGATTTGGGTTGTAAAATATTGCACACCAATCATATTTATTTTAGAATTTCTGAATGGCTTTGTACTTTATTGCAATATGAACTTGAATCTAAATCAAATGAAGGCAATCCAGGGGGACATCAGCATATGCCTTGTTCTCAGAGGGCATTTTACTGTAAAGCGATAGGCATTGAAGAACCCCCCTTTTTCTTCTGCCTACAGGATTAATAGGAGAAGTTCAGGACAATAGTAAATTAGATTTATTAAAAATAAGTGGATTGGGCTGGGGTTGTGGCTCAGTGACAGAGCGCTTGCCTTGCATATGTGAGGCACTGGGTTTGATCCTCAGCACCACATAAAAATAAATAAACAAAATAAAGTTATTGTGCCCATGTTTAACTAAAAAATATTTTGAAAGAATAACTGGATAAAATTAACCAAGGTCAACATAAAATAAACCAAGGTAGGCAATCAGAATGAATTTTTAAAAATGGAGCGTTATATCCTTTTCCTTGAGCTAAGTTGTTCCACAGGTAATAGCTTTCGGTTACTGTGACAAAACACTTGAGATAAATAACTTACAAGAAAGAAAAGGTTTATTTTGGCTCACGATTTCAGAGGTTTCAGTTCATGGTCAGTTGGCCTGTTGCTTTTGGCCCTGGAGTAAGGCAGGAAATCATGACAGGGAGTGTGTGGTATATCAAAGCCGCTGGCCTTAGAGTAGCTGGGAAATGAAAAGAAAGGGGGAGGGACCCGTGTCCCAATGTTCCCTTCCACAGGGTATCCCCAGTGACCTACCTTCCTTCTACTGGGCCCCACCTCCTGAAGGTCTTACCACCTCCCAGCTGCACCACAGACTGGAGGCCACGCCTTTAACACCCGGCCTGTGGAGAATATTCCCGTTCCAAACAGTAGCAATGGGTTTAATTCATTTTGGTCATGTAACATAATGAGTGTGAGGCTTCTCACATTTGTGAGGTCTCACTTCTGTTTACCCAGGCCAATCCTGAAATCATAAGTGTGTTCAACTGATCTCAATTAATTCTTTCAACTTTTCAGAAAGGTGGCTTTAATCTGAAGCATTTCATCCAAGACTTGAAGGTTGGGTTCCGGCGGTGTGTCTGTGACCTGTATGTCACACACCGCTGTGGAGGGTTGTGTGTGGCCAGCATTCTTTTAGTTGAAGGCTATTGTGATAGCAGGAGGGTGGGTTTGGGCTGCCCCAGGCTGATTCCAGAAGTCCCTTATAGTTGGGATGATAAAATTCTCCATTCCAAAGAAATGAGATCCAGCCAGAACCAAGCCATTACTTTACCAGGCAGTCACCAAGGCCTGAGGGGCCGGGTCTTGTTTTCTGAGACCTCCGTCTGTCTCCGGTGAGCAGGACAGTCTGACTCACCTGGGGCAGGGTGATCAAAAGAGCAATCTCACAGTTCACACGGGTGGTGACTGAGTCTTGGGAAGGGAATTCTTCCGTCGGTAGCAGCTCTCAAGTTCCCCCGATTCTGGAAGCCACACTCAGGCTCATTCTGGTTCTGCGGGTGTAATTAGGTGAGTTTGTGAAGGTGACAGGCACCAGCCTTCCCTTGTGAATATCCACTTCTCTGACTAGGACACACTCAGGAATTTGGTTTTGTTTTGTGTTTCTTTTGAAGATTTAACGTCCTGGAATATTCCAGTTTCAAACTGCAGCAAGAGAGGCTCTGAGGCTGGATTGTTTCCTGCTCACTCAGAAACCTTTGGAAAATGGCTTAATTGCTCATCTCCCAGCTCTAAGCCTCGTCTGGCACAAGTAGAGGCCTGACAGGAAGGTAGGGGATAAAAGGTAGAGAGTTTTGACCTCCTCTCCTGCAAGGAGGCAAGACTCCACTCTCTCAAGAATCCCAGGACCACCCTGGGTGTCAGCGTCTACCCTGAGCCTCTGCGCGATCGTGGGAGACGCAGCAGAAACCAACCAGCATGGGCATCGCCTGGGTACAGCGCTAGTGCTGCAGATTTTTTGAAGATGTACATTGGTGGGCAAAATCCTGGTTACCTTTGGTTTCAGAAGTTGGTTTTTTTTTTTGTTTTTTTTTTAATTGCTTAATCTTTTAGTCTAAGCAGTGGGAAGAGATCAGGTTTGCAGGAGATGGGAGCGCTGTTGAGCGTGGGTGGTGTTTTTGAAGAAGGTGTTGGATAATGACAGTGCGACGTCACCCTGTGCAGCCCTGTGGCTCCCCGGGCGGGCTTGCTCCTTCCTCGAGGTCTTGTGTGTCAGAGCCTTTTGTTGGTTGGTTGGTTGGTTTTAGTGGTGCTGGGGATGAACGCAGGGCCGTGAGCCTGCTAGGCAAGCTGTCTACCCTGGAGCCACATCCCCAACCCTGTGTGAGCCCTTGCACAATGCAAAAATCACTGTCAACGCTGTCCTTGAGGACTCTCTAAAGCCCTCATGGATGTCCTAGCCTCCAGCCCTGTATGTGTGTGTAATTGGTGCATATAAGTCAAAAATGTGTGATGTAGGGTTTAGGGCACTGGTTGTATGAAAAAAAATTGTTTCTTTAAATAGGAGCTCCCAGCTCCATGGGGGAAAATGTGAAGCCCAAAATTCTTACTGCAGCCCTCCTCGGGGTGTGTCTGCTGGTCCTGGAGATCAGCAGGGGGAATCCGGGGACTGTGGAAATGTCTCCAGAGCGTTTTCACTTCCCCGTCTCGTTCTCACCAGCACTGTCTGCTTCTCTTCCAACTGTATGCATTTGGATTTTTGCTATTGTACCTACTGGTTTATGTTACAACTGTGACCCGTGGCTGAGTGCTCCAGAGGACTTCGGGGCATGCATTGTTTATTTTTGTATCCTCAACTACTAGCTCAGTTGAAGTGGGGCTCAGAATGTACTTGCTACATGTGTGAATGCTGGGCTCATTTTCCTATGTGCAGTTATCAGTCCGTGTCTGCAGAGGTGGCACTGATGCAGGGACATCAGCTAACCTCCTAGCTGGTCTACAGGTCTGAGGTCCTCCCAGTTTGTGTTCCCTGATAAAACAGTAGCTCCTGGGGATGATGTCACTGAACAAACTCCATCTTCTCTGTGTCAGCCCTCATCAGGCTTTGACCAGCACATTCTGCATGTGCAGACCTCTGAGCTGCGTGCTGTCCCTGGACCATGTCCCTTGGTCATGACAAGGACTTGACTCCTTGAGAAGCCCACAAGTCAGCGCGCCTAGCTGGAGAAGCCTGGAATTTCAGCATCTTGTTCTCCAGTTTTGCATTATCTTTTTATCTGCCCAAGACTGACTGCAGAGCACTCATCCCACAGTCTTCTATTGAGGACCTACTATGTGCCAGGCATTGAACATACAGGCTGTACCTTACATGGTCCTTGACCCTATAGAGCTAAAAAAGCAGTTGACAGGAATTCCTAGATTTGTCCTGTTGGCAATGAGAACATTCCTTAGAAGGGCGTGTGCTCTAGACACACATATTTATAAGTATATTTTGTAGGGAACTATCACTAGTAAGCCTGAAAAAACAGTGAAGCATGACGTGACTTTTAACGAATTAGTATGGGCAAAAGGAAAAAAATCTCTAATGATGATGATGATGATGATGATGATGATTATAATAAAATTTTTTTTAATCCTTTGCATTTGATGCTGTAGTCCTAAAATGGAAGTTCCCTTTCTGAGTGTGTGTACACAGGAAAATTAAGCTAATAAAATAGCATTTAGGGTTTTATGTGCCATTTTTTTAAAGGTACATTATTTCGATATACTTTTATTCGTTATGTCATCTTTACCATCTCTACCATTAGCGACTCACTTTGCAAGTTTGGGAGCATGCTCTCTCAAAGATTATCATTTTTTGTTCTTTTGGATTGGCCAGTTTCTACCTCTGAAACAGGACGCGATAGGCAGGTCCGCTTCACAAGAGTGCTGTTGACTTGTAGCAGTAAGCAGAGGCGAGGGAGCGCGAGGTCCTGAGTACTGTGACAGACTGAGACAGGGATAAGCGTTAGCAGGATCTCCCCTCTGTCACTGTCCTCCTAAGGACAGTCCTCTTGAATCGGAGATTCACCCGTTACTTAGTAAGCGCTGACTGCATGCATGGTGCTGTGCTCAGCACTGTGGGCAGAGCTCAGAGAGGACTGGGGAAGGAATGAGAGTCTCCTCCACACATTTCAGACGCCGACTGTAGATAAGAGCTCTGGTAAAGTCACAAAGGGTGTCACGAGGAGTAGGGTCCATTTCTCTGGGGACTCTGTGAAAGCAACTCAGAGTGAAACCTTGATGGTAATATAAGAGGTGTGTCAAACGAAAAGAGGAAATACACGTTTGTCTCTGTGTTTCCAGAATTTAAACCCCTGCAGCAGAGCCATACCTTTAGGGGGAAAGGAACATTCCATCCATCTCCTCATCCGGTCAAGAACACAGAGGCTTCTGTGTTGGTACCTATTGGGGTCAAGGCAGGTGGGCTCAGGGGGGTCTTCCAGCCAGCTAACAAGCGGTGGCCTGAGTTGGGCAGATCTCCAGTTCTTACGACAGTCTTACCTAGCAGGCTGCCTGCAGGCAGGTCCAGGACCCGTGGGCTGCACCTCGTCATCTGTTTGATTTCTCTGTCACCCAGCCCAAGCCCAGAAAGCAGAGATGGTCCTTAACGTAGATGGTTGTTAACGTGGGACTTTCTTATCCTTTGTAAGTAGTAGGTATTGAATTTGTTCTTTATCTTGAGTGAATTTTAATTGTAATAATCACAACATTAAAAATGAATTCTATGATGTGGCCTCACAGAGGCAACAAACACTTCCAATATGTTCAGTGCGTGTGTACTGGGGTACTGGGGTACTGGGGTTCTGGGGTACTGGGGTTCTGGGGCAGGCCTGTTCTCATTTTTCTTCTTCTTCCTTTTCCTCCTCCCCTCACCCCTCCTCCTCTCCCTTCTCCTCCTCTCCCTTCTTTCTTCTTTCTTCCTTCTTCTTCTTTTTTTGATATAAATGTCAGAAACCAAGAATGTAGAAATTTTCTATTTGGGGAATATTTTTTCCCAAAGCAAAATTGAATTTCTATTTCAAAAGAACCACAGAACTCTTCTGTTTTAAAATATGCGCTTCAGATGACTTCCTCCAACAGTATAGATATGCTCGTGTCCCATGTTGGAGAACCGTGGTCATTGTGTGCTTTAAAAATCTCTGTGGAATGAGTTCCTTGGACCTCACTTTCTACCCAGCAGGAACTTAGAAGACGATTCTAGTCATTTTTAATGGTTCCTTTTGCAAAGATACAAATTAGCTCTTCAGTTTATGTAACTTGTAACTGCAGCTCTTGAGAATCCTTGGGTAGATTATGAGACCCCGTGCTTGCTGATTCTCTACCCAAAGCACGTGTCTTCCGGCTGCCCCATGTGGGTCTCAGCCTTGGAAGTTGGTATCTGGGCGTTGGCAGTCTGTGCTCTGGTACGCACCACAAACGTGGTTCTGGATGGAGTCACTTAAACAACTCTCGAAGCAGCCCTTTAACTCTGAGTGACTGGCGTTTGGTCTGAAGAGATGGGAACTGTGAGAGGTTCCAGAGGATGGAGGTTAAGCAGACCTGCAGTTGCATAGTTTCCCCTGTGCTGTTATCTGGAGTGAAGCTGGAGCCCAGTAACCGCCTTGCCTCCTGGGGAGCGAGGAGAAAGAGTGTTCTTACAATGCATTGGATTTGGCACGGTGGTTCTAAATCCTTCTAAAAGCGTGTGTGGCAGGGAGGTAAGTTGAGGGGTCTCTTTTCTTTTAAAGTTTGTAAAATGAAAAACAATCATGGGGTTAATGTCCCAGATGGTGCATTGGGGATGAATGGCACATGGTGAATATATATAGCCCACAGCACCCAAGAAGCATTTCACGGATACGTGGCAGACAGATAGCCTGCCCTGGCCCAGAGACAGGGGTCCCCCAAGCACACATGCATTTCTGTGTATAAATATCAAGTGATTTTTTGGTGGGGGTGGGTTATAATTTATTTATTCAGTATCCCCATCAATCTGGCTGATAGATAGCAAGGACTTGGTGGTCATTTTATGAAATAAATCTAGCTAACTGAGACTGGAAGAAATGAATCAGTAGTATTGGCTTCTGCTTGAGGTCTAGTTTCACGAAGAGAGATGTTCAGCTCCCGAGTGCCCTGGCACAGTTGGACGGTTTGTTCTGGCTTCTGGTTACTCACAGACTACTTTTAGAGTTCATCCCTATTATAGATTTTACCAGCCTCCTCCTCTTAACATTCATTGCCATCAAAGACAGACAGTTGGTTGTTCTCTTGATGGAAGCTGGAACTCTCTAGTTTGGGGTTGCTGTGATTTTTTGTTTTTTTTTGTTTCTGCTTTTGTTTTGGGTACTAGGGATTAAACCCGAGGGTGCTCAGCCACTGAGCCACATCCCCAGCCCTTTTTGGAGTTTTATTTAGAGACAGGGTTTCACTAAGTTGCTTAGGCCCTCACTGAGTTGCAGAGGCTGGCTTTGAACTTGCCATCCTCCTGCCTCAGCCTCCCAAGCTGCTGGGATGACAAGCATTCACCAGCACACCCTACTCTTGGACTCTTCTTCATTCACTCAGTCATTTTTTTTTTTTTTTTGAGTTTTTAGTATGAAGACCTTGTGTGTCTTTTGTTAAATTTACTCCCAAATATTTGTGTACAGTACTTTAACAGTTATTTATTTATTTATTTTTATTGATTTTATTTCTTTAAATACACAATAGTGGAATGCATTACAATTCTTTTTACACATATAGAGCACAATTTTTCATATCTTTGTATCTAAAGTATGCTCACGCCAATTCATGCCTTTATACATATACTTTGTTTTTTGTTTTGTTTTTTTGCTTACAATTCTTATTACACATATATACCACAATTTTTCATATCTCTGTTTGTATATAAAGTAGGTTGCTTTTTTAAAAAACATTGCTGAATTTATTGATCATACCCAGGCATTTTCTTGAAGACTTAACCAGTCTTTCCATGCACGTCATTCAGTGAGTAAGGAGTTTTGCTTCTTCCTTTCCAGTCTGTGTGCCTTTATTTCTTTGGCTTCTCTGATAGATGACAGGGACCACAATGTCAAATAGCCATAGTGATGGCAGAGGTTTTGACAACCTTAGGGCAAAATTTCATGTTTTACTGCCAAGTGCTGTAGCTGTAGATATTTTTATTGATGCCCATTCCATAAGTTCTAGTTTGCTGAAAGTTTTAGCATAAGTGGCTGTCATAATACAAATGAGTTATGTATTTAACATAAATGGATGTCTCAAGCACTTTCTCTGCACCTACTAAAATGATCATGAGCCAGACTTGGTGGCCCAGTTCTCTAATCCCAGTAACTTCGGAGGCTGAGGCAGGAGGATCTCAAGTTCAAGGCCAGCCTGGGCAACGTAGCAAGACCTTGTCTCAAAATATAATAAAAAGGGCTGGAGATGCAGCTCAGTGATAGAGTACCTCTGGGTTCAATCCCCAGTGCCCCACCCCCCAAATGATTTGTTAATATACTAAACTATATTAATAGATTTCCAACTTTTAATTCTTGGAATAAACTCTACTTGATTTTTATGGTTCATTATCACCCACCTTATATATTTCCAGATAATCTGATAATATTTTGTTAAAGACTTTACCATTTGTGTACATGAGGGATTTGAGTCTGTAATTTTCCCTTCTTATAATATCTTTGGCTTTAGTACTAGGATTATATTAACTTTATAGGATGAGTTGGGAAGTATTCTTTATTTTTAAGAGAGTCTGTGTGATTAGTATTATTTCTTTTATTGAGTTTTGGAAGAATTTACCAGTGGAGACACTTAGCCCGTGAGTTTTCTTTTGGGATGTTGTTTGATTACAAATTTAATTTTGTTGATAGATACAATTGTTAAGATTTTCAGTTTCTTCTTGAGTCAGTTTTGGTAAGTCATACCCTTTAAGGAATTTGTCTGAATTGTCCAAGTTGTAGAATTTATTGGCATTGAGTTATTGTCTATAGCAGCCCCTCATTCTGCTTCAAAAAAATCTTATACAATCTTTAGTGATTTTCACGGTTTCATTATTGATAGTGGTGATTTCTGAGGTTTCTTATTTTAAAAAAACATCTTGGCCCGTGTTAGGTAGTTTTAAGTGTGTGCATCTTTTTAAAGAAACAGCTTTGGGCTTTGTTGATTTTTTTTTTTTTCCTGTTTGTCTATTTTCTACATGATTGATTTCTGTTATTTTAATGATTTTTTTGCTGCTACTTATCTTGAGTTTCATTTGGGGAACTGTATTACTTTTTAGCTTTTGTCTTAAAGGAACTAGTAATTGGTTAATAGAAGGGATGAAGGATTATTAGTAAGAGCTACTTCTTCAGTATGAATAATCATTCATTAAAATATCATAGATAAATTGAACTGTATATCATTTTCTAAATATGAACAAAGTTCACCCACTAGTCCTAAAATAGCCTAAACTGGCCTGGCTGCCCTGGTCCTCCTGGTGGCTGCTGGGAGGGATGGTGATTCAGGGAGGAGCTACCCTGGACTTCACATCCTCTTCTGGAATTGCCTAAGCAGCACCTCCAGAAACACATGTGCAGGAGGTCACACAGCAGGTCTTCTTCACCCAGTTGAACTGATTTGAAATGTGAGAGTTATACGTCTAGTTTTAATTGATGTGTTCAGCCATGGGCATTGATGTGGGAAATGTGGTCATTCGTTTTATGCTCCTGGGTCGTTCGTCAAAGAAGAATTAGGTGCCCCAAATGTTTTATACCTGTGTCCTTTACTTGAACAATACAGAGGAGGGAAATGATTCTCTTACTACTAGTGGGGAAATGAATGGTGATGGTTATTATTCGTAAAAATAAGACCCTCACCTAAGGTGTACTGTAAAGCAATGAATAATAAGGATCGGCATTGACAGTGGCTCCTACTTCCCAAAGAACGTGACCAGGCTTTTTATTTTTCACTTATTTATGGATTGTTAAATATTCCTTTTAGATACACATGGCCCTAGAGTGTATTTTGACATACATTGCACATACATGGAGTAGGACTTATTAGGATCCCAGTCTTGGGGTCGTGCATGATGTGGAGGTTCATGGGGTGGGGGGGTGTATTGAACATGGACATTTTCATGCCCCAGATGAAAATCACCTTTTCTGTGGGCTCTTGGGTCGGGGGGATGCAGTGGTTTTTTTTTGTCGGCTGGTTTTGGAGGACAAAGAAGGGGTTCAGATACCCAAGTCAAGTCTTCATACTAAACTTTCTCTGCTGATCTTAGTATTTAGTATTTTTGTGGCTACTGTTCATTCTTTATAAGGACCCCTGAAAAGGAGATTAAAACGTGGAAGTTGTGCTGTTGGAGGCTGTGTCTGTTGGCTGTGGTTTCAAATAACTGCTCATCCTAGCCTTCACACTTGGCTGAAGAAACACTGTGGTGAGGTAGTGACAGCCCTTGAGGGCTTACCTGTGTCCTTCTGCCCATTTCACCTCCTAAATGTGTTTGGCAGAACAGATGAAGGAATGCAAACCCAACGTGGCCAATGAGCTGAAGATAGAGCAGTCGCATCACCAACACCGCCACCCTCGGGTGGGTGCTTGTTGGAAGGTGGCGCCATCTTTGAGAAAGGCAGGGTCTGAACATGATGTCTAGAGACTTCATCTGTGCTTCTGCCCTTGAGAGTGCTGAAGAACTAGGAATTGGGAAATATGGTGCATAACAGACACGCTTATTAGCGGAGTCTTTTGAAAAATATTTTTGTAGTTGTCAATGGACCTTTATTTTATTTATTTACTTATATGAGGTGCTGTGACTCCAACCCAGTGCCTCCCACATGCTAGGCAGGTGATTTACCACTGAGCCACAACCCCAGCCCATTAGTGGGGTTTGTAAGAACATGGAGAGTGATGAAGAAGTGTTCCAATCTCAATTATTTCAAATTCTTTTAAATGGCCTAAGATACAGCCAGGGTGTTTGTGACTTTGATTGACTGCCCTTTCCTAGTGTCACTAGAGCAAGACGGTGTTTTGAGAAAACTTCTCTTTATGACCTCTGAGTTATCATCCTCATAACCAAAAGATCTACAGCAATGCAAAGGGCAAGTCGGGAAGAAAAAAATGCACTATATCGTGTTTGGCAACTGCAACCAGAATATATCTTTTAAATAATAGGAGGGAATTGCTTGGTTGAAGGAAATGGTAAATTATTTATTCCCCTTAGAAAACTACGTAGAAAGAGAGTACATTTTTTTTCTTGGCCTCTTTTTTTTTTCCTATCAGAATTGATTGTGCATTAGCATGTTACTATTCCATCCTATAAAAATTTGTTAGGATTTTTTTCCCTCCTCCTAGGATTTTTTATTTCTGTAATATTTTCATATAATGGCCAAGTAATAAATACCCAGTAGGATTTTTTGGTGCGCTTTTCATGGGGCAGATAATGCAGTGTCCTTGTCAAATAGCAAACTACTTTCCATCACTTACTCTTCTTACTAGGTAATGCTGTATGTGGTAGAGAAATATAAATTAGTCGGGGGAGAAGGATTCTGGTTGCTGTTAATGAGATAGATACCCACCGCCATCACCTATAATCAGAGTATTTGTAAATTCTGGTCCTTTTCTGTCCTTTCTAACGTCAAGCAATCTGAAAGCCCTAAAGATCACAATAACATAGTGATTGCAGGATGAGCTCTTTAGGAGACAGCCACTTTCCCTGAGGAGCTTGGAGTCTAGTGGCAGGAGACACCGTGAGCAGGAGGACCCAGGGCATGGCGTGGACAGATGAGAATGTGCTTCCTGTTAGGACCGATTAGGTCAGAGGAGGAGGTGATGCCGTCCTGTAAGGAGCACACCAGGCCCTCCTGCCCTCTGGCTTCTGCGTGGGTCAGGCGGTGAGCAGCGTCACCACGGGACCATCAGGGGAGGAGCGGAACGGGGTCTTGCTCCCGCCCCACACCCTCTCCGTTGGTGGCCTCTGGTTTGCTCTGGCCCTCTCCATACCAGGCCTGGTCACTTCTGTTTCTAACCTCAGGCAGAGTGCTGCACTCTCTGGTGGGTACCTGTACCCTGCATGGTCACAGTGTCCCATCCAGAGGCAGGTGACATCCGTTTGGGCCATTACTGCTGGTGTGAACGTCGTCACTTGGGGTGTGTCCACTGAAGTTATTAATCGGTGTTATTAACAAGCATCTTTGAGGCTGTGTAGAGGGCTGATTTCTCGTGGGGCTTTCACTCACTGGTTTTAACGTCGCTGATGGTGTGTGTCTCAATCAGTTATGACCGCGGTAATGATTGCTGAATGGTCATTTTCCACTGGCATCATGACTTCTGCATCTCTTGCTTGGCTTTCCTCCGTAAGCAAGACCTTTTCCTGCTCTCTTACTTTTACACTTAATCAATATGAACTCATGGGGTTCTATTTTATTTGATATAATTGGTTATTCACATTACTTTTATGTTCAAATTTCCCCAGATGTGGACAGTGGGGGATGTCCTGGCTGGTGTCCATGTGGTGTGTCCTCATTATTCCTTTTTCTGCACAACAAGATGTTCTAGGATCATTTTGTAAGGAATTACAAGTCCAGCTGGGTGCCGTGGAGCACACCTGTAATCCCAGCGCCTCTGGAGGCTGAGGCAGGAGGATTGCAAGGTCAAAGCCAGCCTCAGCAAAAGGAAGGTGCTAAGCAACTCAGTGAGACCCTGTCTCTAAATAAAATACAAAATCAGTGGCCAAGTGCCCCTGATTTCAGTCCCCAGTACCCTTCCAAAAAAATAAGAAAATAGAAAGCAATTACAAATCCAGCTGGATTCAGCCATTCCTCAAGAAGTCCTTGTTCCTTTCCCTACAGAAACAACATTGAGAACGAGGATCTGGGCTCTGTGGATGCTCATTACTGCCTGGATGTCACTGAGTCCAGTCCGTCTCAGTGCACAGAGCAGACTGTCCATATATTTCATAAGCACATATACTTATATACAGGCCCATCTGTCTGTGTCTGCTTTAATATCTAAAAAACGCCTAGCTTTGTAATATTAAAAATCAGGATTCACACTGATACCTTCCATTCTAATCCAGTTCCACAGGATTCAAGCTGGTCTTCTTTCTTCTTTTCTAATAATCAAAAACCTTGCTCCCCTATCCACAGCACACTTATTCAGTCCGTATTAGAACATGCTCAGACACACAGATTCAAAATTGCTAGCACACATTACTATGAAAATCAATATTTGTTAATATAAATCTTTACATAAAGTCTCTGCTGCATAGAGGCACAAAAGTAGTATGTAGAGTGAGACCCTGTCCTTGTTATTAAGTTCCCTTAACTTCTTCCTTCTTCTCCCCCTCTAAACAGAGGAGTGAGATGGGTCTGGTTTCATCCAGCATTTATCAGAACATAGCACAGTCTACCTTAGTGAGGGATAAGGTGTTGGGGTATAGTTGAAGTTTTTTCTTTCTTCTCTCTGTCTTGGTACCCCTTAGTATTTGTCCCTGCAAAGAGGACAGGCCTTCACAGGTGTCTCCCTGCTGTCCTTATGGGGAGTGTCTGAGCTAGCTACTGCTGCATAACAACTACCTCCAAACTTGAAGTAAAGGCAAAGGTTCATTTTGTTCATGGATATGCCATTTGGGCAGGACAAAAACCAGTCCCTAATTTAAAAGGACAGTCAGCTAAGAATTTGTTTCCCTGTGTTATCATTTGGGGATACATGACCTTGTGAGATTTTGCTTCATTAAATTCGTAGATTCTTGATTGGATGGGTAGCACTGTGTCCCTCTTTCATACCCTAGTGATTTCTGATCTCCGGGGCTCATAGAGTGAGAAATACAACCGCATTTTTTTTTCAGATTAAAACTATGACCTCTCGGAAGCTTTCTGTGATTGGAAGCTGCCCGGATGAAGCCAAATCTTCACAATCGGTGGAGCAGAGAAGTTATTTATTGGGTCTTAATGGGAACACACAGCCTAGTTGTAAATCTGAGGGCATGTTGTAACAAGTCCTGTGGTACCCAGAAGCACATACGTCCCAAGTGTGACTTTTGGCTAATAATTTTTGCCAATGCAAATTACCGAGTGGCATTTATGGACTGTGTTTGTCATCAAGCATAAAACTCTAGCCTGGTGTGGAAATATTGATCATTAGTTTCATGGGCAGATATTTTCCCAGGGGGTCACCCTGGATGTTTGCCCTAAGCCCCTACTAATGTCAGGTTCTTGTGTTAATAAACGGAGCCATCCGCCTTCTGTAAGCCAATTACTTGGTGAAACCGGCCTCACTGTTCCTCAGTCACATGCAGGCAGCCGTGTTCCTCTTTGGGCTGAAGAACA
Organism: Callospermophilus lateralis; assembly: GCF_048772815.1. Classification (NCBI taxonomy): domain Eukaryota; kingdom Metazoa; phylum Chordata; class Mammalia; order Rodentia; family Sciuridae; genus Callospermophilus; species Callospermophilus lateralis. The sequence continues at coordinate 98,108,854 of NC_135318.1, read as the reverse complement.
ATAGGGAACTCCCATTGATCTTGGCCTCACTTCCACGTGCCGGGGAATCCTGGCTCTGAGGCTCGGGGTCCTGGCTGTCGATGGGTGATTGCGGGCATCTCTTTATGGGGGCACTTTCCCCTGGCAGCTCTCATCTGGTGCTCCTTGATTCTGCCACTCTTAACAAGGCCGTAGTCCCGATGCACCCTCAGAGAAGTGAACCTTCTCCACACAGAGCTTCTAAACTGTTAGATGCCCCTCGGATACCCAGCGCTTCTTGCAATGTGACATTGCAGCCCAAGGACATTGCAGTTCCTCAGCACCTGGCAGCAGAGGTGGACTGGCCTGTGGGGTGCATGGGCTCTTGGCCCAAGTCTTCCCCTCCAGCTCCTTGGCCACCAGAACTCAGTTCATCCCACTGGGTTAAAACGGATCATCCTTTGAGGTGGATGATGGTAGTTGCTGCTGGGTACCACGGCGGAGTTCTGAACAGAACATTTCGCAAATAATCTATGGCACCTGCACTTACAGGATGGTTTTGCAGTTCAGGCGAATCGGTGGAATTCACAATGAATCCCAGAAACCCCTAGAGACTACATGCCAGGAAACCCCTAAAGACTGTGGAATTTTGCCACGTCAGAGGGGTCTGTACCCGCTGGGGCAGCCACACCACATCCTTTGCTTCAGACTCACGTCAGTCTGAATAAAAAGCACAAATTTTTAAATGAGCACAGAGTTTTAAAACATCCAGTGGGATCTACTGAGGCAGGTGGTTCATAATTTCCAGTTGCTTGCATTGAGTCATTGAGAGGAATCTTTTTTCCGTATGAACATCTTCATTTGTATTAGGTCTTGTTAGATCTTAAGATTAAAAACTAATACATATTTAAAAAATGGTCTTTGAAGGAGATTGGGATGGTGACAACCACAGGGAAAACCAAATAGACCCGTAATGCCACACCTTCTGCACCCCAGGTCAGTTCGCTGCCAGAGACAGAGCATCAGACAGCTGGCAGAGCTGAGGGACCCATGTGCCCCTCCTCAGGAAGCCACACCCCAGCCACGTGGCTCAGACACCACGTTGGGTTATTATCTTGTGTGCACAACTCAAAAGCATTTTTTAAATGCTTTCCTTAACATTTATGAAAAGCTTTCCTTTAAGATTCTTCCGTTAAACTTCACCATTCCTCAGAATAGCCTTGGTCAGGGAGGAAGGAATTGTAGCCTCTCTAATTTAGTATTTGGAGAAGAATGTGATACAAGCTCTAATTGATTGAGTTGTCCAGCCAAACAGGAAAGCCCATCGGAGCTCCTGACATGATCACATTGAACTTCATCTTCCAGACCACAGTGCTACTCACGTGCCTCTTCCTCAGCAAAGGATGTAGGATGGCTTGCCCAGATTCACATGGTGGCACCCACTTGGCAAAGGGAGCCTGCAAATGGGCTCTGAGCTTCCTAGCAGCTGAAGTCAAAAGGGAAACTTACCCCAAACCAGCAGTTTGGGGGAAGCAAAGGTTGTCCTTACATCACGGGGATCCACAAAGCATCCCTCCTTTCTTTCGTGTTCTGGAGTGGTGCAGAAGGTAGGATTGTCTATAACTTCCTTGCAACCACTAGAAAATGTTCATCCACAAGTTTATGCTGCATCTCTTTCTGTAGGCAGCAGTTAAAAATGCTAAAGTAGGATATAAACTTGGCAGAAGAGAAGCACATTGCTCTCCCCATCTAGATCTTTCTTTAATGCTTCAGTAAAGTACCTAAAGGTTGCTATATAATATAGTATAGTACATCAAGTACATTAATCAAGTCTAATTGTTAAAAAGTCTGAGAATGAAAACAAATGAGAAATAAAAATATCACCTACCAATACTTAGTGAATTAATCATGGGAGAGTATTTTTTTTTTTAAGGAGGAAAAGTTTATTTGGGGGCTCACAGTTTCAGGGGTCTCAGTCCATAGACAGCAGGCTCCATTCCTCAGGGCTCAAGGTGAGGCAGGACACCATGGCAGAAGAGTGTGGCAGAGGGAAGTGGCTCACATGATGATTAGGAAGCAGAGAGAGAGAGAGAGAGAGATCTCCACTGCCAGATACCAACATATATCCCAAAGCCATGCCCCCAATGACTCCCTTCCTCCAGCCACAGCCCACTCATCTCCAGTTACCACTCAGCTCACCCCATCAAGGGATAATTAACTGAATTAACTGATTGACTTAAGGCTCTCACAACCCTGTCATTTCCCCTCTGAACCCTCTCGCATCGTCTCACACATGAGCTTTTACGGGACATCTCACATCCAAACCACGATATTCTGTCCCTGACTCCAAAAAGCTCACGCTCCTCTGACAATGTAAAATATATATTTAGTCCATTCCCAAGAGTCCCCAGAGGCTCCACAGTTTAAGTCCAAAGTCCTCCCGGAGGTTCAGGTCAATCTCGCATTGTGAGCTTCTGTAAAATCAAAAGCAATTTACAAGTATCCAATATATAATGGTACAGAATAAACATTTCCATTCAGAAAAATAGGGGCATAGAGAAAAGGGGTAGGACCAAAACAAGACCGAAATCCAACTGGGCAAACGAGTCCTGTCGCTCCACGTCCAGCATCTGAAGCACATGGTATGGTAAGGCTCTCTCCAAAGGGCTTGCGTAGCTCCTCCCCTGTAGCCGCTTGGTTGCAACCCAAGTGGCCTTTTGGTTGGCTTGTCTCTGCTCAGGTCCTGCAGCTTCCCTAGGATGATGCCCCACGTTACAGGCATTTCATAATCTTGGGGTCCTCCGCTGCTGCTCGGGCTTCCTCCTGACATCGCCCCCCTTGCCCCCTCAGGGAGTGCCCACAGGGACTCCAACCCGGCTGCGCTTTACCTGGCTTCCTAGGCCTTCCTTTGAAACCTTGGTGGAAGCCTCCGTGACCCCTGACTCCAGCATCCTGCACTCCTGCACAGTCAGCACCACGTGGTTGATGCCCAGGTCTGCTGCCATCTCAAGCAGTAGCCAAGCCTCCAGGGTCCCTGGCTGCAGCAGCCTCTGAACGACTGGGTGGCTGAGCACACTGAAAAGACTCCTAGGTCTCCTGGTCAAAGAAGGGTGCCCCACTGGTCTCTTTTCCAAAGAATTTTTACTTTAACTTCCTTGAGTCTGAGATGGGTATGGTATTACCATTCCCAGGATGCCTTCAAGCCATCTTTCTTATTATCTCTGTGCAAACTCTTTAGCATTTCTGTGGTGGCAGTAAAGTCTTTAACAGCTGCAACTTCCTCAGCTCCAGTTTTGCTCCCACATTTTAAGTCCAAGTTTTTCAAAACTTTCTGCTCTGCTTTCTGCTCCTGATTATCACAATTGGCTAAAAGCTGCCAGCAACATCCATGCCACCACCGGAATGCTATTTTGCGTGGACATTTCTTCTGCCAGATTAAGAAGTCCCTGGCTTTTAAAATCAGCCTTGCAGAAAGCCTCAGGACACTAGCAAAATGCAGACAACTTCTCAACTGGAACATAATACAAATGACCTCTCGTCCAGTTACCAATTGTGTCCTCCTTTTCCTATAAACCCTCTTGAGCCTGTCTTCACTGTCCACAGTACTATTGGCATTCTGGTCTTCTGAGCTCCGACCAGAATCAGCCATTAAACTCTGCTTACAAGAATCTAAAGCATTCCACTGTGCATTGCTGAGCATCTCAAAATTCCTCCAATCCATTCCAAAAAGCTCCAAAAGGTTTTGAACCACATGATCAGATTAGTCACAGCAACGACCCCACTTCTTGGTACCATCTTCTGCTTTTTGCTGCTGTGACTTAAAAACTCAACCAGAACAACTGCAAAGGAGGAAAAGTTTATTTGGGGGCTCACAGTTTCAGGGGTCTCAGTCCATAGACAGCAGGCTCCATTCCTCAGGGCTCAAAGTGAGGCAGGACACCATGGCCTAAGAGTGTGGCAGAGGGAAGTGGCTCACATGATGATTAGGAAGCAGAGAGAAATCTCCACTTGCCAAATACAAATATATATTCCAGAGCTATGCCCCCAGTGACTCTCCTCCTGTAGCTACACCCCACCTGCTTCCAGTTACCACCCAGTTAATCCCATTAGGGCATAATTAACTGATTAGCTTACAGCTCTCACCACCCAATCATTTCCCCCTCTGAACCCTCTTGCACTGTCTCACATATGAGCTTTTGGGGAACACCTCACATCCAAACCACAACACTATGTAAACAGTTGTTACACTGTATTATGAAATGTTTATGAAATAATGACAAGGAAAAAAAAAAGTCCGTACATGTTCGGTACAGACACAAATTCCCCAACTCAAATATCTGTATTTTCAATTCATTTTAAGGCTTTTTTGGAGTCTAATACGGTCTCAGATTCTCTATGATATCTGTGCAAATATAAATCTGATAACACTTCCCTTATTTCTGGAGAAGACAGGTCTGATCCTTGTTCATAGCAGCGGGAGGCAGGCAGCTCTCTTGCCAGGAAAGGAAACCTGGAACTAGCAAAACGTGGCTTCGTACTACTAAGGTCTACTTTTCATCTCCGGGGGACAGGAAGGGAGAGCAGAATCTCTTCCCACCAAGTGTTCTCAGCCAAGAGCCAGGGCACAAAGCCACGGCCCTCCAACTCCTTCTGCGGACCGGGTAGGGTGGGTAGGGTGCACGTGTCTTCAGGCTCAGCCGCCTTTCGTGTGTGGCCTCACCTGCCACCTTTCCACAGCCACATCGCTCAGTCCTGTCCCCATTCTTGGAGCAGAGTCTCATCCAGAGCCTCCCCAAATGCAGGATCTTTAACAAATGGATTTCAACATCGCTTTAAAGTCTGCTTTCTTTGCTTTTTTTTTTTTTTTTTTCCCAATCATTGCCTGAACAGGAGTATGTGTGTTCTCAAGTCAAGCATTAGGAGTGCTTTTCTCCTAACTGGTTATTCTAATGCAATTATTTTAATGAGTGGTCCCTGTGGCAGGTCACAGCTTTGTGGCTTTGCTCTTTTCAATCCAAATCAGCATGTTTTGTATTTCGAAGTTCAGCATAGGCTAAACATATTGCCGCCATGCAGGAAATGGTCATTTAAAAATACATTTTGATCAGTAATATGAGGGAAGGGTTCAAACTGTGTTCAGTGGCATGTAGATGACTATTTATAGCCAGGAGATGAAATAGCTAACAGATTAAAAATTGTTATGGGAAATGGGAGAAAAGGGGCAAGCATAAACTCCCCAAATGGAAACAAGAATCAGGTAGATAGATTTTAGACAAGGTAAACAGTAAGCATCACCTGGTTATGAGGCCAGTATTCATTCATTCAAATCAAAACTGAGAGTCAAGAATAAGTCAGGCATGGTGGTGAAAACTTGTAATCCCAGAGGTTAGGGAGGCTGAGGCAGGAGGATTGCAGTTCAAAGCCAGCCTCAGCAATTTAACCAGGCCCTGAGCAATTTAGTGAGACTTTGTCTCAAAATAAAAAAAATACATAAATAAAAGGGCTGGGGGTGGGGATGGAGGGACAGGCGCAGTGGTACATTCCTGTAATCCCAGTGGCTCAGGAGGCTGGGGCAGGAGGATCATGAGTTCAAAGCCAGCCTCAGCAACAGCAAGGTGCTAAGCGACTCAGTGAGACCCTGTCTCTAAAGAAAATACAAAATAGGGCTGGGGATGGGGCTCAGTGGTCGAGTGCACCTGAGTTCAATCCCCCATACCCCTAACCGGCCCCCGCAAAAACAGGTTGGGGGTGTGGCACATTGGCTAAGCACTCTTGGTTTCCATCCCTAGTACCAATTAAATAAATAAATTAAATTAAATAAAGCTGAACCTTTTTGGAAGGAGGAACTGTAGTGTGTAAGGATAGATAGTGAACCATGGAAGAAGTGTTCCCGCTAAACATAGCCTTTGTTTCTTATTAAGAGCAATATTCCTCAGCAATTCAGAATCCTTTGTTCTAAGCCTGAATCCAATGTTCAGTTCTTAGGATGAGGAAAAATGAGTATTGAAAACTCCACCGGCCGGCAGGGGAGATAATTCCAAGTTTGGGTGCATGATTCACGAGGAAGCATTGAGGGAGCATGGGTTATTTAACCTGAAGAGAAGAACGGGCTTTTCTGAACTACTATCTGAGGAATAATATTTTGGTAATACTCGAAATACTTCACTTTAATCTTGCACATAGAATGGCTCGAGGTTTACGTGGACTTGTTAATTATGTAAAATGGTAAAATCACACAGAGCAATAGAAGCGGGCTAATGATATTCGGCGTGCAGAGCTCTTGCATGGTTCGAACATCTTTTCACCAGTGACGTGATAGCTGAGTAACTGCAGCTAGGACGAGGTACAGTTGTTTGTATCTCCATTAAGATTCAAAGGAGGCCTGAATTACAGAGGGAAAGGGCTATGCTTGTGGCTGGGATTCAATTGCTTGGCATCCCAGGACGGAGGGAGGATGAACTGTAAAATCACAGCACACCCAGCACCTGCCCCGTGTGCAGGAGACATGCTGCACAAACAGGTGCGAGCATCCAGCACAGCGATGGCACAGGGGAGCCCCTGAACCCTCAGCACAGCTCTGAGTGGCATCTCAGCCAGGATGCGTTGGGGAAAAAAAAAAAAGCACAGTTAAAGTGAAGTTAGCTACTGCACATTGTTTGGAATGGCATTTAGGGATGTAAGAAGGTTCAAAAATCTGCTGGCTGGAGGAACGGGGAAGAGGTCAGACAGAGTGTTCTGGGGTTGGAGCCTTTGGGAGTTTTCCTTCCTCTTCTGTCGGCAACCACCCATTAGTCAGACCTGGTTTTAATATTCCTTTATTGTGCAGAGCAGAGATTATCAGCTTATTTGTCAAACACAAGGAATAATAATAATTAAAAAAACAACACTGGGAATGATTCTCGGGTGGCAGAGGAGGTTGTGATACATGATAACATCTGTGTGAATACCAAATGGAGTCATTAGGGTCCGCACTGCTGGTATGAGCGCCAACTGAATGCCTAATGATGGGACTCTTAAAATAATGCATTACCTAGGGTGGAAGAAAGTGGGGCGCTTAATTTATCATTTGGTTTATTGCAGCCCTTAACAAGTGTGGCTGCTAGTAAGGAGACAGTTAAATTAAACTCATGAATATCTGTTACAATATTTAAATTATAAAATTGAGACCAAAGCCTCGTGTTGCCGTTGGTACCGGTGCATGAAAGGCACACGGCTCCCCTCTCTTCCTGAGTCTGAAGCTAGGAAGGAACCCAGGAGAACCAAGGAGACACACCATCCCTGGTGTCCTTCCTCCTTGGCACGTGCTAATGACTGGCAGCTAAGATGAGAAGAAAAGAAACTGTGACCGGAGCTGTGACCTTGATTTCTGAGCAAGAAAGAGGGAGGGCGGAAGCTCAGGGACAGAGAGGGCACATGCCACTGTCCTCGGTTGTGTGTGTGGATGGTCACCGTCACTGTGAGGCGGGTTACAGAAGTTTCTGTGAGGAGCAGGGTTAGGCCGGCAGGGACGTGAGCAAGCGTCTCCAGGGCAACTCCGCGACGACTTGGACACGGGTAGGGAGCAGGAGCAGCGGAGGCCTCCTGGGTGACTTGCCGTCATCGGATTCCACAAAGTTGTAGGTGGGCAGCGCAGACCCACCCTCGAATGCTGCTGCAGGGAGCATGGTTTCAGAGAGGAGTCGCAGTGTCAGAGAGGGGAGAATGGGAGGAGGAAAAGCAGGAGGGTGACGGCCACAGACAACAGGGCAAGAGGCCTGGGAAGAAGGGGAAGAGGCCAGAGGTGGCAGCAGCAGAAGGGAAAGCAGAGGGAGGAGAAGTCGGGATGTGGGCCTGCAGGCCCCGGCTGCCATCCTGCAGTGGCTGTGGTAGGGATGATGGTGCTGGTTATGTGGAAAGGCCTAGAACTCTGGACCTAGGAGAGACCGGGGAGAAGGAACCAGCTGGATCACATCAGCATTGCAGAGCCTTGAAGGATCCAAGCTTGTAGGACTGGCCACAAGGGAAATGGGGATCCTGGAGAATCAGGAAAGAGGCAGAGGCAGAGATTATTATGGAAGAAACCAAGAAAAACAAAAATGGAACAAATTACCAATATTGCTCACACTGAAAAAAAATTGGGTAAGTGAAAAGGAAGCTTTTTAAAAAAAAGTTGTAGGTGGACACAGTACCTTTATTTGTTTTATGTGGTACTGAGGATGGAAACCAGGGCCTCACACATGCTAGGCGAGCGCCCTACCTCTGAGCCACAACCCCAGTCCAGGAAGCTGTCTTTCAATTAACAACTACACAAACGCATCGAAACTAGAGCATGCAAGGTTCAGATTTCGGGGCCTGATATTGCGGTATCAACTGGTGTTTGTCTCAAAGATGCTGAGAGGAAAGGGTGTAAAATAAATTAAAATAATTCAAAATCAGATGAACAGGGCCACAAGCCACAGTGCAGTTTTGGGTGGACTTGTTTATTTATTTATTTTTTCTGCACTCCAAATGTAACCAAGTAGGATTTGTTCACAGGTGCCACCAGGAATGAAGGGTTTAGCATTTAATAGAAGTCGTGCATTTTACTATAAAGATGGGACACGATGTCCTTGCATAGTTATTTCCTGGAGACCCAGAACCTGTGTCGCATTGTGTTGTGTACTGAGCACGGAAGAGACATGCGTGGACTCAGACCCAACAGACCAAGGATTCCTCCAGGAAGGTCAATGGCTTGGGGAACTCGTGGGCTTCCACTCTCAGGTGGGAAGTCCATCAGAAATGATATACCAGTTTGCAGGAAGGCAGAACAAGTGAGGGAGAATGCAGAAGAGTTTTCAGATGCTGGATAAAATTAGTAAAGAAGATGTGCAAAACAACGGATTAAAACTTGGCCACTCTAAGCAAAGGGTGAGGTGGTGTTGAGTTCTTCATGGAGAGAGGCGCAGTCTGCTGGGAATGTCTTAAAAGGATGTCAGTTGAAGGAGATTAATATGACAGAGAAGATAAATAGAGGTTCCCATAGTATCTTTAGGAAGAAGATTTGTAATTGGTAGCATCGGCAGGTTGTTAGAAATTGTAAAACTGGGCATTTCACTATTCAAGTACATGTAATTCAGGATACGGACCTGTGGGTTATCTGTTGGGTCACATGAAGATACCCCACACCTGGGAGATAAGCCTGTGGCAAGGAAAGACCAAAGTTAACTTGGAGAACAGTCTGTCACGCCGGGTGTCAGCATAGCATGGTACAACAAGCATTTCAAAATCTAGTTTAGAAAAACTCATTAAACTCATACATGATTTTACTCGTGGGACTTACACCTAATGGTTACCTGCGGCTTAGTGGAAGCCTGAGTAGGGGTTGTTATTATTTATGTTCTAATTTCCTGAGCTGGATTTTTAAAAAAGAGAGAATTTTGTATGTTAAGCAACTGTAGGTTAGGCATCCCTAATTCATAATTGTGAAATCCAGAATGCTCCACATTCTGAAACTCTTTGAGCATTAACATGATGCCCCAAGTCTGATAGTTCAGTGTATTTAAACTTCGTTTCGTGCAGGAAATTATTAAAAATATCGTAGACAATTACCTTCAGGCTGTATATGTAAAGTGTGGATGAAACAATTGAATTTCATGTTTAGACTTAGGTCCCATCGTCCAAATATCTCGTTATGTATTTGTAAATATTCCAAAATCTGAAGAAAAAAAAAAAAAAAAACCAAAATCTGAAATCTGAACCCCTTTGGGTCCCAAGCATACTAAATAAGGGATATGCAAATTGGACTGCTTTGAGAATGCTTTGATCAATGCCTACCATTTTCATGATTTTCCTGAAGGAAGGTTATATATATATTTCATTATGGTTCAAATAGTCATTTTTTTTTCACACACTCAACAAATACAGAGTCTTACTATTGCCAAGCACTAACCCACGTGCTAGAGACAAAGCAGAAAGCGTCTGACCACATAGCACTGATTTCAAGATGCGCATTTGCTTGCATTTTAACATTTCTAAAATTGGAAGGTGTCTCACCATGTATGAGTCATAACTGGGTGGGAGAAGTTTTCTTCTTTCTCAATGATACACAGGATTGTGATGTGTTATACTGGTACCATCTGAGAATCATTGAAGTAGGATGTAATGACACAATTATAATACAATTATGTTTATACATCTGTATGCTGGGGTACCTAAGCAACTATTTTTACTTATTCATATTTATTAGAAAATTGAGTTGCTTTTTCTAAGAAGCTCATTTTTGTGCCTCTGGGGGGTGGGAAGGAGTGGCTCCACTATAGAATTCTTTGAGTGTCCTTGATAATTGGAAATCGAGAGAAAAGAAGGAAGGAGAAGGACTTAGAAGGGAGGAAGGAGAGAGGAAACTTGAATTAGTAGATCAAGCAGAATTTAGAAGACTACATGCTAAACTGTGCTATATTTCTTCCCTAATTACACACAAGAGGTTTTTCAGACAGTTTAATCATCTCCGTGTTTGCGTTATGTGGGATGGATGCTGGCCGTGTGTGATGTGTGTATACATATCTTGTATCGCCGTTTTCTTCTTTATTTTGTTCTGTGACTAAAATCAGTTTAATTACTTCATAATATTCCTTTAAGAAAATCCAATTATGAGTGTCTGGATTATTCAAGAAAAGTTACATGCAGAGGTGATTCTTTCCTTTGAACACAGAGTCAACATAGAACTGCTCAAGTGAGATGTTTAAAATCTACTTTTTTCACAAAGAGTCAGTTTACATAAAGTTTTAAAAGCAGGCGCCTGTCATATAAAATGAGCACCCCTGCATTAAGGAAATACAACTGAATCGTGGGCTCCGTGACAACAGAACTCAGCTAATAACTAGACTCAGACACACAGGAAGCTCGGTGTGTGCGCGCACAAGCACACACGTGCATATCTAAAGCATTATTCTTAAGAGTCTCCCACTGGGAATTAGAGTTTATCACTCATTGATTTTGAACAAATGTTCAATTTCTCTGTCCATAAAAGAGAAATGATTATTTCTTTCATTATGTATGTGTGTGTATATATAGCACGTCAGTACTAATTCTGGTGTGTGACTTCCAGATTTTAAGAATTTATAGGGCTATAAATTATTTATACTGTTTATTAAAGTTTATACTTTTTTAAGTACAAGAGCTTACAGTTTAAACAGTCATGAGCTAATATACTTCCAAATATACACGAAATCTATATTTGATGAATAGCATTAATGACCACCACACACAGAGTTCTTTAGGAGCAATTAGGAAGGACTTTTATGTCAAACTGGGGAGAAAATTACACCCAAGCTGAGACTTACAGGATGTACAGAGGCAGAGGGGAGGACACTTGCAAAACCTGGAAGTGCACAGGAGAACAGAAAGAGGCTGCAACATGGGTATGACAAGCGTTAAAACAGATGTCTCTGGACCCAGATCATGAAACCACCTCTTAGCTGTGACGAGCAGTTGGCCTTTCATTCTAAGGGCACCACCATCAAAGTGTCTCAGACAAGACAGTGACATGATCCGATGGGTATTTTAGAAAGATCACTATGGCTGCAATGAGAGAATCCTCTTGTATTGGTTAGCTTGACATTACTGTGATGAGATACCTGAGGCAATTAACTTATAAAGGAAAAAATAAAGAAAAAAGGTTTTGGGGGCTCACAGTTCTGGAGGTTCTAGTCTGTGATTGGTGGCCCAATTGTTTTGGGCCTCTGGAAAGAGCAACACATTCCTGGTAGGACCATGTAGTAGATCAGATCACTTATATCTCATGAGCCAGCAAGGAGAAAGAGAGAGGATGAGCCAGGGTCCAGAATCCCCTTGAGAGGCACACCCCAGTGACTTGAAGACCTCCCATGTGGCCCCCTTCTTAAAGATTCACAGCACCTCCCAATGGCTCCACCCAGGGATCCAGCCTTTAGCACGTGCCCCATGAGGGACGCTATGTCTCTTCAAACCCCACACCCTGGGGAGAGAGCAGAGGCAGGGAGACATGTTGGAAGGCGTCGTTGCAGCCAGGAGATCAGAAAGAATGGAAACACACGCTCCACTAGACGCTGCAGGAATGGCGGATTCCAGCCTGACGCCCAGGTTCCCAGCCTGGGCAGCCGGAAGGGTGGGGGTACCATGCTCAGAAATAGTGACCACATGAAGAAAAGCAGGTGAGGTGATGAGGTCCCCTTTGGTCACGGAGAGGGGGCAGAGCAGGGTTCAGCAGAACCTACTGGAGCAGGAGAGAAAGCCTGGTGGGGAGACGGATGGCTGCAGGGCCCAGGGCCCCAGGCAAGGCCACGGTCAGCCGGGTGACAGCCCAGCTGCATAACCCGTGTCTGGAGGAGACCCAGGGCAGAGGAGCAGGGGACTCCAACAGCCAGGCAGAAAACATGGGAAGACAGGGCCAGGGAAATGAAGGCAGAAGAGGGGGGAAGAAAAACCCCATCAAAGGTGGCCCTGCCTTGTTTCTTGGGTGCCATGACATCAGGGAGACTTTTTGCAATAGGCTTATAGCCAGATGACATGAGCACACACACATGCACACATGCACACACGCACACATACATGCACACATACACACATGCACACATGCACACATGCACACACGCACACATACATGCACACATGCACACACATGCAACACGCACACACACGCACACGCACACACACACATACACACATGCACACACACGCATACACGCATACACACATGCATACACACACATGCACACACGCACACACGTGCACACGCGCACACACACATACATGCACACATGCACACACGCACACGCGCACACACACATACACACACACATGCACATGGTTTCTGTGGACCTGCCTGGAGTGGGGACATGTTTTCACGAATCTGTAGCTCATCTTGCAAGCACTGTCCCCTCTGTAGGTTCCTGGAAGGGACCTGCCGTCAGAAGCTTCTCAGACCCGTTCCGTGGAGAGCGTCCAAACCCTCCAGACAGCCTTTCGTCACGGCGTTTCCCCCTTTGACTGTACCCATGGCTACCGCTCTGTCCCTGCCCAGAGCAGCTTTAGCAGCTGCTGGGCCCACATTGCCAACATCCTGTGACCTTCAGAGAATCCAGGCCCGGCCACCCAGACACGTCCAGTCAGTAAGCAGCCATTGTATCCAGGACCCACTGTGTCCTGCTGGGCGTCACACCAGCCCGCGGGAGCTGCGAGCCCTTCAGCTGCCTCCCCAAATGCTGAGCAGGCTTTCCTCTCCCCGGACCCCCCAAAACCCCAGGGCAGCAGTGACCGCTTGGTCTCTGTAAGGAAAGAGGACCAGGAGGGAACTCCTGCGTGGGCCCTGTGTAAATCAACAGAAGAGGAGCCGGGGCCCCCATAAGTCCCAGAGCTCCGTATTTAGATTGGAAAATGTTTCAAGTTCGAGATCCCCTGTGGAGGTGACCCAAACCAGGTCACCCAAACCAGACGGCCAGCCTTTTAGCAGTCTCCACGTACACCCCCAAAGCTGTGCGTTCCCCCGTATGGTTATCTGACCCAAGTGGTGATTGGGCTGGAACTGCAGGATCCGTGGGAGGACTTCCACCGGGACCACTGAGCTACAACACCAGAGGTGACCCTGTCTCCAGGCCAGGGTGTAAGTCACAGCCTCCCCACGGGGTTCCTGCTTTCCCTACATATGAATTAAACTTCTTCTGGGGCCTTGATATCCTGCCACAGCCACTCTGCTGTGGGCGCCCTGTGACCTAGAGTCTTTATGGGATCCCTGTGCTGCAGTTAAGTGGTTACTGGTGCAGCGGGGTGTAACAACAAAGCCCCCCAAATCCACTTCAGAACACGCCCAGTCCTGACTTCTGCGAGTCCACATAGCTCCATCGTTTCCAAACTTGCCTTCAAAACACCCGGAGACGTTGGCCTGTTCTCTCAAGAGTCCCTATCTGATTAACAAGGGGGGAATTTGCTTTTATTTACTTCACAAGGACTTGACTTGTTTCTGGGCCACAGACTTTGACTCGGGCCCCACAGACGTTGTGCAGCAGGGGACCCGGTGTTTCCACGCGAGCCGCTATTATTAAAAGTGCTAAACGTTGAGCCAGTTGTGTGGTCTGCAGCCTTCAGAACCGGGCTCTCTTCCCCCAGATCCTTGTCTCAGCGATATTTCTTTCATGATAACATTTATTTATCAAAGTTTATGCTACTTTGACTTTTTATAAAATACCAGTGAAGATAAATGGATCGATTGACCCCAGGAGGAGTTTATTTATCCCTTTAGTCACACTTCAGTGGCAAAATCAATACCCTTCTGAAATATCTGATATTACAGCCGTGCCAGTAAATAGTGACATTCCTGAGCTCTGTGCGAGGGGAACTGAAATTTATTATCAACTTAGATTTTTTAGTAGTGGTATTGATTTTCCTGGAGATGCTTGTGAATTTTTATTTATCTGTAGCTGAGCAAGTGACCTTTGTTTCCGAAAACTGCAGTGTAGACTTGCCAAGATCAGGGGAGTCAGGACGGCTGCCCACTGGTGAGGGAGAGGTCAACGAAGGAAAAGGAGGAATCTTTATTTTCCCCCAAAGTGGACTTTTTTGTTTTCTTATATATTCAACATTTTGCATTCGTTTTTTGCATTGCCAAGAACCAGACGTGTCCAATCCACAAGTCCTCATTAAAGACATCTGGGGGTGGCCCTGTGAGGAGCGCTCCAGACAAAGTGGCATTGCCCTGGTCTCAAGGATGAGGTTAGCCTAAGCAGGAGTTCCGAGGAGGAAGTGGAGCTGGGGGCAGGAAGCAGGAAGAAGGCTGGGCTGCTGGTGGAGAGGAGGAGGAGGAGGAGGAGGGAGGTTGTGTCCCGTTGGAGTAAGAGGCAGAGGTGGCCAAAGTGAGACCGTTGCTCAGCAGATCCTTCAATTTCAGGCGTGGGGGACAGTGGAAGCTGTTTCAGAATTTTAAGCTGAGATGAAAACGTAGTATTGGAAAAATGGTAGAAGGTGAACAGAGTAGATAACTGGAAGAGGCTCCCTGAGGGAATGAGCTTGCTCAGGAGCTGGGTGCGAGGATGCAGGCCAGACTCGTCCATTGACTGGGAAATGTCATAAAGTCATTCTTCTTCGTGGCTGAGTAATACTCCACTGTGTGCATATACCACATTTTCTTTGTCCATTCATCCGTTGGACACCTTAGCTATTGCAAATTGTGTTGCTAGAAACATTGATGTGGCTGCATCACTGTAGTATGCTGACTTTAAATCCTTTGGCTATATACCGAAGAGTGGGCTAACTGGGTCAAATGTTGGTTCCCCAGTCCCCAAAAGCCAAAGGTCGAGCCTTTTCCCTGATGTGTGGAAGCTAACCCACAATAAGGTGGGGAGGATAAGGGGAGAGTAGAAGTTCAGGGGATTAGACAAAGGGGAATGAAGGAAGGGAGGGGGGATCTGGCATAACTTCCCCATGCCCAAGTATGAAAATACCACAGTGAATCCCACCATCAACTACAGCCACAGAATGGGGTCCTAACTAGAATAAGAAGACTCCACGCTCGCATAATTCTATCAAAACGGACTCAACTGCCATATATAACTAGAAACAACCAATAAATAAATAAATAAGGCTGGAGGCCAGAGGCAAGGCTTTGCAGACCAGGCTCGTGTTGGCGAGAGCGGTCACAGGACTGAGGACAGGACCCATTAACCACACGTCGGCCAGAGAAGCGGGTGGTGACCAAGCAGCGTGTGGGATCGGGTTGTTCACGGAAGCGCCCTTCCTGATCCTCGGCTTGTTCTTGAGGTTGGTGATGACAGCTATCTCCGTGGGGATGTGCTGCGGCCAGTGTGGAGAACAAATCTCGGAGGGAGGGCCGGACGTGGAGTGTGCCCCCTTGGGACCAGCGATTGAGTGAGACGATGCAGTCAATCATGCGGTTCAAGCTGGGCACAGGGGAAGAGCCCCATCAGTGAGTAGTTACTTTTAAGATTCCACAGGTGGAGTGCCCCCGCCAGGTTGACAGCCAGGTGTCCTCTGTGCACACACACTTTTCTTCCTACCAGGAGGGGAGAGGAAAAGCCACTTTTTTTTTTCATGGTCCTCACAAAACTACACCATGCGCTCGGTGGAAAGCACAGAGAGGGCCAGGGACATTAGAGGCTTAGACCGGTCGAGGATAAGGCCTCTGACCCTCTTCAGCAGTTCATCGTTTGAGAGACTTTATTTTGTTCTTATCAGTCAAACGTGTTTCCGTTAGACGGGCAGATCGTGATTCTGCTGTGTGATTCAGGGGTCTCTGAAATGCATGGAACGCATCGGCTCTCCCTCATCCTCCCCCCCGCCCCAGGGAAACGTTTCAGTTCTGTGTTTACTGGCATTGGCTAAGCATATGTTTGTTTCTCTGCTGGGCAAATAAAAGGGTATCCGGTGTGCATTTCACTCCTAAAGACGTCTGCCAGAGAGGTAAGACTCCGAAGGTGAGTGAATGAGGCTGTGAGGAGAGGGGGAGGGAGGCCGAGAAGGGAGGATCCTGCGCGGAGACCGTCTGAGTCTTCAGGAAGGCAGGCAAACCAGACTCTGAGGAGGCTCTGCGGCAGGGGGCACTGGGGGGCAGGTGCAGAGGACCCAGGTCGGCCCGAGTGCTGGAGAGGCCTTGGGAATCAGTCCCTTGTCTCTACCGTCTCTGCAAACTCTAGCTCATTCCTGAGTTTCTTATGGAAACCTGCTGGGATGGCTTTTCCAGGTGGGAGAAGTAGGAGTGGGGGATAGTATTTTCAAGACAGTTCATGTTCATTGCACATGGCTGAAAATTAAATCACAAAGTATGCGAGACCGCAATTCCTGCTGAATTGAAAGTCTGGAAATACTGTTGAATGGTCTTCGCTGTCCTGAAGTGTTGACTAGGGCCACAGAACAGTCATACCTTGAGGTGCTCCTTTAGCGGGACTTAGTTGCATTTGCCTTCCATCGATTTTGTGATAAATATGTCTCATGTGACTTTGGTAGGTAAAGGGCAATCATGAAAACCAAGCAGTCTTTAATACTTAAAAAAATAATAATAATAATGCCAAAATAGCCAACCTTTACAATTTATAGGGCAACTTGCAAACAGCTTCTAGGTACGGCGGGCAGGGGCGGGGAGCATTAAATAAGAATGTATTTTTGACAAGAAAAAAAAATGAGCAGATGAAACATCTTGACAGAAATTCAGTACGTTGCTTTGCATTTGCTTTGCTTCAGATGGAAACTTCTGACGTGTTTGTTCTTGGGTAAAAAATGTCGTGCAAAAAGCATCAGGCTCTGACCCAGGGATACAGTTGGCACCTAGAAACGCCTGCAGGGTAGCCTTCCGGATGGTGGCTGCCGTGTGAGGGTGGGTCAGGATGGGCTTTCTGTTTCTGGAATTTGGGGATCCTGGTTGAGTACTTAGATGGGGTGGCCTTGCTGGGTGTGGTGGCACATGCCTGTAATCCCAGTGACTCAGGAGGCTGAAGCAGAAGGATCCCAAGATCCAGACCAGCATCAGCAATTTAGGGAAACTCTGTCTCAAATGAAAGGTCTGGGATGCAGCTCAGGGGTAGAGCTCCCCCACCCCTGGGTTCAATCCCTAGTATGCAAAAAAAAAAAAAAAAAAAGTGTGTGAGCCTCCGAGGCCCCTGGTGTGGATGGGAAATGCCTCCACACTGGACGTTTGGCTGGCGCCACAGCACACGGTGTCATATACATTGGGAGAGCCCGACAGCTCTGTTTACTATACAGCCAACTCAGGCCTCCATAGTGGTTTATTTAGAAACTTACAGTATAGACACAGTTTGCTGTTGCCAGATAATTTCTCAATTGAGATCAAGGGGAAAAATAGAGAAGAGAAAGGAAAACGAGATAGTCATTTTGTAACTGTTAGCAGTAGCTACTGAGAATGCAGAGATCTGGTTTATGACCTTGATCCGTGCACCTTCAGTCACCTCCTCCTGGCCTCTCTGTGCCGTGGCCTCTGTTTTATGATCAGGGCGATGCGCGACCCCAGCCCTCACCACAGCATCGACAGGTTCTGCGCGCCAGGGTCAGAGGCCCAGCCTTACCACGGCTGAGGGTCCTCTCTGCGGCGAGCGCGGTGGCCTTTGTACAGAAGTGACTTCAGAGAGTCGTGTGAAGAGGTGCAATTCAGAACTTACAAGTGAAGGCTGTGATCTGCATTCCGAGAGAATCTGTAGCACATCTGAATCTCAGCATTTTGTTTTTCAAAAATCAAAGGCATTTTTCTACGATGTGTTATTGAAATGCAGTTCAACTTCAAAAACATGAACAACTTTCAGAGTGATGTTTCTATTAATTTTCTTCTCAAGTCTGGGGACACACGGTTGGTGGGGCGGTGAGCAGGCGATGTCTTCCCAGAGCCCGACGCCGCAGCTGTCTATAAACATTTGAAAGTGGGCGCCTTTGAACCCACGGTTCCACCCCTGCCAGCTTTTCTGGCAGAAGTAGCCACACAGGTGCACAAAGACCTGGTAATAAAGAGAAACTGCCCTTAACCCTAACGCTTCCTACTAGCAAAAGCTCTTCTAAGAAGAGAGAACCGGTGGACTGCTGCACCCCACCCCTTAGAGCAGGGCCATCTAACAAGTATATTATTATTTAACAAGTATTTTATTGATCCCACAAGATTCTCTTCTGTGCCTGGGTGTTGATGTGTGTGTAAGGATCATCATAGTCTGTAGGAAGATCGGGGAGGAACTGGGTCGTGATGAATGGTCGCTGACCATGAACGAGGGACAGATGTTAGCATCAGTGTCTTCTCTCATGATTGTGATGACCAGATATTGTACCTATGACAGCAGGTGTCTCTTCAGAGAGACTCCCATCAATGATATGAAATAATACCGTGCGAATCCCAAATGACCGATCCACTTGAAAATGTGTTTATTGTAACGACGCCTTTGTTTTAAGTGGTTCTAGACTGTGGCACCCTAGGCTTTTATGTTGTTCAGAATGTCAGCGTCTGAGGCCTGACGGTACGTTACTAGTCATACCCATCTCTAAGAAAATAAGAAATGGGGAGTGATGTTAAACGTGTCTATAGCATGACCAGGATGGGACTTTGCGGGGAGAAGGCAGCAGCCATCTCCTTTACACCAAATGTTGAAAGGAAGTTCGGAACAGAGAGGAAAAGGGCTTAGTGAAAATGATCCCGAACAATCTACATCATGCACTTCAAATAATCACCGTAGTAAATCAGTACGTGTGGGTGTCAGCCTCTAATATCCTTCAGGCCATTCTGAAAATAGAAGAGGAACAGCATGGGAGCTGACAGTCTTTTCCTATAGAAGACTGAGTACTAAAGGCTTTGGGTTTTGAAGATCATGTGGTCTCTGTTGCAAATATTCAACTGCCCTGGTGAAAGCAGCCAGAGACACTGTGTGAAGAACCAATGTTCTCATGTTCCAATAAAACTTTATTCACAAAGGCAAGCGGTGGGCGGGACTTGGCCCATAAATGACAGCCCACTGCTAGAGAAGACCAGTTAAAAGAGGGAAGTAGTTATTACTCTTTCAACTTCCTCCTCTCTTCAGCATTGAAATTATGATAGGCGTCAGTGTAAACAATACTGTGAGATGTGGTCGGTAGCTTTACATTTATTTTTCCAACTCTGGGGGAGCCATAGGACATGGTTCTGAACTTAAAAAACTGTCATTGCATTTTGGAGGCAAATGACAAACCTGACCAGAGTGTTTTAGTCCATTTGGAATCTGGGAACCCATCCAAATACAAAACCTATGGATTCTAAGCATCTTTGGGTATGAAATTTATTTGGTGTCTTTCCTTTTAAAGTGGCAGTTATTTTCATTGAGTGGCAAGGTTTGTGGCTATGGAATTTAACTTATGGAAATTAAAAGCCATTAAAAGTTCAAAGCAACAGCGTAAACATTTGCTGAGCATTCCCCACAGGCCAGGCGTTACTGTCAATATTTCGTGTGATAAAGCTGGGATAGTTGAGGATAGGAAAGGTAGCAGAATACAACAGTCACTAATATGGCAATATGTAAAAATGTGGATGTGTAACCGATGTGATTCTGCAATCTGTATTTGGGGTAAAAATGGGAGTTCATAACCCACTTGAATCTAATGTATGAAATATGATATGTCAAGAGCTTTGTAATGTTTTGAACAACCAATAAAAAAAAAATGATTAAAAAAAAAAAAAAAAAGCTGGCAGTGTAGGAGGGAGTGGCCGGAGACTCTCTCCCTGTTTCACAGAGGAGAAGCCCACGTTAGGCCAGCCACTCCAAAGCTTCTTCAGTCTCTGAGATTCCCACCCCGGGGCGGGCTCCAGAGCCTGTGCTCCAGGGCTTCCTGTGTGGCCTGTGTTTATGCTGAGCCTCTCACCCCAGTGTTCATCCGCTTAGTGAAGCGCACCATTTGGTTCTGAGAATCATGTCCTTTTGCAAAGAGACCTCCACTTAGCACAGAATAAAATAGTTTCCAGGCTAGGGAACTTTCAGTCTGATCATAATTCAAGTCCTGCCATTCATAAACAAGGAAAAGAAAGTCCAGTAAAGTCCAGGGACTTGTCCAGGTAGCCAAGGAACGGTAATTTGGGTCTCCTCACTCAGAGATCTGGTGGGTGCTCTGGGCAGACATTCCCGAAGCTTCATGTGGAATCTGCTCTGCATGGGAACATCCTCAGCTCCTTGGAATCATGGAGTCTGTATTGTAAAAAAAAATAAAATAAAGGAAGCTATAAAAATAAAGGCAGCAGGCGCAGGCCCTGGCCCAGCTCAGCAGGGGGCCTCCCCTGGTACCTTTCAGCCTGGTGTCCTGGGAACAGAATGTAAGCCGAGGACCTGGGCAGGGGCCCCAGGCAGAGGCACCAGAGTTTCCTGTGTGGCCTCCAAGGCAGGAGGTCTGCTCTTTTTGGAGGCCTCACTCTGTCCTATCCAACAGATTGAAATAACACCCGCATCCCACATTAAATTCATTAAAAAAAAAAAAAAAAAAAAAGCTTTAAAACTTTCCAAAAGACTTACGATTTTGTGTTTGGGAGTTACTTGACTATGAGCAATTCATTTAATTTACTGTTGATTAAGCTATAATCATCAGGCAGACTCCAGAATTCTTGGAAAGTTCAATCGAAGCTACTTATTCTTTTCAAGTGTAATGAATTTTTAAATGGACGCTAACTGTAATAATTAATAAAAATGACCTAATCTGTTTTTCAGACATTTAACTGATGAATGTTGACAGGATAGCTTCCTTTAGTTCGTTTTTTTGAGCCCATAACTGTCCTCCTTCAGCTCTGACATTGGTGTGGGACCTTCGAAAGCTGGTGGTCCAGTGTCTAAGGGCGGGGGGAATGATCCTGGACTGGATATGGTCCTGGCTCTGCCACCTTAAGATGGGGGTCATACCTCACCCCCAGGCAGTTGGGTAGGTTTTCTTGGTGTTGGGTGTTGTATCCGTCTGCAGCTGTCCTCCCTGTATCTCAGGGTCCGGTGCCCAGCAGAGGTGCGAGTGTCCTTCCCCAGCTTCAGCGTCCTGCGCAGGCTGGTGCCCCTCTGCTGCTGCTCCCTTGGCTGAGGGCTGGGACACTCCCCACCTGTCTGCTCCTCCCCTCCTGCATGAACTGGCTCTTCTTTCTGCGTTTTCGGTGTTTTGACTCCCTGGGGCCTGGCTGATCTGGAGAAGAGTCCTAGAGATAGCAAATGCCTGCCTTCTGCCTGGACAGAGCCTTCCCTAGGCAAACTGCCCAGTCCAGAGCCCATCCTGCAGTTACCTCCTTCCTGGGTGCTCCCATCTGGGCCCCAGCCCCTGCCCTACTCCTGGAGGACAGGGACCGGATAACTGGAGGTGACCCCTGCGCCCTGAACCTACTGAAATCATTCCATCTGGCCTATCCTCAGCCTCCCGACCCTTCCTCACCCGTCCTTCCCATGGGAAACACAGCGAAGGTTCTTACTCAAGGGTCCCCTCTTCCCTCTGCCTTCTGACACCCTGTGTGCACCCCTCCCCACCCCCACATGGCATGCCCCCTCCTCTTCCCTGGCAGCCAGTCCCCCCCCCCACCTGTTGCTCTTGCCATAACCTGAATGACCCAGAAACACTCTTCAGAACAGCCCCTGCCCCCACCCCATGCCCCAGTGAGAAGGCTACTAACCCCCAGCCCCTTTGGGTCCTGGGGGTGGAGGTGGGGAAGATCCAGCTGGCAGGCCCTGGTCCTGCACCTGGTGGCCAGGGGCATGCTGAGGTCACTTCTCCCAGACAGAACTGGAACACACCAAAGACTGCTCTGCAAGCCCCCTGCTGTTTGAAGGACAGCAGGGCAGGGGAGCAGGGGGGGTGTGGTGTGTGATGCCTGAGAACAGGGGATTTGTAGAAAGGGCCCAACTCCTCCCTCCCGCCCAGGGCACCTGCCCTCTCGGGTCTGGGAGCATTTGGTGTGCCTGGTCAGCCAACTTGGCCATTCTAGACAGGACTTATTTTTAAATTTCTCCTTAATTAAAAATGAGACCATCCACACCGTATATCTTCATCAGTTGTTAAAAACCTGTCGCTTCTTCTGATTTCTTCCTCTGCATTCTTTATTATACGTCTGGGTGGGTTTTTTTGTTTTTTCCTGTTTTATTATCAGTAACTTTTAATTGTATAGAACAATGACTTTCATTTTCAATTGAAGACATCAACAGATAAATTACTGGAAGCAAAGCATTTTAACATGCACTCTCCCTCAGTACCTACAGGGGTGGATTTCTAGGGTCTCTTTTACCCCAGGATACAGAAATGCTTGGATGCTCAAATCCCCTGTATAAAATTGCATGGAACCTATGCACAGCCTCCCTGTGCCCTTAATCATCTCTAAAGGACATAATGCTGAATATTGTGACTGTTATATAAATAGTTGTTAATCTTTTATTGTTTAGGGAAAATGACAAGGAAAGAAGGCTATATGTTCTGTGCAGACACAATTGTTTCCCCAATATTTTCGGCCCCCCGTGGGTTGAGTCTGGGTGCAGAAGCGATGGAGACAGAGGCCGGCTGTACAAAGTTATAAAAACCCTGAACCCTAATGGTGCGTTCTGTCCGTCTGCTAAATTGTCTTACGAATCAGAGTCCCTCACCTGTCCTGACATTTCCCTCTCCACTGCTCCTTGGCTGGAAGGGGGTGCCTGTGACTTCCCAGGATGGTCACAGAACATGGGGTTGGGGGCTGAGCTCATGTCCTGTGACCACTCTCCACACCCAATGCACGTGTGCCAGGCTAACAGATTATCTGGGGGCGGCCAAGGGAGACTCCAGTGGGACCAGAAGACCAAACAAAAAACACAGCCCCTCCGGCACTTGCTGACACAAGCAGAGAGTAGGGAGTGTACCAGGACAGATTGGCCATGAAATTAATCAAGCTTAAGTTTCAGGGCTCCTGGGTTGCGAGGTCCTCTTCTGAGACCCTGTGTATAACTTGGTCCTCATAGTTTGCCTTTCTCTTTTTTTTAATAGAAAAAATGGTTTTATAGCCTTTAAGGGCTCAGAAAAACCCACCTCTGCCCCTGGGGAGGGGTTTTGTGAGTGTTATGTGATGTTTTTACTCCTTTGCTATAAATCTGTCAGGAGGAGAGCACATGGAGAGACGACATGTGTCAACATCATTCAGAAACAATGGCACCGGCACCTCGGCTCAGGAACGAACTTCAGATCTATTACCCACAACGTCTTGGAGGCTCCTGTTGAAACCTATTGTTTTTCTTTACAAGATGCAGATCTGTTAGAAACCTGGAATAGGAGAAAAAGGAAGAACTGATAAATCACTGCTTTCACTTGTAGGCATCCTATCCATTCCACTCCTAGGTTTAAGCCTAAAGATGAATTTTTTAAAGGTTGGAGACATGAAGCTACATCATTATATTTCGATGGTCAAATTCTTCCGTTTACCTCTTGAAACCCGTGGAGATGGACGGTCCCGTGTTCTTTACTTTAATGATGTTAACCTCATTGAAAATGAAGATTTGGGAGGATAAAAAATGGGGCTGTGACCGCTATTGATTAAGTGTCTCGTTGGCTTCATTGTTCAGCCCTCATTGGCCTCTGGGGCAGAGGGAGGCCCAAGAATAACATTGTTGACATTTCCTTGAAAAGATGCAAGGCTTAGACAAAGGCAGCTGCGGGCTTTAAAGAAGGTACAGTTTTCATGTACAAGGCTCAGCCTTTGCAGAAGCAGGAGTGATTGATTAAATACGTGAAAGAGGGGGACTTCTCAACGTTCCGGGAGGTTAAATGTCCGTCCGAAAGACTAAAAGTCATTGTACTATGGCAATGGGCACAAAAACTGCCCCCCTCTTAGGATTTTAAAAGAGAAACTGATGAAAACCAGAAGGAGATAAAGGAAAGAATAATAGAGTCACCTTTGGGTGCTGGAGTAATTATAACATTTGATTTGAATACACATTTCTAGTTGTGTATCTGTGGCATCTTGAGCGTGTGTATAATGTCGTCTTGAAAGATGATCTGGAAAATGAAATGCTATTTTTAAACGGCTGAGTTAAAGCATTCCACATATGCTAAAGCTTCTGTTTAACTGACAGTTTTTGTTCCTGTGAAATTAGTGTAATTTTGTCCTCGGTCTCTGTTCTTTGTAGGTGAACTCTCATTCACTTATCCCAGTGCTTCCAGAAGTTCCTCTTTCCTTTGTTCTCAAACTACAGTGAAGGCTTACAATATCTTATTTTTAGAATTTCGCCTTCCCATTCCATATTTTATTGGGAATATACGTTTTCATCCCTTGCTTTATAATTGTCGAAAGTAGTCTGAATGTCAGGCTCATCCCTGAGACGTGTGCTGGGAAGTTTTGACTGCATATGACAGTGTTTGTGAAGCGATTAACACAACACTTGCTGATTCAGATTCTAGATCAGGGCAGGGCGCTAGCTCTTGGAGTCCTGGGTGGTTTGGGTGCTGCTACCCAGTAAGGGCTGAGCCTGTTTGGAGTTGGGGCCCCTGATGGAAACCCGAGTCCTCCCCTCCCAATGGGGTCACCTGAGGCGACTTACTCACCTTACTGAGTTGAACATAACACCTGTCTCAGGGAGACGATGAAGGATTGAACCAGCTAAGACAGAAGAGCTTTGCACAACCCTTTACAGTAGAAACTCAGTAAATGGTAATGATTAGAATAGCTTAATAAATACAACAGTAATCAAAGTTTTTATTCAGTGCTAGCCATATTCAAGACACTGTATTAAAAACTGGGAAATAATATGTATGTATGTGTATATAATATTGCATATATAAAATATATATGTGTGTAAACATATATATGCATTATATGTGTATTCTACATATATATGGTATGTATTTTTAAATATTTCATATATTTATGCAATCTGACATTGAAGAGCTCATATTTTCTGATAAGAACACATATATTTAGGTGATAATTATAACACAGTATGAAAACCACATTTCTAGGAATACATACCATCATATTTTGTGAACCAGAATAATTTGTTGCTTTTTTTTTTTTTAAGTCAGTCTCAATAAACTAAGATGATTCTAAACGAACAAGCGCAATTTTGATAATAATGTTATTTAAAAGGCTCAGGGCCCTGGAAGAATTTATTGTTTTGGTTTTTTTTTAACCTAAAGATATAACAACCCTGCCCCCAACACACACACAAATATAATGTGGTGTTTCTAAGGAGAATCAGGAAACAGACAGTACACATTACCTAGTTATGTATTTGCTAGTTGCTGTTTGCCTTAGACCTCTTACATTGTGTTTCTAAAGATTGAGGTTCAGGAGAGTGGATTAGCTCAGCTCTCACCCCTGCTGCTTTGGAGAACCCTGTACTCCCACAGAGGGTAGAAGGATTTCTGTTTCAGACATGGACCTGTGGTGTGGGTACAACAGGGAAGGGAAGCTAAGAGATAAGTGGTGAAATTTTAAAAAATCAAGAGTAACTGGAAATTTAATTAAGGTCAATGCCCATTTCCTGTAGCAGTAGGTACAAGTTGAGGTCAATATATTTTCAAGATGGTTTTCCTAAATTGAAGTCTGTAAAAAAAATAAAACTTTTAAGAAAGAATCTCAACTTCTTAATGTAGCACACATTTTTCATGAGTACTGTTGTTCTTTTGCCAATCTACAAATCAAATGTGATAATGGAATTCTTTCGGGGGCAGTCACTCCGATGTAATGTATGTCTGCTTTATCATCACTGATTTTTCCCAGTTTGGTTAATATAAATTTTCTTCCATGAAGTATGCATGGTATACAGACCCTTTTTCAATGGCCTTAATCCAACAGACTTGAAGATAAACTAGTCCAAAAGACAATTAGGGATCCTCCTGACAGAAAACATGCATCTTTTGCATTTTTCTATCAGGGAAGGGAGATAGCAGAGAACTGGGATGATCTGAGCTATGCTCCAAGGCCTGACATCATGGAAATGTGTCCAGCTGGCTGTAGGAGGGGGCCTGACCTTGCACAGACCTCCTCCGTTCAAAAAGAAAAAAGATAATGGTGTCAGTTTTATACCCGTGTGTAAGCTTTGATTCACTCATGAGCATCTTAGGGCCTCTTTGGATTAGTTAGTTAAGGCCACTCTAAGAAAGGATTCCCCAGCAAGTGCTGGCCAGGGACAAGATGATGATACTCCACCAGAGTATCAGCAGGCCTACAGATTAGGGGCTAGAGTCCACCTTAGGGGAGTCCTTTTTTTAAAAAAAAAAAAAAAACAATGGGAGAGATACCATATAACTAAAAAAAAAAAAAAAAAAGTGAGAACAGGGGTGTCAGACAGAGGGTACACAAGAGGTATGTTTAAAGGAGATTTCCAATATATTTTGGAGATTTTAGGAAAGAAATATGTACTTGGGTTAGGGCTTGTTCCTCCTTCCCCTCATCAATCATTAGGAATAAAATGCATCAATAAACCTTCACAATCTACACTTTCTGAAATATCTCCAGAGAGTAAGGAAAGAAGTTAAACTAGATGATAACAGGTGAGCCCTCCTTACCTGTAAGTAGCAAGACAGGGTGGTTGAAAACGCTGAACCACAGGATAGATTCCAAAGCCACAAAACTGATGTGCCACAAAACTGAGGTGGATCCTTCAAATGAGCTCCTTCCAAAGGCCAAGGTGAGGTGTCCAGGTCCTCTCCCACCCAGGAATGTGACGGATTAAACAGGTCCCCCGTAGATAGGCCTTGGTGGTCCCAGGAAAGAGCTCCAAAGCATTCCGTGTCTTGTGCTACTTTGAAAATGTTCAAGGGGCTAAGGATGGAACTGTCAGGGTTGAAACACCCTGCACCCTCTCCTGAAATGCTGAGTCCCGAAACTGAGAACGACTGGACAAACACACATTCAGAGATGTAGAGTCTCCCTGAGTCTCATGCTGCCTCAGGGAAGGCAAGAACAAGAAGAGAATTTGAGGGGTGGACAGAGGATATGGCTCAGTGGTACAGCGCTTACCTAGAATGTGTCAGGCCCCGGG
Organism: Callospermophilus lateralis; assembly: GCF_048772815.1. NCBI lineage: Eukaryota > Metazoa > Chordata > Mammalia > Rodentia > Sciuridae > Callospermophilus > Callospermophilus lateralis. Next base: position 98,081,474 of record NC_135318.1, on the reverse strand, counting down.
TTCCATACCTAGCCCTGCAAAAGAAGGAAAGAAGGGAGGGAGGGATAATAATTTTTAAATAATGAAATTGATGGTCTAGTGTTCACTAAGGGGGTGACATTATGTTATGTGTAGTGAACACTAAGCTCAATCCTGCCGTCAGGGAGATGTTGGTAAGATTTCAATAGCGAGTGAAATATTTATAGCTTGCATGACAGGAAGGAGCAAGTACCATGCAACTGAGTATCAATGTTGGATTTAGAGGAGGAAGATGAGGAAAAGCCTTCTATGTGAAGCAGGGTTTAGGCAGACCCTCATAGGAAGAATTTATTCCGTTTTATATTTTATTTTATCGACACATAATATGCATACTTTTGGGGTACTGGGTCATGTTTTGATTAAATGTACATGTTCTGCAGTGATCAAATCGGGACCATTCCTATGTCCAGCATCTCAAACATTTATCATTTTTTTGTGGCGATGAAAACATTCAAATCCACAGGAAGAATCTGAATCACAAAGTTGGAGAGCTGCCACAGATTGGAGGGGTGAACAGATTCTCCCAGCAGAGACAGTCAGAGACTGTCAAAAGAAATGGATGGGTGAGCCAAGCAGGAGGGCTCAGCATCAAGCTGTGCATGACTCTCGGGGCTGTAGATTTTTCTTGTAGGTGATGGGCAGCATGAAGATTGATCAGCGTGGAGAACAAAAGGGTGAAAGTTATATTTGAAGATGAACCTAGTAGCAAAAGGTGCAGGTGTTTGGAAGGGGTTAGTTAGCAAGTCATTTCCGGCTGAAAAATGAATGAGGTGATACATATGTGTCCCCCAGTGAGTACAGGGTGGAGGGAAGGACGGGGTGGGAGGGTGGTGGGAGAGGCAAATACAGTGAACCCAGTGCCCTGTGCCAAGAGGGGCCTCTTCTTGGAGCGGGCACACACATCTTCCCAGTAGAAGTTGATGCACAGTGTAGACACACTTTGCATTAAGTAAACATCTGACTTTGAACATCTAGATTAATCCAAAAGCGAATAAGCACAGTGACTCAAGTTAATAACAACATAAAGTATATTCAACATTGCTGAGGGCAGATTTTAAATGTTCACACACACTCATGAAAAATTATAAGCATGGAAGGTGGTGGATATCTTAGCTAGATCTAATCATCCCATGAGTACATCAAAACATTACCTTGTAACCCTGTAAATGTGTACAATCATTCTTTGTATAATAATAACCATGATCTCTATAACTTTGGCAAAGTACACATTGGGTAAAACAAGATAACCTTTGTCCCAACTGGGAAAAAAAAAAAAAAAAACAACTTTGGTTTTTCATTTGCCCTTTTAAATAATATCCTGTGGTGACTTTGTCGAAATATCAAGCTGAGTTGTTCCACGTCTCCGGGACCAACAAGGCCCTTGCAAGGAGAATAAAGTCCCAACCATTTTTAATTTGGTACAATTTTATGAACAATGATGCATCCTTCCTTGCTAAAATTTGTAGTAATAAGTCCACCTGGCCTTGTTCTTATGGTCACATATACCTGACACTAGATTCCCATCCCTTTCTGACCCAGCATATGGCTCTCTATTGAGTTTAGATTTAGGATGTTTCAGTTGAGAAGGGAAAAGAAGCCACCCGCGGGCGAGCACAGGGACCTGATAGAGGAAAGACCACGTTATTTTCCTTCTCTCCATGAGATCGTGGTTTGCCAAGAGAAAAGAGACCTTTGAGAAATGTGGGTATTTCTCTTCCAGATGAAATTGAAGGGTCCCTCCGAAGATTAATGATTCTGCGATGTTAATTCAGAAGAGAATTATTTTTTAAAGGCTGAAATTTATTCCGAGCTGGAGGGTGCTGGATTCAGCTGGGGGCTAATGCAGCATGTGTTTTATTTTGTGGAGTTCTTGGTGGCAACATCAGTCATTGGACACAGGGCTCATTCGCCTGGGGGATTTTATATTTGGTTGAAAGTCTCCACATTCAAACTGTGAGATCTTTCTTCATTGGAAATTTTCTCAGCGAACTTTCAGGGAGTGGCTTATTTCTTTTATACGCGAAAGGGAAAGGTTGTAGGTGTGAGCGTTCTGTGTATTTATGAAGATACCCTCACTGGAGTGAGTTCATATTAATTATTAATATATCGCAAAGGTTAAGATGCCCATCTGTCACAGTGGGGCTCTCCCCTGTTTGCCTCGTTCCTATATTGTTTCTCCTGCTGGGGGTCAAATAGAAAACAGTTTATTGATATCTTAACCAGTTTTCTTCCCAGATTCTAGGTGAGGTTTCAATGCCACTTTAAATGATGACTCTTACTGTTGAACGCACCTTTGGAGTTCAGTGTCTGGGGAGAATAAGGCCTTATTTTTCTTGATCAGAAGCAACATTCATTTCATGCCTTAAACCTGTCCTATCCTCTTGTCCCCTGGTCATCAGTACATCTCAAAGACCCCATTGACACATGGCATTGGCTTCTCCCTTACCAGTTAGTGTCGTTCTTACATCACTGAGCAGTGAATATGACTGACCATCAAAATGTCCATGATTAGGACATTGACAGAAGGGAGCGGTGCCCGGGCTGGACTCCATTTTCTTCAAGTGACTGACTGTCACAGTGAGAGTGTTCAAGCTCACATGGAGTTCAGCTCGGTTATGTTGAAGAGAACATTCTCCATTAGAAATAACGAAGTAAGTAAATTAGAGCAGGACGTCCACTGGGCTGTCGCAGACTTCACCAGGAGATCCCTTTTGTCAGGATCCCTTTCCTGAGCAGAGACAGAGGCCCTCAGCTAGAGGTGGGCCCCCACGAGGCACTGCCACCAGAGGGTGGGTGCTTCCTCAGGGTAGCCTCTGCATGAGCTGGGCAGACTTTGTGAGGATCCGTCTCAGGCTAGGCCTGCAGATGGTCTGCAGTCCCGCTCACTAGGTGGCTTCCTTCACAGCTGGATGCTCTCAGGCCTCCCTCGGGGCTATTTCTGCAACATTTCGACCTCATAAAAATATAGTGTCTTTAGAATGCCTAGATTGGTTAATGATAATTTATTCTGCAGATCGGGGTTTCAGGAACCCCCTTGCACAGATTAATGGCCGTTCCCTGGACATGAGGCAAACCTCAACAGTGCAATTATTTGTCTCTTCGTTTTATATACGTTCACCCACACAGAGCGGGGAGCTGGAGAGACACATGGGTGAGCCGAGCTCTCACATAAACAGGGACAGGCAAAGAATGCAAAGGATGATTTATAGGTTGCAGTAAGAGAGGGTGGGGAGAGCGAGAGAGCCCGCAAGAGGCAGATGAGGACCCATCATGCCAAAATGAGACGTGATTTGCTGCTGTTTTCCTTTCCCAGTGTGTTTTTGCTGGGTGCCTCCCCAGCGGAGCGGTCCAGTCACTCTGTTGTGTGTGCTCATGCATAAATTCAGGTCAAGTACAAAACCCTGATTTCTCTATTCATCATAGGAACGGGTAATGTTCTTATCAATACATAACAAGAAATCGCAACTAATTTGGCTCATGACCTTATTCTTTTATCATTAATGGTGGAAATGGTGTTTGCTTAGCCATTAATGCATTCGGTTCAGTAAACTAAAGCTGTTTGAAATTTTCACTAATCCTTTCCCATTGAGGGTTTCCCTGGACTAAATCACTTCTGAATAAAAAAAAAAAAAAAAAAAAAAAAAGAAGCAAATGCATGCACAGGATTGTAAGATTTTCCAGGATCAGACATCATTTACTGGGCACACCCTTTCAAAATGAGATTTCTGTCTTTTTTTTTTTTTTTTTTTACTTTTTAAATCACTGATCCCAGGGTACTAGAGAATGAATAAACTATGTACTAAAATTATGAATTGCATAAACTTAGCCCATAATGTGTTCAAGTACTGAGGGTTTTTTTTTTTTTTTTAATGAAAAAATGAACCAATATCTAAGAGGAAAAGTTAAAAAAAAAAAAAAGGTTTAACACCTAGCGCTTTTTTTTTTTTAAAGATGCTCTGCGAATGAATCCGTCTTTGCTATTTAATTTACATTTTGAGGACTCATTAGGATGATGAATGACACGGCTGGAGAATAAAACATACTTCCTGAACAAAAGACGATCTCGGTAGCCTAATAACATTTCGTGCCAGCACTTACATTTGTCAGAAGTAGATGCTATTTATCCCTATGATTATTTAAAAATCATTTTTATTGTCCTTTGTGCTGTGTCCTCTTCTGGGAATTTTAATTCAGAGTTTGACACCTACTTATTAACTTCCGTGAAGTATGGAGTACAAAGGCCCATACTCTATAAAGAATCCTAAACAGCCGTGTTTATATTGCCTGCAGCTGTACACAAATTAGCTCAGTTTGGATTCGTTTCGATCAGACATAGAAAGCCTGTCGGAGGAGCGTCCCCTCTGCTTCTTAGCAAAGCCCACGGTGATCTCTGCTGCCTGCCTCCCTCCGTCTGAACCCAGTGAGACCTGCCGAGCAGACAGAAGGGGAATTTTCCTAATTATGATGGAGCCCTTATGCATAAATACATCGCTTCCATTTCCTTTGCCTCCTCCAACTGCTGGTCCCCAACAGCCCTCTGTCATCGCATGCTGATGCCCATCCTTTCTTCTCCCATCTCCTCGCCCAGCCCACATTTCCACTCCCACTCCCCCACTCGGATTCCAGATTGCTTCCTCCCGAGCCATCTGTCTCCCTGGCTGTGTATTTTCCCAGCTACTCATTGGGCTACATTTTTTTTCTTCCAGGGTGGGTAGCACCCTTTTGAAATGGAGTGGGAGTCCCATATGCACGACGAGATGCAGACCAGGAATCCTGGAGCAAGGGATTCTCCATGTGGCACTGCAGAAGAGCCAGCCCTCGGGCCCCGGGCGGCGGCTGGCAGTGTCATTCTGACCTTCCTGTGGCTTCTTGGCAAACCTCCCTTCCTACCCACTAACTCACAGTGCCAGCTCCGTCTCACTTGTGACTCACCCTAGAGGTTTTATGAAAGGGCAAGTGTCTGTTGGGTCTTTCCTGGGAGGGAAAACAGGCCTGGTGCTGAGTCAGAGGCCTGGGGGTGAGACGTGGCCCAGGGAGACGCCTTGACAAACCCCAGAGCCCTGGGGAACAGGACACAGGACAGCGTGGGGCTACCTTGCACTCACTTCAGACTTGGACGCACGTTTCATGATTGTCACAGCGCTCCCCCCAGACTTGTACCTGCTGGCTTAGGTGACCCTTAGGTGAGGTTTTCTTCTGGTTTTTTTTTTTTTTTTTTGGTTTTGTTTTTAAATAAGCTGGAAATAAAACAGCCACCCACAAAAATTCAAAGATGAATTCTTGGAGAATAAAATCCTCCTCCTCCTTGTAAATTTCCTATCACGTGATCTTTGCAGCTAATCCTTCAGATCAATATTCTGCAAGGAAGGGAGCTTTGAGTTATTGGCCTGGCTTCATTAGCAATTGAATGAACGTCTAACCACCTTATCACCTTCATGGTTATTTTAGGTGATATTCATAAGTGATATATTTCTGATTGGTCTTTACCTCTGTGTTTTAAAGAAAGATACAGTGGTAATGGATGTTAGCTCATACCTGTTTAAAGAGTGTGTAGCTACTTTATCTGTTCCTTGGATGTTAATAATAATTGGATAGGACATGAAAACTCAAGAAGGCAGTAAAAACATTATGACCAGGGTTTCCCTACTCAGGGCAGAGCAGGGATGTGGTCCCTGGGCACGTTGGCAAGGCCTGCGTGCATGGCTTGCACACCTGAGATGTTTGAAACGAGAACTAATTTCTTCTGCTGCTTTTGACAAAATACACAAGGATAAAAGACCAATTGTTGGTGCCAAGTTGACCTGAGCTAAACTCTCCAAAAGCTCAAAATTAACTTGACAAAGTACCTCTGGCCTTTCTCCTACCTACAAGGAAATAGAGAAACCCTACAAAGTACGCTTGCCGTACACACGTCAAGGAAATGGAGGAAAACCTAATGCCTACTCTGTAGTTTTTATCTAGTGCTTTATTAATGTTATTAATATTGTGGTTGTACACATTTATGGAGCTACTAGGAAGCTGGTGAGCACAGCCCAGAAGATATAAACATGGTCCCTGTTCCCAGTCTGGATTTAAATAAGCTGGAAGAGGAATGGCATAAACATAAAAGATCAGGGAAAGGAAATGACTTTAAGAAAGGAATTCCATGAATCTGCAGAACTCATTTTGGGCTGCATAGGGACATCACAGGCTTTTTTTTTTTTTTTTCAAAAGCATGAATAATAGGTATCTTTGTTAGAGAAGACAATCTGGAGAACAGTTTGGAAACTGCAGGCTTTATGTCTCCGTCGCCATGACCAGCTCTGGAAATTTTTTTCAGCCCTAGGAATGATCACTTGATCGCTTCTTCCCAGCAGATTCCTGGGCTACCCCTGAGTGTAAACCCGCAGAAGTAGGAGGCCTGGCATCTTCTCACTGAAGTGGCCTAATTTTTTTGCCTGGGGGGCATCCACTTTTCTTTGTTTTTGTCCTCGTTTAATTCAGATACCGTCATGCACCATGTAACAACATTTAGGTCTCCGGAGGACCATTCTCACCCAGGGATGATCCTCTCAGGTGACCATGGAACCAGGTGCACCTGTGGCCGTGGACGCTGCTGCTGTCCTGACTCAGCACTGCTTTCTCCTCCTGTGTCTGTGATGACGCTGGTGTCCACACGCCTACCGTGCTGCCAGTCCCATAAAAGCACAGCACACGTGATTTGGCACAGTGCACAATCCACAGGAATGAGAATGCGTCCCTGTTAACTGATTATGTATTGTATGCAGCGCTGTACTTTTTATCACTATTTTAGAGTGTAGGCCCTCTAATTGTTTAAAAAAAAAAAAAAAGCAATTTACTGTAAAGTGGTGTACCATGCACATTGTTACTCCAGCAGCAGCCCCAGACACATCAGTTTTTTAAAATTTTTATTTTTTAGTTGTAGTTGGACACAATACCTTTATTTATCTACTTTGATGTGGAGCTGAGGATGGAATCCAGGGCCTCACACGCGCTAGGCAAATGCTCCAACTCGGAGCTGCAGCCCCAGCCCAGGCATCTCATTTTGATTGCATCTGGAGGCCACATTGAGTTGTGGGCCTGTCCCACCTGGGTTTGTGCGGGTACACTCTATGGTGTTCATGCAGTGACAAAATCCTCATAATTTTCCTTCATTGAGCATCCCAAGGCCTGTATAGGACGGTAGTCCATGGTGCAAAGAATCAAGGTGTATGAAAAAGAGATCATTGTTTAATCTGTGAAGTTTGTTGACCAGGATAGTCTGAAGTAGCAACTCTAAATCAAGTTTTGTTGGCAGGCCCTGGGAACCACCTACCCAGCGCTCCTTTTCCTTGGGAGACTTTACAGGTTCACATCCAGGGTTTAGTGGTAGTTTTCCTATGTGATTGACATGTCTTGCCTATTCCTAAATTGATACTTACCCTCCATTGTTTTAACTTATTAATTTTCATGAAAACCATCCCCAGGAAGCATGGAAATTAGGAATTAGGCAGTTCCATTTCTATTGAAAGAACCCCAGGAAATTTTTTCCCTTAATTTTTACTAAAATCTACTTGTTATAAAATAACACATTAATGGGAGAAACCATGAGACTGAATTAATTTAGAAGGCCCTGGGTGTTTAGAATCCATCATGAACAGGTAAAACGCTTTTAGAGTGTCCCAGTAAGTAGGTTATTATAGATTGGGACTTTCCCCTGACTTTTAAAGTACCCCCCCCCAAAAAAAAAACCCTAATTAAATATAATCACACATGGAAGAGTATTCCGTAGTAAGAACCATTTCTCCAAAAGTTATGATTTAGTCTCCTAAAATTCAACCCAAAGAATTTTGCTCCAAGGTCACATTGCCTGGCCTTGATTTTTCTTCTCACCTCCAGCAAAATCCTGGAGAATATTGCCATAAGGTCACATGAATTTCCACTTCTCGCTCCTTGTTGTGTCCTGCTGCTTACCACAGAATCGCATTTTATTGGATGTCTTTTTTCTTTTCTTTTTTTTTTTAAGCCACAGAACTTAATTGTTAGGTACTTTTCCAGCACTCAGTGGTAGAGAATGAAGGTGGGCGACTTCGACACTGTGCCTGGGGACTCGGGGAGTGGGTTGGAGGGTGGTGTCATAAGGCAATTTCATCTGACTCTTCAGTCAACACACGTGTTATAAATGCCTTCAATCTGTCTCTCCTACCCCTTGATCTCAGGCACCTAGAATAGGGTCCAGCCCACCTACTGAGTGGAGCTCAGTGTCGGTGGCCTGAGTGAAGAATGTCCTCTTTTGTGGCTGACTTTGTTTCCCACTGCAAGAGGACTGACAGCTAGGATGTAGGTGATCACTACCGTCTCCGTTCAGCAACCTTCATACTCATGACAAGCACAAGGTATATTCGTTTCTAAACAAGGAGTATATTAAGCTCATAAAATAGTTTTATGTTTTCATTTACTCTTTTCATTCCATTCCAGAAATAGTCAGGCCGGCTTCACGTGCTTTGTGTACGTGCCAGGGGCTTGTGGCCGCAGAATAATGGGTCTTTAATAAAGAGCTGGTGAGAATCTCCTCATAAAGGGGGTCCGCCGAAATGACTCCCACCCCCCAGGGGCCCTCGGGGGCTCTCTTCATGCTTCTCCTCAGCTCCTTTGCTCCTTTCTCAAGTGGTGAGTCCCGCAGTCAGCACCCTGCAAAGCCCCAGCCACAGCAAGACACGGACATTTTGGTCTGATGTCCCACCGACATTCCAGCACGTGCCCTGAGCTGAGCTCCTTGCCTTCCTGTCACCCTCTGTACCAAGTACGTCTCCTTCCCAGGGACGTCACTGGCCCGCCAGTCATTCGTTCATCCCCTCCAGAACCCGGGAGACATCCTCAGCATTTCCACTCTGCCAAGTGCTGCCAGTTCTCATCACTGTCCTTAAGGAGTGTGTCTCCCGCGGTGCCGGAGCATCTGCCTGCCTGTCCCCCTCTGTTCCGAGTCGCCTTAGGTTGGGCCTTTTGCTCTCGTCCACGTGCCCGCCCTCCATGTCTGTCTTGCTCCTCTGCTGGACCCCGGCTACTCCACCAGGCTGCCGTGCCCTACGCCCCGCAGTTCCTTTTGCATTCCCCTGGCACTGCCGCGTTGGAATTTGATTTTTAAGCACTATTTAAAAACCAGTAAATGCCCGTTATTACCAAGGTCTCGGGGCTGACGTTCCCGAAAGCTGGAGGAAGAAAGCTCTGGACTGAAAAGCGGCTCGTGCAAAGGTCTTAGAAAGGGAGCAGATTGTCACAAGGGAAGCGGGTTAGTGGCCCTGGGGCGGAGGGCTTTGGAATAGAGTGAGGGGGGATCCTAGGGGACAGGAAGCTGGGTTAAGATTTTTATCCTAAAGGCCAGGGGCTTTCCATGGTTTGTAGGTGGACCTTCCCTCGGGGTAAGGCCAGGAGGCAGAAGGAGAAGTTGAGCGGTGAAGGCCGGCAGCTTATTTTCGATATGTGGGGTCTCTGCAAGGTGTGGGATCTCTGGGCGGTGTCAAGTGGGTGTGTCCACCAGGCAGTTAGAGAAGCGAGCCTGGCATTCAACAGGAGCTCTGGGCTGCAGGTGTGCGCTCAGGAGTCAGCTTACGAAGGTGAGTGTCTGCTGCCAGGAGGTGTGGACCTCTGCTTGTTCACTCGGCTAACGTGGTTCAGGCACCATTTCCTGAAAGAGTAGCAGTGTCTCTACCCTGTGGAGAACCATCTACTGGAGGAAAGAGGTGGCTGTGAATAAATGATTTCAGAGAGTGATGATGGTATTTTTTTTAAAGTAGAACAGGAATGGACACAGAGTGCGAAGGAGGCTCCCTTATGCAGGACGGTCAGAAGCCTGGTCTGGGGATGTGATGAGCAAGGGAACCTGCGTCTTAAGAGGAACAGCCTGGGACAGCAGAGCCTGGGGGTGTGCTGAGGCTGGACAAGATCCAGGGTGACAGGGCCCAGGCAGGACAGATCTGGGACTGCCCGAGGGTCCGAGACCAAGGCACCCAGGCTGCTGTGCTCGGAGTGTGCTGCCTGGTGGGCAGTACCACGGGCAGGTGTTCACAATGGGGGCAGAATGTGGGTTGTCCTTCCTTTAATCTGTAACATTTTAAGATGTTTTATTTCGAAATGATTTCAAACTTAACAGAACAGTTGCATGCCTGGTACAAGGAATTCCTATATACACATTGTACACGTTGCCCAGATTCAACAATTTAGCATTTTGCCATATGGGCGTCCCTTGGTATCTCACAGGGACCATCTTACTTACCAGAGAATGCTCAAGTCCTTTGTACAGATCGAGCTAGTGTTTGCATATACCCCCCTCATATCCTCTGGTGTACGGTAAATCGTATGTAGGTCATGTATGATGCCTGTTTTTATGCTATGCAAACAGTTATTATAATGTGTATTGTTTAGGGAATAATGAGAAGAAAAAAGTCTGTACGTCTTCATTTTTTCCCCAGATATTTCCTACCTGTGTTTGGTTGAATCTGCAGATTCACAACCTACTGGTATGGAGGGATGACTGTGTTTGCTTTCTTTTTCCTCTCTCTGCTATTTTTTTCTTAACCATTTTAAGAAAATTTGGGGGTAAATTGCTCTCTATTGCTTTACTGCTAAATATTTCAAATATTTTCAAAGAACAAGGACATTCTGTTACACAAATTCCAAACTCAATCATATTCAGGAACTTCAACCTGGACATCATGCGGGTGTTCTCTAACCTACAGTGTATATTAAAATGTCACTAGTTGTCCTCATTAAAACCCTTTAGTCTCCCCACGCCATTCTCCTGCCCTGTGAACCAGAATCACGTGTTTTCAGTCAGTTGTCATGTTTCTTCAGGAACAAAATAGAAAAATGAATCGTCTTGAAAATTTTGTGCAAGTTTGGGGTTTTACTTCACAGTACATCCTTGTCTGCTTCAACAACAAGAACGAAAGAGAATCCAACTTAGTACCATTTGGAAAAACAACTCCCAACTCAGTGTCTCATCTTGTCGACTAAAGGATCAGATGTTTTTGTCCCGAGTGCCCATCTTTGAGAGCCATGCTGCAGGACAGGGCTGACGGAGCACATCAGGTTTGGGGGCCTGGCCAGCCCTCATCTCTCTCTTGGTGTCACAATATTTTGAGAACCCAGAGGCACAGAAAGACAAGGATATAAATGCCCAGCATTTTTTTCTCCAGGGCTTTGAATGATCCCCAGGTGACCCCCCAGAAGAAATGTACAGAACACCCCGCAGAGGTGGCTGGGGAGTGTTCTCAGACCACACTGGGGCGTTACAGTGAGCAGATTTTCAGGGAGGGAGGGCTAGTTTTCATGGTATTTACAGCATCTCCAAACACTGGTCTTTTTTTTTACAATCTCAGGAAAATCCTCAACCCAGAACTTACTCAGTGGAGATGGCTGATAAATGCTCTCCTTTTTTTAAACAACTAAGAAGTTGATTTTTTGGTGGGGTGGGGTACTGGGGATTGAACCTAGGGGGCACTTACCCACTGAGCCACATCCTTAGCCCTTTTTATATTTTATTTTGAGACAGGGTCTCCCTGAACTGCTTAAGGCCTCGCTAAGTTGCTGAGGCTCGCTTTGAACTTTGGATCCTCCTGTCTCAGCCTCCTGAGTCACTGGATTACAGGTGTGTGCCACCGTGGCTGGCTAAGATATTGATTTTTATCTCTCCTGAATCTACCAAGAGTCTCAAATGGTGCTTATGCTAAAGTTATAGCTCAGTGGTAGCATGCTTGCCTAGCATGTGTGGGGCTCTGAGTTGGATCCCTAGCACCCAAAGTAAATAAATACAAAACAAAAAAGGAGAAATTCAAATTACGGCGGATTCCTTTGGAAATAGTCCTTATGTAGCACTTACCTTCACTCAGTGCTGTTCTTCAGTATTCACGTGATTTAATTCATTTTGGCCCCACAGCAGCCAGCCCTAGCAGGTATGTACCAAGAATTATCTCCATTTTACAGATGAGAAAACCGAGACACAGCCAGGTGAAAGAGTTTACCTAACACTGTGGTTTTTAAAGGATAATCTTCTTAGGTCCTTATGATGGGTACCTGAGCTCAAAATCAGCTTTATAATGATACAGAAATATCTCGAGTCATTTTTCATGGTGCTGATGTTACACAGACGCCTTGGCAGGTGTCAAAACAGTGCCACTGTCTTCCTCCTGGCTGTATACCCGCCACTTATACAAACGCCAGTTTCCACTACAAATGTCCTTAAATAAGCAACCAATGTTACAGATCTGATTAGATCTCCATGGCCCAGCTGGTTTTGCTAACATTCTCTCCGTGCGGACTGAGTGCCAGGCACTTCTGCCACCAGATCAAGGTGACGATTGTCTTGAGAGAAGCCACTCTCCCACAGAGCACTGCTTTACAAAATGAATGAAGGGCTGAGAGGTAAACGAGGGCTTTCAAACCTGTGTCTTTGGCACACATTTCTCAGAAATGAATGGAGTAGAATTGTCACTTCAAGGAAGCCAACCCACAGTGTTTGCTGCTGGTGATAAATTTTGAGCTTTTGAGCAAAAATTATAATTTTAGAAAACTTGTATCTGCCACCAGGAGCTTGACAGGCTCTTTAAAGTAGAATTCATACCAACTTTTCTGGTAGGAGCAATGGCGGTAAGAACGCACGTGTTTGGTGTTTGTAGTGAAATACGCTAACATGTGGGAGACCTGTGTGACTCACGAACCAGGATCTTCCTGGTGACCCGTGACCTGTGAGTGATACTATAGAATGATACATGTACAGGCTGGGGATGTGGCTCAAGCAGTAGCGCGCTCACCTGGCATGTGCGGGGTGCTAGGTTTGATCCTCAGCACCACATAAAAATAAAATAAAGATGTTGTGCCCACCGAAAACCGAAAAATAAATATTAAAAAACTCTCTCTCTCTCTCTCTCTCTTCTCTCTCTCTCTTAAAAAAAAGAAAAAGAATGATACATGTACAGGATTCATACAAATTATAAGAGAGACCAGTGGATTTTAATGTGACAAAGTTTGAGAAGTTCTTGCTGTGATTTCAAAGTTCACATTACAGCTAACCTTTATCGATTATTATTTCTCAAAGTATCTTGCCCTTGCATGGTTTTAAAAAAAAATGACAGTTCAATTAATTGTCGATTGAAAGTCAACCTTGAAGAAACTTTAAAAGAATTTTTTTTTTTTTGCACTAGGGATTGAACCCAGAAGGGCTTAACCACTGAGCCACATCCCCAGCCCTTTTTATTTTTCATTTTGAGACAGTTTCTTGCTAAGTTGACTAGGGCCTACCTAAGTTGCTGAGGCTGGCTTTGAACTTGTGATCCTCCCACCTCAGCCTCCTGAGCCTCTGGGATTGTAGGCATATGCCACGGTACCTGGCCAACCCAATTTAATGAGCCTTTCCTTATCAATAAGGTGACTAGTGATTTTAATCAACTAATCCAGGATTTCAAACTGTTCTTATGAGGGATCGTAGAGAATTCATTGTGGTGAGAAACTACCAAACATAGTGCTGTGATGTGAGTAAATATTTAATCATACCAGTAATTGCTAATATTTATTGACAGTGAGTTCTTGCTGGGGGCCAGGCACTTTGCTATGCACTAAATACGCACAAAAACGCCATGAAGAAGGTCCTCTGCATTCCTGTTTTACAGGTGAACAAACTGAGACACAAAGAGGTTAAGTCATTATTAAGCGATCGATTGAGGATTTGAACTTGGGCAGTCTAATCTAGAGTCAAAAACAGGATTGTGTGTATGTGTGTGGTCCTGGGGATTGAACCCAGGAGTGGTCAGACACTGAACGACATTCACAGCCCTATTTTATTTTATTTTGAGACAGGATCTCACTAAGTTGCCTAGGCTGGCCTCAAACTTATGATCCTCCTACCTCTGCCTCCTGAGTTGCCGGGATGACAGGCCCAGGCCACCATACCTGGCTCAGAGTCCAAACCTTTAATTACATTTTATGGAATTTAAATCAATTTGAGGAACAGAGTGATTTCTTTATATAATTGATAAGTTTTCAATCACTGTGGCTAATTCGTTTTTTATTTCCTGTGAAAAATCTTATTGTCTCTGCTTGCCCCCCCAGCTTTGGAGACTTGGCTCCAGCGTGGCTTCAAAGGACCTTTAAAGGTTCAGAAGGCTCCTGGTCATGCTTGGGGACCCACCTTTCTCAGGGAACCGTGGCCCGCCTCTCTGGTGGCCTGGGAGCCAGGGAATGTTCACGATGCTCACGGTGTGACCTCACATATTTTCACTGGCTTCACACTGAGGGGTACGGGCAGGTGTGACCTTGCCCTTTCCTCTGCCAGCTGGGGGCACGTGGCCCCCAGGCTTCAGGGCCACATGCTGGGAGTACAAGTCTTTCTCCAGAGTGAGTTATCCATGGGAAGTTGATGCAGGTAGACCAGATGGCTGACGCTGGCCTCAACCTGGGAAGAGTAATTCTGGTGGATCTGAGCCCTCTGGGCTGGCCAGCAACAAGATCCTAATCCCAGACAGAGCAGCAGAGGATGGACCCGAGGCTAAGGCTGGGGAGGTGCACAGAAAGAGGCTGGCCAGCTCTGCTCCAGCCAAACACTGGAGCTGAAGTGGGAGACGGGACCACAGGACCGTCAGACGCACCGTCTAATCCATTTTTAAAACCTCACTAATGGGATCCCTGCAGATGTGCCGAGGAATCACAGGCGCACGGCCTGGCAGGCGTCCCCCTCTGCCAGTGCCTTTGTGCCTCTTTCAATGCAGATTCTCTGTCATCTCAGCCCTCCTTTACCGAGCATCAGAATTTTGCGCTCTCACTGTGTTTTTGAGCACAGCATGAAATTAGTTCACAAAGAATATATCCACCAGTGACAGCATTTGGGGGAATACGTAATTTTCCTCTATAAATCATTCCATGAAAGTGACCCTCTGGGATGACGTTCTGTCGCTCTGCTTTGGCTTTGATGGATGTCGGAACAATGCTGCTTCTACTGGGGTGCTGGTCCTGGAGTCCCCCAGGGTCAGCTGTGCTCCCCTGATGTCCCTTGAAAGAACACACAACAGTGGCCCTCCTGGGCGGCAGATAAACGGATGTGTCTGCTTCTGTTTTCAACATTTCTCATGAGTCAATGAAGGTTTAACCTTAGTTCCAATACTTCCCCAGCATAGATGTCATCATTTCCAAGATGACATCAGTGGCATTTTAAATCATGGAATACTGTGCTGCGGGGAGCGGATTCTAGGCATCCTTGATTCCGTCCCCTCCTCTCATCTTGTCCCCTCATCCTCCACCTGGTACTGGGCAGGTAGGAACTAAGGAGATGTTCACTGGGGGAGTGCCTTCTCTCTGCAGAAGCCCTTCTGAGGTGGGAAGTATGTAAATTGATCAGCAGAAGGCCTTCACCAGTAAATTCTCTATCAAGTATTTTCTGGGAACATTGCTAATCTCAATCATTCCAAATCCCCGGTGGACATGTCACATCTAGTTGATAGCAACCCAGGGTCCCCTGGGCTTGGTACCAGTCTTCTGGATGAGTCTTCTGAGATACCTGGGCCAAAGGACGTCGCAGGTGCCCCCTGGAAATCCAGAACAAGAAATTTATATTAAAAGAGGACTTTTGGACCTTGACAAAGCTCCCTCTCTTCTTTGCACAGAGAGAGCTTCATACAAAGAGAGAGCAGCACAGTGTCCACCTCCCAGGAAAGTCAGCTTATCCCTTTTTTATTCTTTGATATCATTCAGAAGATCATAGATGATACTGATTAAAATGCTCAAGAAGCCACATTTCCACAGGAGACAGTTTTTGGTACTCTTCCTCGTTGTCTTATAGCTTCCATAATAAAAACCCTAACTCCATCTCTAGAACTTTCAAAGCCAGATAAAGACCCCTCTGCTTCAGGACCTGTCTTCCCTGAGGGCTACACCTGTCAGACTGCCCTCTCATCCGCCCCTCTCTCTCTCCCCTTCTGGCCCGACATTGAATTTCAGTAAGTTGCAGCTAATGTGGAATAGATTTCCGATGCTGTCCCCTCTCTGTGAACTATGAAGGCATGATTAGCAGGAACAATTAGCTGCTTTCACATTAAAAAGGAAAAAAAAATCAAAAGAATTAGATTTTAATTATTGCCCTATTGGCTATTACCTCTAGGAACATTGGCTCCTGCAATAGTTTATTTCTAAAGCAGGAAGAAAATGGAAAGGGGTTAGACATTAGAAGTCAGCCTTTGTTGGTATTTTTCCTTTTTCTTTTTCTTCACAAGGAAAGAAACCCAGCGCACTTTCAAAAGCCGAGAAAACACTCTCAGGATCGGGTAGGTCCCATCTGTGCATTTTTCAATGACATGCTTCAAGTACAGGAGCTGCAGTCCAAGGACCTTTTTTTTTTTAAAGAAAAAAAATGAAGGAAATAAAGAGAGATGTGGGTGTTACTGAGAGGGCCCCAGCTTGAAAGCTGTGGGGGAAGCCAATCTCTCGTTCCGTGTGCCCACCTGTCCCAGGAGCATGAGGAGTATGCTCTCAATTCCTGGAGGAAGTCTGATATTCCAAAGTGTCGCCCAGAATCCAGAATAGCCCAGTGGACACCTCAGCCTGGCTCTGACCCCAGCACCATGCTTTAAGAAACCACAGTGAAATTGATGGGAAGACAGTGAGCACCCTGCTCTGTCTTCTCTCCCGGGGTCGGGGGACATGGATGGAAAGAGTAAGACATTCTCAGAGAGCGTTCTGACCATCTGCACTTCTTGTGTATCTAGGGGAGCTGCTCCAATGACCTTCTCTCCAGACTTTTTTGGGGGGTAGGGTGGGGGTGCTTCTAAGCATCTTTTAGAAAATACAGGTCCTGGGGAAATGGGACAGCGCCTCTCTTGACGGCTGGAGATGTCTTGCAGGGGTCACCTAGCTTCCCGGTAGAAACTCAACTCTGACACAAGCTGAAATCTCCCAGTTTCTCCTCAGCCTCTTATCCCGTGACCGATTCCATTCACAGGAAAGCCACCTTTTCTGGAACCCGCTATGGCAATTCCCAGTCAGTGCGACCCAGGTTTGCGGGTCACCGTGACTACCAGAATTCTCCTTAAGAGGAATACGCACAGGGCAGATGTTGCCTGTAATGTTAGGGAAGTTTTCCACCAACTTTAGTTTACTGACCTTTTTGCCTTCTGTTTCAGGGAGTGGGTTTCTTTAAATTGTAAGAGAGAAGGATGGCTCCAGCCTTCCTTTAGGTACCATCCATCTCCACAGCGTCCCTTGCCTTGTGGGACGGAAACCTTCTCCTAGAAGCTAATGGCCAGCTCCTTGGTTTTTCACGCTGCCTTAAAGCTTAGCCTCGGGCCTGTGATCCAAACTCGACTGGGCTATAAATGAGAAGCTAATGATACAGAGATGTAGGGAATGCGTGAAATCCGTTCCAGCCAGGTGGTGACAGTAGGGACAGTTCCTCTGGCTTCCGGGATGCTGTCAGCACCAGGGTTGGTGAGAGTGAAGTCACACCCGACCAGCCGTGCCTGCGTGTGGGTGGGCATCCTTTCAGATGTGGTCTTCCGGCCCACCTGTGTGGCTCTCCTGGGGTGTCTAGGAGGTCGTCTTTGACACATGCAACTTCTGTTTAAATTTGCCAGTGCTGGTTTCTGTGGCGTTCTCCTGGGCACCATGCTGGGTCAGTTAGCATCTTGAAAGAAATGAGAGGGGTGTGCTGAGCGTTCTGGACGATCGTAGACTTCTCTGAGGTGGGGAGCCCCAAGTTCCCCTATTGCCTTTCCAGCCAGTCTGACTGAAGTGTCCACTTTGGCCTTAATCTCTTCAGCCGCCATACTCACTGTCTCCAGAAGGCAGGCCTGTTTCTCTCTGGAAAGCTCTGCGTGTTGGTGAAGTTGCCCTTAACTTTCTGCTTAAAACTATGCCCCACACATGGCAGGAACTCAACAAATATCTGTTGGACGGAATGATTGAACTGGGACGTCCTCACCTGGCTCCATATTCGTCCACAGTGGCCTTATGGGATGATCCAATCTCTTTCCCACATAATAAGCCTTCAAAAAGATGAGATGTTTATGTCGTCCGTCAGTTCCCACATCCCCTGAGGCGACATTTTCAGTGACTTGGTAGGTTGCTTCTCATTGGATGGAATGGCATCCGGAACCCAGCACCAAAGAGGGTCGTCCCCTTCTTTTTTTTCTATAATTAACCAAACTAAATTTTTTGGTCCACTCTGCTTTGTCACTGACTCCCAACCACATGCCAGTGAGGGCTGATAAATCACCTCCTGTTTTCTTGGAGTAGCGTCCTTGGATCTCAGTGGAACACCCACTGGTCTCTATGCCATTTCATTTGTTGGGTTGGTCCATCCAGCTTCATGAGATCTTTCCGAATCCAATTCTGCCATCAGATATAGGAACTAGGGGCTGGGCTTGTGGCTCAGCGATAGAGCACCCGCCTCGAATGTACAAGACCCTGGGTTCCATCCTCAGCACCACATAAAAATAAATAAAATAGAGGTATTATGTCCATCTACGACTAAAAAATAAATATTAAAAAAAAATAACAACATGTGAACTGAAGTGTGGCTAACGTAATTTGACAGCAAGGAGCTGCCACGTTCCCATACAGATGTCCTTAGATTTCTCTTCCACCACTCTCTGCCTCTAGAGCCCTCCACTGGCTAGGATGGTCCATGGCTGCTCCCCTGGCCCAGCACGGGGTGGCTGGGCCACAGCCGTCACCCCTCACCACTGTGCCCTGGGGCTCTCCCTCCATCCACCGTGCCCACGTTCACCTGCATTCAGCCTGTCTCTTGGTGGTGCTGGCCGTCTGCTCTCCATCCAGCCCCCACGTGTTCCGAGCAGCGTGGGCTTGGAAAACATTGCCGCAGTGTTTTCCGGTTGGCTGTGTTTCAGAACCTCTTTCCTTTCTATTTAAAGCTAAAGAAGGTTCATGGGGGAGACTGATTAAAATGCCAGAGAAGCACCATATGACATGCCTGTCACCTCGACATCTCCAGCAGCAAAGAAGTCTGGTGGCTGTTTGCCCTTTTGCCTGATTTGGAGTGTGGTGGGCCCTGATGATGTGGCGCTCTGTCACACTCCCTAGGAACCTGTGAGCCCCTGCTTCCTATTTCCTGTCCAGTGAACACATTGGACTATGAAGCACAGTCCAGGCAAAGCTTCGAGTTGTTGCCTTGATGAAGCTTTGGGTCACTTGCAGTATCCCCAGGCACTGGCTCATGTATTAACTCAGTGTCTCAGTGCTTTGTCAGGTGGCTGTAGGTCTGGAATATGGGCCTCATTCAGAGCAGCGCTGAGTAGGTAGCCTTAGAATGGCCGGTCCTAAGACCTTGTCATGACATTTGAAGCCTGTGAACTTGAGAGATTTCCCCCCGCCCCCCAAGTACTAGATGAGTCTACAATTTGATTTCTGTGCTTTTAAAAGCAATTGTATAAAATACGTTGAACAAGGGGGCAGCCGTCTTGGAACTCTACCACAGGCACAAGGGAGACAGGTTTCTTTCAGACACTTTTGGTTCATTATCAAGGAAGAAAGGAGATGCTCCAGGTGTGGACTTTCATCAGCAGACAGATGCATTGGGGCTCAGAAAGAGGTCTACCAGCGAGAGCTGCGCCAAGATGGCCAGCCTAGAGGAGAGACCTTCTTCGCCTTCTCCATCTGTCTGCTGCCTGGGCTAACCGTCTTTAGGTTCTTTGTGCCGGGAAGCAAGGGGAAGCCGGCTAAGCTGTGATTCTGCACACTGCAGTGGGGAGATTAGGAAGTAACAGTGTAGTCCCATCTCTCCAGTCGCAGTAAGCGGTCCCAGCCTCTCCTGGAAGGTGCTTCACTGAAATTAAGGCACCAACTAAATATTTGATGTCCACTACCCTTTCCTGAGACCCCGATGACTTAGAAGGTACTTGTATTATCTGTCTTGTGTCCTTTCTTTGTCCTTTCCAATGCAGAGAGTTTTTCTACCCTTTGAATGAGGTGTATCTTTGTGCCTCATTATGGATTTTAAATGAAAGTGGAGCCTGAATCTGTCCTGCCCTCTCTTCTGTTGTAGCCATCCTAACCCAGCTCGGGGGTGCTCAGTTAGAACGCTGATCATTGCTGACTCATATACTCTCACCATATTCTCTGCCTTGCCTGTTTAGATAGGGTGCGCCATTGTGTGTGGTCTGCATTCAATAATATTTATTGTATCTTTGGATCCAAACATAATATATCATCAATAGCTGATTTTTAAAGTGTTTTCTATAATGCTGCGTGTAAAAAAAAAAAAAAAAAAACAACTCATAAACTAGTAGCAGAATTCAAGTATTTTCCAGTGCCCCCTATTTATACTTATTTAAGATACTTTATCTAGTGCCATAAGAATTAGGGCTTATTAAGGTTGGGGTTATGTAATGCTCTGAAAATTTGTTAATTTTTGAGGAGACAATAAAATAGAATAGATTGAGTTCTTGTGTGGCTTGAATCAGCCATCATCTGACTTCATACCCCACCACAAAATACTGTATTTACACTGAAATAGTTATCTCTATAGCACAGAAGTATATAGTTTTACCTTGACCCAGTGACCCATTTAGGATAAGATAAACTTTTACTTTTTTTTCTGAAAGAGACAATGGCAGAAGCCCTCGGCAAATAATGGACACATCCACCTTTTAAAAAGCTTTCCTCTTCCCTCCTTCTCATCCTCTGTCATTACTTGCAAAAATCAACGGCTGTGCGGAATGAGTAGCGGGGGTCTTCACCGAGCAAGGTGGGCAGCTGTCTGGAAGGATGAATTCGTTTTGAATTTCTGTCCTGCCTCGGCAGGAAAAAACATCTGTTGAGATAATTTATTAAGTGTTCTATTTAAAACTGTATTTATTTTCATAAAAAAAAATTCTTGTAACATTAGTTTGCCAAAATAGCTTCGTTAAATTGTAGGAAGGAGTTGGAGTAAGAAATCCTGTAGAATGACCAAAGGGGTCTTTTTAATTGCCATTATGACCATTTAAAAGAAGAAGGGCAGGAAGAGGAAATTTTGGTGCCTGGCACTAGATTTTAATTGAGAAGAGAAAATTGAATAAATTTAACCACAACCTCACTGGGTCCCTTTTGTGATGTCTTAGCCTGGGGCAGACTGACACATCAAATAGGTTTCAAAGATCCCTTTTATGTTTGTAAAATATTGTTTTACCCTCGGCTTCTACACAGTGTGGAAAGCATGAAGGACCCAGACAGGACTGTGGAAGTCCCCCACTTCAGTCATTTGGGCTGGTGTGGGCCACACTGGGGAGCACTGCCCGAAGGATGGACTGAGGTGGTGCCCACCCCAAACACGCCTGGGATGCTGAAAAATTAGAGGAGTCTGTAAAAGTGGGTTCTTAGTCCTCCAGGATTTGAGAAACATTGTAAGGGGTCGAAGTGGGCCCTGTGATTTTTTTCCTAAACCATGAAACCTAGAATCTGTAAAGACGGGCATACGTTAGCCCTAGTCAGTAGAAAATACCCCGGGAAGTTATCTGTGGGTGAAATAGTGCGCTGCGGGGACATGCCCTGGCAGTGGCCTGGAGCATCCCAGCAGGTTCTGTGAAACCGGAGAAGTAGACCCTTTGGTTCAGAAATTTTAAAAAGCAAATGCAGCTGGGTGTGGTGGTACATGCCAGTGATCCCAGCAGCTCAGGAGGCTGAGGCAGGAGGATCTCCAGTTCAAAGCCCAGCAACTTCACCCCTGGATTCACTCTCTGGTGTTCCCCCACCCCAAAAAAGAGAAGGTATAGAAAGTTTTTAAAAGCCTAAGGAAACTTTAGAATTGCTTATACCCAGGCTGATAACAACAGAGCTCCAGAGAGGGGAGCGGAAGCTTTCAAAACTAAGCAGTGAAGAAGAATCATGTGACCAGTGCAGGGAACAAAACTTCTTTCATAATCTGCCGCGGCCCCTTGATGGAGGGAAACAGAAGAGGCTGACGGGAGTGTCAGCAAGAAAATAGATCATAAAGGAAGGTCTCTGCAAATTGCAAAGTCTCTTTAAAAATAGCAATATATATATATATATATATATATAGTAAGACTATAAAGAAAAGTAAGGGCTGTGGCAGACGCTGCATTTGGGGTGGTGAAGAGATGGTGACGAAATACACGAGGAGCACAATTATTTATGGTCACAATGCTGCCTTGTAAGCTGCTTAGGCACACAAATATTTATTCTCGTGTTTTTCTTTTTGGGGGCTAGGGACTGGGACTGAGCCCAGGGATGCTTAACACTGAGCCAAACCCCAGCCCTTTGTTTATTTTTAATCTTGAGGCAGGGTCTCACTCAGTTGCCTAGGACCTCACTAAATTGCTGAGGCTAGCCTTGAACTTGTGATCCTCCTGCCTTAGCCTCCTGACCTGCTGAGATTACTGGCAGGAGCCACTGTGCCCAGTTTCACTGTAATTTTTTTCACAGGTATATATGTGTTAGGGACACTCTTGTGTGTATGATAAATTTCAAAGTAAAACATTTAAGAAAACAGAAACATGGAGTGGTTAAACACAAAGAGTCTGTCAACCAGGAATACACTCAAGCATAATAATGACAACTCACAGATCTCGATGTCTTCTCATGAGTCTCTGTAAGCACTTTCTGTGTAATAACCCATGGGATGTGCAGCATGTTGTCATTCCATGTGTTCAGGAGGAGAGGGAGAGAGTGGCCAGGGTACAAATCCAGCTCCTTTAGCTCCATGGTCCGCCTTCGCGGTTGATTTTGCGACACTGCTGGTATCGTACACGAAGACAGACGTTGGAAGCTGCAGAAGAAGAAACAGAATCAATGGTGACATCAGTTTAGAGCTCTTGACCCAAACCTGTCATTTAACTGTCTGCATTATTGAAAATCTGGTCTGTTACCAGTACATTTTCTTTCCATAAGAAACACAGAGAATTAAGATCTGTGAGTCACTTCCATCCGGGGGCAGCCAGGGAGTTCCATTAAAGGAGAGAATCACTGAGTGGAAAGGGAGAGATCAGTCAGTACAGAACAGGCCTTCAGCTCCAAAATGAACAGGTGTGGAAGAGTGATGTCTGGCCCGGCGACTGTGAGTGAAAACAAAGTAATAACACTTAAGAGAGACACACACACTTTAAAAAAGACAAGATGGGTGGAAATGGATGTGTTAATTGTGATAATTGTCACACGTGTGTGTGTGTGTGTGTGTGTGTGTGTGTGTCAAATCACCATGCACACCTCGAAGGTTTATAACATGCACATAATTTTTATTTATCAATTAAATATTTTAAAATAAAAAATACTTCATACATAGTTTTTAAATTTTAAGGAAAAATAATGCTTAGAGTATTGTTTCTATATGGGCTACTACCTAAGGATCCCAGGTAGATTTTTGAGAGACTAAATAAATTACTTTCTATTATTATTATTATTATTATTATTATTATTATTATTATTTTATTTATTTTGGTACTGGGAATTGAATCCAGGGATGCTTAACCACTGAGCCACATCCCCAACCCTTTATATATATATTTTTTTTTTTTATTTTGAGAAAGGGTCTTGCTAAGTTGCTGAGACTGGCCTTGAACTTGCAATCCTCCTGCCTCAGCCTCCCTAGTTGCTGGGAGTGCAGGCGTGCACCACCACGCTTGGCTGAATTTCTTAATAAAAAATAGTTCTGTAAATAACATATGTAGATCATCAAAATGTTTATGAAAATACTCTGTACTGAAGTTATTTGGTTGAAACTGAGCTCTCCTGTGATTACAGGTGACAGGAAGAAAAAGCAGTACATCAAAGTGGAGGGGTGACAAATAGAGAAGACAACAATAAGGGCTCAGCAGATCCAGGTCTAGATAATGACAGATAACTATTTAAATCCTCTAGGACGAGGTGCTGGCTGGGGAATCTGGCTCGTTAACATATTCATAAATCAGTGTTTCAAAAACTTTGTTGTAATGCAGGAATTTCCAAGGGAGCTTGTTAAAACTGCTCTTGGATCCCTCCCCAGAGATTCCGCCTCAGTGGGTCTGGAGCGGGCCCAGCCATTGGCAATCTTCACCACGGTTCTGGACGACTGTGCCACGGGTGGTTCCTAGACCACGCTCAGGAGAAAAAGAAGAAGAAGGAGGAAAAATTCCACACTCAAATGATGTGATTCTAGAAGACAGGGCTCAGAGTGACATGTTTGCAGATAACTAAGTGTCTTCTGAAGAGTGCTGTGCCGACGTGGTAAGGAGAAATCAGAGAGGAATCCTGAAAGACTTGAGTGGGCTGCGAGGGGAAACATCTGCTGCATTAGGCTCAGGGAGGAGAACACTGTTCCAGGAGTCATCCAGACTCCATTTAGAAATGTGCTGAGGACAAAGGAAGAGCAGGACCGTTTTATTTCGGCGAGTTTTCCAAAATGCAGTTTAACCCAGGCATATCCTTTGAAGCCCCTTGTTAATAAAGTAGGGTCAGTGGTCAGTTTTTCTGTTACCAAGGAACAAGCCACCCCAAGCTTCAGAGGCTTGAAACAACCATCTACCCCTGGTCCCGACTCTAGGCCTGTCTGCCTAGGCTGGCTGGGCCCAGCTCCATGCTGAAGGTCACATTCAGATCAAGTTAATCCTCCAGCATAGGCCTGGGGCAGGCCCTGTTCACAGTGATGGCAAGAGGGCCAGGCGCCCTGAGCAAGCACATTTGAAGCCTCAGTTCCATCCTGTCTACTGCATCCCGTGGCCAGGCAAGTCCCTTAGCCAGCCAAAGGGTTGGCCAGGGTCCCCCACCCACAGTGGAAGAGGTGGGGGGTAGAATATTTCATCCTAAGAAACAGAAAGTTGATCTGATCCAAGCTGGGGTTTTTGTATGTACATGTTCCAATGTTGTATTCCTATATCGTAATGTTTATGGCGTCTCCAAATCACAATATCAACCTTAGTTGATTTTTCTAGTGAGCTCCTGACAGAAGGACTCGGAGGAGCCTCTGTCTGCTTGGAAATACACAGGCACCATGATATCAAAAAGCCCTGTAGTTCGACGTCTGAGAACGCCATGATTATATTGAACATATTCCCCCAAATTAAGTAATACAGAATCACTTGATAATCAGCATAATTATTTTAGGATTAAAAATTATTCAGTCTCATAAACAAGCTTAATGACAATTGATCACAATGAATGCAAATCAGCTGGGTGCAGGATCACGTTCTGATTCACCCTGAATCACTGTGAGTGGCACAATTACAGCAACCGATTACAAATGAGCTCCCAACTTAAGTGCCAATTGCAATGAGTCACTTATTTAGAGTGAAAGATGATCAGATTTGCAGATTATTTTCCCTTTAAGAAAATAAATATTCATCTGGACAGTCTTCTTGGGACTTGTGTACCTTTGCAAATGGCTTAGTATAGGACAGAAGGAAAGATTGGGGTTCCTCCAACATTTTTTTTTTTAACTTTTATTTTTCAAAAAAAACCAACTGAAGAAAAATCTGTGTGTGCGACACTGCATTATTGTTCAGAAAATATCCACTTCCCTCTCCACCAAAGACTGAAGAATTTAATAAGAGGTACTCTATAAGACAAAACTCATTCGTTTCTTTTTGTTGTGGTTTGAGATGAGGGTCTCTCTACATTGCCTCCCAAATAGGTAGTACCTCAGGCGCATGCCGCCAGAGCTCATTCATTTCTACAAGTCATTTCAATGCCAGAAGAAAGGAGAATCCATTGGTTGTCTTCTCCTTGCCTCTGTGTCAGAATAGCTGTGTCAGAATAGGTTTTTCTAAAATACTCTACTTTTTCCAACTGTTACTATCTCCTAAATCCTTTGAGAGATGTTAATAGCATTAGACAAGCTTATGCATAATCTGATATCCTGATAATCATCCATCTCACATTCCTGGGTTTAGGACTGGGTCTGCACAGTACCCGTGTGGTTATCAATTTAAGAAAGGATTAAGTACCAAAAGATTTTTTTTTTTTTGTAAGCTGATTTTCTGAAACTTAAAACATAATTTCTCAAAGACATGATGATATGAATACTGGTATAATTCCATAATAGTCCATAAGGATCAACTTATCCCACACTGCAGCCAAAATGATACTGAGGTAATATTTTGATTACATCTGTCCTTCTTTCAAACCATCATTGTTGTTCTGTTCTCTATTGGTGGGGGTAGAAGTCACTCTGCAGGGTTTTTTTTTTTTTTGCGGGGGGGAGGACATACAATTTATGTATAATAAAATCCACCAATTTTGAATGGACAGTTCTGTGAATTTGATAATTTCAACATCTGTTTCATCTCACTGTTGTCATCTGTTGTTTTTCCCCATGTGAGTTGGGATTTTCCTGGTTCTTCATATGCTCAGTAATTTAGACTCGCATCTTGGACATTTTAAATATTGTGTCATGAGACTTTGGTTCTTGTTTAAATTGCATTTTTTAAATAACTTTATTTATTTAATGCGTTGCTGAGGATCGAACCCAGTGACTCACGTGTGCTAGGCAAGCGCTCTACCACTGAGCCATAACCCCAGCCCTTAAATTAGATTTTAAACTTACCAGTAGGGTATATTTGTCACAAGTAATGATCCACTACTGATAGGTTACAGTCATTAAAAGCCAATACTGTATTTAGATTGACCTAGGTTTTGCCTGGTGTTTTTTTTTTTCTGTGCCAGGATCCCGTCTAGGATAACACACCCTTAGCTGTCATGTCTCCTTAGACTCCTGCAGACTATGACAGTGTCTCAGACTTTCCTCATTTTGGATGACCTTGACCCTTTTAAGGCACATCAGCAGGTGTTTGTAGAATGGTTTGGTTAGGTTTTGTGTGATGTTCTCCTCATGGTGAGACCAGGGTTGTGGGTTTGTGGAGGAAGACCCCAGAGGGGCTGTGCCTTTCATGTCACCAGGTCAAGGGTACATGCTTTGAACACGCTTCGCCACAGTTGACATTGACCTCTATCACTTGGTCCGGAGTCTTGCCGTGTGTGTCCACTGTAAAGTGGTTCATTCCCCCATTTCCCATCCTGTACTCTTTGGGAAGAAGTCCCTCTGTGAAGTTCATACTTAAGCAATGGCCTGTCTTGCTTTAGCTCCCTGAGGGCAGAAGAGCTACATACATACATTGTTTAAATTCTTGGGCACAGGTTTATCTATTCTTCCCCATTTATTTAACGACTCATTTATTCATGTCGGTATAGAATCATGGATCTTGACTTCACACTTGGAGTTGAAGTCCAGTACTACTTTATTTTTCTGTTCCAGCTTTGGCCCTGAGGGTCTCCTCTGGTCCCCTTCAGTTGTCCTGTGTCCCTCTGACATGCACCCCTCTGTGGTGGTTTGGCTCGGGTTTTATTGAGCTTACGTGTCCTCTTGCTGAATTTAACTGTTCTTTACTCTGGTTAAAAGTCTTCTGTCAAACTTGTTGTAATTATTCAAACCATGGGTTCTCTTAAACTTTTTTGGGGTAACGGCTTTATGGGATGTGCCTCACACTTCTTGCTCTTCTCTTTTGTGCAGTACCCAGTTCAGAGGTCACCTGTGTAGTCCCAGAACCAGGCAGCCACCACCATGATCAGTATTTGAGCATTCCCGCCACCCTCCAAAGAACTTCATCTCTTCATTCTTGTTTTTCATTTTAGCTGTCAAATTTATTTTTTCCTCTGTTTGTGCTGTTTTTTTTTTTTTTTATTTCTTAAGAATTACTTTCCTAACACATGGTCATCCCAATTTTTACCTCTGTTCTCTTCTAGAAATTTTGTATTCTTGTTCTTAACATTTAAATCTAAGATCCTTTTCAAGGTGAATTTTTTTTCACATGCATATCCAGTTATTCTGGAACCATTTTTTGAAAAGATAATCTTTTCCTTACTGAATTACCTTTGACAAATTAACCTTTCCCCAAAACGAATCGATCATCACCTGCAGGTCAATTTCTTAACTTTCATTAAAAGTTTTTGGGTAATTCGGTAAAATGCCTTTTATATTTTGGGAGGGTGGCCATGGCCTCTAGACCCGAGGTTGACCCACGGACCTGAATCAGGGATTGGAAGGCTGCAGTGGAAGGTGGTTGTGAGCTCTGACTCCTACCCATGTGTTTATATGGATTTCGTTACATGGATTTTTCTGAGATAATTTTGTAACTGCATACCTACCTAGTTGCTATGCCGACTTGTTTTACCCAAGTTTATTCTCTTTATTTTACTTCCTACTCTGTGTTAATGCAACTTAAGGGTCGCTAAAGACAGACAGGATTGCTAATCAGTTGTGAGATAGTATTATTAGACAAAAGCAGTGGGCAGATGAAGGTGAGATAGAAGTTTTGAGAAAGTGTTCCGAAGGACCAAAGGCATCTCTCAAGAGGCTAATGTCCATGGCTGGATGCTTCGCTAACTCCTTTGTAGGCAAAACTAGAGTAATGTAGGCTGCAGATTTTTGGAAATCACTGGCTACATGCACATCTGCTCCTTCCATGGTTTTTGTTTTTTATAGGGTTTCATTTATAATTTCATCCATATCTCTGCATTTAAAGAAGTTAAATATTTGGCTAATGTTCCTCCCACCTGACTTCCTTCAAGTTCACCCTAAACTACTCATCAAGTTGCTTAAATATGATTTGTAATCTTAAAAAGCCTTCTTATGACCTATTACAAAAGTAACCTTTTCGTTTAAAATGCGTGCCCCAAACACGGACCATTTGAGATCATATTATTTATTTCCAGTAATCCTCTATTGAGTTCCTGCTGCATCCACAAGGCACTCTGTGAAGTTATTAAGTTGAATGAAACTAATTTTTAAAACTTGTTTGAAACCTCGGGTATTTCTATTATGAATCTGTAGTTCTGTGGTCTCTTCTAGGTTTGGTAATTTTTTTTCTGAACTTTGGAATTAACTTGTGACATGAGTTTTGAACCGTGATATAAGCAATGGGCTTCAGGTTGCTCTTCTGTCTCACAAATTGAAATATGTATCACAAACTCTGTTCTTGATTTGCCAGACAGACGTCTCTGTGGTACTGGCCCAACGCAGTGTTAGGTGCAGTTGGCCCACCCTTGGGTAGATGCTAGAGTTTATTCCAATGGAGACTCTTTTGCTTATGCAGTAGGATGCATCCTCTTTGATGACCCTGTGAATAACGACTTTGTGAATATGATTTTAAAACTCAGGCTGAAATTTTAAGTCAATGACACAGTTTAGGGGACAGAATGACTTTCCTAATCTTGATCTTCTAAATTAATGTTTGCGGTGTTAATTCACTCAATTCCTTTCATTTGCTCCCTGTTTTCCCAGCTCTGCGACTCTCCTGGTGTCTTCTGTCTCTGGAAGGGTTTTTCTTTAGGCCTCTACTTCTGTTCTTTTGAGTTTAACTGAAGGCACTTCCCCAGGATGCTCCTCTTGGTGAGACAAGAGAGCTAACTCCACCTTCAGACAAATATTGCTTATTCTTAGCCTTGAGAAGCCAGCACAAACTCCTGAGCGCTGACGTAGTGTCCATAGGAGTGGTTCAGGACACTGATGTGGTCCACACAACTGGATATGGACCGTGGAGCTACCCAGCTTCCTCTATTTCTCCTCATCTATTAAATATGGACGACAGCAGAGTCTACCGAATAGAAATGTGGTGATTGAATGATACGATGAGTGTAAATCACATATCAGCGTACCTGGAATATTATGATACCCAGTGAGGCTAGCTAGATATGACTGATATTGTGCAATCGGTTTGGATCAATTGATAAATCTAAAACAAGACGTGTTCAACAAGTTCTGTATTGTCACCTATGCATGCCGCCGTCTGGAACTGTTCACTCCTTCCGACTCAGAGCATTATCCCCTGCTTCTGAAAGGGTGAAATGAATATTGTGGTTTAAGTATAATTCAAGAAACTGTAAACATCAAGGGATTCAATAGGGAAAAAAAAAAAAAAAGATACTCAAATGAGAAAAAGAAAGGGGTTTTAGAAACCATTGGGCTGAAGTAGAAATTGCAAGCCGGGCATTTTTTTTTTTTTTAACCTGCTGTAGGGCCATATGGTTGCTGAATGTGTTGATGCTGGTTTTAAGATTCTTGAGTATTTTAAACTTGACATGTTATTTTTTTAATGATTTCAAACATCATTTCTTCCAGAGCCTTTTCCCAATGTTGCTGTAATATTGAGCAGATGGCTGAGCAGCATTTACATTTGCATTTTGCAGTACTGCCATATTATTTGCAAAATTTTTTTTCAAAAAAACCTTGTGATTCTTTCTCTACCTTTTCAGAATGGCTGCGATGAAATTATAAATAGGTTCTTCCAAGGGTCTTGGGGATGTGGTAGAAATTAGGTTCACATATTGCTGCTGCTTTTCAATTTTATGTTGTTCTATTTTTGGCTTTTACACCTCCTGTTAGGAGGATACTGTCTCCTTTTAGGACTTTTCATCCTCAGTACTGAAAGTCCTCATTATTCCTCTGTGATATGAGGTCACGGTGGTGCTGACGGGAACCGGCGGGCTTGGGCCGGCCCCTCTCACATCCGCTGTTCGCTGTCCTCGTGGGCCCTGGCCACTCTGAAGGGAGGGTTTGTTGCCTGGCTCCTGAGAGGTGGGCTGTGTGTCCTGCTCATCACTCAACCCCAGTCCCGGGCCCTGGTCTCGGCAGTCATCTGAGAGTGAATGAACAGCACCTGAATTAAAGTGAATCAGCCACTTTCTAGAAACATGAATTTGTTCACAAGCCAAATATGAGTCCCCTGGACATAATCCCTTTCTCTAATCTTTTAACTTTTATTTTACTCGGTGTGTGTTTTCAGAAAGGGCTTTTCCAGCGCTATTCTCTGGATCTCCTTCGCCTCCTTGGTTTTGTGTTTTTTTTTTTGCGGGGGGGATTGTTTGTTTGGTGTTTGTGTGTGTGTGTGTTGTGTATGTGTGTGTGTGTGTTGGGTTATTTTTCTAAAGATTGGCTGTAGATATTAAATAGACACTCTCTTGGATTTTTTTTTCCTTGTGGGCACAGTGGGATTGGTGCCAACATAAAGGCATTTTCTTGCTTAACAGATTGGAGGCAGGAAGCAGGCGAGGCCGTATTGATCAGAACTGACTCCAGGCCTGTCCTTTGAAAGGTCTGTGATCATGAAAAATAGGTCCACCAATATCCTTATTAAGAGTCCTTGATTTTTTTTTAAATGAAGAACGAGGACTCGCTAAGGTGCAGGCGTGGCAGGAGGGTGGTTGGTGTGGCAGGCCATGCCAGGCCTGGCCGCCAGGCCTCTGCTTCATCTTCATCTGGGTTTGCTCCCAACGCTTGTCATCCCCAGCCGGTGACTTGGGTTAAATGTCTTCATGACTTGAGGCTGTGTTAAGAGCAGCTTGGACTTAGACCTGCACAGATGCGGGGGGAATTAACATTGAGAGTTCCTCTCTGCCACGGGAGAGAGGACCCTTGGCTCTTGTTATGGTGAAGCGTTGGCGGGTGTCTGCTCTAATCGTGGTGAAGTGGGAGTCGAGAACACACTTTGATTGCTACAGCCACGTGTCTAGAGAGCATTTTCAGTGTCACTGAGTAGGTCTTCACAGCCATTAGAGTTTCCCAGGAGAGGAGCGGCAACTTCATCTCGGCTGAATGAAGACTTTGATTTCTCCAAAGCCAGAATTGCAAAAGGAGCTAGGAAGGGAGGGTCTTTGTACTCTGCTTTGAAGTTTCCCTCCCGTGAGCCTTGGTTTTGCCACTGGCGAGCCCATGAGAAGCGTCACGCGGTGCTCAGAGTAGGAGATAAAGCACTATAAAAGGCAAACCCCAGCACAGAGGTAGAAATGAGATTTTTTTGGTGTGAAATTTTTTCTTTTGCTGACCTTCACAACACACAACATTTTCAAAATAAACCATGTATTCAGGTAAGATTTGAGGAACCAGGAAAAGAAAATGAAAGAGGGTAGCTGGAGTTTAATCATGACCACTGCAGAAGGATTAGTTAAATCCAGCAAAGCTATGGTGTGTCATGGACTGCCAGGGCTTGCGACCTCACTTTGGAAAAATCCTGGCTGTCTTGTATGAAGAATTATTTATTCTTAGGCAACATAGGCTTTGCCTGTGTTTCAGCCCATTTTGTGTTGTTGTAGCAAAATACCTGACACCTGGTACTTTATAAAGTAAAGAGATTTGTTTGGATCACATAGTTGCTGGAGGGTCCAAAGAATGTGGTGTCAGTGTCCTAGCAAGGGATCTCTTGGCAGAGGGGAAGAAAGGGATATGGCTT
Organism: Callospermophilus lateralis; assembly: GCF_048772815.1. Classification (NCBI taxonomy): domain Eukaryota; kingdom Metazoa; phylum Chordata; class Mammalia; order Rodentia; family Sciuridae; genus Callospermophilus; species Callospermophilus lateralis. The sequence continues at coordinate 98,049,291 of NC_135318.1, read as the reverse complement.
CTTACAGAAGAGACCAAGCATGCAAAGTGACATTGCTTTATAACCACATATTATCATGAAAACTAGCTCACTTTGCTAGACCAGCATCAATCCCTTCTGAGGACAGCATCCCTGTGGCCTAATGACTTTGTGCCAGCCCCACCTCTTGAAGGCCACTACCTCCCAATGTCACCATTCTGAGGACCAATCGTAGAACATATGAACTTTGTCCATGCCATAGCAGATGTGTGAGGCTTAAGATGATAATAAATGCTGCCTTCGTGTAGTGTTTTCCTCAGTAATGAGTTTAACCCATGGTTTGCTGCATGCTATACCCACGTTACCTTTCTTCATGCAAATAAATATTGGCGATCTTTGTAAGTGGTTCTCTTTACATGTCTTTAGTTAGCATCTTCCATAGCTTGCTGATAGAACTGATCATGCTTAAAGTTAGTAAACCTGCCTCCCTCTAAGCCTTGATGATGTCAGCACATTACCTGAGGTCTTAAAAAATAATTAAGTAAACAGGTTGCAGTAGATTTTCTTGTTTAAATACTTTCATTGATTTATTATTAATTAATCTCTCAAATTTCTATCAGCTAATGCCTTTAGTTTACTGGATTCCTACGGCTCTTGCTCCACACTCTCGGTCGGTGCTGGTAGGACGCTGTTCTCAGCATTCTCTATAGGGCTTTCTTCACAAGCACCTTGTGGCCGACATACCGTATTGCACTAACCCTGAAGACACAGAAGTGTGCCTTTAATCATTGTCTTCATTGAAAATTATTGGACATGACCGGAATTTTGAATTATAGTCTTCAAACCGGAACAAATCGGACACTTGAGAGGTGTGAGTTAATAACTAGCAGCCCATTTATTCAACTTCCAGCAGAACCTATGATCATTCAGACCCCTTCTCTAAATGGATGCTTTTAAATGTGAAAACGAACTCTCAGGAAGCTAAAAGGACCCCTGCACATTCCCACATTGGTCCCAGCTCCTGTGGGTGCACTGACCCAAGGTAAGTCTGGGCCCTCTTCCAGAGCAGCGAGCATGAGGTCTCCATGTGGCCGGCCCCTTCACTCCTCTCCTTCCCGGGACAAGCATCACTCCTTCCGTCCTCTCTCACCTGCTGACCCAGCACCAGTTTTGCCATGCGCACCAGACTCTCCCAGCCCAGCAGCATGGCAGACAGGACACACACAGTGATCACTCAGAACAGTGAGGTTCTCGCAGTGGGGGCGGGAACCTGCCATGTACAGGTTTGTAGGTGGGGAGCAGAATGGGGAGGGGCTCTTAAACTACATCTTGGTGATCAGAGGCAGCCTGCTCAGCAGACGTGTGGTGGACGCACAGGTGGCTCTGTGCACGCTGCCCCACCCACTGGTAAGTTTTTCCTACAACATTTCATCTTCTGTACTGGATCAGTACATCTCCTCTTATTAAAATCTAAACTCCATGTGGGCCTGAAGTTTTATTTATGCACTCACGAATCTCTGGCATCTAGAACATGCCAGACACATCCTAAGCACACAATAGATATTTGTTGAACAGTAGTCCACAGGTAAAGCTTGTCTGTTAGCCACTAGTTCATCTAGATTCATACACTTCTGTCTACTCTCCGAGAAATCTCGAAGACCTTAACAGTGCCTTGCAGAAATCCAGACACATGAAACTTAAGACCAAAGGAAATCTGTAGAGATAACATTGTCTGATCTTTGTGAACTCCTGTTGTTTTCTACTAATTATTGCTCTTTCTTTTCTAAGTATTAAAACACTAAAACAACAAAAAAAAAATTGTGATTCTAAAATTCTGTGTATATGATTCCGAAATAGAATAACTCTTCCTACTTACTGCTCTGTTATCAAGTAGAAGTTGCTGGTAAATGCTTCGTGCATTCCCTCATTCGATCCTGCTTTTAGTAGGTGCAGTTATTATGCTGCCTTCAGAATGAGAATGATGAGCTGGGTGCAGTGGCACACGCCTGTAATTCCAGTGGCTGGGGAGGCTGAGGCAGGAGGAGTGTGAGTTCAAAGCCAGCCTCAGCAAAAGCAAGGCACTAAGCAACTCAGTGAGACCCTGTCCCTAAAGAAAATACAAAATAGGGCTGGGGATGTGGCTCAGGAGTCGAGTGCCCCTGAGTTCAATCCCCAGCACTACCCACCCCCCCACAAAAAAAAAATGAGAAAGGTGAGGCCTGGAGAAGTTAGGTAAACTCCACAGAGGGGGCACCTGTGACAAATGGAAGAATTAAGTTTGCAAAAACCCAAGCTGCTGCCTGCTGCCCCAGACATCCTCTGGTGTGATTGTGGGGACCCAATCTTAGCAAATTTAGGGGTCTGTGGTTTGGGAATCTCCCTTTGGCTGGAGCATTTGCCTCTTTCTGATCTGGCAATGGCTCCCTAAGATGTTTATTCTGCGGTCATATCATCAGCCTCCTTCAACATGGTTACTGTTGTGTGTGTGTGTGTGTGTGTGTATACGCACGCACATGTGTGCACCATGTCAAGTGGCTAAAAGCACTCCCTTAGTATTTCCACCCAAGACACCAATTCCCTCCTAATTTCTTCTCTCCTAACTTTGAAGATGGCTCTTGATGTGAAGGCAGAGGCAAGATACAAAGCAAAGCCTGCTTTCTTCTGTCGTCTGTTAATCTGTTCTCTTTCCTACCACACCTTCTATCCAAGCCGTGGCTGGCCTGCCCTTATTCTTAGTCTTGAGACCACCTTGCAGATTTGTCAAGTCTGCTCTTTGGTTGTGATTGACATTAACAGTCTGTCATTCATTTCTCGCCAGCTGCTGTTTCTGGATGCCCTTTATTTTTAGCCTTAAGGAAATTATTTCTAAGAATCATTTACTTCTCCAGTGCTGGACAATAAACCCAGAATCAAACAAGTGCACATCATTTCTGGATACTTACCGTGGTGGAGAGGAGGGCTGGTAGATAACTAAATGGTGCCTTTTCTCTTTCTGTAAGAATTTAAGCATGGTGTTAGGTAGAAAATAACCTCGACAATTTTCATTTACACTTTCTGACTGCTCTTGCTAGTATTTACCGTAAAATGGTCATTTTCAGTTGAATTTTTTCTAGCCTCATCTTGCGGGGTGTGTTAATGAGAATGTAAGCCTTTTTGTTTTTGGTGAACAAAGTTGACATTTTCTCCTTTGGAAGGGAAAATTCTTGATGCACAAATGTGTCTTGTGACCAATTACACACAATTATAATCTCTTGGAAGAAGACAAAGAAGCCAAAGATCATGGAACCACAGAGTGACATAAGCAAATGGTTTTCCCTCTGACTTTCCCAGTAGTCACCTGCACGATGTGGGCGATATCGAAGAGGGGTCATTGGCATCCTGAGCTCTTAGAATCTAACCATCATAGTCTCAGCATATTTGAAATGTGGTGTCTGTTTCTTATCAGTCTTTCCATTTTGCAAAACTTTTTTTTGGCTAGGCGTGGCCCTGTAATCCCAGCCTCAGCAACTTAGCAAGGCACTAGGCAACTTAGCAAGACCCCGTTTCTAAATAAAATATTAAAAAGAGCTGGGGATGTGGCTTAGTGGTTAAGCACCCCTGGCTTTGATCCCCAATTCCAAAAACATAAAATAAAAATAAAGATAACTTATTTTTTCTTCTCTTTTTTGGATGAAGTTTCATGGGGTTGAAGATACCAGTGAGGGATGAAGATTCAAACAGGTTGTCTTCTCCAGGGATCCCACCAAGTGGCATTGAAATAGTGACAGAATGCAATCTTCTGACTTATAGAAAGAATACAGGGGTCTGGAGAAGTATATCTCTCCTTCCTGAGCTGCCCAGTGAGGTTTGGCTTTGCCTGATGATATTTTTCTTGAAAACTTAGCCATCACTTCCAGGGGTGTTGTTAGACCATCCCTGATAGAGGAGAGGGCAAATGCATGATTAACATCCAAGGTCACCTCCAGGTACCCCAAGTTCCTGAAGCAAACAGATTTGGCTGGCTGTACACTGGAACTCACATACTGCTTTCCCAGGAACTGTATGTTGCAAGGGAGGGGAAGGGGAAAGGTAACATTCATTGCCTCTGCTCCTAATGCCCTGCAAATATTCCCAAAATTAATGGCAGAACTACACCAGCAGCATCCAGAAGGAAAATGCCATCAAAGTCTCCACATTTGCAAATCTGTCAATAATGGCATTATAGATAGTTTTTAAATGTAAGGCGTTGAGTACTGAAAAATTCTCACCAGACAACAAAAATATCCCATTTTTCCATTTTGTTTGTCAATGATGTGTGCCCCCTGCCTCTCAGAGGAGCTTGCTCCCCTCCACCCCTGCTGATAGCAGCATGTATTTGTAGTATGTCTCCTGGAGAGCATTCACAGGAACAGTTGATATTGGGTACACAGGAGAGCTCTGTTCTGGGAGTCAAACAGACCTGAGACCCCCCGGGGAGGTCTGACAATCATGGAGGGAGAGACCCATGAAGAACATGATGTATAAAGGGTTATTTGTGAGTCTGCTCTTTGTGTGTGTTAGCTAAACACTCAAATAAACTTAATAGAATATGCCAAATAGAATACAGATTGAGTACCCCTAGTCCAAAATCTGAAATACTTCAAAATTCCAAACATTTTGAGCTCTGACGTGGTGCCCCAAGTAGAAAATTCCACACCTTACCTCAGATGAGAGTTTGCAATTAAAAATACACAAAAATTATTTAAAATATTGCACTAAGTTGCCTTCAGACGATGTGTATAAGGTGTATATGAAACATAAAAGAATGCTGTTTAGGTGTAGGTCCCTGAGATATCTCATCATGTATGTGCAAATATTCCCAAGTTCAAAATTAAAATGCTTGTGATCTCAAGTATTTTGGATGAAGAACTCTTCACCTTATATTGTCAAATATATAGCACCACTATTGCCATTTCCAGTAGCCATTTGCATTCATAACTAAAAGAGAATTGATTATCTGTCTTCCTGGAGGGTGCAAATAGAGCAAGCCTAAGTATCTAATCGGTTAATCTCTTTGCCCACATTGGATTACTCTCCCCGCAACTTGCAAGCTGCTATGGTTCGTGTTTCATGACTATGAAAGAAAAAATTGTTTCTGACTGTAAATCATCATAAAATGTGATTTCTCTGTACATTTCTATCTTTTAAGCAGACAGATAAAGTTAGATAGATAGATAGATAGACAGACAGACAGAAAGAATGAATGAATAGGGATAGATTTTGTAGGAATGGCCTTACAGCAAGCTTTCTGCTACTGACAGACAGCATATTGTTTGTGATTAGATTAGGGGGCAGATAAATAGGGGCAGGGAGATGTTCAGAGATTTTTAAAAAGGAAATGGTGCTTTTCCGAAGTCTCACTGCAGTCTGCCCATCCTGAGGGTTGAATGGCCCACTGTTGTGGCCCCTGTGGGAGCCTGCTGGTCCTCCTCTGGCCAGAGGAATGACGGGAGATGAAAGAACACAGAGGTCTAGAAATGTTCTTGTCAATGTCAATTACAAGGGGGAAGCCCATGTTCCTCATGACTGCTTGGTGGTTTCTATACCCAGCGTTGACAGGGCAGTGTGGAAGATGACCCCAACACCCAGCCCTCGCCGCTGATTAAGACACGACCCCCTGGAAGAGCACTCGATATCCATTAGGGATCAGGATGTCAAGTCACTGCCTCTGGTTCTGAGCTCTTTATGCCATCAATAGGCTTTTGACCAGGTTAGCCCCCTGATGGACCACTTAACTTCCTGAAAGGCAGATGCACTTTTAACTACAAGCTCTGATTGAGATCACTAATATTCATTATAAAAATAAAATCATCATTGAAAGACCTTGTCCTCCTCAGGCTAAGAATCTGGTGGAAAAAAATCAATTATTACAGGTCAAGTATCCCTATCCAAAATGATTAGGACTAGAAGTGTTTTCTAACGTGGATTTTTTTTTTTTCAGACTTTGGAATATTTGCCTATACATAATGAGCTGTGTCGAGTCTAAACATGAAATTCATTTATTTTTATACACACCTTTTACAGATAGCCTGGAGATGATTTTATACCCTATTGTAAGTAACTGTGCATTTTGGAACTGTGCATTATGACCTGTCACATAAGGTCACTTGAAATGGAGTTTTCCACTAGTGACTTTATATTGATAATCAAAAGTTTGAGATTTTTAGAGTATTTCAGATTTCAGATTTTTGGATTAGCAATGTTTAACCTGCAATTTTTAAGATAGTAAAATCATATGGGAAGCAGAGGAATGAGAAAAAACTGTTTAATGGATGTAAGGTGTTTTAATTTGGAAGGAAGGAAATATTTTGCCACTAGAAGACACGATCATTATTTACAATATGGTAAATGCACTAAATGCCACTGAATTGTTAACTTTTCCTAAAGTTAATGTAGTTTACACTCTTTTCCTCTCTGTACTACAAAGAGGCTTGCACTAGAAGGTATTCGCAAAGTCTAGCCCAGCCCCCTCGGGGTATTATTTTGTACCTTTTGGTGGAATTCCTGAGTTTTTCTTATACATACATCTCAGACATTTTTTGTTAGGCTATCTTCATTTATCTTTCTTAATGCTGCAAGGACTTTTAAATGGATCATTCCTTACCGTTACATAGAAGAGCTATTAAACTTTACTTCATTTATGACCCTTGCTTTATTAGCCTCCCTTTTTAATAAGAGGAACAGTGAAGTCTTGGATTTTTCTAGGTATATGACCAAAAATCAGTAAATTGAGATGATCAATTTTGCTCTTTTCCCTAGTTTTGCAAGACTTTAAAAGGGCTCTAATATTAAATACTAAACTCTCTTTGCATTCCTGGGAGAAGTCCCACCAATTCTTATAATATTGCATTGTATTTGTTAATAGTCTGAGGATGTATTGTCATAAGGGATATTGATCTATTCTCTTTTGTTATATTTTTATGCTATTTTAGTAAAATAAATTGCATTGTTTTCTACTCTGAGGTAGAAAATAGATGAGACTAGTTCCTTCTGAAATATTTGAAATTCTTCATTCTAAAACAATCTAGCTTGAGGCTCATTGTGAAAATAATTTTTATTTTATTTTATTTGCATTCTCAGGTTTATAGGTATAATTCTTTTCTTTATATAATGTCAGTCTTTTCCCAAAAACTGCCAATTTCATCAAGACTTTTTATTTATTAACATTTTGTTCTGCTTTAACATTGATATCAATATTCTATTATAATACCTTCCTGTGTTATTTTATCTACTTAAATTGCATTTGTTTGAACTTTTTTTTCATCAAATAGCTTTATACATGACCTTTCTAATGTTATTGGCAACATGTTTTATTTTTGCTATTGTCTTTAAGAAACTCTATTTGGGCTCTGTAGATTCTACTGACTTTATAGTCTAAAAATATTCCATATATTTTCCACTATTTTGCATTTTGTTCTTTAGCCTTCCATTGTATTTCTCTTTTAATTTTAAATTGTTAATTCCTTGATTAGCTCATAAATTTCCTTTTGAAAAAAGAATGAAAGACTTTAGTGTGTAAATTTTTCTCTAAGAAAATCTTTAGAGCATCTCTTTATTTTGTTGTGTTTTAACATTATTTTCTATAACAAAGTTCTTTGTAGTTTTTGTTTTATTTTAAAAATCTGGAAGATTATTATGTCTCCACTGCATTTAATTTATAGCTTCATTGTTGGGATAAATTTGTGGGTAAAGAGTCCAGACCATAAAACAACTACCTTGGGAACACTTAGGCTTTTTCTGAAGCTGAGCTCTAAGTGACATGATCGCCTCAGTCTCTGCCACTTCAGCAACTGTCTCAGGTGCACTTGAGAGCTTGGGGCTTTCTCTTAGCATTCTGAGGTCATTATATCAACTGTGCCTTATTTAATTTTTTGCTTCAATTCTCTACTCCCATATATATTTTTTCCCTTTGTAGTATCCTTTGTCTATTAGCAAAAAATGGAAGTGGATTGAAGATTTGTAACCGTAATAATCCTATTTCTCTTCCTTTTCCTAGAATATTTATCCTGATGCTCTATTAATGCCCTAATTTTTTTCATTCCACATTGTGCAGATTTTTTTTTTTTTTTTGCTATGACCTGTCCTTGAGTTGACGCTAGTATGTCCTCTGACTCCTGTCATCTTGTTGGCATTTTATGATACGCCTTTATGCATCCTTTCTGTTTTGATGGTTGATTTTGCTTGTTTTGTTCTCAGAGTGCATAAACGTCCAGATGATGGTGGCGACAGTAGGCTCACAGAGGCAGAGCCGGTTGTGCATGGGTGGCTGAGTGGATGACACCGTGAGGGGGCTGGTCAGACACGGAGCTGGACTTGCAGCTGGGGGTTGGGGGCACAGTGCAGGCCTTGGCAGGGAAGTGTCAGGTTAGGTGTGGACAAGCTGAATGCAGGAGACACGGGCTGTGGGCCTTGTCATTCCCAGGTGACCTTGTCCTCAAGGATGAGGCTGAGAACCCAGTCACAGGGATGGGACTTCCCATGGAATCAGGATTGTCCCTGAACTGGAACATAGATCCCCGTCCACTACTTCCATAGCATTGATGGCACCTGGGATTGCTCTGTATCTCAAATTTTCTGTAAATCAAGAACAGTATGATTTAAAAAAAAAAAAAAAAAGTTCTTAAAAAAAGCGCATTTAGGTATGTGCCTGTTTTTTTGTTTTGTTTTGTTTTGTTTTGTTTTTTGTAAATGCTCGGGGATCTTTGGAGTATTTGCAGATAAATGCATGCGTTGAGACTTCATATTATTTTGGGATGAAAAGTTCCATCCAAAATGTGTCTGATGAAGAGTTAAACTATTTTCAAAACCGGAATGTGTGCAGCTCATCTCCTGTGCGGTGAAATGCCATTTCTCACTGATTTGATGGGGCCTTTTCTCCTTAAGCCTTGCTCTGCCAGGGCTCTGTGCTTGGCATGGTAATTAGGGACTTCTGCTGTCTGCGTTGGGTGGCTCCTGGCTGCTTCCTTGAGCTCCACTTTCCTTCAGCTTCGTTCCTTCCATTTCCCTGGCAGAGTGTGTGTTGTGTGTATTTGAACAGTAGGATGTGGGACAAAGCACGTGACAGGCAAGGCTGCAGGAAGGGGGAATGAGCCGGGGATGCTAGCTTTTAATTGAAGTTTAGTTAGAGGTTCAATGAGGTGAGACTGTTATGACAGATTTCAAAACGTAATGATAGGAAAATGAGGTGGGTTCATCAGAGTTGGAGTAAATACAAGCAACTGCTCAGCAACTCAGCGTGAAACAACAGCTACAAACCCTGAAACAAAAAAGAAAAAAAAAAAACAGAGTAATTAAAATTTATATTGTGCAGTCCTCTTCTCAGTGGGTACCTTTCCAAGGGAAGCAATAATTTTATTGTGGAAAAATACAAACACAAACTTGTAGATGTAAATTGCGTGCATGTCTTAATCTTGTTCATAAGCGTGCAAAGTTTTCAGAATGTAAACATAATCAGAGCCCGCGACTGTGGCTGAAACTGGGTCTGAGAAGGACCTCAAGAGAGCAGGGGGCCCTTCGGTCCCCTTCCCCAGCCTTAACCTGCTACCCACCCCTCTGAGCACTCGGAAATGCTGTGGTGGGGTTCCATTCTCCAGTTTCTGAGGGAACAAACTCACCTCTTATTTTTGAGTGCCGGGGAAGGAACAGCAGTTAGGACCCTGTCCTTCCCATCTCCTCTCCCTCAGATCTACCGTGCGATATTGGAGGTTGGTGGTTGAGAGACCGTGGTTAAGAATTGGATAGTCGGCAGCATGGGACAGAGAAGGAAATTTACCCAAGTGCTATGTGAATTTTTTTCATGTCCCTGATTGGAGCCTAAAAATGGCCTCAGCTTGAATCAGTCCTCAGAAATGAGCTTTAGGAAACAGCATGACGTAGGAGAAAATTCATCGAATCAGTGCTGGGAAAAAATGCGCGTGGATTCTGTCCTGACTGTCCCTTGTTGCCAGAATGACTTTGGACAAAGCCCTGAGCTAATGTGAGCCAGCTTCTCTCTCTCTGCTAAAGTCATTGAGTTAGTCTGAGATGAGCTCCCAGGGGCCTCTCAGTTCAGACTTTCTGCAGTACGGTGTCCCCTGGATCCACTCCAACACAAATGGAGACCTGGAAATCCAAAGCAATGTGGTACCTTCTCGAGTCCTCAGTGCAATGTTCCCGAGAAGGCCCAAGGTGCCCGTTGCCAAAGGCTCTCCAGGCTGTAGTTTAAGGTCAGGACTTTCTGGAAGCAGCAAGAGGCCTTCCTAGCAGGGAATACCCAGGCCATCGAGGCTCGTGACTGGAGCTGCCATCCAGATGACCCAGTGTCACACCTACAGACACGGTCACCTGTGACAACAGAAGGATCTCACAGTGCATCATCTGCCCCGTATTCCTTTCTCTGTGCGTTCCTTTATCAGAGCAGGGGGTGGAACTTCATAGGCTATAGGGAGAGAGGGTCCCTAAAACAACCTGTCATCTATGTAAACCACATGGAACAAAATGAAAGGGTCCCTTCAGGGGAAGCTTAGCGTTAAGGAATCAAACCCCGGGTTTAATTGGAAGAGTCTTTGCAGCATGTTATTTTTTCTGGGTAATTCTACCAGGAGAATGTGAGATCCGAGTTTTCCATAATTGTTCTAAGGTAGAAAATAAAAAGTACGCTGAGAGTTTAGCATTTGCCCCGTCAGTGGAGGGAGAGTAAAAGAAGAGGGGTGGGTTCAGTGGTAGGTTGAGACCACTTTTTCTCACCACCAAATATCCAGAGAGGTCATTCCAAAAGGCACAGCCTCTGGGGTGGTTGCCTGCAGCTTCTCTCTGATAGATAAGCTCAGACATACTAAGGGAGAGGATGTGTTTGAAGCCCAGTCTTTGGGATTGGGGAATGCCACAGTCTGGCTGGGCACAATTCAGGAGCCACTTGTCAAAAGAAACGAACTTTATTTTTAGACCACACACACCAAACCACACAGCTCCTCAGGAAAAACCTTCAGAGCCCAACTGCCACCACCGGCTTCCCACAAGCCTCTCAACCTCCCCCACTCCTCCTGCTCTTGAGGCTGATTGGCTGGGTCGTATGGGCGGGGCCAAAAAAAGTCCCCCAATGAGCAGCTCCGTGGTCTGAAAGGGCGGGGAAACAGCCCAATGAGCATCACTGCAGAGGAGCCAATCAGTTGGCAGCTAGAAGTTTGCTGGGGCCGCTGTGAGCCAATCATCAGCTGGCAGCTGGGAGTTTGCTGGCAGCTGGAAGTTTGCTGGGGCCCCTTTGGCTGTGGCTCTCAACAAGGGAACACTTCTGGAGGACCATCCCATGGTCAGTCCAGGCTGTGGCCTCAGCCAAGTCATGTAGACTTTCTGGACCTCAGTTGGGAGACTTGGACAAAGTTCTGATTCTTGATAGGAGGAGGTTTCCGTGATGTGTGGGACCTTCCCGCGTGCTGGCCCCTTCGTGGGGTGAAGGGTAGACTATTCCAAAGGGAATGATCTTCTCCTAGGAAAAAGCATGGAGATGGCATACACAGGGGCAGGAGGAGCATGAAGGTGTGGTCTGCCATCTTTGAAACTCCTAGAGCTGATCCTGATAGGCCTCACTTTCCTCCGAGCTGCAGGAAATAAGTGAATTTGCTTTTTTGCCAGTCATCTGATAACTCTCACTTCCTCCTCCATGCTGTGTGAAGCACGGGTGCAGGACCAGGTGGAGGCCCTGAATCTGTGAAGGGTACATTCCCGAGGGTGGGGACGGTGTTGGAGAATCAGTGACTGGATTGGGGTTGTGGGAAGACCGTCATGAGGAAGTGAGTGCTGCTGAGAGAGGACCCCAGGGTCAGGGCCAGCTGCTCTGAGGAAACCCCCGCAGAGCTGGAATTATCTAGAAAACCAGGGGAGGTGCAAGTGGCCTTCCTGGTAGAGAGAGAACTGTGAGGAGGAAGGGACAGTGGGCTTGGAGAAGAGATCACTAAATGGCCCCTTCTAGGAGGTCACGCTGACTGGCGTCCCCAGCTTTAATTACAAGATGAGAGAGTGACCTCTCCAAGGCCACAGATGGGCACAGACGCTCCCCAACTTCACGTCCCCACAAAATCTCGTCCTGCGCTCTGAGATATGGAACCCTCAATGGCCAAACAGTGTCTCTGCCAGTTAAAATGCTCTCCAGGGTCAACTGTGACCTGAAGCCACCACAACTCAGAGCCCCTTGGCATCACCAGGGCCCGAGCAGAACAGGTGGCTCCAGGGTATGACACCAGCAGGCTGTGCTGAGGTTCAGAGGGGGTGTCTTTTGGGGGTCTTTTGGTGTGGAGCCAAATCTAGGATTTGAGGTCTATGGAACTTGTAGATTTCAACTTAATCTGACACAGCCTCTGTCCCTCTCTGGCCCTTGGCACATATTTAGCAGGTAAACTGGATCCACTTACACAGCAAAGGCTAGGGATTCCATATTTTGGTGGAGCCCAAGGTGGACAGGGCTCAGACCTGTGGGTCATGCTCTGTACTCTCAGGAGCCTGCCTCACTTCAAGTCAGTGTGGCTGGAAGGCCCAGGGCTGAGCCTCTCAAGGCATGTCCAGGCTGGGGAGGGGACACGGCATAGCCAAAATGGAAGCCAGCCTTGGAGGAAAGATGCCTGTCAGCAAGGCCCAGCTCGGCATCCCTTGGTCCACGGTTTTGTTTTTCGTCACTGATGTGGAAGCTTGCAAGCTCTCTGCTCTTGGTGGCCGTAACTATTCTATTAGGCTTAATTTTTTTTTTTCCCTTTGCTTTCAGGAGAGTCGATCTGGAGAAAGCAACAGCTGTGTCGAAGAAATAATCCGGGTAAGAGTGTTCTTTTAAAAATCTTATCAATGCGTTTGGACGTCAGGCAGAAAGGAGGCGTGTGGCCCCAGCGTCAGGGAGCCCAGGGTTTATATGTTGCTTGATGTTTGCGTTTTCTGGAGGTGAATATGTAAGTTGCCTAAGACATTGAACAAGCACACCTCTTTTAGAAACCTAGGAGCTCACCTAGGAGCCGTGGCACCGGCTGAGATGACACTGTTGTAAAGCCATCGGCCCAAAGACAAAAGAACAGTCTGTAGATGAAAAATACGTTGATACCCACATTTGGATGCACCCATTTGTCACCCGACTCTTTGAGAGCATCTTTTAATAATCTGTACTTTTCGAGTCAGGCAGGAGTTGCCTTGTTATTTTTCTTCTAAACTTAATTAGAATCAGAAGCACCTGACAAGGAGGGAATGCTGAGCCTGAAAATGTATTTCTGTGTTGTTCTGCATGTTATTAGCTTCCCTGTCACTCCGAGCCTGTCCTTTTCACCACCGCGGTCCCCGAGTTTCCTGCATGAGTCTGTCTCGCAGGCAGATTGGCAGGTGGGGGTGTGGGCCCTTGTGCCGTGTCCGTGTTTTCCTGAGTACCCCAGCCCACCATCAGGAAGTGACCGTCCTCTTTACCCATATTTTTTCAAGGGAGTCACCTAATAATTTACAGTTCTCAGAAAACTGATATTATACTGGGCAAAACACCAAGACAAATTAGACCAGATGGAGTAGCCATTCCCTGTAAAGGGCTGGGGGGACCAACTTTATTTTATTATATTCCTAACTTTTCAACATCCCACACACTCTTCCTTGAATTGCCAGTGCATTACAGTGATACCGTGTAATGATTTGATTTAAGCTTTTACGTTAACAAACAGAAAAATAAAAAAGAAGGATTTTTTTCCCTTGAATAAATCTTTTAATTTGCAAGTTGACCAAGAGACTTAATTGAAAATTTTTGTTTAATTCATAATCATTTCTATTTTTTTTTTTTTTGTAAATAATGTAGAAAGCGATCGTCAAAGCAGGCAGCTTCCCTTGGGGTTGAAGTAGACGTTATCTCTCTTTGTTCTGTTTCAGGTTCAGTGTTAGCGTACAGCCCTGGTAGACGTTTCCCTGTTTTTCTCCTTCAGCCTGCTTTCTTGCTCAGAGTCTAAACCTCCCTTTTGAAGCCGTACCCCTTCGAGGGGCCTTGGTGTCTAAATGTGCAAGATGATGATACCAGCACACACGGGTCCCCTCTTCCGTTCTCTAGACCTTGTGTCACCTCTGGGCCTCTCTGAGGATATGGGAGGAACTTGTCCTTTGGCCTTTCTCTTCTCTAAGCAGGGCCTCAGGTTTGCATAGAGCCACGAGAGTCCAGGTAGAGTAAAATCCAATTAAAATAAAGCAGACCGGCTCCGTCAGGACCGTGAAGCTCTTGATTTTTCCTGAAGAGGCTGAGGAGCCTCCTTCCTCCCCAGGCTCCTGCCGTCCCACGACACTGACTCCCCCCACACTGGTGGCACTCCCGCCTCAGCCGTCCCCTGGTTGGTCTTGAGGCAGAGAACTTGGGCTCGCGGGAAGTGGATTTGTGTCCCTAGGGGAAATGGAGGGGTCTGTGGGGGGGACCTGGGGGAGGGAATGTGCTAGAAGACAGCAGGCTGTCTGAGCTCTGCTCTTCCCAGAACCCGCAAGGACCACTCCAGCACAGGAGGGAGCAGAGACTTGAGGGAACAGGTGACGTGGCCCGGGCGGCAGTGAAGAGAGAGCCCCTACTCTCCCTCTGACAGCAGGGTCTTTAGCACTGGGAGCTCCTCGGGGAGCCAGCCAGTGTTCCTGGTGGCCCCTGGAATGTCTTTCTGCCGCTCCTCTGCCTCCCCCACATCAGTCATCCTCCAAGGTCATGTTCCCCTCTCCCCCCAAGGGCTCCATCGCACAGGGCCCCTCAGTGAAGACCTGTCACATTTATTGTGAGTCTGTCCCATGCCAGCCTTCCTCCCAGACGCTGACCTTAAAGCCTGCAATTTAGAATTCCCAATTTTGCTGAATGAATGAATAAGTCAATAAGAGGGTGAGTGGCACGATCCTCTAACGGAAAATGATAAACGTCATCGAGGTGGCTGGCGGGTTTCGTGTGCTGTCAATCGTAGAAGTGATCTTTTTAGAGCCAAGTTTGCATGGACGGTCTTTGTAGAGGCCAAGCGTCCTTATCACTTCTTCTGCCCTTGTGACCAGCCAGGCAAACCTATCGTGGTCAAGGTCACCGGGAGGACTTGCTATTTGTAGCCACCCTGTTGGAGCGATGGTGCTGTCTTCTTGTGGACGAAGAGGCGGGTCATGAAAAATGACTTAGAATGATGACAGTCAGGGAGCTCGTGCCTCTTCATGTGGGGGGTATCCAGGGCAACCACGGCGGGCCAAATGGACATGTACTCTGCCCTCTTGGGCAGTCTTCTGGGAGAGGTCGGGGCTTGCTTTTTAAAGATTCCTCCTTAAATGAACCTGTAACTTTAACTGTGACCTTCTTTGAGGGGACAGAGGACTTCCCTGAGGAGGTGGCATTTGAACTGGTGCTTGAGGGTAGATAGGAAGTCGGTGAGGACTCCAGGTGGGGAAATGGAAGGGCCCTGACAGGACAGGGAAGGCCAGAGGAGGGTGAAGTCCAGCGAGAGGGGTGGGAGCCCGAGGGCGCTGGCCTCCTCGGTCACGTTCAAGATCCCGTAAGAAAGGGAGCGGTGGAGCATCCTGCAGAGCGGCCGGATGACGTTGGCCATTTCCGTGCCGTGGAGAATGGAGGGAGGGGTTCAGAGAAGAAGCAAGGCTCTTCGGGACTCCAGAGGAGGTGCGCCCGCAGACAGGGGGAGCGTTTTGGGGGGACGAGAGGAAACCATGAGTTCATTTTTGGACATGCTGATTGGAGGCGCCTTGGAGAACCCAAGTAAGCTTGGAGAGCAGAGGAACTCAGCAGAATTCTGAGATGCAGGCCAACATTTTGCATATTAATTAGCAGCTGATTAAGTTGATTAGCATATCATTGGCAATTAGCCCATAGAAATGGCAACATTTTCCTGGAGAGAGACTAGAGACCAAGAAATCCTGAGGGCTTGAATTCTCATGTTTAAAGGCCAAGCACAGGAGGATCCCCCCGGGGTGGACAGAGCGGGAGGAGGGGGTGATCCGAGGTGCTTCATGAATGTTGCCATGGTGAAGTCATGGGACCCAAGGGCAGAGAGCTGCAAGCTCCACTGCGTTAGTTCACTGTGGACGGGAAAAGTGAGGACCTGAAACCACCCAGCGGGTGGAAGAACAGAACGGTGCTTGGTGGCCCCTGTGAGTGCCGTCTCTGCAGAGTGGAGGGGACAGAATCCACTAGAGACAACAGCTCCCCAGAGAAAAGGCCAGTAGCTTCCATTCAGCCCCCTTGTCAACAGCAGTGTGTCCCCAGGTGTTGAAGAGCATTCACTGAGCGCTCATTACGTAGGCAGCCCAAGGTCCTCTCTTGACCATCACAGCTACTCCACCAGGTAGGCGCCTTTGACATCCCCATTTTACAGGTGAAGAAGCTGAGGTGAGATGTTCGACTCAGGTCACCCAAAGTCACAGGGCTTGTCAGTGGTAGAGCTGAAACCTTAACGATGTCTGGCACCAGTTCTGTTTCCCCCTCGCTCTCTTTCTCTCTCTCTCTCTCATCTCTCTGGGTGGTCTCACTAAATGCAGAAGTCTCCCTGGCTCATTAATGAAAGCACCCAGGCATTTTGCCCTGAAATGGAGGTTTCCCGTTTCCAAATGTTCATGATGCAGAAATGCTACGTCATGTCTTGGTGCACTTAATCTTGCACGGGTTTTACAGCCTCATCTTTACTTCTTCCTCTCCCCTCTCTTATTTGTGCTGAGGTGACTGTTTTCAAGTCATTTTAATAATACATTGTGTGTAAAGTGTAATTATACTTACTCAGAAAATTCGGATCCTGGGACCTAATAAATCTGTGTGCAAGGGCAAGATTCTCTTAACGGAATGAACCGAGTTCTGCGAAGATGAGCAACAAGGGCTGGCGGGCCTCGTGGATGAAGTATGTTTGTAACAGACAGATTTCCAAGTTATGCCATATTTCATCCTCAAAGGCTCCAGTGCTGTAATACTTCGGTGCTTTTCAGAGCTTTACCCATTAACATATAAAGGCATTAACATTTATTCAGCCAATAAAATAAGTTTACAACTTAATGGGGGGGAGCACGGGGCTGGAATCTAGGATGTGCCTGTAGGACACTTGTGGTTTATGGAAGGCGCTTCTGACCACACGGTGCGCCTTTGTTCCAAGAGGCCAGCATCGGAGACTCTGGGGTGAGCTTAAGGAGTGAATTTGGAGACATGTTCACTGCGGCATGGGAGCAGACGACCTTCTGGGCTTTCATCTTTGGTCACTAATTTAATTCTACCGCACTGTGAGATTTTCATAGAGGATATTTCTGCAGAGTTCCTTCTCTGTTTCTAAGAAGGGAATGAGGAGTTCTGGAGATTCGAAGCAGTTTCCAGATATTACATTGAACAGACTTCAGGCGAATAAAGGGAACTCATTTTTTCCTTGGTTTTCCAAAAACTAAGGAGCCTCCCGAATATGATTTCCAGCTGTGGTCTGGAGCTCTGTGGGTTGGGAGCACTGTCTTGTGTAACTCCCATCATTACGGCCCATCCCGTGTCCTGACTCCGGATGGTGGGACAAGTGAAACCTTGTGCTCCCATGTCTACATGCTCCTTAACTCAGATGAACACATATTAGCCCCTCTCTGCCTGCTGGAGAAGAGGGAACAAAGAGGTGACTTGTTTCCAGTGACCTACTTGGGTCATTTGCAGAGTTGGCTGGGGTCAAATCTCCCCTGCTGCAGACCAGACAGCCTCTTCCCCAGCTCCCACTGTTTCCTCTAGAAATAATTGCATTTATTTCCAACAGTAAAGATTTCATTAGTGACTAAACGAAGCCCACCAACGGCAAAATCAATCCAGGTATACATGTGGAGGGGCCCATTCCTATATCCCATTACTTGTTGTTGTAAAACAAAATCAAAACCAAAGAAACCTGAGACTAGAGAAGTACCACCAAGCAAAACCTGCAGTAAGCCTTTTCCAAGATAAAGGAGTGCACTTGGTAATGTTTCTTTTGTTTCCTTTTTGCACGTGGCTATCTGAATGGTTAGGAACACAAGTGACACACTTTTATACTTTTTTTTTTTTTTTTTTTTTTTTTACATCTGTAGATGAGTTCTTAATAGGTGCCATTGTATTGGACTTTTCCACTGAAATCCAAAACCCTGACGGAATGGCTGCACTCATCTCCAGGGGTGTCCCGGGGCCTAGCAGGCGTATCCGGCAGTGTGCTCCTGTTAGCAGAGCCATTTGCTGCACTCTGCAGACTTTGCAGTGACTCAGGAGGAGTTCTGTTTCTTACAAAGGTAGAGCAAGAGACCTCTCTAGTTCAGAATCTATTTTGAGCCCGGAAGTTTGGGGGTGATGTCCATAGGAACCCCAGAGGTCTAGAAGCTCCTATGGGCAAAGAATAGCTTTGCCTTTTGGTATTTTCCTGCCTCCTCCTGATACACACAGTTGGAAATCACACAGCCATATTCAGAACCATATGTGTAGAACACCCAGGGAATATCAGCAGTGTGGGTGCGTAAAAGGCTGTGAGGTTATTGTTTCTGCCCTAACAGTTCAGGGTAGATTCTGCACCTTGTGGGTGTTCACCTGCATTTTACTGAGTTTTCACAGCTTCTCATGAGATCCTTAAAGACCCTTAGCACCACACCAGAGGACCAAAGCATTAGAAAAACTCAATTTGTGTAGGTTTTCTGTAGTTCTGATCTTGCCAGGTATACCCACAGACCTAAAGAAGGAAGGGCAGGAATTATCTCAAAAAGAAATGGAAGAATTCAGGGCTCAGGAGACCCGCGGCACACAGGAGAGCTCAGCAGGTAGGGTGAGGGGGCGCGGGGAGGGATGGAGGCAGGTAGAGATGGGCTCCTTTTGGTGGCAGCACCCGCGTGACAGGTGGTTTGCAGAGTTCACTGCCAGCAATCCAAACCAAGAGGGTAGAAGGCAGGGTTAGAGCTGAGAGTTTTGCCTCTCTGTCCCCCTCTGTGTGTGGTCCTAGGACCAAACGTCCCCATCTATAAGTTCCATTCAAGTTCTCCTAGTGTCCTCCTTGGTTTTGCTCCTTTATGTTTGGATAAGAATTTTCAGAAAAGTAAGAGCTAAAATGTGAATCATGTAGAACAAAAAGTGTGCCCACGTACCCGGTGCAGTGGCACACACCTATAATCCCAGCAATTCAGGAGGCTGAGGGAGGAGGATCACAAGTTCAAGGCCAGCCTCAGCAACACAGCAAGACCCAGTCTCAAAATTTTTTAAAAAAAGGGCGGGGAGCGGCTGAAGATATAGCTCATTACCACCAAAAATGTGCGAATTCCTATCTTTGTCCACGAATGAAGTTTGCCATTACAGTGTTGCTGTGTTTAATCTACAGAGTTACAGACACCAGTACATATGAAATCACAGTAATGCAGACATTCCCCAAATGCATCACTCATTTTATTTTATTTTATTGACACATAAAAATTATACTTGTTTCTGGGGAACTGAGTTCTGGTGTTCTATTGTACAGTCGGGTAAATACAGATAATGAGAACATATTTTTACAAAGTCAGAAAAAGATAATTTTTAATGTTCTATTGTAAAGAAATGATAGATATTTGAGGAGATAGACATGCTTATTCTGATGCTCTGATTTGAATATCACACAATACATACATGTAACTTCTTTTGTATCTACGGATTGCACGCAGGGCCTAGCGCATGCTAACACCTGCTCTACCACTGTGCTGCACCCCCAGCCCTCTGTCACTTATTTTTAAACTGGTTTCACTTGAGTGTCCTTCTCCAGCAGTCCCACTGTGCATTGCTGAGACACATTACTGGCCAAGCAACTTGCTTTATGGCTTCATTTAAGAGAACCAATGCAGTCGATTCTTCCTTTCCTAGTTCTGTATTTAATGTAACCTTATCAGACTTTGAAACCCTTACTGGAGGTCAGAACTGAAAATTATTTACAGAATTCTTACATTTTAAGACACTTCAAAGAATGTTTAGAGTTCTAATTAATAAGAATCTAGACATTAAAATAAATTAAAATCTACTAAGGCAATATTAGCCCTTAAAATATGAGGACAGGTTAGGACTCTACTTGTTTGCAGAATTCCGGGGAGTAGGCGCGTGCGTGTGTAAACCGAGGCAGGAAATCCCCAGCACGAAGGTCCCTGTCCCCTACTTCACCTCTCCCCGACAGACATTGTTCGGTTTTCACTCTGACCTGAAAGCTCCATCAGGTCTTTGCAGATAACTCCTCAAGTGCAAGTCGCTGAAGACCTCGTGCCACCATTGCTGCCCCTGAATTCCCTGCAGACTCCCCTCCAGGGTCAACCTGTGCCTGGCACAGCCACACCAGGTGAGCCCCTGCTCCGAGGCAGGGTCGTCTCTGCAGGCTGGACGCGCCTCCGTTCTCCGTCCCTCGTCCACCCCTGGGTCTCTCTGGGACCACTGATGGGAGCAGCGGAACCTGCCCTCCAGCCGCTGGCCCTGGGACCTCTGGTTTGTTCTGGATCCCACTTCCAGGTCAGGATTGAAGCATCCAGACTGTGTGGTCTCCCCTCAGGACTGTCTGACCCTCCACCCGAGGTCACCCTGGAGGTGGTGCTCGGGGGTGGGGCTGCTGGCTGGGTCTCTGTCTTCTTGCTGTGGCCTCCTCATCACTCCCCTGAGGCATTCCTCCGCCCAGTACTGGGGATGGAACCCAGGGCCCTGCGCGGGCCCGGCAAGCTTTCTACCACCAAACTACACCCCCAGCCCCAACAGACTTTGAGAGGCCTTTTCCTAATCACCCCCAGTGAAATCCTAACACCACAGAAGATGCTTTGTGTGGGTGCTTGTGTGCAGCACGTTTCTGTACCTTATAGAGTAAGACCTTGTGGTTCCAAAGAACCCACTTTATGCGGCCCGGCTGGGTAAGAGCGCCCTCCCTTCAGCACACCTGGGATGCCAGCGTTTCTCACCTGCAGGGGCTTCACCTTGCCTGTCCCTGATAGGCAGATGGTCCCCAGTGGGCGTCCCACGTCTGACTGGCTGCAGCCAGCCAGGGTGCCAGGCACAGTTCTGGGAACCGGGGGCATGGCTGTGGGGCAGACAGGCACAGACCCACCGTTCTGGAGCTCCTGCCACCCGGTCTGCCCCGACCCAGACCCTTCCCTGCATCTTACGGATCCCTCCTTCCTTGTCCGCCCTCCTGCTCCTTGAGGCTGACCCCTCTGTTCATACTGCAGCCCACTCAGGAGCTCAGAGGCTGTGCCCCTCTCTCTTCCCTCTCTTCCAACTGCCGTCTTTTTGTGGGCTTCTTGTCCTCAGGGTGCACAAGGACAGATGATTCCCAAAAAGAGGGAAAGAAGGAATGTAAGGTATCTCGAGCGAGTCGTTCAGTGCGGCTCTTTTCTCCTCCTTGGTCGATGTTCTCGGCTCAGCTCTGGGTCTCCTCTTCATTTTCCCCTCAGCCCCTGCTGCCTGGTGTCTCCCCAGGCCCCCCTGCCTGAAGCACTCCCCAGCTGGTCTCTTGCTGGGCCTTGGAGGCTGCTGACCACAGGATTCGAGTTACAGTGCTCATGCCCTTGACATCCCCCCGCCCTGCACCCCCAGGGGCCACTCCACTTTGTGGAGATTTCTGCCTGGGGTCCTCTGTGGGTCTCTCCTCCTGCATCTAACCCCGATGCCAGTGTTCCTGGGTTCGCCCCTGGCTCCTCTAGCTTCTGTCAACAACACCCTCCGGTCAGTGGGTCTCCACTGTTGGCCTCAACCCCAGCTTTGGGTCCTGAGTTTCATGCTCACCTCTCCTGCTGCCTCCCAGGTACTTGCCTTTGACCGTGGCTGACCCCCCACCTTATCACCACGTCCACCAGCCTTTCCTCCATCATGAATTGTCAACCCTTTTGTCTACCCAAGCCCCTCCGCTCTTCTTCTCCCTCACACCCAGCACAAGCTCCTCCCCGAGCTCATCAGCTCCAGATCCCTCAAATGGGTCCATTCTCTCAGGTCTCCACCTGGTTCAGCCACCATCTTTTCCTGCCTCCATTCCTCCGAGAGCTGCCCTCTAGCCTCCTGCCTCCTGCCTCCTGCCTCCTGCCTGCCTCCAGCCAGCCTCCACCCTACAAGCAGAACCAGTTTTCCCAAGCTCATGTTGGCTTCACATATTTTAGTTGCCCCCACCCGTCAGCCCCCTGCCCCAGCCACCCGGGGCTCAGGGCAGTCAATTCCTGGATGTGGTTTGCAGGGCCATGCATGCTGTGGCCCCAGGAGTCACTCCAGCTGCTCCTTCTCCAGGCTCTGCTTGGCTCTCGGCTTCGTCTTCTGCAAGCGTATTCTAGTATCCTCCCGGCCCTAATTCATGCTCTGCCTACCCCTGACCACAGATTCAGCTGAGTGACTCCTGCTTATCTACCAAGCTTCACTTGAGATGTCCTCCCCTCAGGAAGCCTCCCTGATACCCCGGATCTGAGTTAGATGCTCCTAGTCTGTGTTCCCAGGTACCCTTTATATTCTTATTACAACCCTTACTCACAATGGCCTTTCTTATTTCCCGGGAATCCATCAAATCCCAGGGGCTGGCACCATGACCAGCATGTAATGGGTGCTTAAAAAACACAGAATAAGACAGGCATGGTGGCACACGCCTGTAATCCCAGCAGCTCAGGAGGCTGAGACGGGAGGATCTCGAGTTCAAAGCCAGCCTCAGCAAAAGCAAGGCGCTAAGCAACCTGGGGAGACTCTAAATAAAATACAAAATAGGGCTGGGGATGTGGCTCAGTGGTCGAGTGCCCCTGAGTTCAATCCTCTGTACTGCTCCCCACCCGCACCCCACCAAAAAATACTGAACAAGTGCATGAAGAAGAATGAGCCAACTTGGGCCTTTTGCTCAAAGTCTCTCCCCACTCTCCCACTCTGTTATCCTCCAGTCCTATAACAAACACGTTGGAAGTTCTGTTCCTCTAAAACCTTCGCTCTCCAAGGACTTTCAAGACTGTGGTGTTTTCTGGAAACACTGGAACATCCTGTACACTGAGTGCAAATGCAAACAGGTGAAACTTTACTTGCTCACTCCCAGTGGTCAGACAGGAAGGGAATCTAGCCGATCCTACAGCGGACCCCTCAGGAGAACTCCGGCTCTTTGTATCTATCTTTCGTGAGACTTGAGTGTCACGTTTTGATAGGTAATGAATTTGACGAGTCTAAGATATCAAGATAATAAGTTTGCAGGCCTAATTTGGTTAATTGCCACGCTGCTGCTGGTAGAGGCCAGGCCTAGAAGTCAAAGCTATTTCCTCTGCTAATCTGCTCTGGGTAAAGCAGTTTGGGAACAATTAAAACACATCTATCCAAAGTGATCAACTCAAGACACACATTTTTAAATTGTATTTATTATGAAAACCCCACACAGTGTTCTCTGTTATTTTTCAAATTAAGGGTTGTGAAATTACACTGATGTGCTGCAAATTACCATTGTATACACACAGATCTTAGAAAAATAATCTCTAAGACAGAAAATGATAGTTTGAGGATGGAAGAGATAGAGGCCTTGAAAATCAGAACATTTATCGAGATAATAATCACATATTTTAAATAAGACATAATTGCCTTATTCTAGTTCTTAGAATCTTATAATTACGTATCTCATTTTAATCTAAAAAAAACTTAGAAACCCAATTTTTTCTCTTTCCATTGTATTTATGTGTTGTTTTATAAGTTCTGATAAATTTGATTTACAGGCGTGTAATTTCTTTGTTTTTATGCTCATTAGATTCAATGAAATGTGAGTACTGAGGAAATGCAGAGGTTGGAACTCAGGAGTTTTCTAAAACTTTTAGAACACACTCCCCTATTTATTCAAGGGTTGTTGTGTTCTAATTTGCAGAGTTGTGCACACAGCCCATAGTTTCTGAATAGGTCACCCAGTGTCAGGGTTCTTTTCCTCCCAAATGAACTGTGTTTTTAGCAGGAAGCATTTTTCCATTTGCACACAACTCCATTCCTGGGGCCATTTGTGCCTGAGAGGTTCTAGAAAGAAATTCTGCTCAGCGCCTCCACTTCTGGCGAACAGTCCTAAGCAAGACCACTTCCCTAGGCACCTTCAGTTTCTGCTGATACATCAGGACAACTGGACCTCTCCCCATGTGCAGTCTTAGGTCATATGATCACATCAGCTGATTTCCCCCTGTACCCTGGCTTCCCCCCACACACTGAAAGGTACATCTATTCATGGATATATGCATCTTGTTTTCCCCACTGGATATCCTAGAAGCTTATAAAACTTGTATCCTGTGGGCGGTTCATTGCTTATTATTACAGCTTTTTCATTACAAGATTTTCTTTTTAGTGTAGTATTTTTTTTATTATAACACTGAACAATTGAAGGTCTGTAGTTCTATGGAATTAAAATATTCAGGATTTGGGGCTGGGGTTGTGGCTCAACGGTAGAGCGCTCGCCTAGCACATGCGAGGCCCTGGGTTCGATCCTCAGCACCACAGACACTAAAAAATAAAATTTTTTAAAAAATATCTTAAGGATTTCTAAATTATTTGTTCTTTTTAGATATACATGGCAGTGGAGTGTAGTTGGCATATTATACACACATGGAGTCCAGCATCCCATTCTTGTGGTTGTATGTGGTGTGGAGTTCACTGGTGGTGTATTCACATAGGATCATAGGAAAGTGATGTCTGATTCATTCTGCTGTCTTTCCTATTCCCATCTCCCCTCCCTTCCCTTCCTTCCCCTTTGTCTAATCCAGAGGACTTCTATTCTTCTCCATCCCACCCCCGCCCTTGTTGTGGGTTAGCATCCTCATACCAGAATATTAAGGATTTTATATTCTACTCATTTCTGTGAATATTGATTAGGTTTCTGGGATCTGATTAAAAAATCTTAAGATTAGCAGTTGGAGAGGTATCTCAGTGGGTAGAGTGCTTGTCTGATCTGCACGAGGCTCCAGGTTCCATCCTCAATACTTAAAAAAAAAGGGGGGGCACTTAAGATCAACATCATGCTTATTATCAAGCTATTTTGCATTAATTTAAAACTCAAGTCCTCAGCTACTGAAATATCTTTTTAATACTCTCAAATACAAATATATTTATGCATATAAAGTACTTTTTAAAAAATCACCTTGGGATTCCATATCAATTAACATTATCAGGATACTTGTACCTGCACATCTATTCTATGAATCATTTCTTCTTTCCCTTCTCTAACAATAACTTGTATTTTGGGGTCTGTTCTTGAAACATGTTTTTGAATTCAGTTTAACAGTATATACCTGGGAAGGGGGGGAAATGAGAGATTTTTTAAAACTGTAACTTTCACGTTAGCTGAAACTGTTAGTAATAGCTTGTTTTAAAAAGGCCACTACCACCACCACCACCACCACCCCGCGCCCCCAGTCTGCATTCATGGAAACCAAATCACAGATGAAGATCCTGGTGAGACTGAGATTGGGCATCGGCCCAGGGTGCTTGGAAACTGTTGTGGATATAACCAGAGGCAGAGAGGACAAGGGAGAGGAAACCTCAGCCTCCAGCAATGGAGGCGTCCCTACTGCTCAGGAAAACTGGGCTCCATAGGTTCTGCTCAGACACCAAGAGAAAAACCTTCCATCTAGTCTGCAAAACAAGCGCTCCTCGTCCTGACTTTTTAACTTTCCGTTTTCTTGTTTGCACTTTGAAGCCCTCACTACCCGCTCCACACACACACCCCAACCCTGAACTCTGGGGGGCTGGGGAAGGCAAGAGATACAAACGGAGCTCTTTTGGAGGTTCGCTAGTCATTGTCCTATGAAAGGAGGAGCCCGCAGCGACAGGAATAAAGACCCCAGAGCAGGTTCCTAACGTGTGGCTGCCTGGGGGGAGGGGGGTCATGGTAGCTGGAGTCATCTGGAAAGATTGTCAGCAGCCTCTGGATAGTGAAATGATTAATCACTTCAGCACAAAGGAACACAAAGGGAGATTTGTTGAGAATAAGCAGGGGACAGAGTGTCAGCTCCAGGGGTGACGGGCTCGTCTGATTAATAATGTATTTTTAAAGTGTGTGCCACATCAAAAGCAAAGCCCATGTGACTGGGGGAAAGTGGAATGAAAAGGCAGGGGGGCAAAATATTTGGTGAATTAGAAGAAATGTTTAGGAAGTGAGATCAGCAATAGCTTGGGCCGGAGCACGTTTTCAAGGCGGGCCTCGGCCCCAGCCCACCCCATCTCCCCAGGGTCTTAACATCACTGGGAAAACTCACCATCCCTCAAAAGATGTAGACTGGACCTTTGGTCACTAAAAAATGAAAAAGAGCCCATCAAACCAATATTTGCAATAACTTCCCTTTCTTTGAGGTGCAGGGCTTTGGACTAGAGCAGACTTCGTCCACGAAAGCATACGTCACACAGGAAGGCCAACTTGGCTTAACGTCTCAATGGCTCTCTGTGTCTTCACATCCAGGGTCCCCTTCACTCCCCATGGTAACCCTGCATGATGCTGTCTTCCAGGGGTGGGAACGGAGGTGCAGAGAGGCTGAGGCACAGCTTTAAGACCCAGGACTCACCTCCAGGCTCCCAGGCCGTAGCCCATGTCCTTCAACACCCTGTGGGGCACACTCAGCCCTGGGTCTGCAGGTCCACACCTGCACACTCAACCACCTCAGATAGAAAATGCTCTGGGGAAAAAACAATTCCAGAAGGTTCCAAAAGCAGAATTTGAATTTTCTGTGCTTTGACTACTTCTCTGGATCTGTGTAGATGGAGTCATGAGTGGGCATGTCCTTCTGTGGCCTCCAGTATTTCAGAGGTGTCCAGTCTGTCCCCAGCACTCGGTGTTGGAGCCTTGTTCGTCTCACGTGTCCCTCCTGTATTATGTAGTTACGTCTAGAATTACTGCATCTGTACTGAACAGTTGCCATCTTATTTTTTTTTCTTGTCATGATTCTCTAAACAATACAGGATAAGTTATTTACATAGCATGTACCTTGTATTAGGTATTACGCGTAATCCTAGATGGTTTAAGCCATTAGGAGGGAGGATGTGGGTTCTATGCAAACATGATACCCTTCTGTAAAAGGCACTTGAGCATCTGTGGATTTGGGAGTCTGCAGGGGGTCCTGAGACTGATCCCCAGTTCATACCGAGGAAGCACAATGTTTTTAAAATCTGGTACTTTCAAAATGTAAGGCTGAGTAATTCTTCCTGCAGGGATGCAGCGAGATTCTTACTAACCTGGATAGCGTCTTCCACGCAGCCCTAAGGAAAGGAAGGGCTGCACTGTAGCTACATTTGTTGCTTTGATGGCAAGAAGCTGCAAACTGTTGAGCAGGCATTTAGACCCAGGCTCTCAGCGCATGCCGTCACCCCAGAGCACCTGGTCATGCGTGACCCAGCTACTGAGTAACACATCTTGAAGTGCTGGTTTCTTATTGCCTGCTAAGCTGCTGTCTGTTGAGGACCAGGGTGGCTGGCACCTCCTGTGGAGACATTCTGGCCACATCACTCCCAGGGAGGGTAACCACGTCAGTACTGTCTCTCTCCGAGGAAGGAGGCTGCTAAAGATGGAGACGCCATAGTTCCAGGTAGGGAAGCTCAGGCTCCTGACGGTCTGGGTGGGAGTGTTGGCTTGGTCTCAGCATCAGACTCTTCCACATCAACCACAGTTCCGCCGCTGATGGCTGCTTGAGTTTGAACCAATATAGATTTCAATGAAGTACACATTTTTGCAAGGGGAAAAAAAAGCCATTGTTCTCATTCACGATTTCACATGGCTGTGACACTGACTGTTGGATGAATTTGCAAATACACACATCGTCCTGAACCAACATGTCTAGTGAGATGTTTTCATTCATCCGGTATGGTCCTGGAGGTGAACCACTTTTATAAATCTGCAATTGAAATAAACATTTTATTTTGGAACTGATGACTGATAGCTGTTATCATTCTTGTTGTTAAACTAATCAATGCTTTTCAAATACATTAAAGATGAGGTTCACTTAAATCTTAATCTATTAAATCCAGTTATAGAATATAACCAGATTTTTCTTATGGCTAGGAAATAATTGCTTTGATAAAGGATTCCTGGCTATAGGAAAGGATTAACCTAGCATTCATAACAAAGTTTCTTAAAGAATTCAAAAATTTGCTTACAGTTTCTTTACCCTTTGACATTAATTTGAAAAACAAAAGCGTCAGAAATCACTTTGAAATAAATCAACAATAAAGCATAAAGACAGACCTTCCTTGGGATAAAAAAGAAAGTCATCTGGACATTATAAGTCACTCTACAGAAATATAGGGGATTTTTTATTCCCCCAACAATTTCCGTGCAAGTACTGAGTGGCTGCAAAAGGACTAAATGCAGACGACCCCCCTGGTGGAACATTTGTTTGCTAGGTGGTTGGTAGCTTTTTAGCTCTGTAAGTATGGTTAAAGTGCTTGCTTAAATTTCTTTGCCTGCTTAGTTGATCATCAAACTATTTTCACATCAGCTTATGCCTGGAAGTTGCTTTTTTTAAAAAACAAATACATAATGATACTAAATATGCTTAATTATGCATCAGATTACTCAGGCAAAGTAAGTTTTATGATATGTGTTCTACTTTCTCACGATTCCTTTTGGGAGTTCTCAAAGGATTACAAATTGCGCAAAACTTCTGATAGCAATATTTTCATATGAAAATAAAACTGGGAGTGGTTGGGGTCGGCTGTCTCACTTCCTGCCAAATGATATGGATTGTCCCGCTTCAACATACGTCCTTTCTACCTAAAGATTTATCCAGCCGAGGAAAGCAACATTACACTCAGGAATCAACTTGGAGTTGAATAGACAATGAATTACAATATGGGAAGTCTTCCAAGAGGCAGGTTCAGAAAAGCCATCAGGAGTGATGGGCTCAGGAAGCTGAGGCAGGAGCATTGCAAGTTCAAAGCCAGCCTCAGAAACTTAGCAAGACCCTAAACAGCTTAGCAGGATACTGTCTCTTGGGTTCAGTCTCTAGTACCCCCCCACCAAAAAAAAGATTCAGAGAGAAACTAATTGATGTTGCTGTACCATACATGAAGGATCATCTGTCTCTTTTCATAACTTTGTACATATTGTACGTTTCATTGAGGTACAGATTTAATTTCAATTAGAGTGAGATTGTTTACATTTTTGTGGGTGATAGTATAGCACCCGGCTAATATAATAAGTACTTGGATGATTTACTGGGAATCTAACTTCAAAAACTGGCTCATTTAATACTTAAAGGCATGTTATATACTTGTGAATTTTAGATATTATTTGTTAAATTGCATTCAGTGCCTTAAGTTATTAGTCTAAAAAAAAAAAAGCCAGTAATTTCTTGGGTCCAGAAATTTTATGTACAGAAAATTTGTGTCTTTATAGGAACTCAAGGACATCTAAAATTGCAAACTTTGTGCACTTCTACTTTTGAGTGTATGAAGTCGTGGGGGATGTATTAGTCATCTATAATGGCGCCCGTGATTACTCGACCGTGAAGAACTGGGCATACGTACTCAGCGTGGTAAACAGCAAGTTCCCAACTGATTTTCTTCTCTGATCGTCACAGCAGTTAATATGTGCTTGACCCAGGCTCCTTGTGTAACTCACAGGAAGTGACGGATTTCATAAAACTTGGTAAAGTGCTATTTAAAACAGTTACAATTAACCTCAGAGCTACAAAAAAAAAAAAAAAAAAAAAAAAAAGCCTAACGAAGCTCTGATCCCACTCATATAACGGGAAAAAGCCAGAGAAACAGAAAGTTAACTGCTGTTTTGAAACCTAAAAAAAGAACTGAATTTGCAGGGCAAACAGCTGACCTAAAACACAGAGTCCCTCCAGGAAGGAGGCTGGCCCTGAGCATTGCTTATGTGGGATCGTTCCCAAGGTCATAAAGCCAATTAGAAGATTCAGCTGGAAACATTTAGCAAATTGCTAAAGGTCAGATGTGGGGGTCACAAGGGCAGGCCACAAACCCAGGAAGGTTAGTCTTCTCTAGCGGGTGGTGCCCCCACCAGGCACCCGCGGGGAACACCTGGGAGAATCCTGAGAGCCTGCATCCCAACCCTTCTCCTCCCTCCCTTGCGTCAGAGCCTTCATCTACAGAGACACAGAACTACAGCCTGAGGGCACGGAGGACCCCACACCCCAAAACTCAACTCTGACTCATCTCTCCTGTCCTTCCTAAGCACAAGGCAAGGTGGACACCCACTGTACCTGGGGAGGAGAACAGGAGAAAAGCAAACCTACCCTGGGGGAAGAGGCAGGCATGTGGGCCAGTGCTGTCCTATCTGGAGGAAAGGCAGGGACGCTGGTGAACAGCCCATCAAGACCACGTTCACGGTGCCTGTCAAGGGTGGAGGGGTCATCAGACGCCAGCTTCCCTCCCCAGCTCTCCAGCCACCACACTAAGGAGCCCTGAGTCCTGTAACATGGGGTACAACTGGGAGAGCTATGCAGAGGAAGGTCCCCAAGCCAAGGGCAAGACTCAACAGCCACACAGAGAGCAGACTTCACACCCTGCCCAGCAAACCATCCTCCACCCCAAAGGTCCAGCTGGACAAAGGTATTCTTATCGCCAAGCATGTATTTTTTTCCCTCAGAATATATATGTGCTTTTTTCTCAGA
Organism: Callospermophilus lateralis; assembly: GCF_048772815.1. Classification (NCBI taxonomy): domain Eukaryota; kingdom Metazoa; phylum Chordata; class Mammalia; order Rodentia; family Sciuridae; genus Callospermophilus; species Callospermophilus lateralis. Next base: position 98,018,811 of record NC_135318.1, on the reverse strand, counting down.
ATCTACTGTTATAGACAACATATTTGGCTTTCAAAAAAAAAAAAAAATATGTGACAACCAAAAAAGCAAGAAGCAGCAGTCTGAAGGGGCAAAGCAATCATCAAGGCCAGCATCACATAGGACATAGGACAGGGGCTGGGGCTGGGGCTGAGTGGTAGCGCACTTGCCTGGTGTGTGTGAGGTACTGGGCTCGATTCTCAGCACCGCATATAAATAAATAAAATAAAGGTCCGTCAACAACTAAAGAAATATTAAAAAAAAAAACATGGGAATTTAATTATTTAATATAATAATGACTCTTTAAAAAATGGAGACAGCTTACAACATAATATATTAGTAATTTTGCTAGAGAGATGGAAATGCTAGGAGGGAGCCCAATGAAAAATTGAGAAATGGAAAACACAGAAAGATGAAAAGTGAATTAATCAATAGACAAATAGAATCATTGAACACAAAGATAAGTCGGTAGAAGTCACGCACACTGAAATGCAAAGAGATTAAACGAAAAGAAAACAAACAGAAACGAGCATTGAAGACCTGAAGTGTGTTAAATGATTTAATGCTCATGTGACTGGAATCCCAGAAGGAGAAAAAAGAGAACAAGGCAGAAGAAATCATGGGGAAAATGTCCAAAATTATTGGCAGACACCAAAGCATATAGCCCAGAAACTCAAGCTTCCAGAGTACCTGGCAAGATAAATACCAACACACACACACACACACACACACACACACACACACACACACCAAGGTGTATGTAGTCCCTGAAAACCAAAGAGAAAAAAATCTTGAAGTTAGTGGGAGGAAAAGCTGTGTTGCCTAGAGAGGACCCAAGGTTTGGTTCCAGAAAGATCTCCACCCACTGTGAACATCTGATGTTAGCTCCTTGGAAGAGGGTAACTTCCTCCCTCCCTCCCTCCCTCCCTCCCTCTCCTTGCCCACCCCATCTTCTGTACCTGGTGGTATACTCTCTGCAGCTAGAGTGCAGGTCACACAGACAGCAGCCTGTATGCTGCCGTCTCAGGACAGTCAGTGGCCTCTCCCCTGCAGACATTTTCAGGCTACAGTCCCATCTCGGAGAAAACATAAAATCCTCGGAGGGTTAGTGTCAGCTACAGGGGACAAAGAAATATGTCCCTTCTCTCTCCCACTTCAGATGGGGGAGGAAAAATGTCACAGTACTAGAGCAACTTTCTCCAAAGAAGTCCTCTCTCTGGGCCTCCACCTGCTACCCTTGTAGACTGCCGCAGTCTGGCTGGGCACAAATCATGAGCCACTGAAGCAGGAACAAACTTTATTTCTGAGCTCCACCAGCACGCTCCACACACGCTCCCGGGGAATTCTCCCGAATGCCACGCGGCTCGTCCAGGAACCAGCCACCGGAAATATCTCCTCTGGAAATCCCTCCTCCCGCACTTCCCCAACCAATGGGAACTCTTGGGGAATCCCCGAGAATCCCCAGGAGAACTCCAAAGTAGCAGGAGAACTCAAAAGTAGCGGCCGAGGCGGATAGTAATGCCTCGCCTGTCAACCAATACTGTTGGCAAAATGCCAGGGGCCATTCCGACTCGGCTGTGGCTCTCAGCAGTAGACCTCCAGGTGGGCATTGGGAGGAAGGTCCTGACACTGTTTGGGGGCCCTTATCGCCAGCTTTGCCAGGCCTGGCACACAGCTCCCCCTCCCCTGCCCAGTTATTAGATATCTGTTACGTTGTTCATGATCAAAAGCCCAAGTGTTGCGTTATAGCATCCTGCTGAGTAGTACACAGTTTAACACGGTCACTAGAGTCACGTTCAGCTAGAAGGTACCCTTCATGAAAAGTTCACTGGTTTTGCCACCCATCACTGTCATCTGACAGCGTCCCTTCTATCATTTAGATTACAAATAAAAGAGAGAGACTGAGGTAGCCCAGGGAATTCTTCCCAAGATGTCTTCTATTTGAAACTGGCGTCTTGGATAGAGGCCAGCCTCCAGGACTGGGTGTACTTCCCCCTCCTTGAGTTCCTCATTTTCTCAGCCTCCTCCATCTTTTCATTATTTCCCTTTGCCTTTTTTTAATTTTTGCCGTGAATTGGGTCTCCGACAAGCTACACAGACCTCGTGGAGATAATGAACCCACATCTGCATGAGCATCTCAGTACCAGGCCTTATTAGATAGTCCAGGTCAGAATCTGGTTTTATAACATCAATGGGATCAGCCTGCGGACACAATGAATCCTCATTAAGAGCGAGTTCTCTTTTAATTTAGCAAATGTTTCTTCTCCTGGGCTTCCCAGTACTACTTAGCTTTTTTTTTTTTTAACATCTTGTTAGCTTTTGAATAAAACTGGAAGGACAATCTACTACGCACATGGTATTTTTCTTTAAGGTGAGAATGTGGAAGTGTCAGGAGCCGAGGTTGCAGCCTAGGTTTTCGGGAAGTCTCATGGGCGCACCCCCGTAGCTGCTCCTTCTTGACACCCTGCCAGCCTCTTCCTACCCCACTGTCATTGGTACCTGATGATGTCCTTGGAAAACTTGCTGTTTAGAATGTGTTTTGCATAGCATGGAAATGATCAAGAAAGGAAGCACAGACTTTTAAAAAAAATACGTCACCCGTTCTTTATTATCTTTTTTTTTTCTTTTCCTGGAGGTCAAGCTCTTCATTTTGATACTTAATGAATAAAATGCCTGCGTTGCAAGAAATGGGATAATGAATTGTAAAAAGACATAATCAGCAATGACTAAATAATTAAGGGAATTGAAATGCAGAGTCATCTGGGAATGCATTCATAATAACACGATTTGTTCCATATGCTAAAAAATTCTGTTTTTAGAAAAATCAGTCATCACACATGCCCCAGGACAAAAAGGGAAAAAAAAATTAATGTTGACTAATAGGAACTGTAATTAGATGTTCTGCTTTTAAACAGCTGAATAAAAGATGAAATCTTATAGAAAGTATATTTAGATCCAAGTCAAAAAGTAAACTGATTATTATTCATAGGGCTGTTAATAGGAACCGCAATTTATGCACCTCGTGGGAACTGGTTTGGGCAATTAAGGAAAGGAGTCACGCTCCGCTTCCCATTATCATTTACTTCTGCGTGTTTTCCTCCGTGGTATCAGGGACGGGCGTGCTCCTTACGTCTCACCAACTTAGCCATCACGTGCGCGTGCAGGGAGCATCTGGGGACTCTGGGGCTGGGACGTTCTTACCTTGACAGGATGCCACCGTGGGCTGCTCAGTAGCTGGGTCCCACGTGGAGCGTGGCCAGCAGGTGCTCCTGACCTCAGCCTCTGTGAGTGTTCCACCTTCACAGGTGGTTGGAAGGAAAACGGCAAGGGCTCACTTCAAAAGGAAGGACTTCCCTGTTGAGGTCACCACCAGCAGCTTCTCAGGTGCCTGTTTTTAGGACGGGAAGGAAAACATGGAGGGAAGAGAAGGGGAGGGAAGAGACGGCCCCCAACTCAAGTGCTGACCACTCCGATGTCCAACCCTCATCAGGATTGGCCACAGCCAGCTCGTAGTCATCACGGTATCTCTTTGGGTTGGACATAAGAATCCTCCTTCCTTCCCTCCCTCCTCCCTTTCTCTCTCTCTCTCTCTCTCTCTCTCTCTCTCTCTCTCTCCTACACACACACACACACACACACACACACACCCAGCAAATCTGTGAGATTGTGGATAGAATGACCGAATTTCTTATCTTGGTTTCTCCACTCAAATAATGCAGCTTTTTGGAGAATAAAAAAACCCTCTATTGCAAACACAAGTGAAATATTTCAACAAAACTCAGCTTTTCTGGTTGTCTGTGTTTGCACAGAGCTACTGACATGCATGCCAGGCCACAGCCGCCCCACAGCTCCGTGCTCTGGTGAATGCAAAGGCACTGGAAATGCAGTGCGAGTCCTTTGGACCTGGTGTGTGCATTTCTTGCTCCTCAGACGTACGATGGCTCTGCCTGGGGATGCCATCCTTCCTGCCCTGTCCATGTTGTCTCTGTCCATACATGGATCAGGGACAAGCTCTGAATTGTTAGTCTGATGCCTCTCCTGAGCTCTGAAAGAATGCACTGTGTGTGTGTGTGTGTGTGTGTGTGTGTGTGTGTTTTGTTTTTTTATACTAGGGATTGAACCGGGGCGCTTAACTACCAAGCCATATCCCCAGCCCCTTTTTATATTTAGAGACAGGCTCTTGAAGAGTTGCTTAGGGCCTCACTGTTGAGGCTGGCTCTGAACTTGCCATCCTCCTGCCTCAGCCTCCCAAGCTGCTAGGATTATAGTCACGCATCACGGCGCCCTGCTGCACTGCATACCTTTAAGTTTCTGAGTAACCTCACATCTGTTCTTTCGTTCATCAAATAGAAGCAAGATCTCTCGCCTTTTCTTTTTGGCTGTGCTCGTTAATACCTAGTATAGTTTTTTTGTTTGGTTGGTTTTTTGTTTTGTTTTGTTTTGTTTGTTTTTTGTTTTTGCAATGTGGTGACTCAAGAGAGCAGTGGATCAAAAGTCTACACACCTGGGTTGGAATCTGCCATTTTTGTGGCCTCCAGAAAAAAAAAAAAAAAAAAAATCTCTGCATTTCAGGATCCTTCTCTGTAACTCAGAGCTGATTCTGCCTTCCTGGCCTGTCTTGCAAAGTAGAGCTGAGGTTTCAGCAAGGAAGCTGGATGTAAGTCACGTTACAGATGTCAAGGTTGGTTTGGTGGCAGACAATATATTACACAGTTATCACCTTCCTTAGGATAGAAAGTTCTCAGGGTAATAGTCTGGCCTAGGTCCCTGGGTTGTACCCGCAGAATGCATGACACGTCGTTCCTCTCGTCGGATGAAGACACATGACGTCCTCCCACGTCCTGAGCTCCGGACCCCGTGAACATGTTAGGCTGCATGGAAAGGGCGCATCGGGGCTGCTGATGGGACTACAGTTGCTGATCAGTTCACCTTGAGACGGGGAGATTTTCTGTATTAGCTGGGTGGGGCAATGTCATTGCAAAGATCCTTACAGAAGACTTGCTGGCTTTGCAGATGGAGAAGGGGCCCACGAGCCTAAGGATGCGGGGTCTTCTGAAATCTGAATGGGGCCGGGCCTGGATTCTCCCTAGAGCTTCCAGAACAGGCTGTGGCCCCGTGCATACCTCGCTGTTCATCCATGTTCAAGTTCTAAGCTCCGGAATTGGCAGCCATCAACTTGTGTGGCTTTAAGCCACCAAGTCGGAGGTGGTTTATCACAGCAGAGACACAAAACCAACATACACACAGTATGAAAGAGGGTAGATAAGACTTTTCAGGGACTACTTTGAAAATCCCCCAAAGCGGTGACTGGCTGACCACAATCACCCCGAGGATTTAGAACTAATGCTTCTCCTTGAGCCTGGTGTGCCCAGGTATTCCAACTAATCCTCTGCTTCGCTGTCGCCTTTATTCTTGGCTTGAGTAAGCAGTAGGTTTATTGCCGTGCGCCCCGTGGGTATTCCATAAATACTTGTTGACTGCCTGGCGATAGAAGTGTTGAAATTATTTCCTGGATGAGGGAACAGGTGTGGCGAGGTTAGAGAAGCCAGGTAAGACCCGAGACTGTCCCACCGTTGCCCAGCAACCAGGAAGGTGCTCAGCTGCCGTACATTTTTGCCTTCGCCTCTAATAACTCACCCTTTCCAAGGAACTAGAACATTCCACTTCAGATTAGCATCCAGTGATGATGCTCATCTCAGGCTGCTTCACAGGTCCCAGGATTGATTCAAACCCTGACAATCCTAAGTAAAACAGTCGCGAGTCAGTCGGGGTAACAGGAAGACCTTGAAATTCCTGAGGGCACTAAGCTGATCTTACACCTATTTGTTGAACACTTACTATATTCCCACACAGGGACTGAAGATAGTGCTAGGGATAAGACAGATCCATTCCCCCCAACCCCAAATTTTATAAAACGGTGTGTCCATCAGATCTTACTGGAGGTCTCCTGAATAAAAGGCTCAATTCAGCAGAAAATAATTTTTTTTAAAAAATGTCATACGTGGTCCTATATTCAAAGAGCTCATGATCCCACACAACAGTGAATAAGCAGCTTACAAAAAAGCCACAGAATCCTGCAAGTCGACAGATGTGCTCGGGTACGTAACGCCGTGTTCTGCTGATGGTTATCCGTTTGCTTGCTTCTTTTGAGGAACAGGCCTCCTCCTTCCTTGTGCTCCGTGGACATTCAATGACAGCCATCCCAGACTCCCCGACAGCTGGGAATCGGTAACTGCCAGCCAAGGCAAAGCGGTGTGGTGGTTTTAAGATGGACAGATCCTGAATGACGGCATTACAACCCGAGAGCTCAGTGATTACAGGAAAAATCCCTTATCTCCTGGGGCCTGCTTTCGGGTTCCACTAAATGGGCTTAAAGTCTTGGAAATAACATGGGAAGAGCCCCCAGCGTGGCCCTGGCCTGCGCCCTTCCCACCCGCTCCAGGTGAGCTACACCAGGAGCAAGGGTGCCCCCTGGATTGAGGGCCTGCACCTGCAGCCGCCCAGGCCCGGACACCCCCATAGCGGCCTCCCTTCATCTCGGCCAAAGTCTCTGCTGTTTCTTTATCTTTCTGTTGAACCTTTACTTCCACAGCCAAGGATATGCTTTGGGACCTCAAAGGCTTTCTGTCTTCCAAAGACCTCTTTTCTACTCCAGAGGGGAAAAAAATTTAAAAATCATCAAGAAACACTCATATTTAACTTCAGTGTCTCTGCTTTCCCTTAGATACACACACACACACACACACACACACACACACACACACCGGCAGGTCCTCCTCGGGCCTCTCCCCTCCCATGTGTGCATCCCAGCGGTTGCATTGCCATCCCTTCCGGCCCATCCATTGGATTCTCCTGCCCAGAGAATGAACCTGGGAGCTTCCACAGCAAAGCCGAGAGCTCGCGCCTCCGCCTCAATGAGTAGTCATTAAGTAAATTCAGTGTTTAATGCACTAACAAAAACACATGATTGTTTAACAGAGTGTATTATGGAAAATGGTGGCGTTAATAGTCTCCGCGGAGTTCCAGTTGGGGGAAGAGTGCATTATGGCATCGTGGAGGCAGGGGGCTGGCTTTCTGGATGTGAAACTAAGTTCCTGACATTATATATCATTTTTATATCCGGTTGCTAAGCAACATATAAGAACGGAGTTCTTGCAATTGTATCTACTTTCTTGCTTCTTTTTTTTTTTTTAAAGCCACTTCTTAATTCTGTTAAATTAGCCTCCTTATTGATTCTGCAGTCTCAGCTGAGTGTATTGATTGAGGTTCATCCATTAGCTGGGGGGGGGGGGGAGGGGCGGGTTGCGTGTCTAACTAGAACACAAGCATTAGTGCTAATCATTATTTTTCTTGTTCATCACTCTTTGTTTTCATACAGAGACAGGTAGAGTTCTTGTGCCCTGGGATGCAATACCCAAGGAACTAGAGTGAGATGTGTATAGAGCCTGCTGATGCATGGAGGATTTCACCCGTTTTCTAGAATGAGCCTCCTATCTCCAGTGGTCCTGACACCCCAGGATATTTCTTTGTCTTTCCTGAAGTGTGTCTCTCGTTTCCTCCTCTGTTTGCTTATCCTGTTTCCCACCATGGCACCCCGTCGCTTAAGAAAGCTCAAGAGTGAATTAGCATCTGCGTATCAGGGAGGACATTCAATCTTTGGTTTTGGGGGGTTGGCTTATTTCACTTAGCATGATAGTCTCCAACTTTGTCCATTTACCAGCAAAAAGCATAATTTCATTCTTTTTTATGGCTGAGTAATATTCCATTGTGTGTGTATATATATACATATACACCATAGTTTCTTTATCCATTCATCTATTGAAGGACACCTAGGTTGGTTCCATAATTTAGCTATTGGAAGTCAAGCTGACATAAACATTGATGTGGCTGTATCCCTATAGTATGCTGATTTTAAGTCCTTTGGGTATAAACCAAAGAGTAGGCTAACTGGGTCAAATGGTGGTTCCCTCTTGAGTTTTCTGAGGAGTCCCCACACTGCTTTCCGTAGTGGTTGCACCAATTTGCAGCCCCACCAGCAGTGTATGAGTGTGCCTTCTCCCCACATCCTCGCCAGCACTCATTGTTGCTTGCGTTCTTGAGAGATGTCATTCTGACTCAAGTGAAGAGTGGTGTGGAGAGGAGGTGGCCAGGGTGGGAACGTGACTTTTCAGGTTCCCTGTAGCCAGGTTCTTCCGGCACCTCGAGTCGGTTCCAGAGCCCCCTCCTCTGAGGCCCTCGGGAGCGGACGCAGCACCGCCAGCACCGGCCCTGGACAGGAGAAGCTGGCAGCAGGTTATGAGCCGCATGGCCCCACCACCTGAGCACTCAGGGCCAAGGGGCGGCGGCTTTCAGGAACAGATGACGCAGGGCCCAGGTGGGCGGGCTCTGCAGTAACGCCAGGCTGGGGGACCTCTGGCTCCAGGAGGATGTGACTGGCTTGTCTGAATAATTCCACAGGCTGACGGGAAACAAAACTGCAGCTCAGTCAAAAGCAGGACCTGCGCCCGGTCCCTTGATCAGGAGGGTGTTTGCGGGACATTCCCCATGGGCTGAGAACTTGTACTTGGGCCACGAGATGTCAAGGTAGCACGCAGCGTGGAGTTTTAAGTCCAGGGCCTGCACTACAGCAGGAGAGGGTGAGGTTGGATCTTTTGACCTCAGAACAAAAATCCAGGACCAAGGAGTAGAACTCTAGTCTGGGTCTCCACAGCCTGAGGGAAGACCTTTCCCCAGCTGAGACATCAGAAGAGTGAATGATGTGCTTAGGGACACACGAGTTCTCCACCCCAGGAAGAGCAGAAACTGGGCGCCCCTGGAAGAATTCATGTGTTAGGCTCATGGGTCCCTTCCAAAGGTGAGCTTCTGTGGTCTTACTCCGAATTTCAAGAACCACACCATTTTCTCTCTCCTGTCCTAGGCTTTACCCGCTCCCTGAGCCAGGGTCTTGTGTCTTCATTTCTAAGCAGACAGCCTGTGATGTGATGAGCCAGATCTGCATTCAGCCAGGACAGCCCCAGTTCATGCACCTGTTCACAGTGACCTTCTATCAGCATTTGTTGGTGGATGCATGGAATATTGCTGACGGTGTCAGGAGGACTCCACAAATGAAGGAGAGACTGTTTGTGAGTTAGGCTGAAATTTGTGCCACATCGCAGTCTTCCAGAAGCCTCAGCTGAGCTTTGCACCCTTTAAAAAAATAACTAAAACCTTTTTTTGTGGAAGTTGAACCAGGGGCACTTTACCACTGAGCTACACCCCCAGTCCTTTTTATGTTTTATTTTGAGATAGGGTCTTGCTAAATTGCCCAGGCTGGCCTCCAACTTGAGATCCTCCTGCCACAGCCTCCCAAGTTCCTGGGATTACAGGCCTGTGCTACTGCACCGGGCTTAAACATGTTTGATCAACTCCTGAGGTCTTGATAAACTCCTTATTAAACCAGGAATTTTTTTGGTACTGCCACATTCCATTAGTATGTCCCTGTATTGTGAAAATGTACAAGAGAAAAAAAAAAAAAAACCAAAACACTCAATTACAAGTGGCATTTATGCAAGGATTCCCCATTTGACGTGGAGTGCTCACCCTCTGCCAGACAGTGTACTGGGCTCCAGCCTACCAACCTACTCAGCAAAAACACATTAAAAATAACTGGTGATAGAATGACTGTTGTCAAAAAGGCAAAAAAATAAATGTTGATAGGGATGGAGAAAAAAGGGAACTCTCATGTACTGTCGATGGAATTACATTAGAACAGCCACCAGGAACGCAGTATGGAGATTCCGTAGAAACCTAAAAATAGAACTTCCATATGATCCAGAAGCCCCATTACTGGGTCTCTGTCCAGGAGAAATGAGATCAGCCTGTTGAAGAAGCTGAGTGCCTCTGTGGTGTCAGGCAGCCCTGCTCACAGCGGCCAAGGCAGGGAATCAACCCAGGTTTCCATCATGGATGGACGGATGAAGAAACTGGTTCATACACGCAGGGCAGCATCATTCAGCCGCAAAAAAAGGAAGGAAATCCTGGCATTTGTGGCAATGTGGGTGAACCTGGAAGACAGGATATTAAGTGAAATAAGCCACGAACAGAAAAACAGACCTAGCATGATCTCACTTATAGGTGACATCTGAAAATGTCACCTCTGTAGAAGTCAAGAGTAGAGCAGAGGTCACCAGAGGTCGGGAAGGAAGGTGGAATGCAGAAAGGGTGGGCGACAGGTGCCGAGGTACAGTTGGAAGAACAAGTTCAAGTGTTGTAGAGCATGGTGTGGCACCTTCAATTGACAACCATGTACTCTATGTTTCAAAATAGCCAGAAGAGAGGACATTGGATGTTCCCAACGTAGAGAAATGATAGCTGTTTGAATGATGGAAATGCTAAGTATCCTGACTGAATCTTTGTCCATTGTCTGCATGCATTGAAATCACGCTGCCAATTTAGGGAAAAAAAAATGCTAAAAGTAAAAATGAACAAAATAAATTTAAAAATAATCTCTCTCTCAGATGAGGAAGGAGCTGGTGGTGTATGGAAAGGGTGGGCTTCCTGAGTCTAGCAGCTCTGCTGCTGCAGGTTCTAGAACATGCGGGTTCTTCTAAGTTCACCTTGGATTTTCCCCATGAGTCTGCGGTGGACACCTAGGGAGCCCGATCCCTGGTGCAGCACCTTAATCTTGTCACATGGTGGCCGTCTTTCTCCACACTCCTAAAGGAGTCTAGCCACTCAGCCCCTTCTCGAGCTGAGCGTGTGCACTATCAGGCTTGTACAGCGCCTGCCCTTTTCTAGAACATGAGCTCCACACAAGTAGAGGCTCTTTCCTGTTCTTTCTTGTATCTCCCACGCCCAGCCCCCTGCTTCACGTAGAGTAGCCAGAGCTCAATCTAGATTGATGGGAGTGATTCATTAATGAATCAAACATGAGCCTACTGAGGAGACTCACAAGATGATCAGTGCCAGAGCTGTCTGCTGAAGCTGCTCTACCCTTGAAACCAAGCCAGTGGGTTCTGGCCCAAGTGGACCCTGTCTAGCGTGGCCAGTGCAATTCATAGCACAAAGCTCTGGTTTGTGGTTGATTGCAATTCTTTGGCTTTTTCTTTCTGTCTCCACTATGATGCATATATTTTTTTGTTTTGTATTTGTTAACTTACCAAAGAAAAAGTTTTCATTTGAGAGCGACCTTTATGAATATTTGCAATGGTGAGTTTTGAAAGATGTGTGAGTAGGTGTGTTTTCCAGAAATATAGACCCCGTTCCATGAAAGGAACTCCATCGTGTGTGTGTGTGTGTGTGTGTCTGTGTGTCTGTGTGTCTGTGTGTGTGTGTCTGTGTGTGTGTCTGTGTGTGTGTCTGTGTGTGTGTGTCTGTGTGTGTGTCTGTGTGTGTGTGTCTGTGTCTGTGTGTGTGTGTCTGTGTGTGTGTCTGTGTGTGTGTCTGTGTGTGTGTGTGTCTGTGTGTGTGTGTCTGTGTGTGTGTCTGTGTGTGTCTGTGTCTGTGTGTGTGTGTCTGTGTGTGTGTCTGTGTGTCTGTGTGTGTGTGTCTGTGTGTGTGTGTCAGTGTGTGTGTCTGTCTGTGTGTGTGTCTGTGTGTGTGTGTCTGTGTGTGTGTCTGTGTGTGTGTGTCTGTGTGTGTGTGTCTGTGTGTGTGTCTGTGTGTCTGTGTGTGTGTGTCTGTGTGTGTGTGTCTGTGTGTGTGTGTCTGTGTGTGTGTCTGTGTGTGTGTCTGTGTGTGTGTGTCTGTGTGTCTGTGTGTGTGTCTGTGTGTGTGTCTGTGTGTGTGTGTCTGTGTGTGTGTGTGTCTGTGTGTGTCTGTGTGTGTGTGTGTCTGTGTGTGTCTGTGTGTGTGTAAACTTCTGCAGTCACTCATTGCAGCTGAGAAAGTGTTTACCTGCACTAGCAATTGCTCTCCTGGCACTCACTCCTAAAGAAGCAGATGCATATGTAATTATGACATAATGGGATCAGCACTTTACCATGGAGGATGTAGAAAGTGTTACAGGCGGGCCCCAAGGAGACAGGGATTTTTCCTGCACAGAGTAATCAACTGTTTTGTTGATTGTGGTCAGGAAAATCAATAATTGATTGTTGGTTTAGATGATGAGGATTATTTCCTCGGGCACCAAATGATAATGACTGATTTGAATTTTTTAAAAGAAATTTCAAAGCCATTACTGCCCATATTCTCTTTGTTTCTCATTTAGTGCTCAGGTGTCCCTCTGAACAACGTATCTGATTCCTTTTTTCATCTCCAGTGTTAAGCATCGTTGAATTATTATCCAAATGGCACCAATGTAATATGCTTCTAACTTTAATGTAATGTACTTCTAACTTTAAATTTCTTTTTCTTTAAATTGGAATTAAATAAATAAAGGCAGATTCCTCTGATGAAGTAGATATGTAGTCAACATTTATTTTTTAAAGTGACGTGATACCTTCGAGACCAAGACCATCAACTGTTGGGGAGCGGAATGCTGTGTTTCCTAGGCTTTCCAGAACACCAGCTGGGAATGACTTACATACTAGTCACCACTACTCATCATTTGCAGTCAGTTATATTAAGGAAACTTTTAATATATATGGGACTAGTTTACTGAGCAGCCAGACCTCATGTGCACGTCATGAGAGCTGCCTTTTGGACTCTTGCATCCAGATGTTGGGCTCTCAGAGGTTTTCAGTATTTAAATAAGATGAAAATCCATGAACATTTTTGAAGGTCTTCAGTGCGTCATGTGAAGTCACTCACTGACTGAATTTTAAATCACATTTCCAGTTGCAGTGCTTTCTCGAAGGCCCAAGTAGTAAACTTTGAAAGTTGCCTACTCATTACATGCATTATTCATTCAAAAAAAAAAAATAATTTCCATAACTTTTTAAACTTGGTAATTACATGTTTTAATTATGTAATTACACATTCTAATTATGCCGTTAAATCCGATTACAGTAATTATGTGATTATATGATAATTGGTACATAATACACATGTAAAAACCTGCACCGGCATGTATTTAACAAAGGAAATACTTCTGTGGGAGAGGGTTATGGGAACAGTGGCAAAAGGATTGTCTTACGGAAAATAAAGGAACCAGACTAATTAATGCCAAGGAATGGCTTAGGGACCTCAGCTGCAATTATAGAGAAGAACTCATGCTCCAGCGTTGGGGCTTCCAATTCCTCCTTTTCTGCTCAGAGGTAAATACATGACCTAAGGAACTAGGATCAGGGAAATGAATGAGGGGAGGTCCCAAGAGTCGCTGTGAAGTTAATGTCAGGTGGTGAGAACCGTTCTACAGAGCAGGCTTCTGCCTCTGGTGCAGTGAGAAGTGCAGAGGGGAGGCGCTGGCCACCTCCTGCAGGAAGGGGAGGTGTCTGGACAAGACAGTCTCCTGCTCAGGAGCTGCCTTATTGAGGGATCCCTCCTACCTTCGCCATGAGCAGCACTAATATCCATAATCACCAAATTCTACCACATTGACGACCCGGTGAATAGAAACAGGAGGAAATACCTTGTAGCACATCTGGATGGAAGTCAGAGAAGGAATTTAACCTATGAAACTGCAATAAGAAGTGGAAGTGAACCTGCTTTGAATTTCTCAAAATGACCTAGCTGATTTTGACAAGGAGGATATTGTTCGGAGCTCACAGGGCGTATTACGGTAGGGAGTCTAAATTGCAAAGAATCGGAAGGACATAGAAGCATTATTTTTGCCTTTCTTTATTAAGGTATAATCGAGGCACGCTGAAACCGCACCGTCACAATGACATCGTGTTTCTCGATGGCAAATTGGAAACATTACACAGTCGTGTCGTGAACATCTCCGTCATTTCCAGATTTCTTCTCCAATGCCTTTGTGATTTGTGATGTAGCTCTTCCACACCTGCCCACGCCGCTTGTCCCTTGGCCACCGCTGGTGTGATTTCCATCACTATTTATTAGCTTGCATTTTTCTAGAGGAATAACCTATTCTTTCCTGTCTGCTTTCTTCCACTCTGTATATTTATTTAGATGTTATCTGTGTTCTTAGAGCATCAATACTTCATTCATTTCTATTACTAACTAGCATTCCCTTATAGGGCTATAGGACAGTTTGTCCACCCATTCACCTGTAAGAAGACATTTTGGTTGTTTCCATTTTAGGTCTGATACAAATATTTCTTCAAAATATTTTTCAGTTATTATAAACATGTATGTACTTGTTTATTAGAAACGTGAGTATACATTGTAAAACACACAGAGAAAAACAAAAGTCTGTGTGGACATACACTACCTTTTCCTTGGTGTAAATACCCAGGAGGGGAATGCTTGCATTAGATGGTAGAAGCAGGTTGACTGTTTAATAAACACCTCCTGCACTGTTCTCCAAGTGCCCAGACTGTTTCGCCGCTCCATCGACGGCATAGGAGAGTTCCTGCTTCTCCACATCTTGACCAACACTTGGTCTCTTCATTCCTCCACATTTCTAGCGGGTCCATCCTGACAGCTCACTGTGTTTCTAGGCGCCTTGCCGTGTGAGTGATCACATGGGGCATCACTTCATGGGCTTATTTTTCATCTGTTTTTGTTTTTTTCTTTGGTTTGGTTTGGTTTTTTGGTGACTGCCTAGAACTTTGGCCCTTTTTTTGTTCATTAATTTGGTCGTGTTTTTTTTCCTTCTTCATTTTTGAAAATCATTTTTATATATTCCACACACACGTCTTTTAAGTGCTCTACAGACGTATGCTTTGCCAGTATTTTACCAGTCATTATGGAGCTTCTTGTTAAGTTCCCTTCAGAATGTCTTTTGAAGTTGACCCTGTATGTTTTTTAAAATTAATTTCTAAGATGTACACCCTATCCATTTTTCTTTTTATGGAGTGTGGTCTTGGCATTGGAGCTAAGAAATCTTTGCCTAACTCAAGATCTCAAAGGTTTGGGGTTTTTTTGCCTTGTGTTTTCTTCAAAATATTTTTCAGTTTTGGTTTTACATTTGGTTTTGAGATCCATTTTGAGTATGGATGGAAGTTCAACTTTTGCACATGGATAAAATTGTTTCAGCGCCATTCGTTGAAAGGACTGTCTTTTCTCCATTGGGTTGGTTTTGCATCTTTGTTAAATATCAGTTGTTCACATATGCATGGTCTATTTTTAGATTCTTATTTTGTTTCTATCAGTCTTTACACCAAGACCATACTGCTTTGGTCACTGTTTGCTATATAAGAAGATTTTCTATTAAATAACTCTTCAACTTCATTATTGTTTTGCTAAGTTTTTTTTGATGTTGTTGTTGTTATTTGGAGAACAAAAGCTTGATAGGATCCCTTTCATTAAAAAATGTATTTATTCTAATTTGTTATACATGACAGCAGAATGCATTTCAACTCATAGCACACACATGGAGCACAGTTTTTCATGTCTCTGATTGTTCACAAAGTAGAGGCACACCATTCCTGTCTTCATACATGTACTTAGGGTAACGATGTCCATGTCATTCCACTGTCTTTCCTACCCACATGCCCCCTCTCTTCCCCTTCCTCCCCTTTGCCATTCCTCCCATGCTCCCAAGAAAAATGGTCAATAAAAGCATTCTCCAAAATGAAGAAGATAATGGGATTATTATCAGACAAAATCTTTACAATGGCTAGAATGGACTTGAAGATTTAAAGGAAAAGATGAACAGAATAAGGGGAAAAAATTAAGATAGAAGTGGATCTGTTATGTCAAGGTGTATCCTGAAGCTATGTCATAGCTGAAAAGAAATTTTAAACTATTGGGGAAAATAAATAAATAAAAGTGCCATCTAAAGCTGGAAAAGACACTATTTGAAATTCAAAATTCACTAGATAGACATACAAGCAAATTGATACTTCAGAAAATAAAAACCAATAAAGTCAAAGACATAACCATGGAAACTATCCAAAATAAAGCATAGAGAGAAAAAAATGACTACAGGGGCAGAGAACAGAACCCTTGGTGACCTTTGTAGCAAAATCTATGGATCTATCATATGTGAAATTGGATTCCAAAATGAAAGGAGAGGCGAGGAGTTAGAAAAATATTCTGAAAAAGTGCAGTTTTTCCTGTTCAATGTAAACTTTACACCTGGAGATCCGGGAAGTTCAACAAATCTAAAGTGGGATAGAAACAAAAAACATCACACCAACACACCTAATATTCAATAACCTAAAAATGGATAAGAAAGAAGATTTTAAAAGCAGCTGGTCAGGGGAAATCACCGCACACAGGAAAGCAAACATAAGAATGTGACTACGACCTCATTGTTGGAAACAAACAATAGCACAATGAAATATGTCATTAAAGTGCTGAGAAGAAAACCCTGCCGACCTAGAAATCTATGTCCTACAAAAATATATTGCAAAAAAAAAGCAAAGGCATAATAGTTATTCAAGTAAAAAGTAAGAGAATTCATTGCAAGCACATTAGACTAAAGAAATGTTTAGAAAGCTCTCAGGCTTAAGAAAAATAATAGCAGATAGAAACTTGGAACTATGTAAATGAATAAAGACCTCCAGAATTGGTGAGATATTTATTCCTAGTTTTCACTTTATTTTAAAATAACTTTTTGTTTTTCTAAAATAAAAAGATAGCAATTTAATGAAGGTTTTATAAATATATAAATCACAATATTACTAAGGATGGGAGGGGAAGGAGAGGTTACTGCTGTAAAGTGGAGTGATAGGTGACTCAAGGACAGATAGCTCAAGGTGCCTGTTAAGATGTGAAGAGCAGCTACTTAAAGTTAGACAGAGATAGCAAATAAACCAAGGATGAGAAAAAAAGAAGGATTCAGCTAATCCAAGAAAGGGGAAGAAAAGGAGCCCAGGAATGGATAAGACAGATAGAAAACTACTGAGACCAAACGTGACCTAGACTTACATTAGTGTGAATTAATAGCAGCCTTATTAAACTAGTGTCATAACTGCATTTAATGAAAATGGTCTAAATAAACACTCTAATTAATGTGGGAGATGTAACTTAGTGGTAGAGCACTCCCTAGTATGTGTGAGGCCCTGGATTCAGTACCCAATACTGAAAAAAAAAAAAAAAAAAGAACCCACTGTAATTAAAAGGTCAAGATTATTTAAATGGATATAAAGAAAGCAGAAATCAACTATATGCTGCCCACATGCTCTGAATATATAAACAAGGTAAGCAAAATAGAAGTTTAAAAAATATTTGCACATATTACTCTGAAGCAATGTTGATATCAACATTAATATTAGTATCCGACAACAGCTATATTAATATCAAAGTAGAATCCAGGTCAAATGACATTGCCAGAGATACAGAGATTTTAAAATTATAAAAATCACATAAAAATCATCAAAATGATAATAGCCTTTACCATGTGTACACTTTAAGAAAAGAGCTTTACACAAAGCAAAAACTTTTAGCACTGCCCGGAGAAATAGACAAATCCACAATTTTAGTTGGAGATGTCCATGTTCCTTTCTCATTATGTGGTGGAAGCAGTAGACAGAAATTACTAGGATTGTAGAAGACCTCGAAACACTATACCCAACTTTATCTAATTGCCACAGCACCCTGTAGCACCTCTCCCTGGCTTAACCTGGATTAACCTTGCAGAACACCCCACCCAGCACTTCTGTATGCAGGAGTCTTTGTCAAGTACACGTGGAGCATTTGATTGAGCAGCCTGTATTCTGAATATGAAGCAAATCTCAATAAACAAGAAGATTGAAGTAGTACAGACAATGTCCTCTGATCACCATGAAATTAATTTAGGAATAAGAAGTTTCCTGAACATTTTCTAGATACTGGGAATTTAAGCACTATATTTCTGAATCACCCATGGATCAAAGAAGAAATCACAAGAGAAAGCAGAACCTGTGCTGAGCCCATGAAGATAATGTGTGAGATTCGGCTGGCGCAGAGCTCACGGGAAGTTTTACAGCTGTGAGTGTTCATCAGAGAATAGAAGGAAGGTTGAAAATCAGTTCCTTACATTTCCACCTTAAGACTCCGGAGTAGGAAGAGCACATTAAACTCAAAGGAAGCAGTAAAGATGAGAACAGAACTCATTCAAACAGAAAATGGAGCTGGGTGCGGTAGCACATGCCTGTAAGCCCAGCCGCTTGGGAGGCTGAGGCAGGAGGCTCCCAAGTTCAAAGCCAGCCTCAGCAACTTAGCAAGGCTGCGTGAGACCCTGTCTCAAAATAAAAAGATGTGGCTCCCTGGTTAAGTACCCCTGCAATCATTCCATGGACAAAAAAAAAAAAAAAAAAAGGAAAAGAAAGAAAATGGATAGAGTATAGGGAAATTTTGTGAAACCTAAAGTCATTTCTTTGAAAAGATCAATAAGATTCATCAGCTTCTAAGTGGATTAACCACGAAGAGGACACACAAATGGTCAGTATCAGTGGTGGAAGAGAGGACATCCCCACAGAGATTATATATAATGATAAGATGCTATGATATAATGTTATGCCCATAGATCTGACAACTCAGGTGAGAGGCAAGTTTATTTTAAAACAGAGGTTACCAAATGTACTCCAGAAAAATAGAATTTCTCATAGTCCTGTTAAAGAAATTGAATCTGTAGTTCTCTATGATCAAATGGCTTTGCTTATAAATTTTACCAATTAAGGAAAAATAATATTAATCACAAACAAATTATTCAGAACACAAGAGGAGGAAACATTTCCCTAATACTTTGATAAAGGTAGCATTAGCCTGATAACCGGAAGCCAGAAGCAAAACTGTGGACAAGGACCCTTCATTTACATAGACACCAGTCTTCAGAAAAATAGAAGAAGTAGGTTATTCCAGGAATGCCAGGAAGGTTTAATGTAACAATCAATCAAGGTAATTGTCTACATTCACAGAATGAAGGAGAAAAAGTCATATGATCATTTTATAGATGCAGAAAATGCATTTGACAAAATGTAAAGTATATATAATAATTTTTGTACCAGAGATTGAACCCAGGGGCCCTTAACTACCAAGCAGCATCCCCTTTTATATTTTTTATTTTGATACAGGGTCTCACTAAGTTGCTTAGGGCCTCACTAAATTGCTGAGGCTGGCTTTGAACTTGGCGATCCTCCTGCTTCAGCCTCCTGAGATGACAGGCATGTGCCAACAAGCCCAGTGTAAAATACATATTAACAAAGAGAAAACGAGGGATATATGGAAACTTCACCAGCTGATAAAGGACGTCTACAAAAAGCCTGTAGTAACACTGTCCTTAACAATGAACAAGAAATTGCTTTCCTCCTAATGTAACAAAGAAGGCAAAAACTAGACACTCTCACCAGTGCTAGCCAGTCTGGGCCAGAGACCCTGAGGAACCGGTTCCAGGAACCCAGTGGATAACAATTGGCAGGTGCTCAAGTCCCTTGCTGAAATGGCCTAGTATTTGCATGAAACCCCTCCCATACACTTTAAAGCAGCTCTAGGTTACTGACAGTGTAATCATGTGTAAATAGTTGTATTGTTTAGGGTATTGCATAGGAAGAGTGTATGTAATCAGTACAGATATATTGTTTTTTTTCCAAGTGTTTTCAATCCAAAGTTGGTTGAAACCACGGATGTGAAATCCAAGGAATGGAGGGCTGTCTATATGAGAAATGACCAATATAGAAGGGAATTGAATAGTTTGTTCGTTGCAGCATCCAAATTGTACTTATTGATAAACTTCTTCGGTTCATCACTCTGTTTCAGGACACCCTATCTGATACATAGGGTTAACTCACTGGCGTGAACTTACCTGCCACACGTATTGTCTCCATGGGAGACACCACAGCCTTCATGCGCTTAGCAACATGAGAGCACTCCGGCACTGTGTTTGGGGCTATTTTAACCATCAAAATCACCAACCTGAAGCCTAAAATTCAAAATATATGGTGCTGAACACGCCCAGGAAGAGTCTTCATTTCCAGAGTGAGAGCTGTAGGAAGGCAGATGCTGTTGTGTCCAACCTTCGCCGGGAGCAGGCACATTGAGCAGTTCCAACGTGCACCATTTGGCCCTCGTCCTTACATGACCTTGAAAGCACTATGAGTATGCCGTTTGGGACGCAAATATCTTTTAGTGAGTGGGGGAATTCACAAATATGGGCTCCGTGAACAATGAAGACTGACAACTAATTTTCAACACATTTCCAATGATAATAAAAAGAGGGAAAGCTATAGTTACGATGTATTTCGGTGTTTCAAAATAATTGGAAGAGAGGATTTTGAATGTTCTCTCCGCAGAGAAATTCTAAATATTTAAGGAGATGGATATAGTAATTGCCCAGATTCAGTCAGTACACAGTGTATATGCACATGCTTACAGCATCACCTTGAACCCCATATATATTTGCACAGTTACTACGTGTCACCATGGACTAGTTTTGCAAGTCCAGTTCTAGAATGTCACCTGTACAGACTCAAATTTGGGTGTACTCTTAGTACCTATCTTCTTTCACTTATTCAGATGTTTTTGAGGGTCATCCATATTTTATGTATCTCCGATCATTCTCCTTCCTTCTGAGAACTATTCTGTTGAATGAGTGTATCCTGCTGTGTTATCCATTATTCCTTTGTCAATGGAGATGTTGAGTTTCCAGTTTGGGGCTATTTTGAGCAAAGCCGCTATCAAGCACAAGTCTTAGACATGTTTTCACTGCTAGTAAGTAACTAGCAGGAGGATTGTGGACTGTTTCTTAAGCTTTCTCAGCCTTAGCTCTCTTGATATTTTGGGCCAGATAACTCTTTGGGGTGGAGACTGTCCCATGCACTATGAGATTTAGCAACACCCTTGGCCTGTATCCACTAGATGCCAATAACAGCCCCTCCATGATGCAAACTAAAAATGTCTCAGACATGTCCCTGGTTAAAAACCACCATAGAGCTTACTCGTCTTTTTTGTGGATATTGTTAATAAAATTATAAAAGCAAATAGTGCTCCGCAGGGGAAACATTTTACCTTCAGATGCATAAACAGTTCTCAGGGTAACACAAATCAGATCCCTCATTCATTCACAGAAGCTCTATTGAGAGCATTTCATTCAAAAGGTCCAAATCCCTGGGCACATTGTGTATGGAGGTTGCAAAGACTAGAGTGGTGTTATGAATTCATTTTTGGTGGTTTAGTCCTGGATGCTACCATTCGATGCTGTCATGACCAGGTCATCCTGCTTCTTGGTCATATGTGTGGCAGTACCTGTGACCCAGCCTTTCCTGTATAAGCTTTCCAGGAACTTCAAGAATCTGATGTTGCTGTCACATTTCTTATCTCTGCTGGATACACATTTTTGCCAAGAGACATTCCCTTGCAATATTTTCGAGGCAGGATGGTAAATGCTTGAATAGTCATTTCGATGGAAGAATTTCTCCGAGGCAAGAGCTTCATATGGGAGCATGTGTGTTTTCTGATGAGCCGTCAATCACTTTGCACTCGTTTCTGCCCGCGCTCCATCCACACTCTAATCTTGGTATCATCACCAGAGTCTGTGCCTGTGATTGGCGACTGGGTCTACGTTGCTCTCACTGTTGGAATTAGTTGAGCGATTCTGTAATTTGCTTTAAAATGCAAAGAAGATCATTTCGTGGCTGTCTTTGAATTCGCAGAGTTTGTGCTTCTGCCTTGGATCTTAATTTTTCCTGATAAGACCTCAGCAAGAGTGGGAAGGACTCAGAGGGGCCGCGATGACCCCTGGATGCAGCCACGGAGTCCCTGAGCAGTGTGGTCACCAGCTTCCCCTGATGGGATCCAGGTGGTGCTGTCAGCATTTCCAAAGTGAAATGTCTCCTGATGCAGGAGCGAGGAAGAGTCATCTAGAGTGGCCTGTTAGAAAAGCTGAGGGAAGGCATTCATATTGCTATTCTGGTCACCTTTTCATGATTTCAAGGATTCCTTGAGAGGAAAACAGGACCCGTAGCCTGAATCCTCAATGACTTCTTAATGAAATTATGAATGCCAATTGGGCAGGGTGATACACACCTGTAATCCCAGCTCCTCGGGAGGTTGAGGCAGGAGGACTGTGAGTTCGAGGCCAGCCTCAGCAAGTTAGCCAGATGCCCACCCCACCCCCCATCTCAGGGGAAAAAAAATTGCAAATGCCAAGCATTGTATAAAGCATTTCACTTGCTCTAGTCTGTGTTTTCTAAGGATGGGAAGTGTCGTAACACGTACAGGAGGTGTCTTACAGACGAGGAAGCAGAGTCAGAGGACCCCCAGCGTCTGATCACAGAGCCGGTGCATAACTGAGCAAGCTCCAAGCCCCCCGCCTGACCCTGAACTTCAGGGTTGTTCTTTTTCTGCTCTGCCCAAACTGTCCATCCGCATTTGAAACCCAGCCTTCTGTCTTCTAATTAGAAAGGTTTAGCCTTCCCTCTCCCACATAGGAACTCTCCAGAACAGACATCTTAGGGAGTTGATAATTAGGTGGCTAAATTACGTGTTTCTGAAACAGAAATTCACGCTCTGCCCGTATCAAGAGGTGGGGCACAAGCAGGAAGCGGGTGGGGGAAGCAGGTTGCCTTGAAGCCTCGTGAACCAGACAGTCCAACCAGAAGGCTTCCTCCGAAGGCAGAGTACGGTGTTTCTGCAGCTACCGGTGTGGCGTGTTGAGGTGTCGTGGGCACAGCTTCCAGATGAGACCACCTCCAGGGAACGCCTTGCTCATCACTTTTGCTTGTTCTGTACCCTCATGGCTTCAGCCTGGCGCTCGTTGGTCTCTGATTTAAAGGGTTGAGTTTTTGAGCCGTTTGCTAATGATGACCCATCCAGGCCCTTCTGGCTCCGGTCAGAGGGAGAGGGGTAGGAGCCAACGTGCAGCCGTGGCCTCCCATTGCCAGCTGTGATTTAGAGCAGAATCTTTGAGAGAAGTCTAACTGCCTGAATCACTGCTCTTTTATATGTTTTTAAATGAGAATGTAAAGGCCAAGGGCATTTTTCCCCATTTAGTACTATTAAATCCATCATTAACTCTCTTGCCGAACACTGGCTGATTTTAATGATGCCCTCAAGTACCCATCTTGGTGCTCGACTGTGTTAATATTGTTGTATATATAGATACAATAAATAATGCTTAGCTGCGATGGTAGGAGAGGCATTACTCTGTGTATCAATAAAAAGAGTCGTCCTAATGAGACCAAGTGTCAGGAACAGATGGCGTGGCGGGAACCCAGCCACAGCCACTCAGGTTTGACAGAGCTCCGTGGCATGTGGAATCCGTCCGGAAAACAAGCCCGAATCCTCTAAATGTTTTATATCGAGTTGGCATAAAAGGAGTCCACTGAAGTTATAGTTTATTTTTTTACTATCTGACTTCATAGCCCTGTGGCGTGAAAGCTGCAGATGCTTTTCAGTGTGTGTTGTGTTTACTGGCCCCACACCTCTCTGGCTTCTGGGAAGACACATTGGTCACAGATACTTACCTGCCTGATCCCGTACCACGGGCTCAGTTACACTTGCTTTTTAATCACCTTATGTTATCTGAGCGTCAATATTCTGTCCCTCACTCTTGATTATGTTAATCGTTGTAACAGCCCCAAGCAACATTTAAGGAAATACAGCAGTCCTCCGTTATCCATAGGCACTGTGTTCTAAGATGTTCCTCGGATACCTGAAGCCATGCACATTACTAATCCCTGTCTGTTCAGATTTTTTCCTACATATACATACCAATGATGAAGTTTGACTTACTAATTAGGCCAGTAACAGACAAGCAACAATAACCAATAACCAAATAGAACAATTCCAACAATGTGCTGTCATAAAAGTGATGTGAATCATATTTTTCATTTAATTCTAGAATTTCCTGAATAATATTTTTAGACCAGGGCTGAACATGGGTGATGGAAACCATGAATGAGGGGAAAATACTGGTCAGTGGCCTAGTGCTGGGAGTGGCTTTGGGTCTGATATCTTGTGCAAACCTCACATCAGCCCTGTGGGTCAGATACTATTATCAGATCCCATTTACAGATGGGGGAACTGAGATTAAATAACTTTCCCCAGGGCACAGAACAAAAGTGGCAGAGCTGGCATTCTGGCTGATGGGCCCAAGAACACAGATGTCATCTCCCTGACATTCTTGTGCAGAATTCACCCAACATGGGGCAAAAGTCATGCGGAAGTTGAGAGGAGTCGTTCAGTGAGCACTTGGGCATGCCACGCAGGAAATACGTAAATGGGATGTCTGGCTCTAGGTGAACTGAGATCCTAACTTCTTAAACGTTTAAACCGACTCAAACTCCCAGAATTCCTGGCATGTATGGAAACAGAAGGTTTCTGAAGAGTTCTAAAGCCTTCCACATATTCAGCAGAAGAACAGACGGCTGAAAGGCCTTTCATCTGTGCTATTTTCTGTAACTTGTAAATACCTGCTGGAAACGAAGTCAGATAAAATGGTCCCTCTTTCATGGCTCTGTAGAACTTCTGATGAGATTCCATTGTAAAAGGAGGAAAGGGAGAAGGCGAGAGTAAAGTTTTATTCTAAGCTAATCTTCCTGCCATCTGAGGTCGTTGTAACCTTTTCAGGTAATTTTTAGAGATTTGGGTATAATGTTTGAGCCAGCGCTGTCCTTATGAAGACAGGCTGAATCCACCACTGTGCTATAATTTTAAATTTCGAAATGGCTCCTTAATGCAAGTGTGGCACCAAGGTAGTGCCATAAAACCCCATTCCTTGTTGAGTCCTTTGCTCTAAATCTCTACTCTCTATTGCATGCACTTCCTGTTATAGGGTGTCACTTGATTAGACCTGGGGGTGACTTAGCCAGGGTTTGATTAGGAACAGACAGATCCAGCCAGGCCCTCTGCCTCTCTCTTCCCTGCGTTTCCCACTTGTGTATCCCCCGATGGCTGCCAGGACACTAGCAAGGACGAAAATAATCAACAGAAGAGAATAAAACATCAGGGGGTCCTATGCCACGGCTGTGCATATACGCTCAACAAGACACGGTTTGAGAAACAATAGTTAAGATCCCCCCAATCCCCAAGAGGCGGCTGCAGAGCCCGAGCTAAGGAGTGAGGCTGGGAATACTCAAGGTGATAAGGACATATTTGCAAAGAAAAAAAGATCCTACTATGACCTGCTTATCAGGTCACTACCAATTTTTAGACTCTGATAACTTAGAATGTACTCATGACAGAAATAGTCTGTTTAAAAAAAAAAGATAATTTAAAGGGTTTGGACTAAATTTTAGGGCAGGACCATTAGATTTGCTATATTCTTACTTTAGATCCCCCAATAAAAACTGGCTAAGAGAATAAAGTCCACCTTATTCAGTAAGAAAATGGCGCTTGTATTCTAACGCCTTATAGGGCTTGGTTCCCCTCGTGCCGATAGCCTGAGATTTTAAAGTGCAGAAATAGAAACTCGTGTTAGTCTAACATCATCCCTATCTATGTCCAGCGTACATGGATCGAGCTTCCTGGCTCTTGCGGTTTGTCCTGCCAGCCCATTCACCTCCAGGTCACCCTTTGCTCCAATCTGTTTCTGCCCGTGTAGGGAGGTACTTCCAGGATTTATGTCTGTCACCTCCCTCCTGTGCTGTGACCTCCACAGGCCTTCATGGGCCCTCCTGTGCTTTATCAGATTTGGAGCCTGCAAAGGTTACACGACAGGGTATCACTATACTGACACGTGCTCACACTCACCCCAAGACCTGAAGGATCCCCCAGACCATCAGCGAGGGTGCTGGAGACTGCAGACCCCGCAGCTCACCAGAATCACATTTCTAGGTGAGAAGACGTCCGAGAAGATAAAGTCCTGGCAGTGCTGGGTTGTTTGGGTTGGCTGTGATTGACAGGTGCAGTGTCCAGGTTCCCTAAGGGCTCCTTGCAATGGATGCTACAAGGCACAGTGTCTGCTAAGCACTTAGTAGGTCCTCAAAAGGAAGTGTTGATTTCCTACCCCAGGCAGACATAGGAGACCCTCTTGAATCACTTTCCTTTCTGTGGGTCCCTGACATGAGCTACAGAGCAGAAGGAGAAGACCTTAGTCTAGTATCTAGACCCACATGTTCAGAGTCACCTCGTGACTAGTTCTTTCCTTTTCTGGAAATTTGTGCAAAGAAGAGCCTCAAATTATATCTGAATTCTAGAAAGACAGTCAGGCTAAAGGACTGATCACAGATGGTTTGAACAACGATGTTGTTTGGTTGAGAAAAGAACATGCATTTTACCAGGGACTGGGGGTGACCTGGTCTCTGGCCAGCGTGAGGCTGACAGGAGCCCTCTTGTGTTGGTGACCCTTTGTTCTCATGTCAGTGACAGGTCCTGAGAGAGGGTGAGTTCACCCCCACCCAAACTGCAGCATGTTCCTTTGTACTCCCCGTTGAGCGTTGTCCGCCTGCCATCCGTGGACACTGGCCACGCTCAAGGGCCCTGGAATGGGCAGGCTTCAGAGAATGGGGTGGTGCCCAACCGCGTTCAGAATCTCCAAGGTTAGGGAGAAAGGTGCAGGGTCATCCTCGGTGTTGGGAGGAGGCTGCTGAGTTGCTGGGGGTGGGGGGTGAGTTGTAATGGATTTTGAAAACTTCCCTAAGGACTTTTTTTTCCTAATTTTTTAAAATTCCAATTTGTTATATATGACGGCGGAATGCATTACAATGCATAGTACACATATAGAGCACATTTTTTTTTTTATCTCTGGTTGTATTCTAAGGACTTTTTGAATGTTGAAATGATTTGTCTGGAAAATATCCAAACTTAGGAAAACAGATCCTCCATATAAGCCAAAAGAAGAATTTGTGAATTTTCTCTCTCTCTCTCTCTCTCTCTCTCTCTCTTCTGGATACCTGCAAGCTTTTAGTGGAAAGCATCTTGAGACTTGTTAAGGGGTCTGGATCATGATTGTACCTACCGACATCTCATCTCTGAATTCCTCCTGAATGCTGTGTGTGCATGTCCTGGGGCTGAGGTATTTCTCTGGGAGCCTAATTACCATTGAAATGTCAGACACCAGGGGAGGTTTGACCCTTTGATGTCACCCTGAGAGGAAAGTAGGGAAGGAGCTGAGCAGATGCTTTCCAGCAGAGCCCTTGGGGACCACAGAGCCCCAGGCCGTGGTGAAGAAGTTTCGGGATCTCTCTCTCCCCTCCCTCCCTCCCGCCCCCCTCTCTCTGTCTGAATTAGTGCCTTTACAACATAACATCTTTCTTTTTTTACAGTGTCCACTAGCCTTCCTCTAGATGTTTGCAGGACAGGGACTTTGGTGAATTGATACAAACCTTCACCTGTGCTGCTCCAGGGTGAGACCCTAGCCCAGGGAAAGACGGTCTGCATGCCCAAGGGGAGATTGAAATGTCAACACTGGCATAAATAATTTAAGAGTGAAAACTTTCAGGTTTCTGCAGCAGTAGATTTGGGTATGTGCATATTTGTTTACGGGGACTGAAATCCCCAGGTAGTAAAGTCCTAGATTGAGCCTAAGCGTCACACAGGCCAGCGATGTGCATCTCAGCCTTTCTCTTGTATCATGTCAAAGGAAGTGCCATAACTTTCCAGCTTCCAGAAAACAAAATGATATCTTTTCTCTGTGTTTGGATTTATATTAAGTGCAGAACAGTCTTTCTATTAATGTTTTGCTGCGCTTGGTTAATCTAAAAGCAATGCAAGACCACAGGCTGGTAATCTCAGCAACTAGGGAGGCTGAGGCAGGAGGATCACAAGTGGAAGCCAGCCTCAGCAACTTATCAAGGCCCTGAGCAACTTAGTGAGACCCTGTCTCAAAATAAATAAAAAAACAAGGGCTGGGGATGTGGCTCAATGATTAAGCATCCCTGGGTTCAATCCCCAGTATGTAAAAAATAAAAATAATGCAAATGTTGTCTCTTCTTCTGTTTTATTCATTCATTCGTTGAACAAGTGCACTCAGTCCCCTTCCATAGACCCTCACTATCTTCTAGGCCCCAATCTGAAGCCAAGTTGGAAGCAGGCTTGTTCTATGGAAGGCCTGTCTCTGTCAGGAGAACTTAGTTATTATGCCTCTGTAGCACAGAAGCCACCATAGATGGCAGTAGTGTGTGAATGGGTGCAGCCGCATGCCAATAAAACTTTATTTGGAAAGAAAAGGTAGCAGGTGGCAGACCTGTTTATCCAGGAGGCCACTGTTTGCCGAGCCCTGCCTTAAGACACAGCACCGAAGGGAACAGAGATAGTTCCCTGTTCTCATGAAGCAACAAATAGAGTAAGTGTGAGGCAGTGATGAGTGCTAAGAAGAAAAATAAGGCAGAGTTGGGGTATACAGCGCGACGGGCAAGTACTATTGAGGAACAGGCAGCCAGGGCAGCTCTCTCTACGGATGTGACAGATGAGCAGAGACCTAACAACTGAGGGAGTAAGTGGTCTTGCTGTCACTTGGTTGCACAGACAGATTCCCTGGAAGATTCTGTGTCCAAGATCAAGAGGAGTCTGAGGTTTTGATCTGAACACCCCCGGAAGGTCGAGGGTGCCATTATCCAGGGTGGGGAAGATGGAGGGCAAGCAGGTTGGTAGTGGAAGTCAAGGGCTCCGTGTCAGATGCGTGAAACCTGGGGTCCCCTCTAGGAGGTAACTGGGAAGCAGTTCCATACCCAAGTTTGGAATTAAAGGAAAGTTGTAGGTTAGCAGGATACATTTGGCCAGGATGAGATTGACCCAAAACTTAAGTACTTTTTTCAGATGTTTCAAGGTCAGAGAAGGATCATGCACAGGAAACAGGGGTGGAGCAGCCCTCAGGGAAGAAGGGGATCTGAGGGTAAGCGATCTGACTGGCAGGTGGAGAGGGTTTTGAATGACCAAGGGAAACAGTGCTAGAAGATTCCTTCAAGATGGAGCCTGAGCCACCAGGACACCCGAGGAGCCTCAGCTCAGCGCCCTGCCTGGAGCCAGGCAGAGGGGTTCAGAGCAGGGAGTCCCGCAGCTCTTCCCAGCAGTTTCGCTCTACCGGGGAGCAGGGAAATGGGAGGGTTGCTGGGTTCGCTGTCTGGAGACGGAGTATGGAGACGGCCATAAATCCTGCTGCCCCGGTGGTGGAAACGGCCCATCGCCACGGATGACGACCAGATGACCGTTAAATGCTCGGGTGGCTGCAGTGGGGGCTTCAGAGGGTGGGATTCTGGTTTTGATGGGACCTTAAAATGATGTCCTCTGTGGCTCTCATTTCAGTATAATTAGAGGAAATTTCCCACAGAATCGTGCCTGAGAACGTAAACTGGAAGTAATGAAACCTGAGCCCTGTTTCTGGCGCCATCATTTGCTAATGTTGTGTCTTGGGGAAAGTTTCTGAGCTTCAGTTTCTTCGAGGATATTAATAATATGAGTGGGCATTCATCACAATAGCTGCGGAGTCACTCTCCCAGATTATTTTTTTAATTTGTGAAAATTCCTTTTAAAAATGTGAACCACTGCACTGGTATGTGATATTATTAACATATTGATCATCTTCCTGTTGTTTTAAAAATTATTGAGCATTTTCATCAACCTTACACATGTTTTAAATTTTGGATTAAGCAGTAATAATTGCACATATTTATGAGATGCAATATGATAATTCACACATATACACACACACACATATTGTATATATGTGTATGTGTGTATGTATGATGATCAAATGAGGGGACTCTGACCCTGGTTCCCTCCAGGACTTGGCACCCCAATCTGAGCAGTACACACTGTGTGCGTGTATTGAGATATCACACTGAACCCCATAAATGTGTACCATGAAGACAATAACAATTTGTGGCTGGAGACACAATCCATATACAAAAATCCAGTTTCATTTCTATACACTTGTAATGAGTAAACGAAAATGAGATTTAAGGAAAAAATTCTATCTTCAGTACTATTGAAAGAATCAAATGCTTAAGAATAAAGTTCTCAAAGGAAATACGTTATTTTTACACTAGAAACTACAAAGCATGATTGAAATACTTAATTAAGATTGGTAAGATGACAGGACTCCCCAAATTGATCTACACATTCAGTGCAATTCTTATCAAAATGCCAGTGGCCTTTTGCACATAAATGGACAAGCCAATCTTAAAATACAGAGGGAAATGCAAGAGGCCACCAAAAGCAAAACAACCATGAGAAGAACAAGATTGACTCACACATCCGGACTTTAAAACTTTCACAAAGTAGCAATAATTGTGCTACTGGCATAAGGCTGTTGTAGAGATCAATGTAACAGAATGAGAATCTATAAATAAATCCATCATTCCATGATCAATTGATTTTTTTGTGTGTGTGAAGATATCAACTCCATTCAATGGGGGAATAATAATCTTTTCAACAAATGGTGCTGGGACAACTGGGTGTCCACATGCAAAAGAAAAAAATCAAACCTGTACTTTGCAATATATTAAAAAATTAAACCAAAATGGATCAAAACCTAAATTTTAGATCCGAAACTATAAACTCTTAGAATGATATTTAGGTGTAAGTATTCATGACCTTGGATTGGGCAGTGGTTTCTTAAATATGATACCAAAAAGCACAAGTGACAAAAGGAAAAGTAGATTAAATTGGACTTCATCAAAATTTCAAACTTTTGTGTTTCAAAGGACAGTATCAACAAGGGAAACTAAAACCATAATATTGGAGAAAATACTTGCAAGTCATAAATCTGATAGGAGTCTCTTATCCAGCATATATAAAGAACTCTTACCACTCAACAATAAAAAGAGAACTCAATTAAAATTTTGGGCAAGGGATTTGAAAAGACGTTTCTCCAAAGAAGATGTACAAACCGCCAATAACTACATGAAAAGACGTTCAATGTCATTGGTCCTTCGGGAAATGTAAATTAAAGCCACAATGAGCTAGCCAGGTGTGGTGGTGTGCCCCTGTGATCTCAGCCTCTGGGTAGGCTGAGGCAGGAGGATTGTGAGTCCCAGCCTAGGCAACACAGGAAGACTCTCTCTCAAAACCAAAGAACCTGCATGAAATAGCACACCCACTAAGATGGCTAGAATAAAGAAAACAAGTGTTGGCAGTGATGTGGGCAGATGGGAACCCCAACCATTGCTGGCGGTAGTGTAAAACGGTGAAAGGATTAAGGAAAACAGTTGATGGTCCCTTAATAATTAAAGCAGAGCCATCATATGCTTTAGTAATTCCAAGGTGTGTATCCAGGCTCGCCCAGAAACGCGTGCATGATGTTCAGAGCGGCATTGTCCATAATACCCAAAGAGCAAAAGCAACCCAAGTGTCTCTCCACTGATGCATGGATAAGCAAATTGAGGTAGAGTCCCCCAGGAAATCCTGTTCCACCATAATGGAATAATAAGTGGGCATACACTGATACCTGCTACAACATGGGTGAACTTCAAAAGCATTTGCCGTGCAAAAGAAGCCAGGCACCAAGGTCACACGTCATGTCGGATGATTCCATATGTGTGAAATGTCCCCAATGGGCGGGTCCACAGAGGCGGGATGTAGCTAGTGATTTTTAGGAGATGGGCAAAGGTCAGAGTGGGAAGCACAGGGTTTGCTTTCAGGGTGATGAAAACATTCTGCAATCGGGGGGTGGTGATGGCCACATGACCTTGTGAATAAGCCAAAAAGCATTGAATTTTGTGTTTTTAAATGTTTTAAATGGTGATTTTTATATTATATGAGTTTCATCTCAGTTTTTTTTTTTTTTAGAAGTTAGTTTGTAATATCTGGTAAAAATATAACCCTCGAGATTTCAGGTTCTGAGATGCCAGGAAGATGCAACGGAGATGTTCCCTTTACTGGAAAGTGGCCAGGTTCTGGAGGACAGGCCTCCCTGAACCCCTACACAGGTGCCCACGGACACTCACAAAGCCCAAGTCTCCACATCCCTGATCCTCGCCTTCTGATTGTGAAGGGAGATCATTAGACGTGACAAGTAGAGCTTCCACATAGGACCTAAGTGAACGTCTGTGGAGGTGCCCGTTACCCTAACTGTGTGTGAGGTGAATTTAGGATTCGAACATCATCACTGCCTGTCTAAATCCCTAGGTCTGGGAGTCAGAAGCCAACCTGTTCTCCTCTAGCCGTTATAAAGGGAAACTGCCGGAGCTTCCTCGTGTCATCACTAGTGGGCATCTGGAGCTGGCCCCAGTGGGGACCATCACTCACCCACCTCTGCGTCAACCAGAGTCCAGCAAGAATATTTCTCAGGGCCTCCTCTTCTCCTAACCAAATTCAGGATGATCCAGACGGAGTGGCCAGACTTCATTTAAACCCCCTTCCCCTCTGGTTATTAAGGGTGGCGTGTTCATTTCAGAGTGCCATTGTATTAAACGTAACTCTTCCGTCATTCCCTGGCCAACAAGTGCTAAAACTACAAGCTTGTGGAAGTTGGGCATGAGAAAGAAGTCCGAGTTCCAGAAGGTTTGAGGAGGAAAGGCATCTGTGGAGGTGGCTTTTCTAAGCTCTCCTTCTTAATTTTATTTTAAATTTTAATTGGTGCCTAATAACTATACATAATAGTGGGGTTCATGGTGACATGTTCGTACGTGCAATGAACATAATTTGTCGATATTTTTCCCTAGAAGCTCCCCTTACCCTCCCCTCCCACCTCTCCCTGGGCCCCTTCCTGTATCCTGCTGGTCTTCCTTTTATTTTCATGAGATTCCCCCCCTTTTTTTTTCTTTTTCCCCCTTCTAGCTTCCACATATGAGAGAAAACATACAGCCAGGACTCCCTGTAGGCCCCTCATTCTGTATGTGTGTGTGTGTGTGCACATGTCTGTACGGTACCCACCGAGATCCATCAAAGCACTGTCAGCGGGTAACAAGTCATGGACAGATACCTGGGTACCAGACGGTCAGATGGAAAACACTGACACTGGTGCAGAAGAGAGAATGCAGGGGGGAGCAGAGGAAGGCCAGGCTGCCGGTCATCGTCCCTGCTGGTTATTTGGAGCTGAGCAGAGCCATACTGGAGCACGTGGCCTGAGTTCTGCTGCTGCTCTCGGCACATGCTGCTAACCCCCCTGCTTCCTCTCTTTGATCAGTTGTATGTTCCTTTATTCTTTGAACAAATATATTCACTGAGCCTCATTCAGTGCCAGGTACTGGGTAAGGTACTGCATGCAGACTGTCACAGGTCTGTGGGAGGGGACAGAGGAGCAGAGGCCAGAGGAAGAGGAAGGGGGCGTGTTCTCCGGGTGGAGAGAGCTCCAGGCAGGCTGCACAAATGCTGCAGGAGCAGCCATCATTTTGAATACTTTGGAGACTATTGTGACTTCTGGTGCTCAGGCCTGGAACAAACCAGCTGAAACCTGTGTGAAGAACACATCTGACCTGCAGGAGCTGGGCCAGGTGGTTGCATATGCTGCCTATTGGAGCTGGTAGTGCTGAAGCTAATTTTTCTAGATTTTTTGTTTTTTCTTAAGTAACCCCCAGGGCCTGCTTCAGTGATGCTGTGCAAGCTCCCAGGGCCGGGCCAGGCAGGACACAGACTATAGGAACATCTGCTCTGCATGGGCCACCTCAGCTGGTGCAGGGTGGCTGACTTCTCCGTGCATCTGGACAGGGCCTGCAGGGAGGTCATGGCCAAGACCTGGTCTTTGCAGCACTTTCATAGATGCAGAAGGAAAGGGAACCAAGTGAAAGGCCTGCCAGCTGTCGAAGGTGTATGGCCAGCTATCCATCCCTACATACAGGGACTGAAGCGAGTTGTAAATGAGCCTTGTATTTAGCTGGGGGGTAGAGAGGCGTTCGAGGCCAGGTAAATGGGATGCTTACCCCAGCCAAGGCGGTGCAAGGACCCAGGTCTCTGGGCACTATCTTTCCTCCTAGGAAAAAAGCCCGAGGACCTCTCCTGGTGACCAGCCTTGGGGCCTGCAGATGCCTATGGGGTGGGGCTCAGGCCTCTGAGCAGCCACTCTTCAAAGCCACACCGTCTAGTATCAGCTCCTTTAAAACCTGCAGAGAGAAGACTCGGATGGTGGGCCTGGAGTAGGTTGGACAAGACACTTTGGGAAGAATGGGAAGCTTCCTTCAGGTAGAAAGTCCTGGCAGCATCTAGTGACTCTCCCAGGATGTTCCTGGGAACGAGATGAGACCCAGGTGCCGCAGTCTCTGGCTGGGCACAAATCACGAGTCTCCACACAGCTTGTAGATTCAAACAGCAATTCTTTATTCCCGAACTTACACCGGTCGTCTACAAACACGCTCTGGGGGAATCCACGTTCTCTGCCCAAATCCACTCCGCATGGGCTTCTGTCTCCCAAAATATACTGTCTGACCCTAAGCACTCAAGAGGAACTCAGCAGCAGGATACGCCCTATTCTAAAGGGGGAACACCCTACTCTCCTATTATGCTAAACCGCCCTATTCTAAAGGGGGAACACCCTAAACACGGATCCTGCCCTGGTCCTTGAGCAAGGTCACCTTTCAGAAGTCCTTCCACTAGACAGCATGGGAGTAAGCTGGCAAGGAATTTGTCATACCTACTTGGCTGATGGCTCCCAGCACCCAGGGACTCGAGGACCCACGTGGGAACTTAGCACAGACCCTCAACCAATGCTAACACCTTTCTTCTCTCAGATATTCCCGAATTACTGCTGGTCTCGGTGACCTCTGCCATCCGAATCAATTCTGAGTATCCTGTCCAACACTGCTGCCTCTGTGCCTCAGGTGACCAAGGGACAATTTTGCTTCTGCTTACCTGCATTTGTAGATCCCTGTCTCCTTACCAGCACAGTGCGCTCATTTAGAGAAGAGTTCAGTGTTGATATGTCTGTGCCCCTTGAGCTCAATACCCTGTGCAAAGCCAGCTGTCCTGCAGCCCCTCTCGGTGACCAACCCAGTGCTGATGGGCTGTGACTTCTGCCTTCCACAGGGCTACCCTGGAAGCCCTGAGCTGAAGCCCCTTCGATTTTGCCTGGAGTCAATCACTGAGCTCCAGATGGAGCTGTTGGTTGTGCAGACAGGAATAATAAAAGATTATTGTCGCAGATTTGGTGGTTGTACCAATGGCCCTTTGTCGCCGCGCCCGGAGCCTGGTGCTGGAATGGTAGAGAGTGCCCGCTTCCTCACGCCAGCGCTTCTCCATTGTAATTAGGGAGTTGGCTCGTTGGAAATATTGTTGCACAGGTGCAGGATTCATCCTCGACAGGTGATCATGTTTTGATTTTTTTTTTTATCATCACTTGTAAAACAGAATGAGAAAAGAGATTTCAGACCCTAAAGCATATCCCACTACAAATAAGATATTAGTGTTGAAAATCCTTCCATGTTGCTAAATATTTACCCAATACAGGGTTCCTACCTTCTGCCAACCTGAAGCATTTTCTTGGCAAACGTGCCTCACATGGAACTTTGGAAGCCTTTCTGCGTTACTCCTCTAACGACAGAAACACAACCATCTGTCTGTGCTGGGTAAACAGGCTGACCCCTAGTCTAATAATTTATTTTTAAAACCTTTGTTTTAATTTCTTGAAATTTACTCAAAATAATCCTGACTCTACTGCTGGTTCTTTGTTCAGAATCAAAGAAACACAATCACAAGGAACTCCAGCCACATCTAGTGAATTCCTTCTCCTCCCAGCTAGAAAACCCTCTGGGGATGTGTTCTCAACGTCCCCCACGCTCTCCTCCGTCCTGAGAGGGAGCTCTTCATGTTCTCACGTCTCTTACGGTTGCATTGTGTTATCGGAGCTAATTTTAAAGCATCGAATTTGTTGTGGAATTTACATTTGCATGGAACCAAACTAGCATTCTGTCACCGCCATAAATACAATTAGGTCAGTGGGTATTGATTTAGTTCATTCTATGTGTTAGCTGCTGGATTCATTTTTGAAAAGAACATGTTTGGGGTATTTGTCATGCATTTAAGGAATCACTTGCAGGCAATTGGAGAGAGTCGTCTTGAAAAGCTAAATTCTCAGTCTAATGATGTCGTCATCCCTCAAGCATTCCTGCAGCCACTTTAGTCCTGAAAGCACAGAAGGCGAGCCATGAGGACCCTGCACGTGAACCTGGGCTTGGATCCAAAATAGCTCTTTTCCCGCTTTCTGGGCTACTTCAATCGAGGCTTGGCTCTGAGCGACTTTGGACTGTCTCTGGATTCAGATCTATGCTTACCAAGGAGATTCCCCACCCAACCACCCATTCCTGAGAATTCAGAGGACTGTGACATAGCACCGTTCCCAGAGAAGAATCCAGAAACATTCTGAGCTGACCCCACATGGCTGGAGCAGAAGACTCTCCTGCCTAAGTGACAAAACATTTCAAGAATGTCTGTTATGGCAGGTCGTTTAAGAATCAGTCTCACGATCTGACTCTACCTCATGTATGTGGAAGGTCTTCGTTTGTTTCATGATTTTTTTTTTATTTATTTTTTTGGTACCAGGGTTTGAATTAAGGGGCACTCGACCACTGAGCCACATCCCAGCCCTATTTTGTATTTTATTTAGAGAAAGGGTCTCACTGAGTTGCTGAGCACCTCCCTTTTGCTGAGGCTGGCTTTGAACTCACTATCCTCCTGCCTCAGCCTCCCGAGATGCTGGGATAACAGGCATGTAGCACCGTGCCCGGCTGTTCCATGATTCTTTAATGAGCCCCTTACTAAGCTAGACACTGGGGACGCAGCAGCAAAGAAAAAAGAGGGTCTGTCTGTCCTCAGAAGGCTTCACCATGGTCTTACTCGGTGGCCTGAGGGCTCCATGCTCTTCATATCAATGCTGTAGACATTGACCGAAAGGAAGGCTAAGGAAGGGGCAGCAGTGAGCCCATGTCCCCGGAACCACTCAGTTCTTCTTGAGCCAGATGTGCTGGAAGGGTAGCATGTGCGTGGGAGGGGTGAAAGCCTCCACAGGAGCAGAGCCCAGGGCCAGGCACCTGCAAGGCACCCAGCCTGCTTCCTATGCTGAGGATGAGGGCCCTGGATGGATGGCCTCAACAAGTCCCTGTGAGGAGCCAGGGGAGGCCAGAGCAGAGCACTGGTCCCTTTGGGTCAGACTGGATGGCGATTGGCATGTTAGGAAAGGAGGTCGCAAAGGTTAACCCGGCATGGAATTGGTGAGCTGTCCCAGGCTGCTGCCTACCCTCATTTCCCTGAGTTGGACTCCACTGAATGATGGATGGGTTTAGAATTAGTTGGAGGTCAAGAACTTAACTTCCCCGGGCTGTGGGGCCATCTGGGGATCGAACCCCGGCTGGCCAGGCAACTCTGGAGTGGAGTCACAGTGGCAGGCTTGGCTGCCTCACTTCAGGCCAGAGTAATTTTGTTTTAATGGCCACCCTGTCCTCCTGAGGAGACCCAGAAGGAAGGACAAGAGTCCCCCAAAGCCCAGCAGTAAACGGTCAGAACCTAAAAGCATCAGGACTTGGTGGGCGATTGCATCCAAGTTTCCAGAGTGAATGCTTTCTGTCCCTGTCACTCCAGAGGACCAGCTGCAGCCGGTTTACCCCTTCTTCGCAAGACACTTTGACTCTTGCAGTTCCTCTGAGAGGATTCACGAATAAGGACCCGGGGCCCAGCAGACCACACACACGGCCTGGTCAGGGACAGAGCAGGGTGTCCCGGCTCCCATCGTTAGCCCTCACCTGCTCCTCGTGCCCCAGCTGTATCACAGCATGTGGTCTCTGCTCTGTCCTCCTGTTCTCCCCTTCCTTTTTTTTAAAAATTTTGTTCTTTTTACGTACACATGACAGAAGCGTGTACTTTGACATGTTATACACACATAGAGGACATCTTGTTCTAATTAGGATACCTTTCTTATGGTTGTATGTATGTGATGTGGAGTCTCACTGGTGGTGTAATCATATATGAACATAGGAAAGCGATGTCAGATTCATTCTACTGTCTTTCCCATTCCCATCCCTTCTCCCTTCATGGATAAAGAAAATGTGGTGTCTATACACAATGGAATATTACTCGGGCATAAACAAGAATGAAATTATGGCATTTGCTGGTAAAACAGAGAGAACCGGAGACTATTATTCTAAGTGAAATAAGCCAATTCCAAAGGACCAAAGGCCAAATATTCTCTCTTATATGTAGATGCTAAACACAATGAGGATGGAGAGTGTGTAAAAGACGTTCTTCTTGGGAAAAAATCATTCTCAGAGGAGTGGAGGAAGGGAGAGGAGACCAGAGTGGAGCAGGAGATGCAAGAGAACTGGCGATGCAGGAGCTGTGTGTAGCTGGGGTTTGCACCTAGGGATTCCTGCTGAAGCTCTTGCTCTACAGGAAGCCACATATTTATGAAATACGTTCCAATACAGCATCTTCCTTACTCCTCTCAAAACTCCAGTTAGGTGTTCCTATCGCTCTTAGAAAACAGTAGCCGCATTCCACGTTCCAGATGAGCCTCCAGACGACTCTCAGGCCTTGGGCGGCTAACCCGGCTCCTCCAGGTGAACATCCCCATTTCAGAAGTTTGGAGGATGTTAGCCTCTCCAGTCCAGGGTCCGCATGTCCTCATTCCAAAGCGTGTTTCTACTCTTTCATGGTATTATTCTCTCTTGGTCCCCAGGAGCCTAGAAATACCTGGTGAGATCACAGTCTTAAAATGCACATGTTGTGTGGACAAGGTGACATTTGAAATGGTTGAGCCGGGTTCTCTAGAATTCACTGGTGCTCCTCCCTGTGCCCGCCCTCTTCCTTTCCAGAGCTGTTCTTAACCGTGACACTGGGGCTGAGAGGTCCCCCCGGCCTGCTGTTCATGCCCGTTTCCAAAAGGGCCCACAACCTGGGTGCTCACCCCCCATTCCACATCCTGTCTCTGTCTCTGCCGGAACACTCTGTCCACCCCAGCGTCACCTCCGCCCTCCCGAGGCAGGCTCTGCACTCCCGCGGCCACAGGGCCACCCTCTGTGGGTTCCGGCCCTTCCCCCAAACCTGCTGCGACTTCTCTACCTGCTGCTCACCCGAGTCATAGAGGGCTTTCTCTCCTCAGGGCCACCCTCCCCTTGTGGTCTGCAGGGGGTAATTCAGTACCAGCTTTGAAATGTAACTTTATGTATCTGAAAACTAACTCACTTCAAGTGTGTCATTCAATGATTCCTAGTAAATTAGTAAATGTGTGCGATTCTGTAGCCACCACCATGGTACAGTCTTAGGGCATTCCATCACCTCCATGAGATCCCTAAGGACGTGTGTGTGTGTGTGTGTGTGTGTGTGTGTGTGTGTACATGACTCTTCCTGGGGCTCTGGGCTCTGGGCTGGTTCCTGTCGGTGAGTGTCTCATCTTTGGCTTCAACTTCATCTCCTTTGGTGTCTCCCCAGGGGACAATCACACGCTCTGACCCTCACACGCATCCTAATGGTTCAACTGGAACACTACTCTCTTGACCTATGAGGCTTTAATGACAACAAATATTTTCAGAAATCAGGTTCTTTGATTCAACATTTGGAAAAGTTTGCCACACAAAGCAATAAAATTTGCCTGCCACCCACTTTAAAAATGTTGGACATTTTTCAGTGATAAAATTGTATCCCTTGCCTTTTGTTCTCAAGAGTTCTTTTTCCTTCTGTGTTTTCTTGTTCGTCAGGGATTCCTTCCATATCATGCTTGATGAGGAAACTGTGTTGAGAAAACAACCGAGTCAGTAAGACAGACCATTAATTTTCTAAGTACCCCAAGTACCCTTTAAACAACAACATGAAAATATATATTCTGATATCAAAATGGGTATAGTAGATGAATAACTATTTCATGAATGAGAGGGAAGTATGTCTAATATGCTATTCTAAATAGTTAGGCATGCAGTTAAAACAATCGGAATTTTTTATAAGATGAATAATGTTAAAAATGATTTTTAGAAAGAATATTATATTAATAAAGGTGGCTAGAAACAGAGAGTCTCCTATACTGTTGAGGAAGATGTAAATTGAGAGACTGGGAGACATTTGACAATATGCTGAAATTTTAGATATTTATGCCATTTGATCTGAACATTTTATTCAAGGGATTAATCACGGAGAAGAAATACAGAGCTCTTAGGAGATAAAGTTTGTCAAAAACATGATTTGTAGCAGTGAGCAACGTGTCATAGCGCCACCCTATCTTGATTAGATGAACTACAGCGTCTTCAGGCCTTTAAAAGGAAGATTCACTTACATGTCGTACTGGGAAAGATGGCCCGTGCAAAAGGGTGTGGCACCAAGCACCAAGCAGTGTGACCTCGTGTAATATACGTGTGTCATCCGCCTGCTGGTATATGTGTGTAAACATTGGATCAGTACCCGATGCTTCACACCACTGACTGTGGGCGTTATCTATAGGTGTTAGGATTTATGGGGTTTTCACTCCCCTGAATTTGGTATTCTTTTTTTTTTTTTTTTACAATATTTAAGTTTTTAATAAGAAGCATAAATTATTTATGCAAGCAGAAAAAGAGCATGAAGATGCTTTTTCAATTAAATTAAAAATTAAAATGAAATCATGTACTCCCAGCCCACCAGGTATCCCATATGAAATTAAGGATTTCATTGAGTCAGGAACTGATTTAAAAAAAAAAAAAAAAAAAAAAAAACCTGACACCAAACAGTTGAGTCAGACACAGAGAGAGAATAGAGGGCAGGGGTTAACACGACACCCACGTGGCTTTGCCGAAGTCGGAGGGTGCTCTGCTCTGGATCCTGAAGGTTCCCGACCCAGCAGCTCAGCGTGTGAAGCGGTGGCCGCGTGCCCATGCGCCGTTGTGGTGGTTGCAATGTTGGATCCCATTGCACTCTGCTGAGCTGTAGCGTTACCCTGGACGTTGGCACGTTTGCCATCCGTCTCATTCTACCTGATGTGGCCTCCGTGAGGGTGGGGACCTCAGTCCCCACTGCAGCCCCAACACTGAAGCAGTGCTTAGCAAAGCAAAGCACGTGTGTGAGATGTATTGGCAGAAACTGTCATAAAGTATAGAAGTGCCACCTTGCCGTGGTTGTAAACCAAATATATTATGATGCCTTTTCCGTAAGCCAGCCCCCCTGATGGCCAACACACTAAGCCCCCGCCCGTGCTTGTCTTTCTTGCCAAAACACTGCTTAGACCCGTCCGACCAGTGAAGCAGCTGGGAGGAGCACACACCTGCCCCGCTGCCGTTCATCTGCTCCTGGTTGACTGCTCGCCTTCCTGTGGTGCATGTGCTTCCGGAGAACAGGAGCCACACCTACTGTGTTCTGTCCCAGGACCCAGAGAAGTGGCCGTATATAGTAAGTGCTCAGCTGGATGCACACCCGGGTGCGTTAGTAGGATCTGAAACAGTGGCTCTGCTCAGCCTCTTCCACCTGGTTCTGGACCTCTTCTCAAGACAGGGAGCGTCCTCCGGGCTGTCAGAGAGGATCAAGGAGCAGAAGCCTCCATCTGGATTCTGTAGATTGTCCCTTTGCCCTGGTACATTTTGAACCTTTCACACGGACACTTGTGAAAGGTCATCTTTGCTTCCCGATTACCTAAAATTCTTCTCCTTCTTTCTCCCCGTTCAGACACATGTAGGCACTGAGTTTGGGTGCCCACCTTCTTCTAGACCCGATTAGTTTGGTGTCTTGTCATTTGACCTCTGTGTCTTTGTTTTAACAAGATGTCTTCTATCGGGCTTTACTAATTCAGTCTTTTTTCTAATAAATTCAGTTTTCTTCTCATAAAAGTAGTTGTTATCCTGTGTGTCCTCTGGCCCTAACTTCTCTTTTCTTGCAGACCTTTAAATCTTTCAGAGGGAATGTTTTCACCGTTTACTTCTCTTTTTTAAGGACAGTTTGACTTCATGTTAAACAAAAGAGTGGGGAAAAGGAGGGAGGAGTCTACAAGGCCAAGCAGCTCTCCAGCCTCTCCATTCACAGTGTCGGAAGTGCCTCTGGGGACACTTACTGTCTCCTGTAAACTCATCCTGCCTTTCCCATTCATTCCTGCTGGATGGGAGCAATGCTTGCAATTCAGTGATTCTTAAATCACCTCTCCAACTGAGAAGAAATTTTGTGTAAAGTTATTGCAGTAGCCACCCCCATATCTGTAGTTTTCTTTCCACAGTTTCAGTTACCCACAGTAAACTGAGGTCCAAAAATATTAAGTGGA
Source organism: Callospermophilus lateralis (assembly GCF_048772815.1). Lineage (NCBI taxonomy): Eukaryota > Metazoa > Chordata > Mammalia > Rodentia > Sciuridae > Callospermophilus > Callospermophilus lateralis. The sequence goes on along the minus strand of NC_135318.1, from coordinate 97,976,900 downwards.
AAACTCCAGAAATAAGCAATTGCATCAGTTGTAAATTGTGCACTACCCTGAGCAATATGATGAAACTTCCTGTACCACTGTGCCACCTACACGAATTATCCCTTAGTCCAGCGGGTCCACGCTGTATATGCTACCTGCCCATTAGCCCTTAGAAGCCATCTTGGTTATCACATCTACTGTCATGACATCACAGTGCTTGCGTTGCAGTAATATCATAATAACAGCCCATGATTTATCAGTCACCTCTCGAAGATTAGATTACACCGAGCAGGAGCCATAAGTGTTTCCTTTAAGCAAAAAGATAAAAGCACTCAATTTAATATGGAAAGAAAAAATCATTTTCTGAGGTTGCTAAGATCTGCAGTAAGAACAAGTCTTTTTTATGAAAATGCAAAGAATGAAAAAAGTCCATGCCAGTTTTGTCGATGCCCATCCAACTACAAAAGTAATGGCCACTTTGTGTGTGGCCATTATCTTAGCTTCATTAAGATGGAAATGGATGGGGCTGGGAATGTGGTTCAAGCGGTAGCGGTAGTGCGCTCGCCTGGCATGTGTGCGGCCCGGGTTCAATCCTCAGCACCACATACAAACAAAGATGTTGTGTCTGCCAAAAACTAAAAAATAAATAAATGTTAAAATTCTCTCTCTCTCTCTCTCTCTGTGTAGGAATAAACATAGAACATCTAGGCGTGGTACCATCCTGTTTTAGGCACCTGTGAGGGTCTTAACTGTACTCTCCCTGCAGAGGAGGGGGTCTTCTACAGACAGAAACCTGCACAAAGGAACTCTGTGGGCGACATTTGGAAGGGAAGGGTGCTGCCTTCTGCAGGACTGGCCTGGCCTTCCTCTGGTGGACAAGAAGTTCCCCCAGCCCGGGGACTTTCATCCTGGCCCGGGGGACTCGGGTTTACTTTTTGTCTGGGCTGTGCACCTTGCTCTGCTTCCTGCCGGGGCCCTGCCAGCATAGTGTGGTAGCTTGCAGGAGGCCTCCTCCACTCACCGTAGGCCAGCACTCTGGCCATCCTGCACACTCTGGGGCCCACTGCAGTCCAGAGGTGTGGAGACAGTGCTCCTAAACTCTCTAGAACCCCAAACCAGCTTTTTAGAAAGAGGCTGTCGCCTGATCACTCATAACTGTCCCTTTTAAGAAAAATAAGGGGCCCTGAGACAGCACTCTCCCCTCTGTGCACATGGGCTTCAGGGGCAAGGGGACCTGGGGAAGAGAATTATTGTTTAATAAGCACACTTTTATTACGCCTGCTATTTGACTATGAATAATTAACCAGTTAAATATTAAATAATTAACTGAGTAAAATAGATTAAAAAACAAACTCATAAATGTCTTTTCTATTTCCTCTCTTCATGAACTTCAAGCCAAAGCTGTCAATAGTAATTATAAAAGTAGTATTTGAGCCACAACTGCTATTTATTGAGCACTTACTATGGGCTGGGCCTGCTAGATACTTTTATATACTTCTCACTATTTAAGTAATCCTGCAAAATACGGTTGTTAATACCACTTCACAGAAAAGGACACTGATAATCAGAAAAATAAATTTGCCCCAGGTCTTTCTGCTGGCTTTTGGTGGAGCCAGTATTAAATTAGAGGTCCATTCTGTTCCACTGTTCTGTTCCTGTGATGTTGATGTGAGGGTTTTGTCAGATGCATATTTCCAGATTGTCTGCAGAAGGGTTCAGGGATGGGTTACATGAAAATCATGGCCAAGAATGTAATTATCACCCTCCTCCCCTCTACTCTGGCCGGTCTTCCTGTCCCTTCCAAGTATCGCCGTCTTTTCCTTCAGATGCATATGAAATAGCAATTTGATGACAGCAAACTAAGGCTAGTTCAAAGATTAATTATGATCTCTGTGCCTATGAGGAAGGCTAATTCCTGGGTGTTTATGTTACAACTAAAAGGTATCACATGAGTCAGAAATAAGGTGACAGTGGCACAATTAATAAGGCGACCTTTCCTGGAGTTGGTCAGAAAGTTGGCTCAGTTCTTACAAACCTGGAGTTAATGTAATTTAATCCAAGAAATGACACAGGGCCCCATCAGCCCAGATTCAGAAATATGGGAAATCCTCTTAATGCTTTACAAATGCTTTATTCTCTTAATTTAAAAAAAAAAATTAAGTTAAAATTGGGCCAATTCCTACTTCTTATCAGGAACCCAAGATTTGTGAGAGCTCCAGACACTAGCAGGGTGTGCCTCGCAGCGGGACTCCATGGTGACGTTATAGTCACCTGGAGTTGACAAGTCTCTCTCTGCTTCTGCAGCTGTGGACCCTGCAGCCAATCTGTCTTCTTCAGATTCCAAGAACCCAGTACAAATGGTTCTGCTTGAGCATTTTGACCGAATGCTAGTTCCAAGAACAATCCCCAAATTGAAGCACGGACATCACGGTGTATCTTAAACACAGGGAATAAAATGAGCATGGAAAGCCAGGAGAATCCAGAAGGAACTTTTAGACACATATGGGTTTTATTCCAGAAGTTTCCAAGCACATTGAAGACAGTGCACTTAATACAGAGGGACAAGAGAGTGAGAAGAGTCCCTCCCATCTTCCCCTGCGCCCCAAAGAAAGGTGGGAAGCAACAGAAATGCAGCTAAGTCAGGAACCTTCTGCAAGGTCCAAACTGCAGTATCTGCCAGTCTGTGGAACCTGCTGCTTCTCTAACGGGTTTCATTCATCTTTGCCCCATTTTATCCCTTGACGATTAACCTTGTAGGTGGCAGGTCACATCAGTAAGTTCCCAAGTCCCATCCATGCAGTCCCATCTAGGAGTCCGTCCGGGGGGATATGGATGAGGCCAGTAGGTACAGAGTTGGTCCTCCATTCCTGTGGTCTCCATCCGCAGATCCACCCACCACAGATCAAAACCATTCAGAAAAAAGATGGTATCTGTACTGAACGTGCACAGACATTTTTCAGGATGTTGTTTCTTAAGCAAATACAGCGTATAACTATTTGCATAGTGTTTACACTGTATTTGATATTAAAAGTGGTCCAGAGATACAGGGGGACGTGCACAGCTTCTAATACCACACCATTTGACACAAGGGACTTGAACGTCCGTGTTGGGAGTCCTGGCACCTATCTGCTGTGGATGCCAAAGGACAGCTCTGCAGCCCCTGGGAATCCCCCTCCCAGACTGATTTTGGCTCAAATTGACCATATTTCTGAATTTTCAGCTTCGAGAAACAAGATTGCACTATGACTTCCGCTAACCATGTTTTTGCAAAATCAAACTGGTGACTTGCTTCTCGGTGTCCCTGTCTGAATCACTCACAACTTTGGTATTTTTGTTTGTTTAAGTTACTTTTTTCCCCCAGCTGGTACTATTTTTCTAGGCTTTTCGTAAGTGGTGTTGCTGTTATTTGCACTGGCGGGTCTGGGGAACCTGAATTGAATGCTGCTTCTCAAGCCGATTCCATGGGTCTCTTGATGGTCAGCCTTACTGAAGTAGGGCAGGGACAGGGATACGTTCAAAAGTCCTGGCGTTGCTCTGTATTTATTTATCATTTTACAAACTCTAGGATCTTCTAGTATGGAGCAGTAGAGTGAGGATGTTTTGAATCTCTGTGGATGAGAAGCCAGCTCAGAGGTGTGGGCTGTGCCTTCCTTGTTCTGAGCGGTCTGCCCAGCCTTCAGGTCGGACCCTGGAGTCTGTGTGTGAAGGCCAATGTCCACTGGCGGTCAGGACATGGCCTGCAGGGAGCACGTCTCCTGTGCTCTCAATCCACAGCTGATGCTCAGTCCCCAGGGTCCAGGCCCATGGCTCCTGTGAGCTGCCGGCACTTGCAGGACTTGCAGGGTAATAAACATCACCACCTTCTGTCAGTGGTGGCCCTTATCTGATAAGAGTGTCTTCACACAGATAATCTGTGTGAAAGAACTGAGAAGCTGAGCGATTATTCTGGTATGAAAACTGGAAACAAAATCCCCCTCTGATCTGCAGCCACCACCGCCACAGTTAAACACCAGCTTCAGCCCGTGACATTTTTATTCCCAAGTGGCAGAATTAATCCCACGGCTTATTTAGAAAAGAATATGTTCCTGAGAACAAAGAATTCTGGAGCTCACTGTGGTCATTCGCCAGGTGAGGGATTGGCTGAAAGCAAGAATTATTTAGTCTCTCCTGATCCAAGCAACAGTTGTGTGTGCTTGGTAGGAAGGACAGCGTGATGTATTGTTGTGTCATTTTACGGGTGGAGAGAGAGTTCTGGAGAGGTTAAATGAATTCCGATTCTTTAGTCCATGATGCCTGGCCTTGGGAAAATTATCAGGGAGACAGGTGTCCTTCCCTTGAAGCGGTTACACTCTGAAAGGATTTTTTAAATGATAATCTGATATTAATAGCACATGAAAAGAAAGCTCGGGAAACCAGTAATATGTCATTGCCAAGTGAGTAGCACCCATCGAATCAGAAGTGGGGGCCCAGGGAAGAACGCTGGTCACCTTCACGAGAGGCCAGGGTGAGAAGGAATGGAGAGGAGGGTGAGCGCAGAGCAACGTGACAGGAAATTCTGGGAGAGGACAGGAAGTCCACTGTCTGGCTGGGGAGAAGAGGGTACTGAAAAGCAACAGGTAGAATCTCTGGGGACATTCCTTGATGGCACCGTGGGACAGAGCGTCTTGAACAATTGGACCAGGACCATGGAAACTAGAAGACACTAGAAGATGTTGTTTAAATGTTTTCTAGTTTAATCTCTTTGCAAACTGAATATACTTTGCAGATCTTCACAGATGCACATTTTGAGCTCTTGAAGATTAGGCTGCAGTCTAAAAATCGATTTCTGTTCCTTGCCTCCTTTAATAAGAGTCCACGCTGCTCTGTGGTGGAATGCCCTGGGCCTCTACCATGTATCCTAAAATAGGCCGATGCAGTAACACCAGAACTCGTGGGCAGCTCCAGGGTGGGAAGACGGGGCTGTGCAGTGAACACGTGGAAGTCTACTCTGCATCAGAGCCTGGATCCTTGGGAAGATGGTCTTCTTGCCCTACATTAGACACGAAAATGGAAACTGGCCAACGTGCCCCATGGCCTTCTGACAGTTGGCGTATAAAGACAGAGAAACAATCAGTGAAATACAGTAGACTGTTACCTTATCATTTAACCATTAATTCCTTCATTTTTGAAAGAAAAGTGGGTATATTTACTATAAAGAGACTTGACATTAAAGGTCTATCCAAAGTGACCCTGCATTATGATCCTTGAGTAACTAGACATGTGTCTAGGGAGTTGGGACTGGTGAGACTGACTTAAGACAGATAGGTTGGTTCTTAATCCCATCTGTTGAAGTATCTAAAAGATTTAGGAACCTAGACTCAAACGTGAGGGCCTCCATGCTGGGAAAATAAAGTGTGACCTTAATCTTGAGGGACAAGATCAAAAAGGAAGAAAGGTCGATGGATTAAAGAAATAGCAGGGGAGTTTATAAGCTACAGGCAGTTTTCTAGACTTTTGAGTAAGTGGCTTAAGACATTATCTCTCTCTTCCTTCTTACATGTGGTCCAGGAAGTTTAAGGATGCCCCACGGGTGGTATGCTCATTCTGCATTTCTGTGGTTTTCTTTCCATGGTTCACAGTCTGAAAGTATTAAATGGAAAAATTCAGAAATAAGCAATTCATAAGTTATATATTGCATGCCATCTGAGCAGCATAATTGAATCTTACTCCATCCTATCAGCACCCGGATCACCTTTTTGTCCAATGTATCCATGCTGTATACACTACTTTCCCGTTAAGTCGCTTGGTAACCCTCTCAGTTATAATATTGACTTTCAAAGTTTCCTAATGCTTGTTCAGATAACCCTGATTTTACTTTAAAATTTCCAGTAGTGATGTTGGCAATTTGGATAAGCCAAAGAAAAGCTGTAAAATGCTTTCTTTAAATGAAAAGGGGAAAGTTTATCATGGGTATGTATATATGGGAAAAAAACAGAGTGTATGTATGGTTCCATATCATCCATGGTTTCAGGGTCTTGGGATGTGTCCCCTGTGGATAAGGGGGATGACTGTAAATAGAAGCAAAGCAGTGATGAAGGGAGGCTGGTGGCAATGAGGTCAGGGAACAGAGGCAGTGGATACAGGGGGGAGGGGTCACTCCTTGCAATGAAACGGCGTTCTTTCTCTACGAACAAAATCATTTGAAGCAAGCTAAGGTATATTAAATAAGAATGATAAAGTCTACCTTTGCTTATATTTTAAATCATCACCAAAAATAACATACAAATGAAGTACATTTTATCAGCTCTTATTATCCCAGTGACTTTTACTACTTTGTCAGTGATGTGTTCCCATGAAAAACTCAAGGACCAATATAAAATACAAATCATCCCTAAGAATCATAACTCTTTAAATAATTTTCTTCTCTAGTAATATATAGTTTGTATTAATAATTACAGCTAAATTACAGATTGCATTTGCATGATCTTATTCTGTTATTAAAAAAAAAAAAATAAAAACCACTGTCCCATATATTCTCTCATTTTAGACTCCCAACAACTGAGAAACTAGATTTCTAACTTTGGAGACAAGAATTCTGAAACTCGGCTTGACATTAATTGATGCTGTCTTTTATGCATGCTTCAAAACTATGCTATTTTCTTTATATGTATCATCTCACTTTGTCTTCACAACTGAACCATGGGCCGCTAGCATCCACATTTCCTCTCATTGCAAGATACCATAAACTAAGATCTGATTGATTTTAAAGCCCAAAGCTTGAAATCACTGCAATTTACTGAGCATATAACTTACTTAAGCTCCATGAGGCAGTAAGTGACAGAAAAAGGAAATGGGCATATCCATTTGCTATTAATTTTTCCATGCAACCCCTAATGGGAAATTTTAATATAATGGATAAACAATCCTATAAAGCCACTGCATATTATAAATTTTATTTTGCAAGTATATTATGTAATGTATTTCAAACTTGCATTATATTACAAATACACTAAAATAGTCCATACAAATAATTCTTATGTTTTTTTTAAAATTCCTAGAGACCTAAATGTTTTAAGGAAACTTATGGCCTTTACTACTCATTCATGTATTTAGAAAGAGTCATTAAAAGCAAAAATGACAATTAAAGCAATATTAACAAATAAGTTTGCATTGAAATGTGGATGTTCAGGTCCATTCAACAAGTTCACAGCGTAAGATGGTCCAGCCAACACGATAGTAAGCAGACACTATCCCTCTTGAAGAGATTTACAGGCCCTTCTTTAGGTGATTATGTTCAGTATTTCTGAATGCTCTTGAAAGAGATTATTAGGATTCCTGTTGGGGAGTTATATTTAGTAAAACTGAATGCTCTTGAAAGAGATTATTAGGTCTCCCCAGTATGAGTTTGATTCATCACGGATGGAAGATCCTCAGAGGAGGGGGAGGTGATGGGGTGCAGACGAGGTGTGTACTTACAAAACTGAGGCTCAAAATGGAACATAGGAGTTATCGCCCGAGGAGAAGTCGTTGCTGTAGAGAATCCTAACAGAGGAACTGTTATATCAAATTGGAATAAAAAGGGATTTAGCAAAGTCCTCGAGGCACAAATGATGTCTGAGATGGGCCTTAAGGGGTGGTGAGAAGTCCGGAAGCAGCTGCGGGAGGGCGCCCATCCCCGGAGGACAGCGGGCGCCACGCAGGGAAGGTGGCTTTTGTCATGGCTGAGTGTCCGTAGAGCAATGAAGTGGCATGAGGCTGAAAAGGGGGACTTTAACGTGGGTCTCGCATAGGACAGTGAGACCTCTGGGAGCAGATGCAATACAGTCCAACACAACCACTGGACGGGAGGAAGGAGACACAGGGTCACACCTCCACGGTGGCATTTATAAATGGCGCGAGCTTGGAAAAATAAGTCGATCCTTTTGCGTTTTAACTTCCTCGCCGCTGATATGGAAATACTAGTAATTATTAAAGCCTGGGCGTAAAGGAAACAGTGTGCCTGGGAGAGCCCTGGAAAGCCTGACGCACAGCAGGAGAGGCATCTTGGCCGTCTTCATCGTCTCGTCCTTATTGTTCAGTGTGTGGTGCCGGCACTTGAAGACTTGGGAGCCTGAAGTTTTTAGGTTAGGTCTGCATGCTAGGAAAACTCTGTAGGTGGGGTGGTGTGGAGGGTGGACTGATAATAGAAGAAAGAACGAATCAGGAAGCCTAATGGGGTTAAAAATGATGGTGGTGTGGTTAGGAGGGTCGTTTGGATAAAAGAAGGAAGGAAAGGTAAGAGACGGTGCAGAAACGCTCTTCATTTTGTCATTCATTCAAAAATATCCGGAGCACACACTGTCCCTGGCTCTATATTAGGTGCTGGGGCAGCCAAACCAATGTTGCAATCCCCAGTTCCTCACAGGTGAGGGGACAAGTACCCTGATAAAGATCTGTATGGGGAAAAGGTGGCACAAAGGAAGGTTGAATCAAACCTTGGTTTGGCCATTGAAGGCTTCCTAGAAAAGGAGGAGTGGGACTGGAGATCTGAAAAATGATCCACCCCGTGGACTGACAGGCTGCTGATTGCTAAGTGCAGCAAGTTCAGGGAACCCGGGCTGAGGAGCAGAGTGAGGCAAGAACCAGGCCTCGACTAGAGCAAGGGAGGTCTCGGCTGCAGCCAATCATTTAACCTCTTAGGGACTTGGTTTCTTCACCTCTTAAGTGAGGAAATAATAATAAGTCCTACCTTTAGGGTCGTTAGGGACTGATGTTAAGTAAATTGTGCAAAACATTTTCTATTCTAAGCACTTAATCAATATGAACTGTTACTCCTGGGGGAAGGAGTGACAAAGGGGAAGGAGTCTAGGGGGACTGCAAGGATTCAGACTGGAAGAGTTAATAGACATTGGTGCCATTAACCAGGACAATACAATATAAGAAGAGGAAATTTGGGGGGGGTGGGGGTGGATTTAAAGCTGTAGAGTTTGAACCGATTGAAGAATAGCTGGGTTGAGGGGTTTAGTAGATCCCTGAACAGGCAGTGAAGCTGGGAATACTTGAGCATCACACACACGCTAAATGATTTGTAAAGCCACAGAAGTATTCAAGATCACCAGGAAAAGGAAAGGGAGCAGGAAAGAGGCTGAACACAAAACATTCAAACAGTGAGGGAGAAGACAGCGCAGGAAAGAGGTGGGGTGGGGAGAAGCCCAGAGGAGGGGATGCGAGGAGACTGGACATCACAGGAGCTGGGACAGACGTTTCCAGAGCATTCAGGGATCTCAAGGACTTGGCAATCAGGAGGACCTCCCTCAGAGCCGGTTCCTTTGAAAAGTGGATGAGAAGGTCTTAATCATGTGAAGGTGGGCCGTGAATTCACGGGTATCCATTTCATTATTCTTAAACTTCATACACACAATGTTATAGACAAATTATGTGGATCATTTACAGCAAAACATTTGTACCTGATAAGTCAGGAAAGACAGGAAGGAAGGAGGGAGGGAGTGAAGGAAGGAGGAAAGAATCTACGCAGGTTTCAAAACAACAGAAAATGTTCTTTTGTTACCAGAGACCTAGGCCCAGGTGGAATTCCAGAGATCCCAACCAATCAGGTCCAGCCACCTACCCCAAAAAACAAAAGGAAAAAGTGATGGTGAAAACCCATATATATATATATATGTATATGTATGTCAGAAAGTCAAAGCGACCAGCGTTTGCAGCCTGTCTCTGGGGGTGCTAATGTGAGCTTCCAGACTATATAGACCAAGGGGACCAGAAATATACAGAGGCAAGTGGTCTTGGTCCAACTGGTCTGTGGATGACTAGCTCAGGATTGTTCAGCCAGGCCTTGTCTGGGACAAGAAAGTCACTGTCACCCGGGGGATCGTTTCACCTCATCACAAGATGCGTATCACTCAGACCTGTTGTTTTAGAATCCAAGGTGACTAAGAACAAAGGAGACAGGTGCAAAATGGAAGCAGAGATCCGAAGTGCTTTATCTTGCTTTTTACCCATCGGACATTTACAGGGTCGAGTCAAGAGGTGATATTTTTTAGAAAAAGGAGGCTCTGAGTCCTTGGTACACTTTGAGAAAGCTGGCTAGTAACATGAAATGGAGAAATAAAGGGTAGTTAGAGGAGGGATACAGGATCAGCAAGGGCTGAGGCCTCCGGTTGTCATTCACGGGGAAGAAGCCTGCGGAGAAGAAAGGTTGAAGTTAGAAGAAAATCTGTGGGAAGTCGAGGGAACCAGATCTCAGGACAGAGGAACAGACAAGATGGAGGCCACGGGTGGGGATCACCTGGAACTGCCTGGGGGTGGCGAATGAATACCATGAATGCCAACAGATCTGTCCTTGGGGAATACTGAAACTTCTGAATACCCGTTTTGTTTTATTTTGTTTTGTTTCTTTTTCAATCACATAAGAGGCAAGGGCACCTGTAGTGAGAGAACAAGAATCAAAGTGAGGCTCAAGGAGGATCACAGAACGTAGGAATATTGTCTAGGAACTTGGAAGAAAGGACAGATGGTGAGCAAATACAAGGATTACCCTAGCCACACAGAGAGCCTCCTTGGGAAGTCAATGTCACAAATCCATGTGACCACCACAGTGCACAGCAGCCTTCCCGAGCAGAGGAGCCAGATAGGGCTTGATCCCAAGCTGGAGACTTGGGGGAATGTGGACTAGGCCTACGAGTGGTTCCCACCATGCCGGAGGGTCTTGGAAAAGCCAGCAAAGAGGTCAGTTAGGTGGTCAGTATTGGACATGGGACTTCAGGAGCAATTCAGTGCCAGATTCCTGGATGATCTAGATAAATAGGGATTGGAGAGGCCATCAAATGAGCAAGCTCAGGTTAGACTGGGAAGAACCCAGATTCTGGTTTTTGAAGACAAAAGTCCAAGGGTCAGGGCTATACAAAATTGAAGTGGAGTGGAGATAGAAGAACAGTTTGAGAAGGTGGCATGAAATGCTTCGGGGTTTCTACAAGTTTGCCCTTAAAAGTCAATAGGTAAGTCTTTTGAAGGTCGTGAGCACAGGAAGGGGTGCAGGAGGGTACCCTTAGACTGGTTTAAAGGCTGGGATGAGCAGGGAGAGAGATGAAGGTCATCTTTAATGAATAAAGAAGCTCATGATCAGAGTCTCAAAGGAGAAGGGGTATTTGCAAGAGGACAGCAAGCTAAACAAAAGTGGCATCTCCCTCCTGTGGCATTTGTTTATGAGGATGGATGGATGGATGGATGGGAGAGAGGAGAAGAAGGAAGAAATGGAAAGATTGCAATCATAATTAGGGCTATAGACTAAGTATTAATTATGAACATAACCAAGGATGATATCCTAACTTTCAAACTCAGTAGATGGTGCCTTAGTTGAGCACCTCATGTATGCAAGGCACAAGCACTGTGCCTGCTCACAGTTAATCTTCAGTGAATGTTCCTGCAGGGGCAGAGCTGGTGGTCAGGGATGGATTAAGATACAAAGACTAGGAGGACATCATTTCTACCGTCATGGATCTCAGCTTAGTGTACTCTTAAAGCTGTTCTGCTATTTCCCTTTTATATAAAGAGTGTATTAAACAAATTTCAACCTGAAAGTGTAAGGAATTGTAAGAAGGCCTAGGAAGTGTCCTTTTGAAAGTACTACTATTTTTTGTGAGCTTTCTATTCCACTTATTCCTGAGTAGCTATAGAACACAATGAAAGAGCAGTTTGTCTTTTTGTGATTTTTTTAATAGCAGTCAAACATAAAATGACTAGATATGAGGCATGTTGATACACAGATGGAATCAAAAAATAATTTGTGCAAAGTTAACATGGACATACTTGGGTTGTATCTGCAAGGCTACTGTTTAATCGTGAGTAATTACTTAGTGTTTATCAATTCTGGCCCCAGAGGATCACACAGTCTAAATTGTGTCAGCCAAAGAATGATTGCAAAGGAAGCTACGGAGTGGCTGGCTGTGAGTGGGATGGCCTCGGGGACACATCAGACAGTCCACAGAGAGGAAAGGAAAAATCAGTCCAAGTGTAATTTGTATATCAACATTTGTAATTGATGACTAATCTCCTCTACAAAAGATTTCAGGCCACTTGGAGCAAACACATATATATCCTAAGCAACAATTTCAGTAAAAGACAAGAAATAGAAACATCATTGAAGAGGAGAGATGGCACCGGGAGAGAGCCACATTGCAGGAAAGACAGGTTAGGGGAGTAAAGAAAGCCCGTTTGTGTCTTTATATCTTTCTTAATTGGGTAGCAGCAATCCTGGTGAAATCTGACCTCCTCCTCTACAAGGGCCGGCCACTCCCTGAGGATGACTAGCTCCTTGATTCCATGGACAAGGTCTGATTCTACTTTGGGTACAAACATGGCCACCCTGCAAAATCCCGCCAAGGGGACACGAGGCGCTGGCAGATACTTGGAGAGCAGGAGACGGGAAGAGAGGGGGACAAAAAGTGTCACTGGATCCTCCTTTGCTTTCCAGGGAAAACCTAGGTGACCAGGACCAGAGAAAGGACACCTGCAAAGCTCATGTGTTTAGCCCCCCTGCTGGCTGTAGCCGGTGCCATGACCAGGAAGAGAGGGCGTAGGGTCTGTAGATCCTCCCAGAGCAGCTTGGAGCTCGCTCACCTTCCCTCCGCTCTCTGTGTGGTTCTGCCCTCCTGAGCTTCTGGGGAGAGGGGCTTCCCCGAGAAAGAAGGCACAGGACTGTCCTTTTATGTCCCAAGTGAATCCTTTCCCACACCCCACCCACCTACCAAAGGAAGGTGAGGACATCATGTCCTCCTCTCAGGAGATGGCAGGCTTTACTCTCCTTCTAAAGGAATCCCCTGCAGCTTCTCTGATTGCTTAGCTTGGTCCCTGTTTGCAAGCCCCACATCGATTCCTGGCTGTCCCAAGTCAGTTGAGTCCTGTGATCAGTTATTGATGTCATCTGTCTTCCAGGAGATGAAGGAGAATACTGGAAATGAATAAGACAACCCCTCCCTCCCTCGCTCGGAGCTAGTGACAGGGGAGCACAAAAGGCACATTGCAGATACTGCACCTAAGACCAAAGGGCGCGCTCGATGCTGGCTGATAGAGAGTGACACCATTCCCTACTGCACACATGGGATTTGTTGTTTTCACTTCTCCACGGATGACCTAGTCATAGACACCAAAGTGACATGCGGAACTTATTGGGAGCTTTGTCTCTAATAATTATTCCCCTACTAAAGACCCCTAAAGTTAAAACTGATGTGTGCTTTCCTTTGGAAACTCCCTGTGAATTGTGTGGATTCGGGTCCAAGTCTGTACAGCATCTCCCATAGAACTGGGTTGTCCCTTTACCTGGGGGCTCACACCAAGAGAAAATAGGATGGGGCTTTTCTTTTTTAGGCATGGAGGGAGCCTGGGGATAGATATGGAACCAAGAATGGGTCAGATTAGGAAAGCAGATCCTCAATGTGGGTTTTACATCCTTTTTATTAAAAATAATAATAATAAACCCCCTCGATCCTTTATTCACACCTGTCGTTTTCCTGCCTGATGAGGCTGGCTTGCGGAGCCTCTGCACGTGCTGCTGGCTGTGAACACTCTCACCTTCAATGCTCTTTGTCTTTATCCCCTTTAGGAGATGACCTGGCTTCCACCCCTGTCCGCTGTTCAAGCACCCGGCAAAGTGGAACCAAGCAAATTTCCATTTCCAAATAAGGTGAGCTCTTGCATCACTCGGGAATACGCTGTGCTCATGCAGACATTCGAAGTGGACCGTTGGTTGACCCTTTGTGGGCTTCTCCCATGTAAATATTCCTGCAGGAAGCATGTTAATCTCATCTTGAGCAATCTCCAGGAACATATTTGTGGGCTAGGATTGTGGCTCAGTGGCAGAGCACTTGCCTAGCATATGTGAGGCCCTGGGTTCCATCCTCAACACCACATAAAAATAAATAAATAAAAGTCATTACTATCCATCTACTGCTAAAAATATTTTTTTTTTTTAAAAAAAAGAACTTATTTATTCTTCAAAGGGGAGAATTGAGCTTGCGGCCTCAATTACCTATACTTTTGTATCCTTCAAACTGTGATTGTTATAACTGTCAACATGATCTAAGAACATTTGTGATGTTGAAATGCATCTTATATTTTATGCATTCAATGTGATTATATATCCTGGGTTTTTTTTCTTCAAAATCTGTTATTCAATTGATTTTATCTTAAAATGAATACCTTAGAATTAGAGGCATGTGGTATTTAGTTTTTCTTGGGTATCTTTTTTAAAGTTTGAAATATTCTCTAGGAGCTACAAAATGTTTTCTAGTTGAGCACATGCCTGTAATCCCAAAGGCTCAGGAGGCTGAGGCAGGAGGATCATGAGTTCAAAGCCAGACTCAGCAACTTATCAAGGCCCTAAGCAACTTAGTGAAACCCTGTCTCTAAATAAAAATAAAAGGGCTAGGAATGTAGCTCAGTTGGTTAGGACCTCTGGGTTCAATTCTTGGTACAAAAAAAAAAAAACAACCCAAAATTACTATATTTTTTAAGGAATAGTATACAAAAAAAATCAGTCACAAAATATATTTATATTTAAGTTATACATTAGTCTAATAGGATTTCTTTGATTTTTTTCTAATCATGTAACTGACATATAATTATATGTTTATTATTAAGATCAAATTATACAAGTGGAAAGAGCAAAATATGAAAATCCCAGAGAACGCAGTTAGATTCTAATTTCAAATCCCAGGGATTACTCTCAAGAATTTAGTGTGCGGGCTGGGATTGTGGCTCAGTGGTAGAGCACTTGCCTACCATGTATGAGGCACTGGGTTGGATTCTCAGCACCACATACAAATAAATAAATAAGATTAAAAAAATTTCATCAATAACCACATAAAAATAAAGTTTAAGTTGTTGTCCCTGTGCATTTTAGGCACCTATATTAATATATATATATTTTTTTAAACCCTTACATTGTAGAGTAATAAAAACATTTTTATTCAAGGATTGATTTTTTACAAATAGCCACAATACATAAATATCACTGCTAAATATCAAGATCACAACCTTCTAGAATGAATTGCTGAAATAATTGTTCATTGCTTCTATCACAATGGTGAATTCCAGTCTAAGTTGGTTTTATTACCCTTAGCAAAGTGCACTTGGAGCTCTTTCCAAGTGAACCTACAGAGATTTCTTTATCCTTCTAAACAGCAGCAAAAAGCCCAGCATGGTAGCACATCTCTATAGTTCCAAGTACTCAGGAGGCTGAGGCAGGAGGATCACAAATTCCAGCCAGCCTTGGCAACTTAGTGAGACCCTGTCTCAAAATAAAAGTTCCTTCATTCTTCCCTATTCCCCACCCCACTATGGATCGGCATCCACTTATCTGAGAAAACATTCAGGTTTTGGTTTTGGGGGACTGGCTTATTTCACTTAGCATGATATTCTCCAGTTCCAAACTTTGGTTTCTGTAGAGGGGAGCCTGGGAGGGGTGGGGTTGTGGGTATGGGAAGGAGGGTAGAAAGAGACAGACATTATTACCCTATATTCATGTGTGGTTACACTAGTGGTGTGACACTGAGCCAGGTACAGCAGACGAATGAGAAGTTGTGCTCCATTTGTGTGCTATAGGTCAAAGTGCATTCTACTGTAAAATTAATTAATTGATTAATTAATTTATTTTTTAATAAGATAAAATATAAAAAGGACTGGGGATGTCGCTCTGTGGTAAAGTGCCCCTGGATTCAAAAAAAGAAAAGAATTCTAATCCGCAGCAAAATATTGTGTAATATGGGTTTGCCATGTTTTCTTAGATCAAGCTCCTTTTGGTAGACTTTGAGATTGTCTGTGGTTTGTTAATTACACACTCTGGTACCACAGACACTTTATAAATGCCTCTTTGTCTGCTGCTATCGACTGTCCCCAGTAAGGACACCTAGCCTGGGAATTCGAAGGGCGCCGGAGCCCACAGAAAACCATTTACACTTGGCTGTATTTCAAGAGTCCATTTTATGTATCTTAGCCAATGATTAATATTATCTGGGTTTTTATCATTGTGTCTGCATGATGGATGAAAAGTTGATATCTCATTGTTTTAATTTGCATTTCCCCAATTACTTCTAAGCTTGAGTAGTGACTGTTTTTCCTTTGCAAATAGCCCATTCATATCCACTGCCACTTCATAAAAATGATTTGTAGGAACTCCTTATATCTTATTCACTTGTCTATTATATAGAATGTCACCTATTTTTGTAACCTTATTTATGTGCCTTTTATCCTAGAAAAGTGTTTAATTTTTATGTCAGAGAAAAATGATGTTCCCTTTTCCAACATTCTAACAATGTTCTCTATTTTTATTCTCATTCTTTGGTGGTATGTTCTTAGACCTAAATACATTGAGGATGGTGTGACTTAGGATTCTAGTTTTAGGTTTTTTAAGATTAGTCAATTATTATAACACTATCAACATACAGAAAGCGCACTTTTCTCCCACTTCTTTGAAATACCCGCTATGTCTAAAGTTGAATTTCTAGTAAATATGTGGATTTGTTTCAGGATTCACTATTCTGTTTTTCCAACCTATTTATCTCATTCTTTCCCAATACCTTATTGTTTAAGTCAGAGGTGGACAGCTGGACGTGGGTGGCCCACGGCTGGAGTCTCAGCTACTGCAGAAGCTGAGACAGGGGAATTGGTTGAGCCCACAAGTTTGATACCAGCCTGAGCTACACAGTGAGGCCCCATCTCAACAGGAAACAGAGTCTGACAAGACCCTTTCAGTGAAGAATCAGGTAGCAAACAGTGCAGGCTTAGCAGACAACAGCTAATGAATGAATGGGGCATCTCATTGGTGGAGTGGAAACTGGATGTACCTGAAGTTCCCAGACTCCTAGCCCTTTGAACACAGGCAAATTTTGGATAATTTCTGCAGCGGGGATTTCTAATGGCATCCTGCCACACCTAAAATGAAATGAAGAAACCTTACAATCTTTACATGTAACCTGAACCAAATAATGGCTGGCCCTCAACACAATCAAGTAAATTGATTTGTCATTTAGATATACCCATGGTATAAGTTTTGATATAATTGAGCACATACCAAAACAGACTTTGTTGTGACTTTCTCAAAATTCCTTTTGTTTTCTTTCCTGTAAATACTAAAGTAATAACAACTCCTGAGGTAAAATTGAGATTTTAAATCACTAATGCAAAGATTTCATTTTTATAGCTTTATTGAGATACAGTTGACAAATAAAAATGGTATGTATTTGAGGCAAATAACTTAATGTTTTGGTATTTATATATGTTGTGAAATAATCATCATAAGCTAATTAGCGTATCTGTCATCTCACATAGTTATACTTTTTTTTCCCTTTGTGATCCTAGCAAATGTTCTCTTAGTGAATTTCAAGAACACAATGTAGTATCACTAGCTATAGTTACAGTTTTGATATAACATACTGCATATCATTCATGTATGTGTGTGTCGTTTGTGTATGTGACAGAGATAGATAGATAGATAACTTGAGGCCTTATGCTAAGTGAAATAAGTCAGACACAGACAGATATTGCATGATCTCACTTATATGTAGCATCCAAAATAATCAAACTCATAGAAGCAGAGTGAATGGTGGTGGCCAGGAATGAGGGCACAGGTAGTAAGAAATCTTGGTCAAGCTGGGCATGGTGGCTCAGGCCTGTAATCCCAACGGCTCAGGAGGCTGAGGCAGGAGGATCTCGAGTTCAAAAGCGAGACACTAAGCAACTCAGGGAGACCCTGTTTCTAAATAAAATACAAAATAGCGCTGGGGATGTGGCTCAGTGGTCAGGTGCTCCTGAGTTCAATCCCTAGTACAAAAAAAAAAAAGAAATGTTGGTCAAAGAGTGTGAAGTTTCAGCCAAGCAACACAAATGCTTCCTAGAGATCTAACAAACAGAAACCTGAGTATAAGTAAAACTTTCCATTTTAAAAACAGAAAGTAAGTTGGAAGTTTCTTATTTTTCATTCATTATTATCCATCCTATGGGATAAAACACAGAATTCTGGATGTCAGTGGAAAGTGTGCCCTATTTAGGATGTCCATTAGACATCTTCCGGGGTACCAGGATTTGCTTGGAGATGATATTTTACCTCTAGGTCTTTTGGCCTTGCCCAAGAAGAAAGAATAAGTGATTTCACAAAGAGTCAGAACATGGCATGATTTTAATAGTGCCATTTTTCAGAAGATTTGCCATACGCACTGATGGTTTACCTTGTACAAATGAAAGAAGGCTGCGTGAGCTTCCTATTTCTGCTGTAACAAGTGACCACCCGCTTAGTGACTTAAGTCAACACATACTTTCAGAAATATGACTTAAGTCAACACATACTTTCAGAAATATGAATTTACCTGAATAATCTCCTATTTCAGAACATCCGCAAAGTACCTTTTTCCATATCAGGTACAGATTGCAGGCTCCTGGAATGGGGGACGGACATCTTTGGGGGTGCTTATTCTGGCTATGCCAAAGAGTGTTTTTGTCTTTCCCAGAGAGTGGACCTCTAGTTGGTGGGGATGGGGGTTGCTGGGAATGGAACTCGCAGGGGTAGGCACACACTCTACCAGTGAGCTACATTCCCAGCCCTCGGATGCACGTCCTGTAACCTTTTATCTCAACAAAGGAGCATTCTGGCAGCTGGACATTGAAACTGATTAATTAGACTATTAACGTTTGAGATTATCACCCTAACGAATGTGTTGAGCTGGAGTTGCTTATGGAATTTGAGTTGCTTTCTCCAAAATGACTAATAAACAATGAAATTAAGACCTTATTAAGATTAAGGGAACCATTTGATCTCACAAGGAAAAGTCGATTTCACTAGGCATTCTGAGTTACCAGTACCACTAAATTAATTAGCTAAATACTTCCGAGAATTCCCTCACTCTGTACGAGTATTGAAGGACATAATATATAGCAAAGTCAATTGATAATGAACTTGGTTATTTTTTTTTCCTACTCTCTGAGGACTTGATTTGGAATCACAATTCCCTGGACAAACACTATGAGGCATTTCTGCCTCATTCTTCAAATCTCAAACGTAATTGAATTTGGTAAAGCAAAGAACACCCTTCTCCTTTAAATTGGCTGCCATTATCAGGTATTTCAACCGAGAGAAAAGAAAATGAATTTGCTTGCCCTTTCCCCCTTTCGTGGTGCATCAATCTCATAAGTTTTGAAATGCAAATAAAGAACTCAAAAGTGTAGAATGTTTTCCATTCTCCAGAATGGGTATGTCCAAACCCAGGGGCATTTCACAGGCGGTGGATGCTGAATCTGGTGGGTTAGGCCTGGTCTGAAAATATTCTTGCTGATAGTTTTTTTAAAGTTTGTTCAGAGGAGTTCTAGCATCACCATAGAAACAAGAATCCTACCATCCTACGGCCTTTCTCTTTATACACTCCAGGGAGAATGAGCACCTGGAAGTGGGAAGGAAAGTGTTTGGAGATGGAAAGTTTATTATACAAATTCCTCCTTGGGTTGCTACTCTTGCTTCAAAAGCAACCACAAGGGGCTGAGGCTGGGGCTCAGGGGTACAGCACTCATCTTGCATATGTGTGAGACCCTGGGTTCGATCCTCAGAACCACATAAATAAAATAAAAAGGTATTGTGTCCACCAACAACTAAAAAAAAATTTTAAAAAACCCCACAAACCCAGTGTAGTGGCACACACCTGCAATCCCAGCAACTCAGGAGGCTGAAGCAAGAGGATTGCAAGTTCAAAGTTAGCCTCAGCAACTCAGGCCCTGAGCAACATAGCAAGACCCTGTCTCAAAATTTAAAATAAATAAATAAATAAATAAATAAAAATAAAAAGGGCCGGGGATGTGGCTCAATGGTGAAGTACTGCAATTAGTTGGCAGCAATTCTCTTTCAGGGTAGTACATAAGATAATGCGGCCTCATATAGTTTGACAGGCTACATTGAATGGAATGTGGGATCTGTTATGGTGTTTCATTGAAGAGCTTTCTTGGAAACAGTGTGCCTGGTTATTTCTGCCTTCAGCAAAATGATCTGTATGAATTTTACTTCTCAACTAAATGCCACCCTTAAAGGAGTTTTAATATTCTCAGATGCCAAAGAAGAGTCTGGGTGTTGGGACTTGCAGATTTAAAGGTGGAAGAAGAGTAGATTCCCATTGTAGATGTTCTTCTAAGTCATGGAGAGTGAGCTTATAGGAAGTGGTTATACTGAAGCAGGTTGTCTGGAAGCATATCTTTGGTTCTCTGCCAAAGAGTCTGTCAACAGTCATCATCTGAGGCCTGAGTTTTAGGATGCTTCAAGAAATAAAAAATTCTGTTTCTTATTAGTGTGAGCAAGGTCATAGGAAAATTTCTGCTATTCTTTCTTTCATTTTCTTTTTTTTTTTTTTTTTTTTTTTTTTTTTAAAGAATGAGCTTTAACACAGGCACCATCTCAATTGCTGTTCCTGCTCATTGGTGACAAGTGAGTGTTCCCTGTCTAGGACAGGATGGCTCCAAAGGGCCAAAATCTACAGACAGGACAGAGGAGTTAACTCACTGGGACTCAAAGTATTTTTAACATGAAAACTAAAAGTAATTTCTGTTCAGATATAAACTGTAAGTTAACTAGAAAGGAAGGAAACTCGCTGGTGCCCTTGGGGGACTTGCCTGTGGGTCTCTTCTTCATAACAGCACCTCTGCACACTGGGCCAAAGTCGTTTTTGCAGATTCCATGTTGGCCATCACTTCAGTGACACTATTTCATCTCCATGTCACTCTTTCCAAAACAGAATCTCAGAGTGAAAGTTGAACTTTGTTCTTTCCCATCAGCTGAACAGCTCATTACTACCAACTCTGAACGAGGTTTACTAGGCATCCGCTCATGACTCAGGCTGCCTAATAGAGTGGGAATCCCATCCCTTCCCAATTTTCTCCTCCAAACCCTCGCCCACCAGACTGGCTCATTTGTACTATTTCAGTGGAATTCCTTTTTAAAACAGACATTATTCGTTAGAATTGAACATGCCACAAGTGCCATTAAATGATACCTCTGCCCTTTAAAAACTGTATTCATAGAGCAAAATTCTGGTAAAATATGTTAAGCCATATACTGGAAAGTAATTCCTTTTCACTGGATTTTCATTCCACATGCCAGAATTATAAAGGAGTTTTGTTGGATTTTATGCACTGCTACTTATTTTTTTTTATATTCCTACCACCTCAATTCATTTTATAACTCCCCCTTATATTTCACATCAAATAAGGATCTTTCAAGGAAAGAGGATGTGAATTTTCAAGACAAAATTCACATATCACTTTAATATAAATAAAATCAGGTTTAATCCCATTTATCTGAGTAGTAACTAGACTTCAAATACTGCATAGTACTGGATTTACATCAGAGTAGATAAGTGGATATCTGTAATAATCTTTTCACCCACTGCTGGGAGATGGACAACAGCCTGTCAGCAATGTTCCTGACAGGAGAGCGGCCAACCTCATCTGCAAAGATGCTGACAGTACAGGTGCCTTCAAAAGGAAGTGGCTGAGACTCAAAGTCAATAATATAATAGACCAGTGACTAAATATAGAACTAAACTCAAAGACCCTATAAAAGAAAACAGAGGGTTAAATCTGTGCGGCTTGGATTCAGCCGGGAATTCTTAGCTGAGCAATGAAAGAAAAACTGGATAAATTAAACTTCATCAAAATTTAAAACTTGTGCATCGAAGAATATTATCAATACAGGGGAGAGGAAGCTGACAGAATGGGAGAAAAGATTGGCAAATCATATATCTGTGAAGAGTGTAGTATCCAGAATATAAAGAACTCTTTCAACTCAACCTCAAAAAGGCAAAGAGCTGTGTTAAATCAAAGGCAAAGGACTCTACTGGGTATTTAATAGAAGAAGACTTACACACAGGCAATAAACACATGAAGAGATGCTCAGTGGGGTTAGTTTTTAGGTAAATACAAGTCAAAATCAAAATGAGGTGTTCCATTTCACACTCTCAAGAATGGCTAGGTTTTTTTGGTTTTTCTTTTTAATATTTATTTTTTAGTTGTAATTGGACACAATACCTTTATTTTATTTATTTTTATGTGGTGCTGAGGATCGAACCCAGGTCCTCGCACATGCTAGGTGAGCGCTCTACTGCTGAGCCAAAACCCCAGTAACTAGGTTTTTATTTTTTATTATTATAATGAAAAATATAAATGTTGGTGAGGATTTAGAAAAATTAGAGCCCTTACATTTCCCTGGTAGGAATCCAAAAATGTTTCTGCCACTGTGGAAAATAGTTTGGCAATTCCTCAAAAAGTTTCAGAGAGCTACCATGAGATGACCCCAAAATTCCTCTCGTACACACATAACCCAGAAGGACAGAAAACAGGGGTTAGAACAAGGGCCTGCACATGCGTGATCCCAGCAGCAGTATTCCAAGTAGCCACAAATGACAATAGTCCACGTACCCACCAACAGGTGCGTGGATAAGCAAATATGTGTAAATATATTATTAATCCATAAAAAGAAATGAAAAAACTGATATATACTACCAGAAGAATGAACCTCCAAAACACTCTGCTAAGTGACTGAACCTAGGTCGTATGACTCTACTAATGAAATATCCAGAATAGACACAGATAAAAATTGTTCATTGCTGGGGCCGAGGAGAGGGGAAATAGGGAGATCTTGCTTGATGGGCATGAGATTTTATTTTAGAATGATGGAAATACTTTGCAGCTAGATAGATGCCATGCTTGTACAATGTTGGGGATGTACTACATTCCAATGAATTGTTTGTTCATTTCAAAATGATTTTATGTTCTGTCACCTTTCCCTCAATAGGCAAAACATAAGGTCAGTGCTACAGAATAAAGGTGATTGTGATCTACATTCCCAGAGCTGCTTGCCAAGCACATTTATGCAAATAGGCCTTGTTATAGTCTCTGCTAAAGTTAGGAGCAATGACTCAGTTCTGAATGACCAGTCATCTGTCTCCTTTTCAACTAGTGTTTGGAAAAATCAAAGTAAGAAAATTAATTGATATTTCTTTTTCTTTCAGGACTCTCAGCTTGTATCCTCCGGACATAATAATCCAAGTAAGAAAGGCTTCTCTTCATAACTTTATAACTCACAGGGAAGAGATGGGTTGGAGGGTGGAGAGGATGAGCTTGTAATAGACTGTTGGTTTAAAAGAGAGTCATTAGGAAACATGTTCAAGTAGGAAACAGCCATTGGCTCAAGTACGGGTTGCCTTAATGAATGACCTTGAGTGACCTTGAGTGCTCACACTCAGTAGAAGGAAGACCAAACCATAAAATGCTGAATTTCAGAGTGATCATAGGAGATAGCATGCTTCATTAACAGTTAATTGGTCACTGGTACATATGGGGGGGGGACTAAAAGGCAAATAGAGAGTTGACTAAATTAAAGAAAATAAACTGAAAAACAACAATCCAAAGACTTCAAGGTAAAGACCTCAGAATCCATGAAGGAACGTCACCACTTGCCAGTTATGTATGCCATGTCCTCATTCAGAAATAGGCTGTGCTATTTAGGAAGGAGGTTACTCACTGAATTGGTGGCTAACAAAACATGTAGGCTTTGTCATCAAAGAAGGGAGCATCCTGTAAAGCACTGCTTTCATTCTCTTGTGGCACTACTAATTGGCATTACAGTTGTCTGGGGCATTAAAGATGCAGGAGCTACTGTGTTCCCGTCCTAAAAGCACCCTTGCAAAACCAGGGCTTTGTTAGTTTCTCCAGCTGCTAGTGAGCTGTGAGCACCCAGTGATAGAGTTAGGTTTGAAGACAAAGACCACTCAGAGCTAGTAGATGCCTATTTATGTTTGTGGGCATTAAGCTAACGTGAAATCAAGAATATATGCTTTTTTTAAAAAAAAATTTTTAATGTTTTTTAAAATGTCTAATTTCACATTATTTAGAATGATTTTACTATGAGATTTAAAACAAAATTAAACATTTTAAATGTGTTGGAAATTTCCAAGATTTTAATGCACAGGTAGAGGAAGGTCAGCAGAGGGGAACAACGTGCCCATAATGTGCAGGTTGGATCAGTTATCCCAACCTCGGTTGGGCTTTGCTTGGGGCACAGGTTCCAGTGAGACGTTTTTCTAAGATAAATTTCTCAATGCTTAACAAGCTTCTATTTTAAGATCCTAAAAACATTCCACAGAGTATTTAAATATTAATGTAGATGATGGGTGTCTGCACTTTCCAACGTCCAGGTGGCGGGTTGAGTTGAAGCGCTTCTCCCCTTCCCTTTGGAATCCCCACTGAAGAGCCATAGAGCTGTAAAGATGGACATCAATCCTCAACAGCACCGAGAACAGGGAAGATTGCCCTCTGCAAACCAGACATTTAGCCGATTGTCTTTAAAACAGAAAGTAAATAGGACCCTACTGAAAAATAACCCTGAGCAAGGAAAGTCATGACCCAAGAAAAGAAAAAAAAAAGAGGAATAAGCCTTGGTGGTGAGGGACAGCTCTGGTGGCCCCGGGACAGGCTAGATTTCCTCTAAACCACAGTAGAATGGATGTGGGTGGCAGCTGCATGGGGACCCCTGAGCTATCTTTCCCTGCCTCAGTGATGCACCCCACCCTAGCTAATTCTCATACAGCACTTTCTGTCTCATTTCCTTGCAAAAGGCCCCAAAGAACAAAAAACAGTGATAATCTTAAAAAAAAAAAAAAAAAAAAAAAAAGACAAGTGACTAGAATTCCTACTTGGGAACAATATATAAGAACACATTCTAAGACAATACCAGACCTTGAATATAGACACAGATAGTGGCAGAAGAGTCATTTCTTTTCTCAAGAGGGAAATCAACACAAGCTCATCATGCGCAAAGCAAGCTCGCCGTGCTTCTAAGTGAAGAACTGGGGGAGGCCCTGGGCTCCCAGCCTGGGCCTCTTTCCTCTTGCTTTCTAGGCAACAAAGCCTGTCCTCTTACACATTTGCCCTAAATCGTTCCTCCCTAGTGCAAGATGGTGTTAGAGAGACACTGTGGTCAGATGGGAGATTCACACCAGGTACCTTTGTGTTTACTCACCTGTTATTTGAACATGAAAAGATGGACTTGAGCTCCAGGTAGAAGGACTGACCCCAGAGGAAGTCTAGCTAACCCAAGGAGAAGGAAGCAGTTCCAGCTATACTTACAGTCTTCAGAAAGACTTGAGATTATTCATATTAAATAGAAAGAACAAAGAGACTGTTGTGGAAAAAGTCATTACTGGATAAATGAACCCTTGAGAATTCAAAATGTGACCAACAAAAAAGATTTTTTTAAAAACAAAAATAAAAGGAAAGGGTAGCAGTAGCTCTAATCTGGGATCCAGAATATAAAGTTGAAAGCTCTTTTCTGAAACACAGGTGGGAACTATGGAATGGGGCTAAGGTACCCAGAAGGTCAAAATCCAGCTAGTAGGGACAGTAGAAAAGGAAGGGGACAAAAGCATTAGAAATCAGTAGCTTCCCCTGGGAAAGAGCAATTTGTGACCAAAAACACTTTGCGTAAGAGGACGTGAGAGAGACCGAAATTAGATTCCTCACTCAGACACTGGGATTTTTCAGACACTGAATGCAGATGTTAGGATTATCAAGCCTAGAATACAAAATAAGAGCCTTAGCTTAATTTCTAGAAATATAAGAGAAGATTAGAAATATGATAAACAGCAAGACTCGAAGAAGTTCCAGCAGCCCGCATTTCTAGAAATGAAAAAGTGATAATAGAAATTAAAATTTCCACGGGCAGGTCAAACAGCACATCAGAGAGAGAGAATGACAGAATGGAAATGTAAATTTAAAAAAATATATATATCCTAAAATACAGCCTAGAGAGACAGCTATGGAAAACAGGACATGGAAGTTGAGCAACAGGAAGGATGAAGTGGTAAAATCTAATGTCTAACTGGGATTCCAGAAAGGGAGGGGGGGAAAGCAACAGGAATAAACTTTTTCAGAACTGAAAGACACTAGCCCACAATTTCATGAAATGCAGTGACTATTAAGCAGGATGACTAAAAAGAAATCCATGTGGACCCATTTTTGCAACACACATTAAAAAAGGGGGAGAAAACTTAAAATACCTTTTAGTGTTGTTGTTTTTTTAAAAAAAAAGCAACAGTGAACTTATAACTTCACTCAATTGAGAGGAAATAATCACCAAACTAAATTCTGTACATTACAAACAACAACAAATAATAATACAGAATGATGTTTCTGTACAAACAAAAACAGGGAAAGTGTGTCACCAGTAGACCCTACAAAAAACAGGAATTCTAAAAGAATTCGCTTCATTCCGAAGAAATGGGAGCTTCAGGGGTTCTACAGTACAGAAAGGACACATGGAGAAAATGTGGACAATACTGTATACAACGACATCTTGTGAAATAATAAAAGTATGATTTACACAAGCACAATGGCATAGAATAGAGGAAAATTGGGAATTAAAATCTTTCTGAGTTCCTGTAATTATTTGGGGAGAAGAATAAAAATGTTAACTTTGGGCGGGGCATGGTGGTGCACACCTGTACTCCCATCGGCTCGGGAGGGTGAGACAGGAGGATCGTGAGTTCAAAGCCAGAATCAGCAAAAGCAAGGTGCTAAGCAACTCAGTGAGACTCTGATGCTAAATAAAATACAAGATAGGGCTGGGGGTGTGGCTCAGTGGTCCAATGCCCCTGAGTTCAATCTCCAGTACCCCCCACCAAAAAAAAAAAATGTTAACTTTGGACTTTGATAAATTCAGTGAGCACTTGTGATTTTTAATGTAACCATGAACTCAAAGGGTACTTCACCTACCAACAAAATACGAAAAACAACTCGAAAACTGAGATAAAAGTGGAATGTGAAAACGTTACCAGTTTATCTCAAAGAAATAAAGCCTAGAAAAAGATCAGAGTGTGTGGAAAGATATAGTGGCATGAATAAAATAAAACCAGTAATCTAAACAAATGGATTAGATGCTATGATTTAATGACAAATGTTGTTCAAATGAATTAAAAATAAAACTCCAGCCCTGCTGTTTATAATGACACATTGAAAATTGAAGATTCATAAAATTTAGGGGAAAAAACAAAGAATGATTAGGAATGAAAACTGAGGTTTAGAAGCAAAGAAGTACTTCAGATATTAGTAAACATTTGCAATTAAAAGGTAACATAAACACCTAGTGTTAAAACTGGGGAAAGTAAGTAAATTTATAGCCTAAAATGCTTGTACCAGAATACTCCATATGGAATAATTTGTTATCTACAGAAAGAGAAGGGAAATTAACGCCCACCCAACACCATGTGCAAAAACCAATCCAGGTATTTTTAAAAAACCAGCAAAACTATACACTTTCTGAAGAAAGTATAAAACATTCTTCTAGCCAGACGTGGTGGCACACGTCCATAATCCCACTGGCTCAAGAGGCTGAGGCAGGAGAATAGCAAGTTCAAAGTCAGGGGGGTAGTATGGCTCAGTGGTCGGGTGCTCCTAGGTTCAATACCCAGGACCAAAAAAAAAAAAAAAAATTTAAAAAGAACATTTTTTCTGATTCATTTCTTAAGTAAAACATGCCAAAAGAGTCAAAGGAAAAATATTGATAAATATAAATACATTGAAATTAAAAACTTATAGTTCATCCAAAGATATCAGAAAAAAATAAAATAAAAAGCTAATACTGGGAACCCTGGGAATAGTCATTTTATTTTGTGTTTGTGATTTGTATTTATTATGATACAAATTTATTATTTGTATTGAAACAATAAAATGCTTCTATAAATAAAAAAAATACTAAAAAATGTTTTTTAAATAAATGACACAAAAGAACAGGTTCACAATATGTATCTCATTAAAACTCAGAGACAGGCAAACACCCGAATGAAATTTCATTTTATGTTATTGTTAGAAAAAAGTATTTGGCTATCACTAGTGTGTGTGTGTATGTGTCTTAATAGAACATATGTAGTGTGATTCCATGTATATTAGAAGTGATTCCAAGTGTAATAGAAGATTAAAGTTTAGAAACAGCAATAACCAGACACTACATACAGGGGTTTTGAAAGCTGTACAGAAAAGATAGGGAATGATTGACACTAGAGTTCCAGTTGGCAGGGGCCGGGTCAGGATGCAGTTTTTGTGTTTGTTTGGTTTTTGGTTTTTTGGTTTTTGGCACCAGGGATTGAACCTAGGGTTGCTCTACCACTGAGCCCCATCCCCAGCCCTTTTTATTTTTTACTTTGAGACAGGGTCTCACTGAGCTGCTTAGTACCTCGCATTGCCTGAGGCTGGCTTTGAACTTATGATCCTCCTGCCTCTGCTTCCCGAGCCACTGGGATTACAGGTGTGGGCCACCCCGCCTGGCTGGGTTACTTTTTTTTTTTTTTTGTAGTTGGAATCAATATCTTTATTTATTTATTTTTTTTTAAAAAAATTAATTTTTATTGTTGGTTGTTCAAAACATTACATAGTTCTTGATATATCATATTTCACACTTTGATTCAAGTGGGATATGAACTCCCATTTTTACCCTGTATACAGATTGCAGAATCACATCAGTTGCACAACCATTGATTTACATATTGCCATTCTGGTGTCTGTTGTATTCTGCTGCCTTTCCTATCCTCTACTATCCCCCCTCCCCCCTCCCCTCCCCTCTTCTCTCTCTACCCCCTCTACTGTAATTCATTTCTCCCCCTTATATTTTTCCCCCTTTCCCCTCACTTTCTTTTGTATGTAATTTTGTATACCCCTGAGGGTCTCCTTCCATTTACATGCAATTTCCCTTCTCTCTCCCTTTCCCTCCCACCTCTCATCCCTGTTTAATGTTAATCTTCTTCTCATGCTCTTCGTCCCTACTCTGTTCTTAGTTACTCTCCTTATATCAAAGAAGACATTTGGCATTTGTTTTTAAGGGATTGGCTAGCTTCTCTTAGCATAATCTGCTCTAATGCCATCCATTTCCCTCCAAATTCTATGATTTTGTCATTTTTTAATGCAGAGTAATACTCCATTGTGTATAAATGCCACATTTTTTTTATCCATTCGTCTATTGAAGGGCATCTAGGTTGGTTCCACAGTCTTGCTATTGTGAATTGTGCTGCTATGAACATGGATGTAGCAGTGTCCCTATAGTGTGCTCTATTTAGGTCTTTAGGGAATAGACCGAGAAGGGGAATAGCTGGGTCAAATGGTGGTTCCATTCCCAGCTTTCCAAGAAATCTCCATAATGCTTTCCAAATTGGCCGCACCAGTTTGCAGTCCCACCAGCAATGTACCAGAGTACCCTTTTCCCCACATCCTCGCCAGCACTTGTTGTTGTTTGACTTCATAATGGCTGCCAATCTTACTGGAGTGAGATGGTATCTTAGGGTGGTTTTGATTTGCATTTCTCTGACTGCTAGAGATGGTGAGCATTTTTTCATGTACTTGTTGATTGATTGTATGTCCTCCTCTGAGAAGTGTCTGTTCAGGTCCTTGGCCCATTTGTTGATTGGGTTATTTGGCTGGGTTACTTTTTGATGATGTTTTGTTTCCTGGACTAGAAGGTATAGTCACAGTTGACTCATTTGAATTTTTTAAAACTGTCTATATACATTTCAGGCACAGGTACATTTTCACACACAGTCTTACAGGACAGGCTTAGCCTTTACTTGAGACAGACCACAGTGGAGTGAGAGAAGGTAAGAATGAGGATCCATTGGACATGAAAACTGGATGTCCTTGCCTTCATTCCCCCCTCTGTGGCATTTCCTTCCACTTGTGCCACTTTGCCCCTTTGTAGCTACTGTTTATATTATGATATGGTAAATTTGGGTCATTGGTTTATAGTTTCTATCATCGACCTATAGGCAAGTCCAGAAACTAAATGATTAACTCAATTAATATTAATGAGGATGCTTCATTAATAATTACTGAACATAATATGAATATTTTAAACCTTTGCAATGGTAAAAGTAAAAGTGTCGATGTTTCAAGTTGAGAGAGAGAGAGAGAGAGAGAAAAAAAAAAGAAAGGAAACTTGAGAGGAAAGAATAAAGGAATGAGTTTTCTTACTTTGTGTCAAAGCAACAGAAAAGATGCTATCCTAAGTTGATGAATCAAGTCAATGAAGATTCAATGTATTTAAAGTTACAAATACATAATAGAGATGCTAAAAGTAATAATAGAATTAGTAAAATTTTAGGGGCAGGGGTAGTATATTAAATATCTCATGTTTTTCATATCAGAAATTATTAGGTACTGTATAAAGTTGTTGTATCTAGAAAAAAGATGTTAGTCTGTTACTTAGAGTAGAAGGGCTAATAGAATTGGAGACAAAATCAAGAGGAGTCATTACCTTTTCCCCACTATTCATATTTTTTTTCCAACAAAAGCATGGATTACTTTTAATAGAATGATAAAGAAAAGTTGTACCTAGGCAGATCCTCCTCTGTGGTAGAACTTAGCATACTGCACGTCTATTTTTCGATTCCGTTTGCAGACCTCATCCCTGGTCCACATCGTATGACTGCTATGACCAGCAGAGCAGTCAATTTAAGTGAGCAGAAGGCATGAATTACATATCACTTATCTTTAGGCTTACCAGGCAGAGTACCAGGTCCATACAACCTCAGCACATTTATTGAATTAGAAGGAGAGCTATTGTGATTTTTTTTTTAAGTGACCTATTGGAACCATCAAGCGGTTTCATTCCTCAGACTATATCCATCTCGGTAGTAAAAGAAGCTTAACCCTCTTCTGGTTTTTCTTTTTTTCCCCCTAGTGCTAGAGATGGAAACCAGCACCTGTGTATATTAAGCACACACTCTACCCATGCTACACCCCCAGGCCAGCCTCTTCTACTTGAGCGTGTGGTTCTATATGAGAAGACAAGTTGAAATATAGGCATCAAGGACCTGTATACATACACGTGTGCATGTAGATACATTTGCATGTATCTGTGACTTCTAATATTCTGCGTATTTTACCCCCAACAGGGCCCATCTCCCCTTCCTCTCTGCATTGTATTTCCACATGCAAATAACCACACTGCCCCCGGCCAGCCCCTTATGCCCAACCTGCTAATGATCGATGCAGGCTCCCTTTCAAAGAGACCAACGTGGTGGTATCCATCATGACAGCAGCTGAGATAAACAGGATGACCCCAAACAGTCCCCTCTGGGGGCCGCAAGGAAACATCTCCTGAGCTCCCATCTAAAAAGTTCTCGCACTGAGCACCTCCAGCCGTCTTCAGCATCACTTCCCTTGGGTGCCTGTGTTTCTCCATGGCTGATGGCTTTACACATTGCAGATTAACTTCAAAAATTGCATCACCTAAGATTTCAGGATGTTGAGTGGGGTTTTGCAGCATGTGTGTGTGTGTGTGTGTGTGTAGGAGAAAAATAGTTAAAATCCCTCTTTTAATCCCAAGCTTACTTTTCCCCAAAAACGTTTAATTCATCATCAGCCCTAAAGTGGCCCAGAGCACTCCCACTCGGCCTGTTCCTAAATGTCCCGTTTGGCCCCGTGGTATCCTGTTTGCCAAAACCTCTTCTGTTTTCCCTGTTGCCACAACATAAGGGCTGCTAAGAGCAGAGATAATCAGCTGCAGCTCTGTCCCTGTGCTGAGACCAGCCCGTGACTCCTGCAGCCCCCAGATCCAATGTGCCGTCCAGCCTGCGGCCCCTCCACCTGTGGGGTTATGTGGCAACAGTATGGGTCAAGGTAAAACGTGTTTCTTCAAACATCCAAGCAAGGCCTGCGTGGGTATTATTGTTTCCCTGTTTTCTGACATAAATCGTTTGGAAATGTTGACTCTCGCCTGCTGCTTTACATTCTTTATTGTAATGGTGCAAGATAGGACCGCTGGCAGCCAGCAGGGCCCTGGGGAACAGAACTAGTTTCTTCAGATTAAAGGGGAAGGAAGAAGGATGAATCTATGTTTTTGAGGGAAAATATCACCTTCATTTAGATTTTTCCTACCTCATGTAGATGTTATGACTCTCTATTTTGGGGTTACGGCAGGAACAGTGGTTGCTTAGGGGAAAAATGATTCTGGAAAGTACCAGACTAGGATATTTCCCAGCACAGAAGCCAGTTGACCGGGCCTTACATGTCCCCTAAAGGAGCACATCACAGCTCTGCCTGAAAGGCCAAAGACGGTATCAAAGTAGGAGTGTTCAAGCAAGTTTATTAATTTGTTGCCTTTGCTTTATGTCAAGGTGAAATACATAAGTATTCATATGGTTTCATATGGATTAGGGTCCTGGCTCATCTAACAGGGTGTTATATGGATTAGGGCCCTGACTACTCCATATTTATTATCATCATAGATTTGGTAGATTTATTTGGTTTTTTTTCCCCTGGACGACTGGATTTGGACCTAGTGACTGTCCCTCGTGGGTGCCCTGGCACCATCTAGAGAGACACAGTGAAAATCACATCTGAGACAGATGTATGAGCTCTGTGTAACGCGTCTTCCTTTCCTCCCAACTGCTTGCTGTCCTATAAGAAAAAGAGAAGAAAATGTGAAGATTGATTCAGAGCCATTTGGGCAACATCCCCGGGCTCCATGAGGTGATTTGAGGGGTCATTCCTAAGAGGAGGTGACCACCTGCTAAGGTCAATAGATGACACATGGAGCTTGGTACCTGCAGAGGTCTGAGGGCCTGCATGGTAGAATGAGGGATCCTAGGAGGTGTCCAGGCTGACCTGAGAGAGCACAGCAAGGCCAGGTGGCCACCCGCAGGCCCCTTCTGCAACTTGCAAGTCTCTGGGTTCATTCAGCCATGGGCGCTGCAGAGCCGTCAGCAGCCACAGGCAACTTACTCTTAGGCACAAAGGACCCTTCTTCCCACCCCAACCTCAAGGACATCCATAGAAGCTCTTTACAATGTGAAGACGCATATTTCAAACCACCCATTGGGCCAGGATTGGGAATTGCATTAGGCCTGTTGCATCTGACTTTAAAACTACCAAGAGTGAAGTAGTCCCAGGCTCCCCTAACTAAAAACCGTCAAGTCCCCGATGGCCACGTCCCTCAGAAACCTTTCTTTCTCCATCCTCTCAGATGGGCAAGAAGGATTTCTGGTTTACATCTTATCTGGCTCTAACTTGTGAGCCCCACAACCTGCTGCCAGGAGTGTAATTCTCCACGGGGTATAATTTTGGGGGGTCTCGTGACTGCAAGCTCTCTCATCCAGGTTCTGTTTCAGCCAGACCCCATTTGGCTTATGTTAGCAGGAGGGATCAAAGTTCAAAGTGCCTTGGATGTCGAATGCTAATGGGTTTATTTTCTTTAAATTTTCTGTAAAATGAAGTGGAAAGAAACCGATTCCATCTGTAAGATATTCATCTCTTGGCAAGGTCTCCAGCCTGCGCCTCTGGTTGTTTGCAAATAGCTCCTTAGTACCTACCCACAGATTGGTGCCTGGGCAATTGCATTGCAAAGACGAAATTATTTTGCGGATCCAGCTCTCAGACAATAAAAAATGTTTTAAAGGCCTCCTGCTGCACATTTTGAAAGATTGTTAATAGGACCATAGAAATATTTAGTCTCTCTTAAATCTTAAGACTGCACGACTCACATGTCGTTTTGTTTTTTTTTTTTTCCCCTACTTCCTTTTTAAGAGAAAGGTGATGCTGAGCCAGAGAGTCCAGACAATGGCACTTCGAATACATCGTAAGTCTCTTTTCTGTTTCTGTCCTAGATGACTGTCCTTTAGTTTGCCTTATAAAATGGAACAGTGCAAGTACCTCGTAATAATGGTGACCAGGACGCAGGGGTGGTTCTCTTTTCTCATGATAATGTCTCTTTAATGCTTTTGGGTCCAGATGCATTTTGAGGTCTTAATACTTTAGCATCGTAAGAGGAAACTTGAAATTGCAAATGTTCCTCTTTATGAAGCAGAAATATAAGGAGATTGAGGTTGTGCACAGGGAGAAGGGAGGTGAGCCCTTTAGAATTTGGTGAGAAGACTTGAAGAAGCTCTCACATATACTGGGGGACTTTCGGCCCCACACACCCGTGAAGCTTTCATGTCATTTTTAAAAGCCTGCCATCTGCAATCTCACCTCGGATCATGGGGAGTGGGGAGGATTACAATTATAGTTCTCTCTGGAATCGCAAAAGTTTGTTATGTTCTTAAGTTAACAGAGCAGCTTTTAAAATATAAGAAAGGGCACTTCTAAAACATGTGTTCCTCTATTTTATCTTTTTATTATCAATATTCATGGAACGCAAACATGTTTTTGATGATTCATTGGATGCCAAGTTGATACACCAACATTTAAATAAAATAACAAACAAGCTAACAAATGAGTTTGTTTTAGCTCTGCAGGAATTGGCAACAGGTTTGCTTCTAATGAGTCTTCATTTTTATCACTGTTGAGGAATGAAGTGCGTCTTGTTATTATAAGGCAGGCTTTGTGAATGAATCTGTGGATCGGGGCTCCTATTGCTAAGCTTTTAAAGTGCTATTCATTAGCAGTCATAGTTGGTGGTATCTCATGGAGTGTCTTGCCTTGACCAATACCTGTTTCTTTGCTTTGCACAGGGTGGCTATATATTTCATAATGGATACAATTTCATGTCTGTTATTTTCCTAAAATTTACAGACCATTCCATTGTTGTGGTTTCTGATGCGCTCATGAATGTAACTGGCTTTAAATGGTTAAAATAATGCTGATTTTTTAATTTTTTTCTGCTGCCGCCAAAAAAAGGGGGGTGGGGGGCTGGGGAATGGGGGAAAGGGTTTTAATGCCATCTGGAGGCATTCTAGAGAACTGAAAAGAGAGGAATTACTGAAAAACTTAGTTTTTTGAGTAACATTTAGACGGGATAAGAATATACAATTAGAATGAAAGCTATTTGGGAGTGAGTTACATTTTTATAAATTGTTCAATAAGAGCATTAGTTATTACAGAATTTTTCTAATTCTCAGCAACAAAAGGAACAGAAAAAAAATATGTTGGGAAGCTGCTAGAGAACTACATTTAATTTTACGTGGTTTAAAGCCACTTTTGGTAGACACCAATTTTGTTAATGTAGTTTGGTGGGTCATTAAAGTTCTCCTTCCCTTGTGTGTTTCTGAAGTGTTCATTCCCTAAAAGAATTGCTTTCCATTGCTCCAAACTTTATTTCTTCTAACACATAATAAAGTAGGTAAGTTGTCCGAGGAATCACTGTTAAATTTTCCGGAGACGTAAAGACGGTGGAAGCCTGGAACACCACCTCACGTGCCCCGCTCTGAGCCAAGTGGCCCCTTGGTCACCGGCCTCTCCTTTTGCCTCTTGAACCAGAAATGACGGAAATGAAGTCTGGGGTGCCAGGGATATCTCTTAGAAGTGGGGAATTCTGAACTTGGGATCTGTCAGAACCCTCTCACGGGCGCTCTGTTCTTAGGCAGGAAGAGCAGCTGTTCCGAATGTGTAGGACTCAGGATGCCTGACTTGCAGGTGACGGGGATGTTCTCACACACGGCACCCCACCTGAGCTTTTAGGGAAGGTGCAGTAATAGAATCTGAGGATCGGAAGAGTTATTCAACTTCAAGGATAAATTGGGACATGCACCTTCTGATTTTTACCCATTTACCATCCTGAGGGATACAGGGGTCTTAAGAGACAAAACTAAGCCAAGAATCAGAATCAAGAACAATTACTGAGCCAGGCGCGGTGGCCTGCACCTATAATCCCAGTGACTCAGGAAGCTGAGGCAGGAGGATCTTGAGTTAAAGCCAGCCTCAGCAAAAAAAGAAAAAGAAAAAAAGAGGCATGAATCAGCTCAGTGAGACCCTGTCTCTATTTTTTATTTTACTTTTATGTGGTGCTGAGGATTGAACCCAGTGCCTCACACATGCGAGGCAAGCACTCTGCCACTGAGCTATAGCCCCAGCCCAAGAGACCCGGTCTCTAAAGAAAATACAAAATAGGGCTGGGGATGCGGCTCAGTGGTGAGTGCCCCTGAGTTCAATCCCTGATACCCACCCCTCCTCCCCCCAAAAAAGAACAAATACTGAGATGAGATCATGTGTGTTAGGTAGTAAGTGCAAGTGAACTCCTTTGCTAGGGCCGCCATAACAAAATACACCAGTCCAGGTGGCTACGTGACAGTTTATTTTGTCATGGTTCTGGTGTTGGTTCCTTCAGAGAGCTGTAAAGGAAGAATGTGCTTCTGCCCTTGGTCCTTGGCTTATACACATCATCTTCTCTCTGGCCACGTCTGTCTCTGTGTCCCTCTTCATGAGAACACAGCCATATGCGATCAGGCCCCCATCCTAATGATCTCACTTTAACCTAACTACCTCTATGAGGCCCTAATCCCAAATAAGATCACACTTTAAGGTCCTGGAGGTTAGACTTTGAATATATGAATGGGGGAGGGATGACAGGGAGTGGGGATGATTCCTCCCATATCCTTAATGGTCAGAGCAATCAGAGGCTGGAGCCAGGTAAATAGAATAAGGAGTGTGTAGATCTCAGAAGATGGATCAGGGAAAGAGAGGCTGAGCAACAGAGCATCAATTGTGGAAGCTGAAAGGGTGAAACAGAGCAAAGGAAACTGGACATAACAAACACAGGCCCCAGGATAGGCACCTGACTTAAACTGTGTGAGCAAATTATAGTCCAGGACCCCTCATAGACATGGTTGCAGAAATTCGTAGCACATCTATCCCTACAATTTACAAAAAGGATATAATTCATGATGACTAAGTAGGACTTATTGCTAGAGTGCATGGTTGGTTTATTCAGTGTAATGTGCTGTACTAATAGAATAAAGGAGAAGAAATCTAAATAGATACCCAAAAAATCATTTGACAAAATGTAGCACCCACAAATGAATGTAAAAGAAAAATTTTAAAACTTTCAGCAAATTAAGACTGGGAGGGATGGACATGGATAAAAGAAGAAAAGAAAAACCTACTGCTAAGGTCAAGAATTTATCGGTATTGACTCCTCTTGCTATCTCTATTCAACATTTTACTTGAGATCATAGTCAGTGCCATAAGACAAGAAAAGGAAATAATATACACAAAGATTGGGAGAGATGATTGCTAGAGAAAGTCCTAAGGCTCTAATAAAGAGCTGTTTGAATCCATAATTTATCAAGGTGAATATCCAGAAATCTATTGCGTGCCAATTTATTAGGAATAAGCAATCGGAAAATGAAATCTAAAAAGTAACTCCATTTACCATGACATAAAAATATAAAATGCTTAATAAATTTAGCAAAAGACATACAAGACTTAAAAACTGTAGAAACTACAACACACTGATGAGAGCAATTTAAGACCTAACCAGAAGGAGAGAAGTTCAGGAACTGGAAAACATGACAAAACTGGTATCTCAGTTTCTCTTTTACTGATCTGCGGATTCAGCACAATCTCCATCAAAAGACCAGTAGGACATTTTTGTAGAAAATAGTTTTACAGGTTGATTCTAAAATTTTTATAGAAAAGCAAAGGACTTAGGTAGCCAAACAATCTGGAAGAAGAACAAGATGGCAACCTTCCAGTCCCTGATTTTAAAACTTATTATAAAACTGAAGTAATTTAAGATGTAAGGGCAGACAAATCAATGGAATGAAACAATCTAGGAACAGACCACACACTCATGGTCAATTGATTTTCCACAAGACACAGAAGCAGTTGAATGCAGAAAGCCAAGTCTTTCAACCAATGTTGCAGGAACAGCTACTGAAGGGAAAGGGAATTTCATGTGCCACAGCTGAGAAGGATGAGAGACCTCAGTATAGAAGGTACAGCCATGAAGCACCTGCCAAAAACACAGGATGGTCTCTTCACAGCCTGGATGCGACAAAAATCTCTTATGGGGGTCACAAACGTGTGTACAAGAAGATCTTAATTGGATGAAAGGCCAGCTACAAGCTGAGAGAAGGTATTTGCAATACATATGTCAGACAAGTAATCTGTATATATTTAAGGAACTCTGACAACAACAAAATGATAAGGAAACTAGTATTTTATTTTACTTTTTTAGGAAATGAGTGTTTTAAATGGGCAAAAGCTTTGAAGTATCTAGAAAGGATAGAAATATTCACACGACAGCTTTTCGACCTGATAATGTAATAATAATGAACCTGCATTGAACACTGACCTTGCCAAGGTGCAAATCTTAGCACTTGACATGTCTCGTCTCTGCTAACTCTGACAACAACCCAGTAATACTCCCCATTCTACGGGCAAAGGGGATAACCCATATCCCTGCGTTTATGTGGCTTCAAGTGCCAAAGCAGGATTTTGAACCCAAGATCCAGACCCTGGAAGCTGAGCTCGTCACCATGGATCCATATGGCTGATTCTGCAAACCCTATTGTCTCTGGAGACAATAACCATCCCAGGAAGAGCAAGTCATTGCCATAGGCCAACAGTCTACTGGATTGTCACTGTTACAGAAAAATTCTAAAAATAATGGCCAAATGGAGATTTCCAACATTCTGTGAAGACCACAGTTTGGCAGGACCGCTGTGTCTGCTTCATCCCGATTTGCCCACCGCTGAAGGAATCTTCTGTCAGGTCAAAAGCCAAAAGTACAGGCTTGTGGACAAATCCCAAGAGTAAGTGCCCGTCTTTATTCGGTAGATGGCCCTCAACCAAATAAAGTTAACTTAGCCTGAAAAAATACACAAAGATTTAAAATGACCTTCGTAAATTAGAGAAATTGGATTAAACACAAAGCCTTACACTACTCAGGGGGGTCTGGGATTGTGGCTCAGTGGTAGAGTGCTCGCCTAGCATGGGTGGGACCCGGGTTCGATCCTCATCACCACATAAAAATTAAGGCATTGTGTTGTGTCCATCTACACCTAAAAAAAAATATATTAAAAAAATAATTATTCAGGGGAAAAAAATACATATGAGGCAGAAGGAAAATGGCCCATCCAGGTGTGGACCTTGTGCAGTAAAAGAATTGGGAATTGTTATCAGCTCAGACTGAATTACAGTGACCCGTGAAATGGTCCTTCTTCAAAAGTTAATATATGGAAAGTGCCCATTACCAAGTACGCGCTCCATAAGTTATTGTTACTGCTATTATAATAGTGTTTATGACTTAGGAAAACTGGAAAATTAGAATTTTAGTCTGTTCTTTTTTAAAAAAAAAAAAAGATAGGGGGGGATGAGTTTTTAGAATGAGTTAAAGGTGGTGAAAACAGAGATGATGAGAACATTTTTAGAGGTCTTCTCGTGAAGCTGGGGCTGCGGAGAAGAAGGGTTGAGTTTAGTCTACTCTCCAGGGGTGTCAGGAGGAACCAGCTGTCTTTCAGGATGTCAAAGGATGGGGCCATGACAAGAAGAGCACCCCTGACCTCTGTCTCCCCAGAGAGAAGAACGTGTGGAAGACACGGGGTCACCGATAGGAGCAGCACGGGGGTCTGGGCGATGCCCAAGGATCCAGACCTTGTAAACAACATGGGACTCTCTGAGTCCAGGATACAGAGGATATGGTCAACGCGTTCATATCAAGGGAAAATGCCCACCTGAAATTTCTGCACTCCCTGAAACACAGTATCTTCGACCATGTTAAATATGGAAGGGAAAAGAAAATCCAGAGAAACAGTTGTGTGCTCGACATATAAAGAAATCTATCATTCGTGCATGTGCATTTAATCAGGTTCTACAAACTGATCAGATAATAGGGCCTAGAAGCTGAGAGATCAAAGTCTATTGGGAAATTGTTACCCAAAGATCTTTTTTTTTTTTTTTCCTGAGAAACATGAAACCTTCTTGATATTTATTTTGGCGATGGAGATCTGGGTCTAACATGATGAATTGTGGCTGATCTTCTAGTGTATGAGGTGTCCGTCCTCGGAGGCCTCTTTCTGTGTCCGTTAAGTGATTCGCCAGGACCCTGTTGGCTAAGAAAACGAGAAACCCAGCACACAGCCTCTGCCCGGGAAAGGCAGCCCGATCCTGTTTCTCTGCTCGTAGACATCAAGCCTGAAAAATGAAATAGGAAAGGCCCCCCCGGGCGCGTGAGGCCACTCATCACGCCGATGCACAGATGGGACCAAGCCTGCAATGGGGCATGACTCACCCAGGGGACAAGAGGGGCCACCATGCACAAAGCCAGGGACGGCTTTGGGCCCCGGCACACTGCTGAGGGAGAAGCCACAGTGGAGAGGGGGTTGGGCCACTGTCACATTGGTAGTGCCCTGAGATTTAAACACCAGAAGACTACGCCCTCCCAGAACAAGCTGTCAGCCTGGGCTCTTGCACCAGCCAGCAGCCTGTGGTCCCAGGGTCATAGAGGAATCTCCAGCGAAATTAGGGAGTCCGTCCCTCTGTCCCCTGTGGGGTCTCCCAGAGTTTCACTCTTTCTTCTCCTCTGGGGACCCGATCAAATGTGCCTCCCTTCAGGATGTCATCAAGGTCAGGTTCCTCGGACTATTTGGGGGGTAATTTAATTTTTTAATTCTAATTGTGGAAAAATACGTGTAAGATGCACCCTTCTAACCATTTCTCGGTGACATTAAGTACACTCATGTGTTTTGGCTACCCGTCAACACAGTCTTTCCCCAGAACTCTTTTTCATCTTTCCAAACTGAAGCTCTCCACTAGGCGCCGTGGCACACACCTGGAATCCCAGCGGCTCAGGAGGCCGAGGCAGGAGGATGGAGAGGTCAAAGCCAGCCTCAGCAAAATCAAGGTGCTAAGCAACTCAGTGAGACCCTGTCTCTAAATAAAATACAAAAATAGGGCTGGGGATGTGGCTCAGTGGTGGAGTGCCCCTGAGTTCAATCCCTAGTACCAAAAAAAAAAAAAAAAAAAGAAAAAATTTAACTCACTTCACCCAGCCCCTGGCGACCAGGATTGAGTTACCCTGTATAGAAGCATGGTTCATATTACCGTATTTACTAACTGCCGTGGGTAATCAGTAACTGTTGACTGACATTTACAGACTGGTTCCACTTCCTTGCAATATAGTATTATCTTTCCTAAACTGTATTATATTTCCTAAACTGTATCAACTATAGATTTGACCACGCTAGGCACCTCATGCCAGTAGACTTTTAAAGTGTCTCTCCTTTTTCTCTGGCTTATTTCACTTAGCCCAATATCAAGGTTATTCATGTTGCACCCTGGGTAAGAATTTCCTCCCTTTTTTAAGGGTGAATAATATTTCTTTGCACGGATATAAGACAGGCCCTGACTTGCTCTGGTTCAGCTTGTGATTTTTTTAGACTTTGCGAAGGCATTCAGTTGAGACCGTACTTGGAATTTTGAATGTGGATCTATCCCCTGGCTGACAGCATGCAGTCTGTTCCTCTCCTGATGCTGGGAAGCCCCAGGGAACCTGGTCACAAGGGGGACCAGCAATGCTCTACAGAGTGCGGTGGTGACAAGTTAAGAGTCTGAGATAGCTTAGGGACGAGTGCATTTTCAACTCCTCCAACTGAGGATGAGTTGATCAGGCTCTAACCTCTTGGTAAGTCAGGAAGCTTTGCACACACCACACCGGGGTTCATGTACTCCCACTCCCACCTCGTGCCTGCTGTGAATGATGCTGCTGTGAACACGGGTGTGCAAATATCTCTGCATCCCTGCTTTTGATTCTGCTGGGTGTGAACCCATCTTCAGCCTTTTTAATACGACCTAAAGTCACAGGTGCATTCTGCATTATGCCCCATGAGAGTGCCTGGGCTGAAACTAGCGCCGCACATGCCGCCCGCCATCACTCCAGCACTTTCTCAGTTCACCTCTGTGAACCATAACTCTGGTCAGCCACCATGCGAAGCACCCCAGATTTTACTACCGAGATGCTCTGGGCGGAAGGAGGAGGAAGCCCCGTATTGGACCCTGCCATTTTCCGGCCCTATTTGTCAATGACAGCTCTGAGTCCTCCCAGTACCGTTGAAAGCAGAGTTTCTCTCACCTCACGTACAGATGAGGAGACCAAGCCTGAAAGAGATTCTCCAAAGATTGGAAGTCACCGTGTCGGTCCCCACTGAGGGCCTCCCTCTGGCCCCACTGCCCGGCTCCCTGGGGTGCTCCCCTTGCAGAACCCAGGAACATGTTAGTGCACCTAGGAAGGCACTAACTGACCACTCAAAAAATCTGAGGGCCCGTTCACAGGCTCAAGAAGTAGCTACTGGGGGTCTGTGTCCTAGGATAAGGAAATTTTTCAGTGACCCCCTAATGAGGCCACATGTGTAGCTGAGTGTCTCACTTGTGATTGAGATGGACACCATCTCCAGAAGGACGTCTAGTCCCTTGGCAGTGAACTCTTTCAGTCCGCAGAGACATTAACTGACAGACCTCAGCTTCTCTGTATTCACTGTGGCTTTTGCTAACATTTTCCTGAGATTGTCACTCAGGCTGAGGGAGAGCATGGTTCCCATCACCGTATTTAGTGACTGCAGTGGGTAATCAGTAAATGTGGCCTGACATTTACAGGCTGGTTCTGCTTCCTTGGATTATAGTATTATCTTTCCTGAAGCTTCTTTCTGCTCTTTCGTTGAAGCCTCTTCCATCATTTGGAATATAGCACTAATTCAACCCAAAAGTATTGGCGTGAAGAAATGAAGAATGCAAGGATGGTTAGACGACATTTGCTATGCGTTTGGTGCACCTTCTTGCAAAGACATCATCAGCCAGATTTGTTCTTTCTCTTCTAATTAAGATACAGGCCGCCTCCAAAATGTGGAGCTTGTCTATTTGCAAACTTATCCCCGCACCGTGCCCCAGTTCATAGGTTCTCTTTGCACCCTGTGCCTCTGATGCTGGTCCCCTCTCAGGCAGCCTGGTACCTTAAGGATATTCGCATGACACAATATCTGTTTGTACCAGGCACTCAGCAGGACTCGTTGTTTTACTTAATTCTAACACCAAACTGGTGAGGCATATTATTTCATTATTGCATATTGTATTACAGAAGAGAAAAATGGCATCTCAAAGGAGTAAATTGGCTCACGGAGGTTTCAAACTTGGCAGAGCCTCGAATCCGGCTGGTTGCCCAGCTCCAGAGCTGCCTGGAGGCGCTGCCTGAGATCTATGCCCCAGAGGACACTTGGAGTGGTAGAGGGTTTAAGGAAGAAATCCCATTTTGAACAAAGGGCTAATATTTTCCTAACCGCCCTCCGTGTCTGCCTCTCT
The DNA here is from genome assembly GCF_048772815.1 of Callospermophilus lateralis. Lineage (NCBI taxonomy): Eukaryota > Metazoa > Chordata > Mammalia > Rodentia > Sciuridae > Callospermophilus > Callospermophilus lateralis. The sequence goes on along the minus strand of NC_135318.1, from coordinate 97,933,874 downwards.
CCCTGTTAACAAGAGCAGCATCCCACGGAGCCTGTGAGGGCAGGGGGACCGCCTTCCAGGCACTCTCGCTCAGGCTGCTTCTGCACAGTGACGGGGTCTTGGCAATTGCCAGGGCTGGAGGCTGGAATCCATCCCACAATGCACATAGCCGGCAGAAGTGACCTGACAGCCTTCCCACCTCTGCCCACCTGCTCACCTCCCAGGACCCTCAGTGTCGGCAGAGGGCATTTTAGCAAGCTGCGTGCCCGAGATCCACCAGGGCATGCAAGGTCCATGAGCCCCGGCCCCAAGGTCCTGCAACAGAGAATCCCCCCGCCAGCTCTTCAGCTGAAGCATCCAGAGGGACGGAAAATGCAGGGATGAGGGCAGGTGACCACACCTCCACACACAGGCACTCACCTCTCCGTGTCCAGTAGGCCATTCCTGCTTTTAAAAATGAGGATTCTGGGGAATTTCAGGCACTTCGTTAGAACAGGACAGGTGTTAGTCTATCATGATCAACAGGAAAGAAAATACTAGCTACTCTCTGGATGCCATGTGTGGACTAAACACCTGTGAACAGGTAGGACAGAATGCTGGACGATAGACTAATGATACAACGATGACTGGAGGATGAGAAACATAGGACCACCCTATAGATGGTCAACTCTGGATTTTCACAGCATTTCAAGAGATTGGACGCCACTAGAGTCTCCCACTTGGTAGATAAAGAAACGGAGGCTGACCGAGCTCACACACACAGGTAGTATATGGCCCAGCCACAGAGAGCCTGTCTTGACAGTACCCTTTCTTGACACTGCCTCAGACTACACACAGCTGAACTATGTTAACAATTAATTAACAAGAGAAGTTTGAAATGGCGAGATGGCAGGGGCTTTGTGTCATGTGTGGTTTGTCCCCCAAGGTTCATGTGTTGAGAGTTTGGCCCCCAATGGTGGATATGGGAGCTGAGGGGACCTTTAAGAGGTGGAGCCTAATGGGAGATCCTTAGGTCCTTGGGGGCGTGTCACTTGCAGGAAATGGTATTCTCCTAGAGTTAGTTCTCCAGAGAGCAGATCCTTATAAAAGCCTGAACCTGACCCCTTGATTCGCTGTGTAGAGTTCAGTTTTGTGACATGATCTCCCACTCCCATGTGCTCCTGCCATTGTGCTGACTGTCCTGAGATCTTCACCAGAGCTGAGCTGATGCTGGCACCATGCCCTTGAACCTCCCTCCTGCACTTTGAGCCAAATAGACTTCTATATAAGGTTACCCAGCCTCATGTATTTCCTCATAGTAACAGAAAACGACTAGAACAGCAGGAAATCCTGAAATGCGGAGTATTTCATTTGAAATTTTAACATGAGTTTCATGTTTGAGTCAGAGAAAGAGTATTATTCATTGCTTTTGGAGTTTCAACGCGTGAATAAGCAGAGTGAAACATGAAAAATAGCCAATAGTTAGATGGAATTATTAACCATATAGTTTCACTTCTTAGAACAATATGACACTAATTTCACACAACCCCAGAAGTTGCATGCCCTAAAAACAAAGAGAAGATTTTTTGGACATGAGTAAATGCATAAAATATTTTTTTAATATATCATCCATTTGACCACCAGAAAAAAAAAAAATCTTTTCTCCCACAAGCCCATTATAAAAATTGAGACCTTTTCTGATGTGCATTTTATTTTTCTTCTTGACTATTTGGGGTACATCATGTGACCCTCACTCCCAAATTTTACTGGGCATTTACTGTGTTTTGTACACTATTCTGAGCACTTTACTCATATTTTTACAGTTCTTGGGAGTAATTATCTTCATTTTCAGATAAAAAAATATATACACAGAGAGGTATCTGGGGATATAGCTCAGTTGATAGAGTGCTTGCCTCACATGCACAAGGCCCTGGGTTCAATCCCCAGCACCACACACACATTTAAAAAAAAGAAAGAAAGAAAAGTAAGAAAGAAATATATACAAAGAGAGGTTAAGAAACTTGATCAGGATCACACAGCTAGTTTATGACAGAGCTAGGATTTGAACCGAGTTTGACTTTTTGGCCCATGCTTTTAATCACATGTATATAGATCCTCTTTTTTGTCTATTAAACTTCACAACATTTCCAAGAAACTGAATAATAATGTATCTCTAAATAAAGAAAAACAGTATTTCCACATTATGTGTCACCTCAGGGATTACTTAGATGTTGAGAAACGCCCTTGAAGTCGTAATTGATATAATTAATATCTGTATCTTCCCTTTAAATGTGTGAAGCATATCAGTATTTTTATCTTCTCTTTGAACATGTCCAAGAAGAGATCACTTCATTACATTCTGAAGTACATTTGAATCCTGTTGGATTTTGTTTCCTAATAATCACCAACACTAATGGTGCTAAATTGCCTCCAAGTGAGAACAGAGAGAGCAAAAGGTCTCTTTAAAAATACTAAATTTGATGTTCAAATTTTGAAGAAAAATAACCAATCCCAACTTAAATACTCGCAGACGTTGGTTTCTGCAGGAAGGTCCCATGTTGCCCAGGGAGAGATTTTGCAAGCTGTGGTCTGGGTGATGCTGATGTGACCCGAGACCCCAGGTGGACTCCTTCAACTCGAGGATGTGGACTGTTCCGGAAGCTTGGGTGCTAGATGGGTCATAAGTAAGCTCTCAAAGGGGTCCCCCGTAGAGAGAAGCAGAAAAGATTCAGAAGGATGGGAATAGAAATTTCTCTTCTTCCAGCAGTTGTAAATGGATGCCTTTGTTGTTTATTTAATTCCTTCTCTTCATCCTCCAAACAAACCAGGGTTGCCAGATAAAACATAAGACGCCCAGTTCACTTCAGATTTCGCATAAACAGGGAATAATTTTTTTTAGTGTGTCCTCTGCAATATTTTGGACATACTTTGACTAAAAAAAATTATTTGCTGTTTACCTGAAAGTCAGCTTTGTATGGGCTTCCTGTTATTTTCATTCACTAATTCTAATAACCTTACTGTACACCATGGAGACCGTGGGTCCAAGTGGACTTCAGACTGTTCACTAATAAAAAATAAAAAAATAAAAAAAAACAAAACGGAAGGCAGGCAGAGAAGGGAGGAAAGGAAAGGGAGAGGAGAGAAAGGAACAGGAGGAGAAAAAAGTAGGAATGGATTCTGGCCAGCGGCCAAGTCAAATAACTCAATTTGCAAGAAAGAAATCCTAAAACTGAGGTCATAGGAGGGAAATGTCTATTTCACAGACTCTTTTAGTCTGAATATTGGCCCAAAAAAGAAAAAGGCGGACATCCCATTCGCATCTGAACACCCCAGCTCATCCAGGAATGGAAAGATTTGGAATGTGAAGATTCTTAGCTTTGGAACTTCTTTGGAATACCATGATTGTTTATTAATGGCAAGAAGGACTTTTTTTCTTTTTTCAGTGAGATGTTTTGGTAATTGGATAGCAAAGAAAGCCACCTTACTTCAGTTTGTTACCAAGATGCCTTTGAAACTTGGTGGATAAAACTTTTGTTTGTCCTGTGCTGAAATTAAAAAAAAAAAGATATCAGATACCTGATATGAAGAAGAATTTTATCCCTGTTTCAAAATCACCCAGTTCAGCCGTGAAGCAAGAAGATGGCTTTTTTTTTTCCTTTCTACAAGTTTAAAAATATTAACTGACAGCTTAGCTTCCAAGCCTGTTTTTTTTTTTCTTTTTCTTTAATCTCCAACCAGACAAATTACTCTAAGCAAGAAGCCTCCTTGCTTTCATCCTGGACACGTCACAGATGTGACACTATTCGGTGGGAGATGGCTTTTTAACTGTGGACGGGGAAAAATCACCTTTGGAATTTTTAGGATGTTATTGCAAGCAAGGTTACTCATTTTGGACTTGCTAAGCCACGACTGGATCAAGCCTTCGACAGGGTAAGAATGTTTTCACGTTCCGGTTTCATCTGCAGGTATTTCAAGAGCAGGATCACCACCCTGGGTTGGCAGGCCCCTGAGCCCCTGCTGTCTGAGGAGTGTGTTAATGTGAGTGTCCTATAAAAAGGGTCAGGTTCTGTCTGTGCCTTGAACTAAAGAGTCTGCCCCAGGACGGAATTGGGGTGGCTGGAGCAGGAATAGGATCACATCTTCATTCTTTGGACCAAGGAAACGTTAGTATTTTTAAGAGGCTTTTAAAGAGCGTCAGCTGTGCGAACAGCTTCCCTAACAAGGGGACAGCTGAGTAGGAGCCTGGCATCTCTGCAGTTGTTTGGCATCATTGCTGTTGCTTTAAAAAAAAAAAAAAAAAAAAAAAGGAAAGAAAGAAAAAGAAAAAGGGATCGCCCCAGTGGTGCGGGAGTTTTTTGAGCAAACGCATGCATGACAAATTTGCCTGGTCATTTTGTTTTTGTTTTTGTTTTTGTTTTCCAATTCGTAAAATATGAACCATCATTGCTTTGTCTTCTGTTTTCTGCTGTCTTTTCTCTATTCTTTATCTCGGTGGCTTTAGATAAGGTACCTTGCCTGTTTAGTTCAGATCAAGAACAATGGTGTGCTACATGCTTGCCCTTAAAGAGAATTCCAGAAGTTCCACAGTCAGTCTCTTCCCAGAGAGCCAGAGACAGCATCTCCAAAGCTGGGCTGCCTGGGGAAACCCACCAGTGGGCCCCAGGGGACCAGGTCAGCCCACGGGGGCAGCCAGCACAGAGGCAAGCGCCGTTTTGATAAGAGAAATGTCCAGAGGAAATTGTGAGGTGATATGAACAACAGGCCCAATGGGTGCCCGTACCCGGGGATCCTATCCAGGTCATCTATGTTTTCATCGCAATCTCCTGACTGTGGGTCATCACTAGGGTGTCCATCAGATCACCTGGAGAGCTTTTTAAAATACTGATGAATCAGAATTAAACAGACTGGACATGGCAATGCACACCTGTATTCCCAGCAATTTTGGAGGCTGAAATGGGAGATCACTTGAGCCCAGGAGTTTGAATCCAGCCTGGGCAACCCACAGAGACCCTGTCAAAAAAAAGATTTGATCAAATTACCATCTGCCCCTGTGATTCTAATTCACATTCATGATCCAAAACGTAATAACTCAGGAGACCTCAAACCTGATTAAACTATCTGAATCATGGAAAAGAGTTTTAAATGCAGATTCTTGGGCCTCTAGAGTCTCATTCACTGTGTCTGGGTTTGGGCCTGGGAATATGTAGTTTTGAAAACTTTTTCCAATTGATTTCACACTCAGATTTAGAGACCACCATTGCCTTGACTAAATCACATTAATTTCAGCACAAGGGAGATATATATATATATACACACACACACATATCCTTTGTGCTGAAATTAATGTGATATATAATCACAGTATATATATATTTATATATATATATGAATATTCTTATATATTTAGGTATATATATATGTGTGTATGTAGATGTATGTGTGTGTGTGTGTGTGTGTGTGTATATATATATATATATATATATTTTTTTTTTTTTTAATTTCCTAGCTTGACCCATGCCTGTTTCTCTCTCATCTCAAAGGAAGAAATGCCCACTTCTTTTCACCTCTGATGCTCTTGACCTCACCCCTTCCTGCTCCCTTCCAGGCCCCTCTCTTATTGTATCCTGGTTGCTCTTCCTACCTGGGTTTATAACATGCCCACATTTTCCCAGACAAAATTAAAACAGCCACGTTCATCAACCACTATATACTGGTCAATTTTTCATTACTACAACAAAATACCAGAGGCAGGTTAACTTTGTAAAGAAAAGAAGCTTTTTTAGCTTACATGTGTGAAGGTTCCAGGGCATGGTGCTGGCATCAGTTCTCCTCCGGTGAGGACCTCATGGCGAATCGTAGTGTAGGAGCACGGGGCGGGGGAAGGAAGAGATCTCATGGGGAGGTGTGAAGGGTCAACGTCAGGTTTTTGGAACAATTCACTCCCTGTGGGACTCACTCTTGGGGACTGGCATTCCCTTGCAAAAGCAACACCCTTGTGACTTAAGGACTTCCCATTAGGCCCCATCTCTTAGAAATGTTACTACTTCCCAATAGTGTCACTCTGGGGACCAAGCCTTCAAAACACAAGACTTTTGGGGGAACAAGCAATATCCAAATCATACCACACAGCAAATATAGAAGTCAGCCTCTCTTCACCTGCAAGGAATATATTCCAAATCCTCAATTCCAAATACATTCCACCCTCTATATATTATGTTTTTTCCTGTAGATGCGTATCTGAGACAAAGTTTAAATTATAAATTAGCCACAGTAAGAGATTAATAATCATAACTAATAATTCAAAAATTATTAAAATATACCATAATTAAAGTTATAGAATGTGGTCAGCCCCTCCCCTCCCTCTGAAAATATTTCAGTCAATCTGATAACCAAAATGGCTCCTAAGTGACTAACAGGCAGGTAGCTTATACAGCATGGATACACTGGAACAAAGGATAACTCCTATCCCATGTGAGATTAAGCAGGATGGCATGTGTGTGTGTGTGTGTGTGTGTGTGTGTGTGTGTGTAGAGAGAGAGGCGCAAAATGGTACACAATTTAAAACTTTGAATTGTCTATACCTGAAACTTTGTCTCTAATAACCAGACCTTGATTGACCATGAATAATTGAAAATACAGAAAACAAAACATCCGTAAGAATTCTCCCTCTTTCTCTCTTCCAGTCCTTGAAACTTTCGCTAGCCCTTCTTCCTGACCTACTGTGCACAGAGCTGGTTTCTGGTGTCTGTCCTTGACGGGTCTCCATGAGCCAAGCTGTGGGTCCTTCCCAGTCCTTAACTTCCTTGATTTTTTTGCAGCATGTAGCCCTCTTGGAACCTTGATGATGCCCTCTGCAGATCATCTATTTCTTGGCTGCTCTCCTACTATGTGCTCTTGGCATTCGTACCAGGGTTCAAATCTTTGGTCCATTTTTTTTTTTTTTCTTGTTCTCTCATTCCCTCATGGTGCTTGCACCCGTGTCTATAGTTTTAACTCTCATCTCTGTCCCAACGTTTCTCAAATCAAGACCGAACTCTGATGTCTCCCTGGACCTCCCAGCCAGCTATCTGGGACCTCACCCGTACAAGGACTCAGGGTCACATTCCCTCCGCCACTTCCACCCACCCCAGCCCCAGCTCTTCTTATGCGGGTGATGCCTCCCCAAACCAAAACCCCCGCACTCCTGCCCCTTCTTGGATTTTTCTTCTGAATGCCTTCATTCAGACCATTCTCTCTGCAGAGAGTGGCTGCTCTTCATGCTCCTACCAGAGCCTCTTGGTTCTCACATGAGCTCCTCCTCTGCTTTCCCATGGCCAGGTTCCAAGGTCCAGCGGAATCTCCCTCTGCCATTAGACAAACTATGTGGGGTGCCTGACTTTGCCCCTAGTGTGTGTTGACTCCCAGTATACTGACTAGGCAGCCATCTGTCGGCCCCCGGGGATTGGTCCCAGGACCTACCAACAATACCAGCATCCCTAAAGTAAAATGGCACCCTGTTTGCATAGAATCTGCACGGGTCCTGCCGCACACCTGAAATTGCCTCCAGATCCTGACACTTCCTTCTCCCATCCCTATGTTCTGATCCTTCAGGGCATCTCCAGGTAACCAAGCGGACACACTCATCTGAATGGAGCTTTGAAACAAGCATTTTTATATCTTAAAAATCAGTGTGCATCATTGATCAATAGACTGTACTTGTTTTCCAATAAAAGTGTTAAACTTAAAAAAACTGATATCAAACCGAAGTAGGGGTGGCTTTTAAGAATGGAGTTTCTAAGTCCCACTTTCCTCCCTACCTCCATCTCCCCATCGCTGGTATCATCACTGAAGGTTTTCACAAGCAACAAAGAGCCACAGGGAGATGCTCTGCAGCAAGTCACCCTGCTGCGAGGTCCTCAGCGGACTCGCCACGCAAGCAAGACAGGTACCGACCAAAGGTCGTGAGGGTTACTTGCAAAGGCCGCTGCCTCCAAGCCAAAGGGTGAGCGCTAGCCCTTGGTGGAACCCGGATTCCATGAGAGCAGAATGAGACAGGACTGGAGAAGGCTCCCACGTCTTAGGAAGCCCATGATGACCACAGAATGGTCTGATTAGGAAGGGGCTCATCCTGTGGGTTCCTTTCCAACATTGGCCCATGAGCAATTTCTACACCACAGCCTTTATGGTTCCTGGCACCCAGAGACATTGCAATGACCCTAAAGTGCCATGGATAAAAATCCACTTCCTGTGACCATAATCCCGTTTTCCATACGTGTATATGCAGGGAGCAGAGCCCCCCGAAACACCTGGAAGCCACACTGGGATCTGAGTTCAAATTTCATCTCAGTTTAAATTCTCCCAGGAATATTTTTCTCCCTAAAAGCTGACTTGAGGATTAACGCAGGTTTAGGAAATACAACAGAAGATGAAAGACTTGTTCTCCCCACTTTAATAGGGCAGGCGATTGGTCGTTCCACGCCCAGCATTTTGGAGCTGTTGCTAAATGAGCTTCACTTAAGGCAGTCACTTGATCCACCTTCTTACAGTTCCATGTCTTGTCCATCATTGGGTGGCCCAGAAAATTAAAATGACTAAAATAACCTAAGGGTGTTCATCAGAAACCAGGGGAAGCCAGGCATGGTGGCCCACACCTGTAATCCCAGAGGTTGAGGAGGCTGAGGCAGGAGGATCGCAAGTTCAAGGCCAGCCTTAGCAACTCAGTGAGACCCCGTCTCTAAATAAAATATAAAAAGGGCTGGGGGTGTGAGTCAGTGGTTAAGCACCCCTGGGTCAACCCCCAATACCAAAAAAAAATTAAAATAAAAATAAAAGAAACCAAGGGAAGCCACAGGTGACAGGTTTGGAGTAGCCAAGGCAGCTACACCTGACTGACCATAGCTCCTTTAAGGGAGTGTGAACAGCCAGAGTCCATTCCCGTGAGACCTTCATATTATATACTTAGTATGCAATTTTTTTCATCATTTAAATGTTTTATCCAATAAAACCATGTTGCCACTCAGCTCAAGTAGCTTTGTGAGGAACTGCCATCCTAAGTGGGTGAAGACATTATTTAAAGTTTTAAAAATCCCCACTTCCCCAAATTTGTGATTTTTTAATGACATTATATACATTTTTATAGTATGCTTGCCCCTTTATTATTGTTTCCTACTTAAATATAAATATCAACATCAAAAGAACAAAGCTTGAAAGGGTAGTCACGTTTTCGTCATTTTCAATCCAAATTAAAAATAATGTTTGTCATATTTACATTCCTTTGGTGAACTAATCCAATAATAAGTTATCACCTTGTTAAAAATTTGTTTTTTGATTTCTCTAAGAAGTAAAACTAAAATTAAATATCCTAAAATGTTCTGCTCATCCCAAGTCCCTCAGCACCAGGGAGCAAGCCTTTCTCTGGTCGATGGGAGCCTTAGAAATTGCTGGGTAAATGTGTAACAGATCAAGTACATAAAGGAATGCAAATTATTGGCATCACTTACACTGATAGGAGGGTGTGCTACTGTCTCCATATCAAACTTTCCAAAATGCTGAATCACCAAAGTGAGTGAGGCTGTTTGGCTCAAGTAGTTATCCAGAATCAGCACCCTTACAATTGAACTTGAACTGGAATTTCCAAATCCTGCAAAGGTCATGGTGGCAATCATCCAGCACCCCAGTGCTGGGCAGCCCGGGCATGATGAGTCACCAGCAGACTCTCCGATCACCAGCACCACAGACACCCAGCCTGGCCCCGACATGCCCGTCAGCTGCTGGATGAGATTAGAGCTTTCAGGCTGGGAAGCCTAGAGATGGCCCAGTCATTGGAACTTAAAGCCAGGTTCAGGGACCACATGGGGCTTTGCCAATATTGCCCCACCCTACAGACAAGAGGCCCACTTGGAATTGTTCTTTAAATAACCTGGGAATATATAGAAGGTTTTAGAGGAAAGAAAATATCAGTCATACATCATTACATGAGATCTTATAAGACAGGCAGTAGGTACCCCAGCAGCATACAAATTCATAGGCAGGCATTTGTTTCTACCTTATTTCATGAAACAATGCTGTCAAAAGCTGTTCAGTCGTGTTACATAATGTTGTCCTCAACGATAGCTGTGAAGAAGGTGGAGCTGGTTTTATTATTCTCATTGCTAAGCTCTGTCCTATATTTGAGGTGGCACTTAACCACTGAGCCACATCTCCAGCCCTTTTTTGTATTTTATTTAGAAACAGAGTCTCACTGAGTTGCTAAGGGCTTGCTAAGTTTCTAAGGCTGGCTTTGAACTCACAATCCTCCTGCCTCAGCCTCCCGAGCCACTGGGATTCCAGGCAGGCGGCATGGTGCCCAGCCCCAGGACCTTTCTGTAAGAGCAGAATGCCTTGCCTCCTTGCAATAAAGAATTAGCATTAGTAATAGAGAGATGTTCAGAAACCCAATTCAGTATTTTACAAATTTCTCTCTTACTACATTGGCTCTGTAGCTCTGAAATTTACATTGTTTTTCTTTCTCTGCAAAACCTCTGGGCTCCTAAAGATGGTGTTTGAGTTGGAAAGTGTTTTTTCAAGGCAGGATATCTACAGCCTCTCTCTCTCTCTCTCTCTCTCTCTCTCTCTCTCTCTCACACACACACACACACACACACACACACACAGTCACTCACACTGTGGGAATGAGCTGAAGGCAGTCAGGAAAGCCATCGCAGCCACTTGGCAATGTCCCCTAGCAGAGCAGGTGGCAGGGCTCTGCATGACATTTAATATTCTCAGCTCTGCAATGGCCCCTCCCCATCTTTCCCCTGCTTCCTCTAGTCTCTGGTTATGGAGGGCCAGGTGGACTTTTTTCCTTGGGTGGGAGGAGAATCTGGGTCAAGACCCCTGATGCAGACGTGGCCAGGGCCTCTGTCCCTCAGAAGAAATGGGATGGCCGAGCAGAGAGAAAAGGGAACCACAGGCGGAGTCTTGCCTGTAGCCGTTGGGAATTCCATGATGACGTAATGAGAAATCACCTGTCACGCTGCGCGACATGCAGCGCTCTCACTAGTCGAGTTCAAGTTCTGGGCTTCCAGGGACCACAGGCCAAGTGTGGAGAGAAGAAAGAGCAATACCACACGATAATAAGTGTCACCTGGTTCCCTTCTAGAAAACTAAGTGTGGGGGGGGGGGGGAGTAAGGGGTAAGTTTCTGAGTCATACTCTGGAGTAAAACTTTGGCACATAGTAAATGCAATGCAGAATTTAAGCATCAGATGTAGAGGATCCTCTGTTGAGGTTTAGATATGAGGTGTCCCCCAAGAGCTCCTGTGTGAGACAATGCAAGGACATTCAGAGGTGAGATGATTGGGTTGTGAGAACCTTAACGCAATCAGAGGATTTATCCCCTGATAGGGTGTGGCTGGAGGAGACGAGTCATTGGGGCCATGGGGCTGGAGGAGATGGGTCACTGGGGCCGCGCCATTGGGTATGTACTTTTTCCCTGGCAAGTTGAACAGTCTGCGCTCTCTCTGCCTCCTGGTGTGATGAGTTGAGCCACTTTCTTCCACCACATACTTCCGCCCTGATATGCTGCCTCATTTTCGGCCCAAAGCATTAGAGGTGGTTATCTATGGGCTAAGACCTCTGAAACCAGGAGCTCTCATAAACCTTTCCTCCTCTGATGGTTCTTGTCATGTTTTTTGGTCACAGAGTGAAAAAGCTGGCTAAAACCCCTGCCCACTGAACATCGCATCCTCTCCAGCCGAGTCCCAGTGATCTCAGCTTCCTTATGTGATCACCTGCACTTGGGTGCGGGAATCGTCCGCGAGGCTGTTGGGAGGTGGTGGAGGGCAGGGGAGCTCAGTGTTAACGAAACTTTCTGCAGTTCTTCCAAGCAGTGAAGACTTCATGGGACGTTATGTCAAGGTGACTTCGCAGGCAATTCACTGGAGAATTTTATCTGCGCCTCTCACCAGAAAAATACTCCGTTTGTCTGGATAGGTTGGGACAGCTGACAGTTGTCTGGGGATGACAGCCTGTGGGAGGGAGTGTCCCCCCGGGAACGGGGAGACCCGTTTCTGCTGAGAGCCTTGTTGCAATGATGCGGGGTCCCCACCCCCAAGTAATCTTCGTACAGATTTTGAAGAGCTCTCTGGCTAGGAAAAAGAACGCCATATTAATCATCTTTGTTTTCATAGATACTTTATTCCATTGTCTTCAAGACCCCTTTGTGGTTTGGATATAAGGTGTCCCCCAAAAGCTCACATATGAGTCAGTGCAAGAGGCTCAGGGGAGAAATGATTGAGTTGTGAGAGTTTTAACCCAAGCAGTGAATTAATCCCCTGCTAGGGACTAACTGTGAGGTAACTGAAGCGGTGGGATGTGGCTGGAGGAGGTGGGCATTGGGCGTGGTTTGGGGGTATATATTTTGTATCTGGAGAGTGGAGTCTCTCTCTCTCTCTGCTTCCTGACCACCCTCCTGTGAGCTGCTTCCCTCTGCCACCCTCTCCTGCCATGATGTTCAGCCTCAGCTTGGGCCCCCAGGAATGGAGCCGGCCTTCTATGGACTGAGACCTCTGAAACCGTGAGCCCTCCAATAAACTTTTCCTCCTCTACAATTGTTCCGGTCAAATCCTTTAGTCATAGCAGGGGAATTGCAGGCTAAAACAACCTCCCCCATCTTATGGCCTTACAGTGTCTAAATGCCTTGTGAAATCTCAGAATAAGAAATATGACAAATGAAATCCCATCTCTTGCCAATGAAGGAAGTGGAAAGGCAGTGCTGTGTCGTTAGTTTAAGAAATCTCCTGTTGCTTAAGGTTGTTGGGGCAAAACCTGTTCATTTACGATGAAGCAGTTGGGGGAAGGGGTGGCCCTACCTCCTCCATCTTTTATGACAGCTTCAGGTGACCTGAGGTTGGTGGCCACGAGCATGCATATAAAGTCAGACATTTCTATTTTTTCCCCCTTGCAGTCTAAGAGTACGCTTCCAGGCGTTCCCAGGAGACCTGATTAAGAATGCATTTATGTGCCAGGTGCGGTGGTGCACACCTGTAATCCCAGCAGCTGGGGAGGCTGAGGCAGGAGGATTGTGAGTTCAAAACCAGCTTCAGCAGCAGCAAGGTGCTAAGCAACTCAGTGAGACCCTGTCCCTAAATAAAATACAAAATAGGGCTGGGGATGTGGCTCAGTGGCTGAGTGCCCCTGAATTCAATCCTTAGTACCCCCCAAAAAAGAATGCATTTATGCCCATAGGTGTAGAACCTGGCAGTAAATCCCCTGGTGGTTGGAAAAAGCTACAACTGGAGGCATGTATGTATTAGGATCCCAGCCGGAGATACCCACGCAGTGGGGCTCAATGTGGGGCCTGAGCCCACTCCGATATGAAGGACTAGCCCAGATGGGGCCACTAGAGCTGGGCTGACCATCCAGGAGCCACCAGGCACAGGTGAGCACTGGAAAGGTGCAGAGTTTGAGCTGAGAGGGGCTGTAAGTGTGAACCACAGAGGATTTCAAACACTTTATGGGGGGAAAAAGTGTAAATAGTACCATTGGCGATTTTTGTTATGTGTTGAAATGAAAATATTTGGAATTGTTGGGTTAATTAGAATATATGTTAGTCCCTCGGTGTCTGTGGGGACTGGTTCCAGGAACCCCCCTCTCCATGAGCACCAAAAGCCACAGATGCCCACGTCCCTGACATAAACCGCTATAGTAGTTACATGTAATGGACACACCCCCTCCTGTACATTAAACCATCTCTAGATGGCTTACAATGCCTAAAGCAACGTGAGGGCTGTGGAAACAGTTGTCACGCTGTCACACTTTAGGGGGTGAAGACAGGAAAGGACGTCTGTGCGTGTTCGGTTCAGACCCCACTTTTTCCCAGTGTTCTCGCTCCATGGCGGTTTGGATCTCGGATGCAGATCCCCTGCTTACAGAGGGCTGAATGTGTTCTTCAAATTAGTATCCCTGCTTCTTTCTACTCTCTAACATTCCAACTAGCAGAGTTGAACCTCTACAGGTGACTCAACGTTGCTCTTAGACCATATTTTTCTAGAGAACGGTTCAGCGTGTGGCGTGGGCAAGGCAGGGACTCACGGAAAGCAGTGCAGACAATTTCAAAGCGAATATCAGGCATCCCTGTTCTTAAGGGCCCCTCAGCCACCCCACCAGGGGGTTCTCCAGGCTTCCCTGGTGGATGCTACAGCATCCCCCCAGTAGCCCGCCCTCGTGCCCAATGTACTTCATTTCTCTGGACATCACTGTGGATTGTGGCTCAAACCAAATGTCCCTACTTTACATCTGCTGTCTAGTTGGTGCTAAAGGAATGCCCAAATGAGCTTGCCCTTCAGGCAGAAGTCAACTTTAGGTCCATAACACCCTTTGAAGTTCTAAAACACCCATATAAAACCTCTTGGCTAAAAAATTTTTTAAAAAACGACTTGAGGAATGGAAAAATGTGTGTTGTGTGGTGAGAAGGCTGGATTTCATGCAGGATGCCTTAGTGCTGAGAAATATCACGCAGCAGGGGAAAAGGAGTTGAGGGAGGGTTGGGGTGCTTCTCATGTTTACCAGCTTTAGAGTGTAAATACGAAACCAGATCACTGCCTTGCATTTTCATTCCTTAAGGTTTTTAATGTCTTTGTTCTTGGGTACTAGAGAAAAATAAAAGTACCTTGAATTACAGAGTAGAGTCCCAAGGAGGGGGAACATGTGTCAGCCATTTCCCTGAGGGTTTTCCTGGTTTTTATTTTGTTTTGTTTTTGATTTTGATTTTTGCAGGGTAGGGGCTAGGGAGTTACTGGGGATGAATCCAGGGCCTTGTGCATGCTAGGCATGTGCTCCACCACTAAGCCACATCCCAGCCCCCATTTCCCTGGTAAGAAGGAACCATCAAGGGACCTAAGACTTATAAATTGCAAGATGCAGAAGGCAACCCCATTCTATAATTCTTATCAATTCTTTCATTTTTCTTTGGTCGAAATCACCTTGACTTCTAAAAACAATTGTTTTTCTTTAATAGAAAAAAAAATTAGAATTACCATCAATGGTGATTCTAGATAAGAAGTAGTAGTATGTAAACCATTTCCTTATGAAAATCAGATTCGGGCATATCTAGTTTTTGCAATATCTGAATGTAGAGAGAAAGTTTCTTTTTGAGAATCTAACTGAAACATACACAAAGAAAAATAAGATTTTTTTGCATAAACATATTTAAAGTTACCCATTTGGGGTAATAATGTTTAATTACTATTAACATCAACTTTAATCACAGTGAATAATGGAATTCCAGCCAGGTACGGTGGTGCACACCTATAATCACAGCCTCTTGGGAGGCTGAGGCAGAAGGATTGCAAGTTCAAGGCCAGCCTCAGCAAAAGGGAGGCCCTAAGCAATTCAGAGAGACCCTGTCACTAAATAAAATATAAACAAGGGCTAAAGATGTGGCTCATTGGTTAAGTGCCCCTGAGTTCAATCCCAAGTACAAAAAAAATAAAATAAAATAGTGATGATGGAATTCCATCTCTACTTTTTTTTTTTTTTTTTAAATATCGCTCCTCCTCCTGTTCTCTCACCCAGCTCTTTGCTCAGTAACCTCATCACCACAATCTTCTCTTTACCATTTGGTTCAGTTGAATTCCTCCTCCATCCAGGGCCCATGAACAGCCCTGGAAATAACAAACTGAAGAAGGGGATTTTCATGGTGCCTGTTCAAAGCAGGCTCATCCTGCAGAGGATGAGGCTGGGGCATGACTGGTCTCTTCAGTGGCAGGCGGCAGGAGCTGGGGCGGAGGAACCCATTCCAGTGGGCTCAGGGCAGGACCAAGCCACCTGTCACGAGTGAGCACTGTGGCCTTCAGGAGCCTGATGGGGCTCAGAACTTTACACTGAGTCACCTCCTTCTCTTTCACCTGGTGCCCGAAGCCCAGCTCTCCAGAGGACCCTGGAATTTAATGCATCGTCTCTCCCTGAAGAACGTGGTGGAGGAAGGAGATGGCTGAGGGCCTGGCTGCAGACGTCATGTCCTTGAGGGTCTCAGAGAAGAGGGAAGGTGGGGGGACGGCTGTGAGCTTCTTAAAGGAGTGGGCTGGGCTGGACCCTGCGGAGGGAGCGGCCAGGCACTCAGAGAGGGCGCAGAGATCACGCTGTCTGTGTCCCCCTTTCTGACCTCTCCTGGAAAACTCTTCCCAGCCCTGCCTTGGCTTGCCCTTCTCCTGTCACTCCTGTGTCCCCACACAGCCCTACCCGCTGCCTCCACAAACTGGTGGCCTCTTCCCAGCTCTGACATTACTAAGGTTATGAAGTAAGAAGAGCAGGACGCCGTGGCGCTCACCTGTGACCCCAGTGGCTGGGGAGGCTGAGGCAGGAGGATGGCGAATTCAAGGCCAGCCTCAGCAACTTAGGGAGGCCCTAAGCAACTTAGCAAGACCCTCTCTCAAAATAAAAAACAAAAAGGGCTGGGGGCTTGGCTCAGTGGTCCAGCACCCCTGCATTCAATCCCCAGGAGCTCCCCGCAAAAAAACAGAATATGCCGCTGATAAGGGGACAAGACCAAGGGACCTGCAGGATCCTCTGTCATCTCCCTGAACGCAGGAGCCACCATACCCATGGAAGAACTCAGCAAGGACCAGAGGGGGATCTGGCAACTGGAGCCTTTCAGTACCCTGAGTTAAGTCCCTCCAGGGGAAGAGTTAAGTCCTCTTTGGACTTAGCAGGAGGTGACCCAGGCACAGAGAGGAGGGTGTGGGCTGCCCAGCAGGGTTGACACACCCCCTGTGCTTGAGCAAAGCTGTTCTGGCCTCGCCGCACCCCTGGGCTCAGCTGCTGGAGATTTGGCCCTGGAGACCAAGCACCAGTCACTGCTTCCAAAACTGCCTCCAAGAGCCAGGAGAAGGCCCCTCAGCAGTGTCCTTAAATTCTTCCATATTGTAGATTCACTTAGTGAATTGCACGACATTAGTCCATCCTCAGCGCTAATTCAATATCCCTGTGAAACCAGACCTCCCATGGGGGGCTAACAGCCCTCCTGTTGGGGGGCTTCTAACCCTTTTCTCCTGACCTAATCATACCATCTCAGTCTCTGCTGGGACCATGACCCAGCCCTCTCTCACCAGCTATCCCACCATCCAGTACCATCTTCTAAGCAGGGTGAAAACTTGCTTTTTTTGCACTGCTGAGATGAAGTTTTGGAGAACTGACAGCAACAGCCGTGGTTCATAAACCTCTGTTTGCAACTGCACCAGCGTGGCTTCACCACTGCGAAATTCTACAGGAGTTTGATTTGGTGAGCTGCGGTTGGTCTCCGCTCCCTGAAGAGGATTTCCTGGGCTGACAAGCCCATTTATGGGATGAGTCCTTTGACAATGGCCTTGAGTGAAATTTCCTTTGGGAAAGCAGATCTGTGAGGGCAGGCGAGTATTCCTTCCACCTTAGACACTAGGTAGAGACCAGGCCCGCAGCGCATCAGCAATGCTGGATGCTCCAAAAATAACGGTCCATCCCAAACTGCAGGCTGCAGAGGGGCAGGAGGCCTGTGCATTTTAGGCAGAACTTTATAGTTTCAGTATTTTGCATGAAAATAATTTAGCTCATATGTACTGCAAGATCCTATATGTAGCCCCCCCCATGAGCAAGTGAAACTGAGTTTCCCTCTGAATATGGTCTTCCTCGGAGGAGGAGTGAACCATGATTGACTGGTGCAGTCTGGTGTGGATCAGCTGTGGTGATCAGCTGGTAGGAATTTTCTGGAGCAGGGAGACATGGTGGAGGGCAGGGGAAGAAATGTTGGCTGATACCCTGTCAGTGAAGAAGGTACTGAGACAGGGAGGAAGACCTGGACAGAAATGACCAGTGGTTGTTTGGCCTCGGCTTTCCTAAGGGATGGTCCCCTAAGCCCCAAGTGTATTTCTCCCTTCCCTTGGTCACTGCCTCCGTGCCCTACGACTTGGACGCCCAGACAGTACACCCAGTCCTCTCACACTGCCACCACACTGGCACCTCGCCCTTTCTCCACCCCCCTCTTGGACTCCCAGCTCCTGCCCACTCATTAAGAAAGAGGAAAAGCTCACTCCACCATGCCTGATTATCAACTATCTTCTTTAAAAAAAAAAAATACAAAGTATTAGGATACTTGAAGCAAAATTTTCCAAAGTCAAATTTTGTTGGAGAAAGATCTGGCCAGAAAGTAGCCTCCAATGCCCAGTTTCCTACAGGAATTCTAACAGCAATACGCGTTCCTTCAGTCTTGCGACTATTCTTGCATAAGCCTCTACCCAGCCAACTGAGCCCTTCTCGGGGTTGATCTGACCTTAGAGCAGATCAATTTGCCCGAACAATGATTGTTTTTTAAAGCTGATATAGACAAATGAACTTTAAAGAACACGGTTATTATTTATTCAAGTATTGGTTTTGCAAAATAAGCTTTTATACCATTTTTTCTCTCTCGCTAAAAACGGACTTAAAATGTGTTCCATCCATGTAGAGTCATGGATCAAGACCTACCACAGATCTTGTCTCCCGGTAAGGAGGGATTTGTGCTAATGTTTGTTCCACGAAATAAATACTCCTGTCCCTGACAAAGTCAAACAAAAATTGAGAGAGAAATCTCAATAAAGAAACTTTTATCTGGGAATGAAGGATGGGGTGGCAATTCAGAGCACTGTTATCTAAAGGACAAAGGCGGGGGTCTGGTCAGCATAATAGATATTAATTGTACAAATTAATATGCCGTGACATTTCTTTGCATGCCTACAGCCATAAATACGCGCATTGATCATTTCCAGGATGGAGCAAACTTTGCAGGTTGTTCTGTGAGAAAGTTCATGGGCACCTTGGGTGCTGGGGGAAGCTGGCAGCTCGGATTGGTAAGAGGGTCAGTTACTATGTAAAGCTAGTCTTGAGGTCGTAGTTGGCAGTTTCACTCATGGTGGGGATTAAGTAAAAACAGTCTTAAGGCTGGAGCAGGCTCTTTCGTTGGACTGGAGCAGGCATCCACAGTCTGTTTCCTCTTTGTCCCCAGGCTCCTCGGATCCATTTTAGCGGGGTGTGACAGGAACGAGTCCACTTTGTGTAATGAATTTTCACAGCTGTCCAGGCACTGCCCATAGGAAGCCCACGAGGCAGGGTGCTGAGTGGACAGGGCAGCAGGTGCCCTCCATCGACATGTGTGCAGCTGAGGGTGAGAGATCAAAGTCACTGAGCAAGGAGATGATGTGCCCTTTGGGGTGGCCTTCAAGGGAGAGGGCATCCCCCAGGAGGAGAGCCAGGCCAAGGTTCAGAGAAGTGGAGCTGTCAAGACTTTGCGTGGTTTCAGTGTTGGGATCAAGAGCTGGCACAAGGCAGCCACTGAAGGGAGCTGAGGCCAACCTGGGAAGAGGCTGTGAGCCTTCAGAAGCGACATGTAAAGCTAGACTTGAGGTGGGGAATTTAGACTTTTGATGGACGGCCCCGAGATGGCAGGTAGAACTCAGAGCCAGGACTGGAAGGAAGTGGTGGGGAGACGGTGACGGTCACAGCGAGAACCATCGTGGGACTTAAAGTTGGGGGTCAAATAAAGCCTGAGAAGTGGGGTACATCCCATTTGGAGTTTTGTTGTCTTGGGGAGGGGAGACAGGAAGTCGAAGCCCATGTGCCAGGACCAGGTGGGTGGCAATGCTGCTGACCCTCATGCAGAATTCAGGGGTGAAGTCTGGATGTTAGATGGGGAGATAGTTGGTTTTGGTTTCAGACAAATCAGGGTAGAGGCCCATCCAAGGTAGAGGCTAGTGTACCTGGCCCACAAATATTTACCGTGTGGTTATTCTCTGCCACGCATTGTGCCACAGATGCCCAGGAGATAAAACGTAGGCTGTAGCTCCCAGAAGTCAGAGTGCACAGATGCCAGGTGCAATTGGCCCCATGGAGTTGACATTTGGAGGAAGCAGTCACAGATATCGTGCTTGGAAACAGATGAAGAGATGAGAGGGTGAAGAGGAGAAGTGACAGCAGGATTCTGGGGTAAAGGAAACTTCTGGAGAGTATCCCGAAGGAGTAAGCTCATCAAAGGAAATGGGACATCCAAGAAAGATAAGGAAAACTGGGGCAGGGCCCAGTGGTGCATGCCTGTAATCCCAGGGTCTCAGGAGGCTGAGGCAGGAGGATCGCAAGTTTGAGGCCAGCCTCACAACTCGGTGAGACTGTGTCTCAAAATAAAAAAATAAAAAGGCTGAGGATGTATCTCGGTGAAAGAACATCTCTGGGTTCTATCCCTAGTACTGAAAAAATTTGTAAAAAATTTTTTCAGAGAAACTGTGTGAACAGCTTTTCAAAAGGAAGGAGTGTTCACAATGTCCCAAATCCAAGTGACCAAGCAAGACAAAGAAACCAAAGCGTCCATTGATCTGGAAAGTGAATGTCCTGGGGAGCCTTCATGTGTATGTCTGTCTATGCACCTGTGTATCTGTGATATTTATTATAGCAGATATCTGTAATTTAGAAAGAATTCTGGCTTTGCTGGTCAAGCATCTGAATGTTCTGCTTGTACTTGAAGTTAGGTTTGGCCATGATTTTAACCACTTGGTGCAGGTAAAGACAAGCCTTTGATTTATGCCTGCAGCAACTGTTGGTGTCACATGTCAGCTCTGCCCCTCTCTGCCCCTTTGCGCCACCCACAGCCAGCCAGGAGGAGTGTTTGGTCTAGGACTTTCCATGTGATTTTTCAAACAGGTGGTTGGTATTCAGTAATAATCCATCACTAGAAAGTAAGCATATAAGAGACCACGTTGATATCAATAAATGATTGGACAAATGAATAAATGGGCCAACAGACAAGTCTCCCCTACAGAATCCCATATACTCTATGTGGCCCCCATCCCCCAAGGAGGTGGACCATCACTCCTTCCTCCTAAAATGTAGGTTGTGCTTAGTGATCGACAGGCGCCATCTGAAAAGAAGGTGACCTGGCAGGCACACCTGTGCAGCCACGTCCTTGGGCCTTGTTAATACACAGACCTTGATCACAAGGAAGACATCAGGGGACACAGATTGTGGGGCAGGGTACAGAACACACAGTCGACACTCCTTGAAATGGTCAAGGTCATCAAAAACAAGGCCAGGCTTGGACACCAACGGTCAAGAGGAACCTTAGGAGACTTCATAAACTCCATGGATAAATGTAACAGTCCATCCTGGTTGGGATTTTGGGACAGAAAAGGGACATTAAGTAAAAGCTAAAGAAATGGGAATATAGTATGGGCTTCAGTTCTTCCCAGATGTGTCTCATAAGATCCTGGCAGCTATGGAAACCAGGTACTAGCTATGGATGACCCTCTACTTACCGCAGGTTGTGTCCTAACAAACCCACGACAAGTTGGAAATACCATAAGCCGTGAATGCATGTGACATACCTAACCCACCTCACATCATCGCTTGGCTGGGCTCATCTTAAACGTGCTCAAAACACTTTATCCTACAGTTGGGACACAAAGCCTAGTTTATGATCCCGTGTTAAGAACCTCATAGAATTTGTTGAGCACTGTACTGAAAGTGAAAAAAAACAAACAGCTGTACGCTCTCGAGCCATCAGGAACCCAAAAAATCCTAAATCAAATCCTAAGTCGAGGTTTGTCTGCATTTGAGAACTCTGTATTGTCTTCCTGAATTTCTGCAAGTTTAGAACTATTATAAATGTTTGTTGTAAAATAAGAGCAGCGAACTAGTCACTGGCCTGAGCTTTCTCCTTAAGCCCTGTGCTTTCTCATGCTGTTTGTTGAACCCTGGCTCAGAAAGAGCCCGTCACCTGTCCATCTTGCGTGTCTGCGGGAGTGGGCCTCCCCTGTGCTTCTGCACCCCGCAGTTCTGAGAGCTCAGCCTCCTGACTTGAAGTGTTCCCTCCGTTCTCCTTGACCTGAAGCTACCATGTCACCATCATCACTTATCCAGCTAATCCGATGAGAGTCCCCTCTCCTGCAGTCCAGGGGCACCTCTCTTATCTTGGGAGCATGTTCCTAGCCTGACGCTGGCCAAAGAGCATCGACAGCCTTTCTGGGCTGGGGGTGGCACGAACTTGCCTGGCATGTGCCGAGTTCTCTCCCCAGCACTGCAAAATAAATAAATCAATAAATACATCGTGCCTTCTTCTGTATTTTAGCTATTTATTTTAAATGATGATAATAAAAGTGCCACAGCAGCCAGGGGTAAATTTGCTACAGGAACATATTTCTTGGCCATATAAAAAATATATATATATATATTACATTCCTGCATCTTGTGTCTGCTCTGAGTTAATGTCCCATATTCGCCACACTCAGGGGATTCTCTCAAAAGTCCTGGAAGTGTTTGTGGCCTGAATGGGAAAATGTCGTCAGCGGAGCTCCTGCACCAGCCTGGAGCTCCCCAGAGCAAGGACCGTTCCGTACTCGTTGTTGATTCTGCAGCAGTTAGAGCAGTGCCTAGCGTGCCGATGGAACATGGCTTGCTTGGCTGACATTGCCACAGAGCCTCCTGATGTGCCCCAGTGCCACCTGGAGTGGATCAAACAGCCTCATTTCTGTGTTGCCTCCTGGCCCTCTTGGGCTCTTGGTCAGGAGCACCTGCTGCTGTGGGCATTTGCTGGGCGGTGAGACTGCAGGGAGGCAGAGTGGCCCATGATGTCACTCCTTCAGAATTGGGGTTTGGGGGGTTTCGTTTATTAGTCACTCCATGCAACATAAAACCGGTTGCAAGGGCTGGGTTGGGGCTCAGTGGCAGAGCTCTTGTCTAGCATGTGTGAGGCCCTGGATTCGATTCTCAGCACCGCATATACATAAGTAAATAAAATAAAAGTCCATGAACAACTAATAAAAATATTTTTAAA
Organism: Callospermophilus lateralis; assembly: GCF_048772815.1. Lineage (NCBI taxonomy): Eukaryota > Metazoa > Chordata > Mammalia > Rodentia > Sciuridae > Callospermophilus > Callospermophilus lateralis. Next base: position 97,911,131 of record NC_135318.1, on the reverse strand, counting down.
AAATGGTTGCAAGCCTTGGGAACCTGGCAGAAGGGGTAAAATCTGACCAGCTCTTCACTGTGCAATGGGATTAGCCTGGCAGCCAGGCTCAGGGGTGTGGCGGGGAGAGGAGAAGCCCTGTAGGAGGAGGGCTGGTGAGGAGACCCGTGTCCCAGCCCTAGCAAGGAGCTCACCTGCTCAGTCAGATGGACTCATGAGCCCTGGAGAGGGAGAGTGCTCCTAAGATGGAAGGGATTTTCAAAGATAAACTCCACCCACTTCAGAGTGGGACTTAGCGTTGACCCTGGGATCAAATGATTTTCTAGTGTTTTAATTAAAGACTCTGGACCAAGACTCTTGATTGTTCTAAAATAGGAAAATCAGGAAGTGTGCCCTGGACGAGGATCCTGACCATTTGCATCATGTTCTTCCGTCCTCCGTCAGTGAATGGACACACTTAGGCAGGATCAACCCCAGGGCTTCTGGGACAGTGTCTAAACCGTCAGGACTTTCCTGCTGATTCTCAGGAGCAGGAGGTAGTAGCGAGACTATTCTGCAGTCAGAATCTGCTTCAAACATCTGCATCCCCACCTAAAATTTATTTATCTTCTTGGCACTTGAGATTCCATTCTGCTACCTTTAAGTCCAGGAGGAGTGCGTAGGAAAAGAGGGACACATGAGGGAACCCAGGACACACTTCTGCGGTTTCCCTTTCTGCCTTGAACTCAGAACACATCTAATGCAGAACCAGGAGGAAATGCCGCAGCTTTCTTGGGGAGTGGCCTTGGCTGCTCCTGCTGACCCTGTGCCCAACCCAGTAATGGGAACCCTCCTCTGCAGTAGATGGCACAGTCTGATTGACATGGGTTATTTGGCACATTCTGGGTCGCCACGAGCCAGGCAGCCCACAACAGGATGTAGTTGGTGGGCAGAGATGTGTGTTGACTGGGTAATCCTGTTTCCCATTGCAAACGTCAATCAGGTGTACCTGAAAGTGGGCTTAGAACATTTAATACACTTGGCCTAATGTTCAAGCTAATTCACTTCAAAATAAAAATAAGTGGTAAATTAGTCCTGGTACGTGTGAGGCTTTTTTTTTTTTTTTTTTTTTTTTTTTGAGATTGCGATTATTAGATTTATATATTCAGACCACCTGGATTAGTTTCATAAGGAAGAATTCTGGGAGTATCAGATATAATATGCCCAATGTCACAAAAGGAGGAGCATTAAAGCTGGGTTCATGGAAATGCCTTGGTTGGGGGATCATATACCAATCTCCCCGTCCAATGAATAGCTAATGGGATGCTTTCTCCTTAATATGAGACAGAGAAGTCTTTCCTCCTCTTTACATTTAAATGATCAGCTTATTATGCTTGCTGCACAGAGGATTAGTGGATCCGTATGAAAGCCTCAAATCACAAAAAGTCAAAATTCCTGAGGGCCTAAGATCCAGAATCTCTGCAGTATCCAGCTCAGGGTTGATCCCCATCACTGTCACAGAAGCCAGAATGACCGTCTGAGTCCACACAATATAGGAAGAGGTCTTAAGATTCTTTGATGAATCTGAAATGACCCCAGGAACGTCCTCATCAAAGAAATAGAGGGCTTTTTCTATCCCCCCTCAGGACAGAATTGGGGAAGGTGCAGCTAACAGAGCTCAAGTGGAACCACTTTAACATGTGACAATTCTCAGAACTAATGACCTCCCCCACACGCCAGTGACTTCTCCCACTGGGGTTATCGATCAGGTAGCCTATGAAGTGGACTGCGCCCCCAAGTTGGAAAGGAAATCAGAGGACTTGTAGTAGACGTGGAAGAGAAGTCCAGAAGTGTCTTAAAGACTGGAGAATAAATCTCTGAGAAAAGGCAACAGGGCCATGATTGTCTGGCAAGGAGAGAAGATGGTCACCTGCGGTCCCACAGTATTTAAAATCACATCATGAGGTTACTTTTCTGCCTCTACCCCAGGTAAACCGTGAGCCACTTGAGAGCAAAGACTTTCTCAACTCAAAATCTCTAGCACCAAGAATGTGCTCATCAAAAAATGGTCAATAGGCCGAGTGCTATGGCGCACACCTGTAATCCCAGCAACTCGGAGGCTGAGGCAGGAGGAACGTGAGTACAAAGCCAGCCTTAGCAACTGCAAAGTGCTCAGCAACTCAGTAGGACCCTGTCTTTAAATAAAATACAAAATAAGGTCGGAGACGTGGCTCAGTGGTTGAGTGCCCCTGAGTTCAGTCCCCCCTCTGTACCAAAAAAAAAAAAAAAAAAAAAAATCAGAAAGTCATTCCAGGAAATCAGTAAATGCAAGAATTACAGGAAACTGCTAACAGTGATCTCAGATGTCTGTGGCACAAGAGGCCTAGGAACCCCTGGCAGAACCTCATGCCTGCCATCTTCTACTGTCCTGGAAGCAGCGATGGTTCTGTTACCCTTTGGTCATTGGAGCCCCATTCAAATGCCTCTCCCTGGTGGCATCTAGACAAGACCCCTGCAGGCAGGACTCTGAGAAATGTAGTTCCCAGGCTTCCAGCCCCTGTTACACCCAGGAGAGTGCTGATCAGGAGGACCGTGCTGAGTCACCTCCACCCAGGAAGCAACGGCTCTGCTGCGCCATCTTGAAGAGTTTGAGGACTTCTCCAGAGAGTTGGAAAGCCATGATCATCCATTTAGTCTGTTCCTTCCAAGAGTCTGAAGAATAGCCCAGGAAAGGGGCTCAGATTCCCCAACCCTGTGGTTTCTGAAAACAACCATGGAAGTGTTCTAAAATGCACCACAGTGTCTTAGCTTACTGGCACTTATGGGGTTATGCCTTATCCTAGGCACCAAGGAAACACCCCCCCCCCCATGAAGCACTCCTCCCCCCGACCCCATGGTGGGGAAGATGTCTGATCTGATCACCTCTCAAGGCCCCCATCCTCTACCAGCACATGTCCGGCAGGTTTCAACCTATGTCCCCTTGCGGGAGACACAGGCATTCAATCCATTGTAACTCCATGGCCTGTGGCCAATTCAAGACCCAAATCTCTGGGGTTGAGGCCCACAAACCAGTGTTTTTAAAAGAACCCCAGGCAATGCTAAACCCATCACCAAGGTCCCCCCGGGGAAGTTTTGCAGTTGACCACAGGTTTTTCCCTGTCTTGTATCATTTGAATCTCAGTTGTCATCCCATTTGTCATTAATGGACAAACTAAATCTGAAAGTTAAGAGCTTTATCCAAGGTCCAGAGCTCTCCCGACCTCCAACTCTTCTGGCTTCGCCCGGTTCTGTGTTCTATAGCAGTTCTCAAATTTACTTTGAATCAGAATCACCAAGGGAACTTTTCAAAGCCTGCACAACCTACCCCGTGAGAATGTGGGTGTGGGGTGGGAGCAAGACATCACTAATTTTTTTAAAGATGCCCAAGTGACTCAAACATGCGGCGACATTTAGAAAGGACTGTTGCCCTACTCGATGGCAAAGGGTGAAGCTTGGTGTAGCATGCATTTGCTAATGAGCCGATTATGCTTGATTCCCTTTTCTAAGAGTTTATATGTTCTAATAAATCTCTTCGTTAGGGACTCTCTTAGCAATTAACTTATAAATGACAAGATCCACAAAAATGCAAAACTTGTTATTTCAAACTGAAGAACAAATCTCAACCTAATAAAGTCAAGACCCTTCTCAAGTGACTGCATTCTTACCATCAAAAGTTACGAATTAAATAAGCAAACCATTAGTCGGAAAACAGAACAGGCAACCAGCTGACTAATTAACAATCCATTAATACTCATCATCACAGGTTTGAGCCAAGTAAATATGTACATATCTAACTTTCCCTCTGGCGAGGTGCAGATTCCCATTCAAAGAAGCGTTATGTAAAGAAATGCCCTGGATCCAATCTGTCCAGCCAGGAAAACTTTACATCCCCCGAAGAGCATCCTCTGACCTCTCTTCTACTCTCTGCCCGAGAACAGATCTGTTCTCTTACACACTGTACTCACACAGTCAGCCTTAGCAACTCAATCCTTTAATACCAAGAACATCAAGTTCAGAAACTAATTTTCTAGAAGTCCTTGTAACCAACAAAGACAGGAATTTTAAAAGCATCTTTGGGGAGAAAGCATTTTCTGTTCAAGTACCATTTCTAAGCCTCCGCTGTCTTTTGATAGAAAAGATAGAGAACACACAGCCCTCTTCCCCTGTAATTCCTTCAGGAGGAAGCAATTTTAAAGTCTAATGTGTTCAGAGAACACAGCTTCCTTACCACAGCCTGCGCTGCCCTCCATGGAAAATATGGACCATTTTCATGTTTTTGCAATCCCTGAACCGCATGTGGTGCTTGCACTTTCCTGAGAGGAAGGACCACAGGATGTGCAAGAACTTGCAGGACCCAGCACTCCCATTCTCTTAGCAAAGAGATCTCTCTGGGCCACTCAGCTTCCCACAGCTAGACTTATAATTCCAAGAGAAAAGAACAACCAGCAAACTTTTTAAAATGCACAATTTTAAAAAATAAAATGAAACTCAGAAACGTTAACATCAGTGCTTTGTCATGTGTCTGTAGCACATCCAAAAGAAATCAGAGTTACAGGTGCACAAATTTGCCGTGACAAGAGGTCAGAGTTTTACAAGACATATTTGCAAGGCTGGCCGCTGTTGCGTTTTCCTAGGACGTGGCTCCTAAACCCGTTCGTTGCCCTCATCAATCCCATCTGGTGGGCCACCTGTAGCTACGTGCTCATTTCTGCCTCTCAGCCCTCTGTGCAGCCCGAGCTTACAGATACATTGTGGTGTGCCGTAGAACGCCTCATCATAATCAGTAGCAAGATTGCTCACTGACATATTTAACAGACCAAATGGGCCTTGAGGATCCCGATACCCAGCAAGAATAGGTAGTCTATGGAGGTATGTTTTGGTATTGATTTTGTGTCCAAACCCACCCCCTCCTCCTGTCCACACCCCAGGTCAGGAAGATCTTTACTTCCACAAGCTCCTTCAGGAAGTTAGAAGACATCGTGTCTAAAAAGAGGTCAAAGGGCCAGGCACTGTGCTGCACACCTGTAATCCTGGTGTTCAGGAGGCTGAGGCAGGAGGATCCCAAGTTCAAAGCCAGCTTCAGCAACTTATCGAGGCCCTAAGCAACTCAGCGAGACCCTGTCTCTAAATCAAATATAAAAAAAAAAAAAAAAAGGAGCTGGGGATGTGGCTCAGTGGTTAAGCGCCCCTGGGTTCAATCTCTGGTACCAAAAAGGGGGTAGGGCGAGGGCTTCGTGTGGTTAGGAGAATCATAAAACCCGGAGATTCGAATACCGTTACTTTATGACCATAGTTGTGAGTCTGAGTTATCCAGTAGGAATCTAGCCACCTGTGGCTCTTGAGCCCTTGAAATGCACATCGGATCATGCTGAAATGGTATGTGGGCATAAATAAAATATGCTATTAATGTTCATTTCACCTCTTTATTTTTACTTTTGAAACGGTGATTCCTAGAGAATGTGACATTACCAACTTGGCACACATGAGACTTCTGTCAGAAAGCTTGAATGGTGGCTGTCAGTGTTTTCTCCAATATTGAGAACAATCTGGAAGAAGAGACCCACACATATTTAATACTAACCCCCAACATGTCAGTTACTTATGATGCCTAGCATCATAATCTAGTGGATTACAGCAACATCTACTACGTCATCATTTCTGCGGGTCAGGAATCGAGTGTGGCTTAGCTGCATTCTCTGGCATAGTCTGCCGTAGGCTGTAGATGAGGGTCCACCTGGGCTGCGGCCACCTCAGGCTTCCCTTGGTGGAAGATCTGTGTCCATGCTTCCTCTGTGGTTGCCAGCAGAATTCTGTTCCTTCCGGGCCACTGGGCTGAGAGCACTGGCTTCTCCTGGGCCCTGTCCTTGTCTTCCCCACCTCGGTGCTACAGGCCACAGCAGACCAGCTCCTGGAAGAGCGAGCGTGGCAGCCAGCAGAAGCCCCCTGCTCACTGAGCGACGTTCTATCACTTTAGTCCTGAACTGTAGAGGAAAGTCGTTGGTCCCATGTGCACCCAGGGAAGGCATTGCACATCGGGAGTGAATAACAGGAGGCAGGGGTCCTCTGAGAAGCTCCCAACACAGTGGACGGTGAGGGTCCAGTCAACATCACGTGCGTCTGCCGCATCTTGCCCTGTAAAGTCCTGTACTTGATCTGATAGCTCCAACATGCTGCCTTCATATGGGGTTGTTAATGCTGGAAGAAAGTCTGAAATAGTATATAAGAAACCGCAAACAGGGGTGACTGCTGGGGAGAAGAGGAGGATGTCATAGGCAGAAATGAGGATGGAGGGGAGACGTTTCACTGAATATCTGTTCTGTTGGGGAAGATTTTAGCTCTCTGTGTGTGTGTGTGTGGGTGTGTGTGGGTGTGTGTGGGCGTGTGTGTGTGATCTTTTGTGTGTTTGCATGTGCTGGGGATTGAACCCAGAGCTTTGTGCATGCTAAGCACATGTTCTACCACTGGCTAAGTAAATGAGCAGTGGTCTCTAGAAGACACAAAGGTGAAAGGAGGGTCCCAATTCTCCTTGGGCTTCTGTGTGCAAGTGTTGTGGGTGAGATCCCATCGGGGAGGCACACCAGACATCTGAGTGTGGGGGCCACAGGCCCCTACCAGACCACGAGCCCTCCTGTGTCCTCAGAGGGGGCCTCGGGACCTTCTCAGACCCTGCTTTCGGTTGCTCACCCGGATGTAACCCACCATCATAGCTAGGAGGTCATGACCTAGGCCACTGGTTCTCAATGCCCAAGCATCACCTGGGGACTGAGGAGAAGAGCACATTTAGGGTCCACAAAGCAGACCTGTTGAATCAGAAGCGCTGAGGTGGGCCCGTGATTATACGTTCACAAGCCCTCTTGTGATTCTGGCACAGGTTCAAGTTTTACTGGCCTAACCTTAATTTCTGAAGTTCCCACGGAGCTTGCTGTGTATCCCAGTAGCAGGAATTTGGATGCCTGAGGGCGGGGGTCTGTCCTACCCTTGGGAAAATCCTCCATAAAGTAGAAGAACACTGTTTCTTTACAGAACACAGGAGTCGAAAGCTGCACCGTAGCCATTTTCTAGATCCAGCTTAGAATCGCGCGCGTGACGCGACTGGCACACGTGGAACTGAAACCCCGCTCGGGGCTGCAGGCTTCTGTTGGATCTTGTACCTTTTACTCCTCTTTTGTTTTCTACTAAATCGTATCGGGCCAACCTCGGTGCCCCTTCCATTTTCCAGCTGTCCTCCTGGACTTTCTACCACGGATAAAAAGCAAAGAGCCAATGACTTCAGAGCAATAAGATGGTATTGAGGTCATTTCATCCAGTTCTCCCTTCAGCTCAGCCAAAAGAGCAAAGGCTCTGCCCAGGGTCCCACCGCTAGTCAGGGACAGGATTCAGACTGGATGCGGGCCGTCCCTGCAGCTGCCGTTTCAGAACTCATTCCACCGCCCCAGACTCTGGTCCCCTGATGGCTTCCTGTATTCAGTGTTGATTCCCATCTTCCTGTGATTTCTATTCTGCGGGCAACACATAGATACGGGGACTATCGGGAAAGGCAGTGGATGGAGATTTTGAAGACTCACCCTCAGCCTGTATCCCACCAGGGTTGGTGAGTTTCCTAAATGAGACTGGCTTCTGGGAGGGTCTTACCAGGTAGGAAATGAGATGGTCTCCCCCAGGGAAGACAGGACCTTATAGCAGGTAGACCCAGCCGCACGTGGAAGTTGTCGTCTCTAAGGGACAATGAGGTTGTCATCAGAAAAAATACAGTCCTCCTTCACCACAGGATGAAGATGGCAGAAGCCAAGAATCATGTATGATGGACAGAAAACAGAACGGGTCCTGGGGAAGAGAGAGTCTGGGAAGGAGATGGACGTGAGCAAATACAATCACGCTGTGATCCAAACTGTCTGCAAAAGATGTAGAAATTCCCAGATCTGAAAACATGGGGATTGGAACCTGCCTCTTAGATTATCTGGACTATCCCCAGTTTTTCCATTTACCTCTTGACTGAGTTACCTTATTTGCATCTTGGGGGCAGCCAATCACCAACCCCTAACAGGAGCCTCCAGTAGCCTGCATGGTTCTCTATTCTTCTGCTTCTTAGTGCTGGAATATCACACACTAAGTTCTTCCAAACAACAGCTTGTTGATGAAAATAGCCGGTGGCGCACAACTGTAATCCCAGCAGCTTGGGAGGCTGAGGCAGGAGGATGGTGAGTTCAAAGCCAGCCTCAGCAACTAGTGAGGCCCTAAGTAAGTAACTCAGTGAAATTCTGTTTCTAAATAAAATATAAAAGGACTGAGGATGAAGCTCAGTGGTTAAGCACACCTGGGTTCAATGCCCAGTACCAAAAATAGAAAGAAAGAAAAGAACAGAGCTCCAGGAAGATGGTAGCACTGACCCTGACAGCTCAGTGGACTTCAAGAAGGACGAAATGAGTGGTCTCATGTTCCCTCCCATGTTCCAAGCATCGGAGCTGTCCACCTGGGAATACCTGCAGAGGGGTGTGCTTGCATAACGAACAGGCTGTATCACACGTTGCTAATTACTAGAATAGATATTTGCATATTATGAATATGGTTAATGGGCATTCATAAACATTTGTCTCTGGCTTTTAATCTCAAATAGGTGGAGATGGTAGCAGCTCCCGCTGCAGACACAAATCTGAAAATCAAACAGCCCAATTAAAACTTAGATTTTTTTAAAAGCCATTCAGATGAAGCAAAATGAAATGAACTTTAAAGGGCTAAAGGATTCACATCTTCTAAGGGCCCCAAATGACAGGTAATTCAGGGGAAATCCTATTAATTAAAAACCACTGCTCTGTGAAACGGCTGCCTCTGCACCGGAGATGCTGACTGTGCCCGTGTGCGGTTCCTGGGTTGGATTCAGATAAGCATCAGCAGCAGAGGCCCGTCTGTTCAGGGAAGCCAGTTATTTCTGCTTCCTGAGATATTCAGGCCTCTGAAAGGTGAGCATCAGCTGCAACATAGATTTGTTTCTTGCTCGATTAAGAAAAATAATGCAGACGGGGAAGTTATGATAATAAAATGCTGAACTTTGAAGGGTTGTGTCAAATTCCTCCATTTTCTGACAGCTACTGAATTTACCTTTAACAAGGCAGTTGCTTCTGCTAGGGTTACGTGTGCCGGTGCATCCCAATTTCGAGACCTGGAGAAAATGGCTTTGCTGACTGTGACCTCTGAGGCAGGGCACACCCCACCAGTAGGAATCGCCCTGGGGAGTGGACGAGGTAACCTCTAGAGAGTGCTTAGCTGCTCTGTTCAGCAAGCCTCCATTTAACCATGACAGCTGCCCCACCCCCTTGGCCGCGAGCCTGGGGTTCCCCCGCCCAGGAGGGTTCTAAGGGATGGAAGGGAAGGAACCGGTGGAGGAAGGCCTGGAGGGGCTGAGGGTGAGGCGTGTGGAAAGTGCCGAGTGAGCCAGGTGAGATGCCCGAGCACAGAACTTGCTCTTAGGTGCAGGTGACCAATCCCAAACTCCATCCTGTCCCTTTAGAGCATCGATCTTTGCCCTCCTCTATCCAAAACGGTATCAGAGATCCATGGCCCCGGTCCAAGGCCTAACCAACACTCCAATTTCCATCTTCCTTTCCACTCTTGGTTGAACATTTTTGTTTGCTTGTTCTTTAATAGACCCACGCCAATCGATTTCCTTTTGGAAATAGACAAATGATCACAATATGCCCCAGGGACCAGGAGCAGGTCATGGGGTGTTAGCACAGTAGTGTTGATTGTGTGGGGCCACGACCCGCAGTCTCCTGGCCACACGCCACACGTGGCCATGTCTGGGGGTCCTGAGAGTGACGTCGTTTTTCTCTTTCCCTCTCTGACCAAGTTTCGTTGTTCAGCTGTGACCTCAAAACATTGCTGGTCCTCAGGCCGCCTGAGAGTCCACTCTGATACGTTCAGCATTAAAAAGGGAGGGCTTGGCGAGTGTCCAGCCAGAGGTGGGTGTGGCAAAAGGGAAGCTGCGCTGTTCTTCAGAAGCCGAGCCCAGGGGACCCGAGGGCGACCGTCAGAACACAGCAGAAGAGCTGGTGCTCTCCGGTGGCATGGGACATAGAGCCTCAGCTCCCTCAGCGGGTACCGTGCGCCTGTCGGGTGTGGGAGCCCAGTGTGGCCGTAACTGACTTGTCCAGGGCTGTGGTTCCATGTCTTGGTGACAGCCCCACCCTGGTGGCTTTGGGGGTGTGTACAAGCTGCTCAACCTTTGCCATTTTCTCACTTCCTGAGAGATTCTCAGGTTTCATTGGATTTGAACTTATCTTGAAGTCTCTTTAGAAGTATTTTTATATGCTATTGGGGGTTGGATAGGGTTTGTACTCCCCAAAGGTTTATGTCCTGGAAGCTTGGTCTCCAGAGTGGTCATGGTAAGAGCTGGTCATTAATCCCCTCAGAAGGGATTCATACTGGTCTTCTGGAGCAAGTTAGTGCTTACAAGAGCAAGCCTGAATCCCTCTCTGGCTTCCCGTCTCACCATGTGCTCTCTACTATACTATGTACTACATTGTGATGTTGCCAGGGGAACCAAACAGATGAGACCATCCAATCTTGGACTCTTAACCTCCAAAACTGTTAAATAAATAAGCCTCTTTTCTTTATGAAATACCCAGCCTCAGGCATTTTCTTATAGTGACAGAAAATAGTCTAATGCACATGTGATTCTTTATTTTTAGAACTTAGCCAGGAACACAATAAATTCTTTTTTAAAAAATTAAGTTATCAAACGATTGTTATGCACAGAGCAATGTGAAACCCTGGTTGGTTTTCTTCTAGAAATACTGTCAAAAGTAAAGGAGTCCCATTATTAGAAATGCCAAGACCAGGGGGCTGGGGATGTGGCTCAAGCGGTAGTGCGCTCGCCTGGCATGCGTGTGGCCCGGGTTCGATTCTCAGCACCACATACAAACAAAGATGTTGTGTCCGCCGATAACTAAAAAATAAATATTAAAAAATTCTCTCTCTCTCTCTCTCTCTCTCTCTCTCTCTCTCTCTCTCTCTCTCTCTCTCCCTCTCTCACTGTCTCTTTAAAAGAAAGAAAGAAAGAAAGAAAGAAATGCCAAGACCAGATATATGACTTGCCTGCAATCTGGGAATGTGAGGGGACAGTGTGAGAATCAAATAGATGTGTGTTTATGTGTTGATTCATGCCTTTATCTGTTTTCAACTGCTATAATAAAATATCTGAGACCAGCTAATTTATAAAGAATATCGATTTATTTGACTCATGGTTCTAGATGCTAAAATGTCCGAGCACATGGCTCTGGCACCTGGTGGGAGCCATCCTGCAGCATCGTAACATGGTGGAGGGCATCATGTAGAGAAACAGTGCAACTGTGCTAGCTCATGTCTTTCTTCCTTTTGGTCTAATGTCATCGTGGGAGTCCTACCCTCATGGGCTCCTCTAACAATAGTCACCTCACCAAGGTCCCATCTCCAAATACCATCCACATCTGACTTTGGGGATTAACTTCCCAAATCATGAATGTTAGAGGATCACATTCAGGCCATTGCAACGCGTTTAGAACGTGCTTAAAATAAACAAAAGTTCACTTTGCTCCCTCCCTTAAAAGAGCACCTCACACACTGCCTTTGCCATTGTGGCGGCTTGCAGCACTGCCGGCCTCATCGGGTGACAAGTCCCCCCAGCTGGTGTGCAGCCAGGCTAAGACCCCCGACGGCAGGGCACCCCAAGGTGTCTTGCTCTGGTTGGTAGGGTCTTCAGAGCAGTGCACACCATGAACATATAAAGATTAAGTTTCCCCGTCACCCTTGATATGATCTCCACGACAAGGGGTGCTCAATGCTGATGGTGTGTGTGCCCCTCCCTTTGCCCACCCACCCGTAGGACCACCCACTCTGAGAACACTCAAGGCTCGCCCTGCATCCTGGAGATTGATTGGTAGTTTACCTCAAAAGAAGAGATGAAGAGTGGAGCCAAGAAATCGCCTCCTTTTGTGGTCTTTTTTGAATCAGAAAGGCATCTGTGTTTTGGTAGAAAACAGTCTTAGGGAAAGTGCTGTGGCCTCGCCAACCAACTGGGGTTGTCCTCTGCGCCGTCACTGTGCAAGGGCAAAGGAAACACAGTCCCCTTCCCTAGGCTATTTCCAAAGGGTGTGCTAATAAATCACCAAGATGGCTCTTCTCTGAGAAGCCCAGTGTGTGGGTTTGTGAGCTCGAGAAAATGAACCACCCACCAGGAGCACAGAGTGACGTCGGGGAGCCCCGCAGTCCCCCCCAGGCTGACGTGGGTGTTTCCTTGGGGTTTGAAGACTAGAGCAATGAGGTGTGCCCCCACTGGGAGGGTTGAGGGGCCTGTGGGGACACGGAATCGGTGTCCTGCTGGTAATGGCTCCACTTGTACATCAGAAACGACAGAAATGTCTTAGCTGAGTTCTCCATTTTTCTTGACTATGAAATGGGAAAAGCAAATTTATTTCACAGACTCTCAGACTCTAAAGCAGGATCACACACTCAAGATCACCTATTTACAAATAGGGATAAGGGGACCGGTGGGCAGAGGGTAGGGCAAGTAACTCGCATGGACACCTGGAGCAGCCCTGGGCCCACAGCCTGCCTGCTTCATCACAAAAATCACTACCATGGATTATAAAAACATCCAGGGGCGTCTTTTGATGATAGGCCTATAATTGGCATTTAAAGAGCACCAGACCCGTGTTGGGGGACAGTCTTGGGAAGCCGACTTCAATGAGGACAATGAGGTCTTTAAGCACCAGGGCTCAGATGCCTTCAGACCCATGGGTGGAGCCCCCGGTGCATGCAGCGTGGGCCCTAGGACAGCTCCCCTGGTACAGTTCCTTATAGATGGCATTTGTTTTTTTCAATGAGTCCATCTGAAAACTTCTATTATAGAAAGAAATAACTCAGAGGTGCTGATAAGAATACAGTTTTTCTCGTCATCAGAAACAATAGGGTCTGAAGTTGCATTTCTCTTTTTCTCTCTTGGCTTTGATGGACTCACGGCTTCTGTTAGGAAGAATCCGAGGCACCCCGAGTGGGTGGGGCGTGGCCCCCACAGCCCCTCCCGTTGGGTTTTCTCCGCCCAGCAGGGTCTGGGGCAGGTGACTTCTCTAGCCCTCACACACCCAGGTGGAGGACCAAGGCTGGGTTGCTCACATTTTGCCTGGCTCCCAGCAGAGTGCTACTTAGTCTTCCATTTTCTTTACCATGAACGACCCCACTCCCCACCCCCAGGCAGGCACAGGGACACAGCCCGGCCCCTGGACATGGAAAACAATGAACAAGTAATTGTGGAATTAAAACTGCCCCCGGGGGGGAAAGCCCCCTTTAGTTCTGTTGTCTAAATCAACTCATTCTGGAAGCGTCCCATCTCCTCCCGTGATTGTCGCCAGGGCTGATTTCCGTGGTGACACTGTCTGCTCTTCCCTTGGTGGCTCAGAGGAAAAGCCCTTAAGAGAGAAAGAAAAATAATAATAATTAGGAAATCAAGCAGACTTACTATTACTGAAACGTTGCTCTTAGAAAGGTGACACTTTTTGGTGTTAAGTGGTTTTGAAACTACTAAGTACCTGTGCCTCTCTGTCTCTTTCAGAATGCTGGAAGATGACCTCAAGCTAAGTAGCGATGAAGAGGAGGGTGAGCAGGTAAGAGGCTCTTGTCTGTCGCCGTCCTGTGGGTGGGACAGGGCTGCTGCTCACCAGCCAGCTCTGCGGGACATGAGTTGGGTGGCAGAGACGGGATGGTGCTTCTCTAGAAGGTTCCATTGATCGTGAGCCTCTGTGCAGTTGGGCAAGTCTGTTGAAATACCTTGGCCTTAATTCCCCTTAAAACTTTAATTCTGTGATGTCCTGTGACAGGGAGTCCAGCAACGAGTATATTTTTACAAGGAAGCGGACCAGAATCAGGCTTCCCTGGGCAATGGAGCCCTTTTTTCTTCCTTTCTCCCTTCCTCTCCCCACCCCCACCACCTTTTCTTTTCCTTTTTTTTTTTTTTTCCTTTTCTTTTTTGGCAAAGCTAACCCAGCCTTCTAGAGATCAAACACGTGACCTTAAGCTCATCGGCATGCAGCAGGCAAGCCGTAACATTAAATATTGAGCAGCTTTATACAGATATTATTAACATTGAGAAGAAGCAAATGTGGAGGTGAGCTAAAATGATGAATAAAAAATGATCACGCGCAGTCCGGGCTGTTTGTCTTAAATGATAAATGTGCTTGAAATATTCTCCCTCGGTGTTGATTTATCAGCTTGAGACATCCGTCAGGGGGGTTATAAATACTCTTCTGATCAGTCAGTTAAGGTGAAAAAATATCCACTCAGCATTCATCACTTCTACCCTGCATTTCAGAAAACGCTGGTGTTGTAAAGCAAGTTTGAAAACACCGGAGCTAGATTTCCCTACACTTCTGTTTCCTTTTTCTCATCACCTGGATTGCGTGTTGTCAAGTTTGGACAAACAGGATGGGTGGAAAGACAATTCCAGGAGTTGTTTTTTTGTTTTTTGTTTTTTGTTTTTAATAAGTCATTTTTGCACGCAATACCAAATGCATATGCCATTCAACTGATTTTAATGTAGCAAACTTGATGCAGAGGTACCGTGGAGTGCTGCATGGGTGATTCACTGTCTAGATAACAATACAAATAATGCAGAGAGAGCAAGCAAGAAGGAGGAGAAATGAGAGGAAAGGAAAGTTTCCAGGTGTCTGAGCAGAATGTGGCCCCGGGGTCACCACTGTGGGGTCCCCTCCTTGCTGAGGGAAGCTGGGGCACCAGGGGTGTGAGATGGGCTCCGTAAATCTGGAGATCAGATTGGCAATCAGAGAACACCCCAGGGAGGGAAGGCTGGCAGGGGCAGGGAGGGGCACCGAAGGCTTTGCATTTGTGACAGATCAGTTCATTTATTTCTAGGTGTCTACACTAGGCAGTGAGACACCACAGCACTGCACTCTTAGCAGTTAGTTAACAAATCTTATTCCTAATTTTGGTTTCTCATCTGTCTGAATAAAAGCAGTGATTTGGGGTCTGGGGTCGTGGCTCGGTGGTAGAGCACTTGCCTGGCATGTATGAGGCACTGGGTTCGATTCTCAGCACCAAATATAAACCAATGAATAAAATAAAGGTTCATCAACAACTATAAAATACTTTTTTAAAAAAAATAGCAGATTGTTTCATCTCTTTGAGGCTCATATAAGCACAGTAGGGATTAAGTTCTGTCAAAAGCGTAAATTATGTATGTTTTGTATTAGAAAAAAAGATTCACAGACTGTTTGATCTAGCAAACTTTTCTTAATTGGAAATAATTCTGGAGCTATCTCCAGGAAATATTTCCAATGAAAACTCAATTTTAGGGGCTGGGGATGTGTCTCAAGCGGTATCGCGCTCGCCTGGCATGCGTGCAGCCCGGGTTCGATCCTCAGCAACACATACAAACAAAAGATGTTGTGCCCGCCGAAAACTAAAAAATAAATATTTTTTTAAAAATTCTCTCTCACTCTCTCTTTAAAAAAAAAAAAAGAAAGAAAGAAAGAAAGAAAACTCAATTTTAAAACACATGCATTATCAGTGGTGTGCTTATACATTTTCTCTAAAACAGTAAGAAGCTTTTGGCTATTGCTTTCCAATCTCCAGCCACTGATAATCTTGTGCTGTGAATATGCAAGTCAGGTCCTTGATTCTTGCTTATTTGATCCCTTCCTATTTTTGCAATGAAAGGAACTGACAGGATGAATTATTTGTCTGCAGTAATCCCTATCTCGTAATCAAGACCCCAGACGGTGGTTCTGTGTGTGTAGTTTAAGTTAATTCTTCAGCACTAATTCTATTAAGTTGTCCTACTTTGGCCTATAATTATTTCCTAGTCTAATCACAAAATTGTAATTCCCTACCTT
Organism: Callospermophilus lateralis; assembly: GCF_048772815.1. NCBI lineage: Eukaryota > Metazoa > Chordata > Mammalia > Rodentia > Sciuridae > Callospermophilus > Callospermophilus lateralis. Next base: position 97,895,256 of record NC_135318.1, on the reverse strand, counting down.
TAAAAAAGACTAATGATATGGAGTGTTGTTTTTTTCCCTCTCTCTTTCTCCAAGACCAAAGTAAGATTTTCCCCTGAAATAATGCAGCCTACATACTTATGCAGCACACATATGCACACTTCACTTCTCTGTCATCGCAAGATGACTAAATGCTTACCATAAGTGATTTTTCCAGGTGTAATCAGAATTTTTCCCCTACCCCAAAGTCTTTTGAAAACATACTGCTTACTTCCCTGCTCTGGTAAACATATATACAAAGATCCTTAACCTTATCTTCCATGACTGCTGGTTGTCCTTGTGAATGTCGGTCCAGCTGACCTGTAATAGCAGCTGTAATAAAGAGAGTCCCACAGGAGCTCCAAGCAGCTACACCTGTTTGTCCTCCTGCAAAGATCTGGGGACTCCTGGTGTGTTTGCATGCTCCCATCTGATGCTGCCTCTTCCCCAAGTGCCCCAGTGCTCTTGGAGATAAAGCAGACTGGGAATTGAAGCCATGTGGGCTTGGAAATGTTTAAAGCTTACAAATTTTATTTCCTTAATAGTTACATTGTTTCTTGGGTTTCTAATGAGCTAATTAATCAGTTGTAATCATGTGGGCTCTTCAAGTAATTACTCTGTGTCATTTAAATTGTCATGTGTACAGGTCTAGAGTTATTTAGAGCATTTCTTTATTATCCTTTCGATGCATACAGACCCGTAATACTAGCCCATTTTATTCCTGGTACTCATCATTTGTCTTTCTTCTTTTTTTCTTTTTCTGTTTTGGTCTGTCTTACTAGAGATTATCTATTTTTAAAATGGTTTTTGTTTCATTGATTTCCTCTGTGTAGATAGATTTTTTCAGTGTTTAATTTCAATGATTAATTATTTCCCTCCTTTTTCCAGTTGATCCATTTCATTGGGAAAGTGTAGATTTTATTTATGTGCATGTGTGTGGTGCTGGGGATTGAACACAGGGCCTCACATGTGCTAGGCAAGGGCTCTACCAGTAAGCTATATCCCTAGCCCTGAAACTTTGTGTTTTTTTTTTTAACTTAATCTAATCTAAGCTTTGATTATTGATTTGAAACATCCTCTTTTATAATGTAAGCATTTAGTGCTGCACATTTTACTCTCAGCACCACTGTGGCTTTATCCCACCAATGTGGACATGTTGTGTTTTTATTGCCATTTAGTTCAATGAAACAACTTCTTTGATTTGTGGATTATTTAGAAGTGTGTTATTCAATGTCCAGCTGTTTATAGAGAGCTGCTTTAATCTTACTTTTATTGATTTCTAGTTTGGTTCCATAATGGTCAGAGAACATACACTATATGACTTCAATTCACAAACTTGTTGAAGCTTTTTATGATTCAAATTTGGCTTATATCAGTGTGTTTTATGGGCACTTAGAAGAATGTGAACTCGGCTATTGTTGGGTGGAATGCTCTGTAAATATTGCATCCTATTTAATGTTGTTGAGTTTGATGTTATTGAGTTCTTATGTTTTCTGACTTTTTGTCTAGTTACTCTATCAATTGTTCAGAATAGTGTTGAAGTCTCTGGCTTTATTTGTGGATTTATTTCTCATTTCCATACTATCAGTTTTTGCTTTACATATTTTCCATCTCTGTTAGTTGGTGCATATAAATATATAGGGTTCTATATTTTGATAAATTGACTCTTTTATCATTATGTAGTGTTCCACCCTACCTCTGGTCATTTCTCTTTGCTCTTTGCTTTTTCTGGTTTCTGTATAGCTACTCCTTTTTGTTTCTTTTTGTTTTTGTTTTAATGATTGCATAGTGTGATTTTTCCATTCTTTTACTTTCAATCTGCCTATATTTTTATACTTGAAGTGAGTTTCTTATAGACAGCATGTGGTTAAGTCATATTTTCCTCAACTCTGCCAATTTCACTTTTAATTGGAGCATTTAGACCATTTACATTTAATGTAGTTATAGATATGTTAAGGCTCAAGTCTGCCCCCCTGCCTTTTTTGGTATATTCTTTGTTTTTTCGGTTTTTTTTCTTTTTGCTGTTTTTCTGTGAGTTTCCTGAACATTTTGAGGAATATGATTTCATCTTCTCTGTAATGTTTTTGTGTATATCTCTTTGTGTCCTTATTTGGCGGCTTGTCTAGGTATCATATTCTATAGACATAACTTAGATCAGTACCTGGTGCTGTCATTTCCTGTTGGTCTTCCTCAATGTCCTGTAATTACCTCCATCTCAGATTTTATAATAGCAGATACCAAGAGATCTAGTTTTCTATCTTCTCAACTTTGTGGGTGAAAAACTTGAGTCTTATTCTGTATCTTGTTCCTCCTTATCTCTCTAGAGCATACCATGGATGACTGGCTTCCAACAGGATAGATGAATCTTTCCAATACGGCATCCACACGACTGCTTTTATCTCCCTACATCCTTACCCATCTCCCCGCTGTACAAAAGGACACTGTCCTGCTCCTCCCCAAAGGCCATCCCATTTCCTCTTGTAATGTTATCTGGGGACTTGTTCTTGTGCTTTCTTACTTCCTGCCTCTCCACCAGAACTGCTCCTCCGGAACCACCAGTGACCTCCATGGAGCCAAATGAATTGGGTTCTTCTCAGTCCCTTGACTTTCCCAGAAGTCTGAGCGTGGAACACTCTTGCTCACTCCTCTTCTGAAGAGGAACCAACACCACACTCTGCTGGTCTGTTTCCTGCCCCCCTGGCTGTTTCTTCCCAGGATGCTTTGCTGGCTGCACGGTCTCTTCCCAGCGTTGAATGTTAAAGCCTTGTAATATTTATTCCCGACTTCTCTGTTTCTACTCTTTCTTGGTGAGCTCATTCCTTCCCATGACCTTCAATTTTTATGTACTGGCAATCTTTAAAGTTATAGCCTCAGCTCAGAGTTCTCTCCTGAACCTCAGACTTCCTTGACTTTTCCACTGGAATGTCTCACAAGCGTTTCAAATCTGTGCCCAACAGAGCTTCTGGTCTTTGCCACCCCACTCTGTGCAGACGCACAAATATGTTCCTCTTGAGATCATTCCTGTGTCTAAAACCGGCATGGCCGGATGCCCAACAAGTCAAGCCTAGAAATCCAGGACCCATCCTTGATGACTCCCTGTTTCTCACTCAAACATTCATTTAATCCTTAAAACCTCTAAATTCAGCCTCCAAAATTAAATATTAGTTTACTCACCTCTTTCCATCCTGGCTGGTCCAAACCAGTCTAATATAAACTACTATTTTGCTGATCCCCACCCTCTATAATACAATCTTCCATCTCTTAAATGGGTTTCCCATTCCACCAGGGGTAAAACCCAGAGCTCATAGTGTGACCGACACTGCTTTGCAGGGTCTGGCTTTGTCCCCTTGTTGAACTCATTCATGGCATTTCAGTCCCCTGAACCTTATTTGGGCCCTTCAGCAAACCAAGCTCAGGTGTTGCGGCCTCTACCGGCCTCTGCCTCCTCCGTTTTTGCCTAACACCTACTCATCTTCAGTGTGACCGCTTCCTCAGCGAAATCTTGCCCCGATCTAAATCGACCCCTGGTTTGTCCTTCTCCCCGTAACCTTGATCTTTATCCTAGCTCTCACATAATTTTAGTTATATATTGTATGCTTCTGTTTTTAAATGTCTCTCTCTACCAACTAAACTGGAAGTTTCCTGAGGGAAGAGATGGTGCTTGGCACAGCAGAGACGCTACATGTTGACGGATGTGTGAATAAGGGTTGTGTTATATGGGGCATATTTTCTGTTGTCGGGAGTCCAGTATCAAGGATAACCTCTGCCATTTCTTTATTTCGTTTACTGAACACTCTGATTTTTTTTTTCTAATTAGTCCTCCATAAACATCAAAATTGTTGATAGAAGGCTGGGGCTGGGGCTTAGTGGTAGAGCGCTTGCCTCACCTGGGCGAGGCACTGGGTTCAATTCTCAGCACTGCATAGAAAGAAAGAAAGAAAGAAAAAAAGAAAGAAAGAAAGAAAAGAAAAGAAAAGTCCATTGATGACTAGAAACAATTTTTTTGAAAAAAGTATTGACAGGCTGAGGATGTGGCTCAAGTGGTAGCGCACTGGCCTAGCATGCGTGAGGCCCTGGGTTCGATTCTCAGCACCACATAAAAATAAAATAAAGATATTGTGTCCACCTAAAACTAAAAAATAAATATTTTTTTAAAAAGTATTGACAGAATTAACAAAAATATAAGACCCAAGATCATAAGCCAGCTGTAAACGAATGCACAAACAGCCGAGAGAAAAGCCTCTGTCCAACCTCCAGGGCCTCCAGTGTCAGTAGCCACTTCTTTCACATCTTTGCATCAAGCCATATGGAGGTTCACGTTTTGATAAGTTATGTCAAGTGGGAACCTCCAAAACCAAGAAAGTGGGTGTCCCTTCCAAGGACAATGGAATTTTGGCTGTGGTCTCTACATCTGGGGCTGTGCCAATGTTTGCTTGGAAAGTTTGAAGATATGATTAAAATGGAACGGTCATCTCCTGGCTGCCCCTACAGGTCTTACCCTTGATGGGCTTCAAATTGGAAATAACCCCAAAGAGTGGAGAACAAGTGTCCCTCCTTGGACAAATGAAGAGCATGTGAATCATGGAGCAGATTTGTTGGATCTCTTCTTAAGTTGGCCATTCCCAAGGCTGAGGGTTCTGTAGAAGAATGGAAAGGAATTAGAAGGCTTAGGACAAAATGATTCCTGAAGTCATTTGGCCTTAAAGGGAATTTTTAATGGGGCTTTGAAAGGGAGAGAGGAATTGGACGGCATGGCTTGCCTTTGGGTAGAAACCAAGAGCTCTGCCTCTCTGGGGAAGGAAGGCTTGGGAGGTGAGACAGAGAGTATCTAGATGGAAGGGTTATGGCTGAGACCTGAGGAAAGGAGCGCATGATGAACACTTTCAGCCAGCAGCAGCCGAGACAGTGTCAATGGCAGACAGCATTTCCGAGGTGACAAATACATAGCTCCGGAGAGGAAGGGAACAGGGATCCAAATTGAACGGCTCTCCACATGCCTACAGCTTCTTGGTAATTACATTACCCGCACATACTGGGCAGTCTTTTCATTTTAATTATATAAATGCATTTTTCTCTTTTAAATGAGCGTGGTTTATCCGCTTAGACTGACTATTTTAATTTTGCAGGCAACGATCTTTAGATATAATCTGTAGAGGGAAATTTCCCTGTTGGCCTAATTTACTTCTTGCACAACGAAAGAAAGTTACCTTTTAATCCCCAATCAATATTTGTAGAGCACGCAATTAATTTAATAGATAGCTAGGTCATTAACATAAATCTGCAAGCTAAAGAGCCAATTATTTTCTTATTTATAATGCATAGAGTAATAATCACGTTTGTCAGGGAAAATCTAAAGTCTCACTGCATCGAGATGTCAAGATTGTAGGTGAGGCTGCTCTGAGCCCAGAATTGCAGTTCTTACTCCATTTTGTAGCCTTTGGTTTCTGACGCTGTGGCACAAGAAATGTGTCCTCAATTCTCTGCTCTTTACCCCAGAGGTCATATCAGTTTGGGGTATGCTAGCACATTAAAAGCAATCACTGGGGCTGGGGCTCAGTGGCAGAGCACTTGCCTAGCATGTGTGAGGCACAGGGTTCGATTCTCAGCACCACATATAAATAAATAAAAAATAAACGTCCGTCAACAGCTAAAAAAAAAAATATTTTTTATAAAAAGCCATCAACAACTATAAAGGGACATCTTCGTTGATCCCTTGTTCCTTTTTAATATGACAAATGCATAACAAAAAGCAGAATTTTTTTAAAAAGAACCTCTGGCACCATTGTCGGTGCATGTCCATCAGTGACCAAATGAATCCCCTGAATGAAATGCAGACATGGAATAAAAACGCAGGAGGTTTATGCGCCCAGCTCTGCCTCCTTAGGTGCATTTTTCTTCTCAGGATCAGCTTGGTTGATGCTGAAGTTCTTGGCCTGTGAAAATTTATTACCCCCAGAGTCAATCTGCATTCAGGCAGCCAAGTCTGAATAAATAGAGTCATTGTGCTTGTCTGGGATTTGTGGCCAGAGTTCATCCAGTCAGCGTGACATTCACATCCCAGGAGATTCATCAAAGCCAACACCCTGGTATGTGCTCTTGAATCCTGCCAAAATTGTGTAGAATTATATAAACAGGAGTTGAAGCAATAATCAGGACCAGGTTTGGGGGGCAAGGCTCCAAAATCAAGTTTCTCCTCCATGAAAAATGAACTGTATTGTTATTTGTGGCCAAACAAGAGCTAGACAGGTTTTAACATAAATCATTCTGAGAATAGTCTTAAATACCTAGTAAGCATCAAACATCCATGCAAGATGCTGGCTTGTTGGTCTGGATGAATTACACATTAGTAATATTTGTTACAATGATTTAACCTCAAAATACATAAGTAAGTTTCCAATGCCTGGAAATGCCTGGCCTTAAAGGGCTATGCAAACATGTACATAGGATCATACTAGTCCTAATAGCGTCATAAGGGGGAAGGTGTTTAAGCTTTTATTTTTAGTCTTGAATTGATTAACCTGAGCTAAATTATCCAATTTGATCACATTGATGAACTGGTTTCTTTTTTAATATGGAAATAAAACAACAACTATAGTTGAAGGCGACAGCTTATCAGGTCATTGTTGTATCTATGTATGAAGTAACCATAAATAAAATTTTACTGTCACTGGAAGCAGATGAAAATTTCCTTTATTATATCACGCTACTGTGTACAAACATTTGCAAAAAGCACAAGCATATTGTGGCTACACAGGAAAAAACAAACCCATAATTGCTTTTTTTTCTTTTTCATGTTAATCAACTGCAATTTCCAAAATGGAAATGGTCAGCCAACTTAAATGTCACCAAGACAGAGAGAGGCACAAAAGCCTCCAACACTATTTGCTAAAATGTTTTTTTAAGCTATCTTCTTCGGGATCCAATTGATATTTATGCCAGTTGAGTTGTTGTGCAGCCCACCTGGGCCATGGGATGTACCTAATTTCAATTCAGGGACCCTCAGTGGAAATCTGCAAAATGAGAAAATCATATAAACGTTTTAAAAGATGATCCATTAAATTGGGGCAAACATAAAACACACACAAAAAAAATGGGGAATAGTGGCCTTTGTTGCAGAATTCATAGAAGGAGCTACATTTTTTAAACAAAGCGAAGTTCTTGTTATGGGCAGATATCAACACCAACTGCCCAGACTCTCCATTGAGGGAGCAGGCCAAGGGCCCCACACGGACATGATGGGCTCACGCCTCCTCTGCACACCTTCTGACAGGGCTGCTGGTTAGCAGAGGAAGGGGATTCTGCCTCCAGAGCACACTTCTGCTCAGCTCAGAGGAATGGCCCTTTTGTCCCACGACTTCAATGTGTTTTGTTCTTCGATAGCTTATTTGGAATTGTCACAGTTCATGAGTAGTGGCTCCTTGGAATACTTGGTATCACTCCTCCCCAGGCTAGGGTGGTGTCAGGCAGTAAAGAATTGACCTACACTTGTCCACGTGTTTGGTACAGATTACCATTGGAAAGCTTCATTTTGATTCTTCTAAATTTTCTCCAAGTGGAGCTGGTTATCTCATGAATATAGCCTTTCTCAGGAGACTCTCTCGGCATGTTACTTCTACATAAGAAAAAAAAAAAAAAAAAAAAAATATATATATATATATATATATATATATATTATCTTTGGTCATCCGGGCCCTTGGCACTTGTAGTTCTATCCCAATCACATCTGTAGCCTTCAGGCTGTGCTGAGTGAAACAAGACCATCTTTAAGAAGCAGATCAGACAGGTGCTGAAATGTCAGGCCACCAGATGTGGTCATCTCCAGGGTGCGGATTAGCCAGAACATCTCTCTTGGAGGTCTGATTCAGCAGTAGATCTCCAGGTACCTCTCCCTTCAACCTTGACTTCCAAGTCCAGAGCAGTTCAAAGAAAATTGTGCGATTATGATGCATTCCATGCAAAACTCTCTCCCAACCTGCAAAACTGTGTTTCACTTGAGAGAAAGAAATTCTCACAGCAGCAACATGCTCAAAATTGGTTCTCCGTTCTCTTTTATGACTGGCTTGAAAATTAAGAAAATCTTTCCTAGCCATTACAAACCTATTTTTACCTTCAAATATTACTATTTTGTCTGAGGAAAGAAAAGGTTTCGATAAAATGTAAAGCCAGACTTAGATTTGGGTTCTGCAAGCACAGGTTGTATTTAAAAAAAAAAAAAAAAAGATACAAAACCACCAAAGCATTTACGTCACTTTTGTCTGGTCTTTGTACAAAAACAAAGTCACACCTGTGTTCCACAATGTAGGCCCTAGTTGCCTTCATTGTCATCCACCATCCACCAAGGCCAGTGGAAAGTGACGGGGATGCCATCTTACTGAGGGAGCAAAAGGACTTAAAAAAAAAATTCAGAAAGGCATTTGTCAAACAGAACAAAGTGGGGAATGAGTGACCCTGATATCACCTGTAGGACCAGAGACGAGTCCAAAATTGATCTCCTAAAAGCAGATAATAGAATAGTGGACACCAGAACCTGGCAGGAGGGGACGTAAGGTGGGAAATGGAGAAGAGATGACCAGCAGATGCAGGTGCAGCTGAACAGGAGGAGTAACTTCTAATGTTCTCGAACACAGCCGGGTAGCTAGGAGAGACAACACTTAATTGCATATTTCAAAATTGCTAATCGAGAAGATTTTCAGTGGTCCCAACACTAAGACGTAATAAACGTTTGAAGCAGTAGAAACCCTTGTTGCCTGATCTCATCATTGTACATTGTACACACGTGTTGAAATATCACACTGTACCCCACAATTTGTGCACAGTTGTTATGTCAATCAAATTTTCTAAATATCTCCTAAGATGAGAGTCCCTAATGGACCATCATCATTTTGGCCTTGCTCAAGGTCTGGCTGCATTAAAATTGCCCTGCAAGATGCTTCAGATGCCCAAAGCCCGAATGATCAGGCCACAGAGCCACGGTGGAGCCTGCAGGACCGAGCAGAGCCTGAATAACTAGCTTCCCGGGCTGGCTAAGAAGCTGCTGGCATCATCCCGAGGCCCAGTCACTGCGTTAAATCCCGCTGAGACTGGAACTGTTGGAAAAGACCTGTCAGGAGATTCTTTTTTGTTTTTTTGTGGTTTTTTTTTTTTTTAATATCTTTCTTTCTTTCTTTCTTTCTTTCTTTCTTTCTTTCTTTATTTATTTATTTATATGTGATACTAAGGATCAAACCCAGTGCCTCACACATGCCAGGCAAGCGCTCTACCACTGAGCCCCAGCACCAGCCCCCATCAGGCATTGCTTAATAGAACTTGGCACTTATTACCTGTGATTTGCTTTTCATTTCTTTGACTAAAAGTGTATATCAGAGACTTCTAGGACATAGACGTGTCCATTCCAGTGAGACCTGGAGGCCAGGGGGCCATCCAGAAGGTAAATCAGCACCTGACTTTGACCAGCAGTCCAGCGTCATCGTCCAAGCCCCAAATTTAACCTTGACTCCTAAGAACTGGGAATTGAGATGCGCACAATGCTTTCGGGTGTCTCCTAGAAGCTCAGCGGGCAGTAGGTATGGCGGCCACTCTTGCGTGGGTGCTGTCACTTTGAAGATGTCGACGTGTGCACAAGCACACATGCGTGGTGCTCTCTCCCCGTCCTCCTCCACAGGGGCACAGCTGCCTGGCCAGTGTCTCCCCCAGAGTTCAGAGGCGCCTGCCACCCTCATGAGAGCCCCTCACACAATTCCTGGGCCAGCTGGGCAGGCACGCTTCTGCCTGCGTGGCCAGGCAAAGCCTCACGGTGTCCGCTCCTGCCCAGACCCACCCCAGGCGGGCTCTTCCTTCCGTACGTAGTCCTGACCTGGTGGGCCTGGAAGAGGAAAGGACTCTGCTCCTGCCTGTGACCCTCTGAGGACAAGAGATTAGTCTCAGCAACCTCAAACCCTCCCCTGCCCTGGCAGGCCCCTGGGGGATGACTCCTGCACTTCCTCCTCCTAGGAAGCTCTCCCTGGCGTCTGTTAGCATCCACCCTGTGCCCCTCAGTCCTCTGCTGAGACTGGCAGGACTCAGAATGCGGCTGGGCCCCTTGGCTTCCCACCCACAGCCGCAGGGTGCACGGTGAGGCCCTCCCAGGTGGGATTCCATTCCCCACCGGCTTTTGCCCTCAAGAGAATAGATGAAAAGTCTGTCTGCATGTGGTGACAACTTTTAGTCCCTTCTCTTCTCAGGTGGTTGATCTTTCCTGGTTATTTGATGGGATTTCTAAGGGAAAAAGTTCAAGACAATTGCATTTCTTTTTTATTACCTTACTTTTTGGTGCATGTTATTTATACAGAGTAGCAGGTTGCTTTCACTGTGGCATAGGTACACACACACATGATATCATCTGATCGATTTCACTCCCCAGTATCTCCCCTCCTCCCTCCCCTGGACCCTTCCCCTACACCAGTGCTTTCATGAGATCCCCTCCCTCCCTCCCTCCCTCCCCCCCTCCTTCCTTCCTTCCTTCCTTCCTTCCTTCCTTCCTTCCTTCCTTCCTTCCTTCCTTCCGGCTCTTTGTCTACGTGTGGCTTATTTCACCTAACATGATGCTCTCCATTTTTCTGCAACTGGCATGATTTTGTTATGTCTGCCTAGCACCCTGTTGTGTGCATTACCACACTGCGAGCCACCAGGGCCATTCTGAGATAGTTTGTTTTCCTGTTTGCTGGAACATGCTGTGAGATTTAGACCAGATCACGTATCTTTACTGGTGAGGGCTTTACCTCTTGCTTGCTGTTCTTGTTCAAGTTCAGACTTGCATTTATTAATAGATCTCACTGCCTAATATCCTTCCACATCTACGATCACATTTTAAGTTTCATTAGCTTCACTTTTATGCCACTGATTTTCATTTGAGTCTAGTTGATGGGTCTCTTATGCTTCCATTCATTGTGGTTCAACCCATTTAGTAGTATTTGCAAGACGGGAAAAATATTACACCTCTTTGTTGTTGTTTTGTCCCCCCTCAGTAATTATAGGTATTTTGCATCTTCAGATACCTAGAAATGCTATCTAGGAAGCATTTTGTTCAATAGTCTTTGACCTCATCCTGTTCTCTACAGGGGCCAGGCAGTCAGGGTTGACAATATCATTTATCATCTGAATAACAACTTTTTTTTTTTTTTTTTTTTTTTTTTTGGTACTGGAGATAGAACCCAGGAGCACTTAAACACTGAGCCACATCCCCACTCCTTTTTATCTTGAGACAGGGTCTTGCTAAGTTGATGAGGCTGGCTTTGAACTCCCACTTCTCCTGCCTCAGCCTCCCAAGCCTCTGGGATTACAGATGTGCACCACTGCACCCTAAAATAAGAACATTTTTGAGGGTAAAGGGGGATAAAAAACAGATAAGAGTCAGAAACAGGCGGGGGAAATCTGGCTTTTGGGGGCGCCCCGGGTGGGCTATATAGTTGCTCTCATAAAGACTGCTTTCTGCAAACATTAGTAGCTGTTTATACAAACCATATTGAGTAAGAACACAATGAGAAGGCAGAATTTCAGGCGCTGAAGACCTTGTCGATAAAGAAAGAAACCAGCTGAACGGGGTCAGCAGGGGCCAGCTCACTTAGGTTCTTGGTGACTTGATAAGTCAAGCCAACACTTGCACAATTTTCTGGCTCTTTCCAACTGCTCCTCCCTCTATTTACATCCAGCCAATACTGTGAGTTCCAGTCCACCCTTTTATTAAGCATTCCTTGAACTCTCAGCATTCTCTACTCTTCTTCCTGTGAATTGAGTCTACGATGTATGTTAGCACTGGTCCTCGGGGGGAACCTGTCATCTGCTTTGGAAAGATTTTTGTTTTGGTCCCAAGTTCCTAATAAGATCACTGAAGGGAGAGATCCGAGTTCATGCTTCCTCCACCAGAGAGAGCTTCTTCCCCACTGTTGACACGGCAGGACAGGGATAACAAAGACTATTATTTGCCACTATCTCCCATCTATGGGTTGATTGGTTGGAATATAGTTTTTTTCATAACTGTGTATTCTTCCTCTGTTTTACCTTCATTAAAAACTCACCTCTGAAGAAAGCTTGGCCAGCTCCCCACGTTGTTTAAATCTGTTGATGGTTACTAGGAATCTGAGAGTTTATTGAGCACTTATTATGCCCTCTGGGGAAGACTGCTTAGGGCTTGGAGTTGCCTAGGGAGCATTATCTCATAAGTTGGCTCCTGTCACCAACTCATGTGGTCACCTTATCTGGGGTCAGCTTGTCAGTGAAGATGTTAACATGTCTGATCTGAGAGGGGTCGACAGAGGCATCCTTGCTTTTGTTGAGCATCGCCAGGACATGCTCCCTCACTGGGGATACTACCTGTGACATCACTTTTCCATCCTCTGTCCCAACGCCTGTGCCTCTGCTAGGCCTTGGAGGCGATTTCCCTTACAGTCAGGAGAAAGGGAGAGTGTAGGGACAATTTGAACAGGTGACCCAGGGGCTGTCCCCGGCCCACCATGACTCACATCAGACTCCTTTCAGCAGTCGGGGCTCCATAAGGGCCTGGGAGATGTAAGGCATTGAGGACCCAGAAAACAATGTCCCCAGGTGTGACGCTCTGACATGCTGAGCTCCTCAAATAAAAGGAAAGGAGAGGCCCAGAAACCTGAGTATCCGGGGCTCCGTGACCTTCCCTGGGTTCCTCCCCAAGTGCAGGGAGCAGCTGTCTTTGAAGTTCTCTTATCTGACAGAAGGAACTTCTCCCAAAAGAAATGCAACTGTCCTAGCACCTGGATATTGAAAAGGTGCCAAAACACACACGCTGGAGTTGGGCCTGGTGGTGCAAGCCTGTAATCCCAGCAGGTCAGGAGGCCGAGGCAGGAGGATTGGAAGTTCGAAGCCAGCCTCAGCAACTTAGCAAGACCCTACCTCAAAATAAAAAAAAATAAAAAGGGCTGGGGATGTGATTCAGTGCTTAAGTGCCCCTGGGTTCAATCCCTGGTACAAAAACACAAAAGCTCTAAGCAAAAAATAAAAACAAAAAAACATACATTGGAGAAAAGACAGTCTCTTTAACAAACGGTGCTGGGAATACTGGATTTCCGTGTGTAGAAGAATGAAACTAGATCCTCTGTCTCCCCACACAGAAGTCAACTCAAGATGGATCAGAGATCTAGGCATAAGACCAGGAACTTTGCAACTGTTAGAAGAAAACATGAGGGAAGCACTCCAACATATAGGCCCAGGCAACGGTTTCCTCAACAGGACTCCTCGAGCTTGGGAACCAATAAGGGGGCCATCCCAGGTGGCCCACGGTCTATGAAGGTTTGACTGGCAACGTTTTGACTTAAGACAGTATGAAAGCTCTGTGCACAGAGGAGAAAGTGGACTTCAGATTTTGAACGTTAATCTTTTCCCAGACTAATTCTCTGTGGTTCCCATCCTCTCTCAGGATGCTGGACAGCACATTGCCATGAGTCACGGCTCCTATGCCGTCACTAGGGGACACATCCAGGACTCTAGGACTCTTCAGTACCCTGTACCACTAAGTAACCATGGTCCTCAGGTCAGGTATATGAAATGCATGATTTTGCGGGTGGTGGTACTGGGGATTGAGCTCAGGGGCACGTGACCACTGAGCCACATCCCTGGCCCTATTTGATTTGTATTTAGAGAGAGAGTCTCCCTGAGTTGCTTAGCACCTCGCTGACTTTGAACTCGCCATCCTCCTGCCTCAGCCTCCCAAGTCCCTGGGATGACGGGGATGTGCCACTGTGCCCAGCTGAAAGGCACTTTTGACTTAGGATATTTTCAACTTCAGACATAACCCCAAGGTCAGTTGAGGAACATCTGGAAGTTGAATGGGGCCCGGAGACACCATCCCATCACAGGTGAGCCAGGATTCAGAGAGTGGACCTGGTACTGTCGAGAGTAAGAGTGGAAGTTCCCCCCATCTGCCATTGGTAAAAAGACACATTCCAACCAGTTGAATCCTAGCTCTTCTTTTAGAGCAGTCACGAAACGTAGCTCCAGAAATTTCAAACCATTTTATCATTTTTATGTGTTTTGTTTTTACTTAGTTGGCATTTAATAGCTTTAATCTCATGTTTCCAGCTACCTCCTCACCCTCTGCACTGAACATCCATCCCATAGGCAGTTTGAACTTCACCATTCAAACGTAACTCCACCATTGCCCCCTGCTCCAGTTCTACTAGCCCCACCCAGCTCCATTAGCATTCTCCATCTGTACCAGGAGCTCCAGCCGGAAAGCTGGGGCTCATTCCTGATGCCTCCCCCAGCCTGCCACGTCCAATCAGTGACCAGTTCCCTCCACTAAACCTGCATAGGGTGACTCGAGCTCTCTCCATCTACAAAGCTATCATGTAGATCTCTTGCCCAGATCACTGCCATAACCTCAGACTTGGCCATTCACCACAAAGAAGCCAGAGTGGTATTTGAAAAATGTAAGCCATTTCATCTCATTCCCTACATTTTTTAATGATAGAGTCATAGGAAGTTGCATAGGATATACAAGCATGCTTTACCCAGCTCCCCCTATCCTAAACCTTTTCATGACTCCTATTGTCCTGTTGATAATATCCACTATCCTGTATTTGGCCTCCAAAAGTCCTTAAAACTGTCCCCACAGCTTGCTGAGCGGCACCACCGTGACCTCTCACAATTCTGCAGCTGAGCCAGGGTCTCCTAATACTGCTTCCAGCTTCTGCTAACCAAAACCCTTCCTTTTCCACCCACCTCCATTTCTCTAGTCCCAGGAACCCTTTTTAGCTTCCAGATCTCGGCCTTGTTATTCCTTCCATAGTGGGCCTTCCTCAACCATTGATTCCTCCAGCATTCAGGATCTTGGCATCCTGGACTCTTTCTGCCAGAGCCTTTGTAGTCTATACTGTTTGTGTCTGACCCACCCAGCTCCCAACTTTTCACATTTGTGTCACCTCTAGACTTTATGTGCAGTATGACCAAAACTTTGTCTGTTTAGGCTGTCACCACCAAGCCCACTGCCTGCACATAGTAGGTAGTTCCAACTGAATTTTATAGCTCTCCAGGTGTTAGTTCTATTTCCATCAGGAAAGAAGTCAGGCCAGGCGCAGTGGCACACTTCTGTAATCCCAGCAGCTGGGGAGGGTGAGGCAAGAGGATCACGAGTTCAAAGCCAGCCTCAGCAATTTAGCAAGGCCTTAAGCAACTCAGCCAGATCCTGTCTCTAAATAAAAAATACAAAAAAGGGTTGTGGAAGAGGCTCAGTGTTCAAGTGCCTCTAGGTTCAATCCCCCATACTAAAAAGAAAGAAAGAAAGAAGTCAGCTCACTCTGGAAAGTCTCTGAATTTCAGCCTCTTTCTTTGTTTTCCTCCCCACTCCAATATCCATGAACTTGTTCTGTGCTCAACCCAGTTACAACAAGGCCATTTAATTTCCTCTTTGATTTGCCTTCCGTAACAGATTGTGACTTGTAATTCATTGAGCACACATGGAATCCTGAATATCTACTGATTACGTCCTCAGAGCACCAAACTCATGGGAATAAGGACAGAGAAAAGATGTCATCTGTTGAGGAGAGCCTAGAAAATGACTGTTTTTGGCGGAAAACTTGTTTTGTCTCGTAGACTTGATCTTCACAGTCATTCATGAATGAGTGATGAACTCGGGGTAGATCGTGAAATATTCTCTTAACCCTCTCAACCAGATTTGCTGAGGACTGAATAAAAAGAAAGTTACCAGAAGAGATGATGAAAGATCTCAAAAGAAAAAAATACGGTCGCTGTAACATACAACTCTTGAAGGAATGAAATTGGGCAATTCATCTAGTTTACAATCAGTAGTTTTTCTGGCTTTAATCTGGAGTCACCTAAGTAATTTTCTTCTTGGCTTTTTAATTTCAATGTTTACTTCTTATATTATTTTCCAACAGTAAATAAAAACTGAGGGCAAAAGCTGAGGTTCTTTTTTAACGAGAAGGAGCTGGGAAAAAAAGATCTTGGCTTTGGTATATAGCATACAGTTTTAATCTAATGTTAGCAGCTTTGTTTTTTCCTCTCAAGGAATGGTTTAAAACATTTTACATATGCTCATCTCCTTTCTTAAGGGGTGATGAGCTGTCCTCAGTAAAGTTTTTAATGATGTAGAATAACTGGCAATTAAGTAGCACACTCAAAATAGGGCATTAAAAATAGCGATGCTGGCAATCGATGGCGCTAAGTACCACCGTGGTGAGACAGATGAGAGCGGAGAAACTCCCAGACGTCAGTGCTCAGTGACTGGTGGGAGGCCAGGTCTCTGCGCCCAGAAGGACCTGCTGGTCCCAGCAGGCAGGCTTCCTGCCCAGCTTGGGTCCCACAGTGGCCAACATGGGTCCTGCGGAGTTGTTCCCAGCTGTTAGCACCGCCCCCAGGTGGTGCATTGATTCATAGGCCCCTCCAGAGGTGGTGGAGTGCAGAGTTTCTTACTTTTTGTTTGGTTTGCTTTTGCTTTTTCAGTGACTTTCTAACAGGTACACGTCAACATGTGGTACTTCCCTAACCTAAAAGTCAGTGGGGAGAGTTTGAGGAGGAGGAGCAGATGGTCCAAAACTTGCCAGCCCTGGTCTATTTCCGTGGCTAGGGGAACATTCAGGGGCCTTGCTGGAGGCTTCTACTGAAGTTGTAGTCACATCTCTTAAGATTTCTCTTCTTCCAAGAAGAGCCCACCTCCTGTGCCTCCAGCGGAGACAATGTTAAGAGATCCTGCTAATAATACATTCCACCTTTCTTTGGGGGAGTTGGAATACTTCTTGCATATTCAGCCCAGCAGTCAGAAGTAGAGAGTTAAGTTGTTGTTGTTGTTGTTGTTGTTGTTTGTTTGTCTTTTCCCAAGCATCCCAGCCAAAAGTGAAAGCTGTCTTGCTGAGCAAGAAGAGAGCCCTTTAGGGGCTGGGATTGTGGCTCAGCGTTAGAGCACTTGCCTGGCACAGGAGGAACCCGGGTTTGATCCTCAGCACCACATAAAAATAAAGGCATTGTGTTGTGTCCATCTACACCTAAAAAAAATAAATATTTTTAAAAAAAGAAGAAGAAGTAGAGAGCCCTTTAGCAGATGACCCTGCAAACACTGATGACCGCCTGTCATCTGCTGGGTGCTTTTGGGGCGCGTGCTGCTGTCCTGGCCTTGGGGGAGCTCAGGCCAGGAGTTGGGTCCTCTGAGATCCTGTACCCAGCTCCTTGGCTTCTCCTTTCTCTCTCTCTCCCTTGCCTCAGGTGTCCTCATCAAGATCTGGGCACGACTCCATTACTTCAAAGTCATGCTGTGACCCTGGCATGCCAGGACACTGGGGCCTTAGTTGATTGGGATCAAGGGAACCCACTGATCCTTCCATTGTCCAGAGTAGACTGGATATCACATGGCGGGATCCCGCATCCCCCCGGAGAAGGCAAAGGCAGACTGCAGTCACAGGTGGGCTGCGTCACTGGTTGTGAGGCCACACTCCAGACCCATAATAAATGAGTGGTGAGACCTGTCCTGGAATTTAAGACTCAACCCCCAGTCCACACGTTTGCTGTTCCTCTTAATTTCTTCTCAGTTCCTTTGGACAGTCCACAAAGCTCACGCGTCCTGTGCCTTCCTTTCAGATCTTTCCTGTGTTCCCGCTTTGCTGTAGACCCCTTTGTCTTTTTTTTTGTCTTTTTTTTTTTTTTGTACTAGGGAAGGGATTGAGCCCAGGGGCGCTTTACCATGGAGCTACAAAACCCAGCTCTTTTTGTTTGTTTGATTTTTAGGCAGTTTCTCTCTAAGTTACTAAGGCTGGCCTGGCATTTGCAATCCTCCTACCTCAGCCTCCCAAGTTGACCCGATTGCAAACCCCTTTGTCATTTTTAAGGGGACAGTTCCTCAGTGTAGAAGGCACCTTCCTGATCTTCATAGGCCTGTGGCATCCCTGGCCCCAGACACTAGGTGCTACTAGTGATCCCCCTCTTGAAAGGAGCACTCTCAGTTCTGGATACCCCAGGGTTGAGTAAGGGGTGTCCCAGCGGAGACCCAACGGTGGAGGCTGGGCAGCCCCTTCCTCTCCCATCTAGCCCTGTGCTATCCGCCTCTCTTCTCCCACATCTAAAAGTCTGCTCAGGTCTCGGTGGGACCGATTCCCTGGTGGATTCGGGTATCTAATGAGTGCCCCTCTGAGGACCTGCTAACTGTTCCAGGCACTGTTTGAGGAGCTGCGCCTTTACCCTGATGTCCTGCCTAAGGAGTGAGCTTCTCCAAGAAAATGGCCCTTTCTGTTTTTGTTTGTATCCCTCCTGGAGCTCAGTATGGTCATCTCCACATAGGAATTCAGCAAATGCTCCACTAGTGGACTAATCCAAGCACCACCCAGGATATGCTTGTTTGTGCCACAGGAAGAAGGATTCTGCCACATCATTCTTCTAATCTAAAGAGTCTGTCTGTCTTGTCTGCTCTCTGACTGTGATGGGGGAGCAGCATGGGCTGTATCGGGTGTCCCTGGTAACCAGTGACCTGGACATGTGTGCCAGGCAAGGAGGAATGACCTGTGTGCTCGCTCCTGACCACCTGTGCACCCCGAGGAGGTCTCAGCCTTTGGGCCATTGCTTACATGGCCTCCTAATTTTGGGGGTTTTGACCCACTTCTTTCCTTGCCCTGGTAGTGCCCTGAGGTGGAAGACGAATGAATGAGAACTAGAGTCGGCAAGAAGAAAAAGAACGTGCACACACAACTGGGAGTGTCTCGATAGAGAAATGGGAGTCTTTTTTTATTATTTTATTTGTTTACTATGGAAAATTTCAACACACACACACGTACATCCTATCACTTTAATAAATGAAAAATAAAAAATAATACATTTTCTGTACAAAATGGAAATTGTATTTCTTTCACATAAGAAAAAAATAACCAGGAAACTGTCATGCTAAGTGAAATAAGCCATTCCCAAAAAACCAAAGAATGAATGAATGTTCTCCCTGATATGGGGATGCTGACTCACGATAAGGAGGGGCGGGAATAGAAGTTTACTGGATTACTGGCTGGGAATAGGAAAGACAATAGAATGGATCAGAACTTTCCTAGTTCATATATGAATACATAACCAGTGTTAACTCCACATCATGTGCAACCACAAAAATGGGAAGTTATACTCCATGTATGTTTAACATGTCAAAATATACTCTACTGTCCTGTAGATCTAAAAAGATTTTTTTTAAAGAAACTGAAAAAAAAAAAAAAAGGAGATTTAAAAGGTAGCCAGAATAACATAACAGACTCCACAGTGGGCTCATCACCTGAGTCCAATAGCTATCTACCTGGGACCATCTTGCTTCATGAAGATGCCACCAATTTCCCCTCCTCCCACTATATTGTTTTATAGCAGATCCCAACATCATATCCTATTATTGATAAGTACTTCAGTGTAAATATCTAAAAAAAAAAAAAAGAGCTTTCAAAATTTGTCACAATATCATTACCATATCTGAAAAAAATAGTAATTTTTTTTTTTTTAGAATTTTAATATTTATTTTTTAGTTATCGGAGGACACAACATCTTTGTTTTGTATGTGGTGCTGAGGATCGAACCCGGGCCGCACGCATGCCGCTTGAGCCACATCCCCAGCCCCCAAAAAATTAGTAATTTTTTTAGATTTCCCGCCAGCCTTCCATTTTTACAACTGGAGAGATGTTTTCAATAGACCTGAAAAATGAGTCAAAAATTACATCTTCTTTGGGAAAAATGCTACGGATCAAACAGAGCTTTTTTTCTTACAGGGAAGGGGAATAAAGCAATGGGAAAATGGCTTCAGGGAGTAAGAACAAAATAGTTCTGCTCTTTGCCAGGTCAGGTGTCTGGCGCCTCCCCAAGCTCGCCCCCTGGTGGCAGGTGCGCATTGCCAAGGCCTCCGTTAACGCTTCAGGAATGTTCCTTTCGTAATAGGACAGAGCTTTCTAAGTAGTTTAAAATTTGGCCACATGACAAAAATGTGTGTAACAGAGGTTTTTTTAAGTGTTGATCAAGCACATAATTTAAAAGTCAGAATATTAAATAAACATCTCTGCCCTTTCTTCCAGCAGGCAACCCAGAGAACAGCTCTCCGCGCTCTGCCTGACAGGTACATTTTGTCATTTTTATGAACTATAAATTGCTTTATGAAACATCGAGCCCTATTTATTGTGGCATATAATTCATAATCGGATTTTGTCCCTAAAGTATCTGTGAACTGGGATGTTAAACATTTTGCATGCCTCGATCTGTCATGCATGTGTGGAGTTTATTACTGCAAAAATCGCCTTGTTGTATTTCACATAAAGTATGAAGAATCCCTCGTTGTGCAATGAAACAAGAGAGAAGAAAACTTAGGGGGGAAGACCTGAATGGCGCTGTAAATCCTGAACTTTGGAATTGGTTGGGATCCGAGCTCATTTTTCAGCAATAAGTACTTCATTTATCGGGACATGTTTTCTTCACTCTTTCCATATCATCTCTCACGGGGAGGGATCTGTCTCTGGATGAGTCTTTCTTAGAGGACTTTGTGCACCGCTCATGGTCCTGCACACCAGACTTCTCTCTCCCTGCTGCCTCTTGTTTCTCCCGACCTGTGTTATTGAATAGGATGCATATAAATCTCATCAAAAGGCCCAAACTGCGGTTGACATCCTGGTTTGCCTAACAGGCTGCAAAGAGGTGGTCAAACAGGAATATGTAAATTGCCTTCTAGATTAAGACCAGCCTCTTTGGGAGTTTGGTTTTGGTTTTGTTGTTTCCATTCCTAAGGGGTGTGTGGGTGTGGGCGGCGGGTGTTGAAGATCAGGCCCACTGTGTCTCCACAAGGGAAGGACATGCAGTGCTAGACACAGTGGAAGGAGATGTCCTCTTTCCCCCTCCCTCTCCCCAGCTGGCAAGCACCTCAGCATTGTCCAGAGAGCCTTTACCCCTCCCTCCTTTCCTTGGGAGCTCCTTTTATGTGGAAGGAGCAATCATTGACTGTGGGAGTCGGGTCAGTTCAGTGCCTCTTCACGGTAAAACCTGTCACTTAGAAGAACCACCTGGTGCACAAGGGTGAGAGCTTTTCTTTCCTCCCGGGTGGCAGGCTGAACCTGAGCGTGAAAAGCCTTCCCCATGACAACCACACAAGCCCGCCTGTTCCAAGAGTGACAGGCACGTGGTCTTCTGGAATTGCTTTTGGGATTTTTCACAAAAGCTGATAACGGAGACTTGGAGTCTGTGGGTAGGGAGGAAGAGAGACACTGGATCAAAACTCATTTAGGGAATGACACAAGAATTCTTTTCCTAGACACATGTCTTGTTTCCTTTTGACTTCTCTTTGTAAGTCAGCAATTCCTTCAACGAAATTCACTGGGAAGCAAGGCAAAGCCCCTGTTTATGATGTGGTATCACTGCTAACAAGCATGAGGTTTCTTTTGGGGAAGGGGGTCAATAAAAAAATGTTAAAAGACTAGATTTTTCACAACCCCGTTAATATACTAAAAAAATTTAATTTCACCCTCTAGATAAGTGAAATTTATACTCAAAATGCCATTATGAACAGGGCTCTAGGGTCAATAGTCAGGCTCACACCTGTAATCCCAATGGCTCCAGAGGCTGAGGCAGGAGGATCGCAAGTTCAAAGCCAGCCTCAGCAACTTACCAAGGCCTGAGCAACTTAGCAAGATTTTATCTCAAAAGGAAAAAAAAAAAAAAGGAGCTGGGGTTGTGGCTCAAGGTTAAGCACCCCCGGGTTCTATCCCTGGTACCAAAAAAAAAAAAAAAAAAAAAAATGCCATTATGAACTTTGGTAGAAGGAACCAAAAATTATTTTATGAAAATAAAGACATGGTTGCAAATATAAAGATGGTTTCTCAGAAGCTAGGACTGACTGATACATTCAAAATACATGACTTCATGGTGGGTAGGAAATGTGCATGTGTTTTAATGATGAGCAATGTATTCCCTTTGAGTTTTTCTGATATTCTCACTTGAACCTCTTGCCAAGCCCGTTACTGCACAGAAGCAGAGGCTCCACGGTCACTACTCTTCTCAATTTCTCTACCTTCACATATAGTAAGGTGTATTTTCACTGCTGTTCAGAATTGGGGAGCGTGGCTCATTTCAGATGAATTGGCTTTGCCTGCTCTTCTAATCCTGCAGCTGGGTGAGGCTGTCTTCTCTGTGTTTATTCTGTGTTTTCTGCTAATCCGGGGGCTGTGGAAGTAACTTCCATAGCAGAGAGCATTTGTAGTCATTTGAAGAAACAATTCAAACTCTTTCTCAAAATAATAACTCAGAAACACCTATTGAATTAATTGGATTCATATTTTCTAGTTCTTTAAATAAAGAACATTAATTTAACAAGTAACAGATGTCATTTTCTGCCTGCCAGAGGAACCCCATTGAAGGAGCGGAGCTGAGTCAAGGCCCCCCAAGCCCGGGATTCCGGGGCCCTCGTGTCTCGGGCTGCTTAGAGCTGGTCTTCACCTATTGTATGTTCATTTACATAAGCTCTTCTGGTTTCCTTAAATATTATTGTTTTCAGCCTATTATCACTTCTTTCTTAAAATTCCGTAAAGATTTGGCAGTACTTTTATATTTATCCTAGAAAAAGAAAGCACTTTTCAGACCTCAAACTGTGTTTTGTGAGTCCTGTGATTCTAGGATCGGGCAGGAAAGCCCATGATTGGCTCTTGCCAGGCCACCAAGGGTTCCTCGTCCACCCCAGAGCCTCAGGGTCCTGCACATCTGCTCCATTCACCCTCAACCTTGACTCCCCGTGAACACAGGGATGTTTACACAAGGTGTTACAAGATGTGCATCTTGGGAATGAACTAGGATTTGGTCAACTGGGTGGACGGAGGCTGGGAGCTGGCCTTGTGGGAAGGCAGCTGTAGCCTTCCTGCCAGGGGACCTGGCCCACCATAGACAGCTGCAGGGAAGGGAAAGAGTTTCATTTCCCATTCCCTCCTTCAGGGCTGATGAGACTGTCATCTCTCTGGGGTTAGAGAATGTGCAGATGTCCATTGAGAGCTGATAGTGTCTATCTTTTCATTCCTCCAAAGATTCTCGGTTGATTTTGTAAAAAGACATTCTAGCACACGTCCAATATCTGGTAGTTCAGACTGTGTACTTTCTTAAATTATATTTATTTTTTTTAACTGATAGATAAAAGCATGAAAATGCTAGGTATATATGGAGTGCTTTGTGATATGTCAATACGCACATACGTTGTGATGTTTAAATCAAGCTAAGCATATCTATCTCCTCAAACATTTGTCATTTATTTATGTTGAAAACATTCAAGATCCTTCCACGTTTTTGGAAGTCTGCAGTACATTATTGTTTCTGAGGTCACCCTTCTATGCAGTTCTTTTTCCTTATACCCCCTTGATCAATAATAGACTGTATGGATTAAAGTTCAGAAAGCCTTATAATCAATAATCAATATATACTCTCAAAAAATTTAAACTGTGATATTTCTGTTATCTAAAATTTAAAGCCATCTATGTTTAACGCCCCCCCCAAAAAAAATCCTTTTTGCCTTATTTGGTTTTTGCCTGAGGAGTGGGATTAATTGATGGTCAGTCAACATAGCCAAAATACATTGCAGGTTGAAGCTGGATCTCAACAGCAAAGCCAAGTATGGGCTTCAGCCCAGCTGGCCTGGGCGCCCACCCTGCAGTCACAAGAATCAGTTATGTGAGGGTGCGACCAGAGGGGTTTTGTTCTTTTCTACTCCTGACTATTGTTTTTTCATCTGTTTTATATCTTTGAGAGTCAACTGGCCTACCAGAGACCCACCAATGCCCCCACATAATGACCACAGCAGATGTCCTGGGCAGGGCAAGGTGACCAAATTTTTGATGTAATGCACAAGCCAATTACAAGAGCATCTCAGTTTGCTAAGGGACACTCTCCCTCTTGCCCATTCACCCCGTATAACCTCTAAAGCATTTCCTTCTTATGGCTGGTGGTATTTGATGCTGGGAGGGAGAGGCAGGGAAAGAGAGATGAATGGTGTGAGGTTCATTTATAAAGGTGTGTCTTTGGCATGGGCGCTGCACCCCACAAGCTGCCGCATCACCAGTAACGTGGAAAATATGCAAACTGCTGTTAGGAAGAAGGAAGGGTGTGTGTGCGGCATACGAAGTGCCTTGAATACGATTAACTTCCCTTCCCACGTAGTAAATAGTAGATAACTCCGATCAGAAAAGGGATTCGTGTGATTTATCAAGCTGAGCGACTGCATTTGCAGAGAAGCTGGAGGTCAATCTTGAAATCTAGGGCCAGAGGAGCACGAGAAAATTGCCAGGCCTAAGAAGTTAATCATAGCCTGGGACCGCTTCCATCTGTCTCAGGGCGACAGGGCTGCTGCACGGAGAGCAGGCATGCTTTATAGCAGCAGATCAGGAATTAATATTTTCTGCAAAACCTCAAGCATCATTTGCAGTAACTTGGGTTTTATAAAAATGGAGCATAATTTTGTATGAATAAATCACATTCAGCTAGAAATATGAGAGGCTGGAAAAAATTGCGCTTGGTATAAAAAAAGGGGAAGGGATGGGCAGGAAAGCCAACATGAACATAGTTGTTGAAGCGATGGCACTCTTGGAGGACACAAATGGCCGCGTGGTTAAATTGTGCATATAATCATCTTCTGAAATGTCAGTCTGCAACTCGGGCAATGGCTGTGTTTTTATAGCCTTGGAGATGCATCGCCAGACTGTAACCTGTCTGCCCATCTGGCAATATCTCAGGTCCAAGATCCATTTATATTGAAATCCAAACAACTGCCATTGATTTATTCATTTATTCCACAAATATTTGCTGAGCACATCCGGCATACTCTGCGGGGTGCTGTGCTGGAGCTGGGGATGCGGTGGCTGGGAGGCCCCCGAGCCCATGGCTTTACCAGCCAGAGGGGCCTTGACCTGGCAAGGAGAAGGGCTCCTTCAGGCTCACGTATTTGCTCGTCTCCATTTTGCCCTTTCTCTAATCAATCTCATGCATGGAATCTCTTTTTCTCCATTAGGGAGAATAGAATAATATTAAGTAAATGGGAAATAGCCGAACATTAAGGGGACTTCACATAAGTAGAAGAATGTGAAACTGTCTGTGTCTGGGAGCAGGACCAGAGTGGCACCACAGCCAACAGGGAAGGCAGGTGGCACCTGATTGGCAGGGTGGGGGCTTTGCAGTCAGCTCATCCTCCTAGTCGAGTGGACCACCCTCAGCAGAGCCAAGGGAGTGTGTTGAGGAGGGGGCCCTCGCCTAGAAGTGTACCTTCTGGGTACCATTTTACCAGTCCCTGGCAATGAGAGATGGAGGTCGGAGCTGCCAGGTACTACTGTAGTTGATTTCATATTTAAGGGCCAAAATAAGAAAGTTTGAAACCCCAGCCTCAACATTGTTAAGGTGGCGCTGTATCAACCCTGCCCCGGAGGCCCGTGTTCCAGTCTCTCCAAAGCAAGGGAGTCCTTGTAACTGTTCTCAGTACACCCTGTGAATACCAAGTTTTTAAAGAGCTTCAGAGTGTCGGAGCCCTGTCCCCTGAGCTGTCTTCATTCTATCATCTGCACAGCGACCTTGAGAGAGACAGAGGAGCCATCTTATAGGTAAGAACATTGAGCTTCAGACAGATAGTGGGGCTCATCCAGGGCCACGCAGGAGCCGTGACTAGACCCCAAGTCCTCTGACTCCTTCTCCTTTGTGCAGCAACACAGCAGGTGGGGCACCGACGGAGGCAGGTGGCCTGGGCCATGTTCCGCATCCGCACATTGTTTCTGCCTTGGTTGTCCTTTTGTCCCCAGCCTCTGTCACGGTACCTAGCAATAAGTCCTTTGATAAATGAGAGAAAGCAATGAACAAATGAACGAACGAACTAAGCCAGTGCTTTGTGGTTAATTGAAGGTACCTTTGGGCTTAAAGTAGAAAATACTTTTGTGGAGCTGGCCATGCATCACTGCCAAGGCTGCCTCGGGAGGGGGAGACTGACAGGCAGCACTTATCACGAAGGGTCCAAGCAGGCAGGTGTTTTAGAGCGTTTTACAATCGGGAAACACTACCAATTGTCACAGAGGTGGGGGTGGGGGGGCCGAACGATTAGAAAAATAATGAGTCCAAGAGCAGGCAGGAAAGTCTCGAACATGTAAAAGATCCAAACGACCCAGTGCAATTAAATTAGAGTGGGCTTGAGTTAGAAACCAGTGACAAAAAAAAATAATTACACTGGTGCTTCACAGAGGTTTTTGTACCCAGAAGAGGTTGGGTCAGATGACCTCGCCCCCGCCCCCCTTCTTGTCCCCTCTTAATTTCTGCTTCCTGCAGCGACAGGACTTTAAATAATCGGTGTTATTTCCACCGATTAGTCACACTTTTTTTTCCCCTTGATTCATTCAATGAATATTTTAGAGTCCTGAACCCATATAATGGGTCAGCCATCGCGCGGGTCTTTGTGGAAGACACCAGAATTCACGGCCAATGATTCCACTCCCAAGCAGTGTACAGTGTGGTGGAGACACGCAGGCACAGATATCAAACACGGTGCATGCTCAGATGTTGCCAGGTACATAAACAGTCCTGGGTCCTGTCAGAACCGTCCCGTGTCAGGCGGTACACTGAACCTCCCAGCAAACCCCTCACCACCCAAGAAGGAATTCAACACTAAGGCCTTCAAGAGAGGTTGTTGTCAGTGAAATTCCACATCCCTGCGTGTCCCAATCCACTTCCCTAAAGCCAGATGGGTCTGAGTTTCCAGGTGCGTGCAGGAGTCAGCGCTCCTAGCTGCTTCAGTCACACACACACACACAAACACACACACGCACGCACGCGTCAAGTGTGAGGAAATAACTGTGGATTAAAGATGCAGGGACAGTATGGCAGTGCTCCCGGAGGGCAGGGGGTGGGGACTGGGAAGGGGCATTTTAAGTAGCGTGTGATAGATGGTTGTGCCGGTGACCCAGGGACGGAGAGAGGCAGAGATTTCAGGAGGAGTGGCAGACATGAGCAGGGCTGGGCTGCAGGGTGGTCAGGGAGTGCAAGTCCTGGCTTCTGTGGTGGGGTGGGCACCTGAAGGGACAGTGGCTGGAGCTGTAAACAGCACCAGGGAGCAGGGCAGGAGACTTCCTTGGCTCTGAAGCTTATCCTTCAAGTGTGGATCAAGCCTCATCTTCCAGGGACGCCTTACCTAGCCACTCACTGGCTCCTAGTCCGTCAGCGCCTCATGGAATCGCGGCTTCTGTCCTCTGCTGGCTCAGTGGATTTATGTCCCAGAAACCCCTGAGGCAGGAACCTTGTCCTGAACAGTAGGTAGGACTTTATACAAAATCCTCCCTTACTGCATGCCTTTCAAACAAGACAGACCAAGAATGAAAATTATGCCACTCAACTCTGCTCTCATGATAAAAAGGGAAAAGAAAAACCCACAACCTTCTGTTCCTCCTCTTTCCTTTCTTCACAAGACATCGCAGAGCAGGCGTGGGACTTCAGATCCTTGAACCTGTGGCTGGAACTGACTTTGCACAAAGTCTTTACACATCCGAGTCTTGACTTCCTCGTGGCATAAACAGGATGATGATAAATACCCTTTCTGCAGGTGTAGGGACATCAAGTGAGGTGACTACTAGAAAAGGTGCTTCATTCCTCTTCCACATGCTAGTAATTACCCTGTTGCACCTAAGAAACACCCTCATCCACACACCTGAAGATGCTCTCTAACGTAGTCCTCCAGGCTTAAAAAAAAAAAAAGTGCGAAAAATAGTAGAATGTTAAAATACAAGAAACAACTGGTAAATAAGAGTTTGGCATCTTTTCATATGAACATTCTCGGAAAACAAATGTCAACAGATCCCAAGAAATGTCATTTGCTGATTCTCACCCATCCCTGCTTTGTAACCTGTTCTAATTTAGCTTCTCCTCCCCTGAAAGCTGAGCCCTGGGTCCTGAGAGAGCTTCATGGTGGCCTCTCCGTGGCCACCACCCGTCTTGCCACACCGGTCTCGCCACACCGTCTTTCTACTCCGTACCCTGGAAGGTTCATTTCCTGACGCTCTTCCAGCTGGTCTCCAAAGAATCAGTTACATTTTATTATTTCAAAGCAAATAATACTTATTTCAAAAGCAAACAGCATGTCAGGTGCAGTGGTGCACACCTGTAACCCCAGCAGCTCTGGAGGCTGAGGCAGGAGGATCACGAGTTCAAAGCCAGCCTCAGCAAAAGCAAGGTGCTAAACAACTCAGTGAGACTCTCTCACTAAATAAAATACAAAATAGGGCTGGAGATGTGACTCAGTGGTCAAGTGCCCCTGAATTCAATCTCCAGTACCCAACCCCCCAAAAAAGCATACAGTAGTCTACAGATAGCAAGGGAAATGTGGGTGCAGCATTGTCTGGGGGGCATAGAGCTCACCCAGTGCTGGCTGAGCCGCTCCGCAGGGCTCCCCTCTCTAACAGGATGCTGTGGCATCCATCTGCATTCCCAGAGATAGAGACCCTCAGCCTCACTGCTCCTACAGGGAAGTCACATAAGTGTCCCTCACAGCCCTTTAGTGACTGTTAGCTCTGGAGGTTGCATTAATAGGACATTAACAAGGAGAACAAACCAGGCTGTCAGGTCTAAAACCCAGCTTTTAAAGAGCTGCTATGGTACTAATTTCCACAATAAAACAGAATGGTTCCAGAGAAGCTATTGAGTCCTATCAGGTAAATAATACCCATTTTAAAAGGTCCCAAACATGTGCTTTACACAATAGAAGAGGGCAGACCAGAAGAAGTTACAGTCTTTTGAGTAAATAAATAACGAGTTGTATAAAGCTACTAATTGCCCTTTAAAAGGTTTAGTGTGCTTGGGAACACTTGAGGATTAATATGGACTTGCTGCCTGTCATCTAGCCAAGGAGGAGTGGCAGGAGGGGCCCCTGGGTGAGAACAAGTTTTAACCCTTGTAGTTAATGCCACAGTTGCCACGCGCCTGCAAGAGGGGTCACGGTGATGTGAGCTGGGGACTACTTAGAAGAGTTTGGCCTCTTTGTAAGAAAACAGTAGTATGTTGGTTGCTCACCACCATGAGTGTCCTCAATGCCACTTAATAGTGCCCTTGAATGTTTAAAATGTGTGATGTATAATTTGCCACAATAAAAAAGCATTAAAAGAGCTGGACGCAGTGGCACACGTCTGTAATCCTGGCGGCTTGGGAGGCTGAAGCAGGAGAATGGCGAGTTCAAAGCCAGCCTCAGCAAAAACAAGGCCCTAAGCAACTCAGCGAGACCCTGTCTCTAAATAAAATACAAAATAGGCTGGGGATGTGGCTCAGTGGTTGAGGGCCTCTTAGTTCAATCCCTGGTACCCCCCCCCCCTAAAACAAAAGCATGAAAAGAAAAGAATGAATGGATAGCTCTGCAGATGCAATTTGAGCATCCCTAAATCCAAGACTCGAAATCCAAATTGTTCCAAAAGCCAGAACTGGTGCTAGAGGTCCAGCCTGGACATTCCTCCCTTCCTCCTCTGCTAGGGAAGGAAGTGACCCTGGTCTTCTGTGATGGGGACAGCTGGACACCTCCACTCCCCTGCTCCTTCTGTGACTGTGGAGAAGCAAAGGCAGTTGGCATCCCCAGGGTTGATTGGCATCACAGTGGTCTGTAAACCCCAGAAACGGGCCAGAGGGAGCCGGACTCTTCATAGGCCAGTGGCTCAACCGCTGGGACTGTACTGTGAATTACTAATGGCCACTCATTATCGTCCCACTCTGTGTTCCCTATCTTCTGAACACATCCTATGAGAGTAAGTCATAAAGTTACCTGATATGGAATATTGAAGTCACAGGTCTATGAATGATTTTTCGCTGGAAGCCTTTGCACTCAGCATGTGCCTTCAGATTCCTGGGTAGCTGCGCCTTCCAGACCCAGGAAAGCAGGGCTGCGTCTCCTTGTGATTCATTGAATTTTTGTTTTAATTCACTTCCTCAGAAAACCATTGTCTGTACTTAATGCATGTGACATCTCCAGATCAGAGTTAAGAGAGAAAATTGGCCAGTGTGTGGCGGCACATGCCTGTAATCCCGCCAGCCTCAGCAATTTAGCAAGGCCTAAGCAACTCGCCGAGATGCTGCCTCAAAATTAAAAGGGCTGAGCATGTGGCTCAGTGGTTAAGTGCTCCTGGTTCAATCCCTGGTACCCTCCCCCTAAAAAAGAGAAAATCTATTGTGTAATTAGCATAATCTTCCATATTGGTTACTGCTATCTACCCCACACTGTTATTTATGATCATGCGTTTCTGAAGAAGCACACCTGTACCTTCCTGGGCAACTACTTTGATTGAGCTAAAGACTCGGTGTCCTGCACAGAACGTACTGATCCTAGAATGTTAAACTGATCAAGGTGAAGATGCGACCTGTGGTCCCCCACCCTTTTCAGTTTTGCAAGTGTGGCTGAACCTAATTGAACTGAGTCTAAAGGAAACCCAAGGGCAACAAATAATATATCTGACAGGAGGAAAAAAGAAGGTTCAAAAAGGCACCTCTCCAGGGCACGTGTGCGTATCTGAACACTCAGAAGCCCTGTCCTGGGTGACGTCTTCCCTGTCCGTGCGGCAGTGAGTGGAGGCCCAGCTGGAAAAACATTTGTGCGTGGTTTAGAGACAGTCGATAGACGTGGTGGGGTTTGTTATTTTGTTTTGTTTGCTTTGTTTTGTTTAAACCCAAACCACAAACCACTTAATTGCTTTTGTTGGGACTTTATTTAAATCGTGATACCAATTCATTTTGTTTTGTTTGAAATCTCCCTTTGTTGGAGAGAACCATCCAAAGCCCATGGAGTCCTCTGTCTCTGGCTTTAAGAACCCTGTAGAATGGAACCCCCTTCCACTCCTGTTCTCTCCATTGCATGCTCCCAACCCCCAGGATGGTCTGCCTGGGCCATTTGGCTCTCTGGATTTGGACTCCTTGCAAAGCCAGCTGGAGCGTGCTACATGACCAGCTGCTCACTCTAGGCTGGACCTGACCCTGCTTTTCTGCACTCCCCAGGTGGCCTCCCCTTCCCATGACCTGCTCTTTTAATGGCCCTCCCAGAGACAGCCTTGGACCTGCCTTCATCCAGCCAGGCTGGCTGGCCTTTGATGGCTGCATTCTGGAGCCCATGAGCCCCCTGCTGCCGTGGGAAGGTGAATGTGCCCCCACTAACTGGAGCAGCCTGACCTTTCTAGCTCTGTCCAGCTCCCTTCCCTGTCCTGGCTCTCAGGCCAGTGACTGGTGGCCATGCCACATCCTCCTGCAGTGTCCACCTGTGTCCTCACCAGACACCTTCAAGCCCCTGCCCTGTGCGTCCCGGCTACCTGGAGACAGCCACCTGACTCACAGAATGCCAAGCAAGGTTTCCCAGCCTCCGGAGTTAGTTCTCCGTGGCCCTGGCTGTGGATGGTCACCCTGTCTTCTGCCCGTCGCCCTCCCATCCCAAGAGGCAGTGTCCAGTGTGGCACTGCTCACTGTCTGGTCAATTCCGTTAAAACGTTGAAGCAGAACAGCTGCTTGTGCAGGGCAAAGCCACGGCCCCTTTCACATTTCACAGACGAGGTGGGTCCGCTCACTGGTCCTGATCTGGCAAATTGGCCGGGGCTCCAGGAAGCCCAGCCCAGGCTGAGTCGAAAGCCCTGGCCACTCTCCACTTGGCCTCTGCATGGCCCTGTCCACCCTGTTCACAGCCAATGGGTGAATCAGAGAGCCACGGATCTTCATATTAAAATGGAGACAATAACCCCTATTCAGCCTGCCTGAGCCTAGTGCTGGGAGGAGCCACGGAAAATAACCGTGGACGCTACCCAAGCACAACAGATCAAGGTCTGAGTCATCTGAGGGAATATGTGAGGAAGGTCCAGGTTTTTTCTCTGAGCCTTTGCCCCAGCCCGGAGCTATTTAATGTAATTCC
Organism: Callospermophilus lateralis; assembly: GCF_048772815.1. NCBI lineage: Eukaryota > Metazoa > Chordata > Mammalia > Rodentia > Sciuridae > Callospermophilus > Callospermophilus lateralis. Next base: position 97,863,386 of record NC_135318.1, on the reverse strand, counting down.
AAAAGGACAGTGGGCCTTTGGTATTGTTGAAAGATGAACACAAAGCCAGAGGATGACCAGTCCCTCTCTGACAAAGACACGGTCTTGAGGCCTCTGGCTAATGCAGGATCACTACCCAGAGCCCGTGCTGGGGGCTCACTGTCACCATCCCATCTCATCACCAGACAGCCCTCTGGGGCAGGCATCTTTATCCCCATCTTACACATGGGAACTGACTCCTACAGAGAAGGAGTCACTTATCCAAGGTGAAGGAACACAGGAAGAAGGAGAGCCATCTCCTGGAGCCCAGTTTACTGGTGGCCATGTGGCCTTGGGTGGAGAGAGCCTGACACACCGGACTGGTTGCCTCAGGGCCTTATCCCCTCTCTGCAGTACTGGATCCTCTTAAAATAGGACAGGATTCAGTGGGGCACGGTGGTGCATACCTGTAATCCCAGCGGCTCAGGAGGCTGAGGCAGGAGGATCGCAAGTTTAAAGCCAGCCTCAGCAATAGCAAGGCCCTAAGCAACTCAATGCGACCCTGTCTCTAAATAATATACAAAATAGGACTGGGGATGTGGCTCAGTGGTCGAGTGCCCCTGAGTTCAATCCCTGGCACTCCCCTCCAAAAACAAAAAACAGGAGAGGATTCAGCTCAGCCTGAGTTCTGCTCACAGCAGAAGCCTGAGGGCTGCACATGGGACCTCCTCTGGCTGTTCTATTCTGCCCATAAGAAGGCTTGTGCTGGGGGCTTCTTGGTAGGATATGCCTCACCTAGTTCTTGTGCACCCAAGGTAGCAGTTCTCGAGATTTCAGCCTTCTTTCTGAATCCTACACTTTCAATGGAAGATGACCGGGCACTTGAACAGTGCAGCAGCCAGGTTCAGGCAGATTTATATGTTGACCAGAGAAGATCCAAGCCAAGGTCACTTCCTAAGACTGACATTTCCTGAAGGCCTTTCCCCCTCCAGCTGGCTGGGGAGCTGGTACCTTCTTCACTAGCATCTGCAAAGGGCCAGTTCTGCTGCCACAGCAATTCTGTGCCCACGGCATCTTCACATGGGAACCCCACCCCTACACTGATGGCACCTGCCATCAGTCACCCTGGCTTCCTTGCCTCGGGGAAGCAAAGTGAAGCTCCAGGGCTGTGGGGCCATACAAGTCACCTGGCTATCGGGGACTAAAACACTCGGGCTCAACCAGCATGGCTTCCCAGACCCCCTTCAAGCCTGGCTAGGTCACAGGCCCCTCTGGGGACTCCAGCCACAGAAGGCTTTGTTCTTCCACGCCTGTGACACATACTGTTCCTTCTGCCTGGAACCCTTTCCACCCCCCACTCCTTCCTCCTCCCCTCCTCCAGCTTACCGGGCCGACTCCTTCCCATTCTTCAGGTCACAGCTTAGATGCTCTGTCCTCCCTCACCTCCTGCTCCTCTTGGTGGCACTCATTTTGCTGTATGGAGCTGCCTCCCTTCCTGCCTTCCCGTGGACACCAAGCTCCATCCTGATCTGTCTGATCTCGGCTCCTCGGGCAGCGCCAGATACAGAACGTGAATATCCGTGGGTCGACTTTATTTCTCGGAGTCTGTTTTCCCATCTATCAAGAGGAGAGAGTGATATCCACTTCTCTTCCCCTTGCAGCAATGCTGTCAGGCCTTTGGACATTATTTTAGGGGGGGGGGAACTATATAAAACAAAAAGCTAATGACAAATAGGACATGTCCCCCTTAGTAATACAGTTGGGGTCTTAATTCTTTACCCCCAAACCTTGGGGCAATTGGAAGTTTTTCTCCAACAGTAACTAATGGAATGAGGTTCACAATAGCAATGGTAGTGAATATTATAATAAAAAAAGCAATTACAGGAGAGCTGGGGTCATAGCACAGTGGTAGAGCGCTTGCCTAGCATGTGTGAGGTACTGGGTTTGATCTCAGCACCTCATATAAATAAATAAAATAAAGGTCCATGAACAACTAAAATTTTGTCTTAAAAAAAGCAATTACAGGAATGGCAATTTCTATTCCAAGTTATTTTAATTACATGGGACTCCAACTTATTTAAAATCCTGTCTCCACAGAGACTTTCTTCAACTTCCAAAGCTGTCACCATCTTGGTTACCTGGAGACACTCCCGGAGGGGCATTCAAATAGATGAATAGTGGGGTAGTCATAAGCAGGACCTTACCCCTCTCGAAAGACTATTCAGCTCTTCCCCAAAGCCCAGGACTCTGGCCTTCTGTCTCCCAGCCTCAGTGGATCCGAAAGGCCACAGTAGCCGTAGTCCCCATACGATTCCCAAAACTGAGCATAGCTACCGTCACCACATGCCCCAATTTATGCCTACACCAAAGTGTAACTATGGGCACAATTCCTCCTCCACTGGCTGAAACTACAATGAGATAGCACATCCACTGGGAAGGTTATTTTAAAAAATAAAAACTGCTGGTGAAGTTGTGGAGAAAGTAGAATCCTTGTGTGTTGGTGGTGGAAGTTTAAAATGGTACAGCTCTGTGGAAAGCAGTATGGCAGATTCTCAAAAAGGAAAATAATAGTAGAACTACCGTATGATCCAACAATCTCACTTCTGGCTACACCCAAGAGAACTGAGAGCAGAGGTGTGGTCAGGTGTTTGGCAATCCATGTTCATGGCAGCATTGTTCACAAGAGCTAAAAGATAGAAGGAACCCAAGTGTCTCTACAGATGAATGGATTAACGGAGTGGGTAGAGTCATTCAATGGATTGGAGCATTATTGAGGAGGAAGGAAATTCTGATACGACATGGGTAAACCCTGAATGTTTTCTCTGACATGCAGATGCTAACTTACAATATGGGTATGGGGGCATTCTTCATCATACTGTCACACTAGGATAAGAATATACTGTCACAATAGGATAAGAACTACATGATTCCACTTGTGTGAGGGAGCTAGAGTAGTCCAGCTCATAGAGACATGAAGGATAATGGGTGCTGGGGTGAAGGGAAGTGGGCAGCTTCTGTGTAACAGGTATGAAGTTTCAGTTGAGGAAAATGAAAAGTGTTCTTGAGATTGCACGACAATACTTACCACTCTTGAATTACACAATTACAAAATGGTTAAGATGGTAAATTTTATGTTGTATTTTACCACAGTTAGCCTCTTGGCAGGCAGATGGAGTCACATTAAAAGGACATGGTTTGGATTGGGTGCCATGACAGGTCACAGTTAACATAAGAAACAGGCTACCAATGAAGAGAAAGCCAACTTAATCCTGTGCGTCACTATGAATTCCTGAGATAATCAACTTTTTAGGAAGGAAAGCTTTGTTTTGGCTTACAATTTCACAGGTTTCAGCACGTGGATCGTTGTTCCCATTGCTTTTTTTTTTTTAATACTACTCTTCAAAATCTATTTTTTAAATTTGATCTAATTAGTTATACATGACAGTAGAATGCATTTTGACCCATCATAAATAAATAGAGTATGACTTCTTGTTCTTCTGGTTGTGCATGACGTGGAATCACACCAGTTGTGTAATCATATATGTATATAGGGTAATAATGTCTGATTCATTCTGTTGTCCTTCCTACCCAACTCTGTACCCTCTCCCCTCCCTTCACTCCCCTCTGTCTAACCCAAAGTCTCTCTTCTTCCCTACTGCCTTCACACCCTTATTGTAAGTTAGCATCTGCATATCAGAGAAAACATTCAGCCTTTGGGTTTTTTGGATTGGCTTATTTCACTTAGCATGATATTCTCCAGCCCCATACATTTACCAGCAAATGACATAATTTTGTTCTTCTTTAAGGCTTAGAAATATTCGATTGTGTATATGTACCACATTTTCTTTATCCATTCATCTGTTGGAGGGCACCTAAGTTGGTTCCTTAGTTTAGCTTTTATGAGTTGAACTGCTATAAATGTTGATGTGGCTGAGTCACTGTATATGCTGATTTTAAGTCCTTTGGAAATAAACCAAGGAGTGGTATAGCTGGGTCAAATGGTGATTCCATTCCAAGTTTCCTGAGGAATCTCCACACTGCTTTCCATAGTGGTTGCACCAATTTGCAATCCCACAGCAATATTTAACTATACCTTTTTTCCCACATCCTCACCAACACTTATTGTTGCTTGTATTCTTGATAGGTGCCATTCTGACTGGAGTGAGATGAAATCTTAGAGTAGTTTTGATTTGCATCTCTCTACTTGCTAGAGATGTTCAACATTTCTTTATATATTTGTTGATAGATTGTATTTTTTCTTCTGTGAAGTATTTCTTCAGTTCTTTTGCCTATTTGTTTTTTTTAGGTGTTAAGATTTTTTAGTTCTTTATATGTCCTGGAGATTAGTGCTCAGAGGTGCATGTAGTAAATATTTTCTCCCATTCTATAGGCTCTCTCTTCACATTATTGATTGTTTCCTTTGCTGAGAAGAAGCTTTTTAATTTGATTCCATCCCATTTATTGATTCTTGATTTTACTTGTTGTGCTTTAGCCCTATGATGAGGCAGCACATCAAGGCAGAGGACATAGAGTGGAGCAAAGCTTTCCATCTCCTAGTGGCTTGGAAGTCAAAGAAAGAGGCCCAATAACCCTTCAATGACCAACACCCCCCAATGACCTAACTCTCTTCCATGAGGCTCCACTTCCTAAAGGTTCCACCTCCCAGTAGTGCCATGTGCTGGGGTCCAGGTCTTCAATACATAGCTCTTGAGGGCCTGGAAAATCCAGCTGTAATGCTGAGCTTTTGAGGCCACATTTCCAAGCACTCCCATGGGTGTGGCCCAACTCAAGCCAGCACAATCATGCTGATCCATCTTCCATGTCCTGCTTGGCCAGCTTCCCAGAGGCAGCCCACAGTACTTCCTGTCTCTAAGCCTTAACCAGGACAGCTTGACTATCCCTGATCCAAAATTCTTGGGACCAGAAGTGTTTTAGATTTCAATTTTGTTTTAGGGTGAGAGTACTAGGGATAGAACTCAAGGACACTCGACTATTGAGTCACATCCCCAGCCCTATTTTGTGTTTTATTTACAGATAGGATCTCATTGAGTTGTTTAGTGCCTTGCTTTTGCTGAGGCTGGCTTTGAACTCATGATTCTTCTGCCTCAGCCTCCCAAGCCACAGGAATTACAGGTGTGTGCCACTGTGCCTGGATCATTTTTTTTTTAATTTTGGAATTACATATAACAAGATATGTTGGGGATGGGACCAGGTCTCAAAACAAAATGCATTTCTGTTTCATACATACCTTGTACCTGAAGGTAATTGTGTAGGTTATTTTTAAGAGACAGGGTTTCATGGTGTAGAATTTCCACTTGTGGCATCATGTGCTGGGGCTTTAAAAGTCTTGGAGTTTAGTGCACTTCATGCAGAGAGTGTGCTGATGAAGATCATGTGCTGGAAATCTTCATCCAACCCTGGGAGAGGTGAAGCTCCTAAAAGAGATGGGTCTTTCTGGGCTCTTCCCTCTATGGTGGTCTCCTTTCTGAGCTATTGGGCCTCTTGCCCCCATAAGCAGCTTCCAGAAGGGAGTTAATAGTGAAATTTGCTACCAGCAGGCAGCCTTCCTAGTCTCCACCTCAGTTATGAGCAGAATTCCATGTCTCCTACACAAATTCTACACTGAAAACCTTGACCCGCAGTGCCTTGTATTAGGAGATGGGGGCCTTTGGAAGGTCATTTGATTTAGGTAAGGTCATAAAGATAGAGCCCCCATAATAGGATTAGCATCCTTATAAGAAGAGGAAGACAGACCAGGGCTCTCTCTCTCTCTGAGAGTGCACAGAGCAGCCTTGCAGGCACACAGCAAGATGGGTACCTGCATGCCAGGAGGAGGTCTCTCACCAAGAGCCAGATAGGTTGGCACCTTGACCTTGGACTTCCCATCATTCACAACTGTGAGGAAGGAATGTCTGTGGCTTAAGCCACCTCGTCTGTGGCATTTTGTTTTAACAACCTGAACAAACTGAGACACCATTGTCCCTGACTAAAACAGGCCAGTGGCATCCAGCTCAATAGGAAAGTCTGCACACTGTGATATAAGGGCTGGCTGTGTAGCTGAGTGGTAGAGTGCTTGCCTGGCCTGCACAAGGCCCTGGATTCAATCCCCAGCATCACAGAAATAAATAAAATGAACTATCTGGTATGCAAAAGAATGGCTTTCCAAAGGAATTTTCCAGCTTTCATGTAGTATGTGAATAAAATTGGCAAACATGCACTTGGAAAATGGACCTTGAATTAGCGGACTCTGCTTTCTTTCAGTGAAATACTTCAAAGCAAGCACTTCCTTGGGGCTGAGGTTCAGTGGTAGAGCACTTGCCTAGTACATGTGAGGCACTGGGTTCAATTCTCAGCACCACATAAAAGTAAAATAAAGATATTGTATCCACCTAGAACTAAAATAAATAAATAAAAGAGCATGGGCTTATTAAATGCCAACTTCATTAACAAGTATGTTCTGTTGAATCAAATAACATCTTCCATGGTCGAATTATCCAGAGGCAACAGAATGCAGGTGGCGTGTTGTGGGGGAGCTCGGTTAATTTCTGCGCACTGAAGACCCCTCTGTAACTCAGCACCTGCCCGGAATCAATGCACTTGGTACATTTTTTTAGTAGAAATTCTAGTCTCTTCAGGAGGCCACTGCAGAATTCAAAATTAGCTGCTGGGTGTTTCAGTCATCAAGACATAAATAGGTTTTATTTCATTGGAAAGGTGGTCATATCAGTGTTGCTTTTCATCCCTTTGAACTCATCCAAAAGCTCTAAAGGAAAGTATTTTGACCCTGAATTTTGTGACTTTGAAGATACAGTGGATGTTTCTCCACCGCTTCTCTTTTATCTTCTGACTCTTTCTCCCATCACAATGTCTGTTGCATTTCATTGCTTTTCAAATGTGGCTCTGCAAACTTGAAATATGAATTCCCAGGGCCCCAAACTTCCCAATCTTTGATTAATTGTAATTAATCTTCTCACCTGTCACTCCATCTAGAATCCTGTCATCCAGCCCGGAAGACATCTTGCAGAAACTCAAGTGGGAAATCTCCCACTCATTACTTAATGGCGAAGCCGTTTCCAGATGTCATCCATCTTTCTTAAGTCACTCATCCACATACGCTTCTCTGTGCTTGGTGCCATATGTGCTCAGTACCATCCATTTTTGCACTGGATGAATAAGAAAGATCCAAACCCACAGTTGCCAAATCTAGCAGACAGAAATCCAGGAACAATGAATAATCCTATGGTATGAATATATTCCTAACATTGCCTATTATCAATGATCCTTAATTCAGCTCTCACTGCATGCCCTGTATTTCACCTGGCAAGCCTCCACAAAGACCATTAAGAAGAAAACACTCTCTGGGCACAGTGGCACACACCCATAATCCTAGTGGCTCAGGAGGCTGAGGCAGGAGGATCTCGAGTTCAAAGCCAGCCTCAGCAAAAGCAAGGCACTAAGCAACTCAGTGAGACCCTGTCTCTAAATAAAATACAAAATAGGATTGGGGATGTGCTCAGTAGTCGAATGCTCCTGAATTCAATCCCTGGTACGAAAAAAAAAAGAATATGTTCAGTAAAACTATTTGATCTTTGTTGGAAATTGCATAAGAAAATGTCAAGATCTTGAAGGACTCTCTCTCTATATACACACACACACACACACACACACACACACACACACACACACACACAAATGATGGATGCAACTCAGATCAAAATCCTGCCTTACCTTTCCAGAGAGCTGCCTTGAAAACTCATTTTCATACAACAGAATTGGGGGACAGGGCTGGAGGTGCCACTGGGTGATAGAGTGTGTGCTTAGCATCTGAGAGACCCTGGGTGAACCCCAGCACCCACACACACACACACACACACACACACACACACTAGAATAAGCACCATATTTACAGTGAAAATATTACACAGCCACTCCTTGATTTTCCATGCAAGCATGTATCTTTCTGTGTGTGGAGTGTGTGTTGTATTTTCTTCAGTGTTGGTTGGGCTTGAAGTGTGGAAACCGGGGTGGAGGGGGAACCATTTGCAGCTTGAAGGCCTCTGGCTGAGCTCCTGCTTCCTCCCCTCGCCAGGCTCTGATGGAAAACATCAGATCCCTACTTTCTATGAAGCCTGAGCTGCTGCCCCTGCTCCATGCTGACCTTAGGATGCTATTTCTAATTTGTATTTTTGCTGAGTTATTCATGTAAAGAACTGTCTGTTTGGATAAAGCAAAAGCCACTGTTAACTCCAGGTCTGATTTTTCTGTTGACCTCTGCTCACAGCAGGTGACAGGCTAGGGGGCTCACCCTAGCAGTTGACCCTGGCACTGTGGGGCTTTCATTAACAGGACTGGGTGGGGTGATGCTTTCTTTCAAAGTCTTTTTCTTAAGTACTATTGCTCTCTTGGTTATCTCATCTAATTAATTATTCATTGACTGTCTTCCAGCAGTAATTAACAAGATAAGTTACGCCATGGAAATGGGAGTAAATATTATAATAGAATAGCAATTACCAAAGTGGTAATTTTCATTCAAAATTATTTTAATTATATAGGACTCCAACTTATTTAAAATCCTGTCTACAGAGGAGCTTTGAGCTTCCAAAACTGTCAGCACCTGGGTTACCTGGAGAGAGTCTGGGAGATTTTCTCCACCTGTACACCAGTGAGCAAGTGGGGATCATTCAGGCAGCTGAGTGGTGGGTAGATTATAGGAAGGACTGGCCCCTCAGAAGACTGCAACCTCACGATCCTGGATGATCACCCACCTGTGCATGGGGCCTTTATTCTTAGAGGAAGACAAAGTAGAAGAAACCTGTGGCTCCCAGCAGGACCAGTGACCTGTGTGGTCCAGCAGGGCCCTGTGCTGAGATGACCCCCACCTGACTTCATGGCCTTGCATGCCATCTTGAAATTCTTATTATTTCCTCTTTGGATTTGTGTTTTGTAATTGAGGTCCAACCGTTCAGTGGCGCATGCGCTGGTCCATGGAGCTTCTGCTCTCGTGGGGTGCTTCTCAGCAGCCAGCTCCCTCGCCCAGTGTCCTGGCCCCATGCAGCCTTCCTCTTTCCACCCTCCAGTGACTCATGCTACCCTGCAGCTCTGACAGGGAGTGGGTGCATGCCAGCCTGGGGCAGGGCACCTCTGCCAGGGAATGACGGCAATGTTTTGCCTCAGGACAGCTGCGCAATGGCACATCCCGTGGGTGGCTGGGTAGGGATGAACTGTCCTGGTCCAGGAGCTGAGTGCACCCTTGGGGGCTGCCTTTTCCTCCCAGGTTGGTTGGTTGTAGGGAGAAATGAGGGTCAGGACTCCCAGATCTGGAAGCAACACTTTATTAGTGGTGCCATGGCCCAGAGGGAGAATTCCCAAAGTCTGAGCCCTGAGCACAGCACTTTATCCATAAGCAAGTTTGGGGTACACCAAGGCAAGAGGGTCGGTGCAATTCTATCAGAGGGTGCACTCTACATGCCTTATGTGGGTACAGCTTGTCAACAGCCTAGGGACCCTTAGCTTATACAGCTTAGAGACTTTTACTGCACTAAGCCTAAAGGGGGATTCTTCTGTCCCCGCTGCTTTGTTTTCCTGCTCCCACTACTGTGGTTTTCACTTACAGGTGCCTGTTAGCCACTGCCAGCCTCCATGATTCAGCGTCAGTGTGCAGAGCTGCTGTGTCGGGTACCAAACCACAGCCTGGCAGCTCTTAACGGCTCAGGTCTCCACTTTGCCCTACCACACATGGGGTGCGGAGATGCCTGGCCTGACCTCCCTAAAACTGGCCAGAGCACCCCATGTCTGTCCTAAGCTGGCTGGAAGGGGACGCAGCAGCTGGTAGACACCGTGCCCAAGTTGCAGGGCGAGGCCTGTGAGGGTCTCTGCTTACCCCAAGAGCACCCAGCACCCAGAGAGTTTCACATGAAATAACAAATAAAACTCCTGTGACCAATTAAGAGATCAGGGAGGAAAGGAAGACTCTATATTTTAGGGTGTCAATGACGCTTTTGACCTGCTATTTGAACCAATGACTCAACATTTCCTTTTTGCTTCGTTTCCTGCAAATGGCGCCACAGGTCCTGGTTCCGGGGCTGGGGAAGCTGGTCGTTGGGCTTACTTGGCATTAGGAAAGGCCTATCTTTGAAGGTTTTAAAATCTTCTTAAGGAGTGTTTCTTTAAAATCCATCTGTCACTTGGATACTCCAAGGTGCCAAATGCTTCATGCTCCTTGGCATTAACGGAGCCACACTGGCAGGTGTGCCTGCCTCCTGTCCCCTATCCCTCCAGCCACCAAAAGTCTCCTGGGAGCTCCTTCAAAAGGAGACTACCTTTGTCTGAAGAGGGTCGTTTTGATCAGAGAGTTGAACCACAACCCTCCCCCCAGGGAGCTGCTGGTCTGGCTCTCTGTTCCTCTGAGTCACCTGCCTCTTCCCCAGCGTCCCCACTGTGGCCGGGCTCGTCCCCACCGTGGTGCACCCCGCCCTTCTGACCCTACTGAGGCCAGGCTGGGCGGAGAGCTTTCTGGGCCTGTTCCACAGTATGGCGGTGCTTTTCCTTATAGTGGGCAGCTCATTTCTGAGAGCAGGGTGGCTCCCATTATCTGTGATGGTCCAGCTGGGAGTCACAGAACCCAGCCTTATTGGCATGATCCGCAGAATACTAATACCTGTACTGACCGCACTCCACTTTATCTCAACCCCCCTTCTTTCCACCACCTTCCCGCCTCTCTCCCTCTTAGCTGCCATAAACCACCTTCCTGTTTGCAGCACACCTTAAAGAAACAGAGGGAGGCCTGGCTTTACCCGCCATTCCTTCCCTTGAATAAAAGACCCTCGTTGTAATTTCTGCCTGGCAGGTGGGGCCCGCTCCCAGCTTCTGTGTGTGGGTGTCATTTCCAATCAGCAGCACCCCGCCCCCAGCGTCCCCCGGAGGGAATAGTGGTCGCAGGAGAAACCCCCGACAGTGTCCTCATTTTTCGTCCACTCCAGCAGCGGCTGCGCCCAAGTTGGGCTGGAGATCCCGAGTCCCGTGGCTTTTCTCAGAGCCCTGCTCCGTGGGATCTTACTTGAACTCTACGTGGGTTCTGTCCTCCGCCTCTGCGGGTTTGGCACTCACAGAGTCAACCAGCCTTGGATGGAAATATTCAGAAGAATAAACTTGTATCTGTGCTGAAGCTGTGTGGACCTCCTCCTTGTCCATATTCCCTAAATGATACAGTGTAACCGAGCATTTACCTTGTCTGGGGTATCCTGATTCATCTGGAGATGACTCAAAGTGTACAAGAGGCTGTTACATGAAAATACAATAGCATTTTATATGAGGGACTTGGTACTCACAGGGTCCATAGATATTGAGAATCTATTATATAATTTCAGCTCCATATGATATAGGACAGTTGTCACTTTTCATCTGTTCTTGTTCAGTTCCATGCATTGTCACCCAGATATCCAAATAGAGGGGCTAACTGGTGCTGGGCTTTATGAAATCAAAGTAAGGATCAAGGGTTCCACGACTCCGCCTGAGGCTGCTTCAGCTTCCCCCACACACCTGTGAATCCCAGCGTCTCACTTCTCCCCTCTCCTCCCCCTTTACCTGGATTTACCCTCTTATCCAGGAAGATTGAGAGAGAATTCTGACTCGGTATTTAGAGCCCAGCGGGTCCCACTGCCTCCAGAGACTCTTTCCTGAACCTGTACCCTTCCTCCCTCTCCCTCTGGTCTCTTAAGTAGGAGTAAGAATCAGATCACGGAATTTGGTAGTTGTTATTCCCTATCACCCCTCCCCCCTCTTCCCTCCCCCCTCCCCCTCTCCTCTCCCCCCTCTCCCCTCCCCCCTCTCCCCTCCCCCCTCTCCCCTCCCCCCTCCCCCCTCTATAAATATATTTTTAATAGGGGATTGAACCCCAGGGTGTTAACCACTGAGCCACATCCCCAGCCCTTTTTTAATATTTTATACAGACACAGGGTCTCACTGGGTTGTTAAATGCTTTGCTAATTCTGCTGAGGCTGGCTTTGAACTCCCACAATCCTCCTGCCTCAGCCTCCAGAGTTGCTGGGATTACAGGTGTGCACTACCACACCTGGGGTCCCTCTCTTCTCTTGAGGGCATGGGCTAACCCAGTGCTTGCTGACCCCACCCCTCTCAGAAGAGCCAGTAGAGAGCGCAGCCCAGCACAGTAAGGCAGGAAGATTCAGAACTCACAGGAGCAGAAAAATCCTCACTGACCTAAAGCCAAAATCAAAAGTGAGACTGGCTGCAGCCTTGTGGCTTGAAATCACTTTACACACAGCGAGATAGGAAACCTCCACCCGCAGCACAGAGGCTGGCGTCTCAGAGGTTCAGCGCGGTCCTCCCTCGGTGCCCACAGGACTCACCCCATGGGCGCCAGCATCCGTGAGGAGGGCCAGCAACTCTCTAGTCCTCCATGTAAAACGGCATCATGTTTTCATAGCACCTGTGCCTGTCCCCCCCGTGTGCTTTGAGTGATCTCTAGATTGCTTCGAACACCCAAAACTCTGTAAATGCTGGCTCAGATGTTGTGACCCATAGTAGGGAGTAATGACAAGGAAAGTGGGTGAATGTCCAGTACACACCCAATTGTTTTTGTGAGTATTTCTGATCCGTGGTTGGTTGAATCCATGCACGCAGAACCCACAGGTACAGAGCTGACTCCTTCATGTGGTGGGGCCATCTCTTAATCACCTGGGCTCCTGGAGGTAGTGAGTTCAGAAGTTTGGCCTATGCTCAACTGTTACCTGATACCACCATGTGCAAATTTAGGAAGAAAACTCAAGGTAGCATTTTACAGTGGGCTCGGGATTAAGCAGGCGCAGTGAATCACCCACGACTCGGACTCCAGTGTTCTCTGGGCTTTTTCTTGGTGTCCCCAACATTCATGGGCCTGAATGGGAAAATGAAAAGAATTTAAAATGTATAATAACATGATTTCGAGTTAGAAATTCTGGTATTAGTTCTAGAGATAAGTAACTAAAATGAGGATCATTAGATTTTATTTGTTTTTTAAATTATCTACTGGGGATTTATTGAAGGCTCTTAGAAGTGAGAGGGACCTTAGAAATCATCCAATTCAAGCCCATCTCTTAACAGAGGAGGAGGTGAAATTATTAGCAAAGCCAGGTCTAGAGTCCAGGTATGCAGCTACCTGGGCTGAATGATTCTTTCCTGGAATCTTCACTGGGATGGCCTGTCAAGCCAACCCTGTTGGTCATTGTCTTAGTCTGCGTCTGCTGCTGTAACAAAATCTCTGAGCCCAGGTACTTTGTAAAGAAAAGAGGTTGATTTGGCTCATGATTTTTGGTGACTGGAAAGTCCAACAGCATGGCGCCAGCATTGGGTATGTGCCTCTCCCCAGCTGCATCCCAGCTGCTTGGTGGCCAAGCAGAGAAGGGAAGTGTGTGCAAGCAAAGAAACAAGAGGCTGGGAGAGGGGCCGGTCTTGGTCTTCTGTCACAACCCACTGCCACAGTAACTGACCCAGTCCTTGGAGAATGACATTTGTCCCTCCCGAGCACAGCACCTTCATGATCTAATTACCCTCCACTAAGCCCCACCTCTAATGATCTTCTGCCTCTCAACATCACCACGCTGGCAACCACGCTGTCACCCAGGAACCCTGGGGACGGGTTTGGCTGGTCCCCTGTGTCCAGGGTCTCATTAATGGAGCTGTCTATATGAGAAAGACGTCTGTGACTGCCTGTCTGGTGGCACCTCTCACTTCCTCCCCCGTTCCGCCCACCCTGCCTTGAGTGGGCAGGTTCCTCAGGGGAGAACTGGACAGTTGGTTCCTCTCCAGTTCCAAGGAGTGACCACCCGTTAACGTCCCTCCCTGAGGCTTCTGACTTTGAGAGAGCACGCCGTCCTTCCTGTGTTTTCACTTATTTGAGCTGCGGTTCCTCTTCCTGTCCCCAGACTCATCTCTCAGGGATGCCCTGTTACAGAGCCTTTGAAAAGGCCTGGGAGCAGAACTCCCTGCAGAACGCCCCGGGTGACACTGTGCACCACCGCCCTGCGAGTCCTTGCCTGGTTTATGACAGCTAACAAGATCACAGCTTGAGCTGCTCGGGCCGCAAGTCTGCATCTCAGACGCTGCGATGCGGTTTCCATAAAAACCTCTCCTGCTCATCACACCAGAGTCGTGTGCTCCTTGGTGAGATGCAAATTAAACACTGCAGGCTGCTCATGTTCCGCAGTCGTTTTATTTGCCTTAAACACAGGAGAGAGATGGAATTGGTTTGTTCAGAGCGAGCTGGAGTTAGGAGGAGGGTTTTCAGGAGCCAGACAAGGTTTTAGGAGCTGCCAAGTGATCCCTGTAGCTTTGCACTAACGCAACCAGTTTCATGGAAATCAGCGAGATTTCTGATTTGCTGTGTGGTCTGGGAAAGCCACCATGCTCCTGTCCTGCAGCAATATCCACCTTACAGAAGGGACGTAGCTTTCCAGGGAAACTGGACTAGCTGGTCTCTCAGGTTCCTTCCTGAGCGAACATTTTACAATCCTTCGAAATGACTAGATGCACAGTGCGAGCTGGGAACTCAGGTGAATGGGGACTGACTCGGCAATAGAGCCCCGGGTTCCATCCCCAGCACCAACCAAGTAAAAATAAATTTTAAAAAATGAAAAGAATCTAAGTAAACCTGGGGAATTCCTACGCAGCTAGGCTACCAAGTTGGAAGAAATAGCACAATTATTTTAAAATAAAGAATAATATCAACTACTTTTACTGAGCACTTGCTACGTGCGTGGTAGGCATTGGCTAAGAACATCAAGAATATTTTCTCAATTAGCTCACTGAGCAACACTAGAGGTCAACATTTTTATTTTAGCCCTTTATGCCAAGGAGGCAACCAAGGCTCAGAGAGATAAAGCAACTTCCCCAAGGCCACACAGCCAGCCTGCAGAGGAGGCAAAATGTCCATTCATATCTATCTGATTCTAAACTTTATGCACCATCCTGCCTTACATGGTAAAATTCTCTAAATGCGCCTGACTAGGGCCAGAAAAACTGACAATTTACTCCGCTTGTTGAAAAGTGCTTTAGTCAGCTGTGGCTATAAGACCTGACAAGCACAGCTTAGAGGAGGAAGTTTATTTTGGCTCGCGGTTTCGGAGGTTCAGTCCACGGCCAGCTAACTCCATAGCTCTGAGCCTGAGGTGAGACTAAACATCAAGGAGGAGGGGCCTGGCGGAGGAGAGCAGCTCAGGACATGGCCACCAGGAAGCAGAGAGAGCTTTGCTCACCAAGGACAAATAAATCCCCAAAGGCACACCCCAGTTACCCCCTGGTCTAGTCCACATCAGTGAGTTCTTCTTTACCTATTTGTATCCCTTTAATTTCTTTCTTTTGTCTAATTGCTGTGGCTAGAGTTTCAAGGATAATGTTGAATAGAAGTGGGGAAAGAGGACATTCTTGTCTTGTTCCAGTTTTTAGAGGGAATGCTTTCAATTTTTCTCCATTTAGAATGATTCTGGCCTTGGGTTGAGCATATATAGTTTTATAATGTTGAGGTATGTTCCTACTATCCCTAGTTTTTCTATTGTTTTGAACATGAAGGTGTGCTGTATTTTGTCACATGCTTTTTCTGTATCAATTGAGATGATCATATGATTCTTGTTTTTAAGTCTGTTAATATGATGAATTACATTTATTGATTACTATATGTTGAACCAACTCTGCTTCCCTGGAATGAACCCCACTTGGACATGGTGCACTACCTTTTTAATATGTGTTTATATGCAATTTGCCAGAACTTCTTGAGAATTTTTGTGTCTATCTTCATCAGGGATATTGGTCTGAAGTTGTCTTTCCTTGATGTGTCTTTGTCTGGTTTTGGTATCAGGATGATATTAACTTCATAGAATGAGTTTGGAAGGGTTCCCTCCTTTTCTGTTTTATGGAGTATTGGTGTTGATTCTTTTTTGAGAGTCTTGTAGAACTCAGCTGAGAATCCATCTGGTCCTGGGCTTTTCTTGGTTGGTGGGCTTTTGATGGTGTTTTCTATTTCATTACTTGGAATTGATCTGTTTGAATCCTGCATGGCCTCCTCATTCAGCTTGATTAGGTCATATGTCTCTAGAAATTTGTTGATGTCTTTAATATTTTCTATTTTATTGGAGTATAAATTTTCAAAATAGTTTCTAATTATCTTGTGTATTTCAGATGTGTTCATTTTGATATTTCCTTCTTCATCTTGTTTTTTAATAATTTGAGTTTTCTCCATTTTTCTCTTCGTTAGCATGGCCATGGGTTTACCTATTTTATTTTTTCCAAGAACCAACTTTTTTGGCAATTTTTTAATTGTTTCTTTTGTTTCGATTTCATTGATTTCAGCTCTGATTTTAATTATTCTTGTCTTCTACTGCTTTTGGTGTTGATTTCTTCTTCTTTTTTTAGGGCTTTAGGATGTAGTGTTAGGTCATTTATTTGTTGATTTTTTATTCTTTTAATGAATGCACTCAATGAAATAAACTTTCCTCTTAGTACTGCCTTCATAGTGTCCCAGAGATTTTGATATGTTGTATCAGTGTTCACATTTACCTCTAAGAATTTTTTTTATTCCATCCTTGATTTCTTCTACTATCCATTCATCATTCAATAGTGTATTATTTAGTCTCCATTTGTTGCAGTAGCTTGTATTTTTATTTTATTTTGATTTCTAATTTCATTCCATTGTGGTCTGATAGAATGCTGGGTATTATCTCTGGTTTTTGTATTTACTAAGAGTTGTTTTGTGGCATAAGATATGGTCTATTTTAGAGAAGGAGCAATGTGCTGCTGAGAAGAAAGTATATTTGCTTGTTGATGGTTGCAATATTCCCTATATGTCTGTTAAGTCTAAATTATTGATTTTATTATTTAGTTCTATAGTTTCCTTATGTAGTTTTTATTGGGAAGATCTGTCCAGTAGTGAGAGAGGTGTGTTCAAGTCACCCAGTATTATTATATTGTGGTCTGTTTGACTCTTGAAATTGAGAAGGGTTTGTTCCAATCTTCACTGTGTTGGCCTAGGATCTAACTTCCTTAACAAGACTCCTAAAGCACAAGAAGTAAAATCAAGAATCAATAAATGGGATGGGTTAAAATTAAAAAGCTGCATCTCAGCATGAAGAGAGAGCCTATAGATTGGGAGAATATCTTTACCACATACACCTCCGATAAAGCATTAATCTCCAAGATATACAAAGAACTCAAAAAACTTAACCCCCAAAAAACAAATAACCCAATCAATAAATGGGCTAAGGAACTGAACAGACACTTCACAGAAGAAGAAATACAATTGATCAACAAATATATGAAAAAGTGTTCAACATCATTAGAGAAATGCAAATCAAAACTACACTAAGATTTCATCTCACTCCTGTCAGAATGGCAATCATCAAGAATACAGGCAACAATAAATGTTGGCGAGGATGTGGGGAGAAAGGTACACTCAAACATTGCTGGTGGGACTTCAAATTGGTGCAACCACTGTAGAAAGCAGTGTAGAGACTCCTCAGAAAACTTGAAATGGAACCACCATTTGACCCAGCAATCCCACTCCTTGGTTTATACCCAAAGGACTTAAAATCATCATACTACAGTAATGCAGCCATGTCAATTCATAATAGCTAAACTATGGAACCAACCTAGATATTCCTCAATAGATGAATGGATAAAGCAAATGTGGTATATATACTCAATGGACTATTACTCAGCTTTTAGGAAGAGTGAAATTATGGCATTCATCATTAAATGGATGCAGTTGGAGAATATAATGCTAAGCGAAAAAAAGCCAATCCCACAAAACCAAAGGCCGAATATTTTCTCTAATATGCTGATGCTAATTCACAATAAGGTGGGGGACACTAGGGAAGAATAGCGTTACCTTAGATTAGGTAGAGGGAAGTGTTGGGAGGGGAAGGAAGGGGTGTGGGGATAGGGAAGAAGTAGAATGAAGCAGACATTATTACTGTATGTATATATGTGACTACATGACCAATATGACTCTGCAACGTGTACACTCAGAAAAATGAGAAATTATATTCCATCCATCTATGATATATCAAAGTGCATAAATGCATTCTTCTGTCATGTGTAACTAATCAAAACAAATTAAAAATTAATAAAAATATTAAGATACTGAATGAATATTTGAGTACTATCAAAAAAAATATATAGTCAAGGAGCCTGGGTAAGTTCTTACTACCATATGGGTTATAGAGTTCCCATGAGAGCAGTAGTTTCTATCTCAGGAACAGAAAATGCACATAAATAAGTTTAAGAACTCAATAAATAAGTCATGAGTGGCAGCATATCAAATGGCTCATGGCTTTAAAACACTCTGGTTGCTTCAGGGCACAAGAGGGGGGTCCTCCCTGTCCATGAGGACCTTTGGGCTGAAGCACAGGACCTGTGGTGTGCAGGAGGTCTGGCAGATGTGATTTCTCCCCTAAGAGAAGAGCTGGGGTCTCAGTGCTGAGCAGAGTTTAGAGAGAAGCCCATCACTGGGGCCCCGGACCCCAGTCTTTGGTTGTAGACCACAGAGCTGAAAAGCAGTCAAGCAGGGACATTCCCTACCACATCGCAGCACTACAGTGAGGGACAGGCATGGGGAGGAAGTCAGAGGCTTGCGGGTGTCCCATGAGTAGGTCAAACGAAGCACTGCTAAGGCGGTTCATGAGGGCACCCAGCCGTGGTGGGCAGCTGGAGTGTGAGCACACCGTGGCCATGGGTGGTCTTCCTGCCTCCTACCAGCCAGCATAGCCTCTGGAGGCCAGGGCCCTCCATCCCAGCACCCAGGCTCCCCACACTCCAGCCCAGTGGCTGTCACCTCCATCCGTGTTCTCAGCTCCCTCGGCCAGGGGAGGTGCTGTCCTAGCAGAGCTCTCCAGATTTCTGACAAATGGGCCCCAATCGCTCCACAGCTCCTATCCCCACTGCCAGGAGAAGGCTGTTGGGTTTCCCACTTTGGGGGGGGGCTCTCTGGGCCAAGAAGGGCTTTTCATCTCAATGTCATCCATGGCACCACCCACCAGGGGAGGCACTCTGTGTCACCAAAAGGCAGATGCTCAGAAAGTGCCCAGGACAAGAGTGCCCAGGACAGGTTGGCCTTTCCTGGCTGTGCTGGGCAGAGGTGACCTGGCCAAACCAACTGAGGGCTTTCTGAAGTGCAGACTGCAGGGGGATAGGCCCAGCATCCTCCAGGGCCCTCGCCCATCACATCTCCCAGCTTACATCATGCCTTTGACATAAATAAGCCGTGGAGCTACACCCCCAGTAATATTTACAGAACCCCTGCCCCCTAAGACATCCACCTGAAGGCAGGACCAGAGGGCTCCAGCCCATTCAGATATTTTGGTTCTGAGATGAAGACTGTTCTCTGATAGTCCTTGGTTATTAACACTATATTAGAAACGGAAAAAGTACCGAAAAGCCCAGAGATGTGGGGGGAGCCAACGAATGAACAGTGTTGCATTTTTCCTTAATTTGTGAGACAACTTTCTCCTTGGTTGGGCCACATCCCAAAGTGCTTATTGTGATTTGGACATGAACTCCTCGTTCCCTGATAGGACAACATAAATGGTCCAGTGGGCTGAGCAGGAGGACCTCTGGACTCCAGTTTGTAACAGAAAGAATTCCAGACACTGTGATGGCATCAGCAGGGAAAAGAGACATCACTTAGGTCCGACCTGATGGACCTCCCACATTACTGCGCCACCTGCCTGGCCCCCCTGGCCATACCCATGTCACCTTCTAGGAGCACTGAGGCCCCCCACAGGATGGAGCCACTGACTTCTGAAACTTTCACAGATGCTAAGCCATAACCCTTTCTGTTTATTTTTGAACCTCAGTGTAATGTCATCTTCTGGTGAAAAGCAATCTCAATCCCTATTTGAACAGAGAAGGGTTTGAAAATTACAACCACCACCTGGTTAGAAAATAAAGGAAATAAAAACTCAGCCTAATAAGGATGATGACCTGCAGGCATCGCTATATTCAGAGGCAAAATGATAGCCCCAGTGCTTGTGTTAGTAACAACAGTAGCTGAAACAAGCCTTCAACTCAAGAAGTTTGTACAACTATTGCAAAACAGTCTGGAAAATGTAAGTTAAAACTGATTTTAAAAATGGACAAATACCAATGAATAAATTGTAAAAAGAGTTGCCATCCTAAAAGGCTCTAGGATTAGGTTTTACTGGTGATAAGTTCTTTTAAACTTTCTAGAAATAGTCAATTCTTATACCAAACTTTCCCAGAACACTATGAAAAGGAATAAACACTATCCAGTGTGTTCTTTTAAACTCAAAGCACCATGATACAAAACGTGTCAAAAAGCTCCATCTGCCAGTGACACACACCTGTAATCCCAGTAGCTGGGGAGGCTAAGGCAGGAGGATCACGAGTTCAAAGTCAGCCTCAGCAACTAAGCAAGGACCTAAGGAAGTCAATGAGACTCTCTCTTTCTAAAGAAAATATAGAAAAGGGCTGGGGATGTGGCTAAGTATCCCTGAGTTCAATCTCTGATACTAAAAAAAAAACAAACAAAAAAACCTCCAAAAAGTAAAATATGTAATATATAGAATATAAATATATATCAAGACCATCCCAAACTCCTTAAGAAAATACTATCAAGCTAAATTTGGTAAGACAGTGGTAGAGTCAGCTTCCAAAATCAAGTGGACTTGGAGAGGGGACCATGTACCCTTTTAGTGAAAACAACAAAAACTTTGAAAACACAGAAGTCTAAAAACTATTTAATTCTCATAATCCTATCATCCAAAATATCCACAGTTGGGCTGGGGATGTGGTTCAAGCGGTAGCACGCTCGCCTGGCATGCGCGGGGCACTGGTTTCTATCCTCAACACCACATAAAAATAAAAAATAAAGATATAAAAAAAAATTCACAGTCAACACATGAGGGTATAGCATTCCAGTGTCTTTTTTTTTCTTCATGCATATATTTTTACATAATTGCAATCATTCTGCTTTGTAGCCAACAGACTGACAGGGAAAGACCCCACTCACACACACCCTGTGTGTTCAGATCAGGTCAACTTATTTAGCAAAGGACGTAGAAACACAGCTGAGGCAAAGACAGGTGAACCAGCACAGGTGCCTGTGTGGGGCTCCGACCCAATCCCAAGCAAAACCCAGAGTCAGCAAAGTCCTATCCTCTCCCAGGGAACAAGCCTCGTCAAGACTTGGGAATTCCTGACAGATTCCTCTGTTTGCAGCTAGCTGACATCCGGGAAAGCTCATTTCCTCACAAGCATGCTGAGATAATTTTTCACTCTGAACATAACATTTAACGCACCCACCCTTCCATCCTTAATCGTTGTGCAACCTCATTTCCTCTGAGTGGTTCTGCTTACCAAGCTACATGCATCCTTAGTGGCGTATCCTTCTCAGCCTTGGTACGCACCCTTTTAAAATCTGAGCTTGCTTCCTATTGTAACAAGTTTTTAAATGAATGAATGAACGCTGCCTTTGATCCCCGTGATAAAATAGGCACTATAGCAGAGGCTTGGTTTCCCTTATCAGCTGTGATACAGTCCACCAGAGCTGGAGGCTGGAATGATTGGCGGATTTCTTTCCCCTTGCTAAGTGCAAGCGGGTGGTTCCTGTTCTGGAACGAATTGGAGATGTGCTCCTCTCTGTTCCCCTTACTGAGGACAGCTACAATCTGTGGCCATTACGTGTCAGACAAGCACGAGAGTACAGAAAAGTGGAGAGGAGGCAGGCAGTTCCGGACTTTAGGCCTCAGGAAAAACGTGTGGCGAGTTTCTAGGTTTTTCTGTTTGCCTCAAATAGCTTCAAGTAGATGCGAGGTAAGCCAGAGATCTGGCAACAAAATCCAGCTTTCTCTAGCCAAAGGACTGGGACATCAGTTGTCTTCGCAGGAGAATTTAAAAAGAACTTTAAGTAATTATACTCCATTCCATAAAAACACCACAGAAAAATGGAGAGACCCCAGCCCATCAGCAAAGGCCAAGTGGGGTCCAGACTCCCACCTCTGCACAGTTGTGAGGAGACACCCCTCCACCACCACCCGCTGCCGGCATGGTACCAGTGGGAGCCTGATAAAACAGGCAACAGTCTCGGTTTTTTAAGTCCTAAGTCTTGTAATCCCCAAAATGTTCTAAATACAACAGAAGTCACTCATCCTACCAAGAACCTGGAAAATCTCAATTTGAATGAGAAAGGACAGCAGTAGCTGATGCCAACACTGGAAAGACACAGATGTTAGAATCACCTGACGTGGAGTTTGAAGCAGTCACCGTGGAATGCTCCAGTAAGCCATTAAGAATGCTCATCAAACAAAGGAAAAACAGTCTCCGTGAAGCAGTAGATGGTATAAAGAAGAGCCAGAGGGAAATTTTAGAACTGAAAAATCCAGTCACTGAAATTTTAAAGCTTCCGTGGATGAGCTCAACAGCAGAATGAGAAGTTAAGACTCAATAGACGTTGCCCAAATGAACCTCAGAGGAAAACTAGATAGGGGAGGGAGGAAGGGGAGGGGACAGAGCCTCAGGGACCTGCAGGGTGACAAGACCTGATGTCTGAGTGATCAGAGTCTCAGAAGAAGAGCAGACAAAGAGCGCGGGGCTGCAAAAAATCCATGCAGAAAGTTTCCAAAGTGACACTGAGTAGAAATCTTGCCGAAGTTTTCAGACACATGAAGGTATAGATTCACAAAAAGCTAGATGAACCCCAAACAAGATACCTCTGGAGAGATCCCTGCCAAGATAGATCACAGTCAAACTTCTGAAAATAAAAGGCCAATACAAAGTCGTGGGGCTGAGGTTGTAGGTCTGGGCTAGAGCAGCGGCACACCACGTGTGAGGCCCTGGGTTCCGTCCCCTGGAAGCCATGAGAGACGAAGACCACCACACACGTGGGGTCCAGCAACTGGAATGACACAGCATTCAGAAACCACGGAGGCTGGAAGGAAGTGGCACATCGTTTTACAAGTGCTGGGGGGAAAAAAGAACTGTCAGTCCCCGATTCTCTTCCCATGAAATCCTTCAGGAATGAAGGGCCAGTGAAGACCTTCTGAGATGGAGGAAACCCAAGAGCCTTGGTCACCACAGATCCACCCTAAAGGAACGACTAACAGAAGGTCTCAAACAGAGAGGGAAGAGTACTGATGGAAGCATCGAGAGGAGATGTCAACGAACGACAGAAAGAGCAAAAATAGGGGTAACGACAATAAAAGTTCCCTCTTGGGCTGACTGAACCAACATTTGAAGCATCGTTTGCTGTGGCTCTAGATGTAGAAGAAATACTTAAGATGATTAAGGAAGTAAGTTTTCTATATTCCACCCAAACTAGTAGAATGGAAACCCCACTATATTGTGATAGATTGTATATATAACATCTGAAGAAAAGCTAAAAATCTATTCAGAGAGACGAATTCAAAAACACTGAAAGTAAATTCAAAATAGAATTCTAAAATATGTTCAAGCAACAGGAAGGGAGCAAAAAAACAAAAGAGAAGGATTAAAGAGGTAAACAAAAAATAAACTGTCAACCAGGTGTTGTGGCACACACCCCAAATCCCAGCTATTTGGGAGACTGAGACAGGTAGATCACAGGTTCAAGGCCAGCCTGGGGAAGATGGTGAGCCCCAAGTCTCAAAATTAATTAATTAAATGTCATACTTATGTTCTGAATACATCAGTAATTACATTAAATATAAAAGGCCTAAATTTGTTAATTAAAAGATATTTTGGCAAAGGAGAGTAACAATTTGTAATCCAACTATATGTTGCCTATATGATCAATTCCAATATAACAATCCAGATAGGTTGAAAGCAAATGGACAGAAAAGGTATACAATAAAAACATTAGTCAGAAGAAAGCATGATGTAACTGGGAGTTGTTGTAGTAAGTGAAATAAGCCTGGTACAGAAAGACAGTGCACAATTTCAACCATAGAATATAAGAAAGTTAATATCATAGAAATTCAGAGTCTAATGATTACCAGAAGCTGGGGGCATAGCAGGAAAGGGAATGGGGAAAGGTTGAACAATGGGTACCAAATTAGAGGTAAAAGGTAAAAGTTCTGGTGTGCTGTTATGCCATAGGATGACCATAGATGAAGACATGTACTAAATGTTTTATTAAAGCCATTGGGAAGAATTTTAAATGTTTTCACCATAAGGAAATGATAATTGTTTGAGGATACAGGTATGTTCACCCTGATTGGAACATTACACAACAGATACATATATAGAAACATCACATGGTACCCCATCAATATGTACAAGTTCTATATATCAGTTAAATTTTTAAAAAATTTAAAAGAAACATCAAAGTAAAAAAAAAAGGAAAGAAAGGAATGACCAAATTAGTATCAGATAAAGTCAATTTAGGAGCAAAGAAAATTGTCGGGGACTGTGCAGGACATTACATATTTTTAAATGACACAAATCCCCCAGGAAAACATAGTACCACAAGGTGAGCACACCTCTTCTGTCCCATGCTCTGACTACCATGTCCTCTGCCACAGCAAGGACAACTGACCACAGGCTGAAACCATGAGCCAAAATAAGTCCTTTACCCCTTAAGTTGATTATCTCTGGTATTTTGTCACAGTGACAGAAAGCTGATGCACAAACATTGTAATTTGGGACCTTATCTGGAAAATCAAAATATTTTATAAAACTGAGCTCATTCCCACATGGCAAACTGATACAAGCATGGAGGAGAAGTGTTAGACACAAAAGGACCCTCCAGTTCAGCAGTGTCCCCGCTGGGCAGCTAAAGATCCACTGTCATTTATCATCATCAAATGTTAAGCATTTATATTTTTGATATCTGGACCCCTCATTCATTTTTTGTAACTTGCCTGGCCCCCAGCAGGTGTTCCATTCTTAACCTGTTGTATAGGTGGGAGCTTTCTAAAGTTAGCTGCTGTTTTATGAAATCCTATACATATCCAAGACAACAGAAAAAAAAATACATGTGTGTGCCGCAGTCTGGCTGGGCACAAAATCACGAGCCACTCAAGCAGGAACAAACTTTATTTCCCAAACTCCCCCTAACGCCACGCATGTGGCTTTCTCCCGGGACACCACACCAACAGGACATCCCTCCTCCGGAAGTCCCTCCTACCGCACTTCCCCAACCAATGGGAACTCTCTGGGAGTCCCGGAGAGCTCCAAAGTAGCAGGCCCAGGCGGATAGCAGGGGTCTAATATCCAATTGAATGCACATCTTAACATAATCATTATCATCTCAATGGCTTGCTGGCGTCACCTTTCAACCAAAAATGCCATGAGTCATTCCTACTCGCTAGGGCTCTTAGCATGTGTGTACATATGAATTCTTTGGGGCCCTTTCATAATATATCAAAATGTGTTGATTTACACACTATCTTAAGAGTCACGTTATTTCAGTCAACATTTATTGAGAATCTATTTAAACCAAACTCTCTACTACTGGAGATAATATTGCATGGACAGATCAGATGATTCCTCTCCTTCTGGGCTATCCTAACAAAATGAGAAATGTGCTAGAGGAACTCAAAGGGAAAAAATGGGGATTTGGAAACATTTAACAGAATATATTATCATGGGCTCAGGATGTGGCTCAAGTGGTAGTGCGCTCGCCTGGCATGGTGAGGCACTAAGTTCAATCCTCAGCACCACATAAAAAATAAAATAAAATAAAGATTTTTTTAAAAAGAATATGGAAAGATCTCCCATTAAAAAAAAAAGAATATATCATCATTGTTTTGGAGAGCATGTAGGAGGTAACAATAGCCAAAAGAAGAAAGGGAGAAAGGACTTTCTAACACAAAAAATAGCATGTGTGAAGCCCCCCAGTTCTAAAAGAGGTAAGCTGTTAATATCATGGAAAATATATTATGGCCAAGAGTCAGGATGGACTCATGGAAGTGAAGCTAGAGAACTGATTGAAACCAGACCGTGAAGAGCTTCAAAAGCCACGTTTATGGAGAAATTGGTCCCGGAGTGACAGCAGAACAAGCAGCACATTGATATAGAACTGAAACCAAAGTTTCTCTGCATGTGACGGCAGATGGGGTCTGCGTAAGTTGCAGGCCTTTCCAGTCAAGAAAGCCTGTGTCAGTGTGAGCAGCCAGTCAAGGCCGGGAATGCCTGCCCGTGTCCGCTCTGAGGGTCACAGCCAACAAAACCTGATTCTCCTCCACTACCATCGAGTGGCATGTTGCAGCTGTCAATGGTGGCCATGCCCTCCAGTGTTGCAGCGGAGCCAAGAACAGACACAGAATCCTGCAGGATGAGAGGGGACCCAGCAGAAGGTTGCCTCTGGGTTGTGCTTGTCTAGGAGTTTATGTAACTATCGGGTCAACACTACTGGTCCAGATTGAGACTAATCAGGTTTTCGAAAAGTGCCAACACTAATTGGTCCAACTTTGTGCTGATCAGATCTTAGATAGAATCAATGCTATCGTTAGCCCTCAAGTAATTTTCCTGCCATCTCCATTCAGGTTTGCCCCCACTTGTGTTTTCTTATCACTGATCAGGCTCACCCTGGCTCACCTGGACCCTAGCTCTGGGCCACAGGCCCGCCCCAGCATGGCAGGATCCACCCAGCGGTAGCCCGCATTCACTGGGTGCTCCAGTCCACCCAGGCTGCCACTCTGGCTCAAAGGCTTGGATTCAGAACCAACTATCAGTTTTGCTTTATGGAAGATAATCCATCCACAGAGACCTCCTCAAGCCAACTTTGATCATTTTTACTTCTCTTACTACCATCAAGGTCTTAGATCACCTGGTATCAGTAGAGATGGGGCACTGTGGCCAGGGAGCTGATGATGGTTTGTAAATCGAGCATTTGTTGAGTTCTTCCAGTGAGAAGGAGCTAAATCTTACTCTTCAATGGAGTCTGTGGAACGCAGGTGCTAAGCGGGGCAGCTCGGCCATCCACATGCTGGATTAGGCAGAGAGCGCCTCTCTAAGTCACTCGTCAGTCAAAAGCTTGTGGATACGTATCCAAAGGCCCCACAGTACGCCTGGCAAACGGGTGCACCCTCCCCTGTGAGACCCAGGACTTGTCATTTTGGTTCCAGATCTTTTCTTTTATGGTCTGTAAGAGAAATCCGAGCCCAGGCCAGATTCTGAGAAGAACGCGTTATTGCAGCCAAAGGAAGAAAAATGACAAGCACATGGCAGAGAAGAAAGCTGGACCCGTCTCAAAGGTATACTTCAGCCCTGGCCACTCACAAAGCCAGCAGAGAACAGTCCATGAAATAAAAATGCATAAAGTAAACAAACCGTCCTCCATGGAGCCATGCTTAAATTATAACAGATGAAATTTAGAGTTCATTTAAAAAATATATTCTCTGAAAGGAAAAAAAAAGTGTTCAAACTGAAAGAGTGTAAGAGGTGCCTTTTTGAAAGGAGAGGGCTCCTCTTTAAAGACTCACTAGCTCCGTGGTAGATTTTTTTTGTTATCTTTGTTTTTTCAATCAGTAATCACATGTGACTGTCTATCACGGGACAAGCACCGTGCTAAGCTTTGGTAACACAAAGACTTTTATTCTGTGACCTCGGGGACATTCTTCAATGTCTTCAGAGTCAGTGACACCATGTTCATGCACTTGGTCCAGGAGGTTGACGGGAAGTATCCTAAAAATCATTCAAAGTGGTGTCCTCGTGTCAACCAGGCCGTGTCATTGTTTCAGGAGACGTTCTGCTCCTTTTTTTTTGAAGTATCTCCAGTTTGTAAGCACGACAGCCAGTTGGCAGGCTAGCCTTTTCAGTTTGTAATTTTCAACATACAAAGCCTCATTTTAGTTCTAACCTGCAGGGATGACCATCCTGGCCTCCTCGTCCTTCTCCTGCCTCACTGCCGCAGCTGCCCCAGCAGAGACCAAGCAGCTGCGTGCACTCAGGGCAACAGCAGGCATGATGCTGTGGCCAGGATGACCAGCTGTCCCCGAGGACCCATGCTAGACCAGCTAGCAGAGGTGCATTTGTGGACATGGAGGTAGAGGGGTGGATCTCATGATCTCTGGATCAGGGTTCTTCCCACACACAGAATCCTACAGCCAGTTTTGAACGAATGTATATTGCTTTTGCACCACAGTAAAGTTGGAAAATCCTTTGTGAAGCACTCATCATAAATCAGGGACTGACTCTATTCAATCCTGATCCCAGAGGCATCGTGAGCCTCTCAACCCTTAGAATCAAAGCATGAGGGAAGATCTAAATTCTTGGCTCATTCCGTTGTTTTAAAAACAAATAATAGCTCTGCCAGTAAAACTGTCATTTTCAGTCAGTTTCCTAATTTAAGGAAGAAAAACAAGGAGTATAAAGCTTTTCTGCCAATCTAACTCAAATGGGAGATTCTGTCTCCTCGGGCTGTTGGTGTCTGATTACTAAGGACAGCAACCATTAACGTGGTAGCTGTTTTTATGGATATTCTCCCAGAAATTAAAATGCTGCTTTTCACTAGACACCCATTCGCTCCATGGTGGAAGCCACAAGGAATCCCTGCACATGGCACCCCTGGTGCACACAAAGCCCAGGCACACACACAGCAAGCTTCACAAGTTTTCTTGTTGGGTGAATCTAAGCAAGTAGAACATACAGATCAAGGCCATTGAGCATCATTTATAAAAACCAACCCAACGTTCTTTGTTCCTCTTAATGTCCTGGTCTTCGGCAGATGTCATCCCAGAGTATGGCAGGGAGACAAATCGCTTCCTTCCATATTTGTCCCCACCATCCTTTTCACCAGGAAGTCTTTGGGCCATGTGTTATTTTGCTTTTCTTGGTATTTTTATGTTTTCCTCTCAGTGTTTTGTGGGCCTACCAACAAACCATTAATGAGGATCCCAGATGTTCACGTTTGGCCAGAATCCAGTGTTTTGTTTAGTGTCTAATTCCATTGACAGTAGCCATCTCCATTCACTCAGCCAACAGGAAGATAGATTTTTCATTCATATAAAAAAGGAAGAAATGGTGCAATCCCTTGAGTACGAACTACCCCCTTCCCTCCCCTGCCTCAAGATCCTGGATTCCTCCCTCAATATCAGACACAAACAATAGGCTGGTAAAGAAGTCCCTGCTGCTCAGGCAGGTCATGAGACTATGGTCTGATCAAGAATTTGGGAGACCGTGGGTATGGTCTCTGACATTAGTGGGAAGAAATGAAAACCTCCAAGGTTTCCCCTAACCCCGCAGTGCAAAAAGCTGCTTTTGTTATCAGCTTTCCTACGAGATCATTTCTTGTCTGGTGGTTTATATAGAGAAGAAAAGGCTCCAGTGAGGATTGCCCACCTCCCCAGCCCCACAACCAGGATTTATGAGAGTCTGTCTTTGGGCTGAGCATCTGTCAGAGATTTAAGGGATGGGTGAGAAGGGCCCTTTCCGTTCTCCAGGCTGCTTTGCACTTGAAGCTTTAAACCCTCATGAACTGCCCCCCTCCCCCCCCCACTACGTCCTGCCCTAAGGATGCAGTGGTCACAGTGGGAAGCAGAAGGCAGATTTTTTTTGCTGACTCAGCATGAAAAAGTGACCCACATTTTCTGGGTTTAGAGCTTAACATCGAAAGAACACATTCAGGTGTGTTTCAGTTCCGTTAATAAAAGAAGGTGGAAGATGTTGAATATTATGTAAGTACTGAAATTTTCTTAGATTTGAATGCTCTTTGGGTGGACATGTGCCATTTTAGTTTTTTGCAATTCATTTATTACCATTGGAAGGTGTTGACTGATTTGGTCCTGTTGTCTGTGAGTCGGTAAGGACTTTGGGCAAATTTCATCATGGAGATATACACCTAAGTGTAAGTTTGAAATGCTGTTTCAATGAGCCACTGTGGGGTGGAATTTTAAAGTCTGGGTAGATACAAGTGTGTCCATGCAGGACTTTCTTCTACACTGTGCCAGCCCCCTGCCCACAGCAGTACCCAACTCTGAGGGCAGAAAAAAAAGAGTGAAGCAAGATGTTTAATTCTGACAGTCCCGAAATCTCTGGAACTTTCCAGCAGCAGGCCATGAGAGCTGGGAGCAGAACACTGTGCCCTTGCTTCCAGTCCGAATTCTTGCCGTCTTTCCTCTGGGGAAAAATAAAGCAGTCCTTTTTGCATACTTTTGCAAACGTATTTCCAGCTTTTTGGACTGTCTTGCCCGGAGCTGATCGGATTCAGGGGTGCATTTGGACAGCCGTTCCCAGCACAGCAGCGACGTGCAAACTCCGATGTTATGCCACCTTCCCTTCTGAAGTGGCTACACTTATCACCAGGGCCCAGCCACCGAGGGGCACACTTTCCCTCCTGGGCAATTCCGCGGTCTGGTCTGGAGCAGCCCTCCTGCTGCCCTGGAGGGCAGGTCCCGTGGGCGGCCCCTGCACCGCGCCTCCTGCCCCCTCGGCGGCGGGGTGGCAGCCTGCTGGCGTTTTCCTGTTTGCTCACTTGGCTTTCCTTCCCTTTCCTTCCCTGGGGGCCTGCGGGGCTGGCAGCGCCGTGGTCCAGCAGACCAACTGCAGAACCTCCGTGCCTTCCAGCAAGGGCAGCAGCAGCGGGAGCAGCAGCAGCAGCAGCAGCTCCTCCAGCGACTCCGAGAGCAGCTCGGGATCCGACTCGGAGACCGAGAGCAGCTCCAGCGAGGGAGAGGGCGGCAAGCCCCCGCACTTCTCCAGCCCCGAGGTAAGCGGCGCCGCCACCACTCGGGCCACCTCCCTGCCCCGCCCCCAACCGGGCACCCCCGGGAGCCAGCAAGGCCTGGGGCTCCTCATTGTCCCCGCTCCGCCCCCTCCTCCCACTCTCCTAATGACACCGCTTCCTTTGAAGTTCAAAGCATCATCTTCCACTGTCCAAAACTCTCTATTTGACTTCCAGAAATTTCCAAGTATGTTGTAAACATCACCAACAGGAAATACCCTCTGGATGGGGGTCTCCCTCGGGGTCAGCTGAGGCAATAACCAGACAGGAAAGTTCGCCACCTGGGAAGTGGGACCTCCAGTAAATCACAGGGACAGAAAGTTTATGGATCAGGCATGCTCAGAGTCTTACCTTTTTTGCAGTTTGTCACGGATCAGAAGAACAAGGGCTATAAATATTAATAAAACCCTCTTAACTGTGTTTTCTTTGTGAAAATATAAAAAGGGAAAATTAGCATCAACCTACAAATAATAATGAAACCTTTTACAACCATGACCAGTATCTATGGGGAAGATTTAGGTGCCTCGTATAAAAACTATAATGTCCTAATAAAAACCATTGCTGTTTCTACTTTAAAGTGCAAAGGGGGGGGGGGAATTAAATAGTAATTCAGAGCCCAGAGATTCTTGGGTGAGGGCCCAGAGAGAACGTCTCAAGTCTGGGAGCCATGAGTGTAGGTTTTGTTTTCTAAAGAAGGAATAAAAGACAGCTTCTTCCCAAGTGTATAAACAGGTGACATCACTGTGGATTGCGGGTTTGATTTTTTACTGACCACCCTCTGTGTCACTTGAGGGGGGCCAGATTCCTAAATAGGCTCTGACGACAAACCAAAGCCGCTAACTAACGCAAGCCCAGGGCCTTGGGAGGGCAGCAGCCCTCTTGCTGCTTCTGTACCTGTGCCCCCGGGAAAGGCACTTCCACAGAGGGACGCTTACAGTCCCTCTGGATTCTCTTTTTATCCCTCCACAGTCCCCCTTTCCTCCTCAGCATCTTTCTGCTCTATGACAAAACTCTCCACTCATCTGCAATAAGCCCCCCTCCAGCATGTGATCCCCTTGATGTGCCTGTTTCTCTATCTGCCCACCTACCCACCCACATAAGGCAAAGGCCCTTAGTGACATTACCCTGTGAGTGCCTCATAGCTTATTTTAACCCTGGCTTTTTAGTGGAGAGACTGACATTATCATTCCTCCCTCACAATTTCATTCATTCACTCACTCTTTGTTTGTTCAACCAATATTTAAAGAGCCAGAGACATTGGGCTCGGCTCTGGAATACAGCAGTCATATCAGAAAATGCCCTGTCTTCACAGACCTAACATCCTAACAGGGATCGTTCGAAACAGAAAAAAACATAGTAGTTAAATAGAATCAAGTAGAGGAATGAAGCAGGCTTTATTAAACCTGCTTTGTGCTACAGTTGGTTGAGAAATTCCAGAACATCAAATCATAAGAAACTACTCCCAGGGACAGCTCAAAAGCCAGGCGTGAGGGCCCTGGATTGGATAATAAGGGGTCTTGTCCGTGAAGTGAAGACCTCCCTGTGGGGGCACTTTTTTGTGACCGCAGGTTGAATACATGAGCGAGTGCTGAGTCTTGTTTACACACTGAGATGTGAATCCCAGAGTTACTGAATCTGCCGAAACCTTGCCAAGAGCAGTACATTTGTGAAGTGCTTTAAGCAGAGTCTTGCTAAAAGTCACTGAGACCATTACGTGGCCTTGACCTCTTGGATGGTGAAAGGGTTAACTGCTGCCCTTCTCATGGCAGGTCTCAGAGGCCCTGGTGAAGGAGAGGGAGCAAGTCTTCTAGAAATCTGAGCTCCCCAAGGATGCTTCCTTGCTCCTCCAGGTGCAGGGAATGCAGAAGTGGCAAATGGTGTGTTAGCCACACTAGACGTCATTCCTTCCTGCTGGAAAGGGATGTTTTTATTGGAGTCCAAGTAAGGTTCTCTTACATCTTTCCCAAGGTTAATACAGACATAGCCCCTGTAGGAGGGAAATGGGTTTACAGGCTGAAAATCATGGGAAGTAGCAAGATCCTGCTCCTCCTTCCCAGTTCCCCTTGCTTCTCTCTGAGGGAGCTGACCCCCATAGCCTCACAAGCATTGAGGCCTGTTTCCTGAACCCCACACATCACTGGGGCTCCTGGTAGCCGTACACCTCACATTCCACTGCGCAGACGGGCTGGTGCTGCCTTGCAGTGAGATGCTCTGGCCCTCCCTTCCCCTCCACACCATCCTGACCCAGGAGTAGAAAGAGGCACTTGTGAGTTTTCAAGGCACCTTGTCCTCCCTCTCAACGTGCCAGAGCTGGGAAACCCCGCTGTGCTCCACTGAATTTCACGCAAACTGTTCTTTATGGACCTGATTGCTGAACAGCACTTCCTGTCATGTGAATCCCTATCACGTAAGGCCTCCTTTGCAGGCTGCCCTGGAAGGGCCACTGTAAACATCTCCATGGCTGCGAATGCCCTCTGCAGGGCCTGACCTGTGCTCAGTCGTTCTCAGCCTCATTTCTTTCCCATGGGTTATATCTCAGGAGTTTTCCTGGATCACACGCCCTCCCGTGCCAGGAAGAAGCTCACTGGATTGGCACGTTGACACCGGCACATGGGGGTGGGGGATCAAGCTTGGTCAGGTCGTTGTGAGTTCTGGGATAAAGTAAGCCGATCCCATTTCTTTACACCTATGCACTTTAGGGCATCACCCTGCCCTAAAAATTGCTCATGGAAACACAGGTTTTCAATGTGGCTTTTCCCAAATGGACCCAGCATGGCAGCCTTTCTTCATGGAATATAAAAACTAAAAGCATATTTTGGAAGATGCTGCCCCAGATCATTCTTTTTATTTTTTATGGGGAGGGCACCAGGGATTGAACTCAGGGGCACTCACCCACTGAGCCACATCCCAGCCCTATTTTGTATTTTATTAAGAGACAGGGTCTCACTGAGTTGTTTAGTGCCTCCCTTTTGCTGAGGTTGGCTTTGAACTCTTGATCTTCCTGCCTCGGCTTCCCAAGCCACTGGATTACAGGTGTGTGCCCCTGGGCCAGGCGCCAGATCATTCTTGAGAATCAATGTGATTGCTGGTTTGTTCAACAAGGCTCTTGCTAATCAGAAGCTGCTAAGGTCTACAGCGGTAGGTGCTAGGAAGGACACAGAGGAGCAGATACGTGGTGGGGAGCTCCTACATAAGTCAGAAAAATAACCAGGGAAGAGAGTTGCGGCTGACCTCTAGCACACCAAGCCAGAAAGCAAATAGAAACATCAGGCAGAAACCCCAGATGGCGCTCAAGAGGTGGACCACAGCCTGCACGCCTGGGTGCACTAATCTGAGGTCCTGGATTTTCCCCTCTGTTTTGCCACTTAACTCTCTGATATTTCACCTTCCTTGGCCACAATCACCTCCTCCCCAGAATGTAGGACATTTCTCTCCTGCCTGATCTGTGAGGTGTTTGTCAGGAACAAATGGTACATTTTGATTGACAGCTCACTCACTGGGAGCAGTCATAGCGATCTCTCTTCCAGGCCTTCCGTGGATACTGCAAGGGGCCTGTCCTGGCCAGAAAGAAGTGTTGGGCTTTGTTAAAGACTCACTCAAGGCATGTACACATGGAACAGATATGAACATCAAAAGCCTGTGCTATTGAGTAGATGGAGGGCAGCAGGCATTGTTTGGAGAGTTAGTGGTGTTTGCTCCAAAAATCAGATCTAATGCTATTGTTTTAGGTTGAGGACTGACATTTCTCAAAGGAATGACCCCACACACACCAGAGAATAGTGGGAGAGTTTAGTGAAGCAACCATGCAGAGAATCTGGTCTTTACACCTAGGCAAGTACAAGTTCAGTCTTGGTGAAGCCTGGGAGTTGTGCAGCTTCGGACATGTCACTTAACCTCTCTGAGCCTCATCTACAAATTAAGGGAGATACTATTTCTTATCTGTGAAGATTAAATTAGGTAATACGTGCAAAGTGGCAGGCATCTGGTAGGTGCTCCAGCAATGAAAGCTGATCGCAGGATGATATTCTTTGGACGATAGCCAGGGAGGGGAATGTGGCTTTTGTTTGAGAGGCAATAGGAGGTCATCATAGATCCTGGAGAAAGGGAGCGTGATTTAGTGGTGTACTGAAAATGGTACTTCGGGCTGATTTGTTTGTCTGTGAAGTGCAGAAAAAATAACCCTCAAACACGTCATGCAGGGGGCCCATGCGAAAAGTATTAAATTCTGCCCTTCCCTGTTCATGCTGCCTGTTTCAGCGTGCCTCTCACCCTGTGCTAAAGACTCCCATGTGAGCTGTGGAAGGCTTAGAGTAGGAGAGAACAGTGTTCCACTGGGAGGGCAGCACGGGTGCTCTGCCCCACGTATGTGAGCCCTCCCCCCAGTACCTGCCCCCTTCTGCAAGGGTGGCCGCAGCCCACACACTAGGCCCATTTGTATGGGGAAGCTGAGGCACAGCTTTAAAAGGCATTGACTCCCCAGTGGTCACATAATGGGAAAAATGGGGGTGGGGAGATGAGATTAGAAGCCATGAATTTTTGCCACCCAATTAGCTTCTAGGCCTTCTGTGCTCATCTCAGGGAAGGTGAGTGTGCCCCTGGGCAAAGAAGCCATTGGGCATCCCCCTGTCCTGCTTCCTCTGACTCCAGGAGGGTGTCTACCATTACAGCTTCAGGTGTGCTCTTTAGGGGTCCCTTCTTGCCTTTCTCTAGAGGAGAAGTCAAAATAAAATGAGAACTGAAACATACCAGCTCAGAGGTGCAAAAAAGGGACAGGTTGAGCCCCTCCAATCTGAAATCTGAAATGCTCCAAAACCCAAAACATTTTGAGAACTGACCTGAGGCCACAGTGGGAAATTCTGATACTTTGTTCCACATACATCATTATTAAAAATATTATATAAAATTATCTTCAGGTTGTGTGCACAAGGTGCTATAAAACATAAATGAATGTTGTGTTTGGGAATGGCTCCATCCCTACATTTATCTCATCATGGGTATGCAAATATTCCCAAACCTGAAATCCAAAATGCATCTCATCCCAAACATTTTGGATGTGGGGAGCTCCCTTGCTCTGGAGCCCCGTTTCTTTGGGAGACATGAAAATAAGCAAAGATACCCATGTTCCACCCTCGCAGCCCCTACTCTGGCCTCTACTGGACTTTTCTTGCTCCTTCAAGTCACTGGACACCCTGTGCTGGTTTTGCCTGAAATGTAATCAGTCTCATATGTTAGGAGCAAGATATCCACAGTCCCTGCCACCACTTTGGTTGGCCAATCTCTACAATGTGTGGCCAGTTCC
Source organism: Callospermophilus lateralis (assembly GCF_048772815.1). Classification (NCBI taxonomy): domain Eukaryota; kingdom Metazoa; phylum Chordata; class Mammalia; order Rodentia; family Sciuridae; genus Callospermophilus; species Callospermophilus lateralis. The sequence continues at coordinate 97,827,486 of NC_135318.1, read as the reverse complement.
TCCTGGTCCCATGCCCTTCTGGCCCATCAGAGGCTTCCCATGTTCCTGAGCAGGACCTCCCCAATTCTTCCAGGCTCAGCTAGGACCCTGTTGTCTCACCCCTGTCAGATTTGTGACCACACCCAGAGCCTCAAGTGCTGTTCTTAATACAGACCTCATTGTTGAAAACAGCTGATTTTCATAAACCAAAGGAATTTTTTGAAATTTATGTTAAAAGCAAATTTTTCTCCTACAATGGATCCTAACTCTAGACTTTACCTGATCAAATTTAAAATATAAAACTAGAGGAGGGTATATCTCAGTGGTAGAGTGCTTGCCAAGCATGCATGAGGCCCTGAGTTCAATCCCCAGTCCTGGCAGAGTGGGGAGAATATTGAGCAATAACTTCTTGTTCTAGAATGGTATCTCTGCTCACCCTTAAACAACAGATGCAGCAGACTCAGGGGTGAGGAGGCCATATGGAAGGAAAAATACTTCACCTTGACCCTCAAAACATGTTCCCTATTTCATCTCTAGTCATCAACTGAAAATACTCTGGCTGAAGTTCTACCCTTCTCGGTATATCTGTTTTCTACATTTACTCCATTAAGATCTTGGTTCTTAACCCCTTTTAACATCTCTCTGGAACAGGAGAGTTCTCTTCTGCTAAATAAGCCACCTTCCCAAAGTTAATGCTTCTACAGCTAAATAACTATGCCCTTGATTTCCCTCTTACAAAAATTACATGCTAACTCTTTGGGCTCCTATATAGGTACCTTGATTTTTCCCAAGGTTTGGTCTCACTAGAAATGGGTGCTTTAATGCCTACAGTCTCTGAATTATTATTCCCCACTTAAGTTTCAAGGAATCTAAAATATACATGTGTGTGTAGGTATTCTTTTTTAAATGCTTGGAAGTGATTGAAATGGTTTCCATCAAGGCACAGTGCTAGCCCCCTATTTTTTCAAGTAGACTCCAATGGGCTCTACTTAATTGCTTAGGACCAGCAAGAGCAGCACCACCGTCCAAGCACCCTGAGGGCCCAAGGGCTGCCGCATCCGTTTGCTGGCAGCCCGCTCATTTTTTTGCATATGCACCCAGAGGAGTACAGTCAAGGTAAAAAACAACAACAACAACAAAAAAAAAAACAGCCCGGCCCTTTTTAAGGGAAGCTGTAATAAAAGGTGTTTTGTTTGTCGCGGGTTTTCTCTTTCAGGCTGAACCGGCATCCTCTAACAAGTGGCAGCTGGACAAATGGCTCAACAAAGTTAATCCCCACAAGCCTCCTATTCTGATCCAAAATGAAAACCACGGGCCCGAGAGCAATCAATACTACGCCCCGGTGAAAGATGAAGTGCAGGACTGCGGGAAGCTTCCCGACGTCTGCCAAACCAGCCTGCGGGAGAAGGAACTCAAGAGTGCCTGCAAGGAGGAGCAGAGGCCGAGGACCGCCAACAAGGCCCCGGGCAGCAAAGGGGTGAAGCAGAAGTCCCCGCCCGCGGCCGTGGCCGTGGCCGTGAGCGCCGCCGCCCCGCCGCCCGCGGTGCCCGGCGCCCCCGCGGAGAGCGCCCCCGCGCCGGCCCGGAGGTCGGCGGGCAAGAAGCCCACCAGGCGCACCGAGAGGACCTCGGCCGGGGACGGCGCCAACTGCCACCGGCCCGAGGAGCCCGCGGCGGCGGACGCGCTGGGGGCCAGCGTGGTGGTGCCCCCGGAGCCCGCCAAAAGCAGGCCCTGCGGCAACAGCAGAACGAGCCACCGCAAGGAGCTGCGCTCCTCGGTGACCTGCGAGAAGCGGCGCACGCGGGGTCTGAGCCGGATCGTCCCCAAATCCAAGGAATTTATCGAGACCGAGTCGTCATCTTCCTCGTCCTCCTCGGACTCGGACCTGGAGTCGGAGCAGGAGGAGTACCCTCTGTCCAAAGGCCAGGCCGTGGCCGCCGCCTCCTCTGGGAGTGACCAGAGACTCAAGGAGGCCGCCAGCAGCGGCAGCAGCGGCAGCGGCCCCCGCGCGGCCGTGGGCTCCATCAACGCCAGGACCACCAGTGACATCGCCAAGGAGCTGGAGGAGCAGTTCTACACCCTGGTCCCCTTCGGCAGGAACGAACTTCTCTCCCCCTTGAAGGACAGTGATGAGGTCAGGTCACTCTGGGTCAAAATTGACCTGACCCTCCTGTCCAGGATCCCAGAACACCTGCCCCAGGAGCCCGGAGTCTTGAGCGCTCCTGCTGCCAAGGACTCGGAAAGCGCTCCGCCCAGCCACGCCCTGGACACGCCCACCGAGAAGACTTTGCCAAAATCCAAGAGGAAACGCAAGGTAGTCCTGGGAGAAAGGGGGGTCTGGGAGGGAGGGGACTTTAATTTGTGGGCCAGGGGTAGAGCACAGGTGGGCTGCTGGCTGGGATTGTAGGTGGCAGCAGGAGTTTTCGTGTCCTTAACGAACAATTATATAGTACTTTATGCCAAATGTGTTAAGTACTTAACATCTATAATCCCAGTTAAATCCTAGGACTGTCCAAGGCGGCAAGTACTGTTACTGTTCCCATTTTATAGCTGTAGATAATTAAGCCCTGTCCCAACGCCTGTGGCAGTGGTGATACACAGGTACTAGTGTCTGCAGACAGACCCAAGCTGGGCACGTGTGAAAGTTGAAAGTGTGGTGAACCCCATTCTTCCCTGGGAGGGATGGGATGAGTTGGTGGTGGATCACTCATCTACCTAAGAAGCCGGTATCCTTGGGAAGTTTAAGCCTGACTGGGGTGTGGGATGAGTACTGAAGTCCAAGTCCTCAGAGCAGCCTGTAGCATCAATCAGGGAGGGCTACCTGGTGGAGAGGGGCTGGGAGGGCTCTGAGAGGGAGTTAGAATAATCAGAGGTGGGGGGATGTAGTGGCACCAGGAGAGATGAACAGGTGAGGCATTGTGGGAGGGAGAAGGACAGCTCAAGTACAGGGGCTGGAGCTGCCCCAGCAACAGATACCAGATGCTCAGGGAATACCTCATCATAACGTAAAACCAATTCCCAGGATTTTTTGCCCTTCCTATTTCTGTATCTTCAAAAGTAATTTAAACCACAGTGAACAACACAGTAGGTAAAGATTGCAAATATTCATAGACAGTTCCAAATTTGGGACAGAGTTGTTACCAGCAATAATTAACATGCATTTATGTTCCCAAAAGGGATGCTGTTAAAGCACTTCGTACCATTTAATCATTTAGTCCTTTCAACTATATGAGGCAAATATCATTGTTGTACCCATTTTACAGGTGAGGAAACGGAGGTTCTGAAAGCCTAAAGTGATTTTACTTGAGGTTATGTAGGTCAAAGGGACAGAGCCAGTGTCTGGCACCAGAGTCTCAAAATGAGAAGTCAGTCTGAGGTTTGTGTATATTTTTGTTTCCAGAGGGCAGTCTAGTCTGTCAATAGAAAAAGAAGACTGAACACATGGGTTTTATAGCTGTTTCCAGTCCCTGATTAAGAGGGTCTAGAGAGTAAGGTTATTGCCTTTTCCTGGCCAGGATAAAGGTGTTCCTCACTTTCGAAGTTGTATGGGAAAAGGAGACAGTCTCCTTATTATAATCATTTCCATGACCTGCACAGGGCACCCATCAGCAGGAAAATTTATCACAAAGTGCTGAAGAATGTGTATCTTCATATAGTTGCATTAAATAACAGCCCTATGAAGCAGAATTGAACCCCTTGCAGCAAAGTTCATGAAAAGAAATATCTTCAAAAGGTAGCTACTTACCTTTGCTAAAACCAAAGACCGTTGTATCAAGAGATTCCAGCATAGTTTCCATTCACCTTCAGAGCCCACATGGTGGATCCCCCTTTGCTCTGAGAGTGCTCACGTGTAGTGGGAAGTATGTGGATGTGGACACCAGGCTGACCTGACCTCAGATCCCATCTTTGACTTTTTCCTCCTCCAGTGCCAGCTCCATGGACCCTGCAGCAGTAAAGCAGCCACACAGGCTCCCATGGAGTTGAATGTTGTGGCCGCCATCTTGAAATTCTTCATTTTGTCTTTGAATTTGGGTCTTGTTAGTGATGGATTGTGTGTGGAGGTCCCTCTGCCTACCTATCACTTCAGGAAAAGTTTTGTCTGATCTTCAGCCTTCTAGAACCTCCATCCTGTGCAGTCTTCTCCTCCTCCTGGTCTCAGGCCAGGGACCATCCAGCCCCCCTGCCCCAGATAGTGCTCAGGTGTAGTCACAGCAAGGATCAAGATTAGGGTCTCCATCTTGCTCAGCCTCAGTCCAGGTAGTGAGGTGATCCACAAGGAAGCTTGCACGCCGTGGAGTGGCCCATTTACTATGGGTCAGTATTAGGGGTGGTTGGTGCCTAACTGGGCTTTGCCATCCATACCAGCCCAGAAGATAGGTGCCAGAGTGGCATTGGTGGGCCACATGCAGGTGCCTATTCCAGGGCAGCCCCAGCCCTTGAAAGTCTCCATTTACCCCCAGGGCCCCCAGGTTATCCCCAAATGCAAAGGAGCACAGCAGGAAGTCACAAATAAATACCACCATGGCAGGTCAAGGTGGGAGACTGAAATGTTTTCTACTTGATACTTGATGAGGTCATTTGTCGGGTAGGGAAATTTCTGGGGATTGAGCTCAGGGACCCTTAACCACTGAGCCACACCCCTAGCCGTTTTTCATTTTTATTTTTATTTTTATCTTGCTAAGCTGCTTAGAGTCTCACCAAGTTGCTGAGGCTGGCTTTGAACTTGCGATCCTCCTGCCTCAGCCTCCCAAGCTGCTGGGACTACAAGCGTGCGCTCCACCCAGCATGAAGTCACTCTTCCTGCTTTTCAGCCCAGCATTTTCATTTTGGACTAGACCTCAGAAATTCTGTGGTTAGCCCTAGCCTCCTGGGTGACCTCAACCAGCTGACCTTCTCTTCTCCAAACTTCATTCTCTTCACCATAAAATGGTGTCAGGGTCGCACAACACATTCAAACCATACAATTTCGTTAGCTCATTTCTTCCCTGCTCCTGTTTCCCATTTTTCCCTAGGCACCCTGTCTTCTTTATTGCTTGTTGGCAATTTTTTGTTGAATAAATTCAATTTATTTTTGTTGAATAAATTGATTCAACAAAAAATTCAAAAAAATTTTTTGTTGAATCAATTGATTAATCACCTAGGAATCAGTGTGGATGTTACCTCTGAACTCGATGGATAAATGGGTAGGATGATGGAAATAAATATATAAGGAATATGCAGAAGTAGATATTGATAAACCTCTGAATAGATAATAAATCTAACCCTGTAGACATACATAAGCATACAGAGAGAAGTGCAGAAAGATGTACATATAAAGTCCATAATGGTCTGTATTTAAATAGCTGTGGTATCAGTGACTTTTTTCATTTTAACTTGCAAAATTTTATTTACGACTAAGCCTGACACCAACACAAAACCTTTACTCACAAAACCTAATGAGTCTTCAATAAGCAATGACACAGGAGAAGTGAAAGGACGTTTTTGTAGCATTCTTTACTCAACATCCTGGGTGTGAAGATCCCAGTCAATCCTGGGTGTTGAGAGGAACCCATAGACCTGTCTGTCAAAGGTGCTGGATCTCCCCTGGAACTGAGGACCACGGACTCAGCTTTGGTTTGGGTCCTCCATGGGGCCACTATTACAGTGTGAGGATCTGAGGTACCCATGGCAGAGGCCGTGCCACACTGTCCCAGCTAGAGAGCAAAGGTCAGGGGTGCTCTCCCAGGGGCTGACACTTGTCTCCTAGAAGACACCACAGGAAGCCCTGAAGATCCCACCCTGCCGGGATCCTGCTGACTCCCGGAAGGACTCCTCTCATGGACTGCCTTGCTATTGCACCCTGACACACGTCACGCAGTCCAAGTCCCTAGTGTGAAAAGGTACTTTAAGATGTTACCGGCTGGGAATTGTGAACTAGAAGTAAGGCATCTTGGCTTGCCATCCACAGAAGGTGCGGCTTTCAAGGTGAAAAGGTGCAGGCCAGCCACCACCCTTACCCCAGTAAGCCCCGGGAATATGCATTTTTTGCACCTTATCCTGATGCCTTGAGAGGCCAGGATGGGTGATGCTCAGGCTACAGTGTGGGTTCAGAATAGGTTTGCTAGGGGGGGCTGGGGCTGTAGCTCAGTGGCAGAGCGCTTGCCTCACATGTGTGAAACGCTGGGTTCGATCCTCAGTACCACATTAAAATAAATCAATAAATAAAGCTATTGTGTCCGTTGACAACTAGAAAATATTTTTTAAAAAAAGAATAAGTTTGCTTGGGAAAAATAAATCCTGAGAAAGTTGCAACATTAAAAATGTCCCCTCTCAAATTTTGATCATGCCCTTCCTCTCAATAAGCTGTCAATACTAAACCCATACAGGTTTCCTGAGCTGTTCAAGCTCAGCCACTAGTACTCAGGTTCTCTCTGAGAGACACCCCCACCCCCAACCCTGAGGCCTTGCTCTTTGGAAGTAAGTGTCTTGGAGCACACACCACCTTATGACCCCTCAAAATCCAAAGCTGATTGGCTTTTGCTTATTTCCACACAGTGCGACAACGAAGATGACTACAGGGAGATGAAGAAGGCCCAGGGGGAGAAAGAGAGCTCTACTCGACTAGCCAACTCCGCCAATAATACTCTGTCTTCAAACCACTGCAGCATGAACATCAACAGGTATGCATGTTCCCTGAAAGGTGGGCGTGAGCCGGAGAGGTCTCTGGATCTGAAAGGCAGGTGCCACTCGGAGAGAGAATCCAAGTTTTTGATACATGCTCTGGCCTTAGTCTTCAGACTTAGTATAACCTAAATTTTGTAATTATGCTCAATGTGGACTTCACGTCACACTCCCAATAGCCATGTCAGGCCCTCCTCTGTGACTGAGACCAGTTACTAGGTGCACACAGCTCTGTGCTCCCCAAACACATTTCTTCCCCCCAAAATGTAACAACTGAATTTTCAAGTCGGTGTTTTAATGGTAGCTAACTCAGGGATTTAAGAAAATTAAGGGAACATTAAGGGTAGCTTAGGGATCAAAGAACATTAAGGCTATTACAAGGATGAGGAATGGGCTCTCCAGGTGCTGCCCCTAAAGGCCCCCATGTAGACTAAAATTGTGGAATTCAAAAGGATCTGTGCTTTCAAGGTCAAGAAGCTACCCAGCATCTCCTCTGAAGGGGTTCCGCATGGCCCCACTATGCACCAAACCCCTCTGTGATGAATGGCTTTAGCAGGGCATGGTCCTGAAGGTTCTCTATAAGCCAGGAGCTCATCATTCACCGCAGAAGCTCCTTCCATTTAGAAACACCTCCACAGAGGAGCAGCTTTTGCTCTGCGCTAACACCCTCACTCTCCCCGACTGTCCACTCAGGGTTTTAAAGGGGAGATTAATGTCTCAGCACAACACATAAAAATGTAAACCAAAAGGTTAGGGAAAGATATAAAGCAACACTAAAACTGGGAGAGGACATTGGAGAGCAAGGGCACAGACGTGGGGGCCCACTGCGTGCTCAGCTCCCCCTGGGAAGGCGGCCAGGAGGCGGAAGGTCTGCATAGGAGGGACAGTGGCAACCCTCTGTGCAGAGGGATGGCATCCCCAAATGTTGTGAAAATAATGAACGGGGGGACTGCAGCCTCAAATTACCTAAGTATGTGATATGCACCTCTTTGTTCATGCATTAAATAACCTCCCTGGCTGATTTCGTGGTGACTGTAGTTGTCAAGTAGTGTTGAATACAAATGATATTTCAGGATGCCTGTGGCCACTGAAAATATCCATGATGTGTGATTTCTACTGGTGACCCAATGGCAGGCATTGCTAATAGGATTCCAGAGTACCCGCTCCTCTCGTTTCTTTCCCTTGCTTGTAATTAAAGGAAATATTCCATTTGAGTGAGAGGTTAGTGAAAATGAAGATGTAACTTTTTGCCATCCAAGTTTATGGACCTCAAGTTAAAAAACTCTTGCTGTAGTGACTTTGCCTGGCAGAACCTCCCAGCTCTGATAGTTCTACTTATGTTCAGTTATGCCACAGTGTGAGTGAAATTTCCAAGAGGTGGTCTGCATATCTCCATAACTACTGTCAAGTTTTTATTTTTTGGTTTTTTTTTAATTGATTTATTTTTTAAATACATGACAGCGGAATACATTACAATTCTTATTACATATATAGAGCACGATTGTTCATATCTCTGTATATAAATATGTTCACACCAATTCATATCTTCATACATGTACTTTGGGTAATGATGTCCATCACATTCCACCATCATTGTTAACCCCTCCCTTCCCCTCCCTTCCCCTCCCTTCCCCTCCCTTCCCCTCCCACCTCTCTGCCCTTTCTAGAGTTCCTCTATTCCTCCCATGCTCCCCATCCCTACTCCACTATGAATAAGTCACCTTATATCAGAGAAAACATTTGGCATTTGTTTTGAGGGGATTGGCTAACTTCACTTAGTATTATCTTCTCCAACTCCATCCATTTACCTGCAAATGCCATGATTTTATTCTCTTTTATTCCTGAGTAATATTCCATTGTGTATGTATGTCACATTTTTAATCCATTCATCTAATGAAGGGCATCTAGGTTGGTTCCACAGTTTAGTTATGGTGAATTGTGCTGCTATAAACATTGATGTGGCTGCGTCCCTGTAGTATGCTGTTTTTAAGTCCTTTGGGTATAGACCGAGGAGAGGGATAGCTGGGTCAAATGGTGGTTCCATTCTAAGCTTTCCAAGGAATCTCCATACTGCTTTCCATATTGACTGCACCAATTTGCAGTCCCACCAGCAATGTATGAGTGTACCTTTCCCCCACATCCTCGCCAACACTTATTGTTTGTCTTCATAATAGCTGCCATTCTGACTACTGTCAAGTTTTACTGGTGCCGTCAAATGGTCCCAGAGATAGGTAATTGCCTTTCCCTAAGAGCTCCAGAGAAGGTTTCTTTGGTCAACTAGGAATACATAAATTTGAAATATTTTTGAAGAAGGAACAATCACATGCCCATGACAATATTTAACATCATAATCTGTTTTTCATGCACACCAAAACCATGAAGTATATAAAATAATAGACACTTAGAAATAGGTCTTTTCCCCTCATGTTTTAAGAAGCTAGTACTCTCAGGCTCTTCACATCCGATATACCATCGTCTTCACCATCACTAGATGAGCAACTTTGGAGTCACCTGAAGCGCTTTCCTAGAACATATCGGCTCACTGCTTTCTGAGTTGTGAGACACACACTGCTTCTGGAACCAGAGGTTCTGTCTCCACACCTACCTATGTATGTAACATTAAGAAGCTTGGCTTTGTCATTTGTTCTACAGGCCTGTATAATTTCTCCACCATGACCACCAGCTAAGGAAATTGCTTTTTGAGGTGACTTTAATGGTTTGTTTGCAATGATAATCAACACGTGCAATTAAGAGTTCATGACCCCAGGAATAATGACTAAATCTTCATTAAATGGCATGACCCTTTTTTTTGTAAACTGACTCTATAACCATCTTAAATTAACAGTGATTGAGTTTATTTCTGGCTGATATGTCTGCCCCCCAAACAATACTTTATTTTTTCTCCTGAAGTAATGCAGAGATTCCTAACAACATAATATCCATTGCAGAGACTTCAATACAAGTGAATCCCTCTCTCTAATGGTTGATTGTAGAGAACATTATATTCAAGAATAGACAGTCGTTTTGAAGGTAAAATAAAGAGCTAGGAATCAGAAGTTGTAATTTCTAATAACAGTTTCTCTGTTCTGTGTTTACTCTGATCAATGCCTGGGTAATTGGGAAGCTCAACAATAGAGCATCGGCACTCTGCTGCACAGAATGCCCTGTGATTCTATTATTTTCTATCTAATAATGAGTACAAGCTCAGATGTTGGCAAAAGTCCTTGTAGCAATGGAGAACTCATTTGTCACTGTTGATTGACTGTCCCATTACTCTATGCTTCAGCTTATAAGGAAAAAAATTGGTGATTATTTTGAGATTCTTGGATGAAAAACTTGGAACATGCAATTCCATATCATTACTCTTGGCCACTCCTTTTGATGCTAATTCCAGAATTACTGTTCATCCTACCAGAGTAAGAAACAATGAGCCAGGCCTGGTGGCGCATGCCAGCAAGCCCAGCGACTCAGGAGGCTGAGACAGGAGGATCATGAGTTCAAAGCCAGCCTCAGCAACAGCAAGGCACTAAGCAACTCAGTGAGACCCTGTCTCTAAATAAAATACGAAATAGGACTGGGGATATGTCTCAGTGTTGAGTGCCCCAGAGTTCAATCCCCAGTAGCCCCCCACCGAAAAAGAAAGAAATAGTGAGTGAGATTGGCTACTGTTTGTTAGGGTCCTGTGGCCATAAGGTTGCTCCTGGTGTAATAATCACTAATAAATTTCTTCCTACCTGCAGGTCTTATAGGGGAGGTTTGGTCAGGGGTAAGTACTTACCTTTCCCTATGCTGACTGTGTGACTTTCTATTACTGTAACTTACTTTTTCAGCTTGGCAATACCAATAAATAAAAATGAAAAAATGCTCCGATCGCCCATCTCACCTCTCTCTGATGCATCCAAACACAAATATTCCAGCGAGGACTTGACTTCTTCCAGCCGATCTCATGGCAATGGTGTGTTCACTTCCTCCTCGTCCAACAAAAAGTCTAAGGCCACCGACAGCCAACTGCAGTCCCATGCCGGGGACCTCACGGTGGGTGTATTCCCCTCCTTTCCCACATAGAATCGGAATGCAGTGGTACACCCTTGCCACACCCTCTGAACCCAGCTTAGGAGACTCCACTCATCTGGGAGGTTCTGCAGAGAACCTCTGAAGGATGCTTTTGGGGAGACTTGGCAGAGGAGAAGACTCCTTCAGCCTTCCTCACAGAGAGCAGAAGAAGAATAAATTCATGCAAAAAAAAAATATCAGGTCTTCTCTGTTTATGAAGCCTCCTTGCAGGATTTCCAACTCCAAAGAAATACCATCCTGGGGCAGAACAGTTTGGGAGTTTTGGGAAAACTTCCTTATCCCATGGCAGAATTAAATCTGAGGTTGAAACTATATCAAAATCTGCAGGTCTCACACTCCACCCTTATAGGCCAGTGTCCCAGCCACCGTGGGGGACACCCAGAACCACCCCTTTTCCCGTAGTCTCGGGTGATGCCAGCACTTCCCTGGGGAGGAGCAGAGTCTCATGGATAACTTTGGGTGCACAGTTCCCCTGCGCCCCCGACTCAGCTGCAGGGTGATCTTGGCCCTGGTTGTCTCATCTTGGAACCCATTTCTTTATCTGCAAAATGGTGGTGATAAGATTGAAAAGAGGTAGAGCTGGGTTCAGTGGTGCATGCCTGTAATCCCAGTGGCTCCGGAGGCTGAGGCAGGAGGATCGTGAGTTCAAAGCCAGCCTCAGCAAAAGCAAAGTGCTAAGCAACTCAGTGAGATGGGGATGTGGCTCAGTGGCCAAGTGCCCCTGAGTTCAATCCCAGGTAGCCCTCCCCCACAAAGAAAGATTGAAAAGAAGTGACTTTCTCTTAAGACCCCAGCCCCTCTGGGCCCCTACACTAGCTAACACCACAGGTGAGCCTCTCTTCACAACCAGTGGACGGTGGCCCTGGCGCACTCATCTTCCCAGGATGAGTTCATTTTGAAAAAAATAACCTTCAGGGTATGTGTATAAAGCAGATATGAAACAAATGAATTTCATGTTTAGAGTTGGGTCCCATCCCCCAGATCTTTCATTATGTTTATGCAAATATTCCAAAGTCTAGGGGGAAAAAAAATCCAAAAATCCCAAACACTTCTGGTCCCCAGCATTTTGAATGAGGGATCCTCAAACCGTATTTGTTGTTCTTTATTGAGACATAATAACCATCAACTCTGAAGCACAAGGTAGAGCAAAAGATGCCCTTTTAATGGTCACTCTTCCAGCCAGGTGGCGAGTGTCTCAAGGACTCCTGTGTTGTTTGTTGTTTAGAAAGCGACTCACAACAATGCTGAGCACGGTCTCCTCCACAGCAAGACCCGGCCACAAACAGAGCCCTGGTCTCCAGGCTCCAGCGGCCACAGGGACTGCAAGCGGCAGAAACTGGTCTTCGATGATATGTAAGTTTGGACTTCTTCCGAATATGGTGACGGGCAGCAGAAAGTGGGAGCTGGGCATGTAGGAGACACGGGCGTCTCGCCCACAATGCGCCCACTTCCCTCTCGCATGGCTTGGTCATTTAAATATCCCTTTTAAAGGGAGCCTGAACTTTGAATGAAGAGACAGAAAGGCCAGTGCCAAGAGGGAGGCTCCAGAAGAGGAGGAAGCTGAAGGCAGGAGAATTGAGAGTCTCCAAGCCCCTGGAACCTGAACCACTGCGAGTTTTATGCTATCAGAAAGAAGCGTAGTTTGGGTATTTTTTTATTTAGAGACAGGATGTCACTGAGTTACTTAAGGCCTCGAAGCTGCTGAGAATGAGTTTTGAACTCTCAATCTTCCTGGCTCAGCCTCCCGAGCCACTGGGATTATAGGCATGCACCACTGCACCCAGCTGCCATATTCTTTAAAATGATTCTTATAGAAATATCCTGTCATCTTTCACCTGGTATGGCAGCTTCCATCAGTATAAAAGTAGAAGAAAAACCCAGGTATGGTGGTGGCACACACCTGTAATCCCAGTGGCTCGGGAGGCTGAGGCAGGAGGATTGGGAATTTAAAGCCAGCCTCAGCAACGGAGAGGCCCTAAGCAACTCAGGGAGACCCTGTCTCTAAATGAAATACAAAAAAGGGCTGGGGATGTGGCTCAGTGGTCGCATGCCCCTGATTTTAATCCCAGGTACCAAAAAAAAAAAAAAAAGAGAGAGAGAGAAAAGGACATTCTAGAATGCTGGTGAGAGACTGAAAATAACAAATGATGAAATGATGCTGGAGGGTATTTAGGCTCTTAGGGGAAAGCTGGGTGTCAGGGGAAAGCCTGGAAGGTAGAGGACAGGGTTCAAGACTGACTCCGGTTTCCAGCTGGAGTTCACACCTGGAGTGTGGAGTGCACCTCTGTATGGGGCAGGAAGTTAGGCCCTAGGGTGCCGCAGCTCCTGCCCTGGGGTCTGCAGCTGTCTACGCCCACTGGAAGTCAGGAAGCAGAACAGCTGCAGACATCTCTGAATCCTGCTAGATGACAACTCACTCACGGGGTGTCACCTGGGGAAGTGCAGCGTGCACAGAGGGAGTCTGTCCAGCCTCACCTAAGCTTCACCCAGAGGGTCCGTTTTCCTGAGAAGTGTGAATGCTGAGTGTTAGTCTTACATGGACTTTGCTAACCTAATGAGGATACCGGATCATGGGGTTGAAAACCAAAGTCACATTTTTTTTTTGTCTCTGTTTCACTGAAGGAACACTTTCCAAGATAACTCAGTTTCAGGAAGTTTAAGGGCGGCCCAGGAGGCCCAGGTGTCTCTCCTTCCCAGGGCGCTGCAGCTGCGCCCCAGTCCCCATGCACGCTGTCCTCGGGCGCTCACCACCTCCCTTCCCCTCATCTCCCCTTGCTAAGCAGTGTGGGAGGTGGTAATTAATCCCCAGGGAGGGCACGGAGTGGAAGTACATTCAGTTCTTCAACTCCATCTATCATCTGAGTTTGATAGTGTAAATTACTCACTTGTGAGAATTCCACTTAAGGACAACATGGAAATGTGCACTCAGAAATTATAACCTAGCAACGGTGATCAAACCGAAGAAGCATTAGGCATGGCTGAGGTGCTCAAAACATTGACAAACATTGATAGGCTGAGGCAGGAGGATCGCAAGTTCAAAACCAGCCTCAGCAATTTAGCGAGGCCTTGAGCAACTGAGCAAGACCTGTGGCTCAGTGGTTGACCGCCTCTGAGTTCAACCCCTGGTAACAAAAACAAAACACCAAACACTTTCAGGGGGATGGGTTTAAAAAATATATATTTATGGAAAAATAGATGCAAGAAATTTTCCAATGTGTGGACCAGAAAACAAAGTCAGGAATTGCAGTGACTAAATGGTTGTACTCCAATCTGCAGTTTCTTGTACTCTTTAGCAGAAGAAATGTTTCCCAGTCTGCCAGAGTCCAGGCTGATATAATTCTGTCACTATACCAATGAAGAGGTTGTTGTCATTTGTTCTGCACGTTATTAGCAGTAGGTGTAATTTTTCTGGCTGATGACTACAGTAAAATTGTTTCTCCTTTTGTGGATAGAGGGAAAAAATAGAACCAAAAAGTGTTCTTCCACATCCATCATAGGGAGAGAGGAGTGTCTTGTTCCTATTGCTGTGTGTCCCAGTGGATTTGAAATCTGTAACAGTGAAATGCACCTCAAACAGCCACTCCTGGACTGAGCTCAGAAAGTTATAGGGAGCTTAAGAAGCAAAAATAGGCACTGTGTCTCCCTTTGCATCCTGTAAATAAGTGTCCCTCAAGAGACCACAGTCACCTGAAATGGTGTAAAATGTCTCCCAAGTTCACTTGCTGGGTACTGAGTGCCTGCTAAGTGTCAGGGACAGGGGTGGGAGCCTGGACCCAATGACTGATTAACTCCCAGAACCGTGGGAGAAAGGGGCACGTGGGTGGACGTCTTGATTCTCTCTTGCTCCTTTTTCCTCCTTCCTCCTCCTTTACTCTTCCCTTTCTTCCTTCCTCTCCCTCCTCCACCTCTCCCTCCTCCCTCTTCCCCTTCTTCAACCTCCCCCTCCTCTTCCTGCCTTTCCTCTCCCCGTTTCTCCTCCACCCTCTCTTCCATCCATCTTGTTCTTCTTCCCCTTTCTTTTCCTTCCTTCCTCCTCCTCCTCCCCTCCCTCTTCCCTCCTCCCCTTTCCTTCATCCCCTTCCTCTTCCCCCCTTCCTCCTGCTCCCCCTCCCTCTTTCCAGCACCAGCTTCCTGCCCCCAGGGCCTCATTTGACGGGAAGCTCCCAGTCCCTGTCACTTTCCTTGGTTCGCCTTCACTGGGTCCTTAGCAGTGAAACGACCAGAGAGAAGCCGCCAGTGGACTAGATGATTAATGCCAGGCTAATTCAGAGCTGATGGAACTCCAGTTATGGTGATCCAAAAAGTAACAGATGCCACACTGTCATTTAATTTTTAAAGCCACACCATGTAGCTTTTTTTTTTTTTTAAGTAAACTCATCTTTTCCTAATATGAATACTTGTTAACGGTTGGATAAACATGCAATTCAGACAACAGCTGAATCCAGTGAGCTGTCAATAACAAGTATTGAATGAACACAGCTGAATTATAAATAACCTTCCCAGAGGGAAGGGCTGGATATTTTTCCTTCTTTTTCCATGAACCTACATGCAGGTAAATTTAAATTCATGGACTTCCAAACCCCTTTTCCTGTGCTACTTACCAATTAAACAGGCACCAGTTTGTGCAGACAGAACCGAAGGGAATAACACTTGTTTTTAAAACAGGATCCAGGTCAGCATGTTCTGGTAAGTTTCAGCCTCTGGTCAGTGATGGTGTGATTACACCTCCTCCCCCAACATTAAATAAATGCATGAGATTCACTATTCCACAGCCACAGTATTAAAGTGACACTTAGGTGACCACCAAACTTTTGTTTTAAAAAAAAAAAAAAATCTTTAAGAATTTATGTCAATGGACTGGGAATATAGCTCAGTTGGTAGAGTGCTTGCCTTGCATGCACAAGGCCCTGGGTTCAATCCCCAGCACCATAAAAAAAAAAAAAAAAAAAAAAAAAAAAAGAATTCATGTCGATGAGTGACATCGCTTGATTCTGCATGAGGCCGGGACACTGGCCCTTATTAACACAAAGCCATGAGCCATAAATCACTTGGCGTCATAATTAGTGACGGGGGACTTCTTGGCTGGGGAAAATTGGGAGACAACAACTGGGTCATGGAGGCTCCGTTCAGAAGTCCTGAATTCCCAGAGCTCAATGGTGAGATTCTTGGCTGGGAATCTAGTGCCTGCATCATGCCAGCCATATTGCTATTAAGAGCCAGCAAACCCAAGGCCAGAGCCTCCTGCTGCTCCAAAAGGCTGTGCCTCTCTTGCCCATCTTTCACGTGGAAGAGTCAGTCACGACCAGCACAATCAGCCAAACCAACAAACGTCCCATCTGTCCCCAAGGTGCCAATAACCGGAGCCCAGCTCCCCACCCCCACACCCCCAACACTGAGAAAAGACTCTCTGGCCACACAGGAAGCTGAAGGCCATGGGCATGTGAAATGTGACTGACAGGAAGGAATGGGGACTTGACATTTGTAATGTAATTATGCACAGCAGTCTCAGAGCTAAAAGGATTTTAATTTTATAGAGGATGGGAAGAATCCCGAATGTAAAAGGTCGGATCTCTTGAAGCATGATTTAATCAAAGGAAACCCATTGAAATCCTTGAGTAGGTGATATTACAGCCAGGCAGGGTGCCCCCAGGGGGACTTACCCGGGCATTGCTGTCCTGAGGGTCTTTCTTTCCCAAGACTTCAAAACTGGACCCCACCTTTTTATTTTCCTGATAAGCCTTAGTACTAGCCTTTGCAGTTCATGGGTAATTGTTTCCATTCTGAAATCCCTCTTTCAAGGTCTGGTCCTCATTTTGTTCTAACCAAAACAGAAAGAAAGTGGGGGAAATAAGGACGTTCAGAACTCTCTGATTGAAATCTGGGCTCTTTGATCACTTTCGAGATATGGAAAAATTATTCTGTTTTTTAAAATATTTTTTAGTTGTCAATGGACCTTTATTTATTTGTATGTGGTCCTGAGGATCGAACCCAGAGCCTCACACAGGCTAGGCAAGCGCTCTACCACTGAGCCACAACCCCGGAACCAAATTATTTTCTTTTAAAATTCATACCCAGAGAAGAATAAACATGAAATCAATAATTCTCCACCTCAGCAGAAAATTCCTTTTGGTTCAATAACAGAAGCTCTCCCCTGCTCAGCCTCCTGGAAGGGGCACACAGCTTCCTGTGCGTGGCAGGAGGATGTGACCTGTAAGAAACCAGACCAATTATGCTCCTGCTTCTGAGAAGCCAGGTCCCAGGCATTCTGAGGGCCCAGCTAACGTCATAGAGTCCTTGCTGACTAAACATAATCTACCTGCATCCATGGGGAAGTGCCCGGAAAGCCAGCCTGGCTCCTCAGGATCCCTGACTTCAAACTGTCCCATCAGCAGTGACCACCTGGGCCTGGGGGCGTGAGTCAGTGGTGGTAGAGCACCGACCCAGGAGGCCGTGGAGGCAATCCCCAGCACCAAGAAAATAATAATCGAATAATAGTGATCCCTGAGTGCGTTGCCAACAACTGCTTACCCTCTTACACTTTCTCCTTTTGGAGAAAGCACCTCCAAGCTTGGGACACAGGAACACCTCTGGGGCTTAGTGACAAGCTGAAATACCAGATGTCAGATGATAAATTCATTTGGTATGCCACTGCCCCTTTGTCTGATTTGGATCTCAGTCTGCCTAAGAAATCCATCCAGATTTCTGCCACGCAGAGAAACCTGTGAGTTCCAACACGTTGAGCTCTCGTCCCTGCCAGTGTGCACAGAGCCTGCTGGCTCTGCTGAGCATGGCCTTTCGCAGAGGTAGGAATTACTGAGCTGTGTGTGCCAGCCTCTCCCTGGGAGACCATTCAGCTTGCTCACTCTCAGCCAGAAAGCAGAACAAAAAGGCAAGTTTGCTTTAATACTCCTGTGTCAGAAGAAATATCAGGGGTGCTCACATCCTGTTGCTGCTCAGATCCAGGGCCATGTGTTTATAGGTGGGGGTGGAGGGAGGGTGAGGAGAAGAGAAGAAAACAGCCTCTTTGGATCAAGTACTAAGGTCACTTTTGTCCCAGAGAGCTCTTACAACAAACATGCATGTGGATGTGGCTTCACTCGGCCCCAGAGCTACAGAGTAAAAGATACATGGTTATATTTATGATGCTTAATTGAACTTTGATTAGATTTGTTGATGTATCATCATGAAATACTATCACTGTGAGAAAGAATGTGAAGAATTTGATTACATAAATTTTCTTTAAAAAAAAAAAAGAACAACTGTAGATCTTTTGCATAGGGCTGGGAGTGTGGCTCAGTGGTCAAGTGCCCCTGAGTTCAATCCCTGGTACCCACCCCCACAAAAAAAAAAAAAAAAAAAAAAAAAAAAAAATTTAGATTGGATGAAAAATCTGTCTGAACACTGAGATGATTAGGGTTGGTGCCTGTGCTGTGTCATACTCTGTACTGCCACCACAATGGTAGTGATTTTACTTTTCCTATTGATGATCTATTGCTGTGGGAAGTGACACCTTCATGCTGGCATGCATCCACTGCCATGCTGGACAATCCAGGTGACGTCCCATTGGTCCCAGTGGCTTTCTAATGATCTGATCTAGGAGCGTGGCACTAGAAATCACCTGAAGAAGAAAATGGGCCAATCATCAGGCAATCTTCAGTGAGTCCGTATAGTGAGCCTGCTACTAGATGCAGAATGAGAATTCTAACAAATGTGTTTGTAAATGGCCCCCAGATGGTATCTTTCCTTTCAGCAAGTCAGGTTACTGCTGTAACTGCCCAGATAAAGTCAGAAAATTAGATGTGTTACTTATCTCTGTGTATTATTGAGAGTTTGTGACTCAGCCTCCATGTCGGGTTTTAAAAAAAAAAAAATGCATTTATGTGCCGCAGATAAAGAACAGCATTGATTAAAGAACCCATATTAGGGATTATAAGCCGCTGCCATCTATAAAGGCAACTTAGAAGGCTCGGGAAAACGAGGATGCCCCAGCTTATGGCCAAGAAAATCTTTCCTGAGAACAAAATGCATTTGAAATGACGATCTGTTCGTGACAAGGTCTACAAAACAGGCCAAGAAGAAAATGACCAAACTTATATACTAGAGTGTGGAGCAGATAATGATGTGGAGAATTTCCGGTTGCCATGGAGACGCGCTCTGGCTCATCACCCCATCACAAGGCACCACTCTTTTCTGAGCTCAGAGAAAAGTCGATGCCGTTCAGGAAGGACTTGTTCACCTTCTGTCGTGTGCCTAAAAGCACAGGATGGGGAAGACTGAAGAGGTCCACAGCCCTGTCCCTGCTGAAAATGTACCAGTCACCAAGTGGTTCATAGTCAATGACCATAGCCCTCTGCAGCTTGGAAGGCAATTAAATACCCAGAAGTGTAGTGCAAACACGAAGTGCTCTATGAGACCAGGAAAGGCAGAGATAAGCATGGACCAGTGACCGGAAGGACTCACGGTGGCAGTAGAATTTGAGGGCAGTAACTTTTGGTTCATGGTAGATCCTTGGTGAAGACTCAGTTAATAGGCAGAGAGCACAGTATTCGGGCAGCAGGGAGAATAAGCAAAGCTTCTGAGACAGGGAGAGCAAGTTATTAAGACAGTGGGGAAACCAGCCCAGAGTTTGGCCAAGGCTGTTGGTAAATAAATGATGGGGTTAAGGGAAGGATATTCGGTCCCTGAACTGAGATGTCACCTCAGAGGCCCTGGAGATGGAGTCAAGGTCTGTGAGCAGGATGGCAATGTAATGAACACTACCGCGAACAACATTGGTCAAGGGGTGAAACTCAAGTTAGACTGCAGGCGAGTCCATCCAGAGTCTCAGCAACCTGAGGGGCCAGGAAAGCCTGGACTTGTGGAGAATGTGGTCTCGCGAGAGGAGAGGAGCGCTTACAGGGAAGCAGTCAAGGCATCTGGCAACAAGGGGAAGTGGGTGAGAATACTGGAACTCTCCCCCTGAGCGAATAGGCTTTGGCACCCCACGTGAAGCTCAGGAGTCAGATCTGGGCTTGGGCTAGAGGTGGGGTCTTCCATGTCAGGAGATGAAAACCAAAGGACAAAAAATAAGTAAGTACAGAGGATCGGAGGGCAGTGAAACTGTTCTTTGTGATATCGTAATGGTAGAGGCACGTCATGGAACATTTGTCCAAACCTTTAGGATCTACAACACCAAGGCTGAACCCTACACTAGCATCTCTGGATCATGATCGTCAGTGTAGGTTCATGGATTGTAGCAAATGTGCTGCTCCTAGTTTGGGATGCTGATTGTGGAGGAGGCTGTGGGGCAGAGGGCACAGCAGAACCCCCTGCTCAATTTTGCCAAAAGTGCTCTAAAAAAATAAAGTTTAAAAAACAGAAGCAAACAAGCAGTTAACAACAAACATAAATTGCCAGAGCTGTTTTCAAAGACCAAAAAATCCATATGTGAACAAGGGTCAACACGTGACCTAAGAAGGAAAAAGCACCCTGTTGACGCAACTCGAAAGCCATTAGAACAGAAGCAGCATGTGGGTGTCGATGTAATAGAGAAGGCAGAGCCTCCGGCCTCACCCACCAGTGGGAGACCCACCCAAATGAATGGCAACTGTCAGACCTGCAGGGGGACAAGAGTGGTGAAGGAGCCATGAGCCAAGGACAGGATTAAGGAAATCCTACGACAGTGTTGCCACTTCTTGTTTGTGACATGCTAACAGGACAGTCCCAGCTTGTTACCACAATCCTGATATTTTATAGAGAAATAGAAGATAGGAAACCAGGTCCTTTTCTTGCTTCTGTGATTTTTTTTTTTTTTTTTTTTTACCCAAAGCATTATTGCATTATTTGCTACGATTCTGACTTGTCTGTGAGTGCAATGTTTAAACCAATCAGTGTTCATTGTCATGGTATATATTATGTTTCTAAGGGTTTTGACCTCTTTGAATAAAGGGACACTCTGGTTACCTGATATCACAGGCAAAAGACCCATCAGAACCTGAAACAAGATAATTCAAAATAAGCATATCACAATAGGTTCAACCGTCCAGGATTAATCTCCCTTCTTACATCATACCCCCATTCAGGGACTCCTGGCTTAGATTGCGTATTCATGAATAGGTCAGGTTTATTGATTACATAAAGACCCATATTACAAATAAAGTTTATAATGATGGAGACTAAAGCATATAAATTTTATTCTTTAAAATCTGTCAGATAGGCCTTTACAGGTACTGCCTGACAAGTGCTTTAGTGTAACCGGGGATCCTTACCCCTGATCAGTCTCAGGATGAATTACCTTTGTCTCCCGGAAGAATCAGTACTGACCAGGATTATTGCTTTAATAATGCACATTCTGCTGTTAATGTTTACCAGCTAGCTAATCAGGGCTCCGGAGAATTCATGCCATGTTTGCATTATTACAAGGTAGACATCATTTTACAATTAACTTCATTACAACTGGAACACAATCATATAGCATTACGTTTTTTTTTTTTCATTTTTCACTGTCAGGCTTGAAAATAACTAAATATATACACATACAACTCTAGGTACCACTTATGCATATAAATGATCCTTATATCCATAAGGATACATAAATATTCTCACCCATACGAATCCATGCAATTATTATGAGGTATATTTACAACCTTTAAGTTAAAAGGGATTGTTCCGTGTAACTATTACATGAAATAAGATTTTTCACTTTTTTCTTAACCATGCAATAAAAAAATCTGAATCACAAATTAGGCACTGGGGGACCATGCTAAAACCACTGTAAATGTCGACTCTCTGCACATATTGAGTAGGCTCTGAATTGCTAACTTAAGAGAAAAATAATCGCAGTGTTTTACATACAGGCAGTAATTTGGAAGTGTTAAAAAAAAAAGGACTTGATTCCATATTAAGCAGAGTTTTTAAATTGTGCTTTATGTTTGAGCAAAAGAAAAGAATATTTTCAAAAGATCTTGCACTTAAGCAATAATGACATCTTATATCACTCTCTCCTCCTCGTAGGCCTCGCAGCGCAGATTATTTTATGCAAGAAGCTAAACGGATGAAGCATAAAGCAGATGCAATGGTGAGACCCTTTTCTTTCCAGATACAGTCCTCCAAATTACGTTTGTACTGCAGCTTCATCACTGGGGCAATATAGCTGGGTAATTATAAAATCTATTACAGGGATGGCTGGGCCTGTTAAATGGAGAAATGTTTATATAATCAAGTGCTCATAGCCCAATAAATTATGACTTCAACCAATAATGTCTGACTGGGAGAAAGCCCTGGATAAATGAGTATTTCAATTTAACCCTAAGGTTTGAATAGTAACTAGAGCCAATAGAGTCAGTGGGTGGTAGTATTTTTTTTTCCTTTAAAAAAAAAAAATCCAGATTTGCATTTTCCTCTCTTGTTAGCTTGGCCAACGCTTGGCTTGGTCCCAGGATCAAATTTCTTTTCAAAAAGACTCATGTTCTTCATGTGCATCTGCTGCAATGAATGCTTCCCCTGAACTATACAATGCAGAAACTATTATGCGCACATAAAACCCTAAAACCATCATGATTTGATGTTTTCAAAGAATAACTTTTCTTGCTTGAATAATCTCCTATTTTGGAAAGCTTGAAGCTTCCAGGCAAGAAATAGAAAACTTTCGGATTTGTTTTTTTCTTTTTCTTTTTTTTTTTTTTTTTTTTAAGAGATCACAGGGTTGTTCCATCTTAAATACTCATCCAGAAGGACCCCTTCCACCTAGTGATCCCAGTTTTATTCCCCTCCAGTGTTCATAACTGACATCAACCAGGGTGTTGAAGATGAAAAAGGCATTTTAAACGATTTTTCAAAGTATTATTCCAGTGTTGAAGGTATTGGAACTTTAAAAGTCCCCCTCTCCCAGGGTATCAAGGCCACCCACCAAACATTTATTTGTACAAGGTCCACGGCCGAGGTACGCTGGTGAACAGAGAAAATGTCCGTTGAGTGTCGAAAATAGAGAAGAGAAATGGAAAGACAGTTCTTCCCCACAGAGTACCACAATCTAGTGGAGAGTTCTGGTCTTCTAAATATTAACTGATGGCATGGCCCCTACTGGGAGACACATCAAACTTTTAAGCAGAATGTTTTAGTCAGCTTTTTCGTTGCTGTGACTAAAAGACCTGACAAAAACATTTTAAGGAGGAAAAGTTCATTGCGGGGCTCCAGATGAGGCAGAACATCGTGGCGGAAGGGTGTGGCCGAGGAAAGCAGTCACATGATGATCAGGAAGCAGAGAGAGACTCCACTCACCAGATACAACATATACCCCAAAGTCATGCCCCCAAGGGACCTGCCTCCTCCAGACCCACCTTGGGTTACCACTCAGTTAATCCCATCGGGGGGGTTAATTTACTGATTGGGTTAAGGCTCTCATAATGAAATCATTTCTTTTTAAAGATTACTTAGTAAGAAACCTCAATAGCCATACTGTGAAACGATTTTTATCAGGCTTATTAGCCAAAATCTTTTTTTTTTTTTAATTCTAATTAGTTATACGTGACAGTAGAATGCCTTTTGACACACCATTTGTCTGGTTGGGAATGATGTAGAGTTACACAGGTCAGGTGATCATATATGCACATAGGGTAATAATGTCCTATTCATTCTACTCTCATTCCTACCCCCATGCCCCCTCCCCTCCCTTTACTCCCTTCTGTTTCATCCAAAGTCCCTCTACTCTTCCCTAGCCCCCGCTTTTTGTGAATCAGCATCTGCATATCAGAGAAAACATTCAGCCTTTGGTTTTGGGGGACTGACTTATTTTGCTTAGCATGAGAGTCTCCAGTTCCATGCTCTGAGCTTTCTTGCATGGTCTCACACGTGAGCTTTTGGGGGACACCTCACATCCAAACCATAACACAGAATGAGATTTTCTGCCTGTGTCCATCCTCCGGGGTTCACTTGCTCATCAGGGTCCTCTTGCCCCACCCCACCTTTTCTATTGACTATTTCTCAAGTAACACTGCCCCAGCCAGGCCTGTCCCCTGCCAGCCTCTGAGCCCACCTGTTCTTGCCAGCCACTGGGCATGTGCCCCTGCAGAGCTTCACGCTCACACACACATACAAGGTCTCAGGCACCCTCAGCATCTCCCATGTCCAGGCAAATCACACCATTCCTTCCCAGGCCTGTTTTTAGGTCTCCTCCTTGAAGCATCCCCATCCATCCATCTCAGTGGTAGGGACTCCTCCTTCTGCATTTTGTCAGTTAATCATGAACTGCTTTGTATATGGAACTGTTTGTAGGTGCATGTTTTCTCTGTCCAGATGAACTGTGGGTTCCTGGAAGCAGCTTTGTGTATCAGGTGCACATACCCCAGAGCTGAGCGCTGTAGACCATGCTTCCTGAATGAAATAAGAATAAATTCCTCATTCTGAAGGCATTGCCAAAAAAATGTTGCCTGTCTGTTTTTTTAAGCTGTTTAAAATTTTGATTTGCTAATGAGAAGCAGTTTTGCAATACAGTTCTGTTTTCTAAAGTATTAATTTTAGGGAGATTTTGTTTTATTTTTGTGGCAAGACTTAGAATAATATGTCTGTGTCATTCTTTGAATATTGGGGAGATGTTGTGATCCAGACAATATGTAATGATCTTCAGAGAGTAGCAATATACGGAACCAGGAACTCAATGTGTAAGTTTAATATATGAGAATTTAATAATATAAAGCTGATTTGTGGCTATCCTTGTTGACATGGGGAAAGATTAACATACATGACTTCAGGTCATCCAAAAAATTATATTTAGTGTCAATTTTCAACTTCATGTCCCATTTTGGTGAAGCTGAAATGGTGCCTTGAGTTTTATCTCTTCTCTTTTCCCTTCATCTTGCCCTTACATGAGGTCCTCACCGTTAATGAAAAACACTTGAGAAGAGGAAGAGATGTAAATGTCATAAATAATATAAAAGATAATAACCAATGCTTTGAACTGTCCAAGTTTGCAGTGTGCAAAAGAAAGTGTGGTTCAAAGCTAGGCATGATGGTGCATGCCTATAAACCCAGCAACTCAGGAGGCTGAGACAGGAGGATCACAATTCTGAGGCTAGCCTCAGCAAATCAGCAAAGACCTCAGCAAGTTAGTGAGACACTGTCTCAAAATAAAAAAATAAAAAAGAATAGGATGTAGCTTAGTAGATGCTGCATAGCATGGAGGAATAGGAATGAAGTTGCCAACCCTTTAGAAAGAGACAGAGACCACAGCTGCCATGAAGTCCTGAGCCTTGTTGATTGGCAGCTGTCCCAAGCCTTTGCCATGCTGTATGTGACCACATGCTCATTTCCCCAACCTAGTGGCAATTCGAGAGAACAACTATTGAAGTAGTACAGCAGTCTTCCCTTATCTGAGGGGGATACAGTCTGAGACCCTCAGGATTCCTGAAACCACAGATATACCAACCCTTATGCAACCAATGGAATTCTTTTTCCTATATATTCACCCTATGATAAAATTTAACTTCTAAATTAGGCACAGCGATTAGCTAATAATAAAATAGAATAATAGGCTATGATTTAAAAAAATTTTTTTAAACTTATAGAATGTCCACTTCTGGAATTTTCCATTTAATATTTTTGGGCTGTGGTTGACCATGAAAAACTGAAACCGTGGAAAGCAAAATCGTGACTTCACGAGGGGCCTACCGTCTCCTAGGTCTTTCTTCCCTGGGCTCCATTCACAGAATTCTGAAACTCACAAGTTGAGTTTCTCAAGTAAAGCGTGTACACTGTGGGGCAGCGCTGAGTGTCAGGCTCTCCTTAAGGTCGACGCTGTGCATTCTGTTGATCAGGTGGAGAAGTTTGGAAAGGCCCTGAACTATGCTGAAGCAGCCCTGTCGTTTATCGAGTGTGGAAACGCCATGGAACAAGGCCCGATGGAATCCAAGTCTCCTTACACCATGTACTCAGAGACGGTGGAGCTCATCAGGTGAGCCGTGATTTCCTGGCGGGGTAGGGAGGAGCCTGAGGGAGGACTAGGTGGGCAGCCAAGAGCATCCGTCTGTCCACCGCACCTTCAGCCACTGGAACCGTGGCTGGGAGGAAGCTGAGTCTCGGTGAGCGCTGTTCTCGCCTAGGTTAGGAAAGAGTCTTAATTACAGTAGATGACTCTAGTTAACGCTAAGGTATTACGTATTTCAAAACAGCTAAAGCAGCGGTTTTTGAATGTTCTCACTTTAGAGAAATAACAAATGCATGAGGTGGTGATGTGCTCACTACCCACATGTGATCAATGTCCAATGTACACATGTATCAAACTGTCAAACTGTGCCCCACAAAGATGTAAAAACCGTCAGAAAGAGAAAGAAAATAGAAGAATGTTGCCCAGATTAGATCGTCATATCACGTGTATGCACAAATACATAACAAATCCCACAATTATGTATAATTATAATGCACCCATTAAAAAATGGGGGAAAAAAGAAAAAGAAAAGAAAACCATACATTTGTGGATTTTTTAAAAAAATGCTGAAAATCCATTTGCCACTTAAATCTGCACCTTGTCCACCAAAACTGACATTCTTCTTCCCCACTGAGAGCCACTGGGGGGCCAGGAGCTCTGGCAGGGGGTAGCTTACCACAAGTGGGAGAATCCCTTCCTTCACCAGGGGACAGTGGGAAGCAGGCAATGATCCGTGAAGGGCTGCCTCCAAGAGAGTCCAGCCTGGGGAACCCTCCCTCCCACCAGCCACCTCACCTCAGGCAGCGCCACCAGGGACCAGCTGGGGCCCCAGGGTATCCCAATATAGTACCAGCAAAGCTCTGAAAACTAAATTATAATTGGATCACAGCCCAAAGTAGCCCAAGGCTTGCCTGCTAAACCTCAACAGGATAACTGCTAAGTCAAGAGATTTAAATAGGATCCAGAATCTCCTCACATGATAGCCAAATGTCCAGGATACAGCAGAAACTCACCCGCCCTACCAAGAACCAGGAAAATCATAACTGAAATGAAAACAGATCAATGTCACGATGAATCAGATGTTGGAATTATCTGGCGAGAATTCCAAAGCAGCCATCTTAAAAATTCCCCAGTAAACAATTACATTTCTCTTGCCACAAACAGAAAGCAGAAAATCTTGTCGAAATTTTATTTAAAAAGAATCAAATAGAAATTATAGAACTGAAAAAATATAATAATAGAAAAAAAAATCACTGGGTGGGCTCAATCACAAAGGAGAGATAAAGGATACAATCAGTGAACTTGAGGACAGAAAGTAGAATTTACCCAATCTGGGCAAGAGACGAATGAATAGACTGGAAAAATTTTTTTGATAAGTGAAGAGGGCCTGTGTTAGTCTAATTTCTGCTGCGCTAGCAAAATACCACGGACTGGATAAATGATGAACAATAGAAGTTTGTTTGGTTCATGGCTCTAGAGGCTGAGAAGTCCAGGATCATTGTGCTGGCATCCAGTGAGGGTCTCTGTGCTGCATTACCCCACGGTGGAAGGGCAAGGGAGCTCAGGTAAAACAGGACGGTGGCCTGAATTCCTCCTTTTTATCAAGATCCACTCCCTCAATAACTAACTCACCCAAGATGAATCCATTAGTGAGGGTTCTGCCTCCTGAGGTCCCACCACTGAATACTGCTAACTTGGGTAATTTCCAACATGTGACTTCTGTGGGCATATTCAAACCAAGTAAGCACCATAACAGGAGATCCAACGTTTGTATCACCGGGGTCCCTGAAGGAGAGGGAAAAAGTGGGACTGAGAGAGTGCTTGAAGAGGTGATGACTGAGCGTTGCCACGTTTGTCAAAAGACATCAACCTACAGATCCTGGCAGCCGAGGACAACCCAAATAGGATAAGCCTGACAGAATGCAGGCCAGGACACATCGTGATTCTGTCCCTGAAAACTAAAGACAAGGAAATGGTGAAACCATCAGGGAGAAACAGCACATCAGCTGGGGGGGAACACCCGCTCAGCTGACCACCCACTTCTCACCTGACATCGGGGAGGCCAGAGGAGGTGATGTGACATTTTTTCAAGTGTGGAAAGAAAGGAGGAAATATCCATCTGTGGATTCTAGATTCAGGGGAATATTCTTCAGGCGCGGAGGGAAATGAAGATATTATCAGACTCAGGAAAACCACAGTGTTTGTCTCTGACAGACCCCGCTTCGAGAGTGGCTGCAGGACCTTCCTCAACAGAGGAAGGAATCTGCACACATAAGGAAGGAGGAGAGAACAGAAATACAGACACGGGCAATCAACTGTCCTCCTTTCATAAATCACGTTTGATGATTGAAACAAAAATTATACCACCATCTGATTCTCAGGGTAATTATTTAGAAGTAAAGAAGATAACAACTGCCACACTCCACTCAAGGTGGTAAAATGTTGATACTGATGAATTCTGTGAAGTCATGTAAGTGTATTGTCACACCCAAGAGCAACCACTGCAAATGCTCTGCACAGAGACACACTCAGAAACCCACAGACCTGCACATTGAGGAGATGAGGCCACGCTAAGGGACTGCTTCTTAAGCCAGCAAGCCAGCCTGCTGTGCCAAGAGCTTCCTAGAATGATCTGGGTTAATCCCCACAACAAGGCTGTGTGATCACGGCATTAGTTCTGTTTCATAGGTAAGGAAGTGAAGGCTTAGGGACATTAATACACTTAGGCTCTCACAACTCAGTAACTGAGCTGGGATTTGAGCCTGGGACTCTCTGACCATTGCACACACTACCTCAGTTCTCTCAGAGAGTCTGCCTAGGCGACCTGATATGTTACTGGGGGAAAGCAAAGGCCACAGTCCCCCTAGTTCAGAGAAGTGAATGGAATTGTTTCTCATAATGCACATAAATAGAAGCCAATGTAGATTTAAAATGTACCCAGATCATTTACACTGCCATCAAGGTAAGAGTCACATAACAAAGACGAAGGGGTCAAGGGAGCACCCATCTGAGCACCAGGGGTACAAATTCTCCTGGAGGTGAGCCCAGAAGCATTGAACCAAGTGTCACCACTCAGCCATACGTCAACACTTGGATTAACGGGCGTGTTACCATATGCTTGACTAGTTCTTGAACTGCTACCCCTTCTGCCCATTTGCAGCATTTGAACTTGTATTGCTAAAAGCAAGAGTAGTGAGGCATCATAAGAAAGATTTTGTTCATTATATCACAGTGATGTGATGCTTGGGGGAAGAAGAGCAATGTCAGAAGGCTTTTAAGAAAGAATTATGAGCGGCACTGGGAAAATCTAAGTACTGGGTGGACAGAACTCACAGCATAGAAGTTCTGTTATTACCAAGAGAGTTATTTTTGTTTTATTCCTTTGCTTTCCCTCTCCCCACCCCCTTTTGCTTTCATTTTTGTTTTTGATTTTAGATATGCCATGAGACTAAAAACCCACTCGGGCCCCAACGCCACACCAGAGGACAAACAACTAGCTGCATTATGGTGAGTGCCTCATTGCAACCTAAGAGAGTGTCCTCAGCCCCCTAGGTCCTCATTGGCAAATCATGTGCTAAAACGCATGGTGTTTTCCTGGCACCTTTGAGCATACAAAGCCCCATGCTATTCTAACCGCCAGGGAGAATCCAGACCATTTCCTTTTGCTGTGCTATGCATGAACAGAATTCAGTCATTGAAAATCGACAGGTCAATTACACAAGGGTAATTTTTTTTTTTCTCTGTGCATGTGTTTCAAAATCAGGTAGGTCGTCGCTTTAGTCATCTGAATGTACATTGTGTCAAATAGAGTTTCCCTTGTGTTTGATGCTTTAGATGCAATCAAAATAATTCATGTGTTGCTCTATGTGGCAGATCAGTCTGAATGAATAAAGACGGTGCTTAAAGCTCTCAACGCATTAAACTGAAGAGCGGCTCATTATACTTTGATAATAAAATCACGTCTTTCAAAATGTTAGCCAATATAGAAAAGATTTTTTTCTGTACTGATAGTGATTACAGCGATGACTATTATGTGATTATAATAGCTTTCTCCATGACATCTCCTCAGGACACCTCACCCCACTCCCCAGATCTCAGAACACCTCTCTGTTGGTTCTTCCTGTCAAAGGATCCAAATTTTTTCCTTCTTCAAAAGCTCATTCCACTCTAGAATCTAATCTACACATTAGAGACTCAAATGGAATCTCAAAAACTATGACAGCAACACAGACAAAAGAGAGGGTCTCAGGCTGTTTCACTTCATCATATCGTCTGGAGTTTGGGCTGTTAAGAGACTATTCAGGCTCTTGCGATTCTAGCACGTCAACACCAGATCTGAGTTAGCAAATGATTACTAGCCAAAAGCAAGCAAGAAAGGATGAGTCCAGGAAACACTACCTGTGCCCTTTTCTTAATTGAAGTTCCATATTGGGATAAATAAATTGATGATAATTAATAACATTAATAAATAATAATTAATAATTAATATCATGTTAGATATAATACTTATATGTAAATAATAATTCAAATATTGTAGACAATATCAAATGATGAAAACTCTCAACAAAGTGTTTTTGTTGTTCATGATTCACACTCATTATTTATATTA
Organism: Callospermophilus lateralis; assembly: GCF_048772815.1. NCBI lineage: Eukaryota > Metazoa > Chordata > Mammalia > Rodentia > Sciuridae > Callospermophilus > Callospermophilus lateralis. The sequence goes on along the minus strand of NC_135318.1, from coordinate 97,797,265 downwards.
TCTATTTCAGCTAAATATCGTGTAATAAAGTATTAAAAAAGCAAAGGTAATAAAAACAGGTAGAAAGACTGACCTATTCACAAAGCCAGGGTAGCTCACCCAGGAAGCAGTGAAAGCTGTGGCTAGAGCTTCCTCACGCGGCTCATGGAGAGAGACTGCCCTCTCGTGGTAGAAGAAGGAAGCACCAGGCCCTGTTCCCACAAAGTGATAAATCTCATAGTCCAAAATAAGCTACAGGTGAATATATTTATGGAGTACCACGTCGGAATTTTGAATTATATTCTGGGGACAAAAAGAAGGTCAGGTCATGTAGGTACATACAGAAACATCTTAGATACATAAGCATGGTGTAAATACCAAGTCACTTGGAATGGCATGACCTTGGTAAAGGCTTGTTTCTCAAGGACACACTCCTGTTCTGAAGGGCTCACTTCTCTCCTTCCGCTGCAGCTATCGATGCCTGGCTCTCCTGTACTGGCGGATGTTTCGGCTTAAAAGGGACCACGCTGTCAAGTATTCAAAAGCACTCATCGACTATTTCAAGGTACTGTCTGACAGATGAGCGGCTGCCTGCTTGTGTTCAGGTGCCTCCCTGTCAGGGGCACTTCAGAAAACCCTGGCAGGACCCACTGCTCTGGGGCTAGTACAGGTCACCTCTGTCTCCAGAAATTGCATTTATGACTCACTTGTGCCTGAAAGCTCAGAGAATGGGCCTTGAGAGCCTAGCTAATTTACCCCCTGCCTTCTTGCCCAAGTACTTTGGTGGCCTCAAGAAAAGGAATATCCAGTTATTCCTTCCATGGTCCTAGGAAATAGATCTATAGAGCAGACATAAATTCCTCACATCCAAGAGAAGATTTCTTCTCTTAGAAGTAACTACTTCCAAGCCGTTACCCCTTCGTTATTCTCTAGTAGCTAACTTAACTTTTAATGGAGGTGCTATTTAAAAGGGTAAGAGATGGATGATTAGCAACTCAGAGACACTAGGTAGCAATGTGTAACTGTAAGGATGGAATTCGCAACCATGGAAACTTTTACTTACCGCGGGGAATGAAATTATTTTCACTGGGAGAATTTTTTTAGATGGCAGGAAATAACAACGAAAGTCCCTATCTGGTGTACTGTTGTAAAGTGAACTTGAAATTCATCATTTGTTTGAGATTCCTGGGCCTGTTCTCTGTTTATCCACCTAAATCCAGTATCCCGTCCCCAAGCCTTATTTCAGCTACACCACCTTCCCTAAAAATCATTTATTCCCAACCTCCACTTCTCAGAGCTTGTCTGACCAGGTGATTCCGGGTCTCTTGGGATATTTTTAGCATGGTGCCTCCTTCCTGAGTGTGCAATTAGAATAACCAAGTTCAGAGCCAAGGAGATAACTTTCCTGGCCCTTTGGTGGGTTATAATGATGAGAACTGGCACAGAGCCTTCCCTTTACAAGATGAGTAGTTTTCAGAAATTCAGAATCTAAGAGCTAATACCAAAGAGAGTTGTTTCAATCAAGAAAAACAATGCTTGAAGAAATAAGGAAGTTGGGGCTGGGGCTGGGGCTCTGCAGTAGAGCACTTGCCTGGCATGTGTGAGGCACTGGGTTCAATTCTCAGCACCGGGTGTAAATAAATAAAATAAAGGTCTGTCAACAAGTAAAAAAGAAAATATTTTTAAAAAAAAAAAAGAAAGAAAAAAGGAAGCTGAATTCTGGAAGCCCAAGAGGGTTACAACCAGAACTTTTAAGGTACAACAGAAATAAAGAAGTTCTTAATTTACACATGCAGTCCAGGGGTACATAGAGAACGGGTAGAGAAAGGAACCTGAGCTTCAGACTTCTCCTTCAGGAGTTATTGGCATTTATCCTTCATCAGATCAACATTATTTAATATATTAACATATTAAATATTATTCATATTAAAATGAATAAACTAGCCAGGTGCTGTGGCACACACCTGTAATCCCAGCAGCTCAGGAGGCTGAGGCAGGAGGATCGCAAGTTCAAAGCCAGCCTCAGCAACTTAGCGAGGCCCTGAGCAACTTAGTGAGACCCTGTCTCAAAAGAAAAAATAAAGAAAGGTCTAGGGATATAGCTCAGTGGTTAAGCACCCTAGGATCCATCCCTGGTACAAAAAAAAAGAAGAATATATTAAAAATATTTAAATGTATTTTTAATCGGCCAAGGATTGATCCTGTGTATTTCTGATGTGTGTGATTTTTGATACATGCATACATTGCAGAATGATAAAATCAAGCTAATTAACATATCCATCGCTTCATGTACTTGTCACTTTTGTGATGGGAACTCCCAAAATCTACTCTTAGTGATTTTCAAGTGTACTAGATGTTATCTTTAATTCTAATCACAGTAAGTCTCCAGAAGATGACCCTCCTCACTGAAACTTTGTATCCTTTCCCATCCAAAGTTTCAAAACCTTCAGGTGACAGTGACAGTTCAGCTGTACAGATGTGTTTTATTCGTCCAAACCGTCTCTGAAGGGGGACTTTGTTCCTGCCCATGTTTTTGCTGTGGCTGAATGGGTTCAGCCATTCTTCCCGTTCGACACCCCCTGCTAGGTGGTTTCTCCCGTCCCCAGGCCTCCCTCCCTCTTTCCCCTTTGTGTTCTTATACCCAGAACCAAGTGGTGTAGTGAAACACCTTCTTGGGGCCCTGAGCACCCCACCCAGGAAGGTGCCAGTCACATCACGGCAGGAAGGGGAGATGCTCCCTCCAAAGAAGGCAGTCCCTTCTCTAGTTCTCTCCACGAAAATGGAGTCATTTCCTGCGACAGGTAAAAGTGACATGGTTTGCAATTCTGTCCCGTATTTGCACCTTGCTGTGGAGCCTGAGTCCTGGCGGGCCATTTCGGGCTGTTTTGATAACTCCACGCTGACACTAAAGAAACCAGCCACCAGCTGGCAAAGTGCCTTCCGACCCAAAGAGATGTATCTGCATCGCCTGGGAGGAACCAGGCTGAGACCGGCTGAGACTTGTCTCTGAAAAGGAAAATGCACAGGAGCATCACAAAGATGAGGTTTCTTCCTCTTGAGTAGATTTCTGTCCAGGAAAACATTCTTGGGCCCTCAAAGGAAAAAAAAACTTTGGGGCTGGGGATGTGGCTCAAGCGGTAGCGCGCTTGCCTGGCATGCGTGGGGCCTGGGTTCGATCCTCAGCACCACATACAAACAAAGATGTTGTGTCCGCCGAGAACTAAAAAATAAAATTCTCTTTAAAAAAAGAAAAGAAAAGAAAAAAAAAAAAAAACTGTGCGTTTAGCAACTTTCTTTGCCAAAGGGGAAATTTTTCTGTTTTGGTTGGTTTGTTTGGTTTTTGGTGTTTTGCAGTCCTGGGAATCAAACCCAGGGCCTCACATATGTGGGCAAACACTCTACCATGGAGCTGCACTCCAACCTAGAAAAAAAATTTCTATTAGTGCGTTATAGTTATACATATTATTAGGGGTGACTTTGACATAATTATACAAGCATTCAATATAATTTCTTTCAGTTTTGTCCTCAGTACTTCTCCTTCCCCCCTCACCTGCCCCCACCATTCCCTTTCCTATATTCTATTGTCTTTCCTCTATTTATACTTTTTTAAATTAGTGCCTTATGGGGCTGGGGTTGTGGCTCAGTGGTAGAGGTCTCACCTGACACCTGTGAGGAACTGGGTTCAATCCTCAGCGCCACATAAATTTAAATAAATAAAATAAAGGTATTAAAAATTAGTGCTTTATGGATATATATAAAGGTGAAATTCGATACGGTGTATTCGAATGTGAATATAGGAAAATTTGGTCAGATTCATTCCCTGTTCCTCCCTTTTTAAATGTCTGATGCAAACACTTGGTTCCTGCAGCAGTAACATCTTAAATCAGAATATCCAAATCATTCAGAGCTTTTGAATGTCTTGTCTGTTAAGAAACTATATTTTCATCTGTTCTTTTTGGAATATTTAAGATTAGATTCCTTTAAGAGAAATGCTTTTAAACTTTATATGCTATGATGCAAGAATTTGGTGACATCTACTTTCAGGCATTAAGTGCATAACAGCAGTTCTTGCAAATAACCCCTAAATTTAAATATAGCGCATTCTCAGGAGGGGTTGGGAGCTTTCCTGCTCTGTTTATTTCCTTTTCAGAAAAATTAGAGTAATTTATGATGAGAACAGTTAGAACTGTTCAGACCCAAAGACCCCCAGGATTGTCATTTAATTTGATACCTTAAGTTTGTACATAGAAGCCCAGGGGTAAGCCCTTCAGTTACCCCACCGTGGAGGCCCACAGTCCAGGCAGCGGCCCCTCCCCAGCTCCAGAGAGGGAGCCAGCAGCCTTGTTTCCCAGACCCAGTTTCTAAGAATCTGCATCTTCTCTGTGGTGCCTTCTGTGATTTCTCCCCACTGTCACCTGAGAACGTGTTGTAGTCGGCTGTTTACCCTTAAGCAGGTGGAACTCACTGTCCTTGTCTCTGTTTTCCTGCAGAATTCATCCAAAGCTGCCCAAGCCCCGTCTCCGTGGGGGGCCAGTGGAAAGTAAGTTCACTTTTCCCAAATGCAGTAAGCCAGGCAGTGAGTGCATGGTGCTTTCTGTGCCCTGATGGGCTGCCCCGCCTCGCCTGCTCCCGACCTCTCCACTCTGGTTTCTCTACCTCTCCCATTCCAGGAGCACTGGAACCCCATCCCCCATGTCTCCCAACCCCTCTCCCACCAGCTCCGTGGGGTCTCAGGGCAGCCTCTCCAGTACCAACGCCCTGTCCCCATCGACCATCGTCAGCATCCCGCAGCGCATCCATCAGATGGCGGCCAATCATGTCAGCATCACCAACAGCATCCTGCACAGCTACGACTACTGGGAGATGGCGGACAACCTGGCCAAAGAAAACAGAGGTGTGCATACTGCCCCTCGGGTGTGGGGACCTGCCGAGGCTGGGGAGAGCCAGACCTGGGGGCCACTGCTCAGCCTTACGTGGCCTTTCAAAGAAACAGAAGCTGTCATCTGCCGTGTGATACCTTTCCTGACCTCTCCTCTCGCTCAGAGCCTTGAGTGTCTTTATTTACCTTTATCCTTACTGTGGAAGATGGTGTCACACACATCAGATACAGATTCAGGTGCAGGTGCAGATAAAGGTGCAGAAACAGATACAGGCGTAGATACAGGTATAAATACAGATACACGTGAAGGTACAGATGCAAGTGTAGGTACAGATACAGGTGCAAGTACAGATACAGGTGCAGGTACAGATACAGGTGTAGGTACAGATACAGGTGCAGGTACAGATACAGGTGTAGAAATAGGTATAAGTACAGGTGCAGATACAGGTGTACCTACAGGTACAGATACAGGTATAGGTACAGATACAGGCATAGATACTGGTATACGTACAGATACAAGTGTAGGTACAGATACAGGTGCAGGTACAGATACAGGTGTAGAAATAGGTATAAGTACAGGTGCAGATACAGATACAGGTGTACCTACAGGTACAGATACAGGTATAGGTACAGATACAGGCATAGATACTGGTATAAGTACAGATACAAGTGTAGGTACAGATACAGACATAGTTACAGGTGCAGGTACAGATACAGGTATAGATACAGGTATAAATACAGATACACGTGAAGGTACAGATACAAGTATAGGTACAGATACAGGTGCAGGTACAGATACAGGTGCAGGTACAGATACAGGTGTAGGTACAGATACAGGTGTAGAAATAGGTATAAGTACAGGTGCAGATACAGATACATGTGTACCTACAGGTAAAGATACAGGTATAGGTACAGATACAGGCATAGATACTGGTATAAGTACAGATACAAGTGTAGGTACAGATACAGGTATAGGTACAGATATAGGCATAGTTACAGGTATAAGTACAGACACAGGCATAGATACAGGTCCAGGTACAGATACAGGAATAGATACAGGTGCAGGTACAGATACAGGTGTAGATACAGGTATAAGTACAGATACAGGTATAAGTACAGATACAGGTGTAAATTCAGGTATAAGTATAGATACAGGTATAAGTACTGATACAGGTGGAGGTACAGATACAGGTGTAGATACAGGTATAAGTACAGATACAGGCATAGAAACAGGTATAAGTATAGATACTGGTGCAAGTACAGATACAGGTATGGGTACAGATACAAGTATAGATACAGATACAGGTGCAGATAAAAGTGCAGATACAGATACAGGCATAGATACAGGTATAAATACAGATACAGGTGTAGGCATAGATACAGGCGTAGGTACATATACAGGTGTACTTACAGATACAGGTGCAGTTACAGATACAGGTATAAGTACAGATACAGGTGAAGGTACAGATACAGGTGAAGGTACAAATACAGGTATAGGTACAGATACAGGTATAGAAATAGGTATAAGTACAGGTGCAGGTATAGGTATAGGTGCAGGTACAGATACAAGTGTAGGTATAGATACAGGTATAGGTGCAGATATAGGCATAGGTACAGGTACAGATACAGGTATAGGTTCAGATACAGGTATAAATACAGGTATGAGTACAGATACAGGTGCAGGTACAGATACAGGCATAGATATAGGTATAAGTACAGATACAGACATAGATACAGGTGCAAGTACAGATACTGGTGCAAGTACAGATACAGGTATGGATACAGATACAATTGTAGGTACAGATACAGGTATAGGTACAGATACAGGTGTAAATATAGGTATAAGTACAGATACAGGTATAGGTACAGATGTATAGGTACAGGTATAAGTACAGATACTGTGCAAGTACAGATACAGGTATAGGTACAGATACAATTGTAGGTACAGATATGCATATAGGTACAAATACAGGTACAGATACAGGTGTAGAAACAGGTATAAGTACAGATACTGGTGCAAGTACAGGTATAAGTACTGATACATGTGCAGATACAGGTATAAGTACTGATTCAGGCATAGGTTAGGTACAGATACAGATGCAAATACAAGTGTAGATATAGTACAGATGCAGGTATAGGTACAGATTCAGGAGTAGATACAGGTATAGGTATAGACATAGTCAGAAGTACAAATACAAATACAGGTACAGATATAGGTATAAAAATATATACATTTTTCCCTTTAGACAATAAACAGCTACATGAAGGTAAAGATTATATTTCATTCGGCCAGAGGCTGAGGCAGGAGGATCCCAAGTTCAAAGCCAGCTTCAGCAATTTAGCAAGACCCTAAGCAACTTAGTGAAACCCTGTCTCAGAAGAAAAAATAAAAAAGGCTAGAGATACAAAAAGAAAAAAAAAGAAAAATTAAAAGAAAAAATATACATATATATATATCATTCAAATTTGGACTCCTGAGACCCAGCCAGTGCCTGAGACCCAATTGGAGCTCTGAAATATCGACTGAATGAGTGAATGAATGAATGAATTAGGGTTAGTGCTAGCTCCCTAAGTGCCTGCTGCTGACAACTGAAAAGAGAACCCATTGTATGTGGAATGGTAAAAGCTGAATTTTTAAGTAATTTTTTTTCTGATAATAACAGTCATGGGTGTTTTCTGTGGCTAAATTCGTGAAGCACAATAAACCATAAAGAAAAAAAGTTCTTAAGACATCAGTAATCTTAGAAATGACTTACAAATAAATAACGTTCTACCAAGTTTCTTTTAGCCTTTCTTCCCAAATATGCATTATTTTTACCAAAGTAAAATCATAGTGAATATAATTTTAAATCCTTTTTTCACTTAACATTGTAGCAAGCATTTTCTCATGTCATTAATTTGCCAAAAAACTCTCTTTGTAATCATACTGTAATGCTACCATAACATATTGGTTTTATGATCACAAAATATGATATCGTGATATTTGTTATCACGGTGTTAGATTATTTAGGTTACTTCAAATTTTTTTCCACTGTTGGTAGAAAACACTCCCAATGTTTTTCCATATCCTGATAAGAATTTCTATAGAAGTCATTATCCATATTTCTGGTTATTTTCTTTGGGAGAATAAAATAAAAATAGAAGTAGAAATTTGGGGTCCACAGGTACAGATTATTTTAAGATATATATAATTTTATATCTTAATATATATTGTTACCTTTTCTCCTGAAAAATTGTATCAAGTTACTACTCTCTCTCCAGCAACAGGTAAGAGTACAAACCTGAGTTCACTTTCAGGCCCCTGAATGAAAATTATGACTCTATGACAGCATAAAACTTTGAGGTCAAGAGCAGCATGTCCACAGTGAAATGAGGAATGGATGACAGATGAATCACCAGTGCAGGAAATTGTTAATAAAACCAGATAGTCTATAACATGCAGCCAAGCTGGTGCCCCTGGGAGTCCAGTAGGAATGTCATGGTGGTCAAAGGCCACCAGGAGCAGCTCATTAGAGGAGCTAGAATGGAACAGGGTTTTGAAAATTACATAGCAATTGCATGGTTGAAGTGGGTTGAGGTGGGTTTCCCAGGGAGACAAACAGGAGGGACAAATATATAGAAATATGTATGTCCAACCGGGCACGGTGACGCACATCTGTAATTCCAGTAGCTCTGGAGGCTGAGACAGGAGGATCATGAGTTCAAAGCCAGTCTTGGCAAAAGAAAGGCTCTAAGCAACTCAGTTAGACCCTGTCTCTAAATTAAAAATACAAAGATAGGGCTATGGATATGGCTCGAAATATACATGTCCACTTTGGAAAACCCTGAGTGAGCAATACAAGCCATCCTCAGCACCACATAAAAGTAAATAAATAAAATAAAGGTTAAAAAAAAAAAAGAATGCTTTAAAAAAGAAATAGTAGACATAGTTTATCTATTTGGGTATAGAATGAGTCCCCCACCCTTGGATCTTATTTTGTTCAAGGGTATGCAGAAGTCACAAGATGGAGCAGGAGATCTGTGATTTTGTTGGACCATAATAGTCCAGAGGATGAAGTAGCACACCTAGCCTGTGTGGCACACTTAACCACTCTCTCTGTCCCCTAGAATTCTTTAACGACCTGGATCTGCTCATGGGGCCTGTCACCCTGCACAGCAGCATGGAGCACCTGGTCCAGTACTCGCAGCAGGGCCTGCACTGGCTACGGAACAGCGCCCACCTGCCGTAGGGACCTCGCCCTGGAGCCCGGCTGTGCTCTCATCTCCAAGATGGCTCCATGTTTCTGGACACTGTGCTGCTGAAATTCCCAGCCACAGCATTTATCAAGCTGCATTGAACACTTCCTTTGCATCAAGCAATGATCTTTTCCCAGGGCATGTGTGTCTTTACGTGTGGGTGTATAGGAAGCTGCCTGTGTATGTAAGATACACAGTGCTTCAGAACACATATTCTTTGTCTGGTTTCCATAATCCCAGGCTAGACAATGTGATCAGGAGTTCCCGGTTAGAGGAACTACACACACACACACACACACACACACACACACACACACACTTCCTTTCCCAACTGCTAAATCATGACTTCTCCAAAACTTCAACCAAAATCTGATGGGTTAGTTCACCAGGTGCAATACAGCACACCAAAAGCTTAACTGCCAGTGAAGATGAACCTGACTTTATATTATTGGTTACTTTCAGTATTAATATGCTATTTCCCAATTATTTTTGATGGGTGTGTATTAATGGGTAATTGAATCATGAAAACAAGTCAGTTATTTTTTGTGCCAGAAGTTTACTAGACTGCATGTTACCAAATCCCCTGCCCTTCCTCTAATACCCGCTTCAACATTATTATCAACCAAACCCATCGTAAGCAAACGGATGGATTCACACAGCCTTCCCTGACCTGCCCCCTGACCCCCCATGTTATGACAGTGGCACTGGGATTCAGTGACAACTCAGTGTCTTTGAAAATCCACACCCACGGGAGCAACAGCCACTGTGCTCTGGAGCTGGGCTGGGAATTTAAATGTGCACTGTGACAACAAGCCCTCCAGGCACGTGCATTTCTTCCTCCTGCCACTGTGACTTGGTGGCTGTAGAGCCATGTGGCTTTTGTCAGCCAGTACATTTCAAGTCTTTTCTTTCCACGGTAGCTTTCTTGGCGAAATTTCTTGGCCAAATGGGGACATTGCCTAGAACGTCCCTTCTCTAGGAGTTCATCTGCTGCCTATCAGACTGAGAGCTCTCAGCTGTCCTAAGGCGGTCTGAATCTCACTCTCTGTGCAGAATGGGCCACCGCTGGCCTTGGCTGCGTTTTGATTTGGGGGATATTTTTAATCAGGCTTTGATTAGCAAGCTGCTTCCGGTGCAAGGGAACTTATTCCTGCACCGATTGCCATTCTGTCTGAGGTAGCACTGCCCAAAGCGTCTTGCTTATGACTTGTGCATCTAGTATGTTTACGTCTTGCCTATGGCTCTTCTTTTCTTTTCTTTTCTTTTTTTTTTTTCTTTAATTAAGTTTACATTTTAATTTTTTGACATCTTGTTTACAGGTGTTTTTTTTGTCTGAATTTTATTTGTTTGGTAGTATTTTTGTCATGTCCTAGATTTAGTCTTCTTGTTAAATATATTTGGATATGAAATACTGGTAAACAGAAAGTGACTCCTCAAAGTTAGGGTCTGCCTTGCCGCCCTTTAACCACAAAGATGGTGTCCTTGAGGCCCCTTGCTTGTCAGCATTGCACCAGGACAGTCTGAGAAAGACAGGTGTTGCAATCTATGAAACAATCCCTTGTTCAAGGTGATGGTGGCACCCACGTGCTAAGACTGATATCTTTGCAGGTTTGGTTGCAGTGATAACATTTTGTTAGCTTGGTCTTATGTGGGTGGGAAATAGGATATCTACAATTTCTATGTTCTAAGCCATTGATGCAAAACTGGACAAGAGACTGACCAACTTTGGTGATTTGAATTAATTGACAGTGAGCAAGTGAAGCACCTGTGAAGTTTGCATTTGACTTTGACCTTCAAGCACCTGAAAATACTAACAGTTCAGGTTGAGCATGCCTCCTCCAAAATGCATGGGACCAGAAGCGTTTTAGATTTCAGGGTTTTGAATATTCACATACACCCAGTGAGATATCTTGGGGAGGGGACCCAAATCTAAACTGAGATTCATTTATGTTTCATGTACTCCTTAGACAGACAGCCCAAAGGGGATTTTATACACATTACCCGAAGGTGATATTTTTAGTACACCTGTGTTTTGACTGAGACCTGTCACAGGAGGTCAATGTGGAATTTTCCATTTATGACATCATAGGGACATTCAAAATATTTTGAATTTTGGATTTTTATATGAGGGATTCTCAGCCTGAATTTCCATCTTACATTTAATTTACCCAAGTGAAGTTCTTCTTAAATCCCTTTCACTAATTGTTGGCAGAGTTCATGATCCCATCTTTGGCTAGATTTTTTTATTTTGGTACCAGGGATTGAACCCAAGGGTGCTGTACCACTGAACCACATTCCCAGCCTGTTTTTTTTCTTTTTCCTTTATTCTTTCTTTTTTTTCTTTGAGACAGTCTCACTAAGTTGGTCAGAGCCTTGCTAAGTTGCTGAGCCTGGCTTGGAACTTGCAATCCTCCTGCCTCAGCCTCCCGAGTTGCCGGGATTACAGGCATTCACCACCACTCCCAGTTGGAAACTTTAATCCAAAGAAATATCTAATCATATTTTTAATTCTACTTACTCTGAGTGAATGCAGATGAAAAGTTGAAACTTTCACATAAAGCGGCCCTTGGTATCTGCCGGGCATCCCCAGGGAGCTTCCTTGCTCCTGCCTGGCTTTAAAGTTGCAGGCTTTATGGAGGCACCTCTGAGATGTGCTTCCCTGAGAAGCCCAAAAGGTGACCTCTGGGTGGTTGAGCCAGCACACGTGCAAGCAACAGGGTGATGATCCACACATTCCTCATCAACACTTCTAGAACCTGATCATCTGGGGAGATGGTCAGAGCCTTCAGGTCCTACCAGTGTCTCTCTTTCCAACTACAGAGTGTGTCAGGCAGCAGTTCCTATTGGGTTTGGTGTAGGTGATTTTGATAAGGACCCCTCTTCTAATTGTTGCTTCTGAAATCATTCAGAACTTGTTCTTTTTCCCTAGTTTGGTTCCAAGTTAAAGTATCTTTCTTGTATTTTCTGATTATAAATGTGGTACCTGATCATTGTAAATATTGAGACGGGTGTGGTGGCGCACACTTGTAATCCCAGCAGCTCAGGAGGCTGAGACAGGAGGATAGTGAGTTCAAAGCCAGCCTCAGCATCAGAGAGGTGCTAAGCAATTCGGTGAGACCTTATTAAAATACAAAATAGGGCTGGGATGTGGCTCAATGATTGTTGAGTGCCCCGAGTTCAATCCCCTGTATCCCAAATAAAAAAAATTGAAACAATGCAAAAAAGTAGAAACTAGTGTCAGTCTCTGATTGCCTCAACCCCCTGAGACAACCATGGTTCATGGTTCGATGTCTATCCTTCCAGAGAGTCTTGTGTTTAAACATATAATGTTTTTTAACCCTTCTTTCTATTTGAAGACACGTTCTTTCCTCAGAAGTTCAACACAGGTTCAACTGACCTTGTCCGCCATGACCTGAATGGGTGTCACCTTTTTATCACAATGTTAGAACTGTCTTTGAGAGAGAGCAGCCCAATTATATTCCTGATCAGACTTTGGCATTAGTTAATACTCAACACAGATCAGACTCATGTGCAGAATTGTGCCTGGAGGGAGAGATTTGGTTAAAACAGATATTTCTGGAAACTTTCAAATTTGCAAATGGAAACTCGGACCCACTATCTAAAAATGAATGTACTGGAAAAATAATCTGAAGAGTTGACAAATTGTGTGCTAGATTGAACACATGGAATGCAATGCAATGAGATTTTTTCTGCACCGAAACCTGTACAACAACGATGTGTGTATTATATAACAGTGATGTGTACATTTCTGACACCCCATACATAATATGCACAGTTTGTATAAATGCATACATTTAAAAATATATATGTACAATACAGCTAACATAAAACTGTAGTACGCCTGACGAATATTACTAGTGCCTAACATTGAGTATAAGTCACTGCGTGTTCAAATCACCTTGGAAGTGCAGTCATTGTTATAAAATTAATCAGTGAAGCCAACGTTATTTATGAACCACATCTTTGAAACTGTGCAGTAGCATATACATATATATTTTTAAATAACATTTTTCACAGTTTTCCAGAGTTACTGTTGAAATCTGTATCACCAAAAGAAAAAGAAAAAAGGCAAGATTTTTTTTAATGATGTAGACACTCTTCAGACCCAGTAATCTGCGTGTGATCTCCTGTTTGTAGATACCCAAGAGACTTCAGCGGTCACCAGCCTTAATGCATGTACAGGATATTACTGTGACTTAATTTATCTGCAGTTTTTAATCCATGTGAAATTGGAATTTATAAACGGACTTGGATTAAATATGTCTGCCTTTCTAAGGTTGCAAACGTTACATTAAATGATTTATGTTGTAAATGAGAGAAATCGAGTTGTATGAGAAAAATGTCCACCAGTTTCTGTGAGTGTTTACAAAACATATTGAAAGATGTTCACATCAGAGGTCTGGTTCCCAACTCATCATCTCTTTAGAAGCAGCCTTTTTTCCTGACTGTTCTCAGCATGGCTTCCATGGATTATCATTGCTAAGTCTGATAATTTTTCACAGAAAAAAAAGTATGTTTTTTTCTTTCATTATGACTATAGTTTACTACCTGTCTTTCCCATGTCCCAACACGTGTGTGCGCGCGCACACACACACACACACCACACACACACACACACACACTCACAGGTGAACATCCTCCAGTGTCCCAGAGAACGGTACCTGAGAAGCTACAGAAGCTGGTTTGTGATTTCCTGGGTGCCTGTCCAGGAGCAGCCCTGGGACACTGTGCTACCAACATTTTTTAACATCACAAGCCAATTCCTAGCTCATGTGCCAGCCTTTTCCAGTTCAAACGAGCATGGGGACTCATGTGAGAAATACTTGGTCGAGACAATTAGGAACTAAAGACAGGGAAAATGTTAGTTAGACCCATGGCCTGACATAATATTGCCCTTGTGTTTTTGTTTTGTTTTATTTGGGGAATTTTTTCTTTTTCTTTTTTTTTTTTAATTTGGTATCAGGACTGAATCCAGAAGCATATTACCACTGAGCTACATCCCTAGTCCTTTTTATTTTTTTTATTTTTGAGACATGGTCTCTCTAAGTTGCCCAGGCAGGCCTCCAACTTTCGATCCTCCTGCCTCAGCCTCCAGAGTAACTGGGATTACAAGCTTGTGACACTGCATCCAGATGGGAGGGGGTTTTTGGTAGCCGAAGTTTCACTCTTACCTCCCTCCCATCTCCTTCTCCTTCTCCCCAAACTAAAGAAGCAGAAGTAACAATGAAAACAAAATGAAGTGTCAGCATATCCAACCCATAGCCTTAGCATCAAGTACCCCTTATCCTTTGCCCCTCACCCCATCTTACACAATTCACAGTTCAAGTGAGTCCTCACCACCAAGCAGAGGGGTCACCTTGGTCTTGGTTGCCAAGGAGACAGCCCCTCATCCCAAAGATGACCACTGAGCCTGATACACTTTCAAAGGTGGGCTAAGAAATACCTGGAAAGCTTCCAAACAAGACCGTCTCTTAAGGCAGCTTTGCCTGGTACACCGCTGAAGTCCATGTATTCACGATCAGAACTGTATTTTTTTAAAGTATCACATTTTCAATGAAACTCAGACCAACTGAAGTTTTGGAAGACATTTTTTTTTAGTATAAGAAAAACAACAACAGGGGCTGGTGTTGTAGCTCAGTGGTAGAGTGCGCTTGCCTCGCATGCGTGAGGCCCTGGGTTTGATCCTCAGCACCACATTAAAAATAAATAAATAAAAATAAAGATATTGTGTCCATCTACAACTAAAAAATTTTTAAAAAGAAAAGAAAAACAACAATCACATAAACTGTATTCCCAACCATTAGAGTTTATTTCCATTCCCGGGAGAGCACACCTTGGCAAACAGCACAAGAAATGTTCAAATTGGAGATTCGTGTTCTTAGTCCAAATTATCCTGTGTTTATCTCCACAGAAGGGGTTAATTCGCGAACTTGGCATGAGGACATTCTAAAACTGTTCTCAAACTAATTACATCTGACCACAGTTTGGGTGTTTTATTATTTAATTGGTACTGTGAGGCAGCAGGGGATAAATTTGGGGTCAGCTACAGGGGGAGTTAGATTCACAGCTCTAACAGTAATGAGAATCAAGGGATTAAACCCCTATGCAGCACTTAGCAAATCCACCTCTTACAGCCAATTTTAAAGACATCGATCTGGAGAATGCATGTGGAAAGCTAATTGCCACGCACACACGGAGCTCAGCATTTGTCTCTGAGTTGGAAAGCTGAGTCGAGTCCTTGCTCTTTACTCACTTTTAAAATGGGAAAAGCTCGTTGAGAAATATTTATATCCAGACACGAGGTAAAATAGCACTCATGTTTAGGATCTTCTCACAGTGCTGTTTGGCTATAAAAATAATTACAAAATTCTAGTCCCTTATTGCTTTTCAGTGCTTTTTTTCCTAGTCTTTTTTATTATGATAATTTTTCTATTTCTTCCTGCTTTTTTTTTAACCTTTATTTTATTTATCTATTTTTTTTTTTTATGTGTTGCTGAGGATTGAACCCAGGGCCTCATGCATGCCAGGCAAGCGCTCTACCACTGAGCCACAGCCCCAGTCTCTTTTCCCACATTTTTAATTGGTGTACTGTGGTTGTATATAAATAATGGTGGGATTTGCTGTTACATATTCACACAAAATACAATAGAATAATATGATTTGGATGCTCTCTCTCTCAGCACTTCCTTTTCAATTTATCATAAAACAATTTGATTTTTCCCCAATATTTTGCACATTTTTATTTTTTTTAAATATTTTTAGGCGTAGATGAACATAATACCTTTATTTTATTTATTTATTTGTTTTTCCATGGTGCTGAGGATCAAACCCAGGGCCTCACGGGTGCTAGGCAAGTGCTCCAACACTGAGCTACGGCCCCAGCCCCTGATCTCTTTATTTCTAGATACCCAAATAAGTGAAGAAAACAAAATCCTCAACACGGAGGAATGTGTATTTTCCAGAACAGCATTCCATCCACAGTAGCCAAAGGCGTAGGGCTTTCTGAAGAACATCCTTTGAGCCCCCACTGTTGCCTTTGCCTGATGACTTGAGTGCCCAGGGTCTGGACGTGGGTGGAGATGCCAACGATTCTGAGTGCAGAGACTTTCAGAGCATGGCCAGCCACGGCTGGGGCCTGTTTCCGTGGGTGAAGTAGCCACACCGACGCTTTTCTTTGAGTAGTTTGCAAACTGACTATTCATCCCCTGAATTTCCCAGGGCTTCCAGCTCAACCCTAAAATGGCCCTCTGGGTGAGCTGAGTTGTGGTTTGTTTTTTGTTGTTGTTATTGTTGTTGCTGTTCCTTTGTTTTTTTCCTTCTGTAAATCAGATTTAGCATTTCAACCCTTTAGTAGATCAAAGCTTCGGTATAGAAGCTCACTGATGTTGGGGAGGGGCCGTGGGAACTCTCAGAGGGTGCCCTCTCCCCTCCTTGGACCTGCTGCCTGACCCTGAAGGAGAGCCCCTCACTCTCCTCTATGAAGTCTAAACTCAAAACCACCTCAAAACTACGGAGCAAGTGTGAGGATGGCAGCTTCAGGCAAGCATTCTGGGAACCCCTGTTGCCACACTCATCAGGGTCTCAGGGTCAGGTAGGAACAGAAGCAGAGCATCCACTCTGTGCACGCGCAGCAGCACGCACAGGTGTACAAGGGGAGAGGCGGGACTTTCTCAGAGGCTCTAGATCTGACCGCAAGGTAGCAAGAAGGGTGAGGGGAACAGCCAGGGCAGATGATGGAGAGGGGCTCCTCCACCCGCGTTGTCACCGTTTGCAGTTCTTCCAGGCTGTAGACAGCACTCTGATAGACCAAAGGGGGTGGGGCAGCGGGGTACCCCTAGTGGGTTCAGTTTCCTGTTCCTTCCTCATCCAGCCCTGGCCTTAAAAAATCAGGAAGCACCCAGGTGGGAGAGGTCCAAGTCATGCCTGGGTCCAAGACACTAGAGTCTGCCATCTTCCTTCCAATGTTCCTTGGCTACTGAGTGCCACACGTCAGTCATCCCTGTAGAGCTAGAGGTCCACGGCAGTCTCGTCCCCCGTGCTCCCGTGGGTTCTTTTGGAAGCCGTGAACCCCGTGTTTCTGATGCTAACTTTTTGTGTGGGGGAAGGGGACGGGGTGGAGGACAGCTGCTCTGGGAATTTGTCCCCGAGAAAGGAGATCTGTCCTAAGGGATTTGGGGTGTCATGTGTGAGCTTCGAGAAAGAGGAAACCTCTCTTGGGAACTGGATGATTTTTTTTTTTTTTTTTTTTCCTCTAGCGGGTTAGGCACTTGCCTCAACATAATCTCTTAATTGTAGGCAAAACTCTAGTCAGAACACCAGGGGAGAGGATCGGCAACAACCTAAGAACTCATCAATTTTTGTGACACCAAACTGGACACTGAATATTCCAATGCAGCCGATGGTCTGGATGTCTCATACAGCGAGGGTCAAAGCCCTAACTGGTCAATTGATTTTTTTTTTCTCTAATATGTACATTATTTAGACACAGGCCAATGTGTCTTCCATGTAGCTCTAAATCAGTGCTTTGAACTTAACCAAAATAATGGTGAAATATGCATTCGAAGGAGCCCCTTCCTTTCATACTCCCTGGAAATCCCTCTCCCAGCCTTTCTCTGGGAAAAAAGAACAAAGGCCAGAAAGTCCAAGAAATTCAGCCTTTTTTAAGCCCAAATCAATATTAACACTCTTTCTGCAGGAGCACAAGACCTTGCCTGGTATGAATTCTGTGTATTAAGGTAAAAAAAAAAAACATTCACACTCATTAGCAGAAGAAAATACACCAACTGGACCCCTGGATATCACCTTTTCTCAAGCAGGACATTCAGAAACAAATTCTCCCATTGCAGCATAAGTTACTTATTTTTCTGTAAAAATTTAGTCACTCCCATGGTTTGCCTCAGTCAGTGAAAGAATTTAAAATCCACCATTTTTCATATGCTATGTCATCTGGGAGGTTTATTGATGGAGGTGGCAACCCTAATTCAGCATCCCAATATCCAAGGCCTTGTGTGTCATATCAAAAGCCACTCCAAATTCTGCACCGTGGTCTTGGGAAAGCTGTCAGCAACTTGGGAGACTTATCTCCTAGGGGACTTTGCCAGTGACACAGCTTCACCAGCCCCTGAAACAAATTATAGGGCCTTCTCCCTTCTCCGATGGCAACAAGCCTGAGGGTGCTTTCAAGAGCTGAGGAGGATCCTAACAGGACAATTCTGTAGTTATTTCAAATTTGAAAATGTACATATCATAGCATGGATGAAAATGCTGAATTAGGTCCAACACCATTTCCATATTTAGTCTAGTTACTCTTTATTAAATAGCTCAGGTTCATTTGGGTTTTGTGGTACTCATCAGGGGCTTCTTGTTAGAGCATTTGGATACGGTTATGGACAAAGTCCAGAACCTGTATTGGCAGTCACTCTTTTAATCCAAGTAGCAATAGTGGTTCCCATGAAGCATCAATATCACTATCCATGGCCTTACCTGTGATTTGAGCATGTGACAAATATCTTAACCCAAAAATTAATAATGATCAGCACCTGGATTCAATCCTCAATACCAAAAAAAAAAAAAAAAAAAAAAATACCAGTGGCTTTAGTAAGGATCACTTCCATCCAAAAATTCATGAATGCTTTCTCCAAAAAAAAAAATTCTAGTTGGCCCCTGCTAAACAGGTCAGATCTTTTTTTCCAGTACAGGGGTCTTATCTCCCAAGCTGCTTCTAAAATGTCCAGAGCCTGGAACACAAAGTCTTCACTTTGGTGGTGGCTCAGATCTGCCCGAGAGTGCAAATGTTAAATCCTCTTTCACTTTCCCCCTCTTGTGGAAGAATAAAAGTTGCTCCCACACAGCTGAATCTATCATATTGCAAAAAAAATAAAACTTCACACTCATATCGTGAATAACTCAATAATGAAATATCCCAAATATCCAAATATTCCAAATATTCCTAATATCCAATAAGATATTAGGAAGGACTGGAGAGCTCTTCTAATGTTAAGAATTTGTCTAGAAGGATCTTGTGTTTGTCCAAGTCTAAACTCTACAGGTACAAGATGGTGGAATCGTTGATCACATATTTAAACTGCTTGGAGATTTTGCTGTTCTTATAATTCACATGCAACTCACTGGGCACAGTTCTGGAATGGGAAATGAGCCTTTAAGGATTTTTAAGAATAAGGGCTTTCATATTTATTTTTCTATATTTTTACTGGTGCATTATAGTTGTACATAATGGTGCGATTCACTGTTACACATTCATACATGCACACAATGTGACAATGTAATTTGGCAATATCACCCTCAGTATTTCCCCTTTCCCTCCCCTTGCTCCCTCCCTTGATCCCTTTTCTCTACTCTACAAATCTCCCTTTCATGAGGTTCCCTCACCACCTTTCTTTTCCTTTTTCTTCTCTAATTTCCAAATAAGATAGAAAACATCTGACCCTTGACTTTCTGAGTTGAACTTCTTTTCCTTAACATAGTATTTTCAAGTTCCATCCATTTTCCTGCTGATGAAACAACTTCATTCTTCTTTATGGCTGAATAAAACTCCCTTGTGTACAGGAGTACAGGGGTACCACATTTCTTTATCCATTCATCCATGGATGGACACCTAGACTGGTAAGTGCTTTTATATTTAAAGGGGAATATTAATTCATCAACAAAATTACTTTTTAAATGTGTTAGTAAACCTTGAAGTCAACATCATTTTTTCTCCAAAACATCCTGGTGTCTCATCCTCGAACTTCTTTCCAAGTGAGGCATTGTCCTTTCTCATGTTACTGCATTTGTTTTAAATATAACCAACCAGTCATAAAATATTCCACCTTGCTGGACTCAGTGGCGCACGCCCGTAATCCCAGCAGCTCAGGAGGCTGAGGCAGGAAGATCAAGAGTTCAAAGCCAGCCTCAGCAATTTAGCAAGGCCCTAAGCAACTCAGCGAGACCCTGTCTCTAAATAAAATCAAAAAAAGGGCTAGGAGTGTTGCTCAGTGGTTGGCACCCCTGAGTTCAATACCTGGTCTAAAAAAACTGTATATATAGTTTTTCCTATTTGCAATATATGTATTTATACATATATGACATATATGATAAATAGAGAAGAGTTCCCCTTGATTCCCATCCAGTTCTGCCCAAAAGAGAGCCATTCTTGTCTATTGGGTTTATCAAGTTTATCTGTCCATGTTTATTTTATTTGTATGTTTGTGTGTCGTGTCTTTTAAACTTGCTTATATCATTTAATAGCAAATCTCAGGCATATTTCAATATCAGTGCATGAAGATCTACCTCATTGTTTAGAAACTCTGAACAGTCCCTCCATAGAATCTTCTATCCTAGTTCATTTAACATTTTATGGGTGAATTTTTAGGTTGACTCATTATATTTTTAACTTGAGATATAATTCACAGCCCATAAAATTCGCCTTTTAAAGTGTAGAGTCCAATTGATTTTAGTATATTCACAAGATTGCAAAACCATCACCCTAATTCCAGGACATTTTATGCCCCCCAAAAATAAATGAGTATCCATCAGCGGTCACTTCCATTTTCCCCTCCCCACAGTCTCTGGCATCCACCAACCACTTCCTGTGTCAGGGTTTGCCTATTCTAAACATTTCATCTCTATGGAATCATGCAACGTGTGGCCCCTTGTATCGGACTTCTTTCACTTAACATAATATTTTCAAGGTCCATCTCTGTTGTAGCTCGGACCAGCTCTTCATTCTTATTTATGGCTGAATGATAGTCTATTGTATGGACACCACCAGTTATTTCCCCATTTTTAGCTGATGAAGATTGGGTTGTTTCCATGTCTGTCTAGGATGCATAATGTTTATATGAACATTCATGGCACAAGTTTTTGTGTAAGGATATATTTCCAATTTTCTTGGGTTTATACCTAGGTGTGCAGTTGCTGGGTCATGTAGTAACTCTATAGTTAATTTTTTGGGTGGGGGTGGTACCAGGGATTTAACTCAGGGACACTTGACCACTGAGTCATATCCCCAGTTCCATTTCATATTTTATTTAGAGACAGGGTCTCGCTGAGTTGCTTAGCACCTTGCTTTTGCTGAGCCTGGCTTTTAACTTGTGATCCTCCTGCCTCAGCCTCCTGAGCCACTGTATAGTTAACTTCTTGAGGAACTGCCAAACCCTTTTCCACAGGAGCTGCACCACTATACATTGCCACTAGCAAAAAACTCACTATGAGGATTTCCAGTTGCTTTGCATGCTTGCCAACACTTGTTAGTGTCCATCTTTTTTTTATGATACCAACCTAGTTGGTGTTTAGTGTTTGTGGCTTCAGTTTGCATTTCCCTAATGACTAGTGATGCTGAGAATTCTTTTATGTGCTTATTAGCCATTTTTATATCTTCCTTGGAAAAATGTCTCTTCACCTCCTTCATCCATTTCTAAGTTAGGTTGCCTCTTTATTGTTGTGTTTTTTATGTGTTCTGGATACCAGAAGTTTCTCAGATAAATCATTTGCAAATATTTCCTCCCGTTCTTTCTTAATACTGCTGTGTGTGTGTATGTTGTTAATAGTGCCCTTTGTGTGTGGGGGGGGGGGGTTGCGCAAGTTTTTAATTTTGATGGAATCCAAATTATCTATTTAAAAATTTGCCTCTTGTGCTTTCATGTCATATATAAGAAAGATTTGCTTATCTCAACGGTCATGAAGATTTCCTATATATTTTCTTCAAGGAGTTTTAAAGTTGTAGCTCTAGATTTTAAATCTAAGATCCATTTTAAGTTAACTTTTTGTGGATGAGAAAGGAGTCCAACTTTATTCTTTTGCATGTGGAGACCCAGTTGTCTCAACACCACTCATTAAAAAGTCTATTCTTTCCCCTTGGAATTGTCCTGGTGCCCTGTCAAAAGCTAATTTGGAATTACTTTTGAGTAATTTTCTGGCTTCTGGCTTCTCAATTTCGTCCCAATGGTCTCTCTGTTCAACTTTTTTTTTTCTTTAGTTGGAGATGGATACAATAACTTGATTTATTTTTATGTGATGCTAAGGCTCTAACCCAGTGCCTCACATGTGCTAGGCCAGTGCTCTACCACTGAACCACAACCCCAGCCCTGTCTGTCTGTATGGCAGTACCACACTATCTTGATCACCGTAACCTTGTAGCAATATTTGAAATTGGGAAATATGAATCCTTCCATGTTGTTCTTCATTGGCTAGATTGGGACAAAAAAAATGCTTCATTTTAATTAAATGTACTTTTTTTAAAAAATGTAGTTATAGATGGACAGCATGCCTCTATTTTATTTGTGTATTTTTTATGTGGTGCTAAGGATCGAACCAGTGCCTCCCATATGCAAGGCAAGCATTCTGCCACTGAGCTACAGCCCCAGCCCTAATTAAATGTACTTATATATTAAATTTCCTGTAAGTAAATTTTTTAAGCAGGTGACCCTCTATCCCAGTTTAAAACAAATACTATGTGCCCCCAGATGCCTGTAGACCATGCACACTTTGGAGACTGTCCACAGTGATCAAGTGCCCAGGCTCCCTTCTCAGGTACCACCACAGCCAGTGCGCACCAGGTGGCCACCCTGCCCCCTGAGACACTCAGGTCTGTCTGAGGTCACTGGATTGTCCTGTGCTTTCTGGGCAGGCTGGACCCCTTGTGTCCTTGGGACTTCAGCCTCTTTTATATCTTTCTGGTCACTTTTCAATATATCTCTGGAGTCCAGTGGATTCTCCCGTGATGGTCAAGGATGCAGATGTTCTTCATTGCTAGCATATGGACACGGTGAACAGGAAGAACGGGTTAATCCACAAGGAACCGGAGGAAAACTGCTTTCCACCTCCTACCACCAGCATTCAAAGCACCCACCACTGCCCACGCCAAGATTCTGTCGAGGTCAGCTCTCACACCCTTGGATGAAATCTAGGGTGATTTTGTAATTTTTCCAGGGACCTCAGTCAATAAAATCTTAAGATCCTCTAGTCACAAAGGCAATCTCATCTTAGCCATTAAAGAACCGGTCTGGGCTCCAGGTAAAGTTCATGATTTCCCAACCCAGTGAGCATTGGCAGTGGGCAAAGGAATGTGGCCGGCCTCTACTGCTTCCCTGCATGCTGACCTCCAGTGATTCCCAGCTTCTGCAGCCCAGGTAGTGGGGAGGACCCTTCCTCCACCCGCTGGTTGTGCCTGGGTTCAATTCCTTGCCTCGTACTGACTCGGTCCAGGGCTGTCTCTGGGGGATCTTTAGAAGAAAACCCCTCTCCTTCTTCCTCTTCTTCCACTCCCATAAGGGATCTCACAGGTGGGAACTCTCACCTGAGAGTCTCCTGACAGACCAGGGCTGAGTGTGCCAACTTGTACGGGCTGAACCGTGTCCCCTTCAAAAGTATACAGATGTGGACATCTTAACCCCTGTTCCTCAGAATGTGCCTGTGTTCAGAGACAGGGCCCTTAAAGAGGTGATTAACTCAAATGAGATCATTAAGGTGGGCCCTAAACCAATCCAACTGAGGTCCCTTTTTATTATAAAGAAAAGACATTTACTTTTTTAGAGTTCTGGGTCTGGCTTGAGGGGCCTGTGTCTGGGGAGGGTTTTCTTCCCGTGTTAACATGGCGGGTGCATCACGTGACCTGGTATACTAATAGGAGAAGATTTGGAAACACAGAGAGACAACCATGTGGAGAGACAGCAAGGGGCAGCCATCTGCAAGCCTGGAGAGACCTGGAGCAGACCCTTCCCACAGTCCCCAGAAAGAACCAACCCTGTTGGAACCTTGGTCTTGGACTTCCGCTCTCTCGGATGGTGAGACAATAAACGTGTGAGGCTTAAGTCATCAGACTAGATTTTGTTATGGCAGCCCTGGTAAGCAATATCGACAGCCCTTCCTTAGCACCTGGGCATCTGACAAGATCCCCCATCCTCCTTCTGCAGGGGCCTCCTGATCTCCGCAGGAGCTATCCCAGGTAGAACTGGAGACCAGGCTCTAAGATGAGCCCAGGCCAGCTTGCTCTTGCTTTAGCCCCTTTGATCCACAGAACACAACTTGGGCCAAAGCATGACAAGACAATGGTTACCATCCAAACATGGCCCCTTCTCTGCTGCCACCTTTAACCCCCACACTTGCAAATGTGAGAAATCACTGTGTCCCCCACAACTGCAGAAGAACAGGTCACGCTTTCTATGTGGCCCCTCTGGTTGCATTTGAGGCGATACAGAATCTCCTTGAAGTGGGAGTGATACTCATAGTCCATTAACTCTTCCTCTTCTCAATTCCAGCCCTTCTTGTGTCCTCTGCAGCTCTCTTTACAGGTGCGAGGAGGATAGTCCCCTCAGAATCTGAACTCCAGTCCTCTGACATCTCTGTTGTCATCCCTGTTTATTGAGCCTCATCACACTTTAGAATCTGGGAGTCGTTGGCACTTACTGTCTTGGAACTACTCAGAAAAGAGAAAGCCCTATTTCAAAGGACCTGGGTGGTTTCAAGCAAGGCTTAATTTGAGCAATGGCCCAGTAAGGTGGCCACCCTTCAGGCAGAGAGTAAGGCCAACTATCTGGAGAGTAAAATGTCACTGCTATGGAAAACAATTTGACAGTTCCTCAAAAAGCTAAACATAGAGTTACCGTGTGAGCCAGCAATTCCACACCTAGGTATAAACCCAAGAGAACTGGAAACATCACACACACATGAAAATGTGTCCAAGAATTTTCAGAGTAGCATCATTCCTAATAGTCCATTGTCCATCAGCTTATGGTCAGATAAACAATATACCCGTGGAATAATGATAGATGATGTGACATAGACGAACCTTGAAAGCATTGGGCTCAGTGCAGGAAACCAAATGCAAAAGGTCATGTGCCATGTGATTCCATTTATGTGAAATGTCCAGAATACGCAAACCTGGGGGACAGGCAATGGGCTGCGTTGCTACACGGAGGGGAGGGTGGAGAGCAAGTGCTGATAGGGATGGGGGTGGTGGAAATGTTCTGGAATTAGATAGCAATGGCGGTGGCATAACCTTGTGAATACACTAAAAGCCACTCAACTCTATACACCAGAAGGGTGAATTTTATGGAATGTGTATCCTACCTCAATTTAAAAAACAGTCACCATGTGACTAGACACTCCAGTTTTTCTCTTACTTGTATTATATTGTGTGAGTTCATTCCTCTTTCAGATCAGATCTGAAGATATAAAATTTTTTAATCTTTGTGTGTGGGAAAATATCTCATTTGTATGTCTGAAAATTGCAAGTTCTCTTAATTCTGAATCAGTGTCACCTGTTATGGATTTTTTTTTTTTGAGCAGGGGTCTCACTATTTTGCCCAGACTGGCCTCAAACTCTTGGGCACAAATGACTATCCTGCCTCAACCTCCCAAGTAGCCGGGATTACAGACAGGCCCCATCATGCCTGGCTTGGAATTCTAATTCAGGAATATTTTCCTCAGAAGTTGGAAGATATTGATCCACTTCTTCGTGCATTCTACAAAGACATTACTACATATCTTTGTAGTAATATGGTCCTTCCTCTCCATACACCCCTCCCCTAGAGGCACTCGGGACTTTCTCTGTATCTCTCACCATGTCACCGTGACGTGGCTTGCTAATGCTGTTCTGTTGGCCAGGCACAGTGGCCGTGCACCTGTATGTATTCCCAGTTACTCAGGAGGCTGAGGCATGATGGGAACTTGGGCCCTGGAGTTTGAAACCAGCTTGGGCAACACAGTGAGACGCCATCTGAAACCAAACATAGAAAAAGTGCTCTGCTTGGGTGTGTTTGTCCTTGATTCCACTCGGCCGTCTGTGACAGGGCACTTCCACTCGGGGTCTCAGCAGGGCCCTCACTTGGGCATCTGTCTTCTTCATTCTCTCTGTCCTTTTCTCCCAACGCTGTTAGATGGATTTGGGGGAACTTTGGGGTTTCTTCCAGTCCTCTTAACTACTTTGCCTACTTTCCATCTGCTTGTCCGTTTGTGCTGTTCTAAGAGAATTCCTTTGCTTGGCCTTTTGACTTATTCTTGTATCCACTTTGATGCTTCTGCCTATTTATAGGGATTTTATTTCGATCATCAAAATTTGCATTTCCAAGATTTCTAGAATATTCCTTTTTATGGGTACAGTATCATTTTGTTTCTCCCGGAGTCTAATCATCTATGCACCAGATTCTTGTTCCATTTGCTCTATCAACTCTGCTTCTTTGGCATAAGCTTTTCCTTTCGTTGGGGCCGGTGCTTCTCTTTGATGGCCTCTTTCAAATATTTAAAAAGTGATGGGATTGATGCTCAGCTTCGCATTTTGGTTTTCAGCCTGGCCACAGATGCTCTTTCTATTCACTTCGTCTGGCCTGACTGTGGAGAACAGCCCCATCCCTCATGGGGTTGCCAGGAACCTCACAAGACCTCCCAGTCCCGATCTTCTGAACCCACACTCCGTATTTGAGAGCTCTCACCTCGCCTGCCTCCCGACCTGAGGCTGGAGAAGCACCGCTCCTGTGTGGTGGCCACCCCAGACATTCTCCAACCTCCTCAAAGAGCGGCCCTGTCTTGTCCCTTTTGAGGTGAATAGCACAGAGTGGGTGTTATGGTTTGGATCTGAAATGTCCCCCAAAGTCTCATGTGATAAAGGCTCGGTCCCCAGTGAAGCAATATTCAGAGGTGAGGCTTTTTGAGAATTGATTGGACTATGAGGGCTCTAACCTCACCAGTGGATTGTTCCATCCAGGGATTCACAGCTGATAGGACTACTGGGAGGTACTGGAAACTGTAGGAAGTGAGACTTAGTTGAAGAGAACGGATCCTTAGGGACATGCTCCTGGGGACTTCTCTTTTTCTCTCTCTGCTTCCTGATGGCCATGGGCTCTGTTCTGTTCCACGATACCCTCTTCACCATGTTCCTCTGCCTCACAACCAACCGTAGCAATGGAGATGACCAACCATGGACGGAAGTCGTGAACCAAAATGAATCTTTGCTCCTTTAAGTTGATTTTCTCAGGTATTTTGTCACAGAAACTGAAAGCTGACTAACATCCACACTGGGTAAAAAGGAGTTTATGTAGCTCATGGTTCTGGATGCTGGGAAGTTCAAGACTTAGGGCCACCACTGGATAGGGCCTTTTTATTTCGTCATAACATGAAGGAAGGCATCACAAGTGGACAGCACAGGAGCCAGAGAGCAAGAGGGAGTGGATTTATCCTCTTATCAGGAACACAATGACAACATCAATGGCCTCCTGAAGGCAGAGCCTTCATGACCTAGTCACTTCTTAAAGGTCCCACCTCTCAACATGTTGCTTGGAGATTGTTTCCAACACATGAACTTCAGGAGATGACTAAAACCACAGCAAAACCCCATTTTTTTAGTTCTGCTCAACATCTGGACTGTGATTTCCTTCTTCATAGTATCCCAGGTTTCTTCCATCTTTTTGAGATGCCTCAACACTCCTGTACCTTTTCAGGGAAGGCACTCTTTCTTGCTTTCTAAGTGCAGTCATAAATGTTATATATATGACATAAATATATATATATATATATATATATACATATATATATATATATATATATATATATATATATATATATATATATATATGAATGACAGTATTTGGGGGATAGGGTCTCACTATTTTGCCCAGGCTGGTCTCAAACTTGTGAACTCATGTGATCCTCCCACCTCAGCCTCCCAAGTAGCTAGGATTACAGGAGCGGACCACCATACCCAGCTCATTCCCTCTCGCTTACCCTCTCTCTCTCTCTCTCTCTCCTTTAGTAACATCAAGCCCTACTTTTCCCACAGGCAGGTGGTGGCTTGGGCTTCCTCACGGGGTGCTCTGCATGTGGGTGGTCTGCATTCCTTCTCGTTCCATGTAACCTGATTTCTGAGATTGTCTTGGACATGCGTGCAAACTCCGTGTTGCTAGGAGTCTCGCTGAGACTGCATCCTGATGGCTGCCACTCTTCTCTGCCACCCGCTTTGGCCACCCTGGCCTTCTTGGTCCCCTGTGCTGTTCATCCTGAGGCCTGCTCAGTATGCGTAGCGGGGCCCCAGTGCGTCTCTTCTCCCTGCTAGTAGTTCTTGGCCTTTGTAGTCTCAGCCACCCCCATGAACATAGTGTAAGATGGATGGGGGGGCATTCGCCTCTAGTTTAGCCTGTAAGATGCTCCCTGGAAGTAGAAATGGCATCTCCAGCACAGCCCAGGTTGAGGCCATTTCTACTCTGGCCTTGAAATAGCCACATGAAGAAGCCAGGTCAGTCCATCCTGTCGTGCACATAAATCAGGGACCTACCACACATTCTCCCTATGCACAGGAAGTCCCCAACAGGTCCACAGCTCCCTATCACGTTCTCTTCCTCCTGAAGAGCTATGACAAGCTGGGTCACCAGGGAAGGCCAGAGGCCTGCGGAAGAAAGAAGGGGAAGGGCCCAGCAAAGCAGCACAGCCTGTGGCTGAATCTGAACACCACTCCAACTCTTGATTCTTCACAAGTCATTTACCTGAGATCATCCGCCTGTAACATGGGACCTTGACTCCAGACATGGTTGACTTCCTGGGAACACTTCCCATCCATCCTGCGCACACAGGCAGAGCGGGAATCCAGGTGGAAACTCCCCAGGGGGTGAGTTCAGCATGTTGATCTGGGGCTTGAAGTTGTAATTATGATTGAGTAGAATGCCGCTTCCTAACGTCTTTTTCTTTGTGTCCTGTAAATTAAGCTCCCTGTGGCATGTGGGAACGCACGTGTCTCTAGTCCTGAGGGGAGCTGGAGAATACATTAGTCACTGTCTGGGAAGTGCTTCATAGATTAAAAAGCTCTGCAGAAATGCACAGTATTATTAGCAGGTGATTCTGATTTGTGAATTGAACGGGTTGTTCTGTTTCGTTCGTTTTGTTTGGGTCTGATAGCTTCAAACCCCACGCTCAGCAATGGACACAAATGTGCCAAAGATAATGTGTACGACACAAAAGCAGGTGTTTCAGTGGTCTTGATTTTTTTTTTTTTTTTTTACTCCTAGGACTGGGAGGCACTGAGACTTTCAGCTGAGGAAACTGACACCCAGGGGTGGTGCCACTGGATAAACCTGACCTTGAGAAAGTGCTGCGACTTCTCTGGGCCATGGTCTCTGCACCTGGAGGGTTGGGCAGTTGGGCTAGATGATCCCTGGGGCCTGGTATTCTGTGTCACACCCCCCTGCACCCATGTTTGCGGCTGATGACCGCCACCACACAGGGCCCTGGGATGAGAGCTCCCTGTCTTATCTGAGGTGGCTTGACACCCAGGGAAAGCAGAGGTGTGCAGCTTCTGCCTGATCACACAACTAAGGGACTGTGGTGGCCATGCTCTCAGCCACTCTCCTCCTCTCTGCTCATGGTGCCTCCAAATGGTTCTAGAACACAAAGAAGAAAAATGTAAGTAAACGGGCTATGGAGTCTCCTTATTCTCTTGCTCCACTGCAGCCACATAACCCAACCTCAGAACCAGCCAGGAGAGATGAGGGCTGTTAGAAGTTCTCATCAGTTCCATTCCCATTTCCCCCTCCACATAGCTCTAGCCTCTTTCCCTACAACTCAGGTGATGGGGGAGACCTGTGGACTGCACCTCGTGCACACCTGATCACCTGAAGGAGGAACAGGGAGGGAGGAAGGAGCAAGAAAGGAAAGAGAGAGGGGGAAGAAGGAAGGAAGTACAGCTGAACAGACTTTAGGTCTGCCTGGTTTATTTTAATCCCTATGAAAATTGGAGAAGAGGTCAGCAACTAGGTTAAGATGAATATCTGTCAGAGGTCAGAAAAAAACATTTCCTGTTTGCAGGGATACTCCTATCATCTGGTTGTACTATCCTGACACTCACAGGAATACCCACAGCGGGTATTCTGAGTCAGCCTCCGTCCTTTTCCACGGGGTTCACACTTCACAGCTATCTTCCTATGACAGACTCATTCTGAAAAGGTACAAGTTTGGTCTGAGAATCCCCATATAGTGTGGCTTGAAAATTCTGCCTCTGGGGTTGACAAGGGGGTAGTAGAAGAGGTAAGAGCTGTACACCTAGAGCAGAGCGTGTGTAAAGATAAGGTACATGGGTTGTGGCTCAGTGGTAGCGCGCTTGCCTTGCACGTGTGGGGCACTGGGTTCGATCCTCAGCACCACATAAATAAATAAAATAATAAAATAAAGGTATTGTGTCCATCTACAACTAAAAAAATTTAAAAAAAAAAAAGATAAGGTGAGGGGAGGGGGCTCTGAAAAGGAAGAGGAATGAACAGGAAAACAAACTGGGTGTGGGCGTTTGCATGAGGAATGCTGGTCCATGATCCTCCCTGGTTTTGGGAAGTTCCACAAACTTTCCCAGTCTCCAAAACCAAGATGAAGAGTTGCATGCAGCACACTGCACAGATGGTGGGCAAAGTACACAGTCTGTACCTCTTTGTCAAGTGAATGAAGGAAGGAATGAACCAATGAATTGGTAGATAAGTCCTGCCCTGTCCTTAATGTCTAGAAAAATAGGGCTTTTTCCCCTTTGTATGATGAGCTACTCTAGGTTTGTGGATTCACAGATCTAGAACTGAAAAGGAAGGCTTTCTCCATTTGCTCTGAACAACAAAAAGGGGAAATGTACATGACCCAAACCGAGACACAGTAACTGGGTAATGGTCCACTCAAGACCGAAGTGAGCCCTGATGAGTGTGCGTTAGGTCAAATGTTGTCTTCCTCAGCTTCTGGAAATACTCAAATTTTTTCCTGTTCAAATCTTTTTTAAAAGGTGTTGTTTTTTGAAGAGAATTTTTAAGTTCACAGCAAAACAGAGAGGGATGTAAGAGATTTCTCATATACTTCCCTCCCCTATGCTTGCATGGCCTCGCCCATCTTCAGAAACCCTATAAAAGTAAGCGGTACATTTGGTGCAAGTGATGAACCTACATCAACAAATAGAGTTTAATCACCTTAAATCCACAGGGCTCAATCTTGGTGTTACACATTTTGTGAATGTGGACAAATGTATAATGACATGCACACATCACTGCGTATAGTATAGAGCACAGTGATCACCCTTCTTTGGTGTTGCTTTCTACAGTTTCAGTTACCCAAGGTCAACTGGACTCATCACGGCTCAATGATCCTCTCTCTGACATATCATCAGAAAATCAGTATTACGGGTGACAAAATCAACATACAAGACTCAATAGCTTTCCTATATACCAATAATGAATCCACTGAGAAAAAAATCAGGAAAACAATCCTATTTGCAATAGCCTAAGGGGGAGAAAAAAAACTAGGAATAAACCGAACTAAGGAGGCGAAAGACCTCTACAATGAAAACCATGTAATGTTGAAGAAACAAATTGAAGAAGACCTCAGAAGATGGAAAGACCTCCCATGTTCTTTATAGGCAGAATAAATATTGTTAAAATGGCCATACTACCAAAAGCATTATATAGATTCCATAAAATCTCCATCAAAATACCAATAATGTTCTTCACAGAACTAGAAAAAAATACTCCTCAAGTTCACTTGGAAGAATAAAACACCCAAAATCGCCAAAGCAATTCTAACCCAAAAATACATGCTGGGGGCATACTACAGAGCTATAGCAATAAAAACTGCATAATAGTGGCATAGAAACATACACATAGACCAATAATACAGAGTGGAAGACACAGAGACAAACCCACACAGATGCAGTCATCTGGTCCTCAACAAAGACGCCAAAAACATAAATTGGAGAAAAGAGAGCCTTTTAAAAAGATGGTGCTGAGAAAACTGGTTGCCCATAGGTAGAAGAATGAAAGTAGACTCTTATCTGTCACCCTGTACAAAAAAAAAATCAAATTAAAATGGATCAAAGACCTAGAAAATGTAAGGTTAACACACTAGCATATAGGCACAGGCAGTGACTTTCTCAATAGGACCCCTAAAGCTCAGGTCGTAATGTCAAGGGTTAATAAATAGGATAGAATCAAATTTCAAAATTGGCTTCTTCCGCACAGCAAATAAATCAATTAATAATGTGAAGAAAGAACCCACAGAATGGTAGAAAAATCTTTTCTACTCTTCTGATAGAGAATTATTATCTAGAATATATATAAAGCACTCAAAAAAATAGCACCAAAAATAACTCAATTAACAAATGGCCAAATTTATTAAACAGATACTTCTCAAAAAAAGAAAGACAAGTAAACAACAAATATGTGAAAAAACGTTCAATAGCATTAGCAACGAGGGAAATGTAAATCAAAACCACACTAAGATTTCATGTCACACCAGTCAGAATATCAAAAGCATACAAACAATAATAAATGCTGGAGAGGATGTGGAGAAAAAAGAACCCTTTTACACTGTTGGTAGGAGTATAAATTAGTACAACCACTATGGAAATCAGTCTGGAAGTCCCTCAAAAGACTAGGCATAGAACCACCTATACCAGCTATACCACTCCTTGGTATTTATCCAGGAATTAAAGTCGCCATACTATAGTAACATATGCATACCCATGTTTATAGCAGCACAATTCACAATAGCCAAACTATAGAACCAGCTCAGGTATCCATCAACTGATGAATGGATAAAGAAAATGTGGTATATATACACAAGCTTTATTCAGCCATAAAGAAAAATGAAATTATGTCATTTGCAAGAAAATGGGTAGAACTTGCGAACATTATATTAAGCAAAATAAGCCAAACTCAGAAGGTCAAGGGTTTTTTCTCTCATATGTGGAAGCTAGAGAAGAAAAAGAGAAAAAAAAAAGGAAAATTGAAGGGACATCCATACAGTAGAGGAAATGGATCTGGGGAAGAGGGAAGGGAAAGGGGAAATACTGGGTAATGATATTGGCCAAATTATAGTGTAATAGTGTGTACAGGTACAAATATGTAAAAACAAATCCCACCATACACAGACACCATAAACAGACACATAGACCAACAGTACAGAATAGAAGACACAGAGACAAACCCACATTGGTGCATTATATACAACCATAATGCACCAATAAAAATGTGGGAAAAAAGTATGTTAATACTTTTTTATCTTCTCATAGCATCATGATAAAGGTGAGCACAGCATAATGGGATATTTTGAGAGAGAGAGAAAGAGAGAGAGACCACATTTACATACTTCCATTACTGTATATTGTTAGTCTTGTTCTTTTTTATTATTAGTTATTATCATGAATCTCTTATTGTGATTATTAGTTAAACTTTATCACAGGTATACAGTGTATGTATGTACTTAGAGAGGAAAATATGGTATATATAAGGTTTGATACTGTCCATAATTTGGGGCATCTGCTTGGGGTTCCTGGAACCTATCCCCCATAAATGAAGAGACACTATCATATCTTTGCTGCCATAAAAATCCTTTATGCTCTCTCTGTTCATCCTTCCTCCCAACCTAATGATATTCTGCACATTCTGCTGGGCGATCAATTAAGACCACAAGTGGCCACATGCATTTGTTTGGGGCACAATGCTGGAAAAGAGAAGAGTTCAGGGCTCCCCTCTGCAACACATGTGCTCAGGTAAAGAAGGTCACAGGCGCTAGCAGGCAGAATCTGGCTGGGCAATTGCTAGAATAAACCTGTTTCTTTCTATTTATTTGTACGAATCTAAAAGACATCTCTTGAAATATGCATTTTAGATTTAAGTTATTCAGCTTCTAATGCAGTGTTTTGCTTCTAAGAGAGACATTGGATCATTCAGGACAAATCTTTCATGGTATCTCTTCCCATCTCCTACATTAGACCACTTTGCATATCAGGGTGACAGGTGCCTATTCTCAAAGCGACTTGTTAATGCTTTGTGCAATTCGTGACTTTTATTATATAGATCCTTGAAAGTAGTGAGTTTCCGGAGTTGTGAATACAAAAAAGATAAGCTTTAAGAACCTTTAAGAATTATAAGAAGCCAAACCAATTTTTAAGCATGTCTCATTGTGTTTATCTGTGTGCAGGAGGTATGTGATCTCTCCCATACCACTGGTTTCAGCCTTATAAAGAAAGGAGAAAGGGATACTAGACATGGCCCTTAACCCAAAATACCTTCCTATTCCACCAGATGCCTACAATGTAAAGGCTCATATCTTGGCCTGTTTAACTTTGTCTGCCTCCAGAGTTCCTCATTTAAAAAACTTGGGAAGCCACTAGCTGACACCTTAGTGGGGTGTACTAGTTTGCTATTGCTGGGTGATGAATTACTACAAAACTAAGGGTTTAAAACCACATCTTGTTTTATCTCAGAGTTCTGTGGGTCACAATCCAGGCAGATGACTGGGTTCTCTGCTGAGGGTTTGAAATCAAGGTAAACCAGGCTCTGCTCCTAACTGTGCCTTCCCACTGTCTTGGATTGCTGGCAGCGTTCCATTTCATGCAGCTATAGGGCAGAAGTCCCATTTCCTCCCCGGCTATTTGTCAGAGGTCACTCGTCAAGGAGAGGCTTCTCTGGCCCTTGCTTATGGCCCCCTTCTGTCTTCAAAACCAGCAACAGCACTTCAAATTCTTCTTAAGCATTGAATCTCCCTTCATCTGCCACAAGCCATAGAAAATGCTCTGCTTTTAAAAGGGTACGACAAGGTCAGGCCCACCTGCATAATCTCCCTTTTGATTACCTCAAAGTCAAGTCATTATTAATCTTAGTTACAACTTCAACATCTCTTTTGCCAGTAACATAACATGAACACGGGCCGATGGTCTTATCAAGATCCCCATCCCCAGGATTTAGATAGGAAATCTCAGGGCACCATTTTAGAATTCTTTTTTTTTTTAAAGAGAGAGAGAGAAAGAATTTTTTTTTTAATATTTATTTTTTTAGTTTTTGGCGGACACAACATCTTTGTTTGTATGTGGTGCTGAGGATCGAACCCAGGCGAGCATGCCAGGCGAACATGCTACCGCTTGAGCCACATCCCCAGCCCACCATTTTAGAATTCTGCCTACCACATGGAAATTGGTTGGTACCTGGCTACACACAAAACAGAAATGAGCAGAGAGAAGAACTTAAAGAGGATGGAGGAGTTCCCGCGATTCGAGTTTGGATATGCAGTAACTCATCATGCACAATTTTCTGGTTCAACTGCCTCCTAAGCATTGCCACCCTTACTTCTCCGTGGGACCCAAGGATAATTGAATCTCCAGACGTCTTCTGTACATAGGGGACAGAGTCACCTTCATATAACTTCAGTCTGGCATGATTGTGGATAAGTCATACCCCACAAAATAGATATACTAATGACAATACAGACCCAAAGGGAGACACTGTAATGAGTAGGAAGTCACCTGAGATGCAAAACAGTACCTTTCTAACAGTGCATTCTCTCCGTTCCTTAACAAGACGGCACAACTTTCATATTTTATGTGCTATGGAGCAATTTACCACCCGGGATATTTTCAGTTGAGAATATCAGAAAACTCCTCTTCTGGTAACTTTCAACTGGAGGAAACCATAAAGGAGATCGTAACTAAGAGGTTTAAGAGCCTGACAGGGGAGCACTATTCTGCCAACAATGCGGCTCCATTTATTTGCAATTCTCTAAGCTCTGCTTTTCTTCTTGTGTTGGCTTTACCTCCATGTGGCTTCCTTCATGGTGACAATTTGGCTGCCAGCAGCCACAGCAACAGGGGCTCCCTGTTTACACTGAGGAGGAAGCAAGCAGGTTCAGAACATTGAGTTTCAGTTGCCTGTCATTTGGGTACTCCTTTCCTGTGGCCTTAAGAATACCATTGCTAAAGCCTCAGTTGCACAAAGATAATCACTGTGGCTAGAGTATCCTAGGTGACTTACATAAGGCAGGACTCTTCCCTAGAGCTGGGATGCAATGTGGCTTCTATACAATGGAGCGAAGAGATACAGGATGTTGGAACAGTGAGTTAGATGGCACTGCTAACTCCACCCACCAGCATCTCCAGGGACCCAGTGAACCACCGCCTTGGAGTGAGCTTGGTACAGAGATGAGGTCTGTTCTTCTCAGTGGGTCTCAGTGCCATGGGCCCCTCCTGGTTGAGCATCTCACCATAGTGAGTGCTGTTCCAGTGTTGAAACATTTCCCACACAACACAGATGCTAAACACAAGCTACCAGCTCCATCGCCCACCATCTCAACTACAGGAAGAACATTCTGCACCAAAGCTGGAGGAAATCTGGTAGGTCTGACATGGCAAGCAGGAGTAACTGTGCACTCGGCCCCCTCTTAAGGGACAATATGCAATTGTTTTTACCCACACTGATTTTTTTAATATTCACCCCGCAGAAAGATAGAACCACACTATCCCTACGTGAACCCAAATACTATGTATCTACCAGAAAGATTCTTCTGAAGCATAATCTGCTCTTAGCACCTCTTCCCAACTTCAGTATCACCTGACTGCACAAAATCCTCAGTGGCCGCCGATTTCCTTCAGAATACAGCTAAGATTATCTTACTGATGTTGTGAGACAGATGCAGGGCTGGATTCCTGGATGTGTGACCTGTGCAATCCCACAGGACTCCCACTCAGAAGGGCCCTTCTCTTGGTTTCATGTTCTGCTGTAGCAATCTTGAAATTCTCAATAATCTTATCTTAAAAATTGTGTTTTGTAAGTGAAATCCAGTAAGCAATACGGCAGGCTCTGAGCAGAGGGGATACACACAAAGTGCATTCCAGGGTCCTTGCTGCTCTATCTGCAAAATAGGCCTCTGAAGCCCACTGAGCACAGAATTCTAGCAGATCCTAACGCAGGGAAGTTCAATGAGAAATGAAAACAAGTACAAAATATACATAATATACAAAATATACATTATGTTTGAGTAAGCAGAGGCCTTAAGAGCTCCCAATGCTTTCTAACCAGAAACTAGTGTTGAATGCTGAAAGCAAGCCCTGGCCCCTAAGGAATGCAAATGACCAAGAACTCCAACATACCCTCTCTGACTCATGTTACCTCCCTGAACGAGCTGACCACTTACACTGAAATCATGACTTGGAACTTAGGTTATATTTAGCAAATAACAATGTAAGGTACATGTTACATTTGAATTTCAGATAAGGAATAATTTCTTAGAATAAGTATGCCAAAATATTGTGTGGAACACACTCACACTGAAAAATAATTTGTTGTTTATCTAAAATTCAAACTAAGCAAGTATCCTATGATTTATCCCTACACAGAAGGAAAGGGAAAGATTAGAAGAATTCATGGTTCCTTTTTTTCTCTCAGCCCTTCTTTGCTTGTTGCTTAGCCAAAGGTGAGAGTATTGGTTGAATTGTCAACATGAAGAGGTGACAGAAAAACAAGTGGATGGGAGCTGGGGGTGTGGTTCAGGGGTAGAGCACTTGCCTAGCACGGGTGAGGCATTGGGTTTGATCCTCAGCACCACATAAAAATAAATAAATAAAATAAAGATATTGTAAAAAAAAATTTTTTTAAACAACTAAAAAATTAAAAAAAAACAGGTGAACCACTTTTATGCATCATTTTAGCATTGTGCTGAGAACAAAATACAACTAAAAAAATTTTTTTTAAAACAGGTGAACCACTTTTAGGCATCATTTTAGTGTTCTGCTGAGAACAAAATACACATGCATATATCAACTACAAAATATGAATAGTGTGATTTTGAAGTTTTGGCAGATGAATAAAATGTTCTCATATTGTTAGTTTAAAACTGGCATTGTACAATACAAGAGCAAATGGTAAGCTTTAGACTGGCAACTCAGATATTTTAACTTTATTTAGAATGACATTCAAGTTGGGCACAGTGGAACACACTTGTAATCCCAGTGACTCAGGAGGCTGAGGAAGGAGGAGCAAAAATTTGAGGCCAGTTTCAGAGACTTAGACCCTGTCCCAAAATAAAAAAAATAAAGAGAGGGCTGGGACTGTGGCTCAGTGGCAGAGCGCTTGCCTAGCAAATGAGAGGCACTGGGCTCTATCCTTAGCACCACATAAAAATAAACAAATAAAACAAAGAAATGCTGTCTACCTACAACTAAAAAAAAAAATAGTTGTAGATGGACAGCATGCCTTTATTGTACTTGCTTATTTTTTTTTAAATGTGGTGCTAAGGGTTGAATAATTTGAGGCACTCAGTGCCTCATGAGTGCTAAGCAAGCACTCTACCACTGAGCCACAGTGACAGCCTCCTAAAAAAATAGAATAAAATAAAATAAAATAAAATAAATAAAGAGGCCTGGAGATGCAGTTCAGTGGTAAAGCACCTCTGGGTTCAATCCCCAATACCACCACCAAAAATAAATAAATAAATAAACAAACAAACAAACAAAGATATTAAGTAGGAAATTTAAAACACTGACAAATCACAAAAGAGAACATGGAAGAAAGAAAATATACATATCTTAGTACTTTCAGTGACATCTTTTCTCTGCTTCTTAAATAAGGGTTCCTCCTATTCTCACTTTGCACTGGACCTTGCAAGTTAAATAGCCAGACCCAGGAGCAGAAAGCGGGGAGATCCTACTCTGTCCATTGCAGGATGTTTAGTGGTCACCTAAGCTTCACCCACTTGAAGCCAGTAGCACCCTCACCCTGTGACAATGAATATTGTCTCCAGACGTTGCCAAATGCCTCCTGAGGGGCAAAGTCATCCCATAAGAAGTAACACTGCTTTAGAAGAAAATCCAGCCTCCTTGACATACAAGACCCTTGATGATCTGGCCCTTGCCTCTCTTTTTCTCAGCCCACCTCTCCCCACAGAGTGCTTTGCATTAGTCAGATTTCCATTGCTGTAACAAATACCTGACACAAATCACCTTAAAAGGAAGAAAGGTTTATTTGGCTCACAGTCTTAAAGGTTTTGCTTCCTCATTGTTTGGTCCCATTTCCTCTGGGCCTGTGGCAGCACAGGACGTTATGACAGGAGCACATGGTGGAGGGGGGCCTGTTCATCTCACGGCAGCTGGGAAGCAAAAGGGGGATCCCATATCCCATCGTGGGCACACTCCCACAATGACCTAACTTCTTTCCA
Source organism: Callospermophilus lateralis (assembly GCF_048772815.1). NCBI lineage: Eukaryota > Metazoa > Chordata > Mammalia > Rodentia > Sciuridae > Callospermophilus > Callospermophilus lateralis. The sequence continues at coordinate 97,758,222 of NC_135318.1, read as the reverse complement.
TTAGGCCCCACCTCCTAAAGGCCCCACCCTCTCCCAACAGTGTCACAGCCCAGCAACCAAACCTTTAATACAGGCCCCTTTAGAGGACATTTCATATCCAAACAATAGCAAGCTCCAGCCATGCTGAGCCTGCATGGGTTTCCCTGAACAATCCACACTGGAATCCTTCCATGCCTTGGGACACCCTCTTCCCATTCCTAGACTGCCTTTCACCAACTTCACTCAACCAATTCCTTATTAGCTTTCAACACTCCCTGTGGCATCACCCAGTCACTCACCTCCAAATCCATCCTTCCTCAGACGTTCTCCTTCCTACCACCTGGGTGAAGCACCTACCCTTTGGATCCCCAAACTCCTTCCTTGTTCAGAGTTCCACCTGGCTCCCTCCTGCATCTCTGTGCAAAATTTTACTGGCACCAGACTGTGAGCTAGACTGTGAGGGCAGGGCAGGACTCATCTTTATCTCTTTATTTGTAATACCTAGCACAAGACCTAACACATAGTAGATGCTCAATAAATGAATATGGGCAGAAAGAAGGGTAGAGAAGGATAGAGAAAAGAATAAAAGAGAGAGAAAGAAGGAGGAAATGAAAAATGGAGGAGACAGGCTATTAGAGATTTTTCTGATGTTATGTGAGTAGTAAATGTTGCTCTATATATATTCAACTTTTATTTCTAGAAGTCCATTAACTAAGCCATAAAAATAAATGCTGGCCCTCATAAAAACAATATATGTCAATAAAGTGAGGCCTTTAGTACTTACATTAGTTGCTGAGGATTTTTTTTTTTAAGTCCCGGGCAGGGTACTTTACCCTTTCTCTGGTGGTTATTGCTTGTTCCAGATGGTCCTGTTCAAACACAGCTTTTCTCAAATGTCCCTTCTTGCCTCATGTGCTCCCTGCAATAACTGGCCTTATGGCTGCCCATGCATGTGTGTGGAGGAACCCGTTAGTGACCAGCTACAAACACTGAGCCCTCAGACCTGTTTCTGCTGCCAGACCTGCTCTCTGCTCCTAGACTAGTCCACTTTCTCATTGGCCACCTGAGCTGCACCTGCCACTTACTGGCTCCATCATCAAGTGATGGGAGCATTGAAACCCCCTTAGATGCTACCAGAGTTCCTCTTCCTATCCCCATGCATGAACCCTGGGAGGGGAACTGCCTGGGTCACTCCCTGAAACAACTGAACTGAATCGGTGTGTAATCCCCTGGCTCCCTGGAAATGGAGGGTCACCTTCCTATTGGAATTGAAGTAACACAAGGCACCACAAAGGTGAATCCAGTCCCTGAACTTATAGCAGAAAAGTCATCATGGATGAGAAAACAATTTAAAAAAAAAAAAAAGGGAATAGTTGGGGGCGGTGACTCAGAGGTAAAGCAAGCCTAGCATGTATGAGGCCCTGGATTCAATCCCCAGCACTAATAATAATAATAATAATATAATGCAAAGAATATACAGTAAATCAGCAGAGAGCTAACTGTAGTCCTCCTCTGTGTCCAGGGGTCCTACCTCTATGGCTGCAAACAAGCATGGATCAAAAATATTAAAAAAAAAAAAAAGAAGGGGGTCCTACTGGGGACCGATATGGAGAAAATAGGTTATAAGCACTTATGAATATGTGAAAATGAACCTCACTATTATGTATAACTACAACATACTAAAAATGGAAAAATAAGTGTTAAAAGCAAACAAAAATTTTTCAAAAAAATTGCTTCTGCACCAAACAAGCACAGACATTTTTCTTGCCATTATTGCCTTAACAACACACTGTAACAACGACTGACATAGCATTTGCATTGTATTAGGTGTTATAAGTCATCCAGAAATGATATAAAACATACTGGCGATCCTCCATGGCTTATATTGGAAATTCTATGCCATTTTATATAAGGGACTTGAGCATCTGAAGATTTGAGTGTTTTCCAGGATCTTGGATATAATCCCCATGGATACCAATGAAGGATTACATTCTCTTTTGCTGGAATAATCCTTTTTGAGGCATTTGCCAGTTTTTCCATTTTTTAAAAGCCTACCACCTGCCCCCACATTGGAATCCAAGCTCTCTTGCTCTTTGGGCTCACTCAAAGGAAGAATTTGTCAGGGAAAAAAGAGAACTGCTGGGTAAGGAGCAAAAAACCAAAAAACCCAGAAGAGTGCAGAAGACTTTAGGACAGGGCCCTAAAATTAGCAAGGGTAAAAGCAGGGGGCAGTGTATGGGGGTGGTTAGGGACAGTGATATTTACATGGAAGACTGAAAATTTATCCCCGGCTCACTGGGATAAAAACATGAGTGTTGACTAATGAGTTCCAGAGAGAGGGCCCTACATCCACATCCTGATAGAGCTATACAGACAGGGAAACCCCCAGACAGGGGTGGGAGCCAGAGCCAGGGGGTAGCTGTGCCCTCCTCCCAAGAAGAGCCCAGGGAAGAGCAAACCCAGAGTGAGAAGGCATGGAAGTGCCCAGGCCCAAGGATGACGTGGAAACGAACAGAGACAGGATGGACCATGATGGAACCAGCCCATGGAGACCAAGGTTGTCAGGTACCTGGGCCCCAGTGGAGACCCCAAAACTGAGCAAAAGAAGTTGAACAAGATGGAACATCTGTCACTCCAGGGGGAAACATGGCTCAATGCAAAAACAAGCTAGGAGATTGTTTTGGCTGCTGGAACAGAGACTCAAAATTACCAATGGCCACATCAGGAAAGAAGTTGATTTCTCTCTTGAAAATGTCAAAAGGTAGGCAGTAGCTGGCTATCCCAGCCCAGATGCCAGCTGTCTTGTGACCTGTCTTGTGTCTTTAACAAGCAGCTGTAAAGACAGCATGAGTTCTTTTCTAGTCCTCACTCTTATTCCTTCCTCACGGCCAGACGGTCTGGCAGCCTAGCTGCAAGGGAGGCTGGGAGATGTAGCCTGTGAGCTGTCCTGCTGGGTGGAGCCCAGCCCATTGTCTTACAGAAAGACAGAACGTTCCAGCTATTCACGTCTTCTTCGTTGGTCCTGTCAGGCAACAGATAAGAAACTGATATTGTTTTATTTCGGATGTGCTTTGTCTCCCAAAGGTGTACGTACTGCAAGTTTGACCCCCACTATAATGGTATTGGAAGTAGAGGCCCCGTGCTCAAAAGAGGATCAATACCTTCTGGCCAAGTGAGTCAGGCCCTGTGAGATTGAAATGGTTCCATTGTCATAAAATGAGCTCAGCCGTCCTATGGGCTCCCAGATTTCCTCTTTTGTTATGTGATCTCTTCTGTATTTGCCACTCTCCACCTTTTTTTTTTTTATTTTTTAGTTATAGTTGAACACAATATCTTTATTTTATTTATTTATGTTTATGTGGAGCTGAGGATCGAACCCTGGGCCTCTCAGTGCGAAGTGAGTGCTCTACCACTAAGCCACATCCCCAGCCCCAACCATTCTCCACTTTTGCATGCATTTCTGCTATGATGCAGAAATCAATCAATCAATCAGGATGTAGTCCCTTGATCTTGGCCTGTCAGTTTCCAAGTCAAATAAACCTCATTTCTTTATAAGTTACTCAGCCCCAGGGATTTTGTAATAACACACACACACACAAAAAAAAAAAAAAAAGACTAAGAAGTTTACCAGTAATATGGAGGTATGATGATGCTTGTTTTTCACAAATCACAACCTGTTCATCCAATGTCAAAGCAGACCACAGATCAGACATGGAACAGACAGTAATCGAGGCACTTCTGGAATGCTGCCAAGGATTACAGACTCTTCTGTTATGAATGTCTTGGAGTCTGGTGCAACCCTCTGAGGGAAAAGGAGCCCTGCTGATGCTGGGGATGAATTTCCTATAAGCCCCACAAATGGGAACCTGGAGATGAAAGTTACTTCATTTAGAGGAAATAAAGGTGGTAATGATTTTTGCTTGACCAGGTTGTAACTGAGATTCTCTCTCCAGTTGCCTCTGCTGAGCCTCTTTTTTTTTTATGTTATACTCCGCTGGCTTGTGGCATGCAGAGCTGGAGAGAGACTCAGTACACCCCAGTGGGGGTTTTCAGCTAGTTTGCCATAGTCCCCAGGAGAACCATGAACCAGATATGCCCTCAAGTCTTGATTCACGGCCAACATTTCATTTTCTACCTCCAAGTGTACACAATCAGTTGTTTTGCCCTGTTGGAGGAGCATTGAGCTGAGTAGGTCCTGCCACTCTGTTTAAAACTGTCACCTGACAGTCATCTTTCAAGCTAACTCTGCAACAGAAGAGGCCCAAGTTCTCCGTCGACACTTTATTTGCCGTTTCATACAAATTATGTGATTATTTAGGTCACCATGTATTCTCAGTTGTCTTACAGGTTGTGGTTAAGAAGTTGGTAGCAATATTGGCTGCGGTTAATTGCATTAAATTTGGCCTATGTAATGCTGCCTGGGTGCGTATTTGAAGTGTAGCCTCTAGGTCTCTCTCCACATAGTGAACTGTAATCTAACTTGATGTATAAACATACTTAACCCAGTCTTGTACCAAGTAGAAGAGACTCCGCCAATCAGAGCAACAGAGTTAATCACATAGAAGTGGAATCATTTCAACTGTTCAGTCTACTTTCAAATGAGGCAAAAACCAACCCATGACTCATTGAGCCATCTCTGGACCTCACTTCCACTTTCTGTAAGCCTCTTCACTTCCTTTTCTCTGGCTATAAATATAACTTATATGTGTGGTACAGTGGACCACTCTGAGTTATTTGTGGTCTGGATGGCTGCCTGATTCTAGAATCATAAAGCCAATTAAAATCTGCAAAATAGCTTTGTTGTAACTTTTCCTTTCAACTGATGGAAGAGAACAAACTCATGTGCCATTCCAAAGTAAAGATTTGAAGAGAAGCAGGCAACTGACCTGCAGTCCTGCTTGACCTAAGGGCCACACTGCATCCACCTCAGGAGCCCCAGCACCATGTGGCTACCATGCACTTGAAATGGAGCTAGCCTGGACTGAGCTGTGCTCTTAACCATAACATGCCCTCAAGACTTTGAAGACTTGGTATGAAAACAAAATAAAACAGGAAACTCTCATTGGCAACGCTTTTATAGATCTCATTTTGAAGGATAATATATCGGATACATTGGGTTAAAATATTATTTAAAATAAATTCACCTGCTTTTTACTTTTTTAATGTGACTTCTAGAAAATTTCAAATTATGCGTGTGGTTTGCACTGTGTTTCCACTGGACAATGATATCCTAGAGAAAAGGAGAGAGGAAATGACCTTCAGCCAGCAGCAACACCTTCCTTGAACTGCATATCAAGTCACCCAGCCGTGTTCTTCTGGGCTTGAACCAACATTTTTAATGTATGAAGGATCACACAAAGTCTTTTATGATCTCTTCATTATTTATGCATTGCATTTAAAGTTTCATTTCATGAATTTGGAAATACATAAGTGGATATAATATTGGATGATGGGAGTTGGGAATGTATCTAGTTGTTTTACATTAATTCTTAATGGAAATAATTATGTTTTGCCATTCTTTTGACTGCCAGTTGCATCGTCTTGTAATACAGTACGTGTGTTGAAGGCATTTTAATTTTGTTAAAATTAGGTTAGAACAGACTTTTTCCACTCAGACAAGGTGTTGTCACGTCATCTTCCCCTGCTTCTCCAACTAACTACAATTATAATTCCTAGAACCAACACTGAAGCAGATACATGGAAGGTGGGAGGAACCAGGATTGGAGGACCAACCTAGCCACAGTGTCCCCACGGATCACCTTCAAAAAAAGAGGGGAATCCAGGCCTGACCTCTCCCAACCCCAACCTAGCAACAGAAAGTGACCTAAGTAGGCTCATTCCTTGCTTGATGGAATGGCAGTCCCAGCAGGAAATACGCCCAACAATAATGGCAAGAGGGTTCCTGTCACACTGAGTATCCAGCCTGGAAGCCTGTCTTTCCTTGCTTGTCCTGAGAATACCTTCCCCTAACCAAGAGATACCACCACTTATGGGGCTGCACAAGTAAAATAAATTCTACCACAGGAAGTACCCACTTGGGGCAATCTCTTCCCAGGTCTGAGGTCTACCCAGAGACACTGGGTGCCCCAAAAGGCATCAGGAGGGAGAATCCCGTCATGGTGAGTTTCTTGGACAATTCAAAGATATGGGCAGATTGACTATGTTCATGGATTGTAAGGACTGGAACTAGTTAAGATGCCAATTTTCCTCTACATTGATCTAAAGGGGTACAATGTAATTCCGAATGAAATCCCAGCAAAGATTCTTGTGTGCATAGACAAATCATTCTAAAATTACAGGAAACCAGGGCTGGGGGTTGTGGCTCAGCAGTAGAGCGCTTGCCTAGTATGTGTGAGGCCCTTGGTTTGATCCTCAGCACCACATATAAATAAATAAATAAATGAAGGTATGTGTCCAACTACAACTAAAAAATAAATATTAAAAAAATTACATGAAAAGATACAGGCTAATCCATCCTGAAAAGGGAGAATCAAAAGAAAGGATTCACTCTTCTGATGTTATCTTACTAAAAAAGCTATAGAAATCAACATAATGTTCTGTTATCATGGGTAGAGACATCAGAGATCAATAGAAATAGAAATCAATAGAGATCAATAGAAATAGAAAACCCAAAAGTAGACCCAGACAAAGGTGCTCAACAGATATTTTTACAAAGGTGCAAAAACAATTTAGAAGGAAGACAGCCTTTTCAACAAGTGGTGCTGGAGTAAATGGACATCTGTAGGCAAAAAAGTGAATTCAACTGAAACCTTGTTTTTTATGCAAGAATGAACTCAAGGGCTGAGGATGTAGCTCAGTGATAAAGTACTTGCCTAGCATCTAAGGTCCTGCATTCAACCCCTGGTACTACCAAGAAAATAATAATAATAATAATAATAATAATAATAATAATAATAAAACTCAAAATGGATCATGAACTTAAATGTAAAATGAAAAACTATAAATCTTTCAGAATCAAACACTTTGGCATCTATCCCTTTGTAAAGAGTTCTTAGATTTGACACCAAAAACACAATTCATAAAAGAAAAAAATTATAAATTGCATGTCATCAAAATTTAAAATGTTTGTCTTGCAAAAGATTCTGTTAAGAGAACAAAAAGGTAAGTTACAGACTGGGAGAAAACATTTGTAAACTATATATCTGACAAAGGATTAGTTCCCAAAATATGTAAATAACGGAAATTCATCAATTAAAAACCACCAATAATCCAATTTTTAAAATAGCAAAAGATTGGAACAAAGGCATTTCACTGAAAATGTAATGCATGGCAAGTAAGAATGTGAAAAGAAGTTCAACCTCATTAGCCATCAAAGTTATGCAAATTGAGATCACAATGAGCCACTGAGGCATAGCTCCCTCGTAGAGCACATTCTTAATGTGCCTGAAGCTCTGAGTTCAATGCCAAGCACCCAGAAAAATAAGCATTTGGAAAAACTAAATCACTCATGCATTGCAGATGATAATATAAAACGCTACTGCCACACTGGAAAACATTCTGACAACCTGTAATCCCAGATGCTCAGGAGGCTGAGACAGGAAGATTGCAAGTTCAAAGCCACACTCAGCAATTCAGTGAGCCTCTAAGCTACTTTATTGTCCCAAAATTTTTTTTAAAAAATATGTATTTTTTTAAAAAGGGAGGAGGGACAGTGGCACCTGGGGATGTAGCTCAGTGGTTAAGTGCCCCTGGTTCAATATCCAGTACCAAAAAAAAAAGGGGGGGGGGACCCAACTAAGCATGCAGCTGTCAAATGTCCCAGCAATTGTGGTTTTGAACACTTATTCCAGATAAATGTAAACTTTTACATACACAAAAACCCAATGTGAATGCTCATACCATTTTTTTTCTATTTTTAGTCAAAAACTGGAAAAAATCTAGATGTCCTTCAATGAAGAATGAGTAAATGGAATACTACTCAATGATAAGAGGGAATGAAGTATTGATACACGCTACAACTGGATGAATCTCCGGAGAATTATGCAGAGTGAAAAAAAGCCACACTAGCAAATTTAGTGTATACACTCAAAAGTTTATACCCTCACTCCATTTGTCATTTCTGAAATGATACAAGTTTAGAAATGAAGAACGATTTATCGTTTGTCAGAGGTTAGGAGGAAGGGGGTGAGAAGGGAGATTGATGTGACGGAGGACAAGAAGAAGCCCCCTGGCAAAGGTGGAACAGTTCTGTATCCTGACTGTGAGAGTGACTACAGAAACCTTCACAGAGAGTAAAATGCATAGAACCAAGTACACACCCATACTCAGAAGTACAAGCAAAACTGGGGAGATTTGGCTAAGATGTGTAAAATCTGTGAAGTTGTATTTTAGTTTGCAAGGTACTGCCATTGGAGGAAAACAGATAAAGAATATATGGATTCTTTCTGCACAATCGCTTAAAAACTGCATATGAATTTTCACTTTTATCAATAAAAATGCTAATTAATAAATAAAATAAATTTAAAAATGGATCTGGGCACAGTAGTGAACACCTGTAATCCCAGCGGCTTGGGAGGCTGAGGCAAGAGGATAGTGAATTCAAAGCCAGCCTCAGTGAGACCCTAAGCAACTCAGGGAGACCCTTCCTCTGAATAAAATATAAAAAAGGGCTGGGGATGTGACTCAGTGGCTAAGCACCCCTGGGTTCAATCCCTGGTACGGAAGGAAGGAAGGAAGGAAGGAAGGAAGGAAGGAAGGAAGGAAGGAAGGAAGGAAGGGGAATGGATTTATTCAATTAAGACACCTTAAAGTGCAACAATGAATTAGAACCTTTTGGAACAGCAACCTGATACTTTCTTGCTAGGATTCAATCTTAATCCAATCTTGCAAATAGCAAAAATATAAAACAAAAGAGACTAGTGACAAACTAATGCATACATTCTGGATTAGTACCTGATGTTGGCCTTTTTTTTCTGCTCTTTCCATTTTTTCTTTTTGGAGGTTCCGGGAATTAAACCCATGGGTGCTCTACCACTCAGCTACATCCCCAGCTCTTTTCCTCTCCCAATTTTTATTTTGTGACAGGGTCTCACTATGTTGCTGAGGCTGGCCTTGAACTTGTGATCCTTCTGCCTCAGCCAACCTCGGATCACAAGCATATGCCACTGTGCCCGGCAGCTACCACTTTTTTTTGTGTGTGTGATGATATAAAACAGAAATCATGATGTGGTACATAAACAAAAACTCAGTTGACAAATTACCCCATTGCAAGAACCCCAACATTTGGCTGAACATTTTGAAAAGGCTCTAGAGACCCCAAAATGAAAACAAAAAATGTAAACAAAGCATACCATTTTACAACTTAATTAACTAAATCCATCCTTCCCTCCTTCAGGAGATGGTAAAAACTCTCCCTTTGACAAAAACACTTGCTGGTATTTGTTTTTTAATTTATTTTTTAGGTTTTTAGGTGGACACAATATCTTTATTTTATTTTTTATGTGGTGCTGAGAATCGAACCCAGGGCCTCACGCATGCTAGGCAAGTGTGCTACCACTTGAGCCACACCCCCAGCCCCAACACTTGCTACTATTTTAAAGAAAAAAAAAAAAGAAGGAAGGAGCACTAGAAAAATAACCCATCTTAACTAAAATGAATCAGAAATAGTGCCTCCTCCTAGTTATTCCAAACAAATAAAGAAGAACTCTGAATAATATTTTAGTGCTTGATTTCCAGTGATTCTTTTAAATCAAGGAAAACTAGGTTTTTTCTCGGCAGGGGTGGGGTACCAGGGATTGAACTCAGGAGCACTGGACCACTGAGCCTCATGCCCAGCTCTATTTTGTATTTTATTTAGAGACAGAGTCTCACTGAGATGCTTAGCGCCTCACTGTTGTTGAGGCTGGTTTTGAACTTGAGATCCTCCTGCCTCAGGCTCCTGAGATGCTGGGAGAGAATTATCTTTAATAAACATTTTGAAAAGGCTCTAATTTTCTGTTATTTCTAATAATAACAGAAATAAAGAAAAAATACAAACCTTTCTGATAAGTACAAGTGCTTCTCTGTCAATTTTTCAATCCCACTACGATTTCTACGCATTTTCCTCTGAGAGGTTAAGCTTTTAGGAATTTCAAACGGCACTCAGAACCATCCCATAACCATTATGGCTGTAACTCTTCACCCCCTGCCAGTCAACAAGAATTTCTTTTCTGTGACATCACACTAGAAAATTTCGTCAGGAGGCATCCTTTATGTACACAGAATTGCCAACTCCAATGTTCCACAGATAGACTAGATACAAAAACACAGGAGGGCTCTCCCCTGCATGAGCCTTTCATAGAGCCATTTACTTATTGCTTATTTATTTGTTTGAGGTACTAGCAATTGAACTCAAGGCCTCACACATGCTAGGCAAGGACTCTACCATGATGCTGCACCTCCAGACCCCCAATTGTGCAATTTTGGTGGAACTTTGTTGATTTCGATAAATTTAACACAATTTCAATTTGAGGAATGATATCAGGACCCTGATTATTCTGGGGCAGTAGTTGTACTAATAAGAGAACTCTAAGGACCAAATCCATAAAAGAAGATATTGACTTTTCTAAACTCTTACATTTTCTTGCCCAATACCCTTTAAAGCCTGAAGCTAAGAAAGGGTTGAAGTCTACCATGAAAGATTTTATAAACTAGGGACTCATTATTCCTTGCAGCAGCCCTGGTAATACTACAGTGTGTTCCAGTAAAAAGCCTCTCGGGCATAGAGACTGATTTATGCAAGACCATAGGATCATAAATAAAATTGTGATTTCTTTTTTCCCAATGGTCCTTTAATCCAAATTCTATTTTGTCTTCAGTCCCACCTGAAGCCACTCACCACTGTGAAGGGTTTGTGTTCTTCTGACATCCCATTAGAGTCTGGAAGTCAATATTTATTTCCCTTCTCATGGGGAAAATCAACAATACACCTGGACTCTTTTGCTTCTGGGTTTGACTGAGCCTCTTCTTATTTCTCTCACCTTCTTTTCTTTCAAATGTTTTTATTAGTGCATTATAGATATCCATAATAGTGGGGTTTGTTTTGACATAAGCATACACACACGGAATATCATTTGCTCCATTTCAGGCCCCAGTATTTCCTCTTCTCTTACATTTCTAATTGGGAATTTGAGGATTTGAGATTTCCTTGTGCGTTGGTTCTAATACAATATGTAGGTGGTCTTTTACTATGTCAAAAAAAAAAAAAAAAAAAAGAGCAGAGCTGTAAGACTGAGTGTGTGTATTTTATTAGAGACCTTAGTTCAGAAGAGGTTCAAAGCCTTCAAAGAGAAATTAAAATTCTGCTGTAACAACAAAAAAAAAACAACCATGGCAGCCTCATGATTTAGGGCATACCATATCATAAGAAGAGAACCTCTCACAATGCAAAAATTATAAACTATTCAGAATTTCCCCGTACCCACTCTTACAAAACAACTCTAGGGTCACTTGGGTCACTGTATACTATGACGATGAGAGCCAGCCCCTTCTGCCATGCATCCTCTTTGCGTGAATTGGGCCCCTGAACCTCTGCCCCAGGAAAATACCTGGGAACCTAAATAACACTCTGCCATAGCACCCAAAGGAGGGGGGTCCCTAATTATCATAAACCCTTTTCCCTTTTGTTTCAGAAGGATCTGAACACTAGGAATACTGACTCAATCACCTGAGAACACTCAGAGGCCCGTGCTTTTTTCTTCTTTTTTAAATTTTAGTTTGTTTTCAATTGACACATAATTGTACATATGAATGAAGTACCACGTGATGCTTCCATATAGGTACACATTATAAAACTATCAGTATCTGATGTGTAAGGCATACATATATATGAATAACATAGAATGTATAATGATTTAGCATATCTAGCACCTTAAGCATTTAACATTCCTTGGTGGTGAGAATATTCAAACTCCATTTCTCCTAGTTATTCTTAAATATAGAAATACAATATTGCTAACGAGAGTCATGCTAGTGTGCGAGAGAACTTTGGAACTTAGTCATCCTATCTGATGATTTTATACCTGTTGACCGTACTCTCCCCATCCCTTCCTCCTCTATCCTCCCCAGCTTCTGGATACCATTCTTCAAGTTTCTACTTCAATGAGATTTCGTTTTAAAGACCCATTACCATTTTCAATCTTTCATTAGATCCAGCAGCTAAGACAGAGTTACCTGGTCTCAGCGGGAGTGCAGTGCTCTGGAAGCCTCACCTGGCTGAGTGCTGGGTTCTCCACCCAGTTTAATGGTGTCCCACCTGCACACTCTTTTACAGACAAGTGCTAAGTATTTCTCAGTTAGTTGCCTGACATCCTATGAAGTACTACACTTTCTCTTTCAAATACCACTATCTGTGCAATACACAAAACCAGCCATTTGGTCTGGGGCTGTAGCTTAGTGGCAGAGAGCTTGCCTAGCATTTGTGAGGCACTGGGTTCGATCCCCAGCACCACATAAAAATAAACAAATAAAATAAAGTGATGCTGTCCAACTACAAAAACAATCAAAAAACAACAACAACCAAAAAAAAAAAAAACAAAAAAACAAAAACCCTCAGCCATTCCCCTTCCTTTACTGGAAAAGAGACCTTCATGATTATTAAGTCTGTCTCATAGACTCACCTGTGTCTTACACAGATTTATTACTGATTCCCTAGATAACCCTGACCTGATTTTATTTGCAAAGGGTTTCTTTTTAAAAAAATAAAATAAAAATTTTAAGTGATTAGGCATATCCTACTAGCTCAAACCTGAATTCATCTTTGGAAGATAAACCATTCCCAGAAACCTAATCAGCTCAGAAGGCTGACTTCATTGCCCTTGCCCAGATATGCCAACAGCTAACGAATAAAAGAGCAAATACATAATATTGATAGTAGATGGGACTTTGGAATTCTTTGGAAATAAAGAGGCTTTCTTATGCTGACAGGATCCTCTACAAAAACTGGATGAAAAATTAAAGAACTTTAAATGTTTTGATTTTACTTAAGACAATAGCTATAATAAAAGTGGAAGGTCATTCAAAATTCAAAGACCCTGAATGTCATGGAAAGGCTTGAGTGGACCACTATGCCAAAAAGGCAACATTGAACAAGATAATTGTTCCAGTAATCCCACAGAAAAGAGAAGTCAAAGAGGCTGCTGTTAGCTGTCATAGACAAGCTCCTGATTCAGAAAAAAAGCAAATGGGAAAAATTAGGATACTTACTGCATACAAATTATATTTGACTCTTTCAGGGTAGTAGGCTGGTAATGCCAAAAAAAAAAAAAAATGAAAAGGGAGTTTAGCAAAAGTGTTTCATGAGGGCTGGGATTGTGGCTCAGCGATAGAGCGCTCATCTAGCACAGGCAGGACCCGGGTTTGATCCTCAGCACCACATGAAAATAAAGGCATTGTGTTGTGTCCATCTACACCTTAAAAAATAAATATTTTTTAAAATGTGTTTCATGATATTATACATAATAGCAGAAATAAATATGCAACAGTGTTAGACTAACACAAGTGGGCTAATTTTAGAGGTATTGGAGAGAATGTTTCCAAAATGTGTTCTACCTGCAGTTACACAATTCTGGCAAAATCATATAGATCGGGCAGGGACAGGAATCAAACCTCAAGAACCATTGAGGCACTACAGATGGACTTTATATAAAGCCCTCCTGCACTGGGTTATGAATAGATTCTGATTATTTTCCATTTAATCTCAGAGTAGGTTAAATCTTCTCTTTGCCAAAGAGCTACCAGTCTAACTATGCAAAAAAAAAAAAAGTTACTTTTGTTTTTCTAACTAGGGAAATTTTCAGTTCCATTCATCTTAATGTACTGTTAATAAAGAACTTACAGTTTTGACTTTCACTCAGAAATTTATCATCTATAATTCTCAAGGAAAAAAAAATAGACAGAACTAGTGGAATTCTAAAAATTAGCAAAGACCTTGGAAATCCGTGGCCTAAAGTATACCATTATCTGTAAAGTCTTTAATATCGGCTCTGTCAAAACCCACAGATAACCCTTTATGAATTAATAACAGATTGTCCCATGTGCTTGGGAATTTTACCACCAATATTACATTCTATCTGCTGTGAGATGAACTGTCTCCCTTTAAAAGATACTTTCAAGTCTTAACTTCAATACCTGTGAATATGACCTTATTTGGAAATAGGATCTTTGCAGATGCAATCGGGTTAAGGCTCTCCTGCAATAGCAGGTGTCCCTACAAGGAGAGGAAATTTTAGACACAAAGACACATATCCAGGATAAAGAGATTGGCAGAGATTGGAATGATGTTTCTATGAACCAAGGAACCTCAAGGATTGCCAGCAACCATCTGAAGTGAGAGAGAGAGGCAGGAAGGATTCTTCCCTGGAGTCTTCAACATCTTGATGCTAGGCTTTCTGTCTCTAGAACCGTAAGGAAATAAACATTGGTGGTTTTAAGCTACCCAGTTTTTGGCACTTCACTATGGCAGCCTTAAGAAGCAAATAGACTACCTTCTTTACAAACACCTGTGATTAATAACAACAAAGGACTTTATTATGATACTTCCAGATAGAACATCAACAGGCAAAAACTACACTTCCAAAACGCTCTCTTGAATATGTTCCACAAAATCTGCAATATGGAGATTTAGTCTTCTGGGAAGGACAGCAGCCTAAAACTGACCTTGATCCTCAACCAAAAGGACCTTACTGGGTACAATTAATGAATACCACAGCAATAAACCTTCAAGATAATGGTCCTTGGATTCACGTTTTCCAGCTCAAAAGATACAAACATGTCCTCCTGACTACTGGGTTTCCATTCCATCTGAGACATTAAACGTGGTTCTTAGGAGTCCCCCAGAAGTTTCCAGCTTCAGAGGTGGAGGAAAAAGAGTATACCTCAGAGAAGACAGCTTCCACTCCTGGCTGTGAAAAGAGGTGAAATTTCAGATTCTTCAATAATTTTACAATTTCCTTTTTACATTGTTTTCTATTGCACCATGTTAACACCTAGAACACATCTAATCCCTCTCACCTTCATCCTTTTATTTCTGATCCCTGTGGTCTCTTATCCCTTAAAGAAAAAATTCCTTGTATTAGGGCAACTGGATGGGTAAGGGGAGTAACTGTGAAACGAAATTGACCTAATTATGCTGCATGCATGTGTAAACACATTAGAGTGAATTCTACTTTTATGTATGACTACAATGTGCCAATAAAAAATAAACAAACAGGGGCTGGAGTTGTGGCTCAGCGGTAGAGCGCTTGCCTAGCACGTGCAGGGCCCTGGGTTCGATTCCCAGCACCACATAAAAATAAATAAAATAAAGGTATTGTGTCCAACTACAACTAAAAAAAATAATAATTAAAAAATAAATAAATAAGGGGCTGGGGATGTGGCTCAAGCGGTAGCGTGCTCGCCTGGCATGCGTGCGGCTGGGGTTCAATCCTCAGCACCACATACAAACAAAGATGTTGTGTCCGCCAAGAACTAAAAAAATAAATATTAAAATTCTCTATAAATAAATAAATAAATAAATAAATAAATAAATAAACAAACAGCCAAGCGTGTGGTGCAATCTCAGCCTGTAATCTCAGAGGCTCTGGAGACCCAGGCAGGAGGATTGCAAGTTCAAATTCAGCCTCATCAACATAGGGAGACCCTGTCTCAACATAAAAAATAAAAAGGGCTGGGGATGTGGCTCAGTGTTTAGTGCCCCTGAGTTCAATCCCTGGTACCATACAACAACACAAACAGAAAAAATTAAAATTTTAAAAAAGCCCACAATAAATAAATAAATAAAAGACCACCAGTAGAGTAGAGAAAGGGGAAAAGGCAATGGGGGAACAAGGAGAGAAGGAAAAGGGGAAATGCTGGAGATTGAGAAGGAGAAAACCATGTTATACGCATTTCTGAATAAGTCAAAATGAACCCAACTGTTATGTATAACTATAATGCACTAATAAAAACACTTTTAAAAAAATCACTTGACAAAACCAGAAAATAGTATGTATGTTACTTTGAAATTATTTGGATTTTTGGAATAAACTGGAGTTCTAGAATTAATTCTATTCTTCCTATTCCATGGCAGTAGCTTATTTTCTTCTTCTTCTCTCTCTCTCCCTTCCTCCCCCCTTCTCTCTCTCTCTCTCTCTCTCTCTCTCTCTCAGGGTGGGAGGGCTACAGGGGATTGAACCCAAGGGTGCTCTACTATCAAGCTGTATCATCAGCTTTTTTTATTTTTTATTTTGAGACAGGGTCTTGCTAAATTGCCCAACCTGCCCCTGAACTTGTGATCCTCCTGCCTCAGCCCCATGAATTGCAGGGATTATAGGTGTGGACCACTGCGGCTGGCTCGCTTTCTTTCTTTTTTTAATGTGGTGCTGGGGATTGACTCCAAGGCTCGGTGCATGCTGAGCACACCACCTTCTCTATGTACTCTTCCCTCCACTGTGAAAGGTTAAAAAAAAATAATCAACTTTTAAGGATAGTTAAAAGGGAAGATTATAGCAAATTTTGAATTCTTGCCCTCTCCTATCTGCCTTTGACACAATTGACCTCCAGATATTGTCTGAAAAATGATAGATCATTGCTATTCCTCCTATGAAGATAGGATCAAGACAGTAACCAATGAACCTAGAATAAAAACCATTTCCATTATTTCTACTATCTCATTCTCCGTCCTACGCTGTTGCTCAACCACCAATTTTGCATTGTATGTCAAACTGGGGAATTAGTTTTAGAAATGCAAAGAGTAAAAACAACCCCCAATCAAATATACAAAACCATTGGATGTTTCAGTCAACCCTGCTGCCGTCCCCATAACTTTCATAACTAAGTGGAATTAAAAAAAAAAAAGACATCGAAAAAAATATGTAATATGTTTATATAACCTTGCATTGTCTAGAACAAAAACAAAAACAAATTAAAAAATAAAAACTGCTTTCTACAGGCCACAGTACTACTCTGAAGTCAAGGGCTGAATCTGTAATTTCTTAACTGACATTTCTGACAAAAATATAACCTTGTTCCTTAAATAATTCAGGAGGAAAATGCCTTTATTTGGACTCTTGTTATTTAGTTACTTCCAAATTATCAATCCCAATCTCTAATCTCACAAAAATTGGATGTTGACTTAAACCAACAAATACTTCTGCTGAAATCCATAAGTTCCCATCAGCCAATTCTAGTCAATCTGGCACTGATATCGGGATCATCCTAACCATGAGAGTTTGTTCTTTTCTGAGATACCTCAGTCTGCTTCGCAGGATGGTTTAATTCCACTCAGTGGGTATGTCCATCTTGAGAGAATTCATTCTGCTCCATTAAGAATACTGCTTCTTATTTTTTTTAATATATATATTTTAGTTGTATAGGGACATAGTACCTTTATTTTATTTCTTTATTTTTATGTGGTGCTGAGGATCAAACCCACGTGCTAGGCAAGTGCTCTACCACCGAGCTACACCCCCACCTGAAGAATACTGTTTCTTATATAGACACCAAGCTTCTACCTGTCCACGGCATGCTCACCGATCCTGTGTATTTGGAGCCATTGATAGAGACTGTCAGATATTTAAGCTACTGTCCTTCTGTGGGTTTTTGTTTCCTCAAGGGTACCAGAAGCCTCCAAAATGAGGCAAGCAGTAATTATTTGGGAGAACTTTCAGGAGGACTACCCCTCATTCCATCTTCACACAGACTCTGAGAGCTGCAATTCCCATCATGAGAATAATGGGATCGGGAAACCTGTTTGAACCTTGTCTCTGACTTTAGCAGAAGTCATAAATGACAACACTGCTCTGGAAACCTAGAGAACTAGGCCAAACTCCTTAGCTTGAGTTGTCATGGACAACCCCATAGCCCTTGATTTTCTCTTAGCCAAGCCAGGGGGAGTTGATGCCACAGCAAACACTCCTGTGGCACCCTATATAAATACTACAGGGTACATAGTACAGTCTCTGACTGAGCGAAAAAGAAAAGGCCATCTGTCTCCTCCAGGTGGATTATGGGACATGCTTTCATTGCCTGGGTTTCACAATTGAAGTCCGTGACTTCAAGCCCTGTTATAAAGACTGATAGTCTTTTTACCTCTGATAACTGCCTGTGTTGCAGTTGGTTGATGGATCCCGTCCAGGGTCTCACCAGCTCCTGTGCTACCTGCTGTTGTTACATCAGAGATTCAACGAGTCAGCCTACAACAGAAGAAGGGAAGACTGACCTGTGTCTATCACAGTCTGCATTCAAAGGATGCTCTTCTCATCTTACTCAATGGTTTCTTGGCAATGGCAAAAAATCTGGATGTTGTGATTAATGGCCTGACTTTGTCCCTGACCAAAACAAAAAAATAAACTAAAAAAAACAACAACAACAAAAAAGATTTTTAAAAATAGAAATTAAGGAGCTGGGGATATGGCTCAGTTGGTAGAGGGCTTGCCTTATGCACAAGGCCCTGGGTTCAATCCCCAGCACCACCAAAAAAAAAGAAAAAATTGAAAAATGAGCAGCCCGTGACATTCAGAAGCAGGCCTGGCTTTTATAGTTAGACATATTAGGTATCAACCACACCATAAAACCCACTCCCAGCTGAGGCCACTCTGAGACTGTGCCAAAATGACCAAAAGAAAAGGGTGGGGGGAAGGTCATTTCATCATGTTGTCTAAGCACCCGCTGAAATGAAGTCACTCTGCCTCTCACAAAATACACAAGTATCCCCTTTCTCAGGCAAATGAATGACTATTGCTTCTTCACCAGAGACAACCCTGTTTTGGTTCTGGCCTCCTCTCCCTATGGATCAGATGTATTGAGACATGCAGTTGTAGACTTACCCCTGTTTTCTGACAATATCCAATCTGGAGCGTAACCTACTTTCCTAGGCCCATCCCCCAAATCACCCAACCAAAGCCAAACCACATCACAGGTTCTTTTCCTCCCTTTGGCTGAGATAACTATTGATTCCCAGGGTGTATGTTTCCCTCACCCCAATGAATAATCGACCCAACTTGTTCAACTACAGGTGTGTCTTTGACCAACAGGCAACGAGGAAGCCACCATCGGGAGACTCATAAAAAAAGAATGTGTATTAGGAAGAATCACCTGGAAAAAAAAAAAATGTGTGGAAAGGGCCAGAGAAAGGGGCAGGATAATTATTTAGGAAACAATTATACTTATCTAGGAGAGAGGCAATGAGAGACTGTGAGAAGTCTGTGGTTACTGAAAAAAAGAGAGGGAAATCCCACGAGCTATTTTGGGAGAACTGGTAGGAAATGACAAACTATCATGATGTTCTTCATGCAACCAGTGCATGCCAGGGCTGATAAGATAATAAGAGCTCACGTTCCAAAGAGGGAGGACAATAACTATACCACGTGGGCATGTCTTTTGGAGAGACAGGCAACGAATGGGACGGGAGTGAACAAAATGCTGTGGTGGCAATGTGAGAAGGCTGGTCAGGGAAGGTCGCCCTGCCATGATGAGGGGCAAATTGAGACCCAAATGAGAAGCAAGAGCTGGCCAGTGAAGGGGGCACGGTTGTTATTTAGGAAATAACTGTGCCTGGATATAGAGAGTGGCAGATAACACGCTAAACTCTGGGGAAAGTCAAGGAGAGGCACAAAGCTTGGTTGCAGAGCAGAGAGCCAGGGGAGAGCTTAACAGAGGGACATTGGTGAGGACACAGAGTCAGAAGCCACAGAGGCTTGGATGCCAAGAGAAGGATCTTACTAAGGAAGAGGAACCTGACCCTGCAGATTCATGCTGTTCATTGCAAAAGCCTCTTTCCTTGCCCTTACTCCTTCCTTTCCTTACTCCTTCTTTTCTTCTTTGTGTTGCCCCCCTTGGATCTAAGAGGCTTTCTGAGCAGTGGTGTCCTGGTCCCAGGGCCATTGATGGGCCAACTGCCTAGCTTCTGACTCAGCCTCTGAAATTAATTTCCCATGAGGTGATTTGCAAATAATCCTTACCAAAAACAAAAATCAATGTGTGCAGAATGGCCCCGTCACTGGCTTGCCTTCATAATTACAGATGACCTCTAGAGAGGCCCAAGGTTTGGTTAAGAGTAACCATTCTATGTCTGAGACCAAATATTGCTTTTAAAAAATTCCAGATGAGCACAGTGGCCCACACCTGTAATCCCAGTAGATCAGAAGACTGATGAGACCCGCAGCAACACAAGCCTCGCGGCGCGCTCCCGGAAATTCAGTTTGGTTTTCCCTCTTCAAGACAGAGTGTTTGTTCCCATGTTTGAATCATTTTTTAATATTTACTTTTTAGTTTTCGGTGAACACAACATCTTTATTTTATTTTTTATGTAGTGCTGAGGATCGAACCCAGCGCCCCGCGCATGCCAGGCGAGCGCTCTACTGCTTGAGCCACATCCCCAGCCCTACATTGTCTTCCTTCTATTGCTTTTTCCTCTTAATTTGTTTTCCAAGTTTCACCTATATTGCTGCTTATGCGCCCAACCACTTGTGAGACGATAATATCTGAGGTTGGTACTTTGCTTCATTGAAATGCATTCTGCCTGCTAATTATCATTTTTACTATTACTACCCTTTAACTCAGTCCCCTGAATGTCAGTTGTTGTTCCCAGACACAAGATCTTCATTTGGCAATTCTCCACTCTCTCCCTTGGTGAGTAAACGAAATCGTCTTTTCAAAACCTATCTTTCTTTATACCTTTTGTACTCCAAATCCTTTTTCCTCTGCAATAATATTTGATGTCTTGTGTATATGGTTAAAAAGCCCATGATTATGAATGCTGCTTGCAATATTGAGCCTCTTGATTTTTTTAATCTTTCCCTGATTAAACTCATATAATGATTAATTCCGCTTGTCTTTTGTAATTCCCTTATCTTTATTCTGGCTTCCTTAGATCTTAAAAAAAAAAAAAAAAAAAAAAAAAAGGACAGAAACAAACCCCCTGTATTGTTCTATCTTTAATTGAATATATTTCGGGGGCCATGTTAGCTTTTTAAAACTATATTAGATGAGTTGCATTATTCTGAAAATTTCAGTACTACGTGATATAACTGTCACTTCAATTTATTCCGTTGTTAAACCTTTGAGATTAAGATTTTCATAGAATTTGGGAGCTGGGGATGACAGGTTAGTAGGACTTTCATTTACAGATCAGGACTTGGAGGTCCGGAGAAGTTAAACAATGTGTCCAAAATTAAGCAGCTCATTCATATGGCAGAGTCAGAAGTGGAAACTTGGTACCTGATTTCCTGTCTGCTGTTCTTGCTAGGACACAATTGCATCTCCTTTTAAGGTGTCATTTATATTCAAATGCTATCAGCAGGTCACCAGTTTTACATCCTGTTCATTCTTTCTCTCTCCCTCTCTTCTGTATTTGTACTTGGAACACCCACAAAAGAAAAATCTTCCAATAAAATCTAGAAACAGGCTCCATCCTTCAGTGTCCCTGGAGGTCCCTTGAGTTTTTACTGATGGAGTGGGCAGTAAAAGTCCCTGGGTTTTATTTTCAGTTCTTCTGCTGATTTGGTGTACAACTTTGGGGATATTTGCCTCTTGAGCCTTCCTAATGTGTTGGATTCCAGTTAGAGACAGACTCAGTGAAAGGCCTTATCTAAGAAAATCAAAATGGGATGAGCAGCATCATTTAGGACATCTGATTTGAGGAAGTACAGTTATTTTTAATCCAGAAATTTGATTCTCGTGCCTCTCATGGTAGTTAGGAGTGCATTTCTAAACCTCTCATAATAAGCCGTAAACCCAGGATTTAGGGTATTTTAGGCCTTAAAAAAAAAAAAAAAAAAAAAAAAAAAAAACTGTTTTGGTGAAATTGGAAAAGGAAGTGCTAATAAAAGAGACCTACATCTTTAATGCAGCTTTTCTCTATGTGGTGGGACATGGCCATGGCCAGTGTCTGAGATCAAGTCCTGCTAAAGCCTCATGAATGATCCAAGGTCATGGGAATTTGCTTGCCTCCAGGAAAACAGAGTTGAGAGCTGCAGTCCCCAGCTGTCCTGTCAGTAAAGGGGGACTGCTTCAATTCTCTAGAGAAAGTTTGAGTAGACTTCCTGATCAGTGAGACACACATCTTTGATCTTAGTAAGTACTCCTTGGCTGCAAGTGCCTGAAATCAAGTTGATTCTGCTCAAACAAGAAAGAGAAATCTACTTTAAGTATATGGCCTGTGTCATATAGCTCAGGGCAGATACAAGGCTAGGCTAAGAAGATGTAAACTAGGGCTTAGAAAAATCCCTAAGAGGGAACCTAAGAGGGGTTATCTCCATCTCTGGCTACTTTGCGGCAAGAATCAGCAAGAATAGGCTTCATGCCCACCAGCATATGAGTTCATGAAGAGGTCCTGTTTTGATTCCAAATTCCCTTGTGTGAATCAGGTACCCATCCACTAAGGCTTACAACAAAAAGAGGGGGAGGGCAGGTAAATGCACACAAGTTTTTTGTTGTTGTTGTTGTTGTTTCAGGGTGTTTTTTTTTTTTTATGACTATTCTCATCAAAGAATAAATGTGCATAAGGGCAAAGCTTTGAATTCAGACACACACACAAAACCTATACCCTCACATATTCTCATATGGTCTAAGCCACACTCCCTGTGGTTTTAAATTATTATGGCATACTTTGACTGTTTTCAGGGTGATGCTCAATGGTAGGATTCTCAGGAAACTCATAAATAAAATTCACTGCTTCATGCAAGGGAAGAAGAAATAGGAGGAAAGCAGGAAGAAATTCTATCACTTAAATGAATGATTCCTTTAACTCAGTCAGAAAGCACAGGCTCTGGAATATCTGATATAAGCCTTTTGAAGGGCCAAATGACTTGCTCAAACTATGATAATGATCATTTGCTAATCAGAAAATAAATAAAACAAGGAGACTTCCCACTGAACTCCAGGTTGAACATTCATATGTTTCTTTCTAAATATCACAGAAATGATTGTAAACGGATTTTTGTTTTAAATTCAAGGGACTAAAATACACAGAAAAAAAGAGAATGGGGAAGGAGAGAAGTAAGCAAAGTTTGGGAGCTGGAAAGCAGAAGGCTTCATAGCCTCACTCTGGCTGATAGGGGAAGCTGAAGGCCAAGTGCCCCTGGTGGGCCAGAGGCAAGAGCAACCTGAGGACCCTTAAGAATGGGGATCAGTACTCCTCTCTGAAGGCAGGGGTGAGGGTAGTCAGGGGTGAGGGTAAGAGTAGGAGCAGGCCTCTACATATGGTAGCCTCATTCTTCTGGTCGTTCTGGGCAAAAGCCAGCAATTCTTCATCCACCCTAAACCCGACTTGCAGTCCAACATCAAACTCCATTGACTCAATTTCAAAACCATCTTCAAAGCCTGCCTATTTCTATCATCTCCATTATGAGCAACCTAGACCCAAACTGCCCTTGCCTTTCACCTGGATCTGACCACTTCTTCTAATTTTCTATTGTGTCAATCAAGCATTAGTTCCCCCTCTCCTGCAGGACTTGCCCACTAGTGACCTCCACATTATCAAGTATATTCATCATTCTCAGTCCTTACTTTATTTGCAACCCTCCCGACTTCTGATTTTCAGTTTTGCAGTCTTTTCCTTTTCTTTCTTTCTTTCCTTCCTTCCTTCTTTCTTTCTCTCCTCCTCCTCCTCTTTTTTTTTTGGTACTGGGGATTGAACTCAGGGGTGCTTAACTACTGAGCCACATCCCCAGATCTTTTAAAAATATTTTATCTAGAGAAAGAGTCTCACTGAGTTGCCCCGTACCTAGCTAAATTGCCGAGACTGACTTTGAACTCCGGATCCTCCTGCCTCAGCCTCCTGAGCTCCTGGGATTACAGCCAAGCACCACTGTGTCCAGCTTCGCCCCCCCCCTCTTTTTCCATTGACATTGTACCCTTCTAAGCTTCTTTTGCTGGTTCCCCATTATCTGACAGCATCTAGGCATCAGAGTGCTCCCCATCTTAGGCATCAGTTGTCTTCTCCACTTATTCTCTAATTGATTATATGTAAACAGTTTTAAGCATCATGCATAAACTAAGAACTCTAAAATGTATATCCCGACCTGGATATCTCCCCAGACATCTGTTTATTTAATATCTCCACTTGCATATCTCATGGATATCTCAAACTTAACCTGACTAAAGCAGAATTCCTGATTTCTACCCCCTTCCTAACATGCTCTTCCTTAATTATTCCCCACATGGGTGCTGCAGAGATTCCTTTTAAAAGTAAACCATATGCGACATTCACCCCTCTGTTAAAAACCCTTCAATGGCTCTATCATACTTGGCATAAAAGAGCCAGTGAATGATATGAAAGGCTTTCTACCAGTCTGCACCCCCATCCAGTCATCCTGGTCCTTGTCATTCTTTTGCAGATTCATTGTCCTTAAATATCCAGGCATATTTCAAGCTTAGGGTCTTTGACCTCACAGTTTCCTGTGCTTGGATTGTACTTCTTTAAGAGAACTGCAAGGCATCTTCCCAACTTCAAGAGGCTCCTACTGGCTAAATCTGGGACAATTTGTAGACAATTTGTAAAAATCTATGAATCCATTAGGACTTTCAAGAAAATGAAGGAAGAAGAAAGAGAGAAAGAAAAAGCTTATTTACTGCCATTGGAGGTTACTATAAGACAACCCTTTTCTATAGAAAATAGTAATTAAATAGAAAGCATTAAACATTTTCCCTGATTTCTAAGGAGGAATTATAATAAATACACCCCTGTGCATAAAGGAAAGTTCTTTAAAGAAGAATGCTATCCAATAAATAGAAGCGATGATGGAGTGAGGAAAACTTCCTTTGCAACCCAATAAAATGGTTGACTGGGGCCAGGATCATCAATAGAGGCTGAAGATTAAAGAGAATATTGACTTGGTAAAAAAAATTTCCACCCCACAGCTTACACAGGGGGAAATGTAGTTTTACACCCAATAGATTTGGCTGCCACTACCCAGCCAAGTGATCCAACTTAGTTATCACTAGAGGCAGGAAAATCGGTATTTCTCAGTATGATGGAATTTGAAGTACACAGCAGTATCATGAAACATTCTTGACAATGTGGAATAGGAAATGAGAAAGTGACAGTGTCAACCTGATTTCAAAATCTGAGAAGTGATACATTGTCCATAGGACACACATGCCCCATTTGCAATGATGGTGAAGAATGAAATTAAAATATTATTTTTGCTTTCAACTTACATGTTGTAATGTTTTTCAATTAGTTGCCAAGTTGTTAGGTTAAAAATACTTGTTGGCCCTCTCTATATAAAATATTAGGTATTTCTTTTGGCCTAGGGGAAAGAAAAAAAGACAGTAAGGACTCCATGAGCAGAAAAAGCTTGGGAATCTCTGCCATAGGGCCATCATTGTTTTAGAATTAAGCATATAAGATGATATTCACCCTTTTGAACTAAAGTCATCAAAATGGTGCTCTGACTCACTTTCTCTTTCTCTGGTCTTTATTCCTGATGATTTTAACATGCATAGTAATGATCCTTTTCTACTCTGACCCTTCCTAGTCTTGAACTTCTCCCTTTCAATGTCTCATCCTCCATCCTACCACAGCCACTAATTCCCTCTGCATTCTTGTTATTTCCCTGTTCTCTAGTTCTTGGCTCCAAAAAATCCTTTGAAATGGTCCCCCATTGACCGCTGACACCATACACCACCCACCCTTGGTTTGTTCTCTTCCCTCCTCTGCTTAGGTTCCATGATCAATCTTTATAATCTCTCCCTTGCCCATGTCCTCAACTTCCTTTCCCTTTTCTTATTTCATTATAGTTGCTTTGAAAACCCATACCTTAGGCAGATCTACCTCCCTGGCTCTTCTGGGTTACACCTGAGCACCTGGACTACTACAAGACCCCCATATTGCTTCTCAAACCTATTCTCCCTGCAACAGCCAGAGTGACTTTTTCTTTTTTTAAATATTTTTTTTCAGTTATATTTGGACACAATACCTTTATTTTTATTTATTTATTTTTATGTGGTGTTGAGGATCAAACCCAGTGCCTCGCACATGCTAGGCAAGCACTCTAACTCTGAGTCACAATCCCAGCTCAGCAGCTAGAGTGATTTTCTAAAGTTTCCTTACTGCTTAAACCCTCATTGGTTCCTTGCCCTTTGGAAAGTCAAAACACATGAATCCTCATGCTCTGACCCCAACTTACCTCTCCAACCTCCTTTATTAGCATGCACCCCTTCCCACAGCCCATGTCACACTGTGTGATTCCTGGAATGTTCCCTGTTTTCCCTCCCTTTTCTGCTTTTCCCTAACTGAACTAGTCTATCAGTCCTTACTGTGATCTCACTTTTCCAGGAGACCCCTGATATCTTCCCTACATGCTCCATAGACTACCCTTAGGTGGTAGTCCTGAACCTGTATTCCAGGTTATTCTATCTCATTTGCCTTCCTCACTATATTGGAAGTTTTTTGAGGACAAGAAATGTCCTCATATGGAATGTGCACCATAACTAGTTGTGAAATCGTGCTGAATTTTGCGAATGGTGTATTTAAATACATATACCTTTGCATGTCTGAAAGAATTCAGTCTTGGCAAACCAATTCTGACTTCAACTTCCTAAGTGTCCACGGGCTTAAGGTCATTTTCCTTTGTTATTTCATCTTTCAGCAAAATGTGCAGCATGCCTTGCAACAATCAGTATTATGACTTGAGTTACTGTGACCACATCACCCTAGGGACTGGAGTACAAACTTTTTTTTTTTTTTAAATAGTTTTATACTCTTATTCTGTTTTGATATTTTAGCCACTAGCTGTGGATGTTTCCAAGAAAGTTAACTGCTAGATACTGATATGAAAGAATAACAGCAGTCAAGTCCTTATCCAGGGCTGTCCCATTAGGATCACTAGTCTGGACTTCCATAGGCCCCTTGAGATGTCAGTAATGAATTTTAATCAAGTTCAGAAAAGAGGGAAAAGGTAAAGTTCCCTAAAGCACTCCCCTAAATGGAGGTCCAGGTTGACCATCTCATTTCCTTTCTTCAAAATTTGGTTTTCTTGCCTTATATGGGAAAGATAGTTCTTCTGAGAATAAACAGAAACAGATAAATGAATGTAGTGACTAGACAATGTTGAAATAAAAGGTTCTTCAGACATCATGAGATGGCATAAGACAGAATATTCTGGAGCAGACAAAAATAGAACCTCATCAAATTGTTCATACCAAGGATTTTAGTGTTTGTATACATCCTATTTCTATACTCTTCATATTTTTTAATATTTATTTTTTAGACATAGGTGGACACAATATCTTTATTTTATATTTATGTGGTGCTGAGGATCCAACCCAGTGCCTCACACATGCTAGGCAAACTCTACCTCTGAGCCACAACCCCAGCCCTTCATTTTTTAATCTACAGAGCAAGGTGGTTTCTTTCCTCCTTAGTAGTAAAACTTTCGTACTAATTTGCCCTGAAGTGCAGTTTATACCCTTTTATATTCTACAAAGGTACTACCAGGGTGAGCTAGTTCAACATTTACTTTTTGCTTGAGAAAATTCAGAGAAAAATATCTTTGACACAAATAAAAATAGAAAACAAAATTGAAATTGAAATAACAATGACGCAGTTCCTATAGAGTTCATGGGTTATTTTTCAATTTCAAAATCAAGTCTTGATATTTATTACTGATGAAAATAATGCCATTTAGAGAGAGAGAGAGATTTTTAAGCCTCATAAGGAAGAAGGTGTTGTCACTGTTTTTCTGTGGCATCTCAGCACATAAGCCTACTAAAATGACACCATTTGTTTTAAATTGTGGTGTCTCAGAAAAGCATGCAATCTGTATTTGCTTGATTAGGAAGAGGGCACCGAAGTTGAAAGTTTATAGAATGGCAAGGAAAAAAAGAGAAAAATTAACAAACCATATTTAATTATCCTCTTTCTTACCAGTAATCAAGTCCCAGGCTTGCAAATTAGTTTTCAAAAGAATACTGAGTGTTTCCAAAGTATTCGCAAACTCGTTTTCAAGTATTTTAGGTGAAGAAATGAGGGGGGAAAGTATTAAGCCTTTGGAAGGAATGTTGACTTCATTTTTGGGGCATTAAGACAGTAAAGACTATTGTAACAATGTAGCGTCTCCTGCTAAACCGACACCGCAGCAAGGTGGGATGGTTGGGGAGAATGGTGCTTGTAGGACGCTTGTTTTCTGCTGGAAGGCCCTTAGTTAAAATTGTATTTAAGCGTACATGACCTAGGATATTAATTGTTTTTCAACTTTTAATGGAAAACTGCCCATGTAATCAATCCAGGTGCTGCATGAGGGAAGGGATACCGGATGGAGGCTCACACATACTCAAGTGCAATGCAAGACCGCACTGAAAAGACGGGAATGGTCACTGGCCTTCCTGGAGCTGGCTCGATCCCTCAACCCCAGTGGCGCAGTGTGCATTCTCGCCGACCCACTAGGTTCAGGATTCTCGGGGCTCCCTGACACGGGAAAGCGTCAGTTCATATGTGGCCCTTTCTCCACTAGATGTCACTGCAAATCAATCGCTAGTGTTGGACTCTCTTCAGACAGTACCAGGGTTTCTAGCGCGGTCAGACTCTGCACTTGTGTCCTCCGCGACAGGGAAGCCCAGAGCGGGCGGGGCGGCGTGGCACGGAGCGTCCCTGCGGCGGGAGCAACACACCGGCCCAGGCTCGGCGACCCGAGAGGGCGGCGCACCGGCAGCGGGGTGATGCTGAGCCTGGCCAGCTCGGTGCACCCCCGCCCCCGCGCGCGAGACGGTCACGTGCAGCCGAGGCGCTGCCCCCCGCGGGCAGCGGAGGGGGAGGAGGGCGGGGCCGCAGCGCTGCGCCGCGCCTGTCGCGCAGGGTCGTTTTGGGCCGGGCGCGCGCCAAGCGCGTGCGCCACGCGAGAGTGAGTGTGAGCCTCGCGCGCGAGCCGGGCGCCGCAGCCGGGGTGGGCGGGGGCGGAGCTAGCGCGCGCGCGCCCGCCGGAGGGGGAGGGGCGGAGCCGCCGCGGCGCGCGCGAGACCGGCCGCCGCGACTGTGGGGGAGCCTGGACCGCGGCGCGTTGGAGCAACTGCCTTTCCCCGCGCTCCTCCCCGGCCCCGGTGAGGGCACTCTGCAGCGGCGGCGGCGCTGGAGCCCGCGAGGCCGGAGCAGGCAGCCGGGCTCGGGCATGGTGGTCTGGGGCAACGCGGAAGGTGAGCGACCCCGGGCCGGCGGCGGGGTGGGGGAGGGGTGGCGCCGGACACGCGTCGTCCTGAGACGCCGCAGACCCGCGCGGCGGCGGCGGCCGGCCTGAGGTGCGGGTGGCGGCGAGCGCGCCGGCGCAGGCAGCAGGGGCCGTGCTCTCGCGGCCTGGGCTGCCCGCAGCGCCCGCCCCTCGGCCGGCGGCCGCCGGGTTATGTAACGCGTGACCTCCCCTTCCCCCTCCGCCATGGCGCGCCGGACCCTCCGCCGCCGCCGCTCGCGACCGCCCCGACCCCAGCCCGCGGCCCTTCCCTCCGCGACCCGCGCGGACGCCGCCCGCCGCTCCGCGCCGCAAACTCCTTCCTCCTGCGCCGGCGCCTCGGCCGGCCATTGAGTCCCGCGCCATTCATTCGTGCGCGCGTTCGGGCGTCCGCTCCCCGAGCGCTGGCAGAATGTCGGCGGGCGCCGCGCTCCTCCGCCCGGCCTCCAGTCACTGCCTGTCCCCCACGCCCGGGCCCCGCAGTCCCTGTCGGAGTATCCACAGGCAGTTTTTATCACTCGCGTTTCCTTGATACTTCTCTGGCCCTTAATGTGCATCGCACCTTTCCCCAACTGTCCTTACAAGTGTCCCTTTCACACTTGCACACACTGTTGAAATGACTCAGCCCCGGTGTGGAGGGAAAGTGGCATTTCTGTGTGTTTCACTGCTCTTCCTACGTACTCCCAGTTTGAAAAGCAGAAACCTTAACATAGCCTAGCCCCTTAATTGAGCCCCCTTGTTTAATTAAAAAATGACAGATGATCTAGGTCCAGCTCTTCATCCTCTCAGGTCATGTACTGGTAGAAATGGTACGTGGGTGACAAGAAGTCGTGTAGACTGACGTGCCATAAAAAGCGCTTGTAACTATTAGCCCTTTATGTAACAAGTCTTCTTTCTGTGTATCTGCCTAGCCTCTCTGACTCCTCTAATCTCCAAGAATAAGCCATTATTTGCTCCTTAGGTTGAGTGATACATATCATGGCCTTGGTTCTTGCTGTGGAGTACCCAGTAACTCATTTTTTGGTTTTTACAATCTACCTGCTTTCCAAACGTAGGTTTGTGGTTTCTTATAGGCTTGGCTTTGCCTTTGCAAATTCTGCTAGTATAATGTTACCTCATGTCTTAGACTTCTATGCTGGACACTTGGAAACTCACTTAAAGTCTCTCTTCCAAAGATCCAGTCTAAAGGTTATCTTCCCTTCAGTGGTTAGGCTATTTGCCATTTTTCATGTGTTGTGATAATTATGTTTTATCCCTATCCTGTTTTTCTCTATTTTATAGGTCCTTTAAGGTCAGACTGTACCAAACTCATAAAACTTTACCCTAATTTTATAGTAAACAGTACCTGTTAAGATTTTTTTAAGAGATGGAAATTGCTCTTTTAGTATTAATTTCCATTAATATTAAAATACTATGCTGTTTCAAGCATAAAATACATTTTTTTCAAAAAATGTAAAATCACTCCATTTCCCCCATCCCCAACTCACAACTCAAATTCTACATAAGAGAATTAATGAAATCCTATCCTCATCAGAAATGATTAGTCATTGTCAATGAGAAATTATAAAAGCTACATATTTATACTTGATAGTCTGGTCTTTTCTTTGATAGCTTCTGTGGTGGAAAGATAAGAACTTAGGAGTGAGATTTGGGTTTGAATTCTGTTATGACCTTGGGCAAGTTAAGTTAGTAATATCATTGTGGTTTTTTTTGTTTGTTTGTTTTTTTCCTCATTCATAGAATGAAGACATCATTTTCCACCATGGGTAGCTGAGGATTAAATGGTGAGACCTGGATATATACACATTGGTTACTCAATAAGTACTCCTTTGGTATATATCCCTTCACTATCTAGAATGAGCCTGAATGTGCTAGAGAGAAAGCATGAGAGGAAAACTAATCAAAGGAGATATTAGGTACCTCTTATCTCCAAATAAAAGGAGTTCTAGATTAAGAAACATTATAATTCTTTCTGCTTCTCCACATATGGGTATCTGTGGCATAGTATAAATCACAGGGTAGATTAAGCCGAGCTTTTAATTTTTCCCCTTTCTCTGAACTGTTAACATGGATATTAATTTCCCCCAAATGCAATTTGAGAAAGGGGGTGTGAGAAGAGAGGGATATTACTGTCTTTTTTTTTTTTAAAGAGACAATGCAGTTGCAGTCTCCTTTAGTATCATCTACTTGTAGACCATGCATGAATTCTAGTCTTAAGTTCTGTTATCTTTTGCTTGAATTGTTTGAATAGTGTCTTCACTGGTGTCCCTATTTCTCTTGCTTCCTGACTAGTCCCTACATAACAATCAGAGTGATGTATTTTTATTTATTTTTTGATACAGGGGAATGAACCCAGGGGTGCTTTACTACTGAGCTACATTCCCAGCCCTTGATATTTTTTTTATTTAATTTTTAACTTTTTAATTTTTTTTAAAGTTTTCGGTGGATACAACATCTTTATTTTATTTGTATGTGGTGCTGAGGATTGAACTCAGCACCCTACGCATGCCAGGTGAGCACACTACTGCTTGAGTCACATCCCCAGCCCCAGCCCTTGATATTTTTATTTTGAGATAGTCTTGCTGAGTTGCTTAAGACCTTGCTAAGTTGCTAAGGCTGGCCTCAGATTTGTGTTTTTCCTGCCTTAGCGTCCACAGTTGCTGGGATTACAGGTGTGTGCTACCATGCCTTGTCAGAGTGATTTTTTTAAAAAACAAATAAGATTGTCATTTTCTTGCTCAAAATTCTACAAAAGCTTCCTGTTGCATATAGAATTGAATTCAAGACCCTTACCCCAGTCTATCAAGGCATTGCCTGACTTGGCAACTGCCAACTTTATGTCTTGCTCTGGGACTATTCATTACCCTGCTTCACTGGGTACTTAAACTGTTCATGCCTTATAATATTATCCTTGCTGTTTTTTTTAGCTGTATTACCCCTTCCTCTAAATGGTCGTTGCTCTTATCTTCACGTCTTCTGTTTGATGCAAAAAATTCATCACTTGGAAGGCCTTCCCATGATCTCTGGCTTCTTCCTCTGTCCCTTGATTTCATGGTATTTCTCCTTAGCATGTAATACTAGGTGAAGATACATTGTTCACTTATTTATTGATTCTCCCATTAGACTTGTTTGTTTCCCCCTTCCCAATTAGAGGGTAGAGATCTTTTCTGTTGCGTCATTCCTTAGAATTGTGCTGGTTTATATTAGATCCTTAATCAAACTTGTTAAAGGAATGCATGGTATAGTTGATTTGAACATTGGTTCTGGAATCAACCTGGGTCAAAATCCTGGCTTCTACCCTTTACTGATTGTGCACCCAGCCGTGGGCAGGTTTTGGGTGCCTTTGTATGCTCATCTATCTGTAAGATGACTATAGAGGATTACAGTGAGTAATAATTTGAATTAATACATGTAAGGTGTTTCTGTGAGAGTTATTTTATACTTTTTAAAAAATTACTTGGGGACGGGGGATGTGGCTCAGTTGTAGAGCACTAAGGCCTGGGTTCAGTCCTTAGCACTGCCAAAAAAAAAAAAAATGTTTTGACTTTTAAGATTTGGCATGAGATAAAATGTGAAGTAATTGATTTTTTTTTTTATACTTATGACCTTTTTTGGCTGAATTTTTATGGGCTACCAAATTATATTTATGGATTTATGGAACTTGTTTAGTTTTTAATAAGTAGATTTTATATAGGTCTAGAAAAAATTGAAAAATAAACTGCTGAGAATGATGACCTGTATTTGGTCTTAATGTGTAAGTCAGGTTTTTATTCTTCGGATCTGTGGAAGATACTAAGAGTGATTATCTCAACAGCCACCCACCAGAGTGGCTTTTATATATTTCCCTTTGAAGTTCTGCTGGAGATATGATTGTGGTGATGAAAGGACTTGCTGGAGGCTTCCTGTCTTTAGATAGGGAAGCCCTTGAAGATCCAGTTAAGGTATGAGTCTTGTAGTATTTGGGAAGGAAAAGATGTTTTATCCTCTTTAGTGTGTTGAATTTCTGCCTTTCATTTTGAGTTTTTCCCCTCAAATTGTGTTTGGTTCTTAATTGGAGCTTAACACAGTCCAGCTATACTGTATATCTTTCTTTATCCTTCTGTTCTTTGCATAGTGTAATTGCTTCTTCTTTAGCATTTCCAGAAATAGTAAAGAATTTCTAGACACAGTGACTTTGTAATAATAAATAATTTGAGCTAAGACAACTTGAGTTATTTTTGTAAACTTAAGATTCTTTTGTTTTAATTATATTTGCATAGTACCAGTTATTTTTACTTGATCCACTTGTCCTCTTTGTAGTAACATGTTTTATTTCTCAGTCTGCCTAGAATCCTCGACTTTGGGCTTTAACTTTTTTAAAAAATTGAAATACTGCTTGTATTTACATTTGTCCAAAATCTAATAATTATTAAATTATTACATTATTAAATAATTACTGAGCTCTTTGCTAAGTGCATTGTCTTGTTTAATATTCACAACCACCATATAAGGTAGGCACAGTTGTAAAGAGACAGATTTATAGAGATGATATTGCTTGGCTGGATCACACAGGTAGGTCAGAATATAGCCAGGATTTCTACCTAGTTCCACCTGATTCTGTATTTCAAGGTCATAACCACTCTTCTGTGAGCCACATTAAAAATAACAAGGTTTCTGTTTGGAAACTTGCCATTTTATTTTATCACATTATTTGTGAGTAGGTAGCCTCTTAAACTACTGGCAGTTTTACCATTTTTTATGATTTTAGTTTCTTTGGATTTAACTATCACTATACTTCAGTGCCTACATGTTCCTTATGTGTGAGACATTAAGTTGGTAATATGCAAAATCATTTACATTTTTTTCTCATTCTAAAAAGCCATTAAAAATAAGTCAAAGCATCATATATCTCATGGTACATCAGCTTTGTAAATAGTTTGGAAAGGTTTTGAATGTAATGGATGTGATAGATTTGATTTAAGAAAACAAATGTCTTTAGATTTGCTGAAAATAAGTTTCAGGTAACATAAATATTTAATAAAATAT
Organism: Callospermophilus lateralis; assembly: GCF_048772815.1. Classification (NCBI taxonomy): domain Eukaryota; kingdom Metazoa; phylum Chordata; class Mammalia; order Rodentia; family Sciuridae; genus Callospermophilus; species Callospermophilus lateralis. Next base: position 97,724,080 of record NC_135318.1, on the reverse strand, counting down.
TAATGTCTTTCTGCTGATTACCAAGCAAATCTTTTGTTATCTTTTTTTTATAAGGAAACATTTGTGGAATATTTTAACGTAAGTTTTAATGATTCTTGATGTCTATTTGTAAAACTTTCTTTTGTAAGAATAACTAAAGTAAAAATTGTTGAATTAATGCTTAAGTAGATCAGAATGCTGGTGCTAGAAAGAATCTTAGATTGTATTCCTAGCCTTCAGGAGGAAAATGAGATACAGATAATTTTCAACTGTGAATGAGGAGAAATTTAGGGCTAGAACCTAGATTTTTTTTTTTTTTTTTTTTAATTCTAAAAGTGATGTTTTTTTCTATTACATTCTGCTCTGTGCATGTGTCGTCCATGGAAAAATCAACACTTTGAAATCTCTTATTTAAGAGGGCAGAATATTGAACAATATGTTTTTGTAAAATTGTGATTTAAAGGCTTGAATTTTTTTTTATCATTGGAAGTGAGTAGAAAAAAAAATTTGTCCTCTATTTATAATGCAGTTAGAAAATATGTTCTCTTGTGTAGAAAGGTAGTTGCTTTATCCACATAGGATGGTTTGAGACTCAGAAGGGCACATTGGTCTCATTAGGCTTAAATTAAAAGAGTGAGAATGGGGGAAAAATGTGGCTGTTAAGTAAGTAGTTTGTACTTGAATCCAGTATGTGAATAACCAAAATATTGCTTACTAGCTTCTGTCATTCTTGGTCAGACCCAAGACTTAAGAGAAACTTCTTAGAGGTTTAGTCACAAAATAATGAGTGCACATTACATTTTCTAAAAGCCATCATTCCTACATTTACTCAAAAGAGACTTAATGCATTTTTATCTTTTAGACATTAGTCTGAATTATGTAGTTGAAATTATAATTATTCTTTGCCCTTTCAAATGCCTTTTACCAAGTTAGGAATCTTATTCTTATAATAACAGGCTCTAGTTCCTGATGACTTGTTGGCTTGCTATTTTAAGCCTTTTATTTTAAGCTTGGATAGTCAATTTTATTTTAAACCCCCCTCCTTTTTGGTGGAGGATGAGTACTGGGGATTGAACTCAGAGACACTCAACCACTGAGCACTGAGCCACATCCCCGGCTCTGTTTTTTTTTTTTTTTTTGTATTTTATTTAGAGATAGAATCTCACTGAGTTTCTTAGCTATTGCTTAGTCTGGCTTTGACCCCTCAATCCTACAGTCTCAGCTTCCTGAGCTGCTGGGGTTACATGCATGCGCCACCATGCCCAGCTCTCTCTTTTTTTTTTTTTTTTTTAACATGGATGATTTAAGGTAGATAATCTTTAATTTAAAAAACATTTTAGGGGCTGGGGATGTGGCTCAAGTGGTAGCGCGGCCCGGGTTCGATCCTCAGCACCACATACAAACAAAGATGTTGTGTCCGCCAAATACTAAAAAAAAATAAATATTAAAAAAATTTCTCTCTCTCTCTCTCACTCTCTCTTTAAAAAAAAACATTTTAATAATTCTTTAATATATTAAAGAGCATAGCTTAAAATAAGAAACTTTGTACTAACTGGGATGTTTTATAGCTTAAAGAATGGTTTCACTCAGCTTTCCTCCTTTAAGTCCCAGAGTCCTGGGAAGAGAAGTAGGGCAGTATATTCTGTATTTTAGCTGCTGAGTAATTCTGGTACCAACTTCCCAGAGTTAAGTTAGGCATCACACTGAGGGCATGGCCTGCCAGAATCCCCTCACTTTAGTTATCAGTCACAAGCTCTAGGATTTCCAGGCCACTCACAATTCTGATCAAGGCACTATAACTTCTGAAGTCCCCACTATCCCCTAAGCTTTGTTAATTTGCTAGAATGACTCAGAATTCAAGAAAGCTGTTCTTAGAAGAATAGGATCCGATAAATGAGATGTGTGGGGGGAGGATAAAGCTTTCATGCCCTCAAGACTTTATGCTTCCAGTACACCAGCCAGAGAAGCTCACCCAAATGTAAGTGTCCAGAGATTTTATTGACGTTTTATTATATAGGTAAGACTGAACTACGTCTTTAGCCTTGTTCCTTACTTGGAGGTCAGGAGGTCAGGAAGTCAGGCTGGTATTACCTATCTCAAAGTTCCAGTTCTCTAATAACATGGGTTGACCTTTCCGTCATGACAGCCCCTGACCTGAAACTAGGGGTCCACTAGGAATCACTCTGTTAATATAAATTCATATGTCAGATGTTAATATAAGTTCATATGTCCTCTTTGAGGAGCCCACATGGGTTACAAAGACACTGTACCATTTGGGAAATTTGAAACATTGAGTCTTTCAGGAACCAGGGACAAAAGCTAGCCAAATTCATTACTATACAATATTAGCTGAAAAAGTGAGAACACATACTTGCCAAATTTGTTACAGCTAAAACTATAGTAATGGTAGAAGCCTAAATTCTACTCATTATATATATTTTGACATATTTATATTAAATATTGAAGCAAGTTGTATTAAAGCATATTTATATAAAAAGATTACCTTCTGTTGAGGATTATAACATTTTCTTTCATTAATACAGTAGAATTAAAGCCTGGGTTGATACTCATTTAAGTCATATATCTTATTTATGTAAATTTTGTTGCAGGTTGGGTTATAAACTAAATATTTCTTGGTATTTTAAAAGTGCACTAATTTTTTTCTGTGAAAAGTTTGATTTTTTATTTCTTTGTGAATTGTTTTTTTAGATTTAAATGATTATTTCCTACTACTAAGTGGAAAGAAAATAAATCTATGTGAGATTTTTGTGGGTGAGGTAGAGAGGTTGATGATCTATTTGTTTTTAGAGTTGCAGAATGTTTTGTAGTAACTTAATTGCTGTTTTGAATTTTAGCACTTGAGAGAAAGTTACTAACACTGTTTAACTTTATGCTTTTGGAGGAGTATTTTTTTTTTAATAATTATTTTTCAGTGTAGTTGGACACAATACCTTTATTTTATTTATTTATTTTTATGTGGTCCTGAGGATCGAACCCAGGACCTCACACATGCTAGGCAAATGCTCTACCACTGAGCCACAACCCCAGCTGGAGCAGTTTTCTTTTCCATGTTGTTTATGCCCAATTGAAAATCTTATTTCTGATTGTCATTTAAAGATTGTTTTTGAGCTCTCACTGTTACATGGAGCTAGAGTCTATTATTCAAGTATAGAGTGCTGAATAAATTGTTACATCAAATTAGACTTTTAGTGTCTTGAAGAATGTAGTATGTTGCCGGGGCTGTAGCTCAGTAGTGGAGGGCTTGCCTAGCACATGTGAGGCCCTGGGTTCCATCCTCAGCACTACATTAAAAAAGAAAAAAAAGAATGTAGTATCTCCTTATGTTATATCTATAAAACTACTGACTCTTATGTTTTAAAATATATGATAGGGAGTTGTTGGCACGAAGGCAAGGAAAGAGTTCAGAAGCAGTGGCAACTTTTTAAACATTCTATACCTTTTATATTCACTTGCAATTACATTTAACGTAAGGATTTGTGAGAAAAGAGATTGGTGAAAGATGGAACTGATAGCAGATCCAGAAAAGAGTGTTTGACCATATATTGTTAGTTGCATTTGCTCAAAGTGATTTGTTCTATATCATCATTTGCCAGTTTCCTATGTGAGTTCAGAGATCTAATGAATTATATGGGTGGAATGCACTAGACAAGGACATCCGCTGAGACAGGTTTGTGGATCTTCATGTAGACAGAACTCATGAGGCAGAAACTCTCCATATGTATCCAACTCATTGTCTGCTGTTTATATATACAATTTTATAGTTTCCTAAAACTTAAAAAGTAAGGCTCAACATGCTTGGAATGACAATCAAGGCCTCAGTTACCTTGGTTAGTATTACATCTGGCCATGTATTTTATAAACCAGTCAATTCCAGAATATTTTCTGCTTTTTTTGTAGTTTTGATGATGAATTTTTCTGACATTGTTTCTCTCCTCTTCTTAGTTCCCTTTTGCTCCTTCAGATCATTCTAATCATTCTCAGCTCAAATCTACCTACTAAGTGATGCTGACACTTAAGTGATAAGGGAGTCTGAGGAGAGCTCATCAGAGCCAGAAGAGACCCCCTCCTCAGACCTTCCAGACTCTTAACCCTATCACATAAAAGAATTTAAGGACAGTCATGTTTTAGCAAACAGGAAAGAGCTTTATTAGAAAGAAAATGTGAAGGTGTACATTCTCAGAGCAGAATGTGGGCTATCTTGAGAGTAAGAAGTGCTTTGTTTTGTTTTTGTTTTTTTATTGAGGACATAATAAGGTAGACTGTGTTCCAAATGGGCCAGACTTCCCTCTAGATTGGGAAATATTAAACAAGATTGTGTTTCCTTTTTGGGTGGTCTGGACTGTTAGGTAGGTGTATTAGCTTTTTGTTGTGATCAAAATACCTAACAAGAATGACTTAGAGGGGAGAAAAGTTTATTCTGGCTCAAGGTTTCAGTGGTCCCAGTCTATGCCCTACTGACTATTGCTCTGGACTTTGGACGAGGCATAACATCATGGTGGAAGCGTATGGTGGGAGAAAACTGCTCAGCTCATGGTAGCCAGGAAGCAGAGCAGGGAAGTGCATTGTGTTCCAGGGACAAAATATAATCCCCAAGAGTATGCCTCTCCCCTCATCCCCCCGAACCTGTGACCTACTTCCTCCAGTCACCCCACCTGCCTACAGTTACCACCCAGTAATCTATTCAAAGTATTAATCTGTCAGATAGATTAATCCACTGGTTAGATTATAACTCTTAAGATCTAATCATTTCACTTTTGAATAATCCTTCATTAACACGTAAACTTCTTTTGGGATGCTCATATCCAAATACAATTTATTTACTTGTAGTTGGACCCAATACCTTTATTTTATTTTAATGTGGTGCTGAGGATCGAACCCAGGGTCTCGCATGTGTGAGGCGAGCGCTTTACCGTTGAGCCCCAGCCCAGTGTCTCTGGCTTTTAAGTGGTAGATTTGGATGATGATCAGGTACGTAATTGGGCCTTAGAGTTAATAGTCTAGTCAGATGTCAGCCTCTAGCTTCAAGGAGGTTAATGTCTTTTAATATTGAGGTCTTCTTGCTGCTTTGCTATGTACCAGAAAACTTAAAGAGAGCTGGAAATTTACAAAGTAATTTATGGGTTGTTCAGTGTGCATATGTATTTTGGTTCCTTTTTACCCCTTAGGCTCCTTTGTCCCACTCAGGAGTTGTTCACAAGCCACCCATTCCACATTCAACAGGGACTTTTTCTTTTAGAGACTTAGTTTTCTTTGTATCCCCAAATTTCTGTGCTACTGCCTTTTTGGGTCTCTCCTCTAATATGAGATTTGTTTTTCCTGCATTTATTGCATTCTGTCAGTGCCATTAATATAGGGTCCTCTCTTGTAGTTTTCCCTCTAGTAACCTAGAATTGTGGTTTATACTTATCTTGAAAACTGTGAATCATAGCGAATACTTGGTAAATATGAAGTAAACCGTGAATTCAGACCTGGAATTTTAGGGGAGAAGTGGGATGCAGGACTGCAGAGATTTTGTTACTGAACCGATTTTAAACCTTCACTGGGTGAGTTGTATTTAATCCAGTTGTGAAATTCATTCTACTTGGAGCACATAGTAGCAGCATTCTCTCCACTAAGTGTATACTACTTTGGTTACACTTTAGATATAGGCAAAATCAACCTAAGATTGGCTGCATCTGAATTACTTGGGAACTTCTTAGGAATGCAAATTAACAGTCCTACCCAAGCACCCAAAGTTTCTGATCAGAAAGTTGGGGCCCAGGGGTCTATATTTTAATAGGCCTTTGCAGGTGATTCCGTGCATGTTCAAGCATAAGAACCACTGTTCTAGAGAAAACTCCCCTCTTCTTTGATCTTACATCCTTCATTTGTCAGCTAGGTTGTCTATTACTAATCCTTCTACTGTAGCCTTTGAAATCCCTGATTTAATGCATCCTGAACTTTCCTCTAGATAATCATTTGCCACTTCTCTTTAGTGAAGGTCAGTGACTTTTTACTCTTCCTTTAGGCTTTTTTGAAAAATCATGTCATCTCCAGAATGTTTTTGCTTTCCTTTCTCACTGCTCCTCCTTATAGACATGCTGACTTTGAGGTGCACCTGAGATATCCTATGGAGATGTTTAAGAAAAACTTTTGGGCCATGTGATTTGGAACATAGAAAACAGAAAACTGAGGGAGGGTTTTTGGAAACTGGGTGAAGAATTCTCTCCAGCTCTGGAAAACCAAAAGAGGAAGTCCTTCTTGATGATTCATTAAAACAGTGTCTATTTCTTTTTTTTTTTTCCCTTTGGGAATCTGTGATTCCAGGAAAGAAAATTATAATTCTTTCAGAATGCACCCTTCAGTTTGTATCACATGGCCTTGTTAAATCAAATATCATTTTGTATTTTTTTTTTTTTTTGTAGTTATATACCAAATGATGAGAGAGAGAAAGCTCTTTTATTTTGAATTGTTTGGGATGGAAATTTTCCTTTCAGTAAGATCCACCTCAACTGGGTGCTGTGGTATACTCCTGTAATCCCAGCAGCTCAGGAGACTGAGGCAGGAGTCTCATAAGCCTCAGCAACTTAGGGAGACTCTTGTCTCAAAATAAAAAGTAAAAAGGGTTGGGATGTGGCTCAGTGGATAAATGCCCCTGGATTCAATCCCTGGTATACCCCCCCCCCCCCAAAAAGAAAAAAGATCTGTCTCAAACTAGGGCATTTTACAAGTGTTTCAAATTTGCAATTTCAGTTTTTTTTTTTTTTTAAATATGTGTCTTTTTATCTTTATTTCCTTTAATCTGTTTGGTTTACTTAAATGTGGAATCAAAATCATAATAAAATGCTTAAGTACTTTTACATTTTAGGGGACAGGCTAAGCCTCTATAACAGAGACTTCTGCATACAGTGAAATCAATATTGGAAGTTTTCTTCTTGCTAGTAATAGTCTAAAAGTAGGCAGGAAGTACATAGCAGGTGAGCAACTCTGCTTTTTCAGGTCATTCAGGGTCTCAGGTTCCTTCTGTTTTTTTTTTTTTTTTTAGCTATTTCTAGGTTATTTTATTTTATTTGGTTCTCGGGATTGAACCTAGAGATGCTTTACACTGAACCATCCCCCAACCCTTTCTTATTTATTTGTTTGTTTGTTTATTTGAGGCAGGCTCTCACTAAGTTGCTTAGGGACTTGCTAAGTTACTGAGGTTGACCTTAAACTTGTGATCCTCCTGCCTCACCTCCTGAGTTGCTGTGATTTGAGGCCTGCACCATTGCAACTGGCTATTCCATTGGTTATTATTCTTTTCCCATAGTTGAAACTGGGTTACCGCACAACTATATTCCTGAAAAAGAAGTAAACAACTCCCAGTCAGTCTTGAGCATGGGAAAGGGGAAGAAGAATATAGCATATATATATATATTTGTAGGCATTGTTGTGTTTATATCTCAATGGTGAGAACTTAGTCACTGCTGATTTGATGCATTTTTATGTGGGCTCTCTCTCATCCAGCGAGGAGGTCTACAGAACAGGGTAGAGGAGAGTGTGACTGTGGAGTCACGAATCAAGACCTTCTGGAGACCAAGCTGGAAGCAGGTCTGATTTTATTGCATAGTTACCATGTATATATACTCTTGGGCAGTAGTTAAGCAGATTATAGGCAGCCACCAATACAATTTCTGGCCAACTATCCTTGCGGTGACCAATCGAGGAGTGGACCGTGGAGCAAGCACTGGGACCACAACACATGGCCTCATGCTCAGGCGCTGTGCATACGGGGTAACCGTTTTGCTGCTCAGGCGCCTACCATGAGGGGGGTGGTTTGCCACTCAGGCACCCTTAACATATGCCAGGTATGCAGTACTCCATGCACCTGTCTCCAAAGATTTTTGGTATTGGTGATTGAACCCAGGAATGCTTTCCCACAGAGCTATATCTCTAGGTCTTCTCTAATTTTGAAACAAGGTCTCACTAGCTGAGGCTGGCCTTCAATTTGTGATAACTCCTGCCCTAGCTTCCCAAATTTCTAGGATCACAGGAGTGTGCCTTGTCCCTTCCCTGATTTTAAAGAAGGCTGGGAAGTGTAGTCTCTAGTTGTCACCCATTTCCCATTAAGAGGGATAGGAATGGTGTTCCATTTTGAAAGAAAGGGAAAAAGAGGGGATGAAGAAAGAAAGGAAGAATGAAATTTGGAGGAGAGTGCCATTCTGTCAGCTGACCATCCTCACTTTTGACACCCAACTGCAAGTTTGGGGATCCTCATGATTATTTTCTGGTTCAGTAATTCTCTGAATGAGATCACAGAACTTCTGAAAGTTCTTGTACTGATGCTAAAAGTGCTTGTACTTATGATTGGATTTATTATAGTGGAAAAGGTACAGATTATAATAGCCAAGGGAAGAGATACATGGGGCACAAAGAGTTCCACATGTGAAATTTCTGGTTATTCTCCTAGTGGGGTCATGGACAGTGCTAACTTCTGGCAGTTAACGTATGACAGTACTCACTGAATATTGACTAAAGGAAAATTCCAGGTCTTGGTGTTCAGATTTTGTCCAACGTTTATATATAATTGATTGCTGGCATGGTTGACTTTTATAAAGTCTTCAATTTTTCAGGAGGTTGATAATACATGGTCCAAAGCTGCTACCTTAAATCACATTGTTAGACTATTTGGAGTGGTTTGCAGCCCCTGGTAAACAAAGGCTTTGGATATGCAGGACATTCCAAGGGTTTACAGATTACTTCCTGAGAATCGAGGGCAAAGGCTAGACTTAATTTTTAGGTAAGGTTAATTCTTTACTACTACCCAGCTGTACTTATGGATAGGCACATCTTTTTTTTTTGGAAGGTATATAAAAAGTTGCATAATATATATGTATATGTCTTAAAAGCTGTGTGTGTGTGTGTGTGTGTGTGTGTGTGTGTGTGTGTGTGTGTTTTAATGGCTACAATAAATGCAAGAGACTAGATTTGTCATGTCCAACTCTGTCCACATAGGAAAGATCTAAAATCTGGCTGATGTATGACTTGCTGGTTGTCAGTGAGCCAATTAGGAACAAAGTTGGTGTTGTCTCTAGGGTCTCTGTTTATCATGAATATAAACTAGATGGAGCTAATCTAGATGGAGCTTACTTGTAGCACCTGTTTTCTTCCCTAGTTCTGTTTGAAACATGGCTCTTACTATGTCTGACTCAGACTAATGCATAAGCATCTGTTTTGTTGAATTGTATTAGGTGAGTTCAATTCAGTAGGAGTGTTTTTATTCACTTTTTTAAGCAGTTCCTGGTGATACCATTGTGATTTTCTCCATTGAAAATTTGGAAACCTTCCTTGTTTTCAAGATGTATCATTTTGAACCACAAACTGCTACTTTGGCATTATCAAACATTTTAACTTCTCTACCCTAGAAAGCAACTATGTGCAAAATAGTATTTGACCTGCCTGTTCTATAGAGTGCTATATAAACTATAGGGCTGGGGATGTGGCTTAGTGGTTGAGTGCCCCTGAGTTCAATCCCTGGTAAAAAATTAAAAAAAAAAAAAATACACCCCAAAACTGTAGATATAGCTTTTTGGAAAAAGCGTTGTGGGAATGTGAGGTATTTCTAGTGGTGTAAAGAATTTTAAATTTAAATGTTAAAAAAATTTAAAAACCACGAAAGGAAGGAAATATAGTCAACAGGTGAATTTTTTAGATGGTGTATTATGGGTAATTCTTCCTCCCCTTTACTGTTTTTTGTTTGTTCTAATCTATACTAAACATAAATTGAGTTTATAAATACAGCAGGGAAAAACTATTTTGAAAAGGAACACCCAGCAAGACTTAGCATAAAAAATAAATGTATAAAACACAAATCAGTGATCAAATAATAGAGAAGGTCCCCAAAAAAGAGAAAGATCAGACTGTAGCCTTTTTAAAAATTTTTGGATAGTGTTTTATGTCACCTTCATTTGATAGACTAAAGTTTTTTGTTTTTTTAGTTGTAGATGAACACACTGTATCTTTATTTATTTTTATGTGGTGCTGAGATTAGAACCCAGTGCTTTACACATGCGAGGCAAGTGCTTTACCACTGAGCTACAGCCCCAGTCCTAGACTAAATTTTTTTTGAGTTCTGTGTTTATTTGGTGTTGATCAAAATGGATCTCAGTTGTGTGTGGTGACCAATGCCTGTAATTCCAGCTACTCCAGAGGTTGAACACGAGGATCACTTAAACCCGGGAGTTCTAGGCCTGCCTGGGCAACATTCTGGCTCAAAACAAAGCAAACAGACAGAGTATCTCATCTAGTTCAGGAGTTGTTTTATTGCAGCAGAAAAATTGGAAATAGAAAAATGTTTCTGTATACTGAAGGTGAAAAAATTGTAAAAGACGGTTGGTTGTACTAGATTTGAAATAAAATCTAATGTAAATATCTTGGACTTTTATTTTTGTATATTTTTTAAAAGGTATCTTAAATACATGAAATACTACTTGCATGCAAAACTGTTCTTAGAAAGTGTACACTGTTACTTGATTTTAGAACACCTAAAAATCAAGTGTAAAGACTAAAGTTAGGTACTTCTGTGGAAATTGCTACAAGGGCATAGTGCACTCAGGTGTCTGATTTTTTTTCCCCTCTAAGTAGCTTGGTGAGAGTCCCTTCAGAGAGGAAACCTGACTACAGTGTGTGCCATGGGTCTGAAAGAAGGCTGTACTTCCCTGGTTATGAAATTCAGGATTTTCTATAGTTCTTCTAATAGCAGCCTGAAAACTATAGCTTTAGACAATGATGGTCTCAAAACAAAATCTCCAATCAGCTATTTTAGATCTGAAAGTTACACAAAAAGCTGCTTTTCTGGTCAAAGCCTTTACCATTTAAGAACCAAATAAGAGCATTGGAGTAGGCATTGTCAGTTTTTTTTAGGCCTGTGGTCTAGCACCCCATTTACTTAATTTCTCATAAGAACAGCACATGGTCCTTTTGCAGTTGGCCTCCCACTGCCCACAGTTCCAAGAAAGGATCCAAGTTCTGCAGTACAGATTGCTTGGAGAGGTAGCCTCTTTCTCAGCTTTGCACTCCGCCTCCACACAGTGGTTACACCCCACCTCCCTTTCTTGTATTTTGCCCATTTCTGTGATCCTAGTGCATCTAGCTTCAGAAGTTCTATTAAAAAAACAAAAAACAAACAAAAAAAAACATCCTTTGCTCCTTTAAATATTATTTTAAAAAATTTTATATCTATGTAAAGTAGATACGATATAAAACTTACCATTTGACTGTTTTTTTTAATGTTTTATTTTTTAGTTGTAGTTGGACACAATACCTTTATTTATTTTTATGTGGTACAGAGGATCGAACCTAGGGTCTTGCACATGCTGGGAGAGCCCTTTACTGCTAAGCCACATCCCCAGCCCCATTTTAACTGTTTTTAAGTGTATGTTTTAGTGGATTAGTTACATTCACATTATCCTACAACCATCACCACGATTCATCATCAGAACCCTTTCACCTTGCCTAAAACTTAACCCATTGAACAATAACTCTTCCCTACAACCACCATTCTACTTTCTGTCTCTGAATTTATCTGCTTAAAGTAACTCATGAATAGAGTCATACATATTTGTCTTTTTACAATGGCTTGTTTCACTTAGACTTACGTCTTCATGGTTCATTCATGTTGTAGCATGTGTTGGAATTTCCTTCCTTTTTAAGACCAAATATTTCATTTTAGATATATGCTACATTTTCCTTATCCATTTCTCCCATCAACAGACACTTCAGTTTTCCTGCCTTTTGGCTCTTGTTAATAATTAAGGTGTGAATGTGGACTAGAAATAAATAAATATGTACTTGTGTTCACATTTTATTTTAGGGCCTATACTCAGAAGTAAAATTTCATAATCATGATAAGTCCATTCCTAATTTTTCAACAACTTCTGTACTATTTCGTTTCCTTCCTTCCCTCCCTCCTTCCTTTCCTCCTTCCTTCCCTCCGGGATTGAACTCCCAGGTGCTCTGTCACTAAGCTACATCCTCAGTCCTTTTTTAAAAAAATTATTATTTTGAGACCTCTTTCTGAGTTGTTCAGGCTGGCCTTAAACTTTTGATTTTCCTGTTTCAGCTTCCTGTGTTACTGGGATGGTAGACATGTGCCACCATATTATGTTGCTGTAGTATTTTCTATAGAAGCTGCACCATATTTTATTTTCACCAGTAGTGCACAAGGGGTCCCAGTGCCTTTCCATCCTTGGCAATACTTTCCTTTTTTTTTTTTAATAGCAGTTATCCTATTCATTGTGCTTTCAATTTGCATAATGATTAGTTATGTTGAACATCCTTTCAAGTGCCTATTGGCAATGTGTGTAGTTTTAATGTTAAGTTGTAGAGATCTTTTTTAAAAAAATATAACCCCTTATCAGATATAAAATTTGCATATATTTTCTCCCATTTTGTAGCATTTCCTTTTACTGTTCTGTCCTCTGCCCTCCTTTTTGTGATGCCAGAAATTGACCCAGAAACTTGCCAGTGTTCACTATCACTGAGCACACTCAGATCCCCTTTTGGGTCTTCTGATGTACAGAGAAGTTTTAAATTTTTAATGGGGTCCAATTTATCTACTTTTTGTTGTTGCCTGTGCTTTTGGTGTCATAGCCAAGAAATCAATGCTTTCTTAGTTCTAAGAGTTTTATAATTTTAGCTCTTATGTTAATGTTTTTGATCCATTCGGAATTAATTTTGTATGTGGTATAAGGTAAGGGTTCAACTTCCTTTGCATGTGATATCCAGTTTTCCTACCACATTTATTGAAAAGATTGTCCTTTTCTCAATGAATGGTCATGCAGAAGTCCTTTTAAACATAGATGTCCATGGGACATCATACCTTAAGTCAGTTCAGTAAATACATTGGCAGAGAACTGACAGCTAACCAATTAAGATAAACCTTGAGGAAAAAAAGAAATATGTTGAGAGATGGAAGAGAGCCAAAGGCAAGCTTATTTTATTTCAACTTTGCCTAAAGTAGGATAGTAACCACAGGCTGCTGTCCTTGTCACATTCATGAATTGTGCTACACAACTTAAAATGTACACATTTCATTCATTCATTGCATATTTGCATATTAATTTCATAGAGTAAATATGTCTTATGTAAATGAAGGTAAGATAACACCATACATTTATAGATGACCATAGTAATGACACTGATTAAAAGCAATTTAAAGGCGGTTTCATTAATCTTAATATTCAGTAGACTTTAGAGTTTCAAATATGTAACCAACAGATTAATACTGGTGAATATTTGGGCATTTTCTCTCTAAATGGGGTGAGTTTTACTTGTGTCTGATGAACTGTTTGTACTTAAAGTGTTAATAATTCTTTTGTAAATACATAAAACATCATTTTTGCATGAAAGTGATTGCTCCTTATGATGAACTTCATTTCCTTGGTATATGTTAAAATCCATCAGTAGCCATAGTAAAGAAGGCAGAATGATAGTCTTTTTAGTGGGATTTGACCAGCCTCTTAAAATGTACAGAATGTGCTCTAGCAAACAATGAACTAAAGTTAGGTAAAATGCAAGCATAAATAATCTTGTTATATTTTAAATAATCCGGTCCTTAATGAGAAACTTCCTATAGTTTGGACATCCCTGTTAAAAGAATAGAAGTCAGGAAGGCTTGCATTGTAGGCATTTCAAATCCTTGGCTCTTATAGACACAGCTGCTCTACCATTTGCCTTAAAAAAAAAAAAAAAAAAGAAAAAGAAAAAAAAAAAGGTCTGCTTAAATTAGAAGGGTTTAGGGAGTAGAATCTTTCTTGCTTGCTGTTTCTTTCCGCCACATCCACTTTACATTCATATATGGCCACCTAAGGGATTCTTCTGAGTGCTGATTCTTTATACTTGTTTTTTTTAGGTGAAGAGATATCACGCCAAATGCTTTAGACTTACCCTGTGTCGTAGCTAGGTAGTCCTTTGAACTGGGGTTTGAACCCAGATCTTGTGTCAGTAAATCTTTGCTTTTTGTTATGTTGTAGATAGATCATGGATGTTCATTTAAATAAACTGTTATATACTTCATAGTTTTCAAATATGTAGTCTCAAAATTTGATTTTCACTATGAACTAGCAAGGTATATTCCTAGAATAGTAGCTAATGTTTATTGAGAACATACTCTATATGCTAGGAATAAGGGTACTATTACATATATGAATTCACTCATTTTCCATTTTTAAACTAATTTTTGGAGATCCATAACTGCATTATCTATTAATGTTGCTGGATCAGGAGAAGATGGTAGGTTATTTAGGTTGCACAATACAGGTTTAGAATCCTTTAACGCTTGCCCCAGGGTCATCAAGCATTGTGAAATTGGCTTGGGAACCCAGTCTGCAAGAGTTGGTTCAGAAAACAAGAATGTGATATTTATTTACAAGTCTAATCTTGATAATTGGTTAGTTGTCAATACTAGGAGGTTGCCTCTCAATGAGCAGATTTAGTAAATAAGGCATAATTCAAAACATTGCTTGAAACCAAGAATAAAAACAGGGAGCACATTATTTCTGAGGCATATTTCTGTCAAGTAGTATGCTGATTGATTGCCTTACTCCCTTTTAGGGAAAAGTCTAATTTGAAGAATCAAATCAGTCACCTAGAGGGAAGAACGTTTCCCTGGATTTATCTATAGGGACATTGGCAGAGCCACTTTCTTTTTGTGATGGTCCTTATTGGCTTGCAGGAACTTAGGCCTTTTACATCTTGACACATTACAGTTTCTAAGAATAGGCACTTTTTGTTTGTTTGTTTTTTGGGTACTGGTAATTAAAACCAGGGGCTCTCTACCAGTGAGCCAAAACCTCAAACTTTTTATTTATTTTTTGAAACTAAATTGCTGAGACTGGCCCCAAACTTGCAATTCTGTCTCAGCCTGCCAAGTCACTGAGATTACAGGTGTGCACCATCATGCCCAGTTAAGACAGGGTTTTACATTTGCTCCTTCCTGATTTTACATTATATAAGCAGCTCTCTGGATGATTTGCCATTAATTCCCATCTATTGTGTGGTTCTCTTTAGCATTGAAGGTGTGTTACTTGCTGTTGTACCTGTGTTACCACATTTTGGGGGAGAGGTATCTGTGATTGATGAGTAGATTTAGTAAATATTTGAGTGTGAATATTTGGAAAAATGTTACTAAGAGAAATAAAAGCTAAGATTAAAAACTCAGGATCTTTTCAAATATTGATGTATTGGGCAACCATGTATTTCTGTTACTGTGCTTTATAGGTTACCTGTAAGTTTACTTTCTTTACTCAGGAAGTATTTGTCTGACTACCTATCATTTACAGGATTAATGACAATTTTATACATAGTGTATTTTAAATGTTTGCAACATATAATGTTTTGAGTGTCTGAAAGAAGGTGCATGTGGGTCTCAGTGAAGTATGAATTGTATGTATTAACAGAAGTGTTGATAAACATAGGGTGGTTTGTTTCCCGTTGCAACATCTTGCTTTTATTTGGCCTTACACTTGAGGTGGTCAGATGGTGACCACCTCATGTGGCTTTGCTGCATGCTAAAATTTGTCCTCTAAGTAGCATTGTTTCCCAGCATTGTGGAGCTGAATCATGTAGTTTGCTTTGCGCTCCAGGGTGCCTCATCCTATCCTGCTGAAAATCTTCCGTTTGAGTTTATTTGTAGGACTTGTATTTCCTTGCCTTGTGCTCATTTATTTTTTTGGTTGGAAAAGTTTAGAACCTTTTTTTTTTTTTTTTTTTTTTTAAATCTCCTTTAACATAGTAATTATGCTGGTTAAAGTTTGTGTTAAATTCAGTATTTCTAGGTCTGTGATTTTATTATTCTGTTTTTACTTGTACTTTGTGTCATAGACTTTATATTTTATTTGCAAAATTGATTGTAGAAATATGTGAAGTTTAGGATGTTGCTATCTTCCATAGTGGATTTACATTTGCTTCTTCTAGTTGTTTTGAAGTTTTAGCAATCCAGGAGCACCTTAACTATTTTCAGAGTAGAAATAATGTAAGGTAGGATTCAGTTTCTGCAAAGTTGTAATCAGTTTACTTTCAGTTTATTCTTCCACCCAGGGCCCTAATCCCAAGCAGGGAGATACATGTGTATCTTTGGAAGACGCTTCAATTCCAGTTCTTATTCTCTTAGCACCATGCTTGTCAAAAACATTGCCCAGCCTTTCAGACACTCCTTGAGAACTGGTGAATACCTTCAGAGGGGAAAAGTGATCCTGCTTTGGGAAGGAGAACTGAGTTGGTAGATTTTCTTTGTAGATTTTGTCCTCTTGTGATTCTTGGCCAGTAATTTCTACTTTCCCTAGGCCTTCTCTATCTGGAGGCAAGTTTTTAAAAAACAATTTATATATATAAAATTCTGCATTCAGCTTTGTTTTATACTTGTCTATTCTCAAACCATCAGTAAGGATTTTCTTATTGGCTTTTTTAAAAAGTATATATTTTTGTTATAAATGGACTCAATACCTTTGTTTTATTTATTTATTTTTATATAGTCCTGAGGATCTAACCTAGTGCCTCATATGTGTAAGGCAAGCGCTCCATCACTGAGCTAAAACCCAGCCCTCTTATTGGCCTTTTGCAGTGGGACTGTAGTAGAACTTAATAAGTGGGACACTTAAATGATTGAGCAAATGGATTAAGCATTTAAAATATATTTTGTTATTTGATTTACCTTTAAAATTAGTAGTTTAATAGTTTTATTATTGTGAGTTTGCATCCTTGGCCAGAACTCCCAAACTCTTGACTCGTAAGACTAGGCATATGGATTCAGAGTTTATGTGAAGTCAAGAAATGTGTTAAAACATTTCTTAAACTCCCTTAAAATAAGGGGTGAAGACTTTGTTGGGGGGGCCTAGGCAAAGAAGAAATATTTAACAGAAAATATGGCATTTCTGGGACTTGATATTGAACACATCAGGTTTCTATGCTCCTGCATATAGCAAACTTTTAAAGTTCTCTCCAAAGAGTTAATCAGTTTACCTTCTATTTTCAGAGCATTTTGCATATGCCCCTAAAACATTTATATTATCTGTCTCTCTGCTGGGACTTAACTCTTTGAGAATTATTTCTTTGTATCTTTAAAGTACAGACAGACCGAATTCATCATTCATATATGTGCCAGTAAAGAGAAACTAAACCCCACAGTATACCAAGAACAAGAGTATTTGAAAGAAAATGCTTTGTCTTTCTCATCATGTTTTAAAGTGGTGTTAAGTAAAAAATTCTCATTAATCATAACAAAGCTCATTTGATGACTTTGATAATTTTTTAAAACAATTTTTAAAAGTCCTCCAAATTTTTTATTAATTGACGCACTTTTTGTGGTGCTGAGGATTGAACCCAGGCCTCTGTACGTGCTATCAACTGAGCCTCACTTTGATAATGTTTAAGGCTTCATATAGTAACCCATTGATACAAACCTATGCAGTGACTAGAAGAAAATCCTAAATAGAAGTTATATTAAATTTGTGAAGGTTAATGCAGTGTGGCCATTTCAGTTAAGAGATTCGACCTTATAGGGAGTTGTATTTAGTGCCATTTTGACATAAATAATTTTATGTCTTGCAAGACATCAAGCCTGCCTAACACTTGTGATGGCCATCATTTGGTCATCCTGGTGGTTTTTACAGTATAGTTGGCTGGCTAAGTGTTGCCTTAAGGAGAATGACAGACGTACTCAATTATTATACGTGATAATCTTTCTGCATCATGTCCTCTATGACGTATTGTTTTAATTGACTTCTTTTAGAGCTTTTTGGTGAATTACACTGTGAGCACAATTGTAAGTATCCACTATGTAACAACAAAGACAGGAGTTGAAGCTGTTACACAATGGTTAATGAAAGGAAATGTTTTATTAATTAATGGTAACAAGTTAATAAGTGTGGCCATGTTTGTTGCATATGATGATGTTTTTATATGAGTGAACGTTAAGATACCTATTCAGGAATGCATAAAAATTTATCTATAAAAATGAAATTTACAGTAGTTAAACTCTAGGAGGGTGTTTTAGGGACAAATTTCACTTGTAAATCAGTCTGAGAATAATTATATTTTGGAAAAAATTTGCTAGGTATTGGATTAATTGAGCATTTGAATTTATTTTAATTTTTTTTTAATACTGAAATAAAGTGATAATTAGGAGTACATTGTGTTATAAAATTTTTGTTTTTTTTTCCCCCCCCTCAATACAGAAGCTCCACCATGAGGCGAGGTGGATGGAGGAAGCGAGCTGAAAATGATGGCTGGGAAAAATGGGTGTGTTTTAAAGAATAAAAATATTTTTCATTCTTTTAGCTTATAATGTGGCTTAAGGCATAAATTTTAAATCACTGTGTTTTAAGTGATAGCTTTTGATATTTTTCTGAGGTTGAAGTTACCTAGTGGAATTAGTGCTACTGTCAAGTAGATTAATTAGATCCAGAATTTAGCCATGGAATCATTCATTGTATTCTTAATTCCCATGTGTAGAGGGCTGCTGGTTTGTTTAATTGATTCATCTTACGCTTCTTGTATAGAAATAGTAGAAGGCACTCTAAAAATTTGCTCTTAGATCACTTGTTAAATATCTGATTGTTTTAAACTTTGGTGTAACTCAATCAATTGTATATGTAAATAAGAACAGTATAAATATGATAAATTTAATGTCACAAAAAAATTTATGACATTAAATTTATTATGGTTGACTTTTTCCTTTTTAAAAGTAATATCATAAGAGTGTAATAAGGTTATTAATATTAAAATTGAGTTGGCAGAGGGAAGAGTTTTACTTGATCTACCTGTTTTTTACCTTGCTGTGTGGTTCAGGTTTAGAATGTCATCATTTTATCCTAGTAACTAGCACAGAATAAGGTTGTCTTATTATTTTTAAAATTTAAGTTTCTTGAGTGGGGAGTGGAGGGAGAAAATATAACCTTTGTAATTGTTTTATCTTTCTATAATTCTAGGGTGGGTATATGGCTGCCAAGGTCCAAAAATTGGAGGAACAGTTTCGAACAGATGCTGCTTTACAGAAGGATGGGACATCATCTACTATTTTTAGTGGAGTTGCCATCTATGTTAATGGATATACAGGTTGAGTACTTTTTATTGTTTGGTACCTATTTTGACATGTACTTTTTTAGGCTTGAGAATATATTTTTGTTTCAAATTTTCTGCTTTTAATTATTTGTCATGTATATGAAAATGACTTTTAAATGATAAAAAAAGTCCTTATTTAGATATTACTCCTTCTCTACCCCTTTCCTTCTCTACCCCTTTCCATCCCACCTTTAATTTTATCAAAGTACATAGTTAAATGAGGTTTAAAGTGAAGAATAGTAGGTGTCTTGCTTAAACAGCAGACTGGGAACTCATTGCATATGGGTGGGCTTGACAACTGCAAGGTGCATATAGGGGAGTCTGACAGGACCATTTCCTTGGGAAATCTCCAAATGTGATTATTCATTGACCCTCTTTGAGTCTATGATTTCCCAGAGAAGAATCTCTTGTTCTCTTGCCAGGAGAAATGTATAAACCTAACTGCCAACATTTTGGTTGTTAAGAGTGGAGAGGAAAGAATCAGAATTCTTAGGGTTTAGGAAGTAAAATTTCATTTAATCTCTCTCTCTTTTTTCATCTCCTTTCCTATCATCTGTTTCTGATGTTATTGAGACTGGTATCTGGAGGAGTTTGGTAGTCTTTGTGAGTGGGGGAAGAAATCTGGGAGTTCTAATTTGCCCCTTAAGTAGTTTAAGCCATCAGTTTCCTGTTTTAAGACTTATTCACACAACTACTTTTGGAAGTGCCCGGTGCCTGTATTTCATGAATTTCTATTGATTTTACTGGCACCAAGCAGCTTCTCTTTTGGCTACCATATAGCTGGTTTAGATTTATCTTTTTCCAATCTGTAAAGTCAGATAGCACTTGGCTATTAATTATCAGTTTTATTCCTCAAGTATTTTCTTCATTTTCTTAGGGAACTGTCATCTTACGATCACTGGAGAGAGAGAGAGAAAATATTTTTTTTAATTTTAAGTGAATGGCTGAAAATAGTTTTGTTCGTGTGTTTTATTTTCCCCTCTCTGCTTTTCAGTTGGCTGATACCTGTATCTTTTTCCCTTGGTTATCTGATTGTCTTCATATACTTTAAGTGATTTCATAGTTTCTTCTAGAGCTGTGGCTCCTTGTGTGTCTGTATCTTACTTACCATTATTAGGCCTTACTTTAGTTGCCTGTTTACTAGACAAGAGCAAGAGCTATATTTTTATCCCTATTGTATCCTTGATGCTTCTGCAGTGACTGTATCTAAATTTGCTAAATTAAAGTATTAATGAATTGATGCTAAATTAGAAGTATTTGCTAAATTAAAGTATTAATGAATTGATGCATTTGCTTCATTTAGTAAGGGTAGTGTGTATTGATTGTAATTAGGAGTTTTGTTAGGCTTCATGAACAATGAGTTTCATCTAAGACTCTTATGCTGGTGCAACTTTGGGAAGTTTCAGGAAGTTTCAGTCACATTCAGGAATTTTCTTTTTTTCTTGAAAATCTTGGCAAATTTGAGGTTTATTGATTTTCATTATATGCACCATAAAATAGTTAAAATGATAATAAAAACAGTGGGCATGGTGGCATGTGCCTATAATTCCAGCTGCCTGGGAGTTTGAGGTGGGAGGATTACAAGTTTGAGGCCAGCCTGGGCAATTTAGAGAGACCTGGTCTCAAAAAAGACTGGAGATGTAGATCAGTACTTGCCTAGTATGTGTGAGGTGCCAGCTTCAGCTCCAGTTTAGTTCCAAAAATAATAAATAAATGAATAAACAAAATATTATGCGTTACATGAGCCAGTTACAGAAGTCCTCAATTCATGAGGGATACTCTTATTCACATAAGAGGAAGGAGATGCTATGTGTAAGGGAGAAAAATATTGCAGTCATTACTTTCTTGTTTGGAAAACTAGAATTGTGATTCTACTTTATGACTGATTTTTGTGTGACTTGTAAGATATTTTCTATTTGGATCCATCATTATTCCCCCTTTCCTTTATCCCTTTTAAAAATATTATGTTGTAATTCAGTAGGTAAACTTGTGCTGAATTTTATGGTGACACTCAAGTTGTGATTTAAAATAACTTTCCTTTTAGAAAAAGTTTCAGTTTTAGTGAATATTTCACAACTTTATAAACAGAATTAACAATTCATAAGAATTCTTTTTATTAAGAATTAATTTATGAAATAATTAGCAACTTTTATGTAGTGAATTAGAAAGTAAAAAGAGTAATGCATAAGATGAAGTAAGATAAGACATTGTATTTTTGTTGATTCTTAGCCATCTCTTCACAGACCTTAACTAATATTCTGAATTTTCTTGATTCCCTTAAAACTCCTAATTCTGCCACCAGGCCTTTTTCATAGGCCCTTTTACTCCCAACCCAGTTAACTTTGAACTTGAACTTAGGAGATCCCTCTGCTTCTGCCTCTGCTTCTGCGAGCCCATTCTTTTTTTTCTCCTCAAAGCATTTGTTCCTTATTAAGGTTAACTTCTTTGTCATAGAATTATTTTTAAGACTTTTTTTAAAAAATTAGAGATTTATATGCTTCTTTGGTACAGGATTATTTATTAATTGAACTTTAAAAAAATATGGTAGATTCATAGGCAAATGTGAGAAATAAATATAGAAAGATACTGTGAACCCTTCACCCAGTTTCCCCAATGGTAATAGGCAATAGTACAGTGTCACAACCAGGAAGTTGACATTGAGAAGAGTCTATATTTCCATCAGGAATACTTTATGTGTGGCTGGGTTATAGCTCAGTGGTAGAGTACTTGCCTAGCACATGTGAGATACTGGGTTCGATCCTTAGCACCGCATTAAAAAAATAAATAAAATAATGCTGTCCATCTACAATTACAAAAAAAAAAAAATGAAGAATATTTTATGTTGCCCTTTTATAGCCATGCCCACTTCCCTTTCTGTGCTTGTCATTATCTTAATTTCTTGCAACCAGTAATCTGGTCTCCATTTCTATATTTCGTCATTTGACATTTGTTCAACATATAATAATGTTGTATAAATAGAAACTATAGTATATAAACTTTTGGGATTGACCTTTTTTTTTTTTATTATTAACTCAGTATTTGTCTCTGGAGATTCATAAAAAATTGTTAGATGTGTAACTTGTTTTTTCCTTCCTATTGCTGAGTTGTATCCCATAGCATGACTATATGGCAGTGTTAACCATTTGCCCATTAAAGGACATCTGGGTTAGTTCCTGTTTTTTTGTTTTGTTTTGTTTTGTTTTTTGCTATAAATGTTTGTGTAAAACTTGACATCTTTAGTTTTTGTAAGATATCAAACTTTTCTGAAGTGTTTACTGTTTTATATTCCCACCAGCAGTGTATGAGTGATGCATTTTCTTTGCATCCTTGCCAGCATTGTTTTTTATTTTATCTATTTTAGTAGGTGTGCAGTGATCTCTCATCATGGTTTTAATTTATATAATTTATATTTATATAATACATAATTTATATTTCTTTGTCATATATGTGGTATGTACATTCTGTTCCCCATGCTATAGCTTGTTTCATAATCTTTTGGTGAGGGGTGGTTACTAGGGATTTGAAGTCAGGGCCACTTGACCACTGAATCTCATCCCCTGCCCTATTTTGTATTTTATTTAGAGACAGGGTCTCACTGAGTTGCTTAGCACCTTGCTTTTGCTGAGGCTGGCTTTGAATTCAAGATCCTCCTGCCTCAGCCTCCCCAGCTTTTGGGATTATAGGCATATGCCACCATACCCAGCTCTTTCATCATCTTGACATAATTTTTTGCAGAGCATGAACTTTTTTTATTTTACAAGGTGTAATTTATCCATTTTTAAAGATTGTGCTTTCAGATCTAAAAACATAGCTTAGTGCCAGACTCTAAAGATTTTTCTCTGGGTGTGTGCGTGTGTGCACACACAGGAGTTTTTTTTTTTTTAAGTTTTGTGTTTTACATTTATTTTGAGGTTTGGATTAGGTTTTTTTTCCCCTCCATGAATGTCCACTTGCCTCAAAACCCTTTGTTGAAATGGCTATCCTTCCTCCCTTGAATTACTTTTTTCTTTTAAATACTTTTTTAGTTGTCAACGTACCTTTATTTTATTTATTTGTGGTGCTGAGAATCGAACCCAGTGCCTCACACATGCTAGGCAAGCTCTCTACCACTGAGCTACAATCTTAGCCCTTGATTACTTTTGTACCTTTGTTAAAAAGTCATTTGGGTATATCTGAGTGGAACCTTTTTCTGAGTTTCCTACTCTGTTCCACTGTTTCCACTGTTCCACTTTATCAGTACCACACTGCTCTTGTATAGTAAGCTTTATGATGGTGTAGAACAACGTCTCTCAGTTACTACTTCTTTTGTCAAGATTATTTTTGTTATTATAAGGCCTGTGCCTTTCCACATATATTTTAGAATAAATGATAAAATTCTATTGTGTATCTTGCTAGGGTTTGATAGTAATTAAATTAAACTGTAGTTCATTTTGGGGAGAATTAGCATCTTTACTATGTTGAATTTTCCAATTAATAAACCTTCCATCACATTTATTCTACTTTAATTGACCAAGCAAACATATTTTGGATGCTGCTTATGTGGAAAGATGTGTGAAAAGAGGTAGTTTGATAGAGAACATGGATTTTGTGACTTATAAATAATCTCTGTGAATTAGAATAGAGATGAACAGAGGAAAAACGAAAGCAGTTGCTTGTGGGAGCCTTAGTGAATCTCCTTTAATAAAGCAACTGAATTTTTAAGCTGGGTCTTGGATAAATGGGTTGAGGCATTGTAGTCCTAGTCCTTAACCTGCATTTTCACTTGCAAATTCTTAGGTTTACTTTGATTTTCTAGATTTGTCTTTTTACTTTGCTCTGATGAAAAGGTTCTTCTCTTCCGATTTCTGTAAATTAGTAATGCAGGGCATCCATGAAGACCCAGATTAAATCAGTTTTTGCCTCTTTCTCTAAGTCACTTCATAGGTGTAAATGTTAATATCATCACTGCTAGAAACATTTATTTTAAACCTGTGTTTTCAGGAGAGAAAGTATACCGTCTTGAGCAAAAAGCAGCTTCCCCTTGGTCTGGTCTCTTAATATTTATGGAAGTACAGTAGCTAGAGCCTGTTGCAGTTTTCCCCATGCCTGCTCATTGCCCTCTCATCGTATTACTTTTTGGGTGCAAACACTTGAGCCAAGGATGTGGTCTGGATTGCTTACCATTTGCTTGTTTTGTATTCTGGTGGTTCATGTGTGTTTCCTGCATGATGGCCACTTTTTGGTGGGATTCAGTGTATCTTTTTCTGTATCCCCAAATTATTTTCTTAACCAATCTCAGAACCTTAAATTTGCTTTTCTTTTTCTTCATAAACTAGTATTGAACCTAGGGATGCTTTAACACTTGGTTACATCATCAGCCCTTTTAATTTAAATTTTGAGACAGGACTTTGTCAAATTGCTTAGGGCTTTGCTAAGTTGCTGAGGCTGGCCTCAAACTTGGGATCCTACCACCTCAGTCTCCAGAACCACTGCAGGATGGGCCGCTGTACCTGGTTTGTTGTTCTTTTTGTTTCTTCAGATCTTCATCATGCAGACTGTGCTAAATACCTCTTTAAAGAGACCTTTTCAGACTGCCTTTATCCAAAATTGGTTTCCATTGCTCTCCAGTTGCTCTGTAACCCCTAATCCAACTTTATTTGTCTTTGTTACATTTATCTGTAACAGAACTGATACTATTTTTCTGACTTGTTATTTTGTCTGGCCATGAAATGCAAATATCCTGGAGCACAAACTTGAATCTTGTTGATTGCTGTATCCTGTGCCTGGAACTTTACCTAATACACTGTAGATGCTCAATAAATATTAGTTGACTGGACAACTAAGTAAAATGTTTGTTTATTTGTACATCTGAATGTTAAAATGTTTTTAGTCACATGCTAATTTAACACAGTCGTCTTAAATATTTACTTTTTAATATGAAATGGGCCACATTCTAGGCCTACTGAAGTATAATCATCTCTAGAAGATAGACTGGGGATCTGTTTATTTTTGTGAAAGCTCAAGTGAGACAACGCTTTATATATAGTGGACAGTAATTGCACCACTGTATTATTGGTGGGATTGGGATAGTTAGGGAAAAGAGATGTTCTGGTTTTCTTGTGTAAACCACAAGATAACCAGAATATATGGATAAAATCCAGGTCTTAACGACTTTGGCACGTTGAAGTTTGTAAAAAAAAGGCAGGTGGGTGGGCAAATACTTTGGCACAACTTGCAAAAAGAAATGAGACTATGCATATGTAACAGATGTACAATTCAAGTGACAGGGATTTTTTGAAAACTTACAACCGTACATTAATGTTTTCTGAACACATGAATGTGATTGTCACCAGAAGAAATCTTCAGATTTTGTGTGCTGGAGATAATGATTTTAGTGTGTGGAATCATGTAACAGTTTTATAAGGGACCTTCGTTTTCATCTAGTTTAGTCTCTCATTTTGCAAATGAGGAAATGAGGCTAAGTGAGGTGAGTTGAGTTGCCCAAGATCACATGACTTTTCAGTGTTAACCTGCACCTGGAAACCAATTTCTCATTCTAGGATTGCCACCTGTTAAGGTTGAGCAAGGGCTGGGGAGTGGCGCAGTGGTAGAACACTTGCCTACCACGCTCTAGACTTTGGTTTTGATTGGATTCCCAGCACTGTACCAAAAAGAAATAGAAAAAAAAATGTTGTTTGAGTAAGACTTTCACAAGACTGGACCTGAATCTGAATTTTGGCCATTTTCGTAGCTGTATGTGATTTTGGAAAGTTAACTTCATTTCTCCAATCTGATTTGTTTTTCTTTGAAATGAGGATTATATTACTTGGTAGGATTGTCAGGAGTAAACTATAGTATAGAATGCAATCAATGTTAAAGCATTCAGATATTTCCAGGCTTTTTTTTTTGTTGTTGTTGTTGTTTTTGTATTTCTGATCTTTACACTATGCATAGAATATAACAATGAACATTGATTTTGAAAGGGTTCCACTACTCAAAATTAATCGGCCTAAAATTAATGCTATTTATAAAAACTTATATCAGGGACATTAAATGAATAATAATTTGTTATTTAAAACTTTAGTAGAACTTTAAGGAAATAGTTCTTTGGCACATGTTCCTTAAAAACCTTATTCAAACCAACACTTTATTTTTTCCTATTGGTAAAGTCACCTATGAAGCCATAAGCCTCAGAAACACTGTTTTATTTATTTAAGGTCCTCACTAAAAGATTTGTGGGTAATGATTTTGTTGGCTGGAATATTGTCATTTTCATACTCTTATTAATTTAAAAGTAATATGTTCAAGAAGGATGTGTAATGAGGGTTTAGGGATGTTAATTTTATCTGCTAACTATTTGAGTTGGTCCAGTCTGTTTACTTTCATTAGGTTGTGTGTGCTGCTGTGGGAAATGAAATGATCATTAGACTTCTGAAAAGCTCTTTTAGTTCTGACACTCCCTGGGGTGTGACATTGATTGTAAAGATAGAGGGTTGAATTTCCCTTAGTCTATTTTTGTTTTTTCATTTTCTATTCTTATTCCTTCCCATACATTAAGGACATTCTTAAATGAAAACTTACTGAAGGGTGAGCAATAGAGAAAGATTTGTTAGGAGGAATTGTGAGTTGGAAAAATTTTATGAGTGGAGCAGCCTCACCTGATGCTGTTTCCTTCCTGCTTTGGGATAAGAAACAGTAATGCTAATACTAATAACACTGGTAATAGCTGACATAATTTTTTTTGTTGTTCAAGGTACTTTTCTCAGTCATTTATTAATTTTAATTCATTTAGTCTCCACAACAGCCCTCTGTTGTTATCCCTGTTCTACATATGAGGAAACTGAGGCTCTGTGAAAATAAGAAACTTTCTTGGGGTCCACATAACTAACTAGTGACAGAGCTAGAATTTGAACGCCCTTCATCTTGCTTTGGTGTCTGTCATCTTAGTAAATGAGTGATATGTGTGTGGAAGGAAGTATTGCTGCCACATGCATTCCATGTGTGCTAGAGAGGTGGACTCCAGGAGGGAGCCTGTGATGCATTGAGGTTGTCAATTAATTCATCACACACTTACTGCACATCTGCTTTGTGTAAAGGATATGAAAACAAGACAGGGAAGATTCCTGTCCACAAGGAGCATATATTACAGGGGGGAATTGACAATAATGTAAGCAAATAGGGAAGGTAATTTCAAATTACCAGTACTATGAAGAAAATTATCTGCTGCAGGCAGCATGTCACACAGTGCATACAGATTTCATGATTTTGGACACTATCTTCCAAATATTTTTTTTTTTTGTAATTAACTCCACATTTGATGAATTAAAGGAGCATCTTACATATAAAAAATGAATTTATTATGTAAACCTTCGTAGCTATTTGTTTATATTGTTTTGAGGTTGTAAGATGGGAGCATGCTTTACTACTGAAGAATTAGAACCAGAAAGAATTACTGTTTTGAGAGAGAGAGAGAGAGAATGTGTGTGTGTGTTTTGAGAGAGAGAAAGAAAGTGGTGTGTGTGTGTGTGTGTTTTGAGAGCGAGAGAAAGAAAGTGGTGTGTGTGTGTGTTTTTTGCTAGGGATTAAACCCAGGGCCATGTGCATGCTAGGTAGATGCCCTACTGCTGAGTTATAGCCCCTATTTTGAAAAATTTTTTAAATCTCAAAATAAGAGCAGCCACCAACTACTAGGTATGCTGGAAGATACCATGCCAGGATATGTCTTGATAGAGTAATCCCTAGCCACTGTCCTTCGTACACTGTCAGCAGTTTTTTTTTTTTTTTTTTTTTTTTTTTTTTGAAAGTTAGGGCTACCACATGGTAGTCTATATATCGTCTCCCCCCACCTCTATTTTTATAAGGGTCCAGGTCAGGACCCTCAAATTATATACATTACTTGAAAGGAGTTCTAATGTCATCATATTGTACAGCAGCTTTCATATTGAGGGCTTCCTATGTGCCAGACTTAGATCATTGTTACTCTTTTATTTGTTATTTGTAAGAAAGAAAAAAGCCGAAACAGCTAAAGGGTGTGAAAGCCAAAGTCAGGATTAAAGTTGGGTCAGTCTGATGACATAGTTTATGTGATTTCACCTTTTAATTAGATTGGTTTTTATGGTTCACTTCATGCTGAAGAATTTGCAAGAGCTTTAAAACTTGAGCTTCAGATAGGCTGTGTGTCTTCATGCAGTGCAAGAACAATGAACTCTCCAGGTTTTCCAGTTCCAAATTTAATTAGTTTTCAAAGATTGTATTTCAAGTGGTAGAGGGAAGAGTGCTTTAAGAGTATGTGTATGCAAAGTTAGTGGGTTCATAACTTATCTTTTGACTAACTAAATAGAGGATAGCTAGCTATTTTCTACTTAAATAACTTAAATCCTGTTAAGCCCCAAGTTTTCATTTCTGTGAATATTTCAACAGAGTTGACACAGGTGCATTAAAATAACAAATAACGTTGGAAGTAATAGTTTAGAGCTTATTTATCATCATATTAATATCTAATTATAATTATGAAGTTATAAAATTATATATATATATTGTATTTAAGTTTTCATAGGAGGTGTACATAGTATGTGGAACCACATGGGTTAATAGGATTGGAATTAGTTTAGGAAAGTCAGAGATTAACTTGCAAAAATTATTTTTTAGATTTTTGTGCTTCTTACTGGATTTGGGGTTCCTATTGTTCTGAACTCTAGCCTTTAATTTAGTGTTTTTTATTTGTCATTTTATAAAATCACTTAAGTTCTTGAATCTTTGCTTTAGAGAAAGTAAGTAAGTGGTAGATTCCTGTCTGTCTAGTTGTTTCACACCACCATTTTATATAGATTTATAAACTAAATGATAACTATTATTTAGTTTTGGGGATCTTTAAAAATCTTCCATTGTGAATTTTGAATTCATTTTATTCAGAAGTATATTTTTAATTCTCCACATGTGTTGAGCACTAGAGAAGTGGTTTAAATATAAAATTTAAAGTAAGGAGTGTTTTAAATATAAAATTTCTACTATATTCTGGAGATTTAATATAAAAAAGAATGTAAATCTCAATTTTATATATCTATTATATCCACAATAGTATTTTGGATCTAATGGATTAAATAAAATATTACTAATATTAATTTCACCTTTTTTTAAATCCACTGAACTACATCCCTGGTGCCTTTTAATTTTTAATTTTGAGACAGGGTCTTGCTAATTTCCCAAGCTGGCTTCAGACTTGTAATACTCCTGCCTCAGCCTCCTGAGTTGTTGGAATTATAGGCATGCACTACCATGCCTGGCTTTTTAAAAATGTTTTTAATGAGGCTCAAGAAATTTTTAAATTATATATTGTGCATTGTGGATTTCATTTCTGTTGAACATTGCCAGTACATGTAAAAAGCATGAAATGAATACTGTGCTTCAAGAATTTATCAATAATTAGACAAACCTGGTGTGCACGCGTGTGCGCACACACACGCACACACACATATATATATATACACACACATGCTATTAGTTTGTTCCCCACACCCCCTCTGTCTTTCTACAGAAGACTGAAACCTAATTAGAGAGGTGTTGTTATAAAAACATTTAAACACTTGGACATACATTGCTTGGGCTTAACTGTTGTTGAATAACAAGGCAGATACATAAGGCTCCTTTGGAAACTTCCCTCAGGTACAGTTGTTAGGGAAGGTGTGTTTTAGAGCATTCATTAAGATGATAGGTGAAAGATTCAGAAAAGTGAAAATGGTTTAACATGATACTAGCAATGTAGGTTACAACATCTCTTTAGTTAATCACATTTCTTTTTTATGGGAAAGCATACATCATTGATTTTGATATTTCTTAAAAGTTTCGGATGTTTAAGATGTTTGCTATCGTTTTACTCAGAATAAAATAATTTCAAACAGTTTTTAAAAAGGTGTTTCTTAGTTTTTGTTTGTATTGATGAATTTTATTTTTTGGCCTTGATGAGGTTTTATATTATGGAATTGAATGAGATTAACTTACTTAATTGACTTTAAAATTTTTTTATATTTTAATTAGATATATATGACAACAGAATGCATTTTGATTCATTGTACACAATTGCAGCACAACTTTACATTTCTGTGATTGTACAGTATGTAGCGTTGTACCATATGTGCAGTCATACATATTTAATTGACTTTTTAAGTGTTTTCTTAAATAAAAACTAAAATTGTTAAGCCTCATAAGAGCCAAGTCTATTATAAGCCCTGCAGTAAGTCTACTTATAGTAAGTATGAGTAATTTATCTGATTACTCTTTTATTATTCTGAAGGAGTTAAAAGATTTTTAAAAAACAAGATACCAGTATTAAGGACATATGTTAAATATGATAAAATATTTTAAAAATTGTTATTTGTAATTTCTGTGTGACTTGAGATCCTTGTTTGCTCTTTTAGGCATCTCTTAGAGTAGATGTTTTTGTATTGGTTGACTGTTTCTGGTATCCAGAGGAAGAGGATGTGCTAAGGTCAAATAGCTTTTCTCCTACCTTTGTTTAATGGCAACAAAGCCAAGGAGAAAGTGAACCAGTGATCTTTAAGTTGGTGTACTTAAGGTATTACTCACCTTAGTGTTCTTCTTTCTCGTATATGAAACTCTTAATGTATTTTAATGTTGACTTTACAGATCCTTCTGCTGAGGAATTGAGAAAGCTAATGATGTTACATGGAGGTCAATACCATGTATATTATTCCCGATCCAAAACAACACATATTATTGCCACAAATCTTCCTAATGCCAAAATTAAAGAATTAAAGGGAGAAAAAGTAATTCGACCAGAATGGATTGTGGAAAGGTAAGTTTAACTTTTGATTAAATTCAAATTAATAAGTTTTTGGAAATATGGAATACTTTTTATTTTATCATACATATTTGATTTAATTGCCTCATAATTGACAGAGTGGAAAATAATGTCTTAATACTACTGTAGTCTTAAACTCACATTAGTTCCGGTAGCCTAAGATTTGGCATCCTATTAAAAGTAGTGTGTTAGCCATCACGGTGACAAAATACCTGAGATAATCAACTTAATGAGAGGGAAAATATTTGAAAAATATTTTGTTCAAATATTTATGCATCAATTATGGGCTAGACTGTTTTGTGTATATGGGAAATATCAGCGAACGAAACAAAAATCTCTCCACTATCTCATGGAGCTTACCTTAGTCAATAAACTTAATATATGAGCAAAGTTCATCATTTTTTATTACATATTTATTTTTTTTAAGAGAGAGAGTATTTTTTAATATTTATTTTTCAGTTTTTGGCGAACACAACATCTTTATTTTATTTTTATGTGGTTCTGAGGATCCAACCCAGTGCCCCGCGCATGCCAGGCGAGTGCGTTACCGCTTGAGCCACATCCCTAGCCCCTGTTTTTTTTTTTTAACCTTTACTCTTGTATGTCAGGATAATGTGACCTGGAATGCTGGAAGTAGGGGCAGTGGAAGGAGAGCAGTTTGCAGTATTTTTGTTAGCTTTTAAATGGATTATGTGTGAGAGAGAAATCATTTGTGTCAGTTATTTAACATAATTCGTAGAACATTGTAGAGGCATAATGCACAAGAAGCTATTGTTACGTTTATTCTGTAAACTAAAATAAATTCTAAAAGTTAAAAAGTGCTTTTACTGCTTTCAGAAAATTAAATCTTACAGACTAAGGGAATTTTAATCCTTGGGGGATTAAAATCAAAGGCCTTTCTTAAGAGCGCATCCCACTGATCTTGTTTGGTGCTGTGTTCTCATGACCCAGATACTGTCTGTCCATTACATAGGATTAACATGGCTTTTAGTTTTTTGTCTCCTTATGAAGTTCTCAGTGTAAGAAGTTAGCGTCACTCCAGAGTTGAGCTGTGTTGTCAGAGAGACTATCCTGTCATTGTGTTAGAGCCAGAATTTTGTTCTTGAGGTGTTAGTTTGGTGTGGACAGAATGGGGAAACCAGTGGGTGGTAGGGAAGTCAGGGAGAAAGGGTTCTTTCTGGGTGGGAACCAGATTTGCTTTGAAAACAATTTTTTTTTCCATTACAGCTATTTTCTTTACACCTATTCTTACTGAATGTGGCTAGGGAGATAATGCAGCTGAGATATTAAAAGTTTAAAAATAGGATTTTATTTTAGTCTGGAATTCTGCTTAGTTATCTGTTTTTAAATAACTGAAAGTGACTTTGAACATTATGGTTATATGGTGTGTTAACCTCATTTTGTATATGAGAAGGAATTTTTTGACTCCTGTTTGGGTTACTTCTTTACCATTAATTTTGTTACAGATGAGTAGGCCCACGTAGAAATGGATCATTTTGGGCACGTATCTGAATATATAAAATAAATTCTTCCAAATGTCTTTTTGTCATTATAGCATAGGATCATTTTGGTTAAATCATAGTACTGTTTTCTTTTACTTTTTAAAATATTCTTAATTCTAGATGGACACAATACCTTTATTTTATTTATATGTGGTGCTGAGGAGTGAACCCAGTGCCTCACATGTGTGAGGCAAGCGATCCACCACTGAGCTCCAACCCCAGCCCAGTACTGTTTGCTTTAACACTCTAATTCCTGTCTTGTTGATCTTGTCTCAGCAGGGTTTTAAATGAAATTTTCTTATACTTTTAAATTTTAAATATATATGTTATTTAATGGATGATAAATACTATTCTTTTTATAATTAGTTTTTCTGTTTTCATCTGAGTGGTTATAAAAGGAACTACACCTTAAATATGTAAGGCATTGCTTTCATTAGAATTCCCTTATGCCAGTGTATGTGCCATTAAACTTGAGTTAATACAGGTGTGATCGTAGGGCCCTAATATCCAAGAGGCAGGGTAGTCCTTTAATGAGAAGTCTCTGTATATTAGTTTAAGTATGAGATTATTTTACTAAAATTTATGCTTTGCAAGTCTTATACTCTTTTATGTAGTATAAATTATTTGTTTTCAAAATTTTGTCATCCTTTTCTTGAGACAACTTTACATTGAAATTTGAAATGTAGTAGAGAAGCTGCTGGCTTGCCAAATCTGAGGTGTTCATGGAAGTGCAGTTTAAAACCATAGTCTTAAGTTACTACAGATTGGTTTTGTTTTTGTTAATATTGTTTTTTGTCTTGGAATGTGGGAACCTGTCTCCTATGGTTAGGTTCCCAAGTAGATTGTCTCTGAGTTGAGAGATGCTGGTGATTTATTGTTCCAACTAAAGCCAGTTCACTTGAGGTCTGTTAATAGTACTGGTTCCCCATCAGAGTTTTTCTTTACAAACTCCCAAACTGACTTTAGCATATTTGTCGTACGCTTAACAATACTCTGAAGATCTCATACTTGAAATGGGCTAAAACTCTGATTTCTAATTAGAGTGATTATTCAACTCATTTAAATGAAAGTTGATCATATCTTCAGAGAATATTTGCAGGATTCTAGTTTCTCCTATAAATTTTCGCTTTTTAAAAAAATTAATCATGATGTCATTTTACATTTTCTCACGAACTAGAAAATTCTAAATTTATTTTTATTAATGTAAACAGTGCAAACATTTTGGGACATCTCTTAATGATTTGTGATTCATATCTTCATAAAAATATATTCTCGGTTTTAGCTTAACTCCTAGTGTCTGTAGTGAAAACACATGTTTTCATCCTTACTTTTCTAAATACATGGTGTCTTGGTGAGTGACTGAAACGTTCAGGAACTTGAGGGTGGGCCAAAAGGAGTTTCAGTTTTGAATGCATAAAAATGATTTATTTATTTATTTTTTTGGCCTAATGGAGAAAAAATAGGCAAAGAACATCTTCTTTTCTCTTGGCACATAATTAGATCCTTTCTTACCTTAAATTCACTTTTGAAGAAGAAGGCGGATACCTGATTGGTTGTGCAGGTGGACATATAGGTGTTAGGTGCTGATTTTCTAATAGAGAAGAACTGGGGGGCATTGACTGGAACTATAAAACTTTTGATTTTCAGAATTATTCCTGAAACACTAAAAAGAAAACACAGTTATTTCAGACTATAATAGAAACCAACACAGTGAATTTCTTTCTTTTTTTCCTTCTTCTTTTTGGTGCCTTTTTTGTTGTTCTGTG
The DNA here is from genome assembly GCF_048772815.1 of Callospermophilus lateralis. NCBI lineage: Eukaryota > Metazoa > Chordata > Mammalia > Rodentia > Sciuridae > Callospermophilus > Callospermophilus lateralis. The sequence goes on along the minus strand of NC_135318.1, from coordinate 97,689,938 downwards.
GTGCGATGGATTGGACGCAGGGCTTTGGGCATACTCTTTCACTGAGTTATATTCTGGCCCCTTATATCTTAAGTTTTGAAAAATTTTCAAGACTGTCTTTATAACTACCAGTTTAAAGTTGTTCATTGACAGTTGATAGAAATAGAATATGACTCAGAAAACTGTTAGATACAGAATTTTTTTTTCAGAGATAACTTTCCTTTGCTATAGGACAAAGCAAGAATTGAGATTCCCCCAAGCAGATGAATATTTCACTTGCAGTGAACATGTGTCTGATGTTGTATTTTTTGGTAAAGTGAAAGATTTCTTTATATTAGTGCCTTTGGGTTTTTATCTTTTATTTCTTTTTGGAAGGAAAATGGTAAAAAATGTAAATACATTTTCTTTGTTTTTAGGATAAGCAGGGAAATTAGTAAATGTTAGAAATTAATTCCTGAGAAAATATTTTAAAAGATCTTTTCAAAATATACTTCCAGATAATGTTTCTAGAGTGCACGCATTGGGCTTTATTTCCTTCTGCTAAAGTAGCTCAGAGGATATCTTACTTGAGACTTGTGGTATTTACGTTTGTCTAATTTTATAATAATCTCCATGGGCTTGCATAAGCCTAAGAATTCTTCTGGGCCACATGGCTCTCATTAGGAGCTGGACAAGGTGTTATCCCTTTGAGTGTGGTCAGTGTTGACCATAGGGAGCACCTGTAGAAGTCTGCAGCACTCTCCATACTGTTAATAGCCTGGATTCGAAATTGTTGACTCAAGTTTTAAAAAATAATTTTCTATAAGATTATTCTTTCATTTCTTTCAGGGCCCCCCCCCCTTTTTTTTTTGAGTCACATAGAGTGCCATTTAAGAAAATGAAAGTGTCAAAAATCTTGGATTTATGAGACAAAAAGTATTTTAGCCTGTTATTAATATGTTCTTTTCCTAAATAATTAAGGGATGACTTGCTTAGTATGTATTTTAGGTTTCAGAATCAAAAAGTTTTAAAAAAATATTTCCAAATATTTAAGGACCTGCCTGTTTTAAAATTTGTATGTTTACACATTTGTTGGCAATTTTAAAAGTAGAAGAATAAATGACATTTTTAAAGATCCAGTAGCCCAAAATCAATTTAAGACAATCTAATCCGGGTAGCTTTCTTTGGTTGGGAAGTATGACAGGAGTGCCAGTACCACCTAGTATCGCCATGCTGGTGGTGTTTTTCTGGGTGGTGATGTTTGCTGTGAAGTGAACATTTGGGACTATATATGTGTGATACTGTCTGCCTTCTTAAAGTTCAGATGTTCATGTGTCTTTTAAAACCTGGATACACATTTAAATAGTATAAATTACTAATTAGTTTTAATGTTGAGATTCTTTATTTTGTCCTAAGTTCTTAGTTTTAGTTTTCCATATTTAGTAGACTAGCAGGAATGTAACATAGAATTTAGGAAAGTTTTTTATTTTTTTTAAATTTTGAGAGAGGGTCTCCATAAGTTGCTGTGGCAGGCCTTGAATTTGGGATCCTTATGATTCAGCTTCCTGAATTTCTGTGGTTACAGACATGTGCTACTGTGCTTGACAAGAAAGTCTTAATGATTCTCTGTGGCTTAATAGGGGAATACAGGTAAATATTATAGTCATGAAGTTTAAAAATACTAGCTTAGTGCAACTAGTGCTTAGAGTTTTTCTGATCTGCCTCTGGTTTTATAAGATTATTAGCCACTAATTTAAAAAATTCCAGATCCCTTTGTTTTCATGGGCAGAATTTCTTATCCTTAAGTGGTTAAGTAAGATGGTAGTGTACTGGGGCCATTAAAATGGAGAAGGAATAAACTAGGAAGGCAGGTGGCCTGTTGCTAGTGAAGTACTTCTATGTTTAAGAACACTAATTTTTCGTGAAGATCATTTTCATCGAGTACACAAAGCTAAACTTGGCATTGCTTTCTTGTTTTAGCATCAAGGCTGGACGACTCCTATCCTGCATTCCATATCAGCTGTATACCAAGCAGTCCAGCATGCAGAAAGGCCTCAGCTTTAATCCTGTATGCAAGCCTGAGGATCCTGTGCCAGGTCCAAGCAATATAGCCAGACAGCTCAACAACAGGGTGTAAGTTTGTCTAGTTTGAGAAAACAACAAAGCTGGTTTTTAAAAGTGAGGATGGCTCCTTGCCCTGCTGAAGATAGAAACAAATATAAAACCTGGGTGTTCACTACTAATAAACATGTGGAAATATGTCTATACAGATGTCTGTCTCCCAAATTAACTGTTTTTATGGTGAATGTTTCATAAGTAAATGTAAACAAGTTTTTCTGATTGTACTAGATTCTTGTGTTAAACTAACATCTTTTAATTCCTTAGTTTTTCTTGAATTCACATAAAAATAATTATTTCCCCACAGGGAATATTACTTTCTCAAAAATGGAACTAACTTTACCCACTGTATTTTTGTTATGTGCTATGCATAGAAAGAATGTTTACATTTCTAATTATATTTGAAAAATTCAAAATTTATACATATAATCCTTAAATATATAAATATTTTATACCATTGGAAGTTTGGTCAGTGATCTTCAGTTGTAGAATTGGGAGTGAATTTAGACTTTATTATGTGTGACTGATTTTTAGAAATATATTGATTTAAACTTTTATTGCAATAATCCTGGGTAAATTTGTTTCACAATTAATTGGTGTGTTGTCTTAACTTGTATATGAAGTGGTTCATTATCATTAACCTTCTCCTATTTATTAAATTGCTTGCTTTGGGAGTTGGATATATTTTTTTTTCCCAAAAGATCAAGAGTCTAATTAACCTGGGAGGATCTGATATCACAACCTTCTGTAACTTTGTTTTTGTCATTTGTTATTTAACTTGTGTTCACTTATAAGCATGTTCAAATGTTTTCATGTTACTAAAATTTTTAATTTCTAAAATACTGTCAATGAGTAAACCAAGTAATATTAGTAAATTTTTGCACAAGCATACAGTTTATTTCTTAACCTACACTAATAAAATTAGAAAAATAGATGTTTTTCATTGTTGACAATTTTAGGAAGACAACACATTTTACTTCTTAATATATTTATGCTATTGTTTAATAAATGTATATCCACCAGTGATATTTCAGTACAGCTACTTTGCAAATGTTTATTTTTCTAGTCTGGGAAGCTAGTACAGAAAGAGTGTATATTGATGTATTTTCTTGCCAATATATTAATTTATTTCATGTGTTGGTAATTTTATGTAAACAGTCTTAGTGGTTTTGGCCTGGAAAACTAGACCTTTGCTTAGATGCTAAGACTTTTTTTTTGACTTATCCCTTTTGTTCCTTGATTTTTGTTGGGGAGTGTGTGTATATTCAGAATATTTTATAAATTTCTTTGAAGTGCTCTTAATGTGACTTTTCTGCTTCCTTGCTTTCTCTTTATCTTAAAGGGTAGGCTTTCTTGGACATGTGAGAAATAAGATTTCTTTCTTTCTTCTTTTAACTGTTTCCAGTTTTTCTGCTTATTTTCCATTCACTGGGCTGATTATCTGTGAGGATTGGATCTATTCAAAATTGGCTGTCATATTCCATGAGATGGTTGGCCAGAGCCTGAGCCAACCCAGAAATGGGTGGTAATGTTTTGCATCAGTCTTATATGACCTTTGCTTATTTTCACACTGTCATTACTGATAAACCATGTTGATATCAGGATGAGGGAGTTTAGACCAGGTAATGTTACCTGTGTTGTGGTGCTATGTATGGCACCTCTTCATCTGGAGCCTGAATTGTAATTGGATTAATGCTGTCAACATTTCTAAATAGGATGAATTACTGCTTTTTAATCCAGGTTTTTGTATTTGTTTCTTCGATTATTTTATAAGTGTAGATGAGTTTTGTTGTAATTTCAGAGCATTACTAAGGAAACATCTAGAAAACCCAGGATGTGAATTTTTAACATAACTTTTGACATAGGTCCTTCAGTTATAAATTTGAAATTGGATTGCCTTTGGACCATATCTTTTCTATTCCCATTTTCGCTCCCTTCCCTTCACTCCCCTTTGTCTAATCCAAAGTACTACTATTCTTCCCTAACATCCCCCGCCCCCAGCAACTTGTTTTTCTTGGTGTAAATTTTACTGAATTATCCCTATACATTTGCCTGGTTATTACTTTTTATCTATTTATTCAATAGTTAGCCTCATTTAATAGTTTGTCAGTTTTTCTGTCTGAATTTTAACTGACCTCAAAACTTTAGTCTCATATGTAGTGGTATTAAATGGAGTTAATGTGTGGGACAATGGTTTACATAAAGACTAAATTTAAAAGTAGGAATAAGAATTTTATTTTTTTGCCATGGAGTTGGGGTTGCTGGGTGTTGAACCTAGGGGCACTTTACCACTGAGCTTCGTCCCTGGTCCTTTTAATTTTTTTGAGGCAAGGTCTTGCTAAGTTGCTGTGGCTATCTTGAACTTGTGAACCTCATGCCTCAGCTTGCTGAGTTGCTGGGGTTATAGGTGTGCGCAACATACCCAGAAGGAATAAGAATTCATGTGAAGTTTTTTGCCCGTTTTTGTGGAAGTTATTCATATTCTATTAATAAATATTTATTGCGTATGTCATCAATAAATGCCAAGCACTATGCTTCAGAATTAGATGTTTGTACTTTACAGAGTCTAAATTAAGTTTTTGTGGGAAAAGTAATTGAAAACCGTCATCTTGCTATATTGGTTTGGCCAAGAATTATCTTTTGTTGGAACAAAAAGAATATAAAGTTTATTATTAAGAGGGAAATATTGAAGTGTTATCACTAAGAAAATATTTAAATGAAAACAATGTTTTAACCTTAAAGTTGGATATTATTAACTTAAATAAATTTGTTCCCCTACTTTAGAAATCACATAATTAAGAAGATTGAGACAGATAATGAAGTCAAAGTCAATGGAATGAACAGTTGGAATGATGAAGATGCAAATAATGATTTTAATTTTGTGGATTTGGAGCAGACCCTTTCAGGAAGGAAACAGAATGGAATTCCGCATCCCAGAGGCAGCACTGCCATTTTTAATGGACACACTCATAGCTCTAATGGTGCCTTAAAGACACAGGATTGCTTGGTGTCCGTGGACAACAATATTGCCAGTAGGCTTTCTCCAGACTCTGTCCAGGAGGAGAAGGCTGAGAAGAGCAACACTGACTTCAGAGACTGCACTTTGCAGCAGTTGCAGCAGAGCACCAGAAATGCAGATGCTTTGCGGAATCCACACAGAACTAATTCTCTCTCACAGTCTTTGCACAGTAACATTAAAATCAATGGTGCTCACCACTCCACTGTTCAGGGGCCTTCAAGCACAAAAAGCACTTCTTCAGTACCTACTCTTAGTAAGGCAGCACCTTCAGTGCCATCCAAACCTTCAGACTGCAATTTTATTTCAGACTTCTATTCTCATTCAAGACTGCATCACATATCAACGTGGAAGTGTGAATTGACTGAGTTTGTCAATGCCCTACAAAGACAAAGTAGTGGTATCTTTCCAGGAAGGGAAAAGTTAAAAAAAATGAAATCAGGCAGGTCTGACACAGGTAGATACTTACTAAAATTGTTTTCTTAAGAAGTAGTTATGCTTCATCGTTTCATTCTTATGCTGTCATTGGTATTCTGATCAATTCTAATTTACCTATAGATGTCTCTAGGAGTGGCAGATTATATAAGTTACATGGAAAGCTTTCTTATTAAGATATTTTTTAAAAATTAGATTTAATCGTGGCTAAGTGAAAATTGTCAGGACATTTAAATATGACACTCTTGGGTTTCTGAACATTTCAGTTCTCATGTAGACCTTACTAGTTGTCAAAGTTTGGAACTGTAAATATAATGTGTTTTATATTCATTAATCTCCTGTAAGAATGAAGTTGATTTGGTAGGAGTAATTGTTAATTTCTAGATACTTGCATCAAAATGATTTTTAAATAATTAAATAATTTTCATATATAACTGTAATTATGTATAGTGAGATTAAGTGTTTTTATTTCTAATTAGATTGCTTGATTTGTATTTTGTTTAAGAACACTTTCTTTGTCATCAAAACCAAACAAACCCAATAGAGGTGGGCTATTATGTAGCAGTCATTATAAAGTAGCTTATGGTTTTTATATTAGTTGTTTTTGACAAATTATAGGTTTTTGTTTTTAAATCTTTAGGGTAAGAGCTCTCAGATTTATAGCTTTATAGCCGTGGTAACTGAGGCACAGAGAGATGCTTACTATCCTAGAAAGTTACAGAACCTCTTCATGTGTGTTCCCCCCCCCCCCCCCCCCGGTATTTGACTGTATGATTTTAGTCAAAAAATGCTTTTTTAACTTACAAATATTTCAGAATAATGTTATAGGTATTCAGTTATCCTTACTTTGTATCTTGACCTTGTAAACTGCTGAAGGTCACTTAATTTTGAAAGCTTCAAAGAAACCTCATGAATTAGTTCCACAGATGAGAATAAAAAGAAGTTTTTACATTATATAATAGCACTTGATATGGTTTATGCATTCTGTACTTACTGGATGTTTAAAACCATTATTTTACATTGTTTGCATTGTGTTAATACTTTCATAAAGCAGAATTGTGATTGTTAAAATTTGCTTTACAAATTATTTCTCCAGGTGACATAGAGGGTAGTAAATAAGTATGTGGCTTTGGAGTTAGATAGATTAGCCTAAATCCAAACTCTGGTTCTGCCATTTTTCTCCTGTAGGACCATGAACTAGGCAACTTGCCTCTCTGAGTCTCAGTTTCATCTGCAGAGAAATGACAGGAATTGATGATGTTTGATTCACAGAATTGTGAGCTTAACAAAGATAAAATGAGCAGTACCTTGCACATAGAACTAGGTGAATGCTGTCAAAGTCACACTTTGGCAGATGGACTGGCTGAACTCTTTCAAGGGATGAGTCTTAAGTTTTTAGAAGCCTATTATAATATTTACTATAATATTCTAACCCTCAGTAGAAAAACAGATCAAAAGTTTTATAAGCTCAGGGTTCTTATTTCCAGGATCTGTATTATCTTGCAAGGCCAGGGAAATAACCCTAATATTCTTTGTAATCCAAATAGTAGGTTAAAATAACTCTTAATGAATCTAAATAGCTCATTGTTACTGGAAGCCATTGTCCATGGGAGAGGACATTCATTTTTATCTCCTCAAATGTTATATATGTGATGGAGAACTAAATTTGTAGTCCTGTGTAACTGCACAAGGAGAGAAATTCCATTTGTAAACAGATCTTTGTTTTATAAACTATTCTTAGAGTATGTTTACTTAGAACAAGAGCTTGGTAGTTTTAATAAAATAATTAGCACACAAATAATTTTAAGTTAAACTTTTTGACAAACTATTGTAATTATTGACTTTATTAGGATATAGATTAGGAAAAGATACCATGGTATCATGAAAATTGATTTAAAATTATTATTCAAGAAATCAATTTATATCTGTACTTTCAGAGCTAAAGAAACAGATTTCACTCCTTGTAAAATGGTAGAAATAGTCTTTAATATATTTTATATTTTTTAAAGACTTTATTTTCCTTTTAAACATCTTTTAAATGCAACTTCTAAGTCAACGTGATCTAATTTTTTAATATGAAAAATTAGTTTGGGGTTTGAATGTTCTCTTTTTCCTTCTAGGAAATATGTCAGTATTGAGTTCACCCAGACATCAGAGCTGTATAATGCATGTTGATATGGATTGCTTCTTTGTATCTGTGGGTATAAGAAACAGACCAGATCTCAAAGGTCTGTATTCTTGTTTATGTTTTATTAAGAAAATATCATTACGAATGTGAATATGTGTGTACGTACGTGTGTGTGTGTGTGTGTATTCAATCTAAGGGATAACAAAGGGTTCTTTGAAAAATTTTTATTCAGATTTTCCTTAGCAAAATCAGTTCCTGCTTCCAAACTTTCTGAATTGTATTGCCTTAGAAGTAAGGTGAAAAGAAATTAGAAAACTTTTCTCCAGGTAGAGATGAAGAGGATTCATTTTCAGCTGAGGGATATGTCCTCTAAGACTCATAGAGGCAGGGCCCTGCCTTGGGCATTTTCTGGATTTTTTACTAATTGTTAATGAAAATTTTATGGTAACCTGTATCTTTGGCACAGGGATCAGCATACTTTCTTGTGTGCAAATAATTTGATAGTAGTCTTGAAGCAGGTGAACACGCCAGTGTTTTGGTTATAGAATAATTTTGTATTGAGTACAGCTAAAATATATTAAGTTACTTGGGCAGGGTTTGTTTTAATGAAATTTCAGATGTTTGTGAACTAGTCATTACTTCTAAGAACATGTATTTTAGATTTTTCAATAGTTATCTCTGTCTAAAACAGAGAGCTATATTAGCATTTTCTTCTGAGATCCAATTCTTCCCTTCCGTAAGAGTCCCTAATTATGGCACAGAAGATTCTGGATTAATATCAAAGCTTTATCTTGGTCATGGGTAGATGCTGCTTCAGTTCTGAAGGAATTTTTAACATGTTAAAATTTTGATTTTTAACTTAGGAATAATTTTTAATGTATTTTCTTGTGCATGCTAATCAGAAGCTCTCCAACTGAGTTATCTCCTAGTCTCCCCTTTTTGTGCCCTCACAACAACTATATTTAATAAATATATAAAAATCATCTGTGCTAAAGCTTTACAACATTATGGTTACTCATGGAAAAGGAAGTGATAAGTGAAAGTAATTTTCTAACTAAAGCAAAAACTGAGAGACTATATTTATGCTTGGGCGAGGTAGGGTCAGATTGAGATCCTATACCTATGAATCAAATTTATTTCTCTTACTATAAAATTGAATAGATGAGTGTAGATGTTGAACCTGCTCTTTTAATACCAGAAATATAAAAAGTGTGTGTGTGTGTATACATATATACATACATACATATACACAAATACATATATTAAGGTTTTCTTTCTCTCCCTCCTCTAATCTGAGTATCTGGTTTGAGTTTTCTGTTTTCTACCATAAATATATCAAAGTTGTCTTCAGTAGTTTACTTTTCAGGGGAGAGCTAAGGAACTTAAATACTTTCACTATTTTCATAGTGATTGATAGTAATATTCATTTCTTAAGGGATTAATGCCTGAAGGAGAAAAGTATATATTAAAAATATATGAAAATTTTTTCTTTACATGCTCTTAACATTTCTATGCACTTAGATGTAAAATAATTTAATCCTTTCCTCACAGGAAAACCAGTGGCTGTTACTAGCAACAGAGGCACAGGAAGGGCACCTTTGCGTCCAGGAGCTAATCCCCAGCTGGAATGGCAATATTACCAGAATAAAATCCTGAAAGGCAAAGCAGGTACAGATGAGCTCTTTGAAGTCATAGTGCTCCTGTGGACGACTTCTGGATTTTGCTGTTGATATCATTTTAGAAATGAAAGCAGAGTTACAGAAACTAGCTTTTTCATTTTCAGTCAAAACAAAATCTGAATACTACATAACTGGCTTGTAGTTAGTTAGGCTTTGTTGAATTGGATGGTTATATTTTCCTGGAATAGAGAGAAGACTGTTTTTAAAAATGTGATTTATTTGCTTTTATATATTAAGATGGGGATGAAAATTATGGACATGCTTGAGAAACTTTTATGTGACTTGAGACTGAATTACTAGTAATTTGACCCCTGTATCACAGTAAGAACACTAAAGTTTGTTAAGATTCAAATGAGAAAGAGGAATAAGAAAGAGTAGAACTTTAATTTATTGGAATAAGAATGTAAATACCAATAATCATTCTTCATGTCTTTTATTGAACCTGTTTCATATGAGAAACATTTTCTTGCCTCTTTTGGCTTTTATTTAGATATTAATAAACAAAAATCATAAATTTTACTACTCAAAATACTAAGATTTTTATGTATCTTTTATTGCCCCCCCCCATAAATTCCCTGAGAAAAAGTCTAGAAATTTCTTCAACATTGATCAATTTCCTCATGTATGTCTTGCAAAGCTCCCAGTTTTTAAAAATTAGTCTTTCAGGAAAATCTTGATCAGAAAGTAGATATACAAGTGATACAGAAGGCATGCAGTTTGATTTTATCCCAAATTTTTTCATTTCCCTAATTTGTCAGTCATTAAACTTTGGGCTTATTTTAGAAAAGACCCCTATTAAGGCAAAAGGAAAGTGAGTGGGCATCTCTAAGGACCTTTATTGGGATTGCAGTCTTTTTAATTGGTTTGGTCACCTGTTTACATGGTATGAATGTGAAAAAAAATTGTAGATAACACATTTATGCTTGGTATGTGCAATATTTTCCAAGTTTTCTTGGATTTTTTTCTTGATCTAAGTCTTTGCAGAGATTTTTGAGATTGTAGGCTTTTGTGTGTCATGAGTAGATCTTGGGGTAGCTCTTTTTGAACTTGTATTGTGGTATGGTTAGTTTCTAAGTATTGTTAGTGTGGTTTTGTAGTAGGTTGTTTTTGTTTTCTATATTTTCTACTACGTGGAATTGTTACAAAGATGAAATCTTTAGTTCTAGAAAATAAGTAAGTAGCCTAAGGAAGTGTACCATACTTGTCACATATTGGGCACTTAGTAAATGCTTTCTGAATGTCAAAAGAAGAAAACAATCCCAGGTGTATATGTTCGGTAGCATCACTCGGTTATTCAGTGCTCAAGAGTCCTCGGTGGGTGGAGTCTTGAGTTTGCTACACACGTCCTTATTTCAGCTCTCTACATCTAGAGCTTGACCTTGGCAGGTACGTGTTCCTTAGGAGTAGCTGTAGCTGGTCCTCCTTTGTCTTTCCTTTCATCACTGTCTGACCATACGTTGTTTATGAACAGAATATTGTCATTGGTTACTTAATTATCTTCATCAATTTAGCCACTGGATTTTCATAATGTTTAATGACCTTTATAATTCACACACATCCCCTTCACCTCTATGTGTGGGTGGTATATCAGAAGGCAAAAAATAGGACAAATACTTAAAATTTCACTTGCTATTGAACACTGTGAAAAATAGATTTTTTTCTTACTGGAAGAGATGAATATGATACTTTGATGTTATAATCTTGCTTTAACTTGATGTCATTCACTGTTATATCCTAAGCTTTTTGACCTATTAGGAACTTACCAAAATATTTGTTACAGAAGGAAAGGATTAGATTGTCCTTTATTATAATAAAGTAAGTTTGCAATTAAGCTTGCACTCAGAACTTGTTTTTTCCAATACCTCTGTTCCTCTTTCCTTGTTATTCTCCAGTCTTTCTTTCTCGGGTCTTTATTAGACATGACACCAAAAATTTTAAAAATATTGAGGATCAATTTAGGAATTAGAATCTTTGGCTTCTTTTTTGGAAAAATAAAACAGTTCTAATGTTTTGGCTTGTATGTCTATGCAGAGGTTTAGGACAAATAAGCATCTTTAATCCTTTTTAGAAACTTTGGTTTCTTTATTGTCATATTCAGAAACATGAATTAGACCAGTGTAACCAGGGGATCTTATCCATCTGTGACTTCCTTTGGAAGCTGCTTCCTGAATAGTACTCGGTAGTGATGTCTCATTGATGATCTCATTATTTGGAACCTTTTAGACACTAGATTTCATGATTGGGGCCTTTTACCCCGCTCCTGTATTCCTGGGATGGAGACGTTTTCTATCCCTTCAATAGCTTCAGTTTTCATTCTAAAGAACAACGGTTTTTAAAGTCATATTAGTCATAGATTTATTCTCAGCGATTTCTTTTTCACAGACTTGGGTCCTGGCCTCTGATTTCTCCAACCGTTCCTCCACATTCTCCATGTGCCCGTCTAGTTTGTCAAGTTTTGATGAGCAGTTCTCTACTTTGCCCTCCAGTGAGGACAGTGTGTCCCTGCATTTCCCTGAATCTCACATGAAGCAACTCACTCCGCTGGTGGAGGGACCCACGCACTCTGCTGCACTGTGGAACAGGTCAGCCAGCCCAGTGAAGAGGAACATGATGGTGCTGCCTCTCAGGCCAGGGCATTGGGGGCGCATGGACCACACTCTGTTCTTGCCTCAAGCATGAGCTTTCTATAACTTCCAGATGAATATTTTAGGTTAACTAGCCCCAGTAAAATAGTCACATAACTCCCCAACTTTTAAGGCATAACTCATGGTTACATTACTGTGGCTGTTCAAGCTTCCATACTCCTTGTTTTGGTCTAGTAGCACCCTCTGTTGGACTGTCTTACTGACAGTCCTGAAATTCTTACAGATTAGAATAATGGACTGTTATAGAAACACTGGATATTCTGCTCTACATTCTGTCTTGAATTTGTAACTGTGACATGTTACTCACTTTTTATCAGAAAACCTAGCTCACATTACATACTTCGCTGTTTTTATTTTTTGATGCAAGTAGGATTTGACCCTATTAAGATGCCAGTCATGAGTGTGACTTGCATTTATGCTGTGCGTGCATGGGTGTTCCAGTCCAGAAGTGCCTCGGATGAGTTGCATAGTTAGGTAAAAGACGTTAATGATTACCAGTTAAACAAGGAAGAGTTATTTTAGCCCATGAAGCCAAATACCTTGCTGTGTTTTTCTGGTGGTACATTAACTTGGCTGAGTTTTTATGGAAGATTGAGTCTCTTAAATAAACAGAATTGTAGGATTTGTTAGGTAATGTATTGTTACAGGATACTCAAAATAGGCTTTATAAAACTAGAGGAAGTGGTATATCTTGGACTTAGTTTACTGACCATTTGTTGTTGTTTATAGAGGAGATATGACTGAGATTGCGTTTGTAGAATGTGGTGTGTGTTTACAGCATACTCTTCTTGTAACCTAATAGTATTATCCGTAGAACCATGACTGGAGTTGTATTTTAGTCTGTTAATTACTGGGGTATGTGGTAAAGGAACTAAAGTGGCATGTAACTAGTAGATTTTCTAGACTGTGCTTTTATGTTCTTGTGTAAAGTGGCAACTTTGGTTTGGATATATTAGGCTAGAGTTGTGTTCTGTAAAGCAGTAGAAACTCTGATCACACTTGAATGGTTTTTACTTGAATGTGCATTTTTATACCAAAAGTAGAATTGCCTGAAAGGGGAAATACTGTCATGAAACTCTTTTACCTGATGTGTATATAAAATGAAAAGCTTAAATTTAGGATGAAACCTCTTTATTGTTTTGGCCTATTCAATTATTGTTTGATCAAATGGTTGGTAGGAATTTGATGATTGTTGATCATATTAATTTGCCTTTAGTTCTGCAGATAGTTTTTTTAGGAAACAGAAACGTTCTGAGAAATGTGTGTTTTCCATTAACTTTCCCCCCACTACGAAAGCTATGGAGTCTCTAAGGCTGTAGTTGGGGAGTTTGTTTCCCTGATGACTTTTCATCCTTGTCTACCTCCTGCGGGTTACAGGATAGTTATATTTACCTCAGTGTATTTTAAAAAATTTCTATTATTAAAACAGGACACATTAAACTTGTTATTATAAGTTTTTATCTGACTGCTGTTGAAGAATACAATGGAAGCAAGTAATTTTAGGTTACAGAATTTTATTTTATTAAGGAGATAAAAACAAGTAGATATAACCATATTAGGACTTTACTAAACATTTGTATTTAAAATAATGAAAAATAAATTTCTTGAATAAAAGTTAAGAAAAATCAATTTTTAACATATAGTCATTAAACTTTGTTATTTTAAAGCAGATATACCAGATTCATCAATGTGGGAGAATCAAGATTCTGCACAAACAAATGGAATTGATTCTGTTTTGTCAAAGGCTGAAATTGCTTCTTGTAGTTATGAAGCCAGGTATGTAGAAATACTAAGTGTGTTGTCTTTCCTAATGAATAGTTGATTTAATTATTTTTATATAATTTTTGGAAATAGATTTGGAAATGTCAGACCTCTCATTTGAATGTCACAAAACATTATGAAGTGTTTTTAACCTTAATTCCTTCAGTTGCTCATCTACCACTATCTTCCATGCTAAATAACTTTAAACAATTTAACAATCCCTTATGAACCTGTAGGTCCTGCAGTGGAAACCAAAAGAAATTGGGCACTGTCATTTTTATTCTCTTTTAAAGCATGAAATTAAAGAATTAAAAAATTTTTAAAATGGGAGAGAGCCTTCATATTTATCTACTGAAATCTTCCCTTTTATAGATAAGGGAAACCCCTTGTAACAAAGCTGATAATTGGTTTGTCGTTATTTAAACTATTGCCAAGCTGTGCACAGTGGTACACACCTGTAATCCCAGCGGCTTGGGAGACTGAGGCAGGAGGATCACCAGTTCAATGTCGGCCTCAGCAGCAGCAAGGCACTAAGCAACTCAGTGAGACACTGTCTCTAAATTAAATACAAAGTAAGGCTGGGGATGTGGCCCAGTGGTTGAGTGCCCCTGAGTTAAATCCCTGGTATCAAAAAACAAAAAACAACTCTGTTGCCTTTTTCAGAAGTAAATGATTTCATGCACTTATACCCAGTAATCATCTCACTTCAAATTGGTAAGAGTGGGGCTGGGGTTGTAGTTCAGCGGTAGAGCACTTGCCTAGCATGTATAAGGCACTGTGTTTGATCCTCAGCACCGCATAAAAATAAATTTTAAAGAAAGATATTGTGGGGCTGGAGTTGTAGAGAAGACGTCGAGCACTTGCCTAGCATGAGTCTTTGGATTCAACCTTCAGCACCACATAAAAATAAAATAAAGGTATTGTGTCCACCTACAGCTAAAAAATAAATGTTAAAAAAAAAAGGTGTCCATCTTCAACTTAAATTTTTTTTTTTTTAAATGTTAAGAATGTCGTTAACGTATTAGCACCAACTTTGTGTGTAGGTCTTTATCTTATAGTAATCTTATATCCTTATTGCAATCAACTGATTAAATACAAAGAGGAATGTTTATATTCCTTAAACATTAAAAAAATCATGTTTTAATAATCAATTACAGTGGTTGTGAAAATAGAGGGAGTAATAAATTAATTAATCGAAAAAGGAATCTATTTTTTCTTTTCTGATAACTAAACCCAGACATTTTTGCCTTTATAACACAGCATACATTTATTATTGATGATAACTCTAAGTATTCAATAATTAAAAGAACAGTCTTAAATCAGTTATATTTTTTTCATTTTCATTCAAAGTTGCGGTTTTTCAAGCCAATCTAATCTGAACAAAAAAATCTTTGAGCTCAACATTATCTAATCAGAATAGTGTGTTTAAAAATTTGCTGATAGTTTTATTAATATGATATTTAAATAAAAGCTCAAACATGCATAATGTAAAATATAAAATATGTTCAGTTCTTTTCCATTATGACTGTCAACCTAGTATTCCCAGGCTAATTTTGCCTTTCTCATTAATAGGACCTTTTTTTTTTTTTCATTGCCAGTTTATAATGTGGCCAGAGACTTAAACTTATTTTAACAAATAAGAAGTGAAGGGCTGGGGATGTGGCTCAAGCGGTAGCGCGCTTACCTGGCATGCGTGCGGCCCGGGTTCGATCCTCAGCACCACATACAAATAAAATAAAAATGTTGTGTCCATCGAAAACTGAAAAAAAAAAAAAAAAAAAAAAAAAGTGAAATATCAAAAGCATTTAGGATTGTTGGCACAGGCAATTCAGAGCTCAGTTTGTGTGGTGCTCAACAGGTTGATCTTTATTCACCCACTTGGTTTTAGAAGGGTGACTTGTACTTTTAGTGGCTAGACAGCTGTGTGGAGTATCTGTCGGATGCAGTGACACCCAAAAATAAATATGTCCTTGGGTTTTGCTGGTTGGTGAAGTAAGAGTTTCTCCCTCTCCATGCTGCCTCTGCAAGGACACAGCAGCAGCACTCCTGGATGCCTGCTAGATGGATGCTAGACAGGGAGTACAATGGCTGCCTGGAGGCAGAAGCCTTCTCAGTTTCTGATGGCCTTGGACTTCACCAGCTAGGTTAAGTGTATCTAAGTGCTGGGCTTCTGGTGTTTGGGGTTGCATTCGTATTGACCCACATAGCAGCAGTGGGGTGACGATATATGAGCCCCAGATACCATGCTGGAAGCCATTTAAGTGCCAATTAAATAACAAATGTTTATTTTAAAGACATGCATAAAGAGATAAAAATGAATTTGCATGTAAGTTGCAAAATAAATTAAGTCTGTAGCTATGGGATTTTTGTCCTTTCATTCTAATTTTCCCTTTTCTAGAAGGCTATTCCTAATGTTATAATAACCAGTAGAGATTATTTTCTAAATACCTTTTTATTTATGACTATCCAACAGGTGTTTTTCTTTTTGTGAAAAGATTTATTAAAAAGCAAGTATAATTAATAATTGCATCAGAGAAATGTTTCTGAGATTGGAGAGGGGATTAGATGGTCATCACAGTTCTGTGCTTTGATGAGTTTTTGATAGACATGACCTAATCTGAAGTCCGACAAGAATGGAATGTGAATATGAGATGAGATAAATCATTAAAAAGTAGACTATGTCATAGTTTGCATTAATTTTAGAAGTTTTGCCCATAATTAACCATAAAGAATAAGTGTACAGGGGCTGAGGCTGTGGCTCAGTGGTAGAGCATTCGCCTAGCTTGTGCGAGGAAATGGATTCGATCCTCAGCACCACATAAAAATAGAAACAAATTAAAATAAAGGTATTGTGTCCAACTACAACTAAAAAAAATATTTTTTTAAAAAAGAATAATTGTACATAGTGAGAAAATATATATGTGGATGAATGTAGGTAATGATAGACTAGAATCATAGGTTTTTTAAATTAAAAAAAAAAATTAAATCTCTATTTTCAGGTGCTTTTGTAAGGACCTTTACTGTTCTTTCTTACTAGTGACATGAATAGTATGTGGAATGGACAATATTAGTGAATTGATGGTTGATTCCCCCCACCCCCACATTGTCTGATCCAACACCAAATACCATTATCTGAGCAAAGCCTATTGCAAGAAGGAGTATACTGTCTGCACTTTAAGCCTGGGAATAAACTAGCATACAGTTACCAAGTACAGGGCTGATAATTTATCCTTCATTGAATTCTAGTTGGGAGAAATAGACTAATCTACTTTTGTTGAAGGGTCACTTCAAAAGTTTTTGTAATTATCTGTATTCATTTATTTTCTGTGCAAAAAATCTTAATTTCCCAGGCATCAATTCAAAGTATTTTGCTTCCCTTACTTATGGGAAACCTTTTTGGTTTCGGTTTTGTTTGTAAATTCTTTGTAGTGTCTAGTGAGTGTTAATCTTTTCTTTTTGCAAAATATGCACAAGTACCTTAAAAGGTACTATATTTTTCTAATTAATGTGTCTGAAAATTTTTGTATAAATGGAAATTTAGAAAGTGAAATTATAAGAACATGATATTTATAGGAACTGTATCACATTTCTTTAAAAACGAGTAATTTCATTAATTTGTAAGTTTAGATTTTAACTACTGAACCTTTACATCTCACATAATTATTACTTCAGGTTTACCCTTTTTAATGCCAGATCTTTTTTTTATTTGCTTTAATAATTTCTGATTAACTTTTCTAAATTATGTTTTCATATACACATCTAAACTATTATATACACACTTCCCTACATTAATAAGCAAGGTCTATTTACTGTAATTCTTCTTTTGCTGGGTGAATGCAGGGTCATCCTTATGACCTTACAAAATAATTGGAGTGACTGTATATGAGCACTAAACATATCTTATACCTAGCAACTTACAGAATGCCTGAGACAAAAGTATTTGTTGAGAGAATGAAGAGTTCTTTCCTTTGTTATTTTCTTTTACAGTCATTCCTTCCTTTACTATCATTTTTTTCCTTCTTATTAGATATTTTTTATTTACTAGAGTCTTAAAAGTGAGATAGATTGTTATTATTTTTGTAAACATTAAAAAATGTGTGCGGTTGGAGGATTCTCCCCTCTTGGCTCTCCCATCTGAATGATGGGAGAGTGCCAGAATCCTTGGAGTAATTGAAGACTGTTTGTATTTGTTTCTCTAATGGGGCACATCTCCATACTAAGTAAGCTCTTTGTAAATAATTTGAGTGAATGTATAGGATAATCATGACCATACTGTATTATAGTATTATGTAATCTGGTGAAACATTGCTCTTATTACTTTGCTTGTGTTTTACTATAATATTTTTTTCTTGATTCATTTACAGAGTGATAAAGTGGAATTTTACTAATTATGTATAATTCCATAATTATAGTTTTGTGCTGAATGCTCCAAATATCAAAGGTAATGTGGGGCATTGAGACACACAGTAGATTTAAAATTTACCATTTTCAATTAGGTCCCTCAAAGTTCTGGAACCCTGGCTCCTGCCCAGAGTGATGTCCTACCATATACAATGCTGTTGGCATCTCAACCACTGTGGAGCCACTTCAGGAGCATGGAATTGGTCAATTGGGAATTGGGTGGTAATAGGATGAGTACATTTTGTCTGTTTGTCACATAGCACTGTTTTGTGTAGTTCTTGCGTTTATATTCTTTGTCTTTGGGGGAATGAACCCTGGCCAAACCGTGCCATGTATTAGGGGAAGAAAACCTTTTTGACGGCATATTCCTGCTCTGTGGTGGTTGTGATATCACCAGCACCAGCATATGGCATGCTGGCAACTCTGCAAAGGGGCCAGAGGTTGAGTCTTAGGAGAAGTCTTCAGATTCAGACAAGAGATATATAAATTACACTAGACAGACAATTGTGTCATTTTCCTTTGGGGGGAAAACAAACCTGTACATTTTCTAAATGCCTATTGTTAAGCCCTAATAAGAAGGGAGATAAATGGAAATTTTATATTAGTGGCATGGGGAGAACTTAACGTATTCAATTTTGGCTTTTAGTTTGAGGCTTTCTACTATAACCACCATTATGTTTTGTTTTCTCTCTAGACAAGTTGGCATTAAGAATGGAATGTTTTTTGGGCACGCTAAACAGCTTTGTCCCAATCTTCAAGCTGTTCCATATGATTTTAATGCTTACAAAGAAGTTGCACGAACAATGTATGAAACATTGGCAAGGTACATGTATAATATAATCATTTCCATGTGTGTTATCCCCTACTTCTTTTTCTGTTATAAAGACAGTCCAGTGTTTTTGTTTTTTTGCTGGGGGGTGGTGGTGGTTTTTTTTTTTTAACATTATCAGGGTTACTTTTGCTAGACCTTTCTCTTAGAAGCCCTTTCTTCATCATCCCACTTTGACAACTTTC
The DNA here is from genome assembly GCF_048772815.1 of Callospermophilus lateralis. Lineage (NCBI taxonomy): Eukaryota > Metazoa > Chordata > Mammalia > Rodentia > Sciuridae > Callospermophilus > Callospermophilus lateralis. Next base: position 97,670,783 of record NC_135318.1, on the reverse strand, counting down.
TTTAAAAGGAAAAACTCATTTTCAAGGGACATTTTTGCATTGCTAAAATTGTTCCAGTGCTTTTGATGGCCTCAGACTTGTGATCGCTCTTGTCTCAGCCTCCTAGGTAGCTGGGATTATAGGCATGTACCACCGTGCATGGCATTGAGGAGATACGCTTCTTGTCTGCATCTTCACCTCTGCTGCTTCTTTCTTAGGCTTTATTTTGAGCATCTGTATCCATTTAATATGAATGGCTGCTAAATACTGATCTCACTGAGAAAAGTAATTTTTAATCCTTGCCTTTGTGAGAACTTACTTTAGTAGGGGAAAGAAAATATAAAAGGATAGATTAAGTTATCTGGCATCAATATGTCAGGGTTCTGTGCTAAATGATAAGTGAGTTATAATCACAGTGGTCCTTAAGATCCCAAATAAAGAAATGTTGGTGTTATCAAGTAGAAAGCACTTTAAATGCTGTTCCAAAGCTAATCAGTGGTTTGTATACTTTATTTTGCAACATTTTTGTCTACCAGATGGTGCCCTGGCTGTGATTCATTGCCTTTGCTTTTTGTTGATAGCTACACTCACAATATCGAAGCTGTCAGTTGTGATGAAGCACTGGTAGACATCACTGAAATCCTTGTAGAGACCAAACTCAGTCCTGATGAATTTGCAAATGCCATCCGTATGGAAATCAAAGACAAGACTAAATGTGCTGCTTCTGTTGGAATTGGTTAGTATCTGGCTTATCTTATATTTTTAACTGTACTCAAAATAGTTGGTTTGGGATCCTTGAGTAACACTTAACTTTTTAAGAGTTTTTATTAGCTTGCTTGCTACATGCTGCATAGGTGGGCCTCTCCCTTCTGACATTTTTTAGCATTGCTTGCAGCTGCAGGTAAAAGGGTTGGGAATGCAAGTAAATGGTTGATGATAGAATATCTTTTCAGTGAACAAGGTATAATAATTCTTGTTCTTCAGAAGTGGGAAAAGTCTAGGGGCTGGAGTTGTGGCTGAAGTGGTAGAGTGCTCGCCTAGCACATGTGAGGCACTGGGTTCAATCGTCAGCACCACATTAAAAAAAATAAAAATATTGTATCCACCTAAGACCAAAAAAAAATAAATATTTTTTTAAAGTGGAAAAGTCTAATTATATTTGTGGACTCTCCCCCCACCCCCAAAAAAAAAAAAAAGGCACAGAGCTAAAGTAATATTAAAGCAGGGTGGTGATGTGGAATTTAGCGTTAGGTATGCGTATTGTTATTCTCTGTTGTTCAGTTTCCTGAAACACGTAATTCCTGGCTGACTCAGTACTGAGAGTCACCCCAAATGACAGTGCTCTTATTAATTCCAGTTTCTTTTGACTCTTCTCCATCTGTTTTGATCCTTGAATTTTGTTTCTTCAGCTTCTTCTACCCCCTGTCCTTTTTTTTTTTTTTTTTTTTTTTGATACTAAGGATTCCACTAGGGGCACTTTACCACTGAGCTATATCTTCAGCCCTCTTTATTACTTATTTTGAAGCAGATTCTCACTAAGTTGCTGAGACTGACCTTAAATTAGTGATCCTATTCTCTAAGCCTCCCAAATAACTGGGATTACTGTGTGCCACTACGCCTGGACCACCTGTACTTCTTTTGTCAACACTTCCAGGTGTGCTCTCTGGAATTCTTCGTCATACCTGTGCTTCTATGCGTCACTCTTCCTTTCTCTGACTTCTCAGTAGCTACTGTCAAAATAGCCCTGTTGTCCTGATCTCCAGTGGAGCCCGTCTGTCCCTGCTCTACTGTATATATGCCACAGGCTTGGAAGTAGAGATGATAATCTCTTAGTTTGCCATTGTCTCTTCCACTAATAAGGCCTCTATCCTCATGCTGAAACTCTGAAGTTCCTGTCTCCTTACTACCCCTGGGATTTACACAGGTGTTTGAGTGACAAGGAGAGGCTAATCCCATTGAAAGAATTGGTTGCTTCCATTTCTCCAGAGCCAGGCCACCACCATACAGTGGAGCCACCAGGGAAGCACCAGGATGGTCAAGAGGCAGAAGTAGGAAAAGCAGCAGAAAGAGTGTTCATTGAGGTTTCTGCAGGAAAAGCCAGGCAGGACTGAGGAAGCAGCTTAGCATTAGCTGTTTGTCTAACCTGGCAGTTTTTCACTATGGGAATGGTCTCTAACTGCTTGGTGGCTGGCACCGGGGGGATATAAGGGAACATACAGAAACTATTACCTTGCTCTGTGAGAGTTTGATAAGGAGGAAGGTAGGGATGGCTGGCCTACATGTCAAAGGTGTGTTTTCAGGTAAGTGGCTTACCGTTTTAGGAGTTTAGTTAGTCCTGGGAGGGTGGTCTCTCCCAAGGCATGAAAGAGATTCGGCCAGCAAGATTTTTAAGATGTCAGAATATCCTAGCATGTTAAAAATAATAAAATGATTAGCCAGACCTGTAATTCCAGTGGCTAAGGTAGGAAGATCACAAATACAAAGCCAGCTGCAGCAACTCAGAAAGACCCTGTTTCAAAATAAAAAATAAAAAGGGCTGGAGATGTGGTTCAGTGGTTAAGCTCCCTGGTACAATCAATCCTTAGTACCAAAAAGAGTAATACGCTGACAGTGTATTAATTCTGGCTAGTGTATTAAGTGTGTCACTTTGAAAAAAAATTTTTTAAGTTGTACATGGACACAATTTCTTTATTTTGTTTATTTTTATGTGGTGCTGAGGATCGAACCCAGTGACTCTCACGTGCAAGGCAAATGCTGTACTGCTGAGCCACAACCCTAGCCCCTCAAGTGTGTCATTTTATTCCTTGCTATTTGCCCGAAGATCCTTTTTGGTATTTCCTTTAGGTCTTGCCTTCTGTATTCCAGTGTCAGACAGATTTTAGTTATTTTGTTTTTAAATTGTACTTATTTTTAAAGTACAAATAACATTCTTTTAAGTTTAAACATATAATTAAAGCTAAATCTCACTTGATATTTCAACTCCGTTTCCTTTTCCCTTCCCCGAAATGCACCACTTTTATTATTTTGGTGTGACTTTCTAGAACTCCTTGTGAATCTCTGTATTTACCCTAGTAAAACATATAGTGTTACAGAAGTCTTCCATATGTTGTTGGTGCAGGTCTTCTCTAGTGTGTGGAGATGCCATTCAGGGAAAAGTTTGCCTATCAGCCAAGCTCCATAGCTCCCTGGCCCTTCTCAGTAGCCTTTCCCTCCTCCACCTTCTTGGTTCACACCACACATCAGGATGCACTGCCCATTTCTAGCTGTGTTTTGAAGACTCTCCTGTCCTCAGTGCCATGACACATGTCCTGGTTTTTTGGGTTTTCTCTTTCCTTATCCAGTGGCCTCATTTTACTACCTATGCTGGAAATTATGGTTAGGAAAATGAACTGCTTTCTCTTCATTGCCCTCAGTTCCTATTAAACCCCCAAGTCTCAGGGTTGCTTTCTCTATCCTACATCCCAATAGATGTTGGAATGGTATGTATTTTAGAAGAGAGAAAAACACATCCACCAGCCATCTTAGCCAGATTCATATTATTTACCAAAATTGCAAGGTGTATGCTTGTTCAAAATGATTTGTATTTACTTTTATTATTTTTAGAAATTTGATAGTTAATCTTAAGTGTCTTTGTCAAGAAATTTTAAAGGTAATTGTAGCTATTTCTTGAACAACACTTTTTGTCTTCTCAACTTTATAGGTTCTAATATTCTCCTGGCTAGAATGGCAACTAGAAAAGCAAAACCAGATGGGCAGTACCACCTAAAACCTGAAGAAGTAGATGATTTTATCAGAGGTCAGCTAGTTATTAATCTCCCAGGTAAATACACATTTTTTTTCTTTAAACTTTTATCTACTATAAAAGTATTTATTAGTGCTTTTCATAGTTCTGTAATCTTTTTTTAATATAATATTGTGCCACAAAAAAGAAAATTTGAAATTCTACATTGAATATCTTCTTGGTTTATCAAGACATTTTTTTGGGGGGGGGGTACCTTCCAATTAGCTTCCACTGGGGAGTGAATCAGTTTGTTTTAATTTGTCCGTTCCACTTCCATACTGACCTCCCCCCTGTGTCATAGTCACTGCTTCAGAGGTTCTGGCAGAACCTGGCCTGGCTAGTTGTTCCTACCACTGAAGATCACACTGGGCATAGGAGCCAGAATTAACACAGCCATGTTGAGCAAGATAGTAGGCTGCACACTGAGCTCTTTTTAAATAATATCCTACAGAAGAATAGAAACACACATGCTATTTTCTTTATTGATAGAGAATATTTATTTGATGATGTGGGGTTTTTTGTTTGTTCTTTACAGATAATAAAAATTGGACCCAAGGACATAAAATTAATTATACCCCCAGCACTATTAAAAAAAAAACAAAAACTTGTTTTATTGAGGCAAAACTCACATAACATTAACCGTCTGTAAGTGTCCATTTCCATGGTATTCAGTATATTCAAGTCCAGAAGAAGAAAGCCCCGGAGCCATTAAGCAGTAACTCCCTGAACCCCTTCCCAGCTTTCAGCTAGCACTCTGTGTACATTATAGACCTCATATTGCTGAATTTTAGAAACTTGTTTTTAGCTGCATTTTAGTTTTTCTGTGGCTAGTTGTTTTCTCATTCTCTGTCAGCATACACAGAAAGGCAGACAGGCACCAAAGGAAATAGGGAAATGAGAAGAGAAAAAAAAGAGGTAGAAAGGAGATAGGGTAAAAGAAGTGGGGGAGGGTGTCATGGACAGAAAGAGAAGGAAAGGAGAGAATTAAGAGACCTCCCAACCCTTTTTATTACCTATTTTGAGCCAGGGTTTTACTAAGTTGTAGAGGCTAGCCTTAAACTTAGATCCTCCTCTCTTAGCCTCTCAGGTGGATGGGATTATCAGCTTCCGCCACCATGCCTAGTGTGTTGAATCACTTTAATAAGAAACACAATTCAGGTTTCCTAGGAAAGGCATTCCTAGATGTATATACCTTTATAAAGCTAAGGGCAAATGGAGGAAAACCAAGATCCCAACTTAGAGCCGCAGAACTCATCAGCATCTTTTGGGTGAGATACAAGCCTTGTACCCTGTATCTTATAGTAAAGAACGTAGGGGGCCTGGGGATGTGGCTCAAGTGGTAGTGCGCTCACCTGGCATGCGTGCGGCGCTGGGTTCGATCCTCAGCACCACATACAAATAAAGATGTTATGTCCGCCGAAAACTAAAAAATAAATATTAAAAAATTCTCTCTCTCTCTCTCTTTAAAAAAAAAAAAAAAAAAAAAAAAGATTGTAGGGATCCTGAAACCTGGCCCATTCGAGGAAGGTAGATACTACCTCTTCAGGGATATTATTCTTTTGATAAAATTGTAGGAGGTCTATCCTTCTCCCCCCACAATATTTGCTTAGAAACCTTCAAGCCCAAGTCACTGTTGCTACTATTGTCCAATATGATAGAAATAAACTGTTTTGGATTTGGGCCTATATTTACAAATTTTTGTTCTGTTACCCATTAAAGAAAACATGGTGAAACCATCATGAATTTTTTTTAAATTACCAGTGTCACGGTACAGTCACTAACACTGTGATTATCTGAAAGTGTGTAAGTTGTACTGTAGCCTCATTTAAACAGGAATCTTTCTTAATTAGTTGATTTTGTGGATTAGATATCAATCTTGCTTGTCACAAATAAATATAAATTACATTCTTTTGATGACACTTAAATTTTAAATTGTTTTGACGTGTTGGCTATTTTCCATTAATAAAATTATTTTAATAGTTTGACCTACATAACTGAAGAACTCCATATATTCCCTTTTCTAGGAGTTGGACGTTCAATGGAATCTAAGTTGACATCTTTGGGAATTAAAACTTGTGGAGACTTACAGTATATGACCATGGCAAAACTCCAAAGAGAATTTGGTCCCAAAACAGGTCAAATGCTTTACAGGTTCTGCCGTGGTTTGGATGATAGACCAGTTCGAACTGAAAAGGAAAGAAAATCTATTTCAGCTGAGATCAACTATGGAATAAGATTTACTCAGGTACTGATCATGTAACATTTTACTTTATGTTGTTAATATTTTCACATAGTCCTTTCCTTCCAGTTAACCATAACACTCTTATTGTTTGAAATTATATCTTAAAACCTCAAAAAAGTTTTGTGAGACAGTACATGCTAAGTTAGAACCCCAGATAAAACTAAGGGAATTCTGATCTTTGGGAAGGATATTAAAAAAATTATACTTTGGCGGTCAAAAAATATTTGTGATTATAATTATTTCAATTTCCAGTGAAAGAAAAAGACCAGAAAAAATATTTTTAGTGCTGAATATTTTAAATTTTGAGTTAAAGTAGGTTTCATCTGACTTATTCATGCATCTAGAAAGTAGTGGTACAAGTGATTGAGTTTTTACTTTCTTTTAGAATACATGTTTGGGTTGGATATCTCTCTGGAATATAGATGAGAAACTTCCCTCTTCCCTCCCAACACCTCGTAAAGATTTGAAATTTGATAAATGCCTGCATTTTGGAACTCAGTGGTTCCCATTTCCTTTAGAATGGAAATGGTGCTGGGCTGGGGGACACATGCCTATAATCCCAGCTTCTTGGGAGGCTGAGGCAGGAGGACCACAAGTTTAAAGCCAACCTGGGCAACTTGAGGCCAGTAAGATTCTGTCTCAGAAAGAGTAAAAAAAAAAAGGGCTGGATATGTAGCTCAGTGGTAGTGTGCTTGCCTAGCATGCATGAGGCCCTGGGTTTTATCCTCAGTACTAAAGGGGGGAAAAATCCATTAATTTTGCTTCATTGGGAAGGTATTTTTACCTAACATAACAAGGTAATGAAAATGTTTATTTTTAATATATGCTTAGGATAGGAAATAGCATTCTAACTCAATATTACATTTAAAACACTTGAAAAGAATTATTAGGCATATAAGAAAATAACATGGGAGTTTTTCCACGTTTGCCTTTCTTTAGCCAAAAGAGGCAGAAGCTTTCCTTCTGAATCTTTCAGAAGAAATTCAAAGGCGACTTGAAGCTGCTAGCATGAAGGGCAAACGTTTGACTCTCAAAATCATGGTACGAAAGCCAGGTGCCCCTGTAGAAACTGCAAAATTTGGAGGCCATGGAATTTGTGATAATATTGCCAGGTAAGCTCATCTTAAAAGGAATGTTGGTATTTACATTTTAATGCAGGTTATGATAATTCATAGAAAATAAAATCAAGAGTTTGAGTAAAATCCTAAATGTGGTGTTGTTTGACTTTCTTTAGTGCCAGGCCTTGGCCTGAGGTCATTCTTCTTAAGTTAGTATACTTGTATTTGTCCATTTTCCAATGCTGTAACAGAATACCTGAGATTGGGTAGTTTGTAAAGAAAAGGATTCTTTAGCTTATAGTTCTGAAGTCCAAGATCATGACACTGGCAATTGCTTGGCCCTGGTGAGTCTTTTTTCCCTCAGCAGATGGTATTGCAATGGTAGAAACATGTGACAGAGATCACAGGCAAGACAGGAAGCCAAAGGAGAGGACCAGTCTTGCTCTTTTTTTTTAGTTGTAGTTGGACACAATACCTTTATTTATTTTTATGTGGTGCTGAGAATTGAACCCAGTGCCTTACACGTGCCGGGCAAGCGCTCTACTGAGCCATAACCCCATCCTGGTCTCGCTCTTTTATAACAACTCTCTCTTGAGAACTAACTAGGATCCCATGAAAAGTATATTAGTTCCTTCCAGTTACTAGTTCCTAACCCAGTTACTTCCCACCAGGCCCCTCTGAAGAAGGTCTCAACACCTCTCCTCAAACATCAGCCATTGAGTGCTGAGCTTCCAGCACATGAGCCCTTAGGGTACCAACCACATCCACACCACAGTAGCTGGCTCAGCGAGTTATATGCAGACTGACCTGTAGGCTTTCTGACCCTTGGCAGCCTTTCCTTGGGTCTCCAGACTCTTTTTTAGTGTGTGGTGTGAAAGAAAGGGCGAGGCTGCCAATCTGCAGACCAGTGGGGACTGTTGTGGTTTGTAAAAGACTTATTGCTGCTTTTGCAGCAGATTGTGATGTAGTACTTGAAAAAATGGTTTGAAAAGACTATTTATGTAGGTATAATTTCTCTTCATGAAAAGAGTAATCATTAATGCTGAAAATTGGTAGAAAGCATTTTTTAAAACTCTGGTTTTTGTTGTGTAGGCCATTTAATATTAAATTTTATGTAAGATGTGTGACCAATATGAAAATGCTTGATTTTGCATACCATCTTATGAAGTGTACTACATTTTGGCTGTGAGATCACAGTTTTAAGACTTGACAATGAAAGCCACAAAGAGATTTATATCTTTTAGTAAAAATTACTTCCTCGGGCCAATCATATACATTCCATTTATGTTGTGGTGATACTGTTAAGTCATGAGATAACTCAAACAGAAGCTCCCAAATTTCTCATTAATGGCATTTGTTTGCTGTGAAAATAGGAAGTACAAATTATGGAGTTTATAAAATTTTTCTGCTTTTCGTTATCACGAACAATTATATGTTACCTACTTTAGTAAGTGTGCTGATGCCCACATCTTTCAAGTAATAGTTAAATGTAGTGTTACTAGACATGTTTATACTTAACTGCTTAATTAGATCCTTACTCAAGAATATGATTATCTTCTTAAACATATTTTCTGTGGGAAAATCTGACCCAATTTAAAATACATTTTCTGGGAAAGAGGTCTTAATCTATTATTGAATTGGAAGTTTTTTGTTTTGCAGTGGAACATACTGTTCACACCAGCAAAGCCCCAAAGGCCCTGTAGGGAGTGGTAGGTGAGCTTAGTGTGTTTGGGGCACCTAAAAGTGCTGGCAGGTCCTCTGTTTTTCTTTCATGTGTTCTTAAAAATCCAAGAATCCGGCATTCTAGCCTGTGACCTTTAAACCCATATTTTTCCTTGTCATAGTATCCACAGAGTTGTTACTCCATTTATAGAATCTTTTAAGAGAAAATAGTACTGGATAAGCATATTTCAGATTTTGAAATTATTCAGTGATTTGACTTTAAACATGAGTCAAGAAAGAACAGAAAATTAACTTTTCATTCTGAATATTGACTGTACTTCAACTTAGAAATCTTATGAATTAAAAATTCTTCTAGAATCTAAAACCTTGGATTACCTTGGATTACCTTGTATTCACACTTTAATTGCAACATATATATTGTATATGCATTAACTAAAATTTGTCTTTTTCTAAATTTCTTTTTTAATTTTTAGTAGATGGAGTCTTCATTAGAGAATTCACCTTAAATTATCAGTGTTCTATGTAATTTTCCTTTTCCCTCTTTGCTGCCAGTGTAATTAATGTGGTATTTAGCTTCTTACAAGGGAGACTTTCTCATGCATTTTGTAAACTTTTATGTAACTAATATCGTATAACTCTTTAAACAGTTCCATACTACCAGGTACTAATGAAAACATAGGAAATGTAGCCTTTGTTTCTCTTAAAGTTATTCTACCACTTATCTGACTAGTTACATTTTGGGGGGTGTGTAAAATCCTAATGAAGAGACTCTTGGTTACATATTAATACATGCTCACAGTTATGATGTAATTTGGCCAGTATCACTCCTCATCATTTATCCTCCCCTCCCCCTGTTTCCATCCCTGGTCCCTTTCCTCCTCTACTGATCTGCATTTGATTTTGATGAGATCCCCAAACCCCACACACATACACACACACACACACACACACACACACACCCCTTTTTCTTTTCTGTTTTCTTCTCTAGCTTCCACATGAAAGAAAATATAATGACTTTTGACTTTCTGAGTTAGGCTTATATCACTTGACATGATGGTCCTCAGTTCCATCCATTTTCCTGCAAATGACATAATTTCATTTTTCTTTAAGGCTGAATAAAATTCCATTGTGTAAATATATACCCCATTTTCCTTATCCATTGATGAATACTTAGGCTGGTTTTATAGTTTGGCTATTGTGAATTGTGCTGCTGTAAACATGGACATGCATGTATCCCTATAGGATAAATATAAAGGAGTGGTATAGCTGGGTCACATGATGGTTCCATGCCTAGTCTTTTGAAGAACTGCCATACTGATTTCCATAGTGGTTGTACTAATTTACAATCCCATTATCAGTGTAAAAGTGTTCCTTTTTTCTCCACATCCTCTCCAGCATTTATTATTCTTTATATTCTTTTTTTTTGGTACCAGGGATTGAACCCAGGAACACTTAATCACTGAGCCTCACCTCTAGCCCTTTTAAATATTTTATTTTGAGACAGGGTCTCACCAACTTACTGAGCCTGACTTTGAACTCTCAATCATCTTGCCTCAGCCTCCCAAACCGCTGGGATTACAGGCATGTGCTACTGTGCCTGACCTATTGTTTGTACTCTTGATGGCGCCATTCTCACCGATGTGAGATGAAATCTCTGTAGTTTTGATTTTATTTCCCTAATTGCTAATGATATTGAGCTTTTTTTTTTTTCATTCATTTTTGGCCTTTTTTTTTACATTTCTTCCTTTTAGAAGTATGTTTAATTCATGTACTCATTTATTGAGTTATTTGCTTTTTTGGTGATAAATTTGAGTTCTTTATATTCTCTAGGTATTGATTCTGTCAGAAGAGTAACTAGCAAAGATTTTCTTCCATTCTCTAGGTTCTCTCTTTGCATTCCTAATTGTTTCCTTTGCTGTGCTGAAGCTTTTTAATTTGATGCCATTCCATTTATTAACTCGTGGTACTAATTCCTGAGCATTTGGGGTGTGCCTGTGCCTCTGTTCAGGAGTGTTAATCCTACATTTTCTTCTAGGAATTGCATAGTTTCTAGTCTAATTCCTAGGTCCTTGATCCATTTTAAGTTGATTTTTTTTTTTTTTTTTTTTTTTGGTGCTGGGAGCAGGGTGAGAGAAAAGGGATTTTTATTCTTCTACATATGGATAACCAGTTTTTCCAACACTATTTTTAAAAAGGGTGTCAAGGATCACATAACTGTAGATGTGTGAGTTTGTCTCTGTGCCTTCCAATCTATTCCATTGGTCTGTGTGTCTGTTTTTATGTTATTACCATGTAGTTTTTGGTACTATAGCTCTGTAGTATAATTCGAAGGCAGGTATTGTGATTCCCTTTAGCTTAGAATTTTTTGGCTAATTTGTTGGCGGTTGTTATCGAATCTATATATTGCTCTTGGTAGTATGGCCATTTAGCAATATTAATTCATGCCAATACACGAACATGGGAGATCTTTCCATCTTCTGAAGTCTTCTTCAGTGTCTTTCTCAGTGTTCTATAGTTCATAGTAGAGGTCTTTTTACCTCCCTTTGTTAGTTTTGTGTGTGTGTGTGGGGGGGGGTATTGTGAATGAGATTATTTTCCTATTTACATTCTCAGATTTGTTGTTGATATATAGGAAAGCTGTTGATTTTGTAACCTGCTACTTTGCTAATTTTTTTGGTACTACTCTTGGAAGATCATCTAAATATAGGATAATATTATCTGCAAACAGTCATAATTTTACTTCTTTTCCTGTTTTTTATTCATTTTACTTCCTTCTCTTGCCTAATTGCTCTGGCTAGATTTTCTAACACTATATTAAATAGGAATGACGAGAGTAGATGCACACGTCTTGTTCCAGATTTTAAAGGTAATGCTTTCAGTCTTTCCCCGTTCAGTTTGAGGTTGGCTTTGGATTTTTCACATATAGCCTTTGTTGAGGTAGTTTCCTTTTATCCCTAGCTACTTCTGTGTTTTTATCATGAATGTGTGCTGAATTTTGTTAAGGCCTTTTCTGCATATATTAAGTATTTTTGCATCTAAGTTCATTAGTGTATTGGTCTATTTCTTGATGTGTCCTTATCTGGTTTTGGTATGAGTATGATATTGGCTTCATAAAATGAATTTGGAAGTGTTCCATCCTTTTCTATCTCATAGAATAATTTGAGAAGTATTGGCATTAGTACTTGTTTAAAGGTTTGGTAGAATTCAGCGGAGACTCCATCTGGTCCTAGACTTTTCTTTGTTGGAATACTATTACTGCTTCTGTCTCATTATAGGTTATTAGTCTGTTTAGGTTTTTTGTGTCCTCAAAATTAAGGATTGGCAGATGTATTTGTCTAGAAATGTATCCATTTCATCAGAGTTTTCCAGTTTAATGGAATCTAAATTTTCAAAATAGTCCCTAATAATCTGCTATATTTCTGTGAAGTCTGTGGTGATTTCTCCTTTTTCATCTTTAATTTTATTAATGCAGGACTGTAACTCTTGACCATGCAACAGACAGTGCAAAAATAATTGGAAAGGCTACGTTGAACATGTTTCATACAATGAAACTAAATATATCAGATATGAGAGGGGTAAGTGTGTGACATTAAACTCTGTAATGTTGTAAGCTTCATTTGTGGCTTGGTCTCTTTTTCTACATATGGATAACCAGTTTTTCTGCATATTTCATGGTAGGGAATAGGAAGTTGATATTACAGGTCTTCAGCTCCTTTGAGTTAATCTAAGGTAAATTTGACTTTCTCATCAGATCTGAGCTCTTTAGACTTGAGAGAGTAGTCTTATTTGCTATGGAAACTATTTTATGCTTAGATCAACAATTCTGTATCGTAGGGTTTATTTTTGGTATTGGGGATTAAACCCAGTGGTGCTGTACCAGAGTTCACCCCCAGCCCTTTACTTTTATTTTTTGAGATAAAGTCTTGCTTATTTTGCCCAAGCTGGCCTTGAATTTGAGATTCTCCTGCCTTAGCCTCCCAAGTCAATGGGATTAAAGGCATATACCACTGTGCCTGGCAGAGACCTTATTATTTTTTCTTGTTTTTCTTTTTTTAATATTTATTTTTTAGTTGGAATTGGACACAGTACCTTTATTTTATTTATTTATTTTTATGTGGTGCTGAAGATCAAACCCAGGGCCTCACACATGCTAGGCGAGCACTCTACTGCTGAGCCACAACCCCAGTCCCAGAGACCTTATGTTTTATAGTACCTTTCCCTCAGTTAACCAAAGGTTAATTTTTATATGCATTGTATTGTTTTTCCTGTTTTTGTTTCCTTAGAAGTGGATAGCACTGAGAAGTCTGAATCTGTAAATCCTGTAACTTTGAGGTCTTTTTAAAAATTTATTCTGATGTCTGTAGTTTGATGATCAAAAGAGAAAAATCACAGGCCTGAACAAATGGCTTTAGACGGGCAGAAGGCCTCCCACCCCACCCAAATCACACCTCACATTTCTGTTCTTAAGATGAACTTCATAGGTTTACTTCTGGGTACCCAGATGAGTAAGGGTAGTTTTTTAGTTCATTGTAGAAGGATTAAAGTCAGTATATCAGCCATAATTGAAACTTTTTCCTGAATGTTTTTTAATAGTTTATGGTGGGGGAGATAGTAGTAACTTGCAGTGTACCTGTTGCTCATCTCCTCTCCTCATTTTTTACTTGAAAAATATTTAATTTTTAAAAAGAAAAATGGTCAGTGAAGGAAAGTTGCCACAATATTCCCTATTTGGGGTGGTGGGGCTTTGAATCCTGGGCCTAGCATATACCCAGCACGTGCTTCACTACTAAACTGCATCCCTAATCCCAAGTTAATTAATTTCTTACATTTAAATCCTACTTTCAAAACCTTAGTTGATTAGCATATCAGTGGAATACAATATTCTACTTGTTTGATTTTCCTGACTTTCCAGACATTGTAGCACATTTGAGATGAGTTGGATACTCAAGGTTGAGAGAACTGCTTAATTGCTTCCCTAAAAGTCATATTTTTTAATGAATCTCATAGAAGACTGTATTTGAATATTTTCATTTAACCCTTTGTTCTAAAAACAAGATCTAGAAGATAGTTTTTAAAAAAGGATTAGATGAGAATTTTGCTGAGCAAAATTCATATCTGTTTTCCTAGAAACATACTCTTTATTCTGGTTCTAGGTTGGGATTCATGTGAATCAGCTGATTCCTACTAATCCAAACCATTCCACATGTTCCAGTCGCCTTTCAGTTCAGCCAAGCCATTTTCCTGGTGGGTCACATTCTGTCCGTGACCTCTTCCAAGTTCAGAAAGCTAAGAAGTCCACAGAAGAGGAGCACAGGGAAGGTTGGTGGTTGTCACATGGTTCTTGTTTGGTTCTGATAATGTCCTTGGGAAAGCAGTTAATTTTCAAATTGGCCTGACTCTGTAAATTTTGCCCTGAAGAACAGATTCACATTTTAACTATGGCCCTAATAAGTATTTACAGCAGACAAAGGGATGCCTGGGATTCAAGTTACCTAAAGAGGCTATACAGCGTATTTTTCTATACTTGTAGTGTTTCTGACGGCTGTGGATCTGGAAATATCACCTGCCTCTCGAAGTTGTACTTTCTTACCATCCTTTAATACACATCTGCCAGCTAGTGTGAGTCCTGACACTAACAAGGGAGAGTCTTCAAGGAAATGGAATGGTCTGCATTCTCCCGTCAGTGTGCAGTCAAGACTTAACCTGAGTATAGAGGTCCCGTCACCTTCCCAGGTATGTTTTTATACTCCTAAGTACAAAAGTAGCTTACAAATGACATTGTTTATTCCATCCGTAGAACCAAAGGGAGAAAAGGCTACTGGTTAGAATTAATAAGGTTTCCAAAATATGACAGGACAGTTATTCGTGTAGATGAAAGTGCTTTTGCAAATATTTGCAACTCTTGCAAGTTGTAAAGTGTGGCTTAAAAGGCTGTCGTCGTATGAGCTGGCACTTTGTCAGTGTAATCATGCAGGCTTGCTGTATTCAACAGAGCAACTCTGGTGATCTTTAGTGAACTAGGATCTAATGTCAAAGGGTTTTGCAGCATTTGCAAACCTTTCTTTTTGTAGAGTGAATGTTTTAGAGTCTAAGCTTAAAATTCAGTTTGTGTAGGCTCTAAGTGTGGTTGATATATGGTTGGCATCCTTTGCCCCTGGGAAATGTTAGCACTTTTAAGCTCTAAAGGAAGTTCATTTGTGGTCTCCCTCTATCTCGTACTAGAGAAGATATCAATGCTGGCTATAGTACTAGGGAGAGGGAGGGTCAATTTTGATATCCTTGCATTGGCTCCCAGTTGATGGTGACACCCAACAGTTGTTTCTGGCTGGGTAAGATGAGCCTATCTAGGTTATGAGATTGCCATGTTTCCGAAGTACTGGATGTATGTGGACAGCAAGGGGGAGGTCCTAGCCAAAGGAGCAGCAGGTATGTGGGCAGAGAAAAGTATTTTCTAGAAAACCCCATTTCCAGCTTCCTTTCAGACTAGATTTATTAGTATTTTGGGGCAGTCTCATACAGGAAGGTAAATTCTGACACAGTAAGAAAGTTAATGTATCTTGGGCTCTGGCCTCTCCCATGGGTGAGCTCCTCCTACAAGACAGTATACAAGTATATGTGGATTTACCTGATCTGTGGTACTGGCAGGGGTGCACACTTACCTCCAGACTCCTAATGTCACTTCAGGTGTCAATGGCAAAAGGCAAAGACATTCCAAAGATGTACTTGGGGGGCAGGGGCCCAGGAGGGACAGTAGCTTTTCTAGCCCAGTGGTTTGCACTCTATGTTCATTATCTAAGAGGTTCCCTCCCCTAAATACCTCCTGTCTAAGCACACTTTAACCTCAGATTCATGTTTGATATTTTACAGCTTGATCAGTCTGTTCTAGAAGCACTTCCACCTGATATCCGGGAACAGATAGAACAAGTTTGTGCTGTTCAGCAGGGAGAGCCACGTGGTGACAAAAAGAAAGAACCAGTAAATGGCTGTAATTCGGGAGTTTTAGCACAACCAGTTGGGACAGTATTGTTGCAAATACCAGAACCTCAAGAATCTAATAGTGACACAGGAATAAATGTTATAGCCCTTCCAGCATTTTCACAGGTGAATTAAATTCAGGCATCCTCTACTATAGTTTTAAGCATTCTCATCCATCCTACACCATCTTATTTCCCTTTCTCCTCTGCACCCTAATTCAGTAGCTCATGCTGTGTCAAATGGGGAGTGGGATTCTTGGTTCTGCCTCATCAGGAGACCATAGACTTAATGGAGCAAATGGTGCGTGGGTGCCTACCTAGAATAATGAACATATTCTGCTTCTGTTGCATTGGCCAGAGCCCATCACTGGGCCACAAGAATGCAGCAGGTGGAAATGTAGTCAGATATAGGGGACAGTAACAGTCTCAGTTCCTGTTTTCTATTAGTGTGCCTTATCTTGATTGTTCCCCCATAGTGGTGGTTTTATTTTTAAGTTCCAATTAGTGCTCAAATTTAATTCCTATTCTTACCCTAAAGTCTTTCAAGATTTAATGTTTGATACTGAAGACCTAAAGAATTCATACAGGTCAGCAAAGGTTGACCTGAAAACAAAACCTTTGTGAAAAAATATAAACCAGCTGCCATTTAAAATTAACCCAAGTTTGACTCTGGGCTTTGCTTTCCCACTAGGTGGACCCTGAGGTTTTTGCTGCCCTTCCTGCTGAGCTTCAAAAGGAGCTGAAAGCAGCATATGAGCAAAGACAAAGGCAGGGAGAAGACACTAGTTACCAGCAGCCAGCCAGTGCATCTGGTAAGCCTGGGAAGTGGCTTAAATAAACGTTCATTCCATTAAGAGATCTTCATTACTGGAGAATATCTGAACAGGGCTACAGTAGGGGTGGGAGCTGGCATAGTCCTAGTTAGATTCTTATTCAGATTTTGTTTTAAAGAATGAAGTGACAGATCATTTCAGTACTTGTCAAAGACTCACACAACATCATCTCAGGATTTGTGGATGTGCATCACAAACACCTGAATCCACTTTTACTCTCTAAGAGTAACAATTCTGAAGTTTACAGTTTAGCAGACACTGTTATGAGGGCTTCCATCTGTTGACTCTTCTTCCAATCCTGTGACCACTCTATTATAAATAATCATGCCAAAGGCTGACTTAGTAAGTGCCAGAGCTGAGACAGAGGAAGTGTGGAGCCTGTTGGCACTGCCACTCCTGGCAGGAGGTGTTTTAGGATGGATGTTTTGGGAGGGTGGGGGGTTGCATATTTGGAAAGGGAAAGAGCTTATGGTCCTGTCCAGACTCATTATACACCTCTCCCTTTAGTGCCAAAGAATCCTTTACTTCAGCTAAAGCCAACAACAGTGAAAGAAAAGAAAACCAAGAAAAAAAACCCCATGAGTCCCAAGAAAAAGATTCAGAGCCCTCTGAAAAACAAACTGCTTAGCAGTCCTGCAAAATCCCTGCCAGGGGCCTGTGGGAGTCCCCAGAAGTTAATGGATGGGTTCCTAAAACATGAAGGATCTGTTGCTGAGAAACCCCTGGTAAGCTTTTTGAAAAATACTTTTAAAACTCTTGAGTTGTATCAGGTCTTAATGTCCTTGATACTTCTAAAAATAGCACTTTTATCTTTTGTTTTTTCAACAGGAAGAAATTGCTGCTTCCTCCTCAGGAGTGCCAGGCCTTTCCAGTTTGCAGCCTGACCTGGCCAGCTGTGTTAGGCCTGCAGCACCCAATCTAGCTGGAGCTGTTGAGTTCAGTGATGTAAAGACC
This sequence comes from Callospermophilus lateralis, assembly GCF_048772815.1. Taxonomy (NCBI): domain Eukaryota; kingdom Metazoa; phylum Chordata; class Mammalia; order Rodentia; family Sciuridae; genus Callospermophilus; species Callospermophilus lateralis. The sequence goes on along the minus strand of NC_135318.1, from coordinate 97,653,279 downwards.
TTGCTCAAAGAATGGATAACTACCATTTCAGGTTGGCTTGACCTGTGGGTGGCCCTGTTCAAGAGAACATGAACATACTGTACAGATTGAATGCGAATTTCTTACTGATCTTTTGGACTTGCTTTGAAAAAAGTCCCAATTCTGCAGCCCATTCTTTTTTCCTTTGTCCCTGCAGATCTCTTTATTCTTTATTAAACATCATGGTCCTTATTTGAGGTTTTCCCCCTTTCTAGATCCAATGGAAGAAGACATACTGCAAGTTGTGAAATACTGTACTGATCTTATAGAGGAAAAAGATTTGGAAAAACTGGACTTGGTTATAAAATACATGAAAAGGTAAGTTGAAGGGAAGCTTTAAACTTTCTCCTAGAAACTTGTTCCTGGCAAAATATATTCTTCAGGATTAACCAAAAAATGCCATGTTTTGACAATAGAAAGTTTAAAATGAGGTTGTTGCCCTTGAGATCTGTGTCTAATATGTGATTTAAAAACTATCGGAATATATTTCCTTTTTAGTGTTCTACGTAGGATTTTAATTTCTGGCCAAGATCACCTTTTATGTGTAAAAAATGAAGCAATGAAGACTTGGAAAAAGGAATTAAGTCTTAGAATTCTTTCCTAATGATGGTTGTTCTTCTTTCCCGCTTTCAGGTTGATGCAGCAATCGGTGGAATCGGTTTGGAATATGGCATTTGACTTTATTCTTGACAATGTTCAGGTGGTTTTACAACAAACTTATGGAAGCACATTAAAAGTTACATAAATATTACCAGAGAGCCTGGTGCTCTCTGCTAGCTGTGCCATAAGTGCTTGTGAGGTATTTGCAAAGTGCATGATAGTAATGCTCTGAGTTTTTACATTTTCAGATTTCTTTTTAAAGCAAGTGTTTTGTACATTTCTTTTCAAAAAGTGCCAAATTTGTCAGTATTGCATGTAAATAATTGTGTTAATTCTTTTACTGTAGCATAGATTCTATTTACAAAATGTTTGTTTATAAAGTTTTATGGATTTTTACAGTGAAGTGTTTACAGTTGTTTAATAAAGAACTGTATGTATATTTTGTACAGGCTCCTTTTTGTGAATCCTTAAAAACTCAACTATAGGAAGCAACTATTTATTATACTTAAGAGGCTGAAAAACCTCCAGACCGTTTCTGGCTGGATCCATGCTAAGCTTTGAAATTCCTGAGAGGTCCCAGACCAGGATTCTACTTGTTCCAAGAAAGGGTAAAACTTCTAAATCATCTTATTCTTGTCTCCAAGCATGCACATGAACATGTTAAATTTTTTTCTTCTTCTGTGTGGGGAAGCTTCTGGGAAAAATGAAGTCCCACAGATAGTTCTGAGGTGGTATTGGCTATGCCTCTACTGGCCCTAGAGAAATTTTGATAATGAAGAATAGTACAGATTATCAAACTATCTTTAAGAGAACGTTAACAGCATACAAATTTTATATACGTTTGAGTCCATGCTGCTAATTAATACTTACTTTCCCTCAACAAGAGTGTCTGCTTGCTTAGATCCATATTAATCTAGAGCTAGCAATTTGGATCACTTCCATGAATAAATCACACTACGAAGTATCTGAAGTGACTCAGAGGCACCAAACCCAGATAAGACAGCTGGTAACAATGGGCAAGTTATCAAAGTATGTGCATGGTAAAAGGACAAATAAAACAGAACAAGATGAATGAATGAAAATCCCTCCTGTTGCCTTATGCTGATATGAGGATGAGAAGCTACACTGACATGGAAGCCTAACAGAGCTTACCAGTACTGCAATGTCTGTTTATTATTATTAGTTTTTGAACTGTGATGATTACAAGACTCTCACGACTATACAAGCAGTAAAAGCAGCCAGCTATGCTTTACACCATGGTTTCACACAAAGCAGATAAATATCAGAATGCTTCATTTTCTATTATAAAAAATCCCTAAGGGCTTATGGCGGAAGAATACGCATAAAGAAAGATGTGTATCTTACATCAAAAAAGTCCCAAGAATCACAAAATCTGCAGAAGCGAGGTTAATCAAATACTGCAGGACTGATTTAATCAGTATAAAATTGAAAGATCTTTAGATTTGTAATAAAAATCCAAATTTAGGGAAGGGCAAACTTTAAAACAGCAGCCAAGTAAGGAAGGGTGGGGTGAGGAGGGTGTGAACGAACAGGCACGCTGGAACTGTGGGGATGTGTAACTGACCACTGTCAAACCAGTGTAAGTTTCTTGGTTTCTCATGGAAAACGTTTTATACACCTAAGTCCATCAGTGTCCAGATACATCTGTTCCATTTTTTTGTTTTGTTGGTGGTATTACAACATAATATTGCATTTACTCCAATTCCTGCCCCATGTGAAAAATTTAGATGATTTCAAATACTTTCTTCAGTTCCACAATAAGCTGCCAGTCACTCTTCTGCATTTCATCTCTGAACCAGTCTTTGAGCGCATCGATGGACTGCCTGCTGATCTGCAATGCATGAGGCACAAACAGTGTGAACAGAATGTAACAAACAGGTGCACAAATGTTGCTCAGTGTAAAGAAAACTTAAGCAGCAGAAACAATGTGAGCCTGCCTAAGGGAGTAGAGCTCTCGCCGCCCCCCCCACACACACCCAATACATCTGCAAGGAACATAGCGTGCTGCTGTACTCAGGGGTACTGTCCTTAAACAGGACAAGGCCCTACCAGAGCACACCCTAGAGAAGGATCCAGTACTATCAGATTCTACAGGTCCAGACAGACTTCAAAGCTACTGATACAGGTAATCAAAAAAATGACCAGACCCCCACCCCCAATTTCTGAAAACATGCCACTGAAATACTTACTTTACTGACAAGGATGTCTGTAGCTTCAAAATGTCTCCCAAACATTTTGGGAGATTCACCAGGGATGGGTTCTATTTTGACACACACTTCTTGTCCCTTTTTTGCAACATCCACTTGTTTGTGATTTATTTCAATGCTTGTTACTATTCCAATGTCGACAAACTGTAAGATAATAGAAAGTACAATGTACGCAGAGGGATGTGTACCCTCCACAGCACCTTGAGAGCTGAAATACTACGCACAGAGCCCTCTCTAAAAACCTAGGCACATTATCCTGCGCTTACCACAGGATCAGGGAAGATTTTTTTTTTACTTATACCCTTTATAAGACAGCTATAAGGATGAAGAAAGACCACTGATGAACTACTGTGTAAACCCTTACACGTGCTCTGCTGACTCACTTTCTGTTACTGCTCCGTCCTCTCAGGACAGGCTGTATTAGGAGGGAATGGCAGGTTCCACATCAGGAATGAACTCAAAGGAGTCAGTGGAGTTGAAGTCAGAAAGGCAGCTGGGGACACATTATGCAGACTGAAAATGACAAGTCACAGCGACACTAGTTTACAGGGGAGGACCCCCTGGACTGCCTTGTGGAAAAAGGTACTAGAGAACAAGTGGAAAGGTTTAGGTGTGAAAATAGCACACCTGTAATTCCAGCCACCCGAAAACAGCAAATTTGAGCCTAGCTGGTCTCAAAGTAGAGAGGGGAGGCGGGGTCTGAGGGGACTAAAACCAGGAAGAGCTTGGTCAAAGTCACATGGAAAATTGATTTTACTACAAGTAGTGTCCTAGAGAACACTGAAATGGTGTGGAAGCACAAACTTTCAAGGGTCATGTACCGGGGCTGGGGCAGGGTATCTTGGATGAGTCTGGAACTTCTCACTACCCTTTCCAGGACAGGAGTTGTGCAATAAGGACATGGGAATCAGCATAAGTTCTGGGATCTCACTGACCAAACTACAGTTTAAAAACCACAAAACTGAAGTCTATTGGATACTTGTGGTTTTCACAATTATGCATCCATTTATGTAACAACTTTGGTGCTGACTGACTGCAGTGGGTACTGAAGCCATTGGGAGAAAGAAGGCTGTTGAGAAACAGGCATTCACAAGAACTCTCCCAAGAACCACGGAGACTGTTTTCTCTTTCAGCAATTTCCTCAGGGAACTGAGCAGACAGCAGCAGTGTGTGTGTGACAGGAGTCACAAAACTCCTTTATAAGTTCCTTCCCAATAATTCCAACTAGCTAGCGAGGAGGCAGACGATCCAAATGCAGGAGTGATGTGCAAAACCACCAGGTAGGGCGCAGCCAACGCACACCTAGAAGGAACCAGCTGCTGAGTGGAGTCACCAGAGAAATGAGGGACAAGTGATGATGTGTGAATGGGGACTGCAAACAGTGTACCATGCAAACCATATTGATTTTTCTTTTGTTTGAAGACTGACATTTACCCATACTGAGGTGCAATAATACCAGGCTAAAAGCTTGGACGGTTTTTTAAAGTTCTGGAAACAAAACTCCCCCGCCCATGGAGATAAGACCACTTTCTCAGTACAGCTGGAACTTACATTTTTGCTTGGAACACACATAGGTGTCCCTTGTTTCACCTGACCTGCTTCCACAGTCACTCCCATCACTATTGGATCTCGAGAATTGAAAATATACTGAGGAAGGATTTTCATCTTGCAGGGAAATACTGCTATGTGCCTGAAACGAAAATGAAAGCAAGAATTTTTTTAAGCTTATAAAATAATTTTAACCAACACAGCAGATGGACATATGGCTTTTTCCATTACATGAAAGCAGGTTGCTCAGGCTGAGTGAGAGAAGCAGGCCCATCCACAGAAGCTGGTGCTCAGCTGACAGCCCAAGGCCACCCTGCTTCTGTGGCCCTTCATCTTCCCTTCCTCCTCCCTCTTTCCATTTTATTGCTTCCCTAGTCTTCCCACATTCCACCCAGCCAGTAAGGAGCCAAGGAGCCCTTCACTGCTTTATTCCCAGCTTGGTGTTTGGGTACAGTAGGATTTTGTGCCAAAACAAAAGGTCGAGTCTGACCCCCCAAAGAAGTCACTCTACAGCCATATGCTGGGGGTTAGACCCGGGACAGTACCTGCTGGCAAGTCTGTCATTTAGCACATGTGTAAGTCTTTTGGGACCCTAAGGTATCTATCCACTTCCTCCTCTTCACCATGCTCCTAAATTTTTGATACAAAAAATTGCTGCAAGGTTAATTTCCCTGCTTATTAAGCATATGCTGGAAGTGCTAAGTTTCTAGCAGTCTTCCCAAGCAAGTAGTTTTTCTTGCTTTAGATTTCATGGTCAAAAGTGACCATACACCAATTTAAATCCTAATGTTTACCAACTGGCTCTACCTTCAAGTGTATCTGAAATTAAGCCACCATTCTGTGTTGCTCTGGTGTTAACCACCTCAATCATCTCTTGCATGGACTACAGCAGGCTCCTGACAGGTGCTCAACCCATAACACTAGCAACCAGTCTGACCATGACCAGGCAAACAATAACTACTCACAACTCAAAGGAAAAGCTCCATGCTTCCACTTCCTACTGCCCACAAGGACCTTCCTACATCATATGGATCCTGCCAACTTGTTACCTGGTTTTCTACCACAGTCTCTGCAGTGTAACCTGCCTCAGCCAATGTGGGTGCCTCCATTTTTGGACCCAGTTCTGCTTCATGTGAGATTCTGCCTGGATGCTCCAATGAGAGGCCTAAAAAGATGAGACCTTCCAACTACATATTAATCACAGCCCCTTTCTCTCCTTTTCAAGGTTCCTCCCTGCTTTATTTTGTCTTTCAGTACCTATCTCCACTTAAGCATTAACTACCAGCTGCCTCTCCCAATGAGAGTGAGCACCTCAGCTCTGAAAGGAAGGCGCCTGGCCTGGGTGAGACTGACCACTCCAGGCACATGGGCGCTCAGAATGTTTGTGCAGGAATTGATTTCTCACTGACTTCCTAATTCTCACACTTTGATTTTGTTAATCACATTCCATGCAATTTCAAATAAGCAATTCCAGCAAGATAAAGCAACTACTATGTTCATGAGACCCACAGCTGCAGCATTGAAAATGAATAAACTAAAAGGCCACAAAGAAAACTGGGTGAGTTTCTAACAGACCATTTAGGGACACAACCTCAGGTAGATGTACAAATGCCATACTTTTGTTGCCTATATGCCTTTCCAGGATTTAGTTAATTCTCAACAAACTTCATTATTAAAGAACCCAAATAAAATAAAAAATGCCAACTTACTTAAATTCTTCTTGTTTCTGTTTCTTGTAGTCTTGTCTGTATTTCGTAAAGGCATCAAATAAATGATAAATAATTTCCGCACTAAAAATTCTAACTCCTAAACTATCGGCCATTTCTTGTGCATCCCGTTCAATTCTCACATCAAAGGCCAAAATTACTGCATATCTGAAAGATTAAAATACATCAAGGATCATTCAATGAAAAAGCCAGTCACAAAAGACAGTTTGAATGCCACAGGTAGCAGAAACAATGACTTACTGAGGATCATGTTCCAACATCACAGAAGCCTTCATAACATCTTTTTTATGGACAGGGCCAATGTTAATACCTGCATACTGTAAAAAGGAAGGTTCCAGTTTTATCTGCATGTGTCAAGTAATGGCAACAGCATCACAAACCACAACCACCATTGACTTGTGAAGAGCTGGACATGATTACTTACGGGCACTTCTGATGTTTTCAGAAATTCAAGTAGAGCTTCCAAGGAGCCTAGTGTAGATGCCTGGACATAGACTCCTTTTTCTTCTAATTTGATAGCATTTAGTGTCTGCTTTAGCTCATGGATCAATTCATCCTTAAAAAGAAATCAGATTTGACAAGGATGTCCGTATACCTCTACCCTCAACTGCCTAGAATGAAATTGCTCCTCTTTTGGGTTCAGTATTTATCTGAAAATAAGAAGCCAAAGCTTAGGGCAAAGCATAATAATTTATGCCAGAAGAGATTTGGCAACTCTATCTAGTCCTATCCCCACTTCACCTTTGTCTTAGGTTGACCAACTTTAAGGAAAAACAGTAGATGGGTGGGGCAGAATGAAATAATAGATAAGAATGAGCGTTCAAAAATAGTACCTCAAATGTTAGGGTAGCTTAATAGCTCTGCTTGGCTGTTTCAACAATGAAATACCCTAAACTTCATTATCTTAACAGCTAAATGTGTTGACACCATTAAAAAAGATACAGAAATCTACTTCATACTTGGCACTGGGCTTGTGCTTTGCCCTGTTCCCACTGGTCCCAGAAGTGACTGCCTGATGGCATGACCTACCACTACATAATGGTGGCCCTGGCACATAAGAGGTCAGTGCTAGTAACACCTATATTTGTTCTCTGGCATGCAAACAAATAAGACTATAGCTAAAAGGTTTGCTTTTGTGAAACTCTGCTGGATATGGGCCAACTGCTATACACAAATGGGCTTTTAAATGACTGTCTCTAGGAAGATTTTCTTCAGCTCCATCTATAAATTAGGTTATCTAAAATTCTATTTTAAAATAGAAGGCATATCTATATTCTAGTGGATACAAAAATATTTATGTCAATTCACAGTAATTGTATAAACTGAAATAATTTCAAAATATTAAGTTTGCTGAGAGACCAAGAGACTTCACAAAGACAAAGGTGTCCATTTTAGTCACATCCCCAGCATGTGCCTTGATGACATAATAACAATGAACTTACTTTAAGAACAGGGACTTCATCTTCTTTATAAGCCACTAGGAGAGGTAAACCAGCCAGTGTTTTCTCCAGGTCTTTTCCAAGAATCTTTACCCCCTGAGCTGCTTCTACTTCTTTATGTTTTTCATACTGGTTCTACAGAGATAAAAACATTTTCCACCACATATATTTGAAAAGTGGTAGCATTGGATGATAAGAGAGACTATTTTCATGACCTGAGGGTCAGGAAACATTCCTTAGACTAGACATACACACAAACTACAAAATAATAAAAAAGTAATAATAGACCAGTGTCTCATATAAATCTTAAAAATGACAAAGACCTGATAAAGATATGAAATAACCAGGAATCTAACTTGTTATTGGCTAATGTGGATAACAGTGTGACCTCATCTAGTGAAATGAGTCACACATGCAATCCACTCTACAGGGTGTACCCTGGAGACACTGGCAGGACTCCACAAGATAGGAAGAACAGTCTTCCTGACACTACTGGTAATAACAAACCTACATTTTCAACAGAACAGATAATTCATAGCATATCCACATAATGGAATTTTTTATTTTTTTAACAGAATGCCTTTATTTATTTTTATGCAGTGCTGAGGATTGAACCCAGTGCTTCACACATGCTAGGCAAGTGATATACCACTGAGCTATAGCCCCAGCCCTGGAATACAAATCTTAAAAATTATTTATCAGCTGGAAAGTCAAAGATACAAAGTGCACACTAAGAATAACTCCGTTGATACAAAGCCCAGACACTTTCAGGGATGCACACTCAGTTTCTAAAACTAAGGATGTTTAAAATGGAGATGTTAGCTATTCTCATGCAGCCCTGGCTAAGTCTTAGGTTTCAGGGAAGAGAGGGACCTCACATCAGGAAGAAGCATGTGGAAGCTTCTGGGTGTCAGCAAGCAACATTTGATCTGTGGCAAGGCTGCTTCCTAAAACTTTATTATTATTAAACTTTTCTTCTATGTTTTATGCACTTTTCAGCATGGATGTTTCTTTTAACATAAAAACGGTTAATAATAAAAAATCAATTAACACTGTGGAAGCAAAACGATGTAATTTATCTTTTAGGAAAGCCCTGGTCTGGTAAATATGTACATTTACAAATCTCTGCTGAGGGACAGCCTTCCATAGGAAGACATCTAAAATAAAACTGCTCTCAAAGTGTGGAAGCAACCTCAGAACTTACAAGTCCTGTGTATCAATGCTTACCTTCACTCGCAATTCCTTCATAGGAGGGGGTAACAGGAGTCCTCGAATCTGAGTGACAATGGGCCCTTCTACTCCAGGAACAATGATTGTATCTCCTTCCTTCAGGCGCCCATTGATCAATATGACATCTATAGTGGTGCCCATTCCTGGGAGAGCTTTAACCTAACAGAAATTATTGCAAAGGAAACAAAACACATGATGCATCAAATTCATTACATCTAAAAGTCACAAACATCCTCTACCCAAGGAACTCGCTACTGGAGTGGGAAGTAAGCAGGAAGCCTGAAGATAATTACCTCCATCACCTGTGCTCTCAGCTCTTCACAGTGTGCCAGTCTCTTACTCAACATGGTCTGAGTTAACTCCACAAGAAGGTAGATCAGACTTCCCATGCCATCACCAGTATGTGCAGAGGTAGGTACCAAGGACACAAAAGTGCGGGGATCTTTATTCTCATAAAACAAAGCAGCATTCAAACCCTGGAAGCAAAAGTCATTCCAAAACACCAAGCTGTGAAAGGAGGTAACCAGAGGGGAATGACTAAAGAGAAGCTAGATAAGCAAAGGGCTAATCATTCTGCAACTGCTGAAGCATTCTTGAGGGCCCTGGGTTCACTCCTGTATAGAAGTGATGTAGGCACTATATTAAAGGAAAGTGGATTCCATCTAAGGCACCTTAGATTTTTAAAATGTTCAGACTGTAAAGAGTTCTGTAAGGTACTGGCTTTCTGATATAAAAAGAAGGAAGCCAAGCAAGCTGGTATGCATGTGCAGCCCCAGGTATTGGGGAGGTTCAGGCAGGAAGATCCCCCAAGTCCAGGAATCTGGGGTAAGCCTGGGCAACACAGCAAGACTCCATTCTCAACAAAACAGAAAACAAAAACCAAAGAAGGAATAAAGGAAAAATTCTATCCAGTTAGTAGGAGAACAGAGCCTATAATAAAAATGCTGAGGTTATTATAAAAATAATGTAATGAAAGAAACAGTCTGAGAAATGGCTTTTCATAAAGAAGGGAAGGTTTTCTTACCTGCTGTGCAAATTCTACAATAATGGCTTTTGCTCGCTCCTCAAACTCATCTTTTGTATTCTTTTTCTGCTTCTTTAAAGTAGCAGCCACATCAGAGTCAGGACTCTTTTTCCAATCATATAACCTATCAATCTGGAAAAGTTTTTTTGTAAGAAAAATGTTCAAAAATTCAGAACATTCAAGAATTTAAGATTAGTAGATCCAAAAATCCTTTTATTGTAACAAAAGCCCTTTATAGACTGTAATAAGAGTCCCCCTTTCAAGTGAGAAATTGCTGAGATACCAATCTCCCCTGCTAGCCCCTCTAAAGAGTTCAGGAGAGGCGGCCATCAGACTGCAAAATACAAGACCCTAGAATTATCTAACACTACACCTGTGTGTTGTCAAGTTCCCAGAAAGTTTTGTAAAGTAGACAGAAGCAAGGATTAATTAGTACAATACCATCACCAGGAAAAATTATACACCCAAAACTAGAAAATAAAAAATAAGTTATTGCCCTATCTCAGATCAGCTCGTTTTAGTTACACTGTTCAAATCAGAATTAAACCTGTTTAGCTAATAACAGAATAAACTTTCCCTCATGGTTTCAACAAGTTATGAGTGATAATAAATGTCTGAGGTGATAGATATTACTAATCATCTGATTTGATCATGATTCATTGTACACACATACTGAAAAATAACATAAGAAACATGATAAATATGTACAAATGTGTCAAAAAATTTTTTTCTCAAAAAAAGAAACAACATGGAATTTGTACCCCCTAAAAAATGACATAATAGCATAACAAAACAATGCATAATCTCAGTCTAGGTGATAATATAAAGGAGGTCAACCTCAATTTTACAATTCAGAAGGAGGAAAAATCTAAAATTTGTCAAGTTGAAATGAAAAATTCACTGGTAAGTCTAACAGTAAATTATATCTGTAAAAGAAAAGGTTAGTAGCCTTGAAAATATAATAAAAAGTACTATCCAAACTGAAGCATACAGGAAAGACAGGATGGAAGAAAGAAACCTTTAGCTGGCGATGAGACAAAATTAAGAAACAGCTGGAATCCTAGTAAAGTCATAGAATTCTGTTCTGTAGTTAAAGAAATGAAAGCAGGGAAATACCTGAAGAAATAACAACCAAGAATTTAAAAAATTTGATAAAGACTATAAACACATATATCTAAGAAATTCAGTAAAATCCAAGCTCAGCAAAAATTAAAGACAACTATTATAAAATCACATTGATAAAGTCCTTTAAAAGTCAAAAGTAGCCAAAGTATAGAAAAGCACAAAGAACAGGAAGAAGGAAACTGTACATCACTATAATATTCTTGCAATATACAAAGGGATACATGCTGGGTATAATATTTGAAGGTAGAGTGTTAAGTTAAAAAAAAGAAGAAGGAAAAAAAGGCAGGAAAATAAGTAAGAGAAAGTAACAAAATTTATTTGAAATAAGTAAGGGGGGGGGAAAGCAAGATGGCAACAAATTTTATGGGGGCTGGAGCTCTCGCCTGGCACACAGGAAGTACTGGGTTTGATCCTCAGCACCACATAAAAATAAAATAAAGGTATTATATCCACCTACAATCTCATATATATATATGAGAAAATTTAAGTATGCTGGGGCTGGGGTTGTGGCTCAGTGGTAGAGCGCTTGCCTAGCACGCGTGAGGCCCTAGATTCAATCCTCAGCACCACATAAAGATAAACACATAAAGGTATTATATCCATCTACCACTACAAAAACATTTTAAAAAATTTTAAGTAGTCTGATACTATAATAAATGTAAATGGTTTAGAAAGGAATTCTTCAAAAAGAGCAAAACATGCTATTTACAAGAAAGGCATTCTAAATATTATGAAAAAGACAAGAGGTTAAAAAAGTAATAGGATACCATGCAAATGAGAATCACAAGAAAGGAAGACCTGCTACTTCAATGTTAAAGGAAACTTGAGGACAAGTTATATTAACAGAGAAAAATGGGGGAGTTAGTAATGATAGAAGAGGGCAATTCATCAAGAGGAAGTAGCAGTAATAGAAAAAATAACAACCTTAATGGGTATGCATCTAATTAGAGATTTTCAGAAAAGATGAAGCAAAAATGTACAGAACTCAGAGTAAAAACAAATCTACAGCCTCATCTGCTCTGAACATTCCTAACAGCAACTCAATCAGTAGAGCAAGAAAATGGAAGAAAACAGTCTCACTATCACCTACGTGACTGCCTCACATAGAACATTCAACCCAACAGAAGCAGAATACATTTTCTTTTCAAGTGAATCAAGAATATACATCAAGACTAATCATTTGTTAGTGAATAAAACAAATCTCAGTAAATTAGAAGAAAATGAGATCATACTGAGTATTTTCTCTAACCACAATGAAATTAAATTTGAAAAAAACAATAATGTGGAAAAAAATTCCAAGATAGTTAGAAGTTAAACAATATTCTTCTAAATAATAAATGGAATTAAGAAAATCACAAGATAAATCAGAGAAGTATTTGATCTACATGATAATAAAAACATGACATGTCTAAGCAATAATTAAAGGGGAAATTAATACCTTAATAAATGCTCATATTAGAAAATAAAACTGTCATAATATTAAAAAACCTAAAAAGCTTGTCTTTAAGATAAATACTACACTGGTGTGGCTTTGCTGGTGAATTCCAGTGGACACTTAACTCCATCTGGCCACAAAAATTTCCACAAAATGGAGGAGGAAACATTTTTTAACTCATTTTATGAGGTCAATTTTATTACTCTGATATCAAAATCAGACAAACAACATATAAGAAAACTAAATACTAATATCACTCGTGAACACAAAGATCTTCGACAGAATATTAGCAAATCAAAAATATTGAAAGGATACTACATGATGACCTATAGTGGGGTCTACTCCAGTAAAGAAAGACCAGTTTTTAACATCTTTAAGGTTATTCATGTTGTAGAAACTCATGTTGTTCACGGAATGAAGGAGAGAAGTCACATGAACATCTCAATATAAGCAGAAAGAAAATGTGACAAAATCAACAACTATTCATGATCAAGCAAATCACAACATCCTCAACAAGCTAGGAACAGGAATAAATTTCCCCGCCTTATAGTGTATTTACAAAATAATCTATAGAAAAAAAATCACACCATGACAAAGGACTGAGCACTTTCCTCCAAAGACTGGATAGAAGACAAGGATGTCTAACGTCATTACTTCTATATTGTTCTAGAAAGTCTAGTTAAGGCAATAAGGAAGAAAAAGATTCAGGAGGCATACAGATAAGGAAAAAAATACAAAAGCATTTATAAGAATATAAAAATTATGTAGAAAGAAAATCTCACATTATCTACTAAAGAAGTTACTAGGGGATTGGGGTTGTGGCTCAGTGGTAGAACACTTGCTTAGCATGTGTGAGGTACTGGGTTTAATTCCCAGCACCACATATAAGTAAATAAAATAAAGGTCCATTTGCAACCAAACACTATTTTAAAAAAAAGAAAAGAAAAAGAAGAACAAGCTACTAAAACTAATATAAGTGGTTTCACTATCAGTCACAAGATACAAAGTGAACATATAAAAATCAACTATTTCTATATAAAAATGATATCAACAGTTGGAAGGAAATTCAAATTGTTAAAATGTTATTTATAATAGTATTAAAAGCATGAAATACTTAGAATAATAGGTCCAACATATGGACACTAAATGATAATACATTGCCAAGAGAAAGCAAAGGCAACCTAGTTTAATAAAAGAGTGATATAATGTTCACTATCAGAAGACTCTATATTGTTAAAATGTCAATTCTCTCAAAATTTATTTACAAAGTAAAAGCAATTTTAATCAAAATCCTGAAAAGCTTTTTGGCAGAAACAAGCTGATTCTAAACTTTACACTGAAATTCAAAGACCTAAAATAGCCAAAACAGTTTTGAGAAACAAAAATGAAGTTGAAGAACTTACCACTATTGGCTTTCAAGACTTGACTATGAAGCTACAATAATCAAGATAGGGTAGGAGTGGTGTTAGGATGAATAAAGACCAACAGAACAGAAGATAAATTCTAGGAACAGACAAATATGGCAATTAATTTTTGACAAAGATGCCCAAGTAATTCCATGGGGAAAGTATAATATTGTCAACAAAAAGTCTCTATGTAAGTAACCTGAACCTTTGAAAAAAATTTCAACAAACTTGGGGATAGGAAAAGATTTCTTACATAGAACAAAAGAAACAAAAATAATTAAAAATAAGTTGGATTTTGCCAAACTTGGAAATTTCTTCTCTTCAATTTACACCATTAAGAAAATGAAAAATCCAGTCCTGTACTAGGGAATATGTCTGGGATACATGTAACTGACAAAGGACTTATCCTGAAAATACATAAGGAACCCTTAAAATTCAACAGTAAGACAACTAGCCATCTAATTAAGAAAAGAGCAAAGCATTTTGAAAAGACTCTTCAAAGAGAGATGTTGCCATTTTTAACAAGTATTAAGTGCATGAAAAGATGCTCAAACCACTAGTCATCTTGAAAAAGAAAATTAAACGCAGTAATTTACTACCACATACCTATTAGAATACTAAAGGTGGGGGGGACTGGGGTTGTGGCTCAGTGGTAGAGTGCTCGCCTAGCACTTGCGACATGCTGGGTTCAATCCTCAGCACCACATTAAAAAAAAAAAAAAAAAGGTATGGTGTCCAACTACAACTAAAAAAATATTTAAAAAAAAATACTAAAGGTGGGGCAAGGTAAGTGTACAGAAACCGGAATTCTTACACAATGTTGGTGAAATATAAATTGGTATAATCTCTATGAAAAAAATCTGCCAGTTTCTCACAAAGTTGAACATACACTGTATGACTCAGCAATTCTATTCCTAGGTATTTACCCAAAGAAAGTGATAATAAAATCTACTCAAAGAATTGTTTAGAAATGTCCACAGACATTTCTTATTAATATCCTGAAACTAAAATCAATCCAACCATCCTTCAATAGGTGAAAAGACAAAGTGTGGTATTATCCAGATAATGGAATATTACTCAGCAACAGAAAGAAAAAATTATGATACATGCAACAACATGAATAATGCTGTAGTAACACGAGTAACAAAATGCCAAATTCAAAAGATTACATATTGTATGATTCCATTTATATGAAATTTAAAATAGGCAAAATTAGTCTAGAGTGACAGAAAGACCAGTGTTTGCATAGTTAGAGAACGCAGCAGATTGACTATAAAAAAGCATGAGGGAATTTTCTGGCAATATGAAAATAATCTATATTCTGAATGGTAATAGTTATGTATGTGTATGAATGAATTGGTCAAAACACATTCAGTGGTATACTTATCCTGGAGTGCATGTTCTTATGTTGCAGTATAATTTTTTAGGCAGAAATTAAGAAGCGTTTTCCCAAATTAAGGTTTTCAGAAGAAAGACTTACCTTATTAAGTGCAACAATGAAGGGACATTTTTTAGATTTCAGAAGGTTGATGGATTCAATTGTCTGAGGCTCCAAACCATGCATAATATCAACAACTAAAATGGCAATATCACAAAGAGAGCTTCCTCTGTTTCTCAGATTACTGTTATAAAGAGAACAAAGATGTATGAATAGAAAATTCCAATATCAATATACTTCTTAAACTGTAATTTCTTTGTTAAACCTAAACAAAAAGGACAAAATGAGAACAGTTATGGGGGTCAGATGTGGTGGTGTACACCTGTAATCCCATGTAGGAATGAGGCAGGACAAACACCAATTAAGGCCAATCTGGGAAACTAACTTAGCAAGATCCTGTCTCAACAACAAAAACACAAAAACGGTTGGGGATATACAGTCTTTGCCTTGCATCCATGAGACCCCAGGTACAATCCCCCCGTACCATACACAAACAAAACTGGGGATTGGGTCCAGGACCTGGACAGGTACCATAATCTAAGGATGCTAAAGTCCCTCATATAAAATGGCATAGTACATCCTCCTGTAAACTTTAAGTCACTTATAAATTACTTATACAAGTTAAGAATTCCCAATACAAAATTCCAAAATCAAAACCTTCAAGTACCAACCTGATGCTCAAAAAGTTTCATATTTGGGAATATTGTGGATTTCAGATTTTTGGAAAAAGTTTATTCAAGAGCTGGGTTTGCAGCTCAGTGGTAGAACACTTGCTTAGCATGTGTGAGGCACTGGGTTCGATTCCAGCACCACAAATAAACAAATGAATAAAATAAAAGTCTATTCAAATACTCCAAACTTCAAAAACTTGGGACACTTCTGGTCCCAAACATTTTAGAAAAGGAGTATTTAAGTATTTAACCTATAATACATAATACAATGTGAACAGTTATCATACTGAATTGCTTAGTGAATAAAAGACAAAGAAACAAGTCTGTACACATTCAATACAGATGCATTTTTTAAATTATTTTCATCTATAATTGTTTGAATATATAAATGCAAAACCAGGGCATGAGGAGGGAAAACTATATGCATTAAACTGTTCAAGGGCCATAGCCCTTAACTTGCCAAAGGCTCATCTGACACACAGAATTAACATCTGTTAGAAAGAGCTCCAAAAGTTTCTCTAATATTTCTGCCAATTTTGACTCAGTTTTTCATGATAATGAATAGGACAACACAATATAATCTTCTCTTTGTAATGGCTTTCACAGGAGTTAGTAAAAAAGATTTCCTTCTCTAGAAAACAAGGATACAAATAAAACACAACTAAATCAATGAGGATTGCTATAGGGACCACAGATTTCAAATGATTACCCAAGTTTAA
Source organism: Callospermophilus lateralis (assembly GCF_048772815.1). Classification (NCBI taxonomy): domain Eukaryota; kingdom Metazoa; phylum Chordata; class Mammalia; order Rodentia; family Sciuridae; genus Callospermophilus; species Callospermophilus lateralis. The sequence continues at coordinate 97,636,671 of NC_135318.1, read as the reverse complement.
TGACTCTATTAAAATTTTAGAGTAAGTTTCAAGAAATTTCCTTGAAGACTTGTTCTTACCTGAAAGACTCATGCCCAGGGGTATCAATAATTAGCATTCCAGGAATCCGAACATTCTCTCTGTCAAACTAGAACCAACAGGAAGTTCAAGAAGTCAAAACAATGAAAGCTTCTTTATAAAAACAATTTATCTGCCATAAAAACTTAAAAATATCACTACTTCCTTTTCTAAATGAATGGTTTTAAAAGAAAATCAACAAGCAAAGCAAGATGGTTAGTATTTTTCATTAATATTAAAAGAACTTTTCAGAAACAATGAAAAAATAGCACCTTTAAATCATAAAACTATATTATAAACTACATTTTGATAAGATTATTAAAGGTGATACAAATAGTAAAGTTATCTATAGGAAGATATTTGCAAAATGTATCTGATCCAATTTTAAAGCTTACTTAATTACCAAAAAAATTCCAAAAGTATGTTTTAAAGAAAGTTTACCACATCAATCAAAAATGTAAATAAATTTTTAAAAATTTCCTGCTTATTCAAATAATGTCATATGAATCTACAGTATCCTGTTATACCAGATGTCATCGATACAATAAAAAACTAGGACGATCAGAATTGCATCAAAACGACCTAGCAGCCAAACACTGACAGAGATGAGACTATCTCAGCACAATAATAACTGAAACAGACTGAAACTCAGTAAATACTTAAATCCATCAGTTCACAAGAGAAAACAAAACCAAACTGGTCACTATTTTAAAAGCTGGCATATAAAAGTTGAAGGATCAGGCGCTAACCCTGCCTTTCCTATGCACTTTATCACTAAGCAATCAAACAGTAAATCAGATAAAGTTTCTCTAAAAGTACAGGAACATGGATGATGGGATTGAAATATCAACATTTTGCAACCCCAAGAACATTAAAAGGGTGCTTGCATTGGAATGATCCATCAAGCTTTACTTTTATTTTACTGTGCTACATTCAACATAAAAAAAAAACTGGATACCTTCAAACAAGTAGAGAAAATATGAGAGCTAATGAAAGAAAAAAAATCAGTGGGAAAGAAAAGAATTCTTAAACATGGAGATCAATGTTAACAATGTTAAAACATGGAGAGAAACAACCAATTTTGACTTCAGAACAGTGGTTGCTTCTGGGACAGAAAGGGAAGAAAACAGAACGTGATGGCTCCAATAATGATGTTTTATTTCTTGGAAAGATTTAAGGCAAAATAATACAGATATTAATTCTGAATGGTAAGTATTATGGGTCTGATATACTAGACTATTCTTTTTTCTTTTTGAAATAGTTAATAGCTTAATTTTTGTTAGAGATGAAAACACGTGATATACAACGTAACTTACATTTTTAATCATCTTAGTCTGTTCATTAATAGCTTCCAGGGGAACATTGGTGGCCCCAATTTGCTGCGTGATACCGCCTGCTTCACCATCTTGGACATGTGTGTGGCGGAGCTATTAGAAGATAGCATATTTAGACTGGTATTTTGACAAGGAAAAAGATAAAAGCTATAAGAAATTAGCGAATTTTTTATCGTAAACAAAACTGCCTATGTGTGTTAATGAGTTTTTAAAACTTTGTCAGTGCTTTTAAATTAATGTTTTTAAAGTTATTTCAATGCATACAGATTTTTCTTACCTTATCTAGAATTTTTGTCTTTCCTGTGTCCACATGTCCAAGTACGCAGATAATAGGGGCTCTTAGCTTTTCTGTATTTACATTTTTACTATGTTCAAGTCGCCGTTTCTACAAATAAAAAAAAAAAACACAAAATTAAATATTATTTCAAATCCTCACTATCCTTATATTTTTTCTATATTTTGTCTTGTATGAGAATACCACAACCTGTACCCAAGTTCTTTGCTGATTTTATTAAACATAACTGCATTTTTCACAGCATGAACATTGCAATCTAGTTCTCATCACAGCTACGCTAGACAAAGAGAAACCTGCTTAGAATAGATTTCAAAGTAACACAGTTAACTATGAAAAGGAATGGTATCACTTCCAACTCTTTGATCATTTTTACATACAGTTAATGTAATGGGATATGATAAATAGAAAAGGAACTGATCTTTCCATCATTTGACTATACAGTACAACCTCTAATTTATGTGTAGGTTTATTAAAAAGATAATAAGAATTATAAAGACTTTTTTTTTTAAGTAATTTTTTGTCACACTTTAAAGAAGGGCAGTACTGGGTAATGAACCCAGAGCCTTACGCATGCCAATCAATCACTCTACCATTGAGCTACACTACCAGTTCTTTTTTATTTATTATCTGAGATAAGGTCTTGCTAAGTTGCCAAGGTTGGCCTTGAACTTGCAATTAGTCTGCCTCAGCTTCCTGAGTAGTTGGGATTACAGGTATGCGTTGCTGTGCCCAGATAATTTCACACATTTACCTAACACACTAACATTAAAAACTCCTCTCAGAAATATTTTAAATCTTGGCTTAAATAAATCCAAACAACATCACCTACCTTCCCAAGGCTCAAGAGCTTAATATATTTCTTTGCAACACTTAGCTAATTACCTCAACTTTCTGGGAAAAAAATCATAAGACTGCCCATTCTTCAAAATAACCTTTCCAATAGCTGACATTCAAATGAAATTAAGACTTTCATCAAAGCTATGAAGTAACATCATTTACAAATCTATTTCCTATCCAAATACCAAATTTGTAGGAGCTCTGTCCTTTATTTTCTTATACTAGATACTAAATTTTTCATGGAAACTGGAATGATAAAACTTTCTGAAATGTCAAAAGCAAGATGCAGTGGTCAAGTACTTGTTTACTGGTAAAGATACGGACACAAAAGTCCTGCAGTATGCACAATTTAAATTTAAATATCATAACTGCAGTTAGCATTTGACTTGGTTGACCACTACCATTCTCTCCTGTTTGATCAAGTGTAAAAATTTTTGGAGACCATGAGGTACAGATTTTAACTCAGAATTTTACCTCTAAGTATACATACTGAACACCAAGACAGGACACTTGTACAAATACATGTGTACAACAGCAACTGTTCACTACAGTACTGTTCATTAGGGCAAATTAAGAATGTATAACTACTAATGTTATGTAGCTGGAGATTTCTTAATGAGAAATCTCTGAGGTTTCCCAAGCCCCAGAGCTGACACGAATTAAGTATCTTGGGAAACCCCTATCTGTAGCGGAGACTCCAACCAAGAACTTCAGAGTGAATTTCAGAAAATAATATAAAGTAGCAAGATTTTGGATCTACAAAGGTTGTTATGGACTTAAGTGCATTTCCCCCAAATCCATACATTGAAACCCTAACCCTCAATGTGACTGCTTAAGGGATGGGGCCATGAAGGAGACAATCAAGGTTCAATGAGTTCCTAAGGGTAGGCCTTTAATCTAATTGGACTGGTGTCCCAAAACAGACACCAGCAATCTCTCTCTATATATATATACACAAAGAGGAAAGGCCACATGAGAACTCAGGAGGGCGGGTGGGTGTCTGAAAGCCAGGAAGAGAGCTCTCCCCGACAGCATTTTAATCTTGAATATCTAGTTTCTGAGAACTGTAAGAAAATAAATTTCAGATATTTAAGACACCAATTTGGTGGTATTTTGCTGATACCACAAGCAGAATAATACCAAATTAATTTAGGATCTTTCAATAAAATTGAACAGAAAATGTGGCTGTTGACGGCGTTGAGGCAGGACTCCTTGAATGACAAGAGGAGTTCAGCAATCCTCTCCCTAAAGTGAGATACAACCAAACAAAACAGTCTAAACAACCACTTAAACTCTAGCAAACGGCTAAAGGCATACACCAAATAGGAATGTTTAATTCAAGAAAACCTATTGGGCCTCAGTAAGAGCGCTGGCATCCCATGGCATTTTAGTCTGAGCTACTCTGTTCTTCTTCCCACTCCTACAGCTCCATAGGGAGACATGGTACAGGGCAGAGGGATGTGGTGTTCCATACCTTAGGGCATGGCCACAAACAGCAATGATCTCAACAATTAGAGGAGAAGATAAATCACAAACCAGACTAAGCTCTCCATCCCATTAGGGCAAGTGACAACCTGGAACTTCAGCTAGAAATTTAACAGAGAGGTCTGTGGAACAAGATGGCCAAGGTAGGCATTGGCAAGATAATGTTGTGAGAGATGAGAGAAACATTTATATCCTCAGGAAGATATAAAGAAGAACAAACAAGTATGTATTTACCTTCAAAATAAATGAAGAAAAAATTGACAAGACTAATAAAAATAAGATTCCACAAAAAAGTTTGAAAACTTCAATAGCAAATAGAAAAACAACAGAAAATGAGGAAGTCCACAAACAATCTGACCATCACCAACAACCAACGTGACCTAACTAAATGTTGGGTCCAGAGACAGAATATAAATTCTTCTTCAAGCACACAAATAATCTAAAAAGTGAATAAAACAAGTTTTCATTATGTTAAACTGACAGAGGACTGGAGATGTATGTTAGTGGTACACCACTTGCTTAGCATGTGAGGAGGCCCTGGGTTCAATCCCCAGCACTGAAGGGAAAAAAAAAAAAAAGACAATAAATATCAAAATTCAGAATTAACAACAGAAGGAAATTGGGCAATCCATAAATATTTGAAATTAAAACACTTTTAAATAACACACAGGTCAAAAAAGAAATTAAGAAAAATTTGAAAATAACACAACTTACCAAATTTTATGGGATACAGATAAAGCAATACTTATAGGGAAATGAATCAATAATATAATAATATAAGCTATCACCAGGAAAAGTTAGCAAAAGAGGAAGAAACTAAACCTGAACTCAACCAAAAGAAGAAAACAAATAGAATAAAAATTAACTGAAGAGAAAATAAGAAAAAAAATTAAATAAAATGTTAGATTGGGTCTTTGAGAAAATCTTTAGCTAGATAGATCAAGAAAAAAAGAAGACAGAGCAACAAAAGCAGAAGCAAGAGAAGGCACACTCATTGACATTACGGAAACCTGAAGAATTGTAAAAGAATACTATCAACAAGTTTATGCTCACAGATTAAGACAATTTAGATGAAATACATGATTAGAAATTAGAGAACGACTCCAGATGAAATAGAAAATATGAATGGCCCTACATAACAAGAACTTAGAAATCTAAAAATATTCCCATTAAAAAAAATTAGTAAATTCTACCAAACATTTAAAAAAGGAAATAAAACAATCCCTCATAAACTTGAAGTAGAGGTAGGAAAACTTCCCAAACAATTCTATAATGCTAATATTATCAAAGCCAGACAAACACATCGTAAGAAAGCTATTGATCAATATTCCTCATAGACACACATCCCCAGATACTCAACAAAATATTACCAAACTAAATCCAAAAACATACAAAAAGATTACATGCCATGATCAAGTGGGATTTATCCCAAGAATGCAACAATGGCTTAAGATTTCAATATCAATTGGCGCTATCACCATGTACTAATACAATAGAGGGGGGAAAATGTCACCCATGGGGATAAAAACCAGGAACACAAGGGAATTTTCTCAAATTGATCTATGTAAAAAACCTATAGCTATCATCATAATTAATGATGAAACTCTGAATGTTCCCCCCTGTCAATTTGGGAGCAAGGCAATTACATATGCTCTTATGATGTCTATTCAACACTGTAGTACTTACTCTATCCAGGAAAATCAGGAAAGAGAAACAAGAAGCAATTAGAGTGGAAAGAAACAAGTAAAAACTGTTTTGATAGATGCCCTGACCTGATTACAGGAATTTCTAAGGAATCCATGAAGAGCTATTAGAATAAAAAATGTTTTTTTGGCACAACTGAATACAAAATCAATCTATCACTTATTTATAGTATTAATGGGAAATTTTTTGTCATTCACAATAGAATCAAAAGGAATAAAAAGCTAACTAATAAATTCAACAAAAAATACAAATCTTGTACTTTCAAAACTAAAAAACACAGCTGGAAGAGTTTAAAAGATCTAAATAATGCAGAGGCAAACTACATGCAAGGAAGATTAAATATTAAAATGAAATTCATTTGTGTTTCATATATATCTTATCTCCATAGCCTAAAGGTAATTTAATACAATATTGTTAGTGTGTCTGTAGTACTTTGATTATAACCTGCCTGTTGTTTGAGGTCAAGTGTGGAATTTTCCACAGTGGCAGTATGTCAGTGCTCAAAAGTTTTAGATTTTGTAGTGTTTTATATTTTCAGATTAGTAATGCTCAACCTATATATTAAATGATAAAACACTACTTGGCAACAAAGAGAACAAAATAATGGCATATGGTATGACATAAGTGAACCTTAAAAAGAGGCTAAGCAAAAGAAGCCACACAAAAGACCACATGGCTAGGGATATTGCCCAATATCCTCCAATAAAGACAGTCTCCAAAGACTTATCTAGCCCAAACATTAATATTGCTGAGGTACAAATCCTAATTTGGAACAACAGACTCACTCAATCCTTTAGGAATTCAGACAATTTTTTCTAGAATTTATAGAAGGAAAAAACAAATGATGATATGTAAACATGAAAATAAAAAATTATAAATAAGTTATACATGAAAAGTTAAGGAAAATCAAAATATTTTTGGCTTTCTAACAGTTCAGTCTCTTCAAGCCAACTAAAATCATTTTTAATGTATTATTTACACTAAGTTGACAGAATTAAAGCAAACTTTCTCTTAAAGTCTACAACCTTAAGTAGGAAAAATATAAAAAGTATATTAGGTGTATGGATTTCACTAAATAGAAGCTCCATTTACCAGATTTAAACAACTAAAGTGCTGATATCAGATTATCTAATCTAAATAAGTGAGGCAAACACTTAACTGATGTTTATAACTAGGCAGCATATGCTCAGAATACTTTCACATACCTATAAACGATCAAAGAGCACACTGAAATTTGGAGAAAACAACAACAAAATGAAGCAGCCACGGTTCTGATTCAGGTAAGAGAGGGAGATAGGGTCCCTGGGTTAGACTGGTGTTGCAGATTTGTGATGTCTCAACACTACAAAAATTGGAGAAGAGTCAAGAAAATATTTTTACAAGCGCTGCTGCTCAAGGCCTTTAGTTATAGAGTACAATCCTAATGATCGTGCAAAAGTGGGAAGAAAAGGAATGAAAAGGGGAAAACAAATACCTCAATTCTCCGTTTTGCTTTGTCATAAGCCCTTTCTTCTTTAGTTCGATCATCATCAGAGTCATATTCAGAGTCTGAGCTCATTTCTTTACTTGGCTTTTTATCTAATGTTTTCCCTGAATCTTTCTCATCTGACATCTTTTCCTCTTCCTCATCACCTTCACTGCCTTCACTTTCTCCTTCTTCCTCCTCTTCCTCTTCACTATCTTCTTCTTCTTCTTCCTCTTCTTCCTCTTCCTCCTCCTCTTCAGGGTTTTCTTTTACTTCTATATGAACCGTGTTTCCTTCTTTCATAAAAGCAAATAAATTTTAAAATAAATTAAAGTTGACATTATAAGTTTGTATCAAGACAATGGAGATGTTAGGGTAAGGGAAAATCATACTGAAATGCATTAATTAAGACGTTAACATTGTGTTTTCATGCCTCATAAACACAAGTACGTATCTCTATACTACAATGAAGAGAGTCATTTAACAGTAAAAAACTTAAGGTAGAAATCCTTCTGAAGTTAATAAAAAAAGCTCTAAGTCAGGAGCCAAAGGAAAATAAACATAGGAGATGAGAAACATGTAATCCTTACCCAGGGGGTCATTAGCTGCCTCAGTGCTATAGTGCCAGCCACTGGGAGTCAAGACCTACCCAGGACTGGTGGGGAAAGGGGGATGGTGAATGGAGTGGGCAGACATTGGGTTTTACCCTTACTGTGGGGTGACATTGTGAAGAGTTACATTCTAAGGATGAATAAGAAATAAGACTTTTTCATTATTGGCAGATCACCTGTAGATTGTTTGAATTCTAAATTTATAACAACATGATTCCATACTGCTAGTTTATACTTACTCCTAGTGAACAATAGGTTGAATATTCCTAATCTGAAAATCTGGAGTCTGTAATGTTCCAAAATCCAAAACTTTTTGAGCACAACATGACACCATAGGTGGAGAATTCCATATCAATAAACCTTATTTCATGCACAAAAGTATTTGAAATATTGTGTAAAATAACTTTTAGGCTATGTACAGCAGGCATATGTAAAATACAATACATTTCATGTAGACTTCGGTCCCATCCTAAAGATATCACATTTTATATATATATACACACACAAATACTTTAAAATGTAAATATCCAAAATCCAAGATCTCTGATCTCAAGTATTTCAGATAAAGAATATTCAACCGGTACATAAACAACTGGCTCTAAAGAACAGAGATCATTCTTGACTTTAAATTATTTCTACAGTTTTATAAGTGAACTATCTAACACAAGTTCTGCTGCTCAAGGCCTTTAGTTATAGAGTACAATCCTAATGATCGTGCAAAAGTGGGAAGAAAAAGAATGAAAAGGTGAAAACAACTACCTCAATTCTTGATACTTAAAAGTATCAAGCCACATGAGGAAAAAATTTACATAAGGAAAATCAGCATATAAGATACCCAAAGGGTATAGTTTAAGTTATAAAAGCAAGAATTTTTAAATGATTATGCTTCTAACATTCAGGGAACAACAAACAGTTAAAAATTTAAGAAGGTAAAAGTAGACAATATACAAAAATAGCCAAATGTAAATTCTGAAACTGGAATACCAAGAAATAAAATTCAGAACTCAAATGAGATGGGCTTAACAACAGGGTAGAAACAGCTAAGGAAAATTAATCACCTAGAAGACAGAAAAAACGATCCAGAATGAATTATGAGAGTCAACAGGTAGAAGCTACAGAAGAGATGAAAGGAAACAGCAATATAGGAAGATCTATCACAGACACACTTATAACCCTATGGGAAATGATGACTTACACCATAACACTAACAAAAACAAAACCACACATTCATAAAGCCATATAAGCAGAATAAATAAAAACTTACGCTGATATCTGATTTTTCAAAGAAACAATGAAGCTAAGACAAAGGAATGATAATTTCAAAGTGTTAAAAGTTTCAACCAAGAATTCCTCACTAAGTTTTTCATGATAATGAAATAAAGATATTTTTAGAAAAAAAAAAAAATGGAATGCCTGACTAGCAGATCTATACAAAAAGGAATTCTGAAAAGGGTTCCTCAGAAAAGAAGAAACAATCCCAAATTGAAGGTCAAAGATGCAGGAAGAAATGAAGCAAAACAAAATGCTAAGAATGTGGGTAAACTTAAATATTGAAAGTATAAATAAGAGTAATAAGCTAATACAGAAAAAAATACAGAATGAAAAGAAATGAGAGCAATGATATATAAACTGGGAGTTAGGAAAATGTTTATGTACTCGAAAATCCTTCATTGTTGGGGAAAGTGGGTAACATTAGCCTTGGTTATTCAAAAAATGCAGGTTAAAAACCTTCTAGAGTAACCAACTAAAAGAATTAGTAAAATATGTAACTTCCGAGGTCATAAAAGGAAAATACAATGGAATTCAAAAAATACAATTATTGGGGCTGGGGATGTGGCTCAAGTGGTAGCGCGCTTGCCTGGCATGCGTACGGCCCGGGTTCGATCCTCAGCACCACATGCAACAAAGATGTTGTGTCCACCGAAAACTAAAAAAATAAATAAATATTAAAAAAAAAAAAATACAATTATCTAAAAGATGGCTAGAAAGGAAGGGCGTGGTGGAACAGAATAAAGGATTTAGTAAAGTGAAAAACTTAAAAACCAATATGTTTCATCAATACATCAAATGTTAATATACCCTAGGTAAAATACAGTTATTGACAAAACTAAGCTTGCTATGGTCTGAATGTGATGTCCTTTCCAAGATTCATGTTGAAACACAATACTCATTGTGGCAGTATTAAGAGGTGGCACCTTTTGAGAATTAGGTCATAACGAATGGGTCAATGTTCTTTAAAAGAAGCTTCAGAAGCAGTTCAATCCTCAGGCCCTTCAACCCTTCTACCATGTAAGAACAGTTTTCCTCCCCTCTGAAGGACGCAGCAACAACATACCATCTTGGAAGTAGAGAACAACTGTCACCAGACAATGTCAGTAACTTGATCTTGGACTCGCCTATTCCAAAACTTTAATCACCCCATCTGTGCTATTTTGTTACAGCAGCATACACTGAGACAATGCATTTTAAGAATATAGAAAGAGTAATAAAGATAGAAAATGATCCTATACATCAAAGCTGGTGTAGCTATGAACAGACTTCTAAGGCAAAGGCACTACCTGAAAAAGGAAATATATATTTCAATATTATACAAAAGTCCCAGTGCATCAGAAAGATCTAAGATTGTGTTTACCTAATAACTTAGCATCAAAATATATAAAGCACAAAATTAACACAACTTAGGGAGAAACAGAAAATCCACAATAGTGGTGGGAATTCCTTTATGTTTTATGTGATGGTCCCAGTAAGAGTAAAAACACAACAGAAAAAAAAAAATCAAAACCAGAAAAGACTAAAAAGATCAGCAAACTTGAGCTAATAATAGAAATCAAGGCATCCAAGTACTACAGAATGCCTTCTAATACATATAAAACATAATAACTGATCATATGCTGGGCTCTAAATCAAGACTACGTATTTCAAAAGACAGTTATCTTCTCTGATTACTCACTTTTATAAATTAAGAAATTCAGTAAATACATTATTTGTAAAAAAAAAAAATATATATATATATATATATATATATATATATATATATATATATCTCAAATGTAAATTAGAAAATATCAGAACTTGTGGAATTTGATGAAAGCCATGCTTAAAGAAATCTTATGGCTTTCAACAAGGATTGGGTGGGTAAGGGAGACTGGGAAAAAAATTTTAAAAATCAAAGAGCCAAACATTATTCTCAAGAAGACAGAAAAATAATAATAAATTAAACCCAAAGAAAGTGGAGATTTTAGTGACAAAGAAAAAGCACTGATAAAAACAAAAAGAGGGCTAAGGTTGTGGCTCAGCGGTAGAGCGCTTTCCTCACATGTGCGAGACCCTGGGTTCGATCCTCAGCACCACATAAAAATAAATAAGTGAGATAAAGGTATTATGTCCAACTTCAACTAAAATAAATAAATATTTGGGGCTGGGGATGTGGCTCAAGCGGTAGCGCGCTCGCCTGGCATGCGTGCGGCCCGGGTTTGATCCTTAGCACCACATACAAACAAAGATGCTGTTGTTTGCCGAAAACTAAAAAAAAAAATATTTAAAAAAACAAAAAAAAAAACCCTGTGTACTTCTTATTCATAGTGATTAGGAGCTATACTTAGCCAACTTCTCACTGCATTTTAGGGCTTTCTGTAGGCTACATAAATAACAACCTTATTAATGACATCATCATTCAGGGAAAAAAAAATGTATTCTAAACTCTGAAGAGCTAACTTATACATGACTTTCTGAAAACCCATTCACTTGGATTTAGGAACCACAGCAATGGAGAATAATACTGGTCCTCATCCCCAGGAATGTTCACCTGTCTTTCTTAACCAGGAGACAGATTTTTATTTAAATATACAGATGCCTAATAATGATGGAATTTATCAGTGTGTGCTTATGAGTTATTCACCTTTTTCTCTTTCCTCATCACTGGCCATAGCTTCCCAATCATCCAATCCACCATCCTCAGTTTCCTCCTCCTCTTCTGTAAGTAAAAAATTTTCCATTTTAGACACATTTAGAAATATAAGACTTCCTATAGAAAAAAGTGGAAAATTATGTTGACATTTAAAAGAAATGCTTTACACAAAAAGTATGTGTGCAGTTTTGTTACAATCTTTGGAACCATAATTAGGATGTTATAATTCACTATTAATAAATGCACTACATTTCCTTTTATACTTACAACATACCATGTTAAACTTAATCTAGATTTCATATTTGAAGTAATTAAAATATTAGAAATACAAATACTGAAATGTTCCTTTAAATATTGGAAGGAGTATGTGAATACACTCAGAGTTCTTCAGGATAAAATTTTACTTTTTGTACTTTCAACTCATACTTCAGTCATAGAATTTACTTATTTTGCTCTAACCTTTACAAAAACATGCAGAAACTACTTAAATATCAAAGTTGAAGCTATAAAATTACCATCACCATGCCAGTTCAAAAAAAGAAATGAGTACTGTGCTTATAACCCCAAAATAGGGAGAAAGCTGAAATTTGATTATCTGAATATTAAAGAAATTAATAATTTAACAATCACAACTCTTTTTTCACTGAGATTCTAACCAGGCAAAAACTTATTAAATGAAGAGGGGCAGGACTATACCTCAGTGATAGAGCACTTCCCTAGCACGCACAAGGTCCTGGGTTCCATCACCAGTATAAAAAAAATTAACAAAACTACAAAGAAAGGAAAATAATTAAAAGAAAAAAGACAATGGTGGGGCATATCCTTTCCTGTAGTAATTATTATTTATAAACAAGTCTGGATAAGCTACCTTTAGGAGAAAATGAGACTCAGAAACAAGTACCCAAAACACTGCTCTGAATTAACAATTTTTTATGGTGCTACAATAGGTCATATCAACTTATTTTTTCTAATTCACCATATTAATGCTAAGCTGCAGTTGGATCCAGGCAAAATGACCTTATTTACTTAGAGTAAAGGGAAGGAAAGGATTTTGCCAATTTCATCATTTACCATCATGTTTCAGGCTTTACATTCTCTTTATTTTTCCCACTCTTATTCTATCTTTAAACTTTGGAAATTCTCTTGCATACAAAACTTCCATTTGGCTAGCCGCTGGCGCTCTCATTAATCTAATAAGCTGGAACAATGATTCATTTAAAAAGGGTGGGGAAAAAAAAAGGAGGCCAGAGATTTTCCCAAACCCTTCAATACAAGTGAAAAAGAAACTTAACTGCTTTTATTTATGTAGTAAATAGAAATGACCCCTGAGAAAGTTTTTAAATGCCAATTTTTAAAAAAACATTCTAATTGAAAATGCTTACAATCTGCTTTGGGAAGCATTAAATAAAGGAACTTCAGGGCCTTGAGATATCAAACCCAAGAATTAAAAACAGAAAATCCAAATCCTTCTATCATCTCCCCAAAATATGTTAATGATACTACTGAAAAGAAAACAGATTCAAGTCCCACTTGGATACTTTCTCAAAGTGAAAATAAAAAATAGTTTACAGAAAAGAACTATTAAAAAAAAATGGGGGGGGGAGTTCACCTAGCCAGATTTTTATGTGGTCTAAAACAACTTAGTAAACTTATGACACATAGCACTATTTAAAAGGAATTAATTAACTAACAGGCTAATGTTACTGGCCTGGTTCAATACGAGGTGCTGTCTCTTCTTTTTCTGGTATTTCTTGTTCCAAAACTTCTACGGCAGCACTTATTTCCAATGGTTCAGACACTGAAAAGGGGACAGAAATCAATTCAACATTTTTATAGCATATAATTTCTATTAAGATAGTTAACTACTGATAAAACTGCATAGTAAGAATCTATTTCTTCAGTAATCAGGCAAATATTATAAAGGAAACTACTCCTTCTGTTCATGGAATAAAGCTAAGTTGGGAAAAAAAACTGATATTTTTGCTTTTCAGGTAACAATATTCTTAAGTAAGTCTCATATTTTTCAAACTAAAGACTTTTCCCATTAGCCTTTCATTTGGATCAGCTAAGAGTGAGGACAATGAGAAGAAACAATATATGGGAAAGAAGTTTCAAAATGCATTTCTGGGGGCTGGGGATGTGGTTCAGTGGTAGAGCACATGCTTAGCATGTGTGAAGCCCTAGATTTAATTCCTGGCACCACCATCAAAAACTTTCTGATTTGTTGATTTAAGGCGGCATTTTATTTTAAAAGTTATAAGAAACAGGCAAAATAGTTTCTCAATCAACCACTATTTTATATACAAACCTTCTTTATTTTCTAGTTGCTGTGGTGTTTTTTTCTTCTTTTTATCTTCATAAATTGGCCTTTTCTTTGGCAAAGAGTCTTTTGATGGCACTTCCACACCTAAAGGATAAAAATGGAAAACGTCAGGTTTGTATCATTTGTATGTCATCTCAGAATCAGTACTTAAATAGGTAATATTTCTTTCACCTCATACTACCAAATATAAAAAAGGGCATTCAAGGAAAACCCTCTTTAAAATATCAGGTCTTAAATTTATGAGTAAGACTCCTCACATCATTAGTCCCTGGAAAACAATCTGTTATCTACTCCTAAAGATCTGCTTTTCCCAAATGTCACAAAAATGAAATCTTTTAGTCTGGCTTCTGCCATACTGGATTTGAGAGTCATGCACTTGGTTTTAACTATCAGTATCACTTCTTTGTATTGCTGAGTAGCATTCCATTGTATGAATGTACCAGTTTATCCATTCACTAGCTGAAGGATATGTGAACTGCTTTCATTTTGAGGCAATTGTTTCTGCACTAACATTTCTTTTGAATAAATGTTTCAGAATTGGAATGATGTAAGGTAAATACTACTCAATGTTGTTTACTTACTTGAGGTCCTGAGGACCAAACTCAAGGTCCTCCATATGCTATGCAAGCATTCAACCACTAAGCCAAACCCCCACCCAACACATATTTAATTTTTATCAAAAAAACTATAATTGATTTCCAGAGTGGCCTTACAATTCTGCATTCCCACCAGAAATGCTGTTCTGCAAGCTTGTCAGCATTTGATAAAGACGAGTTTTTATTTATTCAGATGTATGTCATTCTAATAAATGTATAGCACTTCCTCATTGGGGTCTTATAGTTACCTAGTGACTAATCATGTTGAGCATTTTATTCACGTTTATAACTTCCTGGTGAGCATGGCTGCTTAAATCTTTTTCCTTCATTAACACATGAAGGTCTTCTTCTTGTTGAATATGAAGAGATCTTTACATTTTCTGGATATTAATTCTTTGTCAAGTATGTGTATTCTTTTTTGGTATGGAGGATTGAACTCCAGGGCCCTTAACCACTGGAATTCTCTTAATGGTGTCTTCTGCAAAGAAAGTCACCAGACTTCCTCAAAATGTATTATTTCTCCCTTTTATGAGTTATACTTTTATACCTAATCACTTTTTTTGGCCTTATACAAAACAGCAAGATTGTCTCCTATGTTTTCCTCTAAAACTTTTACAGTTGTGTATTCAGTTAGGTCTAAGGTCCATTCTTTGGTAATCTGTCTATAATTAGTAGGAATTAAGATTTTTGTTGTCTTTTGCATTCGAGTATCTGATTATTCCAGTACCACTTATACAAAAACTAAACTTAGTTTATCCATTAAAATACCCTTCCCCTCTAGCAGGGAGGAAAAAAAAAAAAAGACAACACATCAACTAACCAATATAGATTCTCTGTTCTCCCAGTCTATTTGTTTACCATTTTGTTAATATCACACTGTACTGATGATTTCCTGTGGCTTGAAATCTAGTACTGAGTCTTGCAAACTTGTTCTTTCCTTTACTAAGAGTAATTTTGGCCATTCTAACTCCTCAGTGTTTTCATACATTTTGAAAGTAATTCATAGATGTCCACAAAACATGCTGAGATTTTGACTAGGATTACACTGACACTGCAGATTCATTCTGGAGAACTGATTACCTTAAAATAAGTCTCATGATTTGTGAATACAGTATTTTTCCATTTATGCAGGTTTACTCACTGCTGTTGATATACTCAGTAATATTTTATAGTTTTAAGCATGTAGATCCTTCAAATATTAGGTTATAACTATTCTGATTTTTTAAATTATCATGATAAACGTTACTGTTTCAATTTTTTATTTTCAATTATTAATTGCTAACATAAAGAAATACATCTGATATCTCCATAATGGTCTTGTATCTCCAACCTTGCTGATCTCACTTATTAATGCTGGGCTGTTTGGGGTAAAGGAGTAGAGATTCCATGGAATTTGTTATGTAGATAACCATCATCTGTGCACAGACAAATTTACTTTTTTCATGGACTAATTTATTTAGCCTACCAGCAGTTAGGACATTCCAGTGAGAGTGGACAACCTAGGTTTAACATCATCTAGCCAAGTTAAGGTTTAGTATTCTGTCTTTCACCATTAAGCATAGTAGCTATAAATTTTTGTAGATATTGTATGGACTTTTAATATATATGGGAGGATAAGATTGACCAAATAAATTTTCTGCATTTATTGAAATGGTCATGGATTTTTCTTCTTTGGATTATTGATATAGCAAAACATATTTATTGATTTCCAAATATTAGTCCAGCTTTGCATTTCCAGGACAACCCCACTTGATCATGACAGATTTCTCCTTAGATATAAATATATATAAATGCATAAATATGCACATATATTGCTGGAATCAAAATGCTAAAGTTTAGTTGAGAATTTCTTTATTTAAGCTCACAAGGGACACCAGTTTGTATATTTCCTCTCTTGAACTATCTTTCTCTCAGTTGGCAACAAGTATAATGCTGTCCTCACAAAATGTGTTGGGTATTTCCTAATATTCACAACAGGTCCAACTTCTTTAAATATTTATTAGAATTCCCTGGTGAAATCTAGGGGAGCTGGAGTGTTCCTTGTGGGTAATGAACTCAGATGAAATTTAAATAGTATATATAGTCCTATATTTTAAAAACAGTTATATGACTATTCAGATTGTGTTTCTTGATAAGTTTTGGTACTTCGTCTTTTTAAAATAGCTCTATTTCAACTAAGTTTCTAAACTTCTCGGTGTAGAATTGTTCATAGTAATTCCATCTAAGTTCCTAAACTTCTGGGTATAGAATTGTTCATAGTTATTCCTTATTATTATTTTAATACCTGCAAAGACTCCATGCTTCACTCCTAATATTAGTTGGTGTTTTTTTTGTTTGTTTGTTTTGTTTTTGGGTACCAGGAATTGAACTCAGGGGCACTCAACCACTGAGCCACATTCTCAGCCCTATTTTGTATTTTATTTAGAGACAGGGTCTCACTGAGTTGCTTAGCGCCTTGCCATTGCTGACGCTGGTTTTGAACTTGAGATTCTCCTGTCTCAGCTTCCCTAGCCATTGGGATTACAGGCGTGTGCCAACACGCCCGGCTACCTTATATTAGTTTTGTTTGGTTTTCGGTTCTAGGGATCAAACCCAAGGCCTCATGTATGCTAGGAAAGAGTTCTCATCCCCAGTCCTTTTTTCTTTTTCTTTTTTATTTTTTAATAATTTTTAGATAGGGTCTTGAGAAGTTGTCCAGGCTGGCCTTAAACTTTTGTGTTCCTCCTGTCTCACCTTCCCAAGTAACTGGGATTATAAGTAGTAAGTTGTGTGCCACCTGTGCCCCACTCTAATACTGGTTTTAAGCTCAACTTTTTCTTAGTATAGCTAGTGGTTTATCAATTTTACAGATCATTTCAAAGTTTTACTGATTCTCTACTAGTTTTCCATTTTCTATTTCATTATTTTTAATACTTCTTTCCTTCTGCTTATATTGTTCCTTCAGTTTAAGATGGACTCTTAACCAAAGGATGTGAAACCTTTTTTTTTTTTTTTTTTTTTTGTATCTGAGGCTATGTTTCCCTCTATGAACTGTCAGTTGCATGCATCTCACAAATGTGGATATGGTATACCTTTACCTGAATTCCACCCAAGGCTGTACCTTCATTTTCATTTGACCCAAGACAAATTTTCTTGGGTTTTCTCTTTGACTTATGGGTTAATTAAAAGTATGTTCTTCAATTTTTCCATATTTTTGTGTATTTACAAGATATTTCTATTATTCTTTCTTAGTTTAATTCTGTTTTGGTACAAAAAAAACATTATACATGATTTTAATTCTTTGAAAGGCTTTAAAATTTGTTTTATGACTCAAAAAATGGCCTACTTCAATGAATGATATGAATTTTAGGTTAGACACATACATACAGGATTGTTACAGCTTTTTTGGAAGATGAAGTTTTTATTGTTATATAACTTCCTCTTTATTAGAAATTTACTTTTTCTGATGCATATTTCAGATTAATAATACAACTCCAGCTTTCTTTTGATTAATGTTAGCATTGTATCTCTTTCTATCCTTCTAATCTATACTGCAATAATTTTAAATGGACTTCTTATAGATGGCATATAGTTAGTTCTTGTTCTCAAACAATCTGACTTTTAATTGGTATGATCAGATCATTCGTATTTTAGGATTATGGTTGGTTTTAGGCCCATTATTAGATTTCTTCTTGTTCCCTCTGTGTTCTGTTCCTATCTCCCCCTTTTCTATTTTCTGTAGGATTATCTAAATATTTGGTATTTCACTTTGCCTTATCTACTAGCTTAATCAATTTTAGTGGCTCCTGCAGGGATTAAAATATTCATACCTAACTTTCCACATTATATTTAGAATCAATATTTTACCTGGCACATGAGCCACTCAGAGGTAAGTCTAGGTCTTGTTCATTGGTTTATATCATAATTCAGTTCTGGAAGCTTTGGCTATGCTTCTTTGGGTCTGTTCCAAGCATACACAGCTTCTTGGTGAGCCTGGGAGTAATGTCAGTTCACAAACAGTTATAAGAACCTCTTTCTCCAGCTCTCTTCTCTCCAGTTTCCCCTACATGCTGTGGCTCTCAGGAGCCCTTCTTTCTGATTCCTCTGGCCAAAAAGATGAGTCTCTCTTCAGGTTTTATGTTCCAAAGTTGTTAGAAAGTTTCATATAATTGGGGCTGCCATTTGGCGCAAGCAGCAAAAGAGAAAGAGTAAAAACAAAAATAATGGCAAGGCCCCTCAACTCTTCAGACATCAGAGGCCCCAATCGTGGCTCCTCCAGCCAAAGTAAAGCAGCCAAATGGGCCCATCATTCTAATGTTATAACAATGATTATACAACAATGTATTCAATTCAAAGAAAACCAAATAACTTAAAATTTTTACAGATGAAAAGATGGAAATTCTGAAACTTTTCCTCACATCCCCCTCAAAGACCACAAAAACCTCCGCTGTCATTATGTAATTCCATATATTTGGGACTATAATTGACTGAAATAGAACAAAAAGTAGAAAAGCCCAAACTAGGTCACAGTTAAGAAGATAAACTCTACTTTTAACCTGTTTTGTCTCTCACAATACCAGAAAGACAAAAACAGATTCCATTCTAAAATCGGCTCTTTCAAAGTACTTCCTTAGTAGTAATGCAAAATTTGCCACCACTTATATATCTTCTGAAAATAATTATAATTTATCAGTTGTATTTTGCCTGACACACAGATTCAAGAACTAAAGTGGACAGGCATTCTGCCTTATAGACAAATAAATAACATTAAATAACGTGCTACAAGTTTCTGCAAAGGGCTAATGATCTCCAGTTAAACAAGGGATTTTGGTCTCTGAAAGATATGGTGAAATAGGACAAGAAAAAAAAATGTTTAATCTCTAATGAATTCACAGATAAGTTTTAAGTATATGCTGGGCAGAATAAAGCCCCCCACCAAAAGAATATTAAAGATGTGCCTTAGATTAAGGACTCTGAAATGCAGAAATTATCCCAGGTTAATCAGGTAGGCCCTACTTAATCAAATGATTCTCTAAAAGTCAACAGCTTTTCCCAGAGTGGAGTCTAGTGTTAGAGTACATGTGATTATGAAAGATGGGAAAGAGTGATGCAATGGTACTGGCTTTGAAGATGAAGGAAGGAAGTCATCAGTCATGGAATGTGGGTAGCCTCCAAAAGCCAGAAAAACAAGGAAATATATTCTCCCCTACAGTGTCCAGAAAAAAATATGTAGACCTGCCAATACCTTACCCGACTAAGACGTGGGTCAGACTGCTAAACTACGGAATTGTTGGATTAAAAAAAATGTGCTATTTTAAACCACTAAATTTGTGGTAATTTATAACAGTAATGTTAGAAAACTAGGACAAAGTAAACACATTTTCATTATCATTACAAAAAAAGTTAATAATACTTTTGTTCACTTTGGCCAGCTTAATAACCAGATAAAGGCATATGCAAGGAAAATTCAATAAAGTGATATGGCCAGAATGAAAAATTTTCATGTCAAGTCAGTAATCTATTCTTATTTGAACTCATGGTTCTTATCCAGCTTTAAATATTTGTTTTAATATTTTCCCTTAAATAGAGCAAATAAATAAATATGGTTAAATCAAGAGATGGCAGAGCAGGGCTGGGGATGTGGCTCAAGCGGTAGCGCGCTTGCCTGGCATGCGTGCAGCCTGGATTCGATCCTCAGTACCACATACAAACAAAGATGTTGTGTCCACCAAAAACTGAAAAATAAATATTGAAATTCCCCCTCTCTCTCTTTCTTTAAAAAAAAAAAAAAAAGAGAAATGGCAGAGCTAATCGAGGTCAAATCTTATTCACAAGTACCATTACTAAGTCTAAGGAAATACATCTTTAACAGTCAACAGCTAATGGTAAAATCCAGCAGATATAGGAAACCAATAAGATGACAAACACTAAGCAACATTATGAAGAATAAGAAGAAAGATCAAGGTCACAGATACCACTCAAGAAAATGTCTCTTCCAAGTATGTTCTATGTTATTTGACAAAAACACAATTGTATGCCTAATTCATTTTAAGTTAAGCTTTCCATCTAATTACCATAACTACATGTCTAACTACTCCTTAAAGTAGCATTTCTGAGACTGGTGAATTACTCCCATCCTAATTGCTTCATGAGTGGTTTTAGCCTTTTGAATAGTAAACAGTCACATCTGATGTTTGTGCGTTAACAATATCCAAATTTATTCTCTAATTTCATTTTTTCCCCAAAAAAGTATATGCCCAAATCAGAATAAAATTTTCTGAAATCTAAGAACTGTATTTCTCTATATCTATTGCCCCTAGCAGACATATAATATATAATTAAAGAGGTAGTCACACAGACAGTTTTAGATCTGGGTCACTGAGTCAGTTATTTAAGCTCCATGATTCACCATATCCTCATCTATATGTTGTGACTAAAAAATATATTTGTAAGATTTTACAAGGGGAAAAATAAACAATTTCAAAAGTTCATTAAAGCATCAGTTATAAACTAAATACACAATAAAATATAAATACTACTATAATTATAGCCTAAGTCTCAAAAGGACTATAATATAAAAATCTACAAATATTGGAACAGGAAATTAAGGGAAGACCCAATATAGTCTTCTTGAAGGAGCAAACAACTATTTTAAACCATCTTTATTTGACAAAAACAGAATCGTATGCCCAATTTGTCATCTGTAATCACCATTAATTACTGAACACCCTTAATTACAAGCCTCCCTGACTTAGCAGCTGATTCCAGATCTAGGTTAGAATACATACAAGATAAACCTGAGATATCTTATTGTGTGAGAGAGCAAAAACCAATCAAAGATCAAGTAAAGTGATTTATTTATTTGGGCACCAACCTGAATGAACTGCCACTGGTCAAAGATGTTACGATATGAGTATCAAACTATAACAACTTCAAGAGATGAAAACACATCAATTATATGAAATTCCATTAACCTGGTACCCATACAACCAAAACACAAAATTAATCTCATGGGCCACCTATGGAGGCTGCCAGGACACCAACTTTTTATTTTGAAAACTAATAAAAAGAAGTAAAGAATTAAGCACTTATTCTGGATTTCATGTATGAACAGTATTTCAGGAAGTTTTTCTTTAGAGTCTAGCTAATTCGATGCAGAAGAAATGACAAAATTAGATTACCAGTCAATAATTCCTAAGGAATACAGGACATAAAATCACCAATTAGGCAATAAAAGTCTTAGGTTAAAAACTCAATGAAGGCCAGGCGATGTTGCACACACCTGTAATCCCAGCACCTCGGGAGGCTGAGACAGGGAGATTGCAAGTTCAAAGCCAGCCTCAGCAAAGTGAGGCGCTAAGCAACTCAGTGAGACCCTCTCTCTAAATAAAAATACAAAACTGGGCTGGGGACATGGCTCAGTGTCGAGTGTCCCTAAGTTCAGTCCCCAGTACCAAAAAAAAAAGTCAATGAGGGCTGGGCACAGTGGCACACACCTGTAATTCTAATTACTTCAGAGGCTGAGGCAGGAGGATTATAAATTTGAGTCCAGCCTCCTTAATTTAGCAAGATCCTGTCTCAAAATAATAAAAAAGGACTGGGAGGGAGCTCAATGATAGTGGGCCTAGGTTCAATCCCCAGTACCAGAGGAAAAAAAAAAAGAGTCAATGCCTCAAAGCACTAATCAATCTTGACGTCACTGTAAGAGAGACAGCCAGATTACGTGTCCCCTTAACATGAGGCAAGAGAAATACACGGCATCAGTAGGAAGCAACCAAGTCACTGGATTTAAGAAATTACAAGAGACAGAGAAGTATATTTGCCAACATCAGACACAATTAGACAAGTCCAGAATATGAGAAATTCTAAAGAATTATCTAGTATTATCCACAAATAAATGGCAAACTGAAATTAGAGGGTAGAATGGAGGTGATGTTAGTGAGACAAATATATCAATCAAATGTAATCTGTAGATCTTATCTGGATCCAGGTGTGAACTATTTGTAAAAGATAAGTGGAAAATATTAAAATATGGAGAGAAAAATCAGATATAAAAAAATTGTTTTGCTAAATGTCACAACATATACTCTATTTATGATAAAATGTATCCATCGTCTGTTAGATACAGAAAATAAAATATCTATGAGTTAAGGGAAAAAAGGAGGGAGGGGGGGAAAAAACCTATCTGGGATTCCCTTTTAAGTATTCCAGGACAAAAAAGGAGGCAGAAGGGTATAACGCAACAATGGAAAATATTGATAATTACTGAAACTTATTGTCAGGTACTCATTTTATTATATCTCTATTTTTGTTTGGGAGGGTTAGAAATGCCATCATTTACACATAAATTTTTGACCTAATAAAGAAGCCATCTTAGGCTCAGGTGGTAGCTGAGAGGTGCAGCACTGGCCTAGCATGCGTGAGGCACTGGGTTCTATCCACAGCACCACATAATTATAAAAATAAAGATATTGTGTCCACCTATAATTAAAAAATAGACATTTAAAATGAATAAAGAAGCCATCTTCCTAAGGAATGAAAATACATCATGTATTCCTCATGTTTTAACTTTTTCACAACATTTCACAGGAATTTTCCTTCTGATTCAATTCTGTTCTCCTTAACGTTGTAAGGACATAACTGCATGAGAGAAGCTGCCAACTATTCAGCTGATTAAGTATACAACTTACCCTGAGCTTGTAGAAGTTTAAGGGTAGCTTCGGCTCTGGCTCTGGCTTCTCTCTGGGATTTAGTTAAAAGCTTCCCTTCTTTTTTTAAACGTTCTTTTCTTTCTTTTTCTTTTTGTTTTTTCCTTTCTCTTTTTTCTTGTTCCAATCGCTCCTGTGAAAGAATACATATCAGATAAAAATTGTATTAGCTAAAAGAACTGTACACTTTAAAGTAAATAACTCAATAAACAAAGTTCTTTAGATAAATGCCAAGTACTACTGGGAGATTCTGAATGAAAATGTTGGTACATACACTACTATCAATTAACATCACAGGAGCTTACTGTCAATAATACATTAGCAACCTTTGTCTCTACATGAGGAAATCAAAGGTAGGATTTTTTTTTTCTTTTCATAACATTATCTATAACAAAACAATAGTATAACTAAATGGCTATACAAATAGCAATCTTAGAAACTGGAGATATTGCATAGAGAGATTTTAAGTAAAACATAACATTGATGTTGCAAACTTCATGAAAAATATACCTCTTCTTTACGCTTTGCTTCTAATTCTTCCAGTCGTTTTATGCGTTCCTCCTCTTCCCTCTTTTGTCTTTCTTCTTCTTCTTTAAGTTTAGCCAGAGCTTCTTGCATAGCTTTTACAGTTGCTTTGCTAGGTCCTTTTTTCTTCTCCTTCTCTTTTTCTTCCTTTTCCGCCTTCTTTTTCTTTTTATCTTTTTTCTTTTTGTCTCCTTCATTGTCATCTACCAAAAAGAACAAAGATAAAATATTATTAAAAAAAAAAAAAAACATGTTCTTTCCCATAGAGATAATGAACAAATCCTAGCTAGAGTTCAAAGACAATAATGGGCCAAGACAATAATGGGCTAGATGTGTGTGATCAAAGCATCCTGAGGGGGCTGGAGATACATAGCTCAGTTGGTAGAGCGCTTGTCTCACATGCACAAGGCCCTGGATTCTATTCCCAGCACCACAAAATAAATAAGTATGCGTGTGTGTGTGTGTGTGTGTGTCCTGAGCACCTGAATATTTAGAACAGCTCAATATAACCTGCAGTTGGTTTGCTGATGTGCCTACAATGCTGGTGTTGGTCTGAGCTATCCTAGTAAATATAAGAAGACAGGATTCTGGTGGCAACAGCAGGAGGGCAATATTGTAACTCAGGTTTCTCTTACACCATGGTACCTGGGCCAAGTGGCTGGCACATGTAAGATGCTTGTCTGAAGTTCTAAAGAATAGAATGAACTAAATACCATTTAAGTTCTTTAGCTAGTTTCACTTTTACAAGATGGGGATGATGATAATTATGTCTACTTTAAGGGACTATTAAAAGAATGAAATACAAAAATATACATAATTATACTCCAAAAAACCTAATGAGTTTAAAAAGTCTGAAGCTATTTTCAAGGTGTTTTTCCTCAAAAAAAAAATCAAGAAATAAAAACTTCAGTGGTTAAAAATTTTTTCACTGCATGTTTTGAAATCTAAAGAAAAACTATTCTAAATTTTAAGAATAAAGTGCTTCTGTGTAAATCATTTGATCTTTAGCTATTTTTTCCTCTAGGTAAGTGAAGGAAATTGAGTAGAATGTTTTTCTTAACAGGTTCTAGTATTAAAATGTGCCTCGTTACTGTTTACATGATGTTAACTAATTTTAGTATTTTAATTTTACTTTTCTATTTCACAGACCATACTGCTTTTACAGACAGGAAAGGATTTAAAGATATCTGACATTGAGTTTTCAGAATAAAGTTTTCTTTAGCAATTTAAATAGTCTATTAACAGCAAAAAATAGTTCTTACAACGAAATTCTATAAAACCACCCATCTGGGAAAATAAACCATTTGAAAGACATTTTATGCTATATATGTAAATGCATAACAATGAAAATCAAGCAAAAAGTTGTTAGGGTTTTTTGTTTGTTTGTTTGTTTTTTCACGTGCTGGGGTTTGAACCCATGATCTCTGCACTCTAGGCAAGTGTTCTATTACTGAGCTAGACTTGCAGCCCAACCTGTCTCCCTTAAATATATGCTACTTTGCCCAGGCTGGCCTTGAATTCCAAAGTACAAGCAATCCTCTTGCCTCAGCCTCTAAGTAGCTAGAATTTTTAGTGTAGTAGAAGCTTGCTTCTTAGATGTAATTTTTGAAAGGCTTCTTATTATTTAAAAAGTTCCTTTATAACCAAGGACAAATAACAAAATAACTCTAGGGCACAGTGATCACAAATTAGGGCTGGGTACAAACAAAACATTTTTGTGCTTTCCCCTACTGCCCATATTACCAACCTTCAGCAGCTATGGGAGTCTCTCCTTTCTCCTCAGAGGTGGGGGTAGCTCCAGTGTCAAGAGACACTTTGGATTTTCCAGTGTCCTCTTCAGATTTCTTTTGAAATTCTCTTTGTTTACTCTGATCCTTTTTACCTGTTTCTAACTCTTCTTTTTCTTTCAGCTTCCTCAGTTTTGCTTTTTCTTCATCTCGTTTTTTTCTCTCTCGCTCTTTCTTCTCGGCTTTCTTTTGGGCCACTGTCTTAATCTTGAAGGAGGAGTCATCATCTTCATTCCCGCTCTCTATATTAGGACCTGGCTTATTTTTTTGATTTTTTTTCTGTCCTTTTCTAGACTGCAAAAATTCATCTGATTCATCGCCACTTTCACCAGAAGAATTTACTCTGGAACGTGCTTTAGTTTTTTTACTGTTATCCTCATCCTCCTCTGACCCATTCCATTTTTTATTTGATTTTTGAGCTTTCCCTTTAGCTTTTTTAGAAAGTTTATTACAGTCATCATCATCATCACTCCCAGAGTTCATTTCCACTTTTGGTTTTGCAGTCCTTTTTGATTTTGAATCTTTATCCTCTGATTCTTCACTATCATTATCATCAAAACTGTGTTTTTTGCCCTTCTGTCCTTTCTTCTTTTTATCTTGTTTTGAGGCAGATTCTTCTTCATTGTTTTCTGTTGGCTAAAAATTCCCATTGTTAGAAACATTAACATAATCATTTTCATTTTTTAAAAGTAACTGAGACCCCTCAGTCATATGCTTCACTAAGTACACATTTCTTAAAAATCTCTCAAAATAATTTCAAAATAAAGTTTCTTATTGTTTGTTTTCAACAAAACAACAAAAAAGCGTAACAAAGTACCAGAGGCTTGACTAGTCCTGAGATACCTCACTATACACACATTTTAAAATCTAGGTGCTCTGAGACAAGCACTAATCACCAGCCTACATTTATTAAATGGCATAGAAAACCTTAGGGAAAAACTTAAAAGTATAGGTTTCCCATTACTTTGAGGCTTAAATAAATTCAAAGGATAAAAAAGAAAATATAGAAAATTAAAGGTGGAGATGGAAGATGACATCCTATGTTCAAAAACGTACCAATTTTATTAGTAGGCAACATTCAACAAATACCTTTAGATTCACAAGTAACACATTTTTGTATCTGTGAAAGGTTTTAAAGTACATTACTCTTTCCTAAAATTTGTTTTCTCCCTTTGCATCAGATTTTATAAACTAATATATCTACATTTATACATTTCCAAATGCAGCTCTTAAAAACAGCACTGGAAGAACTAATGGAACATGAAACACAAATGGGTAAAATAATGTTTCACCTTCACAGCAGCAGTTTCTCTGTCAGCTTTGATGCCTTGAGCTTCCAAAGACAATTCTTCCAGTTCCTTCAGAATATCATCTTCACTAGAAAAAGAATACAACACATTTTGAAGCATTTGAATAGTTTATTAAGTGAATCCAGTACCAAAACCAACAAAAATCAAATGTATTCAAATATACTTACTCAAAGTCCTGCTTCTTTTTCTCTTTTTTCTTTTTCCCCTTTGACTTTTGAGGTTCCTGCTCCTTGGCAGCACCAGCTCCTTCTATTTCTGCAGCCAAGGCATCAAGATCAATGTCATCCTTGGCACTTAAATGAAAACAAAGAAGACCTAAATATTACTCAAGAGCAAATAATCTATCACAGTCACACAAAAATTTTTATTATTTGAACTTCTTTCATGCACTGGCAGCAAAATGAGAAAATACTCAACAAGTTCTTTTCATGACAACACAAGTATCAAGAGTACTTATCAGCCTCCTTGCATCCACTTCAATAAAGTGGCTGGGTTATATGGAACTCAGAAAGAGTTATAAGAGCTCAAAAATAAAAATCTAAGTAATCAGGCATAGTAGTGCACAGTTGTAATCCCAGGGACTCAGGAGGTTAAGGTAGGAGTATTACAAGTTTGAGACCAGACTTGGCAACTTAGCAAGACCCTGTGTCAAAATAAAAAAGGGCTGGGGGTATAGCACAGTGGTAGAGTATACCTTGGGTTCAATCCCCACTACCACAAAAAAATAAATAAGTCAATCCCCACTACCACAAAAATAAATAAATAAATAAAAATCTAAGTAATAATAATAATAAAAAAACTTCCACAGATATTAAAGTTTTGTTTGTCTAAATGGAGAAATTTATAAAACAGAAAACTTTAAGGATACCGTAGGTACTATCTTGACTATCATCAACATCTAAATACCTGGACTTTGTACATTTTTATTTAGGATAGCAGAAACTACAGAGCTAGAAGAAACTTCAAATATCATCTAGTCTATTGTCTCATTTACCAACAGAAATACTCAAAAATTTAATGCCTTGAGGAAAATGACTACACTTTTAAATCTACACTGAATTAGCAATGATTCACAAAATAAAATCCAAAATCCAGATCCAAATACCTTCTGAACCTTTCACAATCCTGGTTTCATTTCTGGCTCCATTCCTTAATATCCTCATCTACTAATATTACTTGGGGTATCCAAACTACATTCCAGTTAAAACCTAAAGAAAATCAAGGAAGTCAGTCTGAGATAGTCAAGCAGAAAAGGTAGAAAAATTTTAAAGAATGACACAATAAGAAACCAAAGAACTCATGAAACAGATGAATGTCTTGCACGAAGATGCTTTATTCTGATAAAGATAAGTTCCTAAATGTTGAGGAACCAAAATAGCTAATAACAATTTGGGGGTGGAAGAGGATGAAATGAGAGAAATTACTTTACCAGATTTCAAACCTGACAAACAGCACACTTCAACCAAATAACCAAAGCAACACATCAGGAACTCAAGCCCAATTCTGATTATACTCCCTTCTCTAGAAAATGGGAAATAATCTAATTTCTGAATTATTTGCTCAAATTTTCAGTTACAAAACTAAGCAAATATAATATGATGTACTCTAATAGCTTCTGAAATAGCTTCTGAAATATTCTTTCAGTGAGCACCAACTTTCTATGGTTACATGACAAAGCAAAAGACTTAGTCAACTGAAGAACAAAGTTGGAAAACTCATTACCCAATACTAAGACGTACAATAAAGCTATTACCAAGACACAGTGGTAATAGCTTTATTGTATTACCAAGACACAGTGGTGAGAAAGAACATACATGGGCCAATGGTATGAAAAGCCCAAAAACAAGACCCACACCAATGCTATCTGATCTGTGACAAAGGAGAAAATTAAATAGGAAAAAATAGCCCTTTTGCCATATGGTGCTTGTACTGGTTGTCCATGTGCCAAAAACCACCAGCACCATGAACAAGAAAAACTCCACAAAATTTGTCTGTTGATCTTGCATTTGGCAATGAGGTTTTAAATAAAACACAAAAAGCAAAAATCATGAAAGATAAAAAGGATAACTTAAAACTCATTAAAATTAAAAAATGTCTGCTCTGAGAAGGATACTTGTAAGAAAATGAAAAGACTAACCACAGACTGGGAGAAACAAATGCAAAATACTATGCTTATGTACTAAGACTTGTACATACTAAGAATTATATCCAAAATATACAAAAGAATTCTTAAAACTCAACAAGAAGAACCCAATTAAAATATGAGTAAAAGATCTGAATAATTACCTTGCAAAAATGATATACATATGACAGAAGAAAAAAGTGAATAAAAAAAGTTCCATATCATCTGTCATTAGGGAAGTGCAAATTAAATCAAGAAACCAGCATTTCTTACCTATTGGAATGGTTAAAATCCAAAAAACTGACAATACCAACTGCTGGTAAGAATGCAAAAGTAGCTGATTACAGGATACAGACAAGACTGAAATATCTTGTAGTGTCAGAAAGTAATTAAACAAAACCAAGAAAAGTCATGCACCCAAATACTTGTGTACACACATACACACGATGTTGAGAATATGACAAAGGGATATATAAACCAACTGAAAGAGCTTCCAAGACAAAGGAAGCAATTGATTAATTAATTTGTTAGTTAATTAACTAGAGCAACAAATTAAATAATGTAGTATTAAATTGTAGTCAAAAATAGTATCTACAATTACAAAATAATATCCAAAAGTTCACATTGATAAATGGCTGAATAAATTAGAAAGAGACAATCTGTGTGGAGGCTAAATAAATTATGCAGAACTCCAACCTTAAAGAGGTACAATCCTAAATTCTGAACTATGCACCATGACTTCCTACCAAAGAGTACAAAATGGAAAGAGAAATCTTACAGTGTAGAAACCTGACAAACAGCACACTTCAACCAAATAACCAACATCAATATCAATAACAGGTTGAAATCTGAGAAACTATCACACACAAGTTGAGTCTGAGAAATGACTACTCTAAATGTAACTGATACCCTATAAGGGAATCCTTGAACAGATACAGGACAGTAAGTTAAAAAATAAAGAAATCTATACAAAATATTCATTTCAGTTAATATATAATTTTCCTTAGTTGTAACAAGTATACCAAGCTAAGATGTTAATAGAGAAAGAAAGTGGATATGAGGTATACGGGACTCAGTACTATTGCCACAACTTTTCTGTAATTCTAAAAATGAGTACTTTTTAAAAAGTGAAGGGGGGGAAACCCATCATTTATATTCAATCCTAAGAAAATAAAGTATTCAAGTTTAACAAAATATGTACAGGACGTATATGTTGAAACTTACAAAATACTGTCGTAAGAAACCTAAGAAGATAAAAACAAATGAAAAGATAACAATCCTCCCCCATGACATACAGGTTTAATAACAATCCCAATAAAAACTCCAGCAAGATATTTAGGATGTAACAAATACAAGATTACTCTAAAATTTATACAGAAAGGCAAAAGAACCAAAATAGCTAATAACAATTTGGCAGTGGCAGAGGATGAATGAGAGAAATTACTTTACCAGATTTCAAGGCTATATATATAACTATAATAGCAAACTGTGGTACTGGTACAGGGATAGATACAAATCTACAGAAAAGAGAAACCAAAATTAGCCCCAGAAAAGTATGGCCAACTGTTTGGCTTTTTTTTTTTTTTTTTAAGTTGTAGATGGACACAATACCTTTTTTAAATTTATCTTTCTGTGGTCCTGATGATCAAACCCAGGGCCTCACATATGCAAGACAAGCACTCTACTACTGAGCCACAACCCCAGTCCCCCAACTGATATTTTATGGGTACAAAATACAAAAGAAGTTAAATGTAAAAAGAATAACCATTCCAAAGAGCATGCTGGTACAAACTGCACCTCTCCTACAATTAAAAAAACAAAACAAAACAAAGAAACCTCAATCTCATTTCTCACACCAGAGTGAAAATTTAAGTGAAAAGCATAAAAACATAAAACTTTTAGGAAAGATGCAAAATGTTTAGGATCTAGAAACAGGCAAGAGTTAAGACTTGAAATTAAAAGCCCAATTAAAAAAAAAGATCCCTATCACAATTAAAAACCGTTGCTGTTGGAAAGCTCATACAAAGGGAATGGAAAAAACAAGCTTCAAAGTAGGAGAAATATTTAAAGACCACCTCTCTGAAAAAGGACTAACATCTAGAATGTATTTTTAAAACTTTCAAAACTCGACAATAACAATTCAAACAACCTAACAGAAAATGGACAAAAGGCAAGAAAAGGCATTCCACTGAAGAGGATATATAGATGCCAAACAAAAAACATCATTTGCCATTTGGGAAATGCAAATCAAAACCACAGTGGAATAATACTGCACAATCAGATACCACCCTTCCAAACAGAGGTAATAATCAATGCTGGTAAGGATGTAGAGGAACTGGATTACTCATATAATACTGCTAGAAATGTAAAAAGGAATTGCCACTCTGGTATAATCCATCCACTGTTTATAAAACTAAAAATGTACTAAACATACAATCCAGCAACTGCAGTCTTTCACATTTATCCCTAAGTAACAAAAATTTATGTTTACAGAGATACTAGTAGAAAAACTTTTGTGGCAGTTTAATATACAACAGTCAAAAACACAGAATACAACCCAGGTGTCCCACAAAAGGCAAATGGCTGAATAAGCTGTGGTTCATTCCCATTCTGTGGAATATTATTCAGCAATAAAATGGAAGTATAAACTATGGATATATGCAAGAATTTGACTGGAAATCAAGAGAATTAGGCTGCACTGGAAAATCCCAAAAGGTTACACACATACAGAATTCCATTTATATGACACTTTTGAAAGTACAAAACTTTAGAAATGTAGGACAAATATGTGGTTACCATGGGTTAAGGACAGGCAGGGGAAGGATATGCAGCAGGGAGATGAGTGTGGTAACCAATGAACAACATAACAGATCCTTGCTGTGATGTTCTGCATGTTGACTATGGCAATACAGTTCTACACATGTGATGATAATGTATATAATACACACACACACACACACACACACCATAAATAAAACCAAGCAAATCTGAAGGTAACCAGTGGATTTCATTAATGTTGAAGTCTAGGTTATGATACTCTAGTCCAATTTTGCAAGATGTTACCATTGGGGGAAACCATTATTAAAATTGCATGCAACTCCCAATGATCCCCAAATAAAAGATGATTTTTTAAAAAAAGACACTGCTAACAAAATGAAAAGGCATGCTGCAGACCAAAGAAAACATGTACAACACATGTATGTTATGATGAATTTGTTTTTAATATATAAAGAACTCCTAGAAACCTATATCAAAAAATAACACATACTTATGAGATGCAAGAATGGCAAATAAACATGTAATAATAAGATGATCAGTGCAACTAATAAGAAAATATAAATTAAAGCCACAATGAGATGTCATATGCAGACACAAGAATGACTAAAATTAAAGACTGATAATACCCAGGGCTCAGATAGAATGTGGAACAAGTGAAACTCTTGCACATCCCCAGAAGGAATGCAAAAAGGTACAGCCACTTTGGAAGATACCACTTCTTAAAGTTAAACATACATTTATCATATGACCCAGCAATCCCACTCCTAGGCATTTACCTAAGAGAAAAATGTGTCCACACACAGACTTGTACTCAAATGTTCACTATATTCATAACCACAAAAAAGATGGAAACAACCAAAATATTCATCTACCACATAATTTATAAACAAACTACTATATATCTGCACAATGGAATACTACACAATGATAAAAGAACTAATGCTACCTGCATTAAAGCAGGTGAATCTGAATGGCATCATACTAAGCCAAAGACTACATACTCTATCATCTACGTATATGAATTTCTAGAAAAGGCAAACTTAGCAAAAAACAAACAGAAAGTCCCAAAACTATAGTAACTACTGGCTAAAAGCCCTGCTGTATAGAAAGGATCACTTACAGAGAGTCATGAGAGAACACTTGGGATAATGGAAATAGTCTATTGATCATGATTAGTGTAAAAGATACACACTGTACATGTTTTAACTCACTGCACACTTAGAAGTTTATGAACTTTGACAATCATACCTCAAAAATTGTTTCATTTGAATTTCCAGTAGTACTATAAAAATGGTTAAGAAACAAATACAGAAAGTATTTTAAGAGTTTACTAAAAACAGTTAAGATTAAAATTCTTTAGGTCTAACGTAAGTTATGGAAATAATAAACCTTTACTCTTTTCTGGTAATTTAGTATACCATGTGTTAAAATAATGTAACTACAAAGGAAACTTTTTAAAGACATGATATCCATTAATTATGTGCAGGCATATATTCAACTTTGGTGTTTGGCTTTTGGAAAAATTAAATAAATAAAAATCATATGTAAAAAATAAAAAAAAAAAAGAATGGGATGGGGCACAGATCACTAGAACAACACTTTTTTCTAAACAGTGTTTGAGGTCCCTGGGTTCAATCCCCAACACCAAAAAAGTAAAACAATAACAGCAATAATTTTGAGAACAATATAGCATAAAGTCTTTTAAAGATATATGGAATTCCAAATAGAAAATTTCATTAAATGATGGGCATTTTCTATTGAAAAACCATCTAATGAATGTGAATTTAGTCTTGAAACATAAAAAATTCAACTCCTTTCCAAATTATTACACAATTCAAAACCCCTAAATTTCTAAGACTCTCTCTCTCTCTCTCTCTCTCTTTTTTTTTTTTGGCGGTGGGGGGTGGGTACCAGTCATTAAACTCAGGGACACTTGACCACTGAGCCAAATCCCTAACCTTATTTTGTATTTTATTTATAGACAGGGTCTCACTGAGTTGCTTAGCCCCTCAATTGCTGAGGCTAGCTTTGAACTCTAAATCCTCGTGCCTTAGATCCCAAACTGCTAGGATTACTAAAAACAGTTAATATTAAAATTATGAAGGTCAAATATAAATCATCATTTATATCTTCCATATCAGTAAAGATGGAAACAACTCAAATATTTACCTACCAGATAATTTATAAACAAATTACTATATATCTGCACAATAGAATACTATACAGTGGTAAAAAGAACTAATGCTAAGTGCACTAAATGATGATAAGTCATCAATTATTATGCGCTACCACACCCAGCTCTAAGACTCTTACCAGCTTCTCTAGTGCCTCTTAACCAGCTGTAGAGATTTTATTTATTTTTAATATTTTTTAGTTGTAAATGATCTTTTATTTTATTATTTATATGTGGTACTCTCACAACAGTACAACAGGATCAAACGCAGGGCCTCACACATGCCAGGCAAGTGCTTGACCACTGAGCCACAACTCCAGCCCCTCAGCTATAGAGATTTTAAAACCTGACTCAAATGTCTATGACATTGAGACTTGAGGGTCTCTGTCTACTCCCCTTTAATGTGGGGACTCTGATTGCTTGATCAATAGATAATAGTTCAGGAATGATGTTCCAGTTTCTGGGCCTATGCTTTAAACCAGCAGCTCTACTGTCTCTTGGGATGCTCGCTGCCAACCTACTGTCCAGGCCACAGGAAAAGGTCAAATACAGGCTCCAGCAGACAGCTCCAGCAGAAGTACTGCCGCAGTCTGGCTGGGCACAAATCACGAGCCACTCACAGCTTTGTAGATTCAAACAGCAATTCTTTATTCCCGATCTCACACCGGCCCTCTACAAACACGTTCTGGGGAAATCCACGTTCTCTGCCCAAATCCACATCCACTGGGCTTCTGTCTCCCAAATATATTCTGAATCCCGTGAGAACTCAAGGGGAACTCAGGCAGTAGGATACGCCCTATTCTAAACAGGGAGCGCCCTAAACTCGGTTTATACCGGGAACACCCTAAACATGGATCCGCCCTGGTCCTTGAGCAAGGTCACCTTACATGCAATGTCCCTGCAAAATGTCCTATTTCCACGAGTCCTTCCACTAAAGAAACATGGGGGTACGCTGGCAAGGAAATTGTCATACCTACTTGGCTAATGGCTCCCAGCAAGGTACCAATGATCAGAAGTGAAGAACAGAGTGAGGAAACCCTTAAGATGATCCCATTACAATCACCACCTGACTGTGACCAAAGAGACCCCAAGCAAGATCTACCTAATTAAGCTCAATCAACATCGAGAGCCATGAAAAGAGAGTGATTTTTATTGTTTTAAGCCATTAAGATTGAGATGACTTGTTATGACACAATAATTTTAATTTAATTCCCAGTTCCATAAAGGAGGGACCTCAAAATCAAGTTTTAAAAAAGGTATCAGAAAAATTAATTGAGCTTTTGCTAATACAGGAATGCTCAACTCAAAATCCATATGGGCGCAGTGGCATGCACCTACAGTCCCAGCTACTCAGGAGGGTGAGACAGGAGGACTGCTGGAGCCTTAGTCTGGGCAACATGGTGAGAATCCTTCAAAAAGAAAAGAAAAAGAAAAAAATTCCATTACAGGGGACATTACATTTCTAGTGGAAATGGTTACTAGGTCCTGCTATTTAAAGTATAGTTTCAGAAGAAGCAGTTTAGGTGTAGACTTGTAAAAAAGGCATCATCTCAGCCTCCATCCCAGCATCTCAGCCTCCATCCCAGATCTACTGACTCAAAATGTCCATTTACAAGATCTTCAGGTAAACATAAAGTTTGAGTTGCAACTGATTTAGATTCAACATAGCAATATCATTCCTCACATTAATGTGGCAAGTTTAAACTTCACAAAATTTTATATCTGCTACTATCTAAGAATATTTTGAGCCAGGTGCAGTGGCATACACTTGTAGTCCCAGCTACTTGGGAGGCTGAAGTGGGAGGATCACTTGTGCCTTGAGTTCTAGACTCATTTGAGCAAATCAGTGAAATCCCCATCTTCAAAAAATTTTTTTGGACTTTACAATTGCATAAGATATATACCTAGTATGTTTATAAATATAGATTATGAAAAAATAAAGGTAATATACTGATGAAAATTTAGGTCAACATTCTCAATAAATACTTGAAGGATACAACTTATATCCTGGAATAACTAATCACAAAATAAACACTAACTTCAACTCATAATCTTTGTATTACACAGAAGTGAATCTGGTCCCTGATCACTATTAAAAAGATGAGTTCAACCTAACTTACTTTGTACAATGCCTAGCATAACCAAATAAATATTAATAAAGATTTCATATAAATAACTACTCTCATGAGAGGGTAATTTTGAATAACCAACTTGCTGAACACCACCATCATTGGAAATGGTATACTTGTACAGAATTATTGACAACAGAGTAGCAACTGAAGTTCTTAGTCACCCCTTGCTACTCAAAAGACCTAGAAACACAAATCATACTCCTGCTCCTTCCAATTTAACATGCTGTCCTGATATCAAATTTAATTAAAATTAAAATAATAAAGATGCCAAGTGTCCCAAATAACCAAATAAAACATAGTGGACTCCTAAATAAAACCAATTAAAAACATTTTAATAGGATATGATTAAGTTCACCTATTACATTAAGAACAAGAAAATCCTAAGTCAGAAAACATCCAGAGCGTTAACATGCCCATAGATATCTTAAATTGTCTTTACGTGTGACTCTAGAACATTCTAAGCACTTGTAAGACACAATATTAATGATGGCCAAACAGCTTGGAAAATACCTCACAATTGCCTAGATCTAGTTTAGAAATCCCTAAATAGCAATTCTCAAATTAGTACCCCAAATATGGTTCAGAAATCTAAAACTAACTTGGAAGATCAAAATTATTTGCAAAATAATAATTTTTGAAGGGCACTGGTCTTTTTCATTCTCATATTCTCACAACAGTACAATGGAGTGTTTCTTCAAATGCCACATATATGTAATAATATTAGAGATCAAATGCACAAACAGAATCTAGTGATCTTCTTTTTAAACCGGACAGTAAATAGATTTGCAAAAATGTTTAACAATGTCACTCTTTCCAGAACTTTGTTGAAAATAAGATTTGGTATTAATTATATTAATATGTAATGTATTTTAATTTTTAAATAGGTATATTAAAAACTTCACTTTTAATATGCAGTATGATAAGGATTCAAGAGATAACCACATGAACAAAAGCTCTTCCATTCATTAGTCATTTAAGAATGTAAGGGCCAAAAAGTTAGGAAACTATTATTCTAACTTAACCACTGACAGTTCCTTGTAAAACAATGCTCTGTCCAACAGAGATCAACTGCAAAGACTGCAATAAGTTGACAAGGATAAAGCACTGCTAAAGGGCAAGTAACATTAAAAGTGGCTGAATCAGCTTCACACAGAGATCCCCTGCATGGAAGGCTGGAGAGCTTACTACCAACAAGTGGGTAAGCTGCTTTCTTCTTCATTTATGGCAAAGTTAAGACTTTTTCCCTATTAAATTTTCTGAAGTTGTAACAGAAAAAAACTAAACCAAGTGAATTTTCAGATTATGCATTTTTAACCTTAAAAAGGTCCAAAGATATACAATATAAGTCTTTCAAGTTAATTCAAATATTGGCAAGTGAGAAATGAATACCTTTTTTTAATCTAGACTATCTAAACTACAGGTTGAATATCCTTTATCCAAAATGCTTGGGACCAAAAGTGGTTTTGGATTTCAGATTTTTCTAGGTTTTGGAATATCTGCATATACATAATGAGACATCTTAGGGATGGGACTCAAGTTTAAACACAAAATTAATTTGTTTCATGAGTATACCTTGTACACGAGGCACGAAGGAATATTTTGTACAATATTTTTGGTGCACCTGCGTATTAATGAAGTCAGGTATGGAACCTGCCACTGTGGCCCCACATTTGTGCTTAAAGTTTCAGATTGAGCACTTCAGATTTCAGATTTTTCAGATTAGGAACCTTCAACTTGTACTTTCAATTTCCAGAGATCGTTCCCTCTCCAGAAATATTTATAGTGCCTCCTATAGACCCATTTCCTTTCAGAACATGGGTTCCTTAAGCATATCACCTTGTTTTCTATCACAGGGTCCCTGCTACACTGATCATACCTGACTAGGATAAAATGTCTGACACTAAGGCAATTATTTAAAGGTTAGGCAGCTGTCTCAAATAAGGAGAACTCCCACTACAAGGGAATTCATAAGTAGTTACAAGAGTATTATTTGTAGTGTAAAAAACCACAGCAACAAATAATCTGATGCTTAAACTACACAGAACTTTACTCAATCCCAAAAGATTCTCTAGGACCTGAGTGACAAGGTAACTGAGTATGGGATAAATGAAATAATTATCTTCCTCCCCTCTATTTTTAGGAGGGGAGTACATCTGGGAGACTTGGTGGGAGAAAGGTTATATCAATCTCATTAATTAAGGTAACATGCCAGATGCCTTATTATCTGAAAAATCTACCACACTTACTACCAACTTTAAATAGATCATTAAAAAAAAAAAAAAAAGACCAGAATGAAGAATTGGTGAATAGGAAAAGCTAGATAATACAAATCTTTTTTTCTCTGCACACATCATTTAGAGACCACCCAATATACTGTGTAAAAGGAAATAGTAGGACATCACTAGCGCATACAAATCTCCATAAGGTCTTCTCATGCAAACTGATGACTAAGAAGGATATGAGAATAAATGGAAATACTGCCTTATATTATTTCATCTGTGCATACTGAATCCTATTCCTTTGTCTCATCAAAAGCTTCCCTAGTCCAGCCAGGGCGTAGTGATGCACGCCTATAGTCCCAGCAGCTCGAGAGGCAAGAGGATCCCAAGGAGTTCAAAGCCAGCCTCAGCAAGGGCAAGGCACTGAGCAACTCTATGAGACGCTGTCTCTAAATAAAATTCAAAACAGGGGTGGGAATGTGGCTCAATGGTTAAGTGCCTGAGTTCAATCCTGGATCCAAAAAAAAAAAAAAAAAAAAAATGCTTCCCTAGTCAACTGAAAAAAGGCAAGAAAACTTGCCAAACACCCTATCAGGAATCTCATTCCCAAAAAAATTACACAAGATAAACTAGAATTCTAGAACTTTTTTTTTTTTTTGGCACCAGGGATTAAACCCAGAGGTGCTTAACCATGGAGCCACATTCCCAGCACTTTTTATTTTTACACAAGGTCTCATTCACTAAGTTGTTTAGGGCCTCACTAAATCACTGAGGCTGGCTTTGGACTTGCTGATCTTCCTGCCTCAGTCTCCCAAGCTGCTGGGACTACAGAGACATGCACTACTGTGCCCAATTAGATCTTGGTCTTTAAACAAAGTTCTTGAATTCAAAAAATACTATAAATATCTCAGTCACTGATAAACATATGCTAAGCAAACAAAATTAGATAAATCTGGGGTCCCAGCTCAGTGGTAGAACACTTGCCTAGTATGTGTGAGAACTTGTGTTTAATTGGAACTCAACACTGAGCAA
The DNA here is from genome assembly GCF_048772815.1 of Callospermophilus lateralis. Classification (NCBI taxonomy): domain Eukaryota; kingdom Metazoa; phylum Chordata; class Mammalia; order Rodentia; family Sciuridae; genus Callospermophilus; species Callospermophilus lateralis. Next base: position 97,597,292 of record NC_135318.1, on the reverse strand, counting down.
CTAAGAAGTTAAAAATAGTCATTAAATAGAATTAAGAACACTCAAGAATTTATGAAAAGTGGCTTCACACCTTCCCTACTATGACAACTAATAAGCAGCTGCTCATTTTTTGTACCCAGTTTCCACCTGTCTAGAAACATGTTTGGTTTAGGACAGCCTGGGAGAGGCGGGGAGGTGGAATACAGTAAAATCTTTAAACTGGGGATCTTCATACAAGTTTGATCAGATATATCTCATATCACAAAAAGAACAGTAAACTAAAGTGGTATTTTCCCCTCCCAGACCTTCTACCTAGTCTGCATTCCTTTCCCTTTTATGAATATTCAAAATATTCTTGAAGGCAATGGCACACACCTGTAATCCTAGCTGCTCAGGAGGCTGAGGTAGGAGGATCACAAGTTCAAGGCCAGACTTGGGAACTTAGTGAGAACCTGTTTCAAAATAAAGAATTATAGGGCTAGGGTTGTGGCTCAGTGGTAGAGTGTCCCTCTCTCCTATGTGAGGCACTGGGTTCGATCCTCAGCACCACATAAAAATAAATAATTAAAGGCAGTGTTCCATCTACAACTTAAAAAAAATAAAAAGTAAAGAATTTAAAAAGGGGCTAGGGATATAGGTCAGTAGTAAGTAGCCTGCCCCTGGGTTCAATCCCCAGTATCACAAGAAAAACAAAACAAAATATCCTCAACAACAACAAAAAAAAAGTACTGTTGGAATATACAAAGGGAAAAGACAAACTCCCAAAGTTGTAGAACTCACCTTCCTCCCACTCTTTAATATCTCATGTACAATACCAAAGTAAAAATCTAAGCCATTCTGGTCAAAAGGGTCCTTCCACAAAACCTCAGGATTTCTTAGGACAATTTGAAAGATACTCAAGCCCAAGAGTTCATGAAACAATAAAATAAACACACAAACTCCCATTCAGAGGGAACCCAATGCCACTCTTTCTATACTACTAAACCATTTAACAGGCTCTAAAGTGTGTATTCTCAACTTACAACATCCATGAAAATCTTTTATAAATCAAATGAGACATTCACTTTTCCTTTAAAAAAAAACAAAACACCATAGACAAGAATACATCTCACCTTCAAAATACATATTTTTCCCATTGCAAAAGAGCCTAGAAAGTAAAACCTGGAAACAGAATAACACAAACATGTATTTTTTTTAAATCTAAACCTGTGTACCTGTGTAATCCTGAGCCAAACAAATGAATGGAAAAACAATATTATAAGAGAATCATGGAAATTAGAAAACTGACTGAATATTGTATACTGTTTAAGAAATCATTGTTAACATTCCTTAGGCTTGATGATAACACTGTTGTTGTAGAGTAGGTAGTTTCTGTGGTGGTCCCCCACATCCCAAGGGTTCTTTCAGATACACCTGATGGATTTATAGATCAAAGGCCCAAAATCTGCTTTAGAATATCCAACAGGTGGATGAAACAGGATTGATCATGTGCTACTACACGGCTCAAAACAGGTAACAAATATGTAAGTTTTTATTATATTCATTTCTTTATTTTTTGCATATTACTGAAACTTGTTCTCAGCAAGGAAAAAATGTATTCTATACATCAAAAAAAATTGTCAAACATACAGAAATTTTTCTCATTAAACCACCCAGAATTCTACTTATTTCTTCTTATTTATTCATCTTATTCAATTAGTAGTTAAGTTCTACTCTTTGTTGTCTTTTAATTCCACTCAGGAGCTGGACAAAGTGCTATGGGAAGAAACAATCCAACTTAAAATAATCTTAACTTCAAGACCCCAACTTGAGTCAGAATGATGAACTAGACTAGTACAGGTTTTGTTTTGTTTTCAATTTGCCTTACTCTCCCCCTAGTATTTAAACTAATTTGGGAGGATAGTGCACAGAGGTGTAAAGTAACAGATGGTTGTTCACTCCCAGGAAGCAAACTCTTACTGAAAAGATAAAAGAACTCAATCGGATGTGACACACAGAAATGTTCCAAAACATCTTCGGGTAAGTGACTCACAAACACCCTTACACACTCGCTCCCCCAAAAGCCTTTTAAGTGATTAGAAAGCAGCGACCCTGGTGGTTTGTTTCACCTCCTCCTCCTCCTTTCTTAGGGGAGGTGCTAGAGAGCAAAGAAATGACCAAAAGACAGGCCGGAAGAAGGAAAACGAAAAGCATGGAGTCTAGACCATAAACATTTAAAATAATATGAGAAATGTGTTCGAATTGAATTAGGTCAAGAAGGAGTGAACTGGCAGACCCCTCTCCGTAACTCCAACGTTCCTAAGCCGCTCAAAGAGTAGAAAAAGCTGGCGACACGTACACGGGGTTCGGACTCCCTCCTCCCCAAGTCTTCACAGGTACAAAGGCAGAAAGAGAAACTTCCCGACCCTCGACAAGAGTAGCGCCGGCACCTCAACCCCGCCTGGACCACGCAGGCCGGACCGCCCCCGGCCCGGGAAAGCTGCCCGATCCCCCCGCGCGCGACCAGAAACCCGCAAACGACCGCCCGGCTCCTCAGGCCGGGCACTTCTCTTTCCAGACCCGGTGAACGGCAGCGGTGGGGCCGTGCCTCGGCGGGGAGGACCTGCCTGCCGCCGAGGCCCTCGCGCCCGCCGGGCCCTGGGGTCTTGAACCCGCGCCGCCTACTCGGCTCAGGCCCAGCGTCCCGCGAGCTCGTCGCGAGCCTAGACCGGGTCCGAGCCCGCGCCCGGAGGGACCCGCGCGCCCCACAGAGCGGCGGCGGCGCTGCCATACGGACCCAGCCACTGCCTACCTGTCTTCGCTCTTGTTTTTCTGTTTCTTCCCCATCGCTAGTCAGAGGCGCTCGTGGCCCCTGCCCCTCTATTCGGCTAATCACAGACACACTGTCTCCGTTCGACTTCGGTCTCGGCCCGGCTCCGTCCCCCGCCGCGCTGCCGCTTCTCGCACCCGGCTCTCCACAGACCCGCGCACTGGGACAGGGCACATATGGTGTAAGCTCTCAGTGCGCAAGCGCATCGCCCCGCCGCCTCGGCGTGGGGACGCAGGGCGCGGCTCATCGAGAGCTGCGCTTCGGGTAGAGCGTCGCCAGTGGACCCTTCGGCCAGGCAGGAGCACGAGCGCCCTCTGCCGCAAGGATCAGCCGCGCACCGGCATCCTCAGGGGTTTCCAGGTTCTAGAACCCGGCGGGAGACAATGAGGCTGTTCACTCCCCACGTCAACTCCTTTTCGGCCAGGGAAAGCAGGATTGGCATTCGGTTCAGAAGCAAGCCATGGACTTACTTTCCTTGTAATCTTTATATTCTTAGCTGCACGAAGTTCAGTAAAGAACCACAGAAACCAATGATGAGGTCTGGGGTTCTGGAAGACAAAATTGGGACCTTTCAGTAACACCAATGGATTAAGAACTATGTACGGTCACAAAAGGAAACACACAACAAGGACATATCCACCAATTCCCTACTATATGTCTTAATCTTTATGTGCAAAGTGAGGCCAAGTCCTAAAAATTCGTGTGTCCAAATACACGAAAGTCAGGAGGGAAGCTACGGGTGTTCCACACCTCCATGTAGGCGATGGTATTATAGGGGTTAATTAAAAATTCATCGTGTAGTACGGTATACTTCAAAAGGAAAAATGGAAATGTGTTCAATAAACATAAGAGAAACGAAGTTCGAGTGTCAGTTCTGAACATGATCTCATTTCTGATGTAACATTCATGAATAGTCAGACAACTCCAGCGTGTGCATTAAGAAACTACAACTTCCAGTATACTTTGCTCCCGCTCCCTCCCAGCAATTCACCCGGAAGGAAGAAAAGGATCGGAAACACAGGTTCCGAGTGACAGAGGAAAAGCGCACGCACGGAAACCCTCGCTCGACGGTCCACCTCCTCTTCAGGCGTCTCAAATTGTATCGCGAGAGGACCGGACCCAATGAGAAGGCGGAAGTGAAGGCTGATTCCTAGTCCCCGGCAGCTGCAAGGGTGAAACCAAAGTGGGGTGCTGTCCTGGAGCTGCTGGTTTGTCGCTTGTTAGATATCACGGAGCTCTCAGGTGAGGAAACGGATGGTGTGATAAATCCGGCCACCAAGTCCCAGTGCTGAGGGGTACATAGCCACTCGATATCCGGCTGGGTCGGGGCAGGGGCGCGGCCCGGACGCCGGTGTCTGTGCAGTGGCCGAGGCTCTGGCGCATGCGCCCCAAGAGCGTTATGGTGGGTGCTGCGGAGTTGGCCGCGTCTTTCCGCCGGGTTTCGGGAGTGGCGAGGATGCTATTGGAAAGATGCCTGGGGACGGTTAAGGACGAGGCCTTTGGGTGTATTGGTGGGTGTCTCTAGAGGAACCAAGGAAATGGCTAGGAAGTTTGAGGACACTCGGTGTCCTTTCCCCATCCTTGAGGTATGAAAAGTTATGGGGACCACCGCACCATGTCCTTTACCCCGTTCTGAATGCAGTGCCCACCGCCATCTGAGCCCAACACTGCTCTGCTTAATCATTTCTGTTCCCAGTTAGCCCAGAATTAAATTTTGAGCTCATCCCATAAAATTCTAGGATAAGCGTCAGCTGTGGTCACATTGATACTGACATTTGAGCCGAGGGGAGTTGGAAATCTTATTTACTATGTTTGAAGTACGTTCCTTTTTAATTGTATAGCATTGATGAGGTGCTTAAAGTTTGGTTTTTAAAACTCAAACCTTTGCTACTTGATCAGTTGACAGAAACGAGGCTGTGTTCTTTTAACATTAAACACATTTATTAAATACCTGCTGGGTTCTAAACATTGCTAGATCTGGGGATACAAAGATAAAATCAGCATTTCATCTGCTTTTCCTGTGAAGAAAAAGGAACTAGAAGTGATGTTTGGAAGAATAATATTTCCCTAAACTCAACCTTTCTTCACAGAGGCTCTATGAGGGCCAGGTCCAGTGTCAGAAGCTGACTGAATGAGTTTACATTTTGTTCAGATTTTTAAAGTGCTCCAGTATTATTTGTAAATATGTTGTAGTTTATTGAGATACAACAGCTTCTTGCTTTGATAGGCAAATTATATTTCTGGGATAATAACCGAGGGATACACATTAAATTGCCCTTTGATAGTGGTAGAAAATACTCTTTAAATATACAATTGAAATCTTTTTTAATCTGAGTTCTATTTTAAAACTTACTTTTCATAAAGAATGATTGGGGAGAAAACATCTAAGAAAATATTTAAAGTGTTAGATCGTTTTACATTCAAGTTAAGAATACTGAATTTCAACAAGCTGAAAACAGTATCAATTTTTTGCAATCTCATAGATTTTGTCAGGTAACAGGAAAGGAATGGATATCAATGCTTATGGAACAACAGGCAACATCTTTATAGAAATTATAATGAGACTTCTTGTAAGTTAAAGGATTTGAAACTCACAAGATGGTGACCATGAAAAAGCTGTCTTTTGCACAGCCAGTGTTGAAGCAATTTTTGGCACATGTGTGAACACCTAAAACCATTGTTCACAGTTGTTTCTTGCTTTTTTTCCCTTTACCTTGGTAAAAAACACGATTGTCAATATACAACCCTAGGTATAACTGCACAACTCATTTCTCTGTGGTCTGGTGATGGTTCTAACGATTTATCTTTGTTTTAATGTAATAAAACAAACTAAATAGAAGCACCTGACATTTGCTCTGAGTACTTGCATTTCAGTCTTCAATTGAATTTCAAGTTAAAATTGTTTCCTTGGTTTAATTTGTATAGAAATACATTATCACCAACTCTAGTTCCTCCTTAGTTGGCTATGACAAAAATATAAGCTTTAATTTTTCTGAAGTTTTGATGTGACTGTAATCTATTGAAAATGAAATTTTAACACATAAAATCAAGTGCTTGGGTGTTGGCAGAATACTCTGTAGAGTACACCTTGCTAGAATTTTTGCAAATGAGAGAAAACTTTGCTAAATGTTTGCTTTATTTCTAAAGTTTGTCAACCTTCTTCCCAGTATCAGGACTGAACTATACAATTTAGAAAAATGGAAGCTGACGCATCTGTCGACATGTATTCAAAAGTCTTGGAGAACCAGTTGCTTCAGTCAGCCAAGGTAGTAGAAGAACATCTGGATTCTGAAATTCAGAAACTGGATCAGATGGACGAGGACGAATTGGAACACCTCAAAGAAAAGAGACTTGAGGCACTAAGGAAAGCTCAACAGCAGAAACAAGTAACCTCTCTGACCTGCTTTCTGAAATTGCTATAACAGTATGCTCCTAACAACTTATATATACATGGGCTAGACATTTCAGTCCTCATTTTTAGAATTTTCTTAATTTAACATCCATCACTGTTAAAAATTTTGGTAGGAAGCTGGGAGTGTGGCTCAGCGATAGGGTGCTTGCCTACCCCTTGAGCAAGACCCTGGGATCAACCCCTAGCACCACCAAAAAAAACCTATCTCTGTGTATATTGTATATGTATATGTTTATATGCACACATATGTGTGTGTAAGGGTATATATGTATATACATATGATAATTTTAACCCAGGGAAAAGAACATCAGGGAAAACAGGCCACGTGTAATACTTGAGGTACTGACATATAGAAGAAATGTAAACTTTTCTCTCTAATCTTAGTCTAAGCTGGGATCCACACATTAAAGTTGCTGTTGCATTCAGTATAAGAAGACTTTTGTAAAACTACTCCAAGCCCGGGTGCTTGTTACACATGTGTCAGGCGCTGTTAGGCATGGTTACATAGATGTCTTTCTTTCATTTTCACAGCTGCCCAAAAATGAAGTGGTTGCTCCATTGTGTCCACTTTACAAATGAGGGGATTGAGTCAGGAAAGTCATTAGAATTCTAGCCCAATATGTGGTGAAACAGGTATTGAAACCTGTGCCTTCTGCCTGCAACCAGTGTTCCTTTTCATTAAAACCAGATTACTAAAAGTGGGGGAATGAGCTTCCAGTAGAGGTGATATGCTTCCTGCTGCAGGAATGATTCAAAAGCTACAAAATCTGTCAGGCTTGGTTGATAATGGGTTCTGATATTGGTTTGAGAAGTTGGATTAGATATGAGATCTTTGTTGGTTCTAGACTGTGAGAGTAAGACTACTCTTTCCTCTCATTGTCCATCAGTGGCCAGGATAGAACCTGTCTCTTGTGAGGTAGTCATCAGAAGCACACAGGGTTCCCAAGCTTCCAAACTGCAGTAACCTCCCTGACCCCAAGACTGACTGGTTTTTTCTTGTTTGGTTGGGTGTTTCTCTGCATGGAACTTCATTTTTAAAAGCTTTGCCCAGTTAGATGGGTAGCTCAGTGATGGAGCACTTGCCTACATGCATGAGGCCCTGGACCGTATCCCTAGCACTGCCAAAGAGGATAAAAAGCTTTGTATAACTTGAATCAAATGCTTTATTAGCTTAAGAATGTAAAAAAAAATTAAATGTACATTTATATTTTAAGTCTCTTGAGTCTTAAATTTGTATTTCGAAAATTCTGAGAAAAGAAGTGTTTTAAATTATCAAGAGAGCTAATTGTCATTAATCTGAGCCATGCTATGGAGACAGTCACTGTCCACAGACTAGTTTTGCATTGATACTAAAAACATAGGAAAGTAAACCTGCTAAAAGTAATTCATTTCCCAAGAAGATAAAATTGACTTCATTACAACATAATGTAGTGACAAAATATCAAATGATACTGAAAGGGGAATTTCACATGTATAATCTTTTCTTCTCTCCAAATTAGGAGTGGCTTTCTAAAGGACATGGGGAATACAGAGAAATCCCTAGTGAGCGAGAGTTTTTTCAAGAAGTCAAGGAGAGTAAAAAAGTGGTTTGCCATTTCTACAGAGACTCCACATTGAGGTAACTTTGTTTCCATCCTTGACTAAGTCTTTAAAATATGATGAGATGTTTGGATGGAGATATACTGCCTTGATAGAAAACTTAAGAAAACTAAAAGGAACAACTTGTATCAAAACATATTTGAGTACATTTTTTAATATTCTAGTCAGCATGTTAAAGTTGTAATTTTAGTGATTAAGTTAAAGACATGCAAACAAATGAGTATTATCAAAAGGCAATAATATTCCCTTATAAATGGCTCCTAATTCCTCAATTATGTTTTCATGACTCTAAAAACATCTTGGAAATGTACACTTAAGCCAGGTGTCATGGAGCATACCTGTAATACCATCTACTTAGAGGATGAAGCAGGAGGATCACAAGTATGAAGTCAGCCTGGGTAACTCAGTGTCGCCCTGTCTCAAAATAAAGGTTTTTTAAAAGAGCTGGGAGTTTAGTTCAGTGCTAGAGCACTTGCCTAGCATACATAAAGCCCTGGGTTCAATCTCCAGTGCAGCAGAAAAAAAGAAAGAAATGTACTCTTAAGATTCTTAGCAGAGGGTTAGGGTTGTGGCTCGATGGTAGAGCACTCACCTAGCATGTGAGAAGCACTGGGTTTGATCCTCAGCACCACATAGAAAAAAGTAAATAAAAATATTGTGTCCACCTACAATTAGAAAATAAAAATATTCTTCACCAGAACAGAATTATTCATTTCTGCTTTTTCCCTTTTTAATACATGTGTGTGTGTTTATGTGGATGTGTGTGTGTGTGTGTGTATTCTTAGTATTGGGGTGGGCGGGCACGGCTTTCTAATTGGTAGTGTTTCATGGTATTTGAGTATGTTTTTTATATATATTAATATTATATATATGTGTGTGTGTTCATATATATATATTATATTCTAGTCAGCATATTAAAGTTGCTTCTTCATTTCTCTATTCTTCAGAACTAAAATGGCCATATTGATTGATGTACTTTTTATAACCCTTAATCTCATGTGCTTCTCAATGTTACAGTCAGAAGAGTTTTGGTGACACTCTTCAGTCTTTCTGGACTTCAGATATGACATAATGTGTACTTATAAGTCTTATAGGTCTCTTCTGAGCTCTCTCAAGTTCAGCTTTGTCCTTCTTCAAACTATCCTGTATAAGATGCCAGAAACATCCATAAGTGAAACAACATCTTAATTTTTGGCTCTTACCATGAATATGACTGCTTTTATTCAAAAAGCCCTTTGTGACTTAAAGCATGTATTTAATATTTTGGTTTTCTAAATAATTATCATTAGGGCCAATCTGACTTTCTAGGATGCCAGGGTGTCTTTATACATCTCATGAGGCAGTTAACTCAGGACTTGGAAATGAGGTCATCCGAGTTGGCTGCCACATTTTGATGCTCAAACAGAAAAACTTTAAAATCAGATGCATACTGATACTTGTTTTTTAAAAAGAAAATCAATAGCTTTAACTTTTGACTTGGTATGTTATTACTTATTACTTACAGGTAATAATTATTACTTATTATTCACAGGTGTAAAATACTAGACAGACATTTGGTGATACTCTCTAAGAAACATCTCGAGACCAAGTTTTTAAAGCTGAATGTGGAAAAAGCACCTTTCCTTTGTGAGAGACTGCGTATCAAAGTCATCCCCACGCTCGCGCTCTTGAAAGACGGGAAAACACAAGATTATGTTGTTGGATTTACTGACCTAGGAAATACAGATGACTTCACCACAGAAACATTAGAGTGGAGACTCGGTTGTTCTGATATTCTAAATTACAGGTAACCTTTAGCAAAAGAATAGGTTTATTTTAATTTTTCTTTTTATTTATTTGTAGTTGTAGATGGACAGAATGCCTTTATTTTGTTTATGTGGTGCAGAGGATCGAACCCAGTGCCTCACGCGTGCTAGACAAGTGCTGTGCCACTGAGCTACAGCCCCAGCCCAATTTAATTTCTATCTAGTTGTTATATTTAGAGAGGATTTTTGTGTCTTAATATTTATTTTATGAAATTAAGACTTAGGCTGAGATGGGAATAGTTTCTCAAAGGAGAGGCTTCTTTTATTTATTTCTCCTCTTTTTCTCACCACTGAAGATTGAACCCAGTGACTTGAGCATGCTAGGCAAACTCTCTACCACTGAGCTGCATCCTTAGGCCTTTGTATTTTATTTTGAAAATTCAGTTGCCCAGGCTTCCTTGAAGACTCCTGATTGAACCCAGAGGTGCTCTACCACTGAGCTCCATCCCCAGCCTTTTTTACTTTTTATTTTGAGACAGTGTCTTGCTAAGTTGCTAAGGCTATCCTCAAACTTGTGATCCTCCTGCCTCAGCCTCCAACTATCTAGGATTACAGGCATGTGCCACTATTCCTGGCATGAAAGCATCTTTGAAGCATACATTAGCATGATCTTAAAGCAAAATGAGATTTAGAGATAAAACTTGAGTCTTGGAGTACACCTGACTAAAAAAATTTTCAACTGAATATTGAAACTAGTTCTGTGTTAATCTGGAAACACAGAATGACACTTCCAAGTAGACTCTTCCCAATTTTTTCTTCCTTTTTCTTTTCTTTCTTTCTTTTTTTTTTTTTTGCAGCCCTGGAAACCAGAGCCTTGTGCATGCCAAGCAAGCACTCTATGACTGAGCTAGCCCCATTTCCCCAATTTTATACTGACATAAGTTATTCCCTTTGATGAAATTGAAAATGCTGCTATAAGGGCTGGGGATGTGGCTCAAGTGGTAGCGCGCTCGCCTGGCATGCATGCGGCCTGGGTTCGATCCTCGGCACCACATACGAGCAAAGATGTTGTGTCTGCCAAAAACTAAAAAGTAAATATTTAAAAAAAAAAAAATTCTCTCTCTCTCTCTCTCTCTCACACACACACACAAAAAAAAATGCTGCTATAAGGAAGATTATACTGGGGGAGTTTGTTTGTCTGTTTTTATTTTTCAGTGCTAAGGAACAAACCCAGGGACTTATTAGGCAAGTGCTGTACCCTGAAGGTTATTTTTTTTTTTTTTAAGAAAGAGAATTTTTTAATATTTATTTTTTAGTTTTTGGCGGACACAACATCTTTGTTCATATGTGGTGCTGAGGATCGAACTCAGGCCGCACGCATGCCAGGTGAGCGCGCTACCGCTTGAGCCACATCCTCAGCCCAGAAGGTTATATTTTAAAACATTAGATTTGTAATGTAGATACTCCTGTTGCAGAATCTGAAAAGTAAAAATGTTTTCTGTACTTAGCTTACATTCCTTACTATGGACAATTGTCTCAGTAAACAATGTAAAGACCAACTTGACTTTCTTAGATATTCATCTCTTTGTGTCCACCTCTAGATAAATAATTTATCTAGTTCCACAAATCAGAACCTACCATCTTGGGTTTGTTCCTATTCTTTTTTTTTTTTAGTTGTAGTTGGACAGAATACCTTTATTTATTTATTTATTTATTTTGTGTGTGTGGTGCTAAGAATTGAACCTAGGGCCTCGTACATACTAGGCGAATGCTCTAACACTGAACCACAACCCCAGCCCCTGTTCCTGTTCTTGATTTGAAAAAATAACAGGTAAAATTATGTAGTTAGTTAACATTCCAGAGTCATAGTGCCTTTCAAAACACGTGGAAAAGTCTCTAATCTTTTCTCTCTCACATTTCCTCATCTTTCTTTTCTCTGAATCTCTCCTAGACATGCTGACATCATTCCTGTATTGTAGAAATTGGCCAAACTTTATATTTTGAAAAAGTTCAAATAAATAAGTTGCAGAATAGGATAAGGAAATCTCATGTGCCCTTTACCTATAACCCCCAATTTAAACTTTCTTATTTTTTTAATATACTCTTTGCACATACATATAAATGTTTTTCAGAACCATTTGTGTGGAAGTTATAAATGCCATATCTCTTTATTTCTATATACTTCCATATGTATATTCTAAGAGTAAAGAAATTTTCTTATGTAGTAGCCATAGTACAATTATTAAAACAATTAGCAATTTATAAACCTTATTCAAATTTTACCATCATCCCATTAATGTTCTTCATACCGCAAAAATTCTCATGTAGTCATTATGGGCCTAGTTTCCGTTAACCTGTAACAGTTGGATACTTTTTCATTCTTTGAGGCATTGACACTTTTGAAGTGTACAGATTAGTAATTTTGTAAAACACCCCCTAGATTGGGGTTATGCTATGTTTTCTTAAGGTTGGATTCAGATCATATGTTACTGTTAGCCATATTATAAAAGTGATATTGTGTCCCTCCTCCTTGGTGCCTGATATTAGCAGGCATGTGATGGTTTGTCTCATTTCTGGTGGTGACTGAGAAAAGGTTGACCACTTTTTTATCTTACTAAAGGGTAATTTAATGAGGAACCATTCTGTCTTCTACATTGATTATTTAGAGATGTGAATATGAAGAGGGAATAATTTTTATTCACTGAATTATAGTCTCTTTCTGTTAGCACTTACTTGGAAGGTCAAATTGCCTCAAATTTGGCCAATGAGAGCCCACGTCAGACTGACCTCTGTCCTTTTAACATGTCCATAATTCTTTGAGCCCTACTTTCCTGCTCCAATGATAGGGAGGCTATCATTGTACTCTCCCTGGAAGTAGCCATTTCTGCAAGGAACCATTCTTCTTTTCAATGTCAAATGATTTTCAAAACCAAGATCTGGGTGCTAGGAATACTCCCCAGACACTTGAAAGAAGAAATTATCTCATTTTGTCTATTTCTCAAGCATCATTAAAGGGAGTTTAAAAATAAAGAAAAAAGTTCTATACCAATTCCAGATTAATGATAATGACTTCTATGGGTTTTGCTAACTTGTACATCTAAACATGTAGAAATGTTCGACAGGACCAGACCAATCATGGCAGCTGTCATTCTGCTAATAAAATGTCTCACCCAGGTTAAGCATCTCCAGAACCAACGGAACCAAAACACTTGCCTTCTTTCTGAACTTTTCAGTCAGAAGTTATATCAGCACGGCCTGTAAAATGTTAATTAATAATTAATGGTAAAAAAAAAATCTATAAAACATTTGGCAGTACAAAAGAAGGTATAAAACTATTATTAATATAAATATTTTATTTCTTGGGAGAAAACCTGCTTTGGGTCTCCTCTTGCACTTCAATGAGTCCTATTCCTGTTCTTCAATAAATCCTGTGCTTACTAAATATAAATACACACACACACATACACACATATTCTACTTTTCTTCTGACTCTGGCGTTTAACAAGAAATATTCCACTATTACAAATATTTGATGTTACAGTGAAGAAGAAAGTTTTTTTTTTCTTTTTTTGTAATTAAGTATACCAAATGTATTGCATCATAAAGATAAAATGCTTTTCAATTTTCTTTTGTTTTTAGTGGAAATTTAATGGAACCACCATTTCAGAGCCAAAAGAAATGTGGAACAAACTTCACAAAACTGGAAAAGAAAACTATCCGAGGAAAGAAATATGATTCAGACTCTGATGATGATTAGAGTTCAATTATAATTCTTTGTAAATCATCTGTTTATTTCTGCTTTCTTCACATTTCTGTATGTTTTCTAAATCCTATTGATTTTAATAAATTGGTCTTCTAACACTCATATTCTGTAGTTTTGTACAATTCTTATTTAAGATGAGGAAAACTTTGGAGTTCTTAAGTTACCTGGGAAGGGTCGGGATTCTCTATTTTTGAGATTGACTTTATCTTTGATTTTGTTACCCTATGAGTTTTTTTTTTTTTTTAGAGAGAGAGAATTTTTTTTTTTTTTTTAATTTTTAGGGTTTTTTTTTGGCGGACACAACATCTTTGTTTTTTGTATGTGGTGCTGAGGGTCAAACCCGGGCCGCACGAATGCCAGGTGAGTGCGCTGCCACTTGAGCTACATCCCCAGCCCCTACACTATGATTCTTAACATCTTTGAACCATTTACAGTTGTAGTTTTTAATCTACTAAGATGGAAATAAAAATTAAACAAACTATTCCAGGACTAATCCCCCCCACCCAGGGACACATTACCACTAAGCTTCATCCCCAGCTCTTTTTATTTTTTATTTTATTTTGAGACAGAATTTCACTAAGTTGCCAAAGCTTGCCAGGAACTTGCTATCCTCCTGCCTCAGCCTCCCAAATAGCTGGGAACAGGCATACCGCAGTGTGCCCAGCTCAGTACTAATCATTGATCGGCATTGTTTGTACAGTAGGTCAAGTAACATTTACTGGTGCCGTTGTAAATAAATTGTAAACTCTCAGTTATGGGATATATTTGAACAGCTATTAAAGAACTGATTATTTTTGATGCATGTTGATATTCAGTCAACTGAATACCACAAAAAGCTCTCAGGCTGTTAACATATTTAAAGGATCCGCATGGCTTAGGTTTTAAAACATTAAAGAACAATCAGGAAACACTTGGAATGGCAGCATGAGGACTCCTCTGTCACTTCACAATAAAACAACCATACTGGCAAAATTTTAAAACCAAATCTGGAAATTGTCACAAGAACATGCAGCAAACAAAAACATTTATTCAAGAAAATCTAAATCTTGTTTAAACCCCACTCCTCCTCCCTCCAGTTCCCAGTCTTGAGCTTCAAGATTTTCATTTCCCATGCTCTCAGTTATAGGGGTTTTTTCCCAATAAGAATGACTGCTTTCCACCCAGTCCCCACTGTGACAGAAGCACTAACCCTGGAACAACGCACAGAATTCTGGGCGTCAATTGTCTATTCATAAAGTGAAGGTTCCATGGGACAAAAGGCAAGAGAAAACCAGAGGCCACTGCTCCACCTACAGACAAGGGGGCAGGGAGGGTCGGTCCCTGTCTCTGAAGTAATGGTGCTTAGGTTCTGTCCAGTGGAAGTGATGCCATGAAACAGGTCCATGAAAAAAAAAAGTTCCATAGAACTCCTTGAAGGGACTAACTGACCAACCTTATTTAGGACAATGACAGAAGGCCAAGTGGAAGGGTGCTGCCAGATACAAGGGATATTAATGTGAGGGAACAGAGGGATCAGTTAAGGGGACAGGCAACTCTGATGGTAACAAACAACAAGGAAGACCAATGAGAAGCACCCAGGAAGGAGAGATGCAGCCAAGAGTCCTGGGGTTAGCAAGCCCCAAAGGTACTGGACCAGGTCTGAATCTAATTGGATTCAGTAATTCCTGCAACTGGGGTGGAAGTATCGCTCAGTGGTAGAGAAGCCCTGAGTTTATCGCCAGCACCACATCAGTTTCATTCTCTTTTTTTCAGAATACTTTACACCCAAGAGCACTGTCAAAACAACACCAGGTTGGCTAGCGGTGTGAACGCTAATAAGATTCCATGGCTATGGAGGCAGACCAAGTCGAACTTTACCAGTGAGACAAGGAAAAAAACGGTGTCCTTGGGGAGGCAAGGAAAAGAGAGTAGCTCCAAGTGCCCAGGCTGCGCTCTGGGGAGGAAATCAGAGGCTGCCACTTCAGGTGAAGTGGTCTGCCTAAGGAACTAGAGCAAACGGGGCAGCAGGCTGCGGGCAGGGAGGGGTACTTTGAGAGGCCCTGGATATTGGGAGCAATGTTTGTATACATTTATTCAAAGTTAACTGAAGGGAAACTATGCTGGAGGTAAAAGATGGTGTGGTGAAAATGTTCTACTGAATAGAAAATATTAATAAAGAAGGGAATTACTTTAAAAGGACCAAATGGAAATTCTGTACTTCAAAAAGACGAATGCAATGAAGAATTCATGAGAGGAGCTCAGTAGATTTATAGCAGAAAGAATCAACAAATGTAGAGATCTATCCATATAGTGCTATCCAAACAATAAGAAAGATGAAAAATCAACATCCAAAGAGAAATATGGAACATCAACCATACATAATAGCAGGGTCAGGAAGAAAAATATCACCAGGGCTGGGGGTGCAGCTCAGCAGTTGAGTGCTTGCCTAGTGTGCCCAAGGTCCTGGGCTCAAAGAAAAAAATTAGAAGAAATGACTGAAAATCCAAAATTTGATTTTAAAAAATTAATGTAAGAAGATCAGCAAATTGCATAAAGTTAACACAGACCCATACCTAGAATATATCATAGTAAAAAAAAAAAAAAAAAAAAAAAAAAAAAAACAAAGAAAATCTTCAGAACTGGAAGAGAAGGAAAACTACTCTCTCAGTATACAAGAAAACACCACTAAAATATCCCTTTAGCTTTCCAAAAACAGTGGAGGCCTGAAGGCAGAGGGATGTCATGCCAAGTTCTGAAAGAAAACCCCAAGCCTGTCAACCAAGAATTGGGTATCAAAACTATCAGAAACCAAGGCCAAATGAGGAATAGGGTTGGTTGTATAGGAGTAATATTTCCTTGTTTCACTGGAATTAAATTACTACAAAGCTGAAGTAGATTCTAACAAGATATACATGTGAAGGACTAAGTGAGCATTAAGTAAATAATTTAAAAATATATACTGAAAAAAAATCATTAAAATATTGCACAAGGAAATTTCCTTAATACAAAAGAAACTAGAAAAGAGATATTATGAGACATGTGGACAGTAAAAAGATATGTAACATATAACAATAGTAATATATATAAAATGTATATATAAATATATATGTATATATATATATATATAACATATAACAACAATAGTACCATTAAATGTGAATGGATTAAATAATCATGAGGCATAAATTGCCAGACTAGTTTTAAAAAACAAGATCCAACTATTCACAGGAAACTACTGTAGATTCAAAGATAAAAGTATAAATGATGGGCTGAGGGTATGGCTCAGTGGTAGAGCACTTGCCTAGTATATGTGAGGCACTGGGTTCGACCCTCAGCACCACATAAGAGTAAATAAATAAAGATATTGTGTCCATCTATGACAAAAAAATTTTTTTTTTTAAGTACAAATGAAAAATACCAGGCAAACAGCAATCAGTAGAGAGTTGGGGTGGCTAAACTAATATCAGACAAAATAGATGTGATAAAAGCTTGTTAGAGATACAGAGGGTCATTTTACAATGATAAAAGAGTTGATCCAACAAGAAATATAATGATTACAAACACTTATGCACCTCACTACTAGAGTCCATAAATTTGTGACAATTCTGTATTTTGCTGTTAACACACTGAAGTACAGATTGACGGATTGAGGGTGTGGCTCAGTACAGAGCACATGGAGTGGCTGAAGAAGAGAGGTCACCAGGGGCATGTCCCTTGTGAGTAAAGTCTCTCTCTGCTTCCTGATTGCTATGTCCTGAGCTGTATTTCTCCACCAAACCCTTCCACCATGTTCTATCTCATCTTAGACCCAGAGCAATAGAATCATCCTTCAATGGATAGAGATCTCTGAAACCATGAGCCCCAAATAAACTTTTCCTCCTCTGTATTGTTCTTGTCAGGTCTTTTGGTCACAGCAGCAGAAATGCTGACTAAAACAGAAAATAATGAATGATGCTTGGCACACCTTGTAATCCCCGAAACTTGGGAAGCTGAGGCAGGAGGATTACAAGTTCAAAGCCAGAGATCTATCCATATAGTGCTATCCAAGCCCAGAAACTTAGCAAGACTCTGTCTCAAATAATAATAATAATAGTAGTAGTAGTAATAGTAGTAGTAGTAGTAATAATAATAATAATAATAATACCAGAAGCAACACAGGAGAGAACTGACGAAACAGAAAGAAATAAAAGACTTTTTTTTTAAAGTGTTGAATACAGAATCCAGGCAAAGAAAATCCAGCGTAAATGTGAATTCCCAAAGGAAAAATACAGAGTAACTTAACAGAAAAACATACCAAAAATGATAATTCAATAAAACTTTACCAAAATGAAAAAGCTTGAAATGCACTGCAAGTTCTTGGTAAAAAATCAATCCACCAGAAAGATCAACATTGAGAAATATTTTCATAAAACTACTGACTCTTAAAGGAGAAGAAATAAAGGGAAGAAAATAAAAAACTGAAATTTTGTATACCATGCTTAATGCCAAAAAACAGCTCATGAAACAGAGGAAGGAAGGAATCTAGGCTTTGGGACTGGCACCAGAGGGTTTGAGAAATGGCTCTCTCAAGACTACAAATGAATTTTGACTCTTGAGGGGCACAGCTAGAGTGTAGCCTTTGCATCCTCTTTAAAGACCACAGTTACCATGGCAGTGAGGATCACAGCCTCAGGGACAGGCGTCCAACATGTATTCTCCTTTGCTAGAAAAGCAATAAAACTTCCTTTTCCTTTTTCTCACAACATTGTCCTATATGTTAGACAGGCATTGGGGACAAGCACAGAGCTTTCAGTAACACACATACCTAAGACTAGGGGTGTAGCTCAGTGGTAGAGCACAGCATGCATGATTCCCTGGGTTCAATCCCCAATATTGGAAAAAAAAGACTAAATTTAAGAACATGAAAGATTAGGAATATTTTAATAAGTAACTTAACTAAACAACAAGCTTCAGACAATTAGGAAATAACTGGAAAAATTCCAGTCAAAGGTTTTTGAAAGTATTAATCTATTTACCTGTAAAAGTAAGTCTCATCCCTGTTAACAAAGATAGAAAGAAGATAGGGAGTTCAAATGGCCTATCCCTCAGCCCTCTGAAACATTGAAAAATCAAGCAAGACCTCCCAGAACCAACAGTTGTTGCAACCCTGGAAAACAGTCAAACGTTTACAGCAACAAAGCAAAGACTGACTCACTGACTCAGAAAGGCCATGTTAAAACAATGGGACGCTTCATGCCATTTTAACTTGCTCCAGTCTCCCATCTTCTCCAGCTCAGTAGTGTTCTTAAAGACTGTCTTGTCTGTTTTCCAGCGGGGAACTGCAGTCCTTGGTGTTGGAAAGAGCAGCACAGACCTTATTCACAAGAAATCATAGGTTCTAATATGTCTGGTGGCTACTTGAAGGGCTGAGGCAAGGAACTTGTCTTTGTTTTGCAAAACTCTCTCAAGGAAGATGCTATAATTGGATCCCAGATGTCAACAGCCCAGCCAAGCACAGAACAAGTGGCCCAGAGCAGAGCCAATCTGCAAAGACTGACAAAGGCATTTATCCTTCCCCACCTCTGTGCATTCTCCCTCCCTCCCTTAAGGCTAGCTGTATTCAAGCTAGAGACATAACGAGTGTGACACTTCATATGACAGAGAATACAGACTTTACAAAAACAGATCAGAAACACACTAAACAGCGATGGCCTACACACCAAGCAATGAAACTTGAGAAGAGGGTTGGGGCTGAGACTCAGTGGCAAAGTGCTTGCCTAGCATGTGTGAGGCCCTGGGTTTGATTCTCAGCACCATATAAAAATAAATAAAATAAAGGCATTTTGTCCATCTACAAAAAAAAAAAAAAAAATTTTTTTTTTTAAAAGTGAGGAGCGTGAAGAACCTGGTTTTCAGCATGGGCACCTTCTAATATTAAAAATATCCAAGTTTCAACAACAAAAAAACATTATAAGACGTGAAAAGAAGCAATGGTCTATTACACAGAAACAAATGTCTGTAAAGGAGTCCAGTCATTGGACTTGCTAAACAAAACTTTAAATCAATGCTCTCAATATGCTAAAAGACTTAAAATAAGACATGGACAAAGGAAAAAAACTAAAGGAGTCCAGAGGTAAACTACTTGAATGACCAACTAATTTTCTTTCACAGTTCTGGGGATCTAACCCAGGGCCCAAGCTATACCCCTGAAAGACCCACCGATTCCCTGTCCAAGAAAGACGCACGAGGCACTGGCTGCAAACGCAAGAGGTTTATTCAGACACAGACGCCTGTGGGTGCTCAGCAAAACCTCAGCCGGAGCTTTGGTGAACTGGCACACCGGGCTTTGGGGTACAGGTCTTTTATAGGATAATGGGGCAGGTTTCGCGCGCATGGGAAGTGACAGGTTTCTTATTGGTTATTTTGAACCCAACATATAGATTACCTAAAGGGCAAAGTTGTTTTTCACTTTATGTTCCTGGATAAACCTCATGACAGTTACATATTAACACTCTGGTTTTTCTGTTCCTGCTTATCATTATCAGTTCCTGTTTGTTCAGGCATGCCTTGGGATCTGCTTTTCTGTTCTTCCTCAACCATCCTGTCCCCTCACAATAGACTACCCTTAACTGATTAACAGAGAGACCTCTCTTTACATGGGTTAGCAACACGCCCTGATGGTTTCACAATGGGGCCTGGGGTTTCTGGGCTGGGGTCTTTCACCCCCAGCCCAGACAATTGACTGTTGACAAAGATGTCAAGGGTGTTAAATTGGTTTGGTTTAAAGCTGCTTCCATACATATTTTAAATTTGGACTAAGTGTGTCTCCATACATAGCAAAATGTAACTTAACTTGATATGCAAACAGACTGTAACCTACTCTTTTTTTTTTTTTTTTAAATTTCTTAATCTTTAACTTTCTACAGCAAAATCTCTCTCTCTCTCTTTTCTTTTTCCCCATGAACCTTTAATAGACTATGTAGGCCTGTGGACTCCTTCTCAAAATAATGCTTCTAAAATAAAATATATGATTACAAAAGACAATAATATTATTAAAAGACAATTTTAAAAAAAATGTGATCTAATAATAGATGCTCCTCTTTATTTGCTCATCACTAACATATTAGTGGCAGGGGTTAACGATCAGCATAACTTTGAAATAGTGATGAATGTGAACAATATTTTAAAATAATATGAAAATTAAGTACAGCATTGAAGCCAGATTTAAGTTAGGTAGTCAGTGTAGTCAGGTAAATCAGGTCTAATATCGAGTGAAATCTAAAATGGAGGCCATGCTGGGAATGACTCAGGGAAAACGCAGGACAACTCATGGAATGTTAATGAAGTCCTGAAAAGGCCCTAGGCCAAAGTCCACCTCAAAGAAATGTTAATGGAGCCCAGGAAACAGCCCCAACAGACTTGGAGATAGCCCATCCCCAAAGGTGCTGACTCAGAAGTCCTTCCTGACCAGATTACTTCTTTGGCCCACCTGTGTCCCACCCCTCTTCCAACCTACATTCCATCACCAAAACTATAAAAAGGGGAAACAACCGCACTTCCACGGATTCCCACCTTTTGGGTCCCCTTCTTCCTCCGGGAGAAGTCTTTTCTGCTGTCCTTTAATAAATTTCTAATTTCTACTCTGACCTTGCCTCGGTGTGTGCTTTCTGGTGTTATTCTTCAACATTGGGGAAGCAAGAACTCGTCACCGGTCAACAGCGGTTTCAGCATCAAAAAAAAGAAAAAAGAAAAAAAAAAAGAAACAACAATAAAAGCCCAGGTGTGACTAGAAATATTATGGTTGTTCATTATTCCAAATTTCAGATAGGAGTGAGTGATAATGAATGTGTTTTTCCCCCCATATTAAAGCTGAAGGATCCTATGAATTCAAGTTAAGGAATCTGCCTTGACGGGAGAGATCAAAAGCAATTCACTGTCATTTTCTAGTAAGTAGTCATTGAATGTTAGCTATTTATTATAATATATGTTAATATATTATAGAAGAAAAAAGTTTTCATAGTGTAAAGGTAAAATTTCTAAGCTGATTCTAAGCCGCAGAGCCAGAGTTAAAGTGTAAAAGACCGGACATTGTGAAGTCTGTAACTGCAAGGCTTGGGTTGTAAAGTAAGAGACCATTGATATGTTAAATACCTCGGCTACCCCGGAGCCTTTGATCTCTGTAGCTGTTAGGACAATACCAGAGCTGCCCCAGTAAACATTCTCACTGACTCCTCTGGTGGTCTGATAACTTGGGACTTTGAGTCGCCTGGCACTAGGCACCACGGGCCCAGAATCAATCAATTTAAATATCCCCCCCCCTTCCCCAAAAAGTGTACTTAAGCTCTGCCTGACCTCTGCTCTGGGCTCTGGGCTGCTCTATCTTCCTGAGTGATCCTGGAGCCTCAGCATGCTGAATCAATAAAACCCCTTCTGCCAATTGCATGGAGCCGGTCTCTTGTGGTCTCTCCCTCTGACGTTTCGCTGGACCCTTACAATAGTATCTAAACCTGAACCAATAAACCGACCTTGTTAGAAGTCACGTTAATGTTGTTGGCCACAAATCTGCTTTATTTTTTATTAATTTTTTTATTAGTTGCTCAAAACATTACAAAGATCTTGACATATCATACATTTGATTCAAATGGGGTTGTAACCTACTCTTGTAACAAGTAGCTAAGTCTCAGTCAATAACAAGCAGCCAACTGTTCAAATCATGTTCAAATGAGATAGATTTCAGTTGTAACCAGTTGTGTTATCTCTGCACCTCACTTCCATTTACTGTACGTCTCTTTCTTTACTCTAGTTATAAATAAAATATGTTGTGGAGCTAAACATTTCAAGCCATTTTTGGTTCAGACTGCTGCCTATTTATAGAATCACAAATAAAGTTAATTACCTAGATCTGCAAAACTAGATTTGTCATCATTTTCTCTTTTAACAAAACCATTCAGCTGAGCATGGAGGTGCAGGCCTATAATCCCAATGATTCAGGAAGCTGAGGTAGGGAATCACAAGTTTGAGGCTGGCCTGAGCAACTTAGTGAGACCCTGTCTCAAAATAAAAAACAAAAAGGGCCGGGACATACCTCAGTGTTAGGGCACACCTATATTCAATTCCCATTAATACAAGTTGTGGGGGAGGAGAGAGAGAGAACTCCCCCAAAACAAAGCATTTAATTGGGCAAATAATAGCCTTCAACAAATGGCTCTGGGATAACTGGATATGGACAAGCAAAAGAATGAGCTTGGACACTTACTTTGTAAAGGTAAAATTTTTAAGCTGATTCTAAGCCGCAGAGCCAGAGTTAAAGGGTAAAAGATCAGACATTGTGAAGTTTCTAAACTGCAAGGCTTGGGTTGTAAAGTAAGAGACCATTGATATGTTTATTATTGCTAAATTCCTCGGCTACCCCGGAGCCTTTGATCTCTGTAGCTGTTAGGACAATACCAGAGCTGCCCCAGTAAACATTCTCCCTGGCTCCTCTGGTGGTCTGATAACTTGGGACTCTGTGTAAAATGGCACATAGGCACCTCGGGCCCCAGAACCAATCAGTTTAAATGTTCACCCCACTTAAGAGTAACCAATCACCCCGTCCAATCTGTTCCCGCCAATGAACGTGTTAATCATGACTCAGAGTTGTTGTTCAATTTTCCCGCGCCTCCTGACGATTTGTTCTGATGTATGCAAAGCCCCCCCCCTCCCCGCCCTCTCCAAAAAGTGTACTTAAGCTCTGCCTGACCTCTGCTTGGAGCCCGGGCTCCGGGCTGCTCTATCTTCCTGAGTGAGCCTGGAACCTCAGCATGCTGAATCAATAAAACCCCTTCTGCCAATTGCATGGAGCCGGTCTCTTGTGGTCTCTCCCTCAGATGTTTCGCCAGACCCTTACAACTTCACACACTACACAAAAAGTAATTAAAAATGAACCACGTACCTAAATATAGGAGCTAAAACATAAAACTCTTAAAAGAAAAAACAGCTAAATCTTCATGATCTTGGGTTTGACAAAGACACCAAATACATGACCAACTGAAAAAAAAATGATACATTGAATTTCATCAAAATCAAAACTTTTGTGCATCAAATTAGAGGCTGTGTTTGGTAAAAAGCACTGACTCTTCACTTGGGCTGCAGATGCCCAATGACAGCTGAAAGCAGGATAAAGCTTGGCATCTCTGCCTTCATTTTGCATCTGCCTCCTTTGCCCTGAGTCATTTCCTCCTGCATCACCTTGGATTCCAAGAACAATAAGTCTGATGGGTAAACATCTTGTGACGGGTTGAAACTCCCCACCTGCCAGGTCACAGCTATTTTCTAATTGCAGAAAAGGCCCTGCCTGACTAATCTTGAGATAACGATCAGCAAGACCAGTTTCACTGTGCATAAACTATCCAGTGAACTGTGTACTTCTGACTGTCCAAAACTGCTTGAATATGCATATTTCTGCGCTCCCTGGTCTATTTAATCTGGAAGAACATGTCAGTCCTTCTGAAAACAGGGTTAAGGAGGCTGGGCCCTTGTCTTTCTTTTGTAACTACACTCATTCAAGTTCCTTTCCTGCCATCACCATTTCTTATCTCTTGAATTAGCATCTTGAGATGAGTGGCAGAATCTAGTCCATTGGCATCCCTGGAGCTGTGACTTTCACCCTAAAACTCTGGGTAAGAAGAAAAAAAAAAGACATAATCAAAAAAGTGAAAAGAGAGCCCATCCAATGAGAAAAATGTTTGCAAGTCATATATCTGACAAGTGTCTAGTATCCAGAATACATAAGTACACTTACAACATAGCAACAAAAAAACAAAGACCACTCAACTTTAAAATGGGAAAAAGATTTGAATAGAGATTTCCCCAAAGAAAGTATACAAATGGACAACAAGTATGTGAAAAGATGCTCAACATCAGTCAGGGACAGTGGCACATGCCTGTAATGCCAGCAACTTGGGAGGCTGAGGCAGAAGGATCACAACTTTGAGGGCAGTCTGGGCAACTTAGTGAGACCTTGTCTCAAAATAAGAAATAAAAAGGGTTGGGGATATAACTCAGTGATAGAACATCCCTGGGTTCAATCCCCAGTAGTGCAAAAAAAAAAAAAAAATGTTCGTCACCATTAGTTATTAGAGAAATGTGAAGTAAAGCCTATACCACTTCATACCCACTAGGTTGGTGTTTATAATTTTATAAAATGAAAAATAACTACTGTTAGCATTGATGTTTGTGTATTGGAGATGTCAAAATAAAAAATATATATATCAAGGAGAATTTCCAATAAAGAAATTTTTATTTGGAAATGAAGAATAGGATTATAATCTGGGATATACATGCATAAACCAGGTGGCCTCTGATATGCCCAAAGAACAAAGAAAAGGTTGAGGACTTCCTTAGGACAGAAAAATGTATGCAGATATGTTGAGAACTATCTGTGAATTCTATATGGGCCAAACCAGCACTGACGCCATTGAATAGGAAAATCTGGTATCTAGGAACTTCAAGCAGCAATCCTGCTGGCAAGACTATCCAGATACATGTGAATTCCTATTCATCTCTAAGGTCCCATACAGCACCGGAGATGGAGGTGACCTGCTGCAGCCACATAGACACACAGCATCTCAGAGATGGGTGTGGCTTGTCAAGATGCCAATCAACTTGCTGACTGCAAGACACCAAGAAGCAAGACTCCACCCACTGAAACCTTATCCCTGCCTTTGATATCCTCCCTTAAATAAGGAATTGGAGGGCTGGGGATGTGGCTCAAGCAGTAGTGTGTTTACCTGGCATGCGTGGGGCCCTGGGTTTGATCCTCAGCACCAAATAAAAATGAAGTAAAGATGTTGTGTCCACCGAAAACTAAAAAATAAATATTAAAAAAATTCTCTATCTTAAAAAAATGTTAAAAAAAAGAATTGGAATAATTTTATTTTTTAACTGTTCTTTTCCAGCTCCTACCAGGACTGGAAGAATCTATCAGGCACTCTGCTTTTAAAACCTAGTCTAAAGTTTTTCTCATTTCTTCATTAATTTATTCAGACTATATTTTTCTCAAGTGGCTTATTCCCTCTGAGCAGGAAAAATCACCCTGGCCACCTCACAATACAAATTATAATGAAAGTTCACTGGTACTTTCAGTGCTTTAGGGAGTTGACAAGCTCTGATTGGCAAATAGCAGAAGTTACTATGTAGAACTAACTTTATGGTCCTAGTTGGAAGTCCACAGTTGATAAGAATATGAAATAGAATCTTAAAAGATAAGAGATTCAATGGAACCACCATTTGACCCAGCTATCCCACTACTTGGTATATATGCCAAAGGACTTAAAATCAGCAAACTACAGTGAAGCAGCACATTAATGTTTATAACAGCTCAATTCACAATAGCCAAGCTATGGAACCAAACTAGGTGCCCTGCAACAGATGAATGGATAAGGGTAAATGGCTGGAACTAGAGACTATCATGCTAAGTGAAATAAGCCAGTCCCCCAAAACCAAAGGTTGAGTGTTCTCTCTGATATGCAGATGCTAACACACAATAAGGGAAGGAGGGAAAGATGGATGTTCATTGGATTAGACAAAAGGTAATGAAGGGAGGGGAGTGGGAATAGGATCAGGAAAGACAGTAGATTGAGTTGGACATAACTTTCCTAGTTCATATATGAATGCATGACCAGTGTAACTCCATATCATGTGCAATCACAAGAATGGGATCCTAATTAGGATAAGCTATACTCCGTGTGTGTGTGTGTGTGTGTGTGTGTGTGTGTGTAATATGCCAAAATATACTCTACTGTCATGTATATCTAAAAGGAACAAATGAAAAAGATAAGATTCATGTTAGAGGAGGTCTGCATTTCCACTTGCTCTGTGGCTTGGGATTCAAGCAGTGGGAATATTACTTCTCAATGAGGTTGATGAAAGAGGGATTTCACTAAAATTCAATACTGGAAAGGGTGTCAGAGACTCAAAATTTGGGTGTATTGAACAAAGAATAAGAAAGAGTCCATTGCAGCTAAGCCAGCTTGTGGCCGAGGCAGTGGGGCTTGTCCACCACAGAGGGGAAGGAGAACATACGAAGAGAACACAACAGAAAGATTTGTCACAGGAAAAAATGCAGATCAGAAAAACAGCCTGAACTTAGCCTATCCAGTGGCTGCACAGTGGACTGACTTTTGAAAAGTTTTCTGTATTTCTCAACTGGCAAGTAGGGGGCTGAGGTGGGAGCCATCTTGAGCAAGCCATGCCGCAGCTGCTGCTGAAGAGCTGGGAGATCATAGCAAACACTGCTGTAGTGTCCCAGGAAGCCCCTTCCAGTGGCCCTGTGTGTACCTAGCAGAATGTGAAGTGAAACAGACACAAAGAAGATTGTAGCCAGGGAGATTCTAGTCAGAAAAACAAAGAGGAGACCAACTCACTTTCTCATTAAGTCTGCTGGCTCTTGTGACCAGCTGAAGAGGGTCAGGAATCAGAACAGGTGGGTGTGAAAACACCCAGGGACTAAGCCTGAGAGCCTTTTAGAACTATTTGGTTTATATCACTCCTGCCCTCACCTTTCATGTTGATGCAATTCTTACTGCTGTGAATGACATAGTTGACAACTGCTGCTTACTTTACCACCAGATAACTTCACAGTTATTTATTGTTTTGCTCTTGACAATTGCTGACCCTATTATTCCTCTTTTTGTGGTAATTAGTGTTGTGGATATCATAGAAGAACTGATATTGTGGAACTGATATTGTGGAACTGTAGAACTGATTCAAACAACATATAGCATAAAAATATGCTATATGTTGTTTGAATCAGTTGTTACTATTGTTTGTTTTTCCCTCTTTCTGAGTGGTGCTGGGAATCTACAGGGTCACTGCAAGTCCATAGAATTGAGACTCAGCTGCTGACCTAAATTCAGCCAAAAGACAGCACACTTTGCTCCTTGCACAAATTAACAACACTCAAGCTTCAGCTATTCTTTCATACAAGAAATACAAGAGGCAACAACCCAAACTAATGACCAGGTCCCAAGTAGGAATGGCGACTGGTGGGCCCTGGGCCTCTCTCATGGACATCTACTCCTACAGCAAAAACAGAATTAACACAAAGTCTGTGCCTACCGCACCCACAAGGGCATCTCAATCTAGATCACTCTAGAATACTTTGGCAACAAAAAGCTGTGTACTAAAAAGGCCCACTCATAAGAGTGGAAGAGAAATCCACTTCAAAAGATACAAAAACCCTAAAATAGGGATAAAATAAATATTAAAAAAAGATAACATAATTCCTCCTACAGTTCATAATTCATCAGTAACCAAATCCAAAGATGTTGAAGTGAATGAAATATCAGATAAAGAATAATTATAAAAAGGATCAATTAATTCTAAGAGAACACAGAAAAACAATGAAATGAATTAAGGGAATTGGTACAGAATATGGACGAGAAATTCAATAAAGAGATACAGTTATTAAAAAGAACCCAACAGAAATCTTGGAAATTAAAGACACAATAAATTAAATAAATGTTCAATGGAAAGTCTCTCTAATGGAGTAGGTGATGCTGAAGACAGAATCTCAGAATTGGAAGTCAAAGTGGTTGGCCTTGAACATTCAGACAATATTAAAGGGAAGAAAATAAGTAACCATGGCCACAATATACAAGAACCATGGGACAACATTAAAAGACCAAATTTAAGAAACACTGGAATCAAAGAGGATTGTGAAATGAAGGTTAATAGAATGGATAACCTCTTCCAGGAAATAATAACAAAAAAATTTCAAACCTTGAGAATGAAATGGATATCTAGATAAGGGAGGCACTCAGCACCCCAAATAGATAAGATCATAAAAGAATTTCTTCATGACACATTATAATTAAAGTGCCTAAATACAAAAAAAGGTATAGAATTTTAAAAGCTTTAAGAGAAAAACATCAGGTCACATTTAGAGGCAAACCAATAAAAATTACTTCCAATTTCTCAGCTCAAACTATAAAAGTCAGGAGGGCTTGGAATGATGTGTTCCAAGTCCTGAAAGAAAATACCTAACATATAACAAAGATTGATATATCCAGCAAACCTATATTTCAGAGTCATAGAGGAAACACAAACCTTTCAAGATAAGCAGAAACTAAAAGAATTCATGACTACTAAGCCAGCACTACAGAATTTACTTAAAAGTCCCACACAGAAGAAATAATAAAACAAACCCCAGAGCTCGAAAATGAACAAATCTCATTTGCAGAGCAGCTAGGCAAATGAGAAACAGGACCAAATTACACATTATTAATAAATCAAAATGACATGAATTAATAAACATCTCTCTATAATAACATTGACTGTAAATGGTCTCAACTTTCCAATTGGAATACATAGGCTGGAAGAATGGATTTAAAAACAAGACCCAACTATATGTTGTTTGCAAGAGACTCACATTATAAAGACAGGTTGAAAGTGAAAAGATGGAAATTGACATACCATTCAAATGGTGCCTGTAAAAAAGCAGGAGTAGTTTACTCTCATATAGAACAAAGCTGACTTCAAACCAAAATTAATCAGAAGAGACAAAGAATGTCACTTCTTTGTAAGGGTAACAATCTAAAGAGAAAATGTAATGATAGTAAATATCTATTCCCCAAATGTTGGTGCACCAAATTACAAATTAAAACCTCAGACAGACCCCAGTACAGTATCACTGGTTGATTTCAACACACTTCTCTCACCAATATATAGGTTGTCCAGACATAAACTCAGTAAATACTCATTGGATTTGAAAAGCATCATAAATCATATAGACTTAATAGACATTTATAGAATATTTCATTCAACAACAATTTCTCAGCTGCTTGTGGAACCTTCTCCAAAATGGATCATATTTTAGGCCATAAAGCAACTCAGCAAATACAAAACAATTGATATAATTCCTTTCATCTTATAGACCATAATAGAATGAAATTAGCAAATAACACCAAAAAGCCCTATAGAAACTATAGAAACTCATGGAGATTTAGTAACACACTTTTGAATGACAAATGGGTAATAGATAAATCAGGGGAGAAATTTTTAAATTCTTTGAAACAGATGAGAATATGGATACAATATACCAGAACCCCTGGGACACTATAAAGACAGTTCTAAAAGACAAGATTATAACTCTGAATGTCTACACAGAAAATCAGAAAAATTCCAAATAAAACAATGTAAATATGCATCACAAGGCCCTTGAAAAAGGTGGGGAACGGGACTTGTACTGTCTCACTCTTGGAACATTTGCTCTTGGAACCTAGCCTAGCCACCAAGCAGCCCAGCTCAGAAATTCAAGCATCCCTATGGAAAAGCCAATGTGGAGAGGAGGCAACACATCTGGCCAGCAACCCTGGCTTAATTTCAGTCACTTGCCAGACAAGTGAGTGAGCCTTTTTACAAGTGGACTCTTCAGTCCCCTAGAAATGGCGGAGATCATGAAGAGAGAAGCCGTCCCTGCTGTGCCCAGTCAAAATTGCCCATCATGGTATCATTTGGTTGTGGTTTGAAGATACTAGGATTTGGGATGATTTGTTACATAGCAATAGATAATCAAAACACTTATGTTTTCTGCAATGATTTCTGTTTACTCTTAAAAACTTTTTTTTTTTTTCCTGGCAGATCTTTCATGTCCAATTTCTTTAACCAGAATTTGTTTTTCCTAAAACTATGTCTTTCTGGTTTGCCCCCTTATTATACAGGAGACTACTTATTAAAGAATTTAGGATAGGCAAGCCTGATGTTATTGGAATCAAATGTCCAGGCCTCCTGCCACAGGTGTACCAATGTTCAGGAAGTGAGAGTTGTCGGGAAGGAGTGGGGTCTGTTCAAAGCAGACCCTAAAAATACAGAGGTGCTAGTTACTTAGAGCTCTGTCTTCCCAAGCTCAGGAGCTGGAAGGGGTTTTATGGGCAGAAGGGGAAATGAGGTTGCAGGTTGAGGGGTGTCTTCCTCAGGGAGGGTTGTGACTTTTCCTGAACATCACAGTGGATTTTGGCCTCCTGTGGCTAGTTACTAAAAAAGGATGTTACCAAGGCCATCTGGGTTCTGGGAAGCTGAAGAAAAGTTTAGCAGTTACCATCCAGGTGGGACTTCTCTTAAACCAAAGGATGAGGGAGGCATGGAAGGGCAAAAGGGAAAGGGGGTCAAGGACCATTTTAAGGGAGCCCTTGTTACAATGTAGTTGTGTTACTGAGTTCCAAGCCAGAGGAGACCTGATTTCCAGGAGTTGTAACAAATCAAATGTGGCCACTCACTCCAGAAACCAAACAGAAAAAGTAATGGAGAAAGGCAGCATGGAATTTGTTTATTATTGCTATATCAGGAAGACAAAGGGGAGCCCCTGGCTTCAGCCCTATCTTTGGGGAGACTAACATGAGCTCCCAGATGATATGGACCAGGGAAGCCCAAAGTGTGCATACTCAAGCAGTCTTCGTTAAACCAAGGTCTGGTTGATCATCATCTCAGAATTGGCCATGTGAAGCCTGTGAGTAGTGATAAGGAAGATGCTGCTGCCTGGGTGGTGGGGGTGGGTGGGATTCCACTCAACACAAGATGTTTATCAATCGGAGCTATTGTTTCTGGAATCCCAGATGATTGCAGGAAGATGTGAATCAGAGAAAAGGACTGGTCAGAAAAGCAAGATGGCATTAGTTCTTTCAATGGGCAATGACTAGAGAGTTTTCGGTGCTGTTGCTTGGAAGAGGGTCTCATGAAAGCTGGCAGTTGACAACCTATTGACAACCCTGCAAATCCTGAAAAATACCTTCGTCACTCTTATCTTAGTGCCTTCAAAGGGAGGATTGCCAGCTTCATCCTTGGTTGAAGGTAGCAAAAGAGACAGATGCAGAATGAAGGCGGAGATGCCAGGCTTCTATCCTGCTTTTAGCTACCCATTGGGCACTGCAGGCCCAAGTGGAGAATAGGTGCTTTTAGGAAAAGCAATCTCTAAGTTCTTGTTATAATTTATTTTACATTTATTTTTTATGAATTTTGGGTGGCTTGTGTCTGTGTGAGTGATCTTTATCTGAGTTTTGTTTCTCCCGTGTATTTTTTTCTCTATTTTCTTTGATCTTATTTGAAACTCCAAATTTTTTGGCTAACAATTACATTTAAGTGAGATGCGTTTTTTTTTTTTTTTTTTTCTGAAAGTGTTCTTGTTACCCGTAGCCCAGCCCAGTTGCCCTGCCAGGATTCTCCTTACTCCCCAGTTTGATCAAACTGTACAAAAGCTATTTTTCTAACTTTTATCTATTTTGTATTGGTGAGTGGCCACCTGTCAGTTGGGATCCAGGCAGGATCCCAGGCCGGGCTGCTGAGAACAAAAGGGCAACTCCACCAGGACTGGAATCTTAGCTGCCCATGGCCCACTGACCTTGGAGGCAAGGAAGTGGTAAGGAAAATCTGTGCAGTTGCAAATGTAAGTTTGGAATTCTTCTTCTTTTCCCTTTGAGCTGGCACCAACTGCCCTGGGAACTGGCACCAACTGCCCTTTGAACTGGCATCAACTGCCCTTTGCTGCTTTTGATGGAAATTTTGAAAAAAAAAATTTTCTTCTTATTATTCAAGCTGACTTTGAATAAAAACCTGTTTTCCTGCCAATTTGACTCTGAATATTTGTGGAGCAATGAGAATGGTAGTTTAGCCTCTTCCCCTGAGCAATATTAATAATACCACTAAATAACACTCTTTACAGCAGTCTGAGAGGAGGGCCACACTGGGTTCCAGGCTAGCAAGAAGCCCCTATGTCACAGGATAGCATGCAAGTGATTTATTTTAGCTTTTCCTCCTCCTAACCAAAGAGATTAGTAGGTCATGCTGCTCACAGTGCAGAATTTCTGTCTTTTAGGCTGCTTCTGTAGGGGAGGGAAAACTTCCCCTCTACCCTCTGAAGACTATGAAATAAAAAATGCACAGCAGGAAGATGAACAGGAGAAAAAGTATGTAAATTTACTACCTGCATGGGGGCATCACATGAAAGGGTAGGGACTACCTAAGAAACCACTGAGATCTAGAAGTTTATACGCCCTCTTGATAGGGCAGAGAAGAAAGGGGGGATGTAAGGGAGAGTAACTGATTTTTGAGAAAGATTAATGGACCCTCAGGAGAATAGGGATAGCCTAGGATGAAGCTTGAGCAGGGTGTGGGCCTCTGGTCTTTTTAAGATAGGATCCAATCGTCCCTGGTTGATGAGATTTCCAGGAAGGGGCCCATGACAACTGAGTTCCTGTCGTAGGTCTGTCATTAGGAAGATAAGGCAAGCTCAGAGAAAGTGCCTCCCTGCTTTTGCTGCTCCCCAGGTGCCCTTAATTTGGTGCCACCATCTCACCAGAGTGGCCCAGTTAGGAGTGGTGTTTCCTGAACTCCTTGACTTCCTATACACGGGGCTTGTCAGTGTGTCATTTAGCCCCGCTTCCTCCGTATCTTCTTAGTAACAGGCTAAGTTGAGGGATGTTCACAACATCCCACACACCCCAAGCAAGGGGTGGCTGGGTCTGCCCACCAGAGTGTGCTTCACTATCATTTCTGGGCACCTTATTTCAGCTCTTCAGAATTGGCCCACCCCTATCATGATGGAATTTGAAGTGTGACCTGGTTTTATCCACGATAGATTTTCTCTTTCTGCCTCTGCGATCCAGGTCTTTTCCAGGAAAAGTTGCTGCCTAATCCTCATTTCTTGGACATTTATTTAATAGTAACAATCAAAATATTCAGGGTTGGTGAACAACCAACAATAAAAATTAATTAAAAAAAATAAAGAAAATGCCTTATAAACTGTAAAAAATAAATAAATAAATAAATATTCAGGGTTGGGATGTAGCTCAGTGGTAAAGTGCTTGCCTGGCATGCATGAGGCCTTGGGTTCAATCTCCATTACTCAAAAAAAAAAAAAAAAAAAAAGTTAAATTCTTCTACTTATTTATTTATTTGTCTATTTATTTCTTTATTTATTGTAGTTCTAGGAATTGAACCCGAGATGCTCTACCACTGAGATATATCTCCAACACTACTTATTTATTTATTTTTATTTTGTGTGATACTGGGGGTCAAATTCAGGGCCTCGTGCATACTAGGCAAGTGCTGCACTATTGAGCTACATCCCCAGCCCTAGCCTTTCTTCATTTTGAGACACTGTCTTGCTAAGTTGATGAGGCTGTGATCCTTCTGCCCAGCCTCCCAAGTAGCTGGTATTACAGGCATGTGCCACTGGGCCCAGCAATTCTCTTTAAAAATTTTTTAATCAACCAGGCATGGTGGTGCATGCCTGTAATCCCACTGATTCAGGAGGATCACAATTTCAAAGCCAGTCTCAGCAATTTAGCAAGGCCCCAAGCAACTTAGCAAGATTCTGTCTCAACATAAAAACGAAAAGGGGTTACGGATGTGGCTTAGTGGTGAAGTGCTGCTGGCTTCAATCCATGGTACCAAAAAGAAAAAAAGATTTTTTTGAATCAACTTTATTTATCAGTACTCATTTATAATGTAGCATTCTATATACTTATACATGAAGAGAACCAAGCAGAAATAAGTTGGTTTTGATTCTAGTTCAGGCTTCTATCATCATCATCATCATCATCATCACCACCACCACATTAGGTAAATGGCTGAAAATCCAGTTGAGAAACAATCAGAGGGATTCCTTTAAATATTTATACTTTCAAAAGAGCTGAAGTCTCTTATTCACCTTTTCCCACGATGTTACCTAACTGGTGACTAGGCAGCATTGCAATGTCAACTGTGCTGCCTTTCTCAATGCACTGAGGTATATGACTCACTAATATGCCTGATACTGGGTGGTAGTGGTGCTGGAACTCAAACTCAGGGCCTTTCATGAGCAAGGCAAGTTCTCCCACTGAACTCCATCCCCAGGCTCTGCTTGCTGCCTTTTCTTTCTTTTTCTTTTTCTCCTCCTCCTCCTCCTCCTCCTCCTCCTCCTCCTCCTCCTCCTCCTCCTCCTGTACTGGAGATCTAAACCAGGGGCACTTTATCACTGAGCTACATCCCCAGCCCTTATTTACATTTTTCATTTTGAGACAAGGTCTCAATAAGTTACTGAGACTGGCTTCAAACTTGGATCCTCCTGTCTCAGCCTCCCAAGTTGCTGTGATTACAAGCATGTGCCAATGCTCCTGGCTCTGCCTGGCTTCTGAACAAGTTATTACTTCAGACTTTTACTTGATTTCAATTGGAGAAGTTTTTTGTTGTTGTTGGTGGTGGTGGTTTCTTTCTTTCTCCTCTCTCTCTCCCTCTCTCTCCCTCTCTCTCTCCCCCCGGCCCCCTCTCTCGTAGTACCAGGGATTGAATCCAGGGGTGCTCAACCACAGAGCCACATCCCCAGCATGTTTTTATATTTTATTTAAAAACAGTGTCTCACTAAGTTGCTTAGGGCCTTGCTAAATTGCTGAGGCTGACTTTGCACTCATGATCCTCCTGCCTCAAGCCTCCAGAGCCACTGGGATTAGAAGCATGTGCCAATGCGCCCAGCTAGGATTATTCTCTTAACCTTGTTCCCACCATCCCCTTACGTGAGTACCCAATCCTTTTACGTTTTTAAGCTCTGTCTTTCCTTTACAGCTGTGATTCTGAACCTCCACATACATGAAGGGTATGAATGACAATTACAGGAGGCTATTGTTTCAGATTTTGCTTCCCCCATAGAGAAGAATAAACATCAAAATGGAGTTGCTGAAGCCACAGAAGCAGAATGTTTCAAAAGATGAAATTGTTACTGTGGGAAAACATAAATAAACCCTCTAGTTTCATTTGTTCTTAAATTAGTCAATTTTAAAATCCCTAATTTTGGAGGCCACACAGCTGGGCAATACATTGTTAATTTCCCAGTAGCTTTGCTGTACCCAGCACCCTCATGTGTGGATCATGTTGATAATGGTTGCCTAGGTTACTTTTCAGGAACTGAAGACTGCTTTTGTTGAAAACACTCTTCACGTTGGGCCTGCAGATGTCTGATTGGTGACTGGAACTGGATGAAGAGGCTTGGATCTCTGACTTGATATTATGTCTGTGTCTTTTGCTGCCTTAACTCTTTGGTCAGATTCTACTCAGCTCTGCATGGAGACGTGTTGATTGCCTGCTGGTCTGTGTTCCCCTGTCCCTTCTCTCTGTAAGCAGCTACAACAGTCCAAGTATTCAAAGTCCTTCAGCCCTAGCAGAAGGCTCAGATTGAGCCACAAGAGCAGGATGTTTGCACAGGATGATGGCAGACACCAGCTGTAAGAGTAACTCAGCAATTCCTGGGACAATTTAACTGCGCATATCTAGTGGTCTGAGTCTCCTGCAAGAAGGAATATCTTTTATAACAGACCCCTGGCTGATGGAAAATGACTCAATGTTTGCCCATCCCAGAAAATCAATAAAAGTTTGCATCTTCTTTTGTGTGTGTGTGTGTGTGTGTGTGTGTGTGTGTGTGTGTGAGAGAGAGAGAGAGAGAGAGAGAGAGAGAGAGAGCTCATGCACTATGATCAAATTGGTTTCATTCCAGGGATGATAGTTCAACATATGCAAGTCAATAAAGGTAATATACCACATAAATACAACCCAGGACAAAAATCACATGATCGTCCCAATAGATGCAGAAGGAAAAAAAAAAAAAAAGGTTTTTGGTAAAATTCAAAATCCATTCATGATAAAAGCCCTGAGGAAACTAAGTGTAAAAGGCTCTTACTTCAAAATAGTAAAGGCCTTGAATGAAAAACCCAAACTAATATGATAATGAATTGGGAAAAACTAAAAGTATTTCCTCTAAAATCAAGAAAGAGACAAGCATGTCTATTCTCACCACTGCAAACAATACAATCCTCAACATTTTAGTAAGAGCAATTAGGCAAGGAGAGGAATAAAGGGGTGGGGGATACAAATAAGAAAGGAAAAGAATCCAATTATCGTTGTTTGCAGATGATATGACCTATACTTAGGAGACCATTTGCAGATGATATGACCCATAACTTAAGAGACCATAAAGACTCCACCAGAAGACTTTCAGATCTGATAAATTTAGCAAAGTAACAGCAATAGATTTAGAAATAAAATACCTAGAGAAAAACTGAACCAAAGAGGTGAAAGACCTCTACAATGAAAACTACAGGATACTTAAAAAAAAAAGCATAGAAGACATTAGAAAATGGAAAGACCTCTCATGTTCATGATAGGCAGAATTAATGTTGTTAAAATGGCCGTAATACCAAAAGCAATACACAGATTCAATGCAATTCTCATCAAAACACCAATGACATTCTTCAAAGAATTAGAAAAAAAATTTTAAATTCATACGGAAGAACAAAAAATCCAGAATAGCCAAAGAAAATCTGAGAAAAAAGAGCAAGATTAGAGGCATCACCATACCGGATCTCTACATATATTACAGAACAATAGTAATAGAACAGCATGGTACTGGCATAAAAACAGACATGTAGACCAAAGAAATATAATAGTGGACACAGAGAAAAACCTGTGCAACTACAACCATCAGATTCTTGACAAAGGTGCCAAAAACATGCATTGGAGAAACCTCTCTAACAAATGGTGCTGGAAAAACTGGCTACCCATACATAGAAGATTGAAAGTAAATCCCTGTCTCTCACCCTGTACAAAATTCAAAATGGATAAAAAGTCTAAACATGAGACCCAGAACTTTTCAATTGCTAGAAGAAAACAGAAGGGAAACACAAGACATAGGCACAGTCAAATGACATCCTGAATAGGATTCCAATAGTTGAAGAAATGATAGCAAGGATCAACAAAGGGAACCACATCGAACTAGAAAGCTCCCATACAGAAAGGAAACAGTTAACAGAGTGACAGCCTACAGAATGGGAGAAAATTTTTGCTAACTACTCTTCTGACAGAGGATTAAAATCTATAATATATAAACAACTCATAGATACCAATAAATGCATGTTTGTTGGCACAATTCACAACAGCTGAGTTTTGGAATCAGCATAGGTGCCGATCAATGGAGAAATAGATGAAATGTGGTGTGTACATATATATGCACACACACACACACACACACACACACATACAAACAATGGAGTTTTGTTCAGTCATAAAGAAGAAGAATATCATGTCACTTGCAGGAAAACGAATGGAACTAGAGATTATCGTGTAAAACAAAATAAGCCAGACTCAGACAGCCATATGTTTTTCTTCATATGTGGAATCTAGATTTTAAAAAGAAGTCAATATGGAAGTAACAGGGAGACTATTGAAGGAGAGGAAGAGGATGGGGGGAGGGGGAGGGGAAGACAAGGGAGGACAATGGAAGGACTGACATGACAAATACGCTATTCACAGGTACGAATACGTTTCCCTCACCTGAGCCCCCAACCCCAGTCATGGTACAGTAGGTTTCCTGTCTCCATTTTATAGATTAAAACGGCTCATTGTGTTTGGACAATGTCTGCCACATTGAAGAGGCAATGTGCATTGCCATCTAAAACATCAGCCCCAAACAAATTTCTCTGGGGTGTGACTTAATCCTCAACAAATAGACAAAGAAAGGAGCCTCTTCTCATCTTATTCTGTTGCATTTTTTGTTGTTGTTGTTTTTGTTTGGTAATAACACAATACCACAGACAAGGTTAAGTTTTCAAGATAAGGTTTCTTTGGGCTCCAAGTTCTGGTCCAAGGTCAAGGGGCCACTTCTGGTGATGGCCTTCTTGCTAGCAGTCCTGACACACGAGCATGAGATAGGTTTAGTCAAACTGGCCTTTATGGCAGACTCACTGTCAAGATGACCCATTTACTTATTAGTTGAATTAATGAATGATTCCATTGTGAGGGCCAATCCCTATCATCTCTTAAAAATATCTGATAATGGGGATGACATTTGAACCTGAGTTTTGGATGGGACACACCACATTCAAATTGTAGCACTTCACAATACAAAGACCTCAGGGCAGTTCTGTTTTGGGGAGGAGGGATGGGGGGTGAGCTCAGGGGCACTCAACCACCGAGCCATGTCCCCAGACCTATTTTGTATTTTATTTAGAGACAGGGGCTCACTGAGTTGATTAGCACCTCGGTTTTGCTGAGGCTGGCTTTGAACTCTAGATCCTCCTGCCTCAGTCTCCAGAGTTGCCGGATTATAGGTATGTGCCACTCTGCCTGGCCTCAGGGCAGTTCTAATACTGACTTTAACCTAACTCGTTCATTCATCAACGAGGTTCAGTCAACACACAGGAAAGCCTGGCTGCTGTAGGCTCTGAAACTGGCTCCTGGGCACCTCATTTTCTTACCTTCCTTACTGCTCATCCAGCTATGCTGGTTGACCTAGGTCTTGGATTTTTTTTTTTTTTTTTTTTTTTTTGGTACTGGGGATTGAACCCAGGGGCACTTTACCACTGAGCTACATCCCAAACTCTTTTTAGTTTTTATTTTTCGGACAGAGTCTCACTAAGTTGCTGAGAGTCTGGCTAAGTTACCGAGACTGGTCTCAAACTTGCGTGATCCTCCTGCCTCAGCCTCCCAAGTAGCTGGAAGTCTAGGCGTGTGCCACTTTGTCCTGTGAAGGTCTCGGATCTTTATATGATTGCTGAGGTTAGAGGACCCCTTCACCTCATTTGATTACCCCCACTTACTCTGTTCAAATTCTAGATGAGAGGCATCTCCTTCTCTTGAGTATGATTGAATAACTGCTCTGCCTTTTTGAATACTAATTCCGAACTCCTCCAAGATAAGACTGTGATCAAAGGGAGATTAGAGGCAGAGCAGCGAGGGATGAGGCCAGTGTCAGAGGTAGTGAAGCCAGAATTAGACAGGCAGTCAGTTATACATGGGTAATAATCGGGTGAGATCAGATCAAGGAGGCCAATTTGAGTCCAAGAAGTTGAAGACTGCCCCCTGAGGGGTTGACATGCCTTCGGAGTCCTTTCTTCACCCTTATCAAGATAACCTGCCCCTGCTCCCACCTGTTGCTAAGGTACCTGTCTCAGGAATTGTCTCTCCCTACAGGGAGTAGTTAATTAATGCGTTGCTCTATCTGGCCCTTCCCCTTGTCCATCTGCTCCTCACCTTTTGGCCATCCCACCAGGAAGGATAGAAATAAGGGGTAGAAAGCAGGAGAACAAAGGAAGCCTCAGGCCGTGGCATCATCACCATCATCGCCATCATCATCATCATCCAGCAGAATGCTCTCCCTTCTTGGGATACCAGTATGCTAGCTGTGGCCCCCTTCTCCCTCCCAGGAGAAGTCTGTGTTACCCCTTTTTTAAATAAACCCTGATTTATAGGCTTGCCTTGGCCTGCTCCTCTAATGTTATATTTCAACATGTGAAGGGGCAGAACTCGTCACCGGTAACGGACGGAATCAGTAGTAGAACACAAGGAAAGCTGAGGGAGACATTTGTAGGTAGGATACAGTGACCCATATATGTGGAAGTCCAGGTGTTGGGGTGGGAAGGATGGAGATAGTAGTTTGAAAATAACTCACCTGAGTACCTCTCTTCAACCAACCTAGGGAATCCAAAGAGGGAGGTTGCTAATTGGGAATACGTTCAGATGGAAACAGACAAAGAGGATTTGAAATTCAATTTTATATATATATATACACATACACACACACACACACACACACACACACACACACACACTCACACAGGGTCTTGTGGCCCACGCCTGTAATCCCAGCAACTCAGGAAGCTAGGGCAGGAGGATTGTAAATTGGAGGCCAGTCTCAGCAATTTCACAAGACCCTGTCTCAAAATTAAAAAAAAAAAAAAAAAGGGATGGGGATGTGACTCAGTGGTAGAGCACCCCTGGGTTCAATCCCTTGTACCATAAAGAAAGTCAAATATGTACATAAATTAATATATAGTATTAGGTTTTTATTAAGAAGCATTTACATAGGAAGCAAAGTGTGGGTTCATGAAAATTAAAGGAGAAAATCTGAAGACTTTTTTTTTCTTAATTTGTAGATAGACACAATGTCTTTGTTCTACTTCTTTATTTTTATATGGTGCTGAGGATTGAACCCAGTGCCTCATGCATGAGGGGCAAGAGCTACCACTGAGCTATAACCCCAGCCCCAAAACATGCAGACTTGATTAGCACTTTTCTTCTTGCAGCAAAGTGCTAAGGATGGACCTCGGAGTCTTGCATATGCTAATAGGCAAGAATTCTACTCCGGAGCTACAACCCCCAGGCTTTGATGAGCAATTTTAAATACTATAAGAGTTAAACAGAAAGAAGACTGAGAAGAGGAAATGTGAATATCATCAGCAATCATCAAGAGAGAAAATTCTATGACACAACCATCATAAAAATCATATTTCACTATCAGAAATGTGAAAAATGTGGTCTGATGAGAGAATTTGATGGATTTATTAATTTATCTATAAGAAATATTCCAAAAAAAAGAAATATTCCAAGGTCCAAAAGTGAATCACATTTATTTAGCGACTCATTATTAAAATGTATATGTACTAAAAAGGGATTATACTGGAAAACCTGTAATATATTGTCACTATCATGATTGGGAAAGAAGTCAGATGGTACAGAATTCTAGGAATGAAAAGGCAAGGGATGTGAACAGCTAGAGGAATCTTGAGGGGATAGGGGTACCCACTCCTTGCTGTCAGTGACAGGCTGAAACTACTGTAGCTGATGGGAACTGTTAAACCCCCGCAAAGAAAAGACCACCAACTCCAATTTTAAATTAAATTAAAGCAAGCTTGTATTAGTGTACACCAGAGCTGGCCAGGACTGTCTCTCCCGAAAACCCTCGGCTAGAGATCAGTACCCCAGCTCTCTAGAAACACAGTTTAATAGCACAAAAAGTTGCAAAAGAGGATAACAGGATTTTGACAAGCATAATACAAAGGCAA
The DNA here is from genome assembly GCF_048772815.1 of Callospermophilus lateralis. Classification (NCBI taxonomy): domain Eukaryota; kingdom Metazoa; phylum Chordata; class Mammalia; order Rodentia; family Sciuridae; genus Callospermophilus; species Callospermophilus lateralis. The sequence goes on along the minus strand of NC_135318.1, from coordinate 97,556,188 downwards.
ATAGTAGGTTAATGATCTACATGGCTTAACATTTCAAGGTAGGGAATAAATTTAGGTCCCAACAGCAGAATTTATGAGGCGCCACTGAGGTTTCAGAGAGGGTTATTATCTGGTCAGGGAAAGCCAGGCATGGGTGAGTTCAAGGCACAGGCAGGAATTCCAAACAAATTTAGAAATCGCAGTAATTTATAGTAAAACAGAAATTAAATTTTCATGACTTTGTGATGAGATGGCTCCCAAACTTAAGATGGAAGTAGGCTGGGTTCCTCAGGACCCCGGGTACGCTGCAGAGGAAATAAATCTCCAACCTCACAGGGCTCTTCCCAGTGACCTACACACATTTCATCAGGTAACAAAATTTTTTTCTTTTGCTGGGAATCGAGCCCAGGGCCTTGTGCCTTCTAAACCCGTGCTCTGCCTCTGAGCTACACCCTTCAAACCCTTAACAATGATTTTGACAACTGATCTGGTGAGAGAAGATAGTTGTGAAATAAAAAAATGGGGATAAAATTGAAAGTGATTGAATTTGGATGGCCAAGTTACAATATTCTAAGTGTCTAGGGGAAAGTAAGAGAAAAAACTTGGCAGTTCTTACCATTCATCATTTTTCTGATTACAACAGTTGTAAGGTATTCATTATAGAAATGAGAAATGTAAAAAGTTAAAATAGCCTGCTATCTCATCTTTCACAGAAAACTTCCTTCTAGATTTGGTGCATTTTCCTTATTTTGGTTTTATGAACACGCCAACATTTGTCTTTATAAGAATGTCAACATCTAGTTCTATTTTGTAATTTACTTCCCATTCCATAATTTAATTGTACACCCTGAACATTTTCCCACATCACTACATTAGCACTACTTCTTTGTCTTTGAGACGCTGGGGATCAGACTCGGGCCTTGCACATGCTAGCAAGCACTCTGTCAATGAGCTATACTCTAGACCTTTGCTTTTAATGGGTGCAAAGGGTTTTATTGTATGGATGTGACATGTGAAAACATATACATCCACTGGTGGATGAATATATAAATATCTATGCATATACATGTGTTTAGTGTGGTATAGTGCTTTACCACTGAGCTCCAGACCCAGGATGAAAATATTTCTTTGCTTTCTCCTATTTTTTTCTTGGTGCATTATAATTATACATAATAATGAGTTCATTATGTCATATTTGTACCTGCATATAATATAATTTGATCAATGTCACTCCTCGGTGCCTCCCCATTCCTTCTCCTCCTGCCTTCCCTAAATGTTTCTTTTTTTTGCTCATACTTTCCACTGGTGCTGTAGGATTTGCTGTTTCATTTTTGTACATGCTCACAATGTAACAATATAATTCAGCCAATACCACTCCCCAGCACTTCCCCTTTGCCCTCCTCCTAGTCCCTTTCCTTCTCTCCTCATCTCCCTTTGACTTTCATGAGACCCCCACCCCAACACTTTTCTTTTTCCTCTCTAACTTCCACATACGAGAGAAAACATGTGCTCCTTGACCTTCTGAGTTTGGCTTATTTCAGTTGACATGATGTTCTCAAGTTCCATCTATTTTTTTGCAAGTGACTAATTTTGTTTTTATTTATTTATTGAATAAAACTCTGTTATGTATATATACCACATTTTCTTTATCTATTCATCCACCGATGGACACCTAGGCTGGTTCCATAGTTTGGATGTTATGGATTATGCTGCTGTAAATATGAGTAAGCATGTATCACCGTACTATGATGACTTGAATTCTTTAGGGTAAATAAAGAGGAGCGGTATAGCTGGGTCATATGGTGATTCCATTCCTAATTTTTTGACAACCCTCCATACTGGTTTCCAAAGGGGTTGTACTATTTACAATCCCACCAACAGTGTGTGAAGACAACTTTCCCCTGCATCCTGGCCTGCATTTATTGTCACTCATATTCTTGATGATTGCCATTCCAATTGCAACGTGAAGAAATCTCAGTGTAGTTTTGATCAGCATCTCCCTGATGGCTAAAGATGTTGAATATTATTTATTTATTTTTTAGTTTTCGGCAGACACAGCATCTTTGTTGGTATGTGGTGCTGAAGATTGAACCCGGGCCGCACACATGCCAGGCGAGCGCACTACCGCTTGAGCCACATCCCCAGCCCCTTAAACATTTTTTCATATATTTGTTGGCCATTCATACCTCTAATCTTAAAAATGCCTGTTTAATTCATTTGCCCATTTATTGATAGGGCTATCATTATTATTATTATTATTATTATTATGGTGTTAAGATTTTTAAGTTCTTTATATATTCTGAATATTAATCCTCTGTCGGAAGAGTAGTTGGCAAAGGTTTTCACCTATTATATAGGTTCTTAATACTATTATTTCCTTTGTTGTCTAGAAGCTTTTCAATTTGATGCCATCTAATCTTTGAATTCTTGCTATAATTTCCTGAGCTTTGAGGGTCCTATTGAGGAAGTCATTTCCTGCACTTGTATGATGGAATGCTGTCTTATGTTTTCTTCTAGCAGTTGCAGTTTCTGGTCTAACTCCCAGGGTGATCCATTTTTGGAGGGGCAGGTACCAGGGATTGAATTCAGGGGCACTCAACCACTAAGCCCCATCCCTAGCCCTCTTTGTATTTTATTTAGAGACAGGGTTTCGCTAAATTGCTTAGTGCTTTGCTGTTGCTGAGGCTGGCTTTGAACTGGCGATCCTTCTGCCTCAGCATCCTGAGCTGCTGATATTACAGACATGTGCCACCACGCCCAGCCTGTGATCCATTTTGAGCTGACTTCTTTCAGGGTGAGATATAGGAATCTAGTTTTATTGTTTTACACATGGATATCTAGTTTTCACAGCACCATTTGTTTAAAAGTTTGTCTTTTAAACATATTTTTGGCACCTTTGTCAAGAATCTGATGGTTGTCGTTGCATATTTCTTTGGCCTACATGTCTGTTTTCATGCCAGTTCCATGCTGTTTGGTTACTATTGCTCTGTAGTGTATTTTGAAATTGGGTATTGTGATGCCTTCAGTCTTGCTCTTTTTGCTCAGTATTCCTTTGGCTATTCTGGATTTTTTGCTCTTCCATATGAATTGTACTTATTTATTTATATTTTCTTCCCTTTTTAAAAATTTATTTTAATTAGGTATATATGACAGCAGAATGCATTTTGATTCATTGTACACAATTGCAGAAAGACTTCACATTTCTATGGTTGTACACAATGTAATGTCACACCATATGTGCAGTCATACATGTACCTAGGGTAATGATATCCATCTCATTCCACCATCTTTTCTATCCCCAACTCTCCTCCCCTTTGCCCCATCAAAGTTCCTTCATTTTTTCCCATTCCATGCCCCCCAATTATGGATCAGCATCCACTTATCAGAGAGAACATTCGGCCTTTTTGGTTTTTTAGAATTGGCTTACTTCACTTAGCATGATATTCTCGAACTCCATCCATTTATGTGCATATACCATAATTTTATTCTCTTTTAATGCTGAGTAATATTCCATTGTGTATATATACCACAGTTTTTTAATCCATTCATCTACTGAAGGGCATCTAGGTTGTTTCCACAGTTTAGCTATCGTGAATTGAGCTGCTATAAACATTGATGTGGCTGTGTTACTATAATATGTTGATTTTAAGTCCTTTGGGTATAGACCAAGGAGTGGGATAGCTGGATCAAATGGTGATTCCATTCCAAGTTATTCTAAGGAGTGTTCATACTGCTTTCCAGATTGGTTGCACCAATTTGCAGTCCCACCAGCAGTGAATGAGTGTGCCTTTTCCCCCATATCCTTGCTAACATGAATTTTAGAACTTTTTTCCCCAGTTCTATGAAGAATGTCATTGGTATTTTGATGAGGATTGCATTGAATCTGTATTTTGCTTTTGGTAGTGTGGCCATTTTAACAAAATTAATTCTGCCTATCCATAAACACAGGAGGTCTTTCCATTTTCTAGAGTCTTTGATTTCTTTCTTTAGTGTTTTGTAATTGTCATTGTAGAGGTCTTTCACTTCTTTGGTTTATTCCAATATTTGGTTATTTTTTGAAGATGTTGTGAATTGAATTGTTTTTTTTCTATTTATTATTGGTGTATAGAAAAACTACTGATTTTTTAAAACATGTTTTTAGTTGTAGATGGACACACTATCTTTGTTTATTAGTTTATTTTTATGTGATGCTGAGGATCGAACCCAGTGCCTCACACACGTGAAGCAAGCTCTTTACCACTGAGCTAAAGCCGCAGTCTAAAAAGCTACTGATTTTTGTATGTTGATTTTGTATTCTGGTTCTTTGCTGAATATATCGGCTCTAGAACTCTGCTGGAGCTTTTGAGGTCGTCTTAGTTTAGGATCATATCATCTGGAAACGATAATTTGACTTTTTTTCCTATTCATATGCCTTTTATTTCCATCTCTTGCCTCCTTTCTCTAGCTAAATTTTGAGTGCCATCTTTTATAGGAGTGGTGAGAGTGAATATGTTTGTCTTTTTCTTGATTTTAAAGGAAAGGCTGTCAGTTTTCCCACTTCAGTATGGTGTTGGCTTTGGGCTTGTCATATATAGCCTTTATGACATCAAGGTAAGTTCCATCTAGTCACAGCTTCTTCAGTGTTTTTATCATGAATGAGTGCTGAATTTTGTTGAAGGCTTTCTCTGCATCTATTGAGATGATCATGTGATTTTTGTCCTTGATCCTACTTATGAGGTGAATGACACTTTTCCCCCCCACAATGCCTTTTATTTATTTATTTATTTTTATGTGGATCAAACCCAATGCCTCACACATGCCAAGCAAGCACTCTACCACTGAGCTACAGCCCCAGCCCAAATGACACTTATTGATTTGTGTCTTTTAAACCATCTTGCTTCCCTGGAATGAAGTCAACTTGCTCTTGATGTAAAATCTTTCCAGTGTGTTGTTCAATATGATTTGCTAATATTGATCAAGATTTTTTGGCATCTATATTCATCAAGGATATTGGTCCAGAATTTTATTTTCTTGATGTGTCTTTATTTGGTCTTGGTATCAGGGTGACACTAGCTCCATAGAATGAATTTGGAAGTGTTTTCTCCCTATTTGATTCATGGAATAATTTCAGAAGCATTGGATTTAGTTTAAAGGTCTTATAGAATTCAGCTGAGAATCAATCTGATCCTGGATGTTGTTAGAAGAATTTTTATTACTTTTTCAATATCATTGTTTATTATTGGCCTGTTTATGTTTTGGTTCAATTTTGGTAGGTTGTATGTGTCCTGAAATTTGTCCATTTCTTGTAGGTCTTTCAACTTTAATATTAGAGTTGAAGTTTTCAAATTAGTTCCTAATAATTCTCTGGATTTCAGGGATGTGTGTTGAAATACCCACCTTTTCATTTTTGATTTTATTAATTTGGATCTTCTCTCTTTTTCTTTTAGTTAGTTTGGCTAAAGGCTTATTAATCTTGTTTAACTTTTTCAAAGAACCATGTTTGTTATATTGATTATTTGTATATTTTGTTTTCTATTTTATTGATTTCAGCTTTGACCATAATTATTTCCTTCTTTATACTGATTTTGGGATTGGTTTGTTTCTGTTTTATTAGGACCTTGAGATGCATCATTAGTTATTTATTTGGAATCTTTCTGATTTTTTTAAAAAATGTAGGCACTTATAGGCATAAACTTTCCTCTTAGAATTGTCTTCATAGTGCTCCAGAGATTCTGGTGTGTTCTCTCTCTCTTCTTTTTGAGTCTAATAATTTTAAAATTTCTCTCATGATTTCTTCTATGACTCAGTCATCCTTCAAAAGTATGGGTTCAATCTCCATGTATTTATATAGTTCTGTAGGGTATTTTGCTTTTGATTTCTTTTTTCTTTTTGTATTTGTAGATGGACAGCATGCCTTTATTTTATTTGGTTATTTATTTATTTTTAGTTGTAGCTGGACAGCATGCCTTTATTTATTTATTTATTTTGTGGTGCTAAGGACTGAACCCAGTGCCTCACACGTGCCAGATGAGTGCACTACCACTGAGCCAGAGCGCAGCCCCTTATTTTGTTTATTTTTATGTGGTGCTAAGGATTGAACCCAGTGCCTCACGTGTGCTAGGCAATTCCTCTACCACTGAGCTACAGCCCCAGCCCCAGCCCCTTTGCTGTTGATTTCTAATTTTATTGAATTATTATCTGATAAGATGCAAGGAATCCCTCGGCCCCCAGGTGGCGATAGCATCAGATGGCACCGGCTTTGTCATCTAAGGGCAGCCTCTTTCCCAGGCCATGTGCTGGCTGTGCTGTTCATGGTGGCAGGACGCCACGTGCCAGTCTTTGGAGATCTGCACCCGGCCCAGCCACAGATTCAACCTGCAGTTTTCAGAAGAGGATGTCAGTGCTGTTGGCCCTTCATCCCCAGGGAACTTTGGCCCTGATCTCAAATTTGAAGATCTCTGTACCCTACCAATGGGCTGTCACCCGGACCCGTGGCTCAAGTAACTGGCAGAATGTTTCGTCAGCGTGTCCTCTAACACCCTGGTGTCTCCATCACCTCCCACTCCTGGGTCACTGGCTCCCTACTGAGGAGTCTCTGGAATAGTCTGTTGGGCGGTGGGGCTTGTAATGGGAGAATACACGGGTAAGCTCTCCCCATGTTCTGACTGAGGTCCAGGGAGTACACTGGACGTATCCACATCTTAGCGGGTTGTGGGGTTTGCTGGCTTGATCTGGACCCTAACTCACATGCTAACTCAGCCATCGTGTTTGTGGTGGGCTGTGGGGCTGGACTGCTTACTTCCCATGTCGGGCCCCCCAAACATCCTCAGGAAGGTCCTCATGCATAAGCTGGTAGCCTCTCCTATGGTGGGCATCTGGTTCTTCATGGGTAAGGAGCCCATGAACTTGGGCTTTGTCCATAGATCAGGATAGATGGAGCTAGCTTTGTGTTAAGAAGGATGCTGAGGTGCATTTCTGACGTACCTCCTTTTTGGAGGCCCTGTCTGTGGAGCAGGTCATAGTGGTGACTGGATAGACCAGCCTGACCGTCAGGGAGCCAGTGGGGGTTGGTGCTTTAGACAGTTCTGTGTCACTGTGACCAAAATACCTGACAAGAACAATGACAGGAGGAAAAGTTTATTTGGGTTCATGTTTTCTGAGGTTCAGTCAATGAACAGCTGATTCCATGGCTCCAGGCCAGAGGTGAGGCTGACCATTATGGCAGAAGGGTGTGGCAGATTCAAGAGTTCAACGTACAGAGCTGTGCTCACCAGGGACAAAATATAAACCTCAATGGCATGTGACCAGTGACCCACATCTTTTAGCTACACCCTACCTGCCCACAGCTACTACCCAGTTAATCCTTACGAGTGGATTGACCCGCTGATTAGGTTACAATCTTATAATGAAGAGATTGCACAATCTTTGAATATTCTTTCATTGCCTCACACATGAACTTTTGGAGGGACACCTCATGTACAAACTATAACAATGTGAATGATGTAAGTGTAGGAAGGATGAGGATTCTGCCTGGGGACTCCCTGGGTAGAAGATTGGACACCGCTAAGACTTGAAGTAGGAGCTGACAGACGGCAGGTCAGCCCATGCAAAGTCCCTGGGGCCTTAAGGAAGAGGAGCTGAAGTTGAGGTTGATGGGGTTCAATTATCCCAACCCTAGGCTCTGCAAATAGAGTCTTAGCAGAGTTGTTCCTTCCCCATCCTCCAGGCTCAGTGTTCTCATCTGTAAAGGAGAACTAATAAAAAGAACTTCCACCTCAAGGTGTGTCTCCTTCTTTGGGACAAGCATTTTTATATATTTATACATTTTTATATATTTCTCCAAAAGAAATGCAAGGAATTACACCAGCTTTTTGTATTTGCTACGATTTCCTTTGTGGTCTAAAATATGATCCATTTTGGAGAAACTTTCTTGGGACTCTGGGAGGAAAGGGCCTGTTGTTAGATGGAATATTCTGTAGGTGTCTGTGAAATCCATTTGATCTATTTTCCATTTTATGTTTGAAGTGTCCTTGCTGTGTGGACGACGTACCTATCGTTAAGAAAGGTGTGTTGAAGTCACCCAGAATTGTTGTACTGGGATCTATCTGAGCATTTTTTAAAGAATAAATAAAAAAGCAGATAAAGCATACTTTATTTATAGACTATCAGTGAATAAAAATTTTCATGAACTAGAACAAATTCTAAGATAAAATTGGTTTTACAAAGGAGGAGGACAGGGAAGCTTTGAGCTTGAAAGCCTTGCCAGAATGACAGCAGTTAATAAAGACATCTAGCTGGATCATACCCAGGCTCACCTTCCTGCCTGTACACAATATATGTGTCTGTGCACGCCTGAAATTATGAAAACACAATGGCCCAGCAATGCCAAGCAATACCTGTGGCTGAGCAGCTGCCCAGAGCCAAAGGATGCAGAGTAAAACACTGTCTGGGCCTTGATGTCATGTAGCACTTATGTAATTAGGTGCACTAACATTTGGGGTATAAATATTTGCCATGATCATATCTTCTACTTGTATTGTTCCTTTTACCCGTCATACCACTTTTGGAGGTCAGGAACAGGTTCTTTCTTATTCCCCAGTGTTGAAGATTAAATACCCAAAACACAGAGGCAAGTTTTATTTAAGAAAGTGATAGAGACAGACTTCTCTAAAGAGAAGTGGAGCCTCAGAACAGAGAGCCTATGGGAGGGGTGCAACATTTTTTTTTTAGAGACCTGAGAGCCCTGCCTTTTCTTTGTTCTCCATGTGTGTGACTGGGAGCAGGGACACAGAGGTGAATTGTTAGCAGCCCAGAGTGCCCAGGAGCATGGTCACAGAGGTTGACAGCCATTGTCCTTTCTTTGATAACCAGTCCTCATCCTCTCTCCACCCTCATCATTCATTACCTACAGTGACGGCCTGACCTTGGTACCAGCCTCAGTTTGCTGAGGAATGTGACATATCTTGTCCACTTAGGCCAGATGGGGCTGTAGGCAGATAACTTTTTGGCAAAAAAAAAAAAGCATATGGTGGGGGGTCAGCATAGTGGGCCCATTTTATCAAATTGTTCTCTTAACCTCGTATTCCCACCATCCTCACCTATCTGCCCCCTTACACCAGTGTGCTGTGACCTCCTTTGTTTCTTCTGATTGATTTTGGCTTGAAGTCTGCTTGTCACATACGACAGCTACTCATACTTACTTTTGGTTGCATGGAATATCATTTTCAATCCTTTCACTTTCAACCTGTGGATGTTTTTGAGGTGCGTCTCTTGCAGGCAACATTTAGTTGGGTCTTGCTTTTCTTCCATTCTTTTTTTTGCCCCCTAGGGAAACCTAGTTTTATTATATCCTTTCCTCTTAGGGAACAAAGAAATTCCAATCATATCTTCTAGCAATAAACTTGATGACAATAAGTCTCAATGGCTGTGAGAAAAGGCTTCGACTCAGCAGCATTGAAGAACTTAAAGTCATTGCACCTCTGAACATTCTCTCATTGTCTCACACATGAACTTTTGGGGGATACCTCATATCCAAACTATCACAGTGTGAACGATGGTGAGCGTAGGAGGAATCCCTTCTGGACCAGACTGTGACATGTCACCACCTCTGCCATCCACAAGCTTACATTCTGAGAGACTAAGCTGATTTTTCTTAGATTAATCATGACAACAATAATGAAGAGAAGTGAAAAACACGTTTTGCTGCTTACTGAAGCCAGGTGTGTTTTCCCAAGGTAGAAACATGGGTGACGTTGGGAAGGGTGGATTTTTTTTTAAAGAAATTATTTATCTTTTTGTTTTTATCTTTATCTACATGTAGAATATCTTTAAGAATCCTCTGTAATTCTTCCTTTGTAGTCAAGAATTCTTTTATTTTATGCTTATCCTGGAAGGTTTTTACTTCCCCTCAATTCTGAAGGATATCTGCTGAGTTTCTGTTTTTGCGACTAAAAGGCTCAGGGATCACTTCAGTTGAACTGGGCTAATTGGGCTGCGCAAAATAACCACACGAGACACAAATACCTTTTTCTTTGGGGTTGCTGTGATGGCTCCTCTGACCTTAAGGGTCCACAGGAAAAGAAAGCGAGAGCATGCGCTGACCCCTTGTTGAGGAGAAGCTATTCAAATGAGGCAAGGGGTCAGGTTTCAGGGGCCTGAGTCTATCTTCATGATGTCCACTGTCAGCAGGTTGACTGACACCTGGGTAGGCCACACCCAAGAGCACAGTAAGAGAAGGGGACACTCACAAGGCACTTCCATGGAAGATTCTATCCTAAACAGGGCAAGGGGTTATATTACAAAGGAACAGGTGAGCATAGCTTCACCCATGGGGCTGTAGCAAGACACACCCACGCACAAGACACTGACCCTCGAACCCAAGAAGGGTGGGGAAAGCTTTGCTTAAAAATGATTAAAATGATTAAAATTAAAAATGATATTCCATTTCTGTGAGTGAGCGCCTCAGCACCCAGCCAGGGAGTGTGACCCAGTCATGTGCAAGGTTAAATCTCCCACAGATAACTGCTATAGTAATCTTAGTTGGCATTTATATTCTTTCAGGGTGTGAAATACATTACTTCAAGCCCTGCTGAAATGCTAGGGTTTCTTCTGAGAAATGAAACATTATTCTGATTGGTTTGTCTCTAAATGTGACCACACATTTCTCTCTTTTTTTTTTTTTAATTTTTTTTTAAAGAGAGAGAGAGAGAGAGAGGGAGAGAGAGAGAATTTTCAATATTTATTTTTTTAGTTTTCGGCAGACACAACATCTCTGTTTGTATGTGGTGCTGAGGATCAAACCCGGGCCGCACGCATGTCAGGCAAGCGTGCTACCGCTTGAGCCACATCCCCAGCCCAAATTTCTCTCTTGAGGCTTTAAAAATTCTATTCTTATTCTTCATATTTGGCATTTTAATTAAAATGTGTTGAGGAGAAGTTCATTTTTGGCCTTGCCTATTTGAGCTTCTAAATGCCTCCTGTGTCTGGATGACTACTTCAATCCTAAGATTTTATTTTTTTTCTATTATTATTTCACTGAATATGTTATCAGTGCCATTAATTTGTATCTTTGCTCCTTCCTCAACTCCAGTGAGTCTTATTTTCATCCCCTACTGTTGTCCCAAAGTTCTTATATATGCAGATCATAGTTTCTTTCTTTTTTTCTTTAACATTGCCAAAATATTCAGGGCTGGCCACCTTGTCTTCTATTTGATCTAATCTATTAAAGACATTTTCAACTGAATTTTTTATTTGATTTATTGAGACTTTCATTTCCAATATTTTGGCTTGGCTCTTTCTCAGAATCTCTATTTCATTATTGAAATGCTCTTGTATTTTCTTCTTTCATTCATTCCATATATCTTCTTTTATTTTTTTTTATTTTTATTAATTTTTTTATTTATACATGACAGTGGAATGCATTACAGTTCTTATTACACATTTAGAGCACATTTTTTCACTTTGCCCATTTTAAAAGTAGGTAATTCATACTTTTTTTTTTTAATTAATTTTTATTGTAGGTTGTTCAAAACATTACATAGTTCTTGATATATCATATTTCACACTTTGATTCAAGTGGGATATGCACTCCCATTTTTACCCCATATACAGATTGCAGAATCACTTCAGTTGCACAACCATTGATTTACATATTGCCATTTTGGTGTCTGTTGTATTCTGCTGCCTTTCCTATCCTCTACTATCCCCCCCTCCCCCCTCCCCTCCCCTCTTCTCTCTCTACCCCCTCTACTGTAATTCATTTCTCCCCCTTATATTTTTCCTCCTTTCCCCTCACTTCCTCTTATATGTAATTTTGTATACCCCTGAGGGTCTCCTTCTATTTACATGCAATTTCCCTTCTCTCTCCCTTTCCCTCCCACCTCTCATCCCTGTTTAATGTTAATCTTCTTCTCATGCTCTTTGTCCCTACTCTGTTCTTAGCTACTTTCCTTATATCAAAGAAGACATTTGGCATTTGTTTTTAAGGGATTGGCTAGCTTCACTTAGCATAATCTGCTCTAATGCCATCCATTTCCCTCCAAATTCTATGATTTTGTCATTTCTTAATGCAGAGTAATACTCCATTGTGTATAAATGCCACATTTTTTTTATCCATTCGTCTATTGAAGGGCATCTAGGTTGGTTCCACAGTCTTGCTATTGTGAATTGTGCTGCTATGAACATGGATGTAGCAGTGTCCCTATAGTGTGCTCTTTTTAGGTCTTTAGGGAATAGACCGAGTAGGGGAATAGCTGGATCAAATGGTGGTTCCATTCCGAGCTTTCCAAGAAATCTCCATACTGCTTTCCAAATTGGCTGCACCAATTTGCAGTCCCACCAGCAATGTACAAGAGTACCCTTTTCCCCACATCCTCGCCAGCACTTGTTGCTGTTTGACTTCCTAATGGCTGCCAATCTTACTGGAGTGAGATGGTATCTTAGGGTGGTTTTGATTTGCATTTCTCTGACTGCTAGAGATGGTGAGCATTTTTTCATATACTTGTTGATTGATTGTATGTCCTCCTCTGAGAAATTTCTGTTCAGGTCCTTGGCCCATTTGTTGATTGGGTTATTCGTTATCTCATTGTCTAATTTTTTTAGTTCTTTGTATATTCTGGATATTAGGGCTCTGTCTGAAGTGTGAGGAGTAAAGATTTGTTCCCAGGACGTAGGCTCCCTATTTACCTCTCTTATTGTTTCTTTTGCTGAGAAAAAACTTTTTAGTTTGAGTAAGTCCCATTTGTTGATTCTAGTTATTAACTGTTGTGCTATGGGTGTCCTATTGAGGAATTTGGAGCCCGACCCCACAGTATATAGATCATAGCCAACTTTTTCTTCTATCAGACGCCATGTCTCTGATTTGATATCAAGTTCCTTGATCCACTTTGAGTTAACTTTTGTGCATGGCGAGAGAAAGGGATTCAGTTTCATTTTGTTGCATATGGATTTCCAGTTTTCCCAACACCATTTGTTGAAGATGCTGTCCTTCTTCCATTGCATGCTTTTAGCCCCCTTATCGAATATAAGATAGTTGTAGTTTTGTGGCTTGGTTTCTGTGTCCTCTATTCTGTACCATTGGTCCACCCGCCTGTTTTGGTACCAGTACCATGCTGTTTTTGTTACTATTGCTCTGTAGTATAGTTTGAAGTCTGGTATAGCTATACCGCCTGATTCACACTTCCTGCTTAGAATGGTTTTTGATATTCTGGGTCTTTTATTTTTCCATATGAATTTCATGATTGCTTTCTCTATTTCTACCAGAAATGCCGTTGGGATTTTGATTGGCATTGCATTAAACCTATAGAGAACTTTTGGTAATATCGCCATTTTGATGATGTTACTTCTACCTATCCATGAACAGGGTATATTTTTCCATCTTCTAAGATCTTCTTCTATTTCTCTCTTTAGGGTTCTGTAGTTTTCATTGTATAAGTCTTTCACCTCTTTTGTTAGGTTGATTACCAAGTATTTTATTTTCTTTGAGGATATTGTGAATGGGGTGGTTGTCCTCATTTCCATTTCAGAGGATTTGTCGCTGATATACAGGAATGCCTTTGATTTATGCGTGTTGATTTTATAGCCTGCCACTTTGCTGAATTCATTTATTAGCTCTAATAGTTTCTTTGTAGACCCTTTTGGGTCTGCTAGGTATAGAATCATGTCATCTGCAAATAGTGATAATTTGAGTTCTTCTTTTCCTATTTTTATGCCTTTAATTTCTTTCGTCTGTCTAATTGCTCTGGCCAGTGATTCGAGAACTATGTTGAACAGAAGTGGTGAGAGAGGGCATCCCTGTCTTGTTCCAGATTTTAGAGGGAATGCCTTCAGTTTTTCTCCATTCAGAATGATGCTAGCCTGAGGCTTAGCATAGATTGCTTTTACAATATTGAGGTATGTTCCTGTTATCCCTATTTTTTCTAGAGTTTTGAACATAAAGGGATGCTGTACTTTGTCGAATGCTTTTTCCGCATCTATCGAGATGATCATATGGTTCTTATTTTTAAGCCTATTGATGTGGTGAATAACATTTATTGATTTCCGTATATTGAACCAGCCTTGCATCCCAGGGATAAATCCTACCTGATCATGGTGCACAATTTTTTTGATATGTTTTTGTATCCGGTTCGCCAGAAGTTTATTGAGGATTTTTGCATCTAGGTTCATTAGAGATATTGGTCTGTAGTTTTCTTTCTTTGAAGTGTCTTTGTCTGGTTTAGGAATCAGGGTGATGTTGGCCTCATAGAATGAATTTGGAAGTTCTCCCTCTTTTTCTATTTCCTGAAATAGCTTGAAAAGTATTGGTATTAGTTCCTCTTTAAAGGTTTTGTAAAACTCTGCTGTATACCCATCCGGTCCTGGGCTTTTCTTAGTTGGTAGTCTTTTGATGGTATCTTCTATTTCCTCAATTGATATTGGTCTGTTTAGGTTGTCAATATCCTCCTGACTCAATCTGGGCAAATCATATGACTTAAGAAATTTATCGATGCCTTCACTATCTTCTATTTTATTGGAGTATAAGGATTCAAAATAGTTTCTGATAATCTTCTGTATTTCTGAAGTGTCTGTTGTGATATTGCCTTTTTCATCCCGTATGCTGGTAATTTGAGTTCTCTCTCTTCTTCTCTTCGTTAGCGTGGCTAAGGGTCTGTCGATTTTATTTATTTTTTCAAAGAACCAACTTTTAGTTTTGTCAATTTTTTCAATTGTTTCTTTCGTTTCGATTTCATTAATTTCAGCTCTGATTTTAATTATTTCTTGTCTTCTACTTCTTTTGCTGTTGTTTTGCTCTTCTTTTTCTAGGATTTTGAGTTGAAGTATTAGATCATTTATTTGTTGGTTTTTTCTTTTTTTAAGGAATGAACTCCAAGCAATAAATTTTCCTCTTAGAACTGCTTTCAATGTGTCCCATAGATTCCGATATGTTGTGTCTGTGTTTTCATTTATCTCTAAGAATTTTTTAATTTCCTCCTTGATGTCTTCTATAACCCATTGATCATTCAGTAACCTATTGTTCATTCTCCAAGTGATGCATGATTTTTCCTTACTTCTTTTATCGTTAATTTTCAATTTCATTCCATTATGGTCAGATAAGATGCATGGTATTATCTCTACTCCTTTATATTGTCTAAGAGTTGCCCTGTGACATAATATATGATCTATTTTTGAGAAGGATCCATGTGCTGCTGAGAAAAAAGTGTAACTGCTTGATGTTGGGTGGTATATTCTATATATGTCAGTTAAGTCTAGGTTATTAATTGTGTTATTGAGCTCTATAGTTTCCTTATTCAACTTTTGTTTGGAAGATCTGTCCAGTGGTGAGAGAGGTGTGTTGAAGTCTCCCATGATTATTGTATGGTGGTCTATTAGACTCTTGAACTTGAGAAGAGTTTGTTTGATGAACATAGCTGCACCATTGTTTGGGGCATATATATTTATGATTGTTATGTCTTGTTGGTGTATGGTTCCCTTGAGAAGTATGTAGTGTCCCTCTTCATCCCTTTTGATTAACTTTGGCTTGAAATCTATTTTATTTGATATGAGTATGGACACTCCTGCTTGTTTCCGAAGTCCATATGAGTGATATGGTTTTTCCCAACCTTTCACCTTCAGTCTATGTATATCTTTTCCTATCAAATGCGTCTCCTGAAGGCAGCATATTGTTGGGTCTTGTTTTGTGATCCATTCTACTAGCCTGTGTCTCTTAATTGGTGAGTTTAAGCCATTAACATTTAGGGTTATTATTGAGATATGGGTTGTTCTTCCAGCCATATTTGTTTATTTATGTTACTAAACATGGTTTGTTTTCCTCTTTGATTTCCCCCCCCCCTTTACTGTACTACCTCCCGCTGTTGGTTTTCATTGATATTTTCCATTTCCTCTTCCTGTAATATTTTGCCGAGGATGTTTTGAAGAGATGGTTTTCTAGCTGCAAATTCTTTTAACTTTTGTTTATCATGGAAGGTTTTAATTTCATCTTCCATCCTGAAGCTTAATTTCGCGGGATACACAATTCTTGGTTGGAACCCATTTTCTTTCAGTGTTTGAAATATGTTATTCCAGGATCTTCTAGCTTTCAGAGTCTGTGTTGAAAGATCAGCTGTTATCCTGATTGGTTTACCCCTAAATGTAATCTGCTTCCTTTCTCTTGTAGCTTTTAAAATTCTCTCCTTATTCTGTATGTTGGGCATCTTCATTATAATGTGTCTAGGTGTGGATCTCTTATGATTTTGCACATTCGGCGTCCTGTAGGCTTCTAGGATTTGGGATTCTGTCTCATTCTTCAAGTCTGGGAAGTTTTCTCGTATTATTTCGTTGAATAGATTGCCCATTCCTTTGGTTTGGACTTCAGTACCTTCCTGTATCCCAATGACTCTTAAGTTTGGTCTCTTTATGTTATCCCATATTTCTTGAATGTTCTGCTCATGGTTTCTTAACAGCTTTGCTGAGCTGTCTATGTTCTTCTCCAGTTGAAATACTTTGTCTTCATTGTCTGATGTTCTATCTTCTAAGTGTTCTACTCTGCTGGTGGTATTCTCAATTGAGTTTTTAAGTTGGTTTATTGTTTCCTGCATTTCCAAGATTTCTGTTTGTTTGTTTTTTATAACCTCTATCTCCCTGTATAATTGATCTTTAGCTTCTTGGATTTGTTTATGTAATTTATTGTCAAAGTGGTCGAAGTGGTCTTTCATTGTCTGATTTTGCTGTCTAATGTCTTCCTTGAGACTCCAGATCAACTGAAGCATGTATATCCTGAATTCTTTATCTGACATTCCATCTGCTGCAGATATTACCTCTTCTAAAGTTGAGTTGACCTGCATTGCTTGTGGTCCTTTCTTTCCTTGTCTTTTCATATTGATCGCGTTTCTTTCTGCTTGGTGAAACTGTTGTGTTATTGATTTTTCCCCCTATATATTTATATTGCTCTTGTATAGCTGCAAAGTCTCCCTCGCAGGCTTTGGCGGTGGTTCTGCCCCTCCTCCAATTGAGGCAATGTGCCTACCACGCCGGGAGGCCGCTGTGCCTGTACTTTCGATGGGCCTGTTCTTTCGGTGGTCACAGGTCCGCCTACCTTGCAGGCGTGAGCAGCGGCTTTGCCCCTCCGCTGGCCACTAGGCCTGTTCTGTCTGTCAGTTGCAGGTCTGTCTACCTAAAAGGTGCTGGTGGCGGCTCTGCCCCTCCCCCAACCGGGGCGAAGTATCTGGCGGGCCACTGGGCCTGTTTTGTCAGTGGTCATGGTTCCGCCTACCTTGCACGTGCGTGGAGCAGCTGTGTCCCTCTGAGAGTTGCTGGGCCTGACCTGCCGGTGGGTGGCAAGTGCACCTACCTTGCAGGCGCGGGGGTGACTCTGCCGCTCCGCGGGTCACTGGGCCTGATCTGCTGGTGAGTCGCAGGTCTGCCTAACTTGCAGGCACCCGGCGGCTCTGCCCCTCCCCCAACCGGGGCGGGGCGATGTGTCTGGCCGGCCGCTGGGCCTGTTCTGTTGGTGGTCACGGTTCAGCCTACCTAGCAGGCACGTGGGGCAGCTGTGCCCCTCCGCAGGTTTTTGGGCCTGACCTGCCGGTGGATCGCAGGTCTGCCTACCTTGTAGGCTCGGGGGGTGGCTCTGCCGCTCTGTGGATTGCTGTGCCTGTTCTGCTGGTGGGTCGCGGGTCCGCCTACCTTGCAGGCGCCTGGCGGCTCTGCCCCTTCCCCAACCGGAGCGATGTGTCTGGCGGTCCACTGGACCTGTTTTGTCGGTGGTCACGGTTCCGCCTACCTTGCACGCGCGTGGAGCAGCTATGTCCCTCCGAGAGTTGCTGGGCCTAACCTGCCGGTGGGTGGCAAGTGCGCCTACCTTGCAGGCCCGGGGGTGGCTCTGCCGCTCCGCGGGTTGCTGGTCCTGATATGCTGGTGAGACGCAGGTTTGCCTACCTTGCCGGTGCCTGATGGCTCTGCCCCTCCCCCAACCGGGACGGGGCGATGTGTCTGGCCGGCCTCTGGGCCTGTTCTGTCGGTGGTCAGGGTTCTGCCTACCTAGCAGGCTCGTGGGGCAGCTGTGCCCCTCCACAGTTTGTTGGGCCTGACCTGCCGGTGGGTAGCAAGTGCCCCTACCTTGCAGGCCCAGGGGTGGCTCTGCCGCTCCGCGGTTGCTGGGCCTGATCAGCTGGTGATTCGCAGGTCTGCCTAACTTGCAGGCGCCCGGCGGCTCTGCCCCTCCCCCAACCGGGGCGGGGCGATGTGTCTGGCCGGCCTCTGGGCCTGTTCTGTCGGTGGTCAGGGTTCTGCCTACCTAGCAGGCTCGTGGGGCAGCTGTGCCCCTCCACAGTTTGTTGGGCCTGATCTGCCGGTGGGTGGCAAGTGCCCCTACCTTGCAGGCCCGGGGGTGGCTCTGCCGCTCCGCGGTTGCTGGGCCTGATCAGCTGGTGATTCGCAGGTCTGCCTAACTTGCAGGCGCCCGGCAGCTCTGCCCCTCCCCCAACCGGGGCGGGGTGATGTGTCTGGCCGGCCGCTGGGCCTGTTCTGTCGGTGGTCAGGGTTCTGCCTACCTAGCAGGCTCGTGGGGCAGCTGTGCCCCTCCGCAGTTTGTTGGGCCTGACCTGCCGGTGGGTGGCAAGTGGACCTAGCTTGCAGGCCCAGGGGTGGCTCTGCTGCTCCGTGGTTGCTGGGCCTGATCTGCTGGTGATTCGCAGGTCTGCGTAACTTGCAGGCGCCCGGCGGCTCTGCCCCTCCCCCAACCGGAGCGATGTGTCTGGCAGTCCACTGGGCCTGTTTTGTCAGTGGTCACAGTTCCGCCTACCTTGCACACGCATGGAGCAGCTGTTTCATTAGTGCCTGGGCACACTCTCCTTGTTTGCCTCCCTCAGGCCCTAAGTTTGTAGAGCTTGGGGCTGAGAACCCCCAGCAAATTTGCTTACCTTCTGGTAGCCACGCCCCCGTATCTGATGCAAGAGACCTCAGTTGTCAGCACTGGTGGGAGCGGTAGCCGTGAGTCCCACGCCGAGGCGAGTCGGTGCAAGAGACCTCAGTTGTCAGCACTGGTGGGAGCGGTAGCTGGGAGTCCCGCGCCGCGTGGTTCCCGCCGGCTCCTGCGCCAGCGCCGCCGCGGCTCCCACCGGCTCCCGTGCCGCCCTCGGTCTGGCTATTGCGCTCACAGGAGAGCTGGGAGGGGCCCTTAAGTTTTCCCCGCTGATCTATAGCTGAAAGAGCTGTTATCAGTCAAAAAAAAAAAAAAAAAACCATATATCTTCTTTTAATGCACTAATCATTTTAACTTTTTGAATTCTTTGTCCAGTATGCTGAGCTCCCCCTATCCTAGCCTGGCAGCACGTATTGGGGGAGTATTGTCTGCTTCAGCATAGAATCCACCCTCAGTATGTCTGACATTGTGACCAAGGAGAGGAGCATACCCCTGGCAGGGCTGCTGGCCACCCCTCTCAACCATACAGCCTGTCAACCAACCCAGGTTGTGCAGCATCCCTCGTTCCAAGAGCCGCTGTCTGTGTGCTGGTGGGAGGTGTGTAGGAAGTGTTTCAGGAGAGGCCAACCAGTCCTCCAGAACTGGGGGAGGTGGCAAGAAGCCCTCAGTAAGATGCCCCAGCGTCACTGTTTTCCATCTGACTCTGATCCATCCCAGTCCCCCCCACCCCCACCACAGCCACACTCCTTATCACAGAGTCCAGGCTGCCAATCTAAATCAAAGTGTCCTTCCTTCCCTCTGTTGACTTGCTGACCAGCTCTTGTAGCCACCTAGAGCTCTCCCTCCCGTTCAGTGTTACCACCTCACTCCTGGCCTATTAAGGAAAAGCTGATGGAGGAGCAATTTTAGGCTGACTCACTTCTCTGGCACCCACAAATCGAGTGAAAAATAAAGCCTAAGTGGCTGTTGGGTCTCGGGTAATCAAAAAGAAAACAGACCACAAACAAGACAAAAGAGAATTAGAGGAAAAAATAGAGGTTGAAAAAATGGAAAACAGCGGTGGAGTGCAGAGATTTCTAGTCTCTCACTCGGGATCTCTAAACAGTCTTTTCCACCAGATCTTCTGGAAAGTGCTGGGTCTCTCCCACGCCGGCTCACCTTACAGTCTCTGAGTGTGTTTTCTGCTCAGATGGCACATTTGCTGGACAGAGGAACTTGTTTTTCTTAAACTCTCTGGGAACTTCTCTCAGCTCTGAAAATGTTTCTTAATCAGGCAACTGGGAAGCCTCTAGCAGTGGCCCAGCAACCTCAGCAAAACTCTATTTTCTCTTCCACCAAAGAAGATGAAGTTAAATCTCTACAGGAAATCTCAGGGCTTAAAAAAACAAAGTCTTGACCAAAGCACCAGGTTGTAGAGGTTGATAAAATGCAGAACTCCTACTTATGATGCATTATGAAATAGCTAGAAGAGCTGTCTGAATTTTGAATTTTTATGGTAAAAATTCATTACCGGAGGGCCTGGGGTTATGGCTCAATGGTAGAGCGCTTGCCTAGCACGCATGGGGCATTGGGCTCTATCCTCGGCACCACATAGAAATAAAATAAAGATATGGTGTCCTCCTAAAAAACTAAAATATAAATTTAAAAATATTTTAAGAAATTCATTACTGGATGATATACCTTGCTCACTGAGTAGAATTTAAGGCAGGAAATTTCTCTAGTGTTTCTAAGAACATGGGAAAAGTGACCCACAGGGTGAGGAAGGTGGGTTTATTTGGGGGTGAGAAGGGGGAGGAGGGGCTCTCTCTGCTGTTTCTTCACTGTTGCAACCCTCTTCAGGGGGCTTCCTTCCCCTAGAGACCACAGCCAGGCCCTTTCATTCCTACTGCCTGCCCCTTCTTGCAGGGTCCAGACCACCTAGTCTGCTCCTCTGCCTCCCAGGTCCACCCAAGGAAGTGCCACCACATCCCTTCACAGAGCTGTCTTATTTTTCTACACATGATATAGATTATTTACCTATTTTTTGCAGAGCTAGGGATCAAACCCAGAGCCTTCCACGTGCTAGGCAAGCACGGTACCTCTGAGCTAAACACCCAGCCCGTGATATACATTCTTAATTCATTTCTATCTTCTTTTCCATTTAAAATGTGTCTGTGCTGCTGGGATTGAACTCAGAGCCTCATGGATGTTAGGCAGGTTCTCTACAAGTGAGCTACATCCCCAACTCTCATTTTATATATTTTTAAACCAGATGACTTAAATTTTTAATTTTGTGCTTTGAAAGAAATCTATTTTACTACTTATAACTATGTTCTTATAAGTTTTATTTATTTGTTTATTTTTGTGGTACTGGGGATTGAACCCAGGGATACTCTACCAGTGATACATCCCCAGCCTTTTTCACTTATTTACTTTTTATAAGTTTTGAGACAAGGCCTCACTAAGTTGCTAAAACTGGCCTTGAACTTGCAATCCTCCCTCCTCAGCCTCCTTAATTGCTAGGATTACAGACATGTACCACAACTACCCAGGTCTTCTCCATTTTCAGTAACGTATTAAAGATACAGATTTGATCCTTTATAGAGAGAGACAAATAAAAACCTTAAAACTAGGCTAAAGCAAGCTGAGTCTCACAAAGGAAAAAAATTTCAACTGAGAAAACTGGAGCAATTCCCTGCCTCTCAGGTAATCTATTCCTACAAAGAGCCAAGAAAAACTTGGACAGATGATAGACGAGAGCCAACAGAAACTCAGCAGAGATGGATTTCAGCTTTGGTTGTGCTTCCCACTGTTACTGTGAAAATCACTGCCAACTTGGTGATTTTTAAATGGCACATGTTTTATGAGTGTCGTGGTGTGCACCTGTCATCCCAGCAACTCAGGAGTGAAGTAGGAGGATTGAAAGTTCCAGGTCAGCCTCAGCAACTTAGTGAGGCCTTAAGCAGCTTAGTGAGACCCTGTCTCAAAATAAAAAATACAAAATGTTGGAGATCTGGCTCAGTGGTAGAATACTGTGGGTTCAATCCTCAGTACCAAAAAAAAAAAAAACCAAAAAAAGCACATGTTCATGGTGAGGTTGTAGCCAAGTGGTAGAACACTTGCCTGGCAAGGAACCAGGCCCTGGGTTGGGTCCCCAGAACCATAAAAGAAAACAACAACAAAAATGACATAAATATATTACCTTACGATTCTGGAGGCCAAAAGTGCACAGTAGAACTGAAGGTGTCAGGACCACCTTCCCTTGAAAGTCTAAAGAGATCCCTTTCCTGACCTTTCCGGCTTCTAGAACTTCCCCACTGTGTGGCCATGGTCCCTTCCTCTATAACTCTTCCACCTCCCTCTTCTGCATTTAAGAAGCTTTAATATCCCTTGAAAGAAATTTATTTTATTCCTTAGCGCTGTGTTCTTCCAAGTTTTAAAGCACATAGGAAGAACAAGGATCTGATCCTTTATGGAGACAGATCGAAACAACAAGAACAACACAACTGAGCTAAAGCAGGTTGAAATTCACGAATAAGGCACGATTCTCAATTGAGAAGACAGGAACAGTCCCCTTGTGATTACACTAGACCACCCAGGACACTCTACCTCTTTAAAGGCCAGTTAGTTAGCAGCCTTAATTCTATACTTTTTGTATTTTTGTTTGATATGGGGTCTCACTGTGTCGTCCAGGCGGGTCTTGAACTCTCTAGCCTCCTGCCTCTGGCTCCCAGGTTGCTAGGTTGACGGGCGTTTACCACCACACCCTGCTTGGTTACCTTAATCACATCTGCTACTTTGATTTCTCTCTGGCACGTGACAAACTCCTCACAGTCCCAGGGATTAGGGTGTGGACTTTGGGGGAGGATATCATTTTGTCTACCACAGCTTCAGGAAGTACAGATGCCGGACCGGCCTCTGGGATTCTGCTGTAATTGACCTTGAGTGTGGCCTGAGCATCAAGATGCTGGGAAAATTCCCCAGGGGATTCTAATGACCCACCTTCCAAAACCACCTCTCTAAAGCAATCGTTTAAACAGTTGCCTGGCACAGTCCTGTGAGCTTATGCTATGTACTAGCCATTTGTTTTTCTTTCATTTCATTTTGTTTTTTTTCATGATGGGGTCTCACTGTGTTGCCCAGGCTGGCCTCAAACTCCTGGGCTCAAGTGATCCCCCTGTCTCAGCCTCCCCTTCGGCTGTGACTACAGAGGCACCACTATGACCTCCTGTTGCTGATTTTGTTATTTACGTATCAGTTAACAACTCACACTTACACACCAGCTATTGTGATGTTTACTGTGCTAATATTGTGATAATATTATACAAATATCTGGTTGCAAATAATCCTTGTGACAGCCCTAAGAAATGGGTATTGTTCTTATTCCCATTTCATAGAGGAACTCATTTTATTTTATTTTATTTTAGCAGACTCAGAAATTTGCCTCAAGTCACGTGAGAATCAAGAGTGAAGCACGGATTGGATCCCAGTTCTACCTGAATCCTAACTTCTGTGTTACTAGGCCTCTGGAAGACAGAGGCTAAGAGCATTTGGATTTTAGATGAAGAGGCAAAAAGCTGTGTGTTCGGTATTCACCGTCTCCATTCAAGAAGTGGCCTGAGGAGTCTTGATACAGGAATCCTCAAGAAGCATCTCCAAGAGTTCAAAACCAGGTACTTTATTTCGTATCAACAAAGCAAGTTATATTTCATGACTATAAGCCAATACAGAGGTGAACTAACTTTTTGTGCATTCAAAAGAAAACACAGGGCCTGAGGTTGTGGCTCAGTGGTAGAGTGCTTGCCTGCATGTGTGAGACACTGGGTTTGATTCTCAGCACCAAAAGACAAGAAGAAAGAAAGAAAGAAAGGAAGGAAGGAAGGAAGGAAGGGAGGGAGGGAGGGAGGGAAAGAAACTGTGTCCAACTACAACTAAAAATATTTTTTTAAGAAAGGCACAATTATTTATTTATTCTTACTCCTTTAAAGGGACATCCCCGATTTTTGTTAGGGATTCAGGTCATAAAATCAGCCACATTGTATTTTCATTTCCCAGTAAAGCACCATTACCAATTTTGGGCAGCTTTCATTGAAGGACTGTAGATTGTCCAGGCCTTTCTGAGAAACCCCACCTTTTTCAAATAACCAAAACCTCCACACTGCTCACCGTTTCAGGACCACACTGTGCTTTCCTGTAATCTTTATCCAACACCCAGGCGGCCGCGGCTCTGCAACTTCCGTCCTTGAGAGTGGAAGGGGTGAGCGGTCATCTCCGGAGTGCACACGGGTGTGAGGCTGGGCAAGATGACCGGCAACAGGACCTCAGGGCCATGCCTAAACGATGCAGGGCAGTGACCAGGTCTGTCACTGCGTCTTTCATGCCTAGGATATGGAATGTGAGTGGGTCCTAGCAAAATGAAATCAAGTGAGAAAATAAGCTCAACCATACCTTTCAGGAAGTGGTATTGATGTGGGAAAAGGAAGGAAGGAAGGACAAGGTAAATAAAAATGTATACTGTTTGTAAGAATTATATAACTACTTAAATATTTATCTGGGAATGTGATTCAGTAATAGAGCACTTGCCTAGTCGGCACAAGGCCCTGGGTTTGATCCTCACACAGCAAAAAAAAAAAAAAAAGTAAAAGTAAATATTATGGACTTTCCTTTTCCCATCTTTGGTACTAGTAGGAAACCTAAACCCTCACAAACCCCCAACTGCCACATGAGAACTTTCCCCAATCCCACCACCTGGTCACTGTAAAAGTTCGGAGGCATTCTTTCCTGGTGCTAGCCCATGACATCAATATTTATAGCAGTGCAATTTACAATAACTAAGCTATGGAACCAATCTAAGGTGACCTTCAACAGACGAATAGATAATGAAAATGTGGTAAAAATACACCATGGAATATTACTCAGCCCTAAATAAGAATGAAATTATGGCATTTGCTGGTAAAATGAGTGAAACTAGATATCATCATGCTAAGTGAAATAAGCCAGTCCCAAAAAACCAAAGGCTGAATGTTCTCTCTGATAAGTGGATGCTAACACATAATGAAGGGATGGTGGAGAGAAGAATAGAAGTTCAGTGGATTAGACAAAGGGGAATGAAAGGAAGGGAGGGGAGATGGGAATAGGAAAGACAGTAGAATGTATCGGATAACTCTCCTAGTTCATATATGAATACATGACATGGCCAGTGAAACTCCACATCATGTACAACCACAAGAATGAGATCCTAACTAGAATAAGTTATACTCCATGTATATATGTCAAAATACACTCTACTGTCATGTATGTATAAAAAGAACAAAAAAAAAACTATCTGGCATGGACTGTCATCAGCTTGACACTCTCCTCTTTGAGAGGGGGTTCCATCTGCTTCTGCAGAATGACCATAGGAAATTAGCTTTGTGGACAGGGTGATCCAGGCTGAGACCACACTGCTTTGAGACCATTCTTCCCTAGTCTCAGCCTCCTCAGTGGGTCTGACCCACTGCACACAGAGTGTGGTTGGCTCGACAACACATTGTGAACTGTGCTGAAGTCTTGATCAATGTGAGGGAATTCTGGGTTGGATCTCTCCATATACTGGCTCTGTGTCAAGTGTCCTGTTCTATGTGTCCCAGATGGAATCTCATGGCCTAATTTCAGTATAAGACATGACTGAGCTAGGCTCAGGGGAATAACCCTGATGGCTGGTTGTGTGACCCAACCAGGTATTGGCCCCCTTTCTATAGAATGAGCAAGGGGAGCTGCTACAATACAGGGGACATTGGCTAGTCACTCAGGTGAGAAAGAGCAGTCACCATCTTAGGACTGTGCTCCTAAGAGCAGATGTCTCATGAGGACCCCATAATAGTTAATTTTGTATGTCTACTTGACTGGCCTATGGTCAAACATTATTGAAGATATTTTTGGGAGTATTTGTGAGTGGGATTAATATTTAAATCAGTAGACTCAGTGAAGCAGATTCTCCCCATAATATGGGAAGAGCCTTGTTATCTCAACTGAAGGCCTGAACAGAACCGCCCCTGAGTAAGACACCATTCTGCTAGTAGGTCTTCAGACTTGAATTGCAACATCGGATCTTCCTGGGTCTCTAGTCTGCAGATTTTGGACTTTCCGTCTTTCAGAATCATGTGACCAATTCCTTAAAATAAATTTTAGAGCTGGGCACAGTGGCACATGCCTATAATCTCAGCTATTCGGGAGGCTGAGGCAGGAGGATTGAGGCTAGCCTGGGCAATATCGTGAGACCCACCATATAAAAATAAAATAAAATAGCAAGGCATGGTGGCACATGCCTGTAATCCCAGCAGCTGGGGAGGCTGAGGCAGGAGGATCGCGAGTTCAAAGCTAACCTCAGCAAAGGCAAGACACTAAGCAACTCAGTGAGACCCTGTCTCTGAATAAAATACAAAATAGGGCTGGGAATAAGGTTCAGTGGTTGAGTACCCCTGAGTTCAATCCCTGGGACCAATAAAATAAAATAAAATAAAAACTAGATTAAAATGGATTAAACATGCTTCAAAATAATAACAAATAAGATAAAATATCTCTTTCTATATATACACATCCAATTTGTCCTGTTTCCATGGAGAAGTCTGACTAATTCAGACCCTTACATGATTCTGCTATTGCTGTTGCCTGTGCCTTTGACACAACAAAGATACTAATCCTCAAAATTATTTGCTCCTTATGAAGCAAACAGGTAAGAAAATGCCCTACCCTGCTGGCTTCTGAAAGACCAGAGGACGCCTTAACCCTTTGGCTAATTGCAAAGTAGACCAACAGCAAATGTGGTCCCTCACAAGTGTTTCAGACTTAGGAAAACAGGTGTGTAGCCTCCACTTCCCCAGAATTCACGGGACTACTCCAGGCCTTAGCCTTCATTCACCAGAGGTGGATCAAGACACCAATCAAGGAAAGGAAAATTGTTGGAGTTTAAAGGCTGTCTTATTTTCAGGAGTGCCTGATGGGCAGGAAGCCCTAGCCAGCCTTGGGAGCACCTAAAGACTCTGGGGATTCCTGTTCCCTTTGTAAAGTGGCCGCTGCTACAGGTCCCACGTGGCTTGGAGTAATGGCCTGTTGGTGAGGAACCTTCAAGACTCAAGTCTTTGCTTCCCAAGGCAACACATCTTACTAGGATGTGAGTCCCCACCTCAGAACTTCCAGGGCCACCCTCCAGCACCCTAGGACCTTTCTGAAAAGACCTAGTATCAGCGACTCTGTGACCTGGGCTTCTCTCACGATTTTATTTTGGTTAGGAGTCCCGGGAGCTCTGCCCAATTCCACAGAGGCACAAAGTACACAACATTCAGTCTCCTCTGCCGAATGCAATACCCAAAGTGGTGACACCCACTGCTTCTTTCTCCGGCATGAGGCAGTGGCAAACTCCCCAGGCGCATTGGGTCTATGGCTTGCCCCAGCCACCCGCTGAGGACAAATCACCCATGTAGCTGTAGTGGGCCTGTTGTGGCTTGGATCTTAACTATCTCCCAGAGCTCATGTGTTGAAGGCTTAGTCCCCAATTCAGCAGTGGTCAGAGGTGGGGCTTTGGGGGAGGTAATTGGATCACAGGGGTTGTGACATGAATCGATTAATCCATTATGGGCTATTGGGAAGCAGTAGAAATTTTGGGAGCCTTAGTTTCTTGATGGCCTAGTTGGGAGAACTAGGTCCTTGGGGGAATGTCCTTTAAAGGTATATTTTGTCTCCATCCCCTTCCCCTCGCTCTCTCTCTCTCTCTCTCTGTGTCACTCTCCCCTTCCCAGCCACCATGAGGGGATCAGCTTTGCTCTACCCATGCTCCCTGCCTGAGCACAAGCCCAGAAACAATGGAGTCAAGTGACCACGGATTGAAACTTGTGAAACCATGAACCAAAGTAAAACCTGTTTACTTTTAAGTTGATTTTCTGGGGTCTTTTGTGATAACAACAGAAAACTGACTAACAGAGTCATTTGCTCTCATGTAATCACTAGCTTTGTGTGGCCTTAATTGATACTGGTTCCCAAACTATAGTACTCCCCAGAGATCCCATTAAATTTAAGGGAGGAACTCTATGTTCTCGGGAGAGTTACAGGGTGGTATGATTGAAGGCAAACCCCTCTACCTCACCTGACTATTGGCTGGTTTGTTAACTTGAAAAAGTTGTTTCATGATTGAATGTCACAGTTTCCTCATCTGTAAAATGTGAGTGATTATTATGCCTGCCCTGCCCTGTGCCACAGGGGTGTTACAGTCATATATGTGAAAGTGCTTTGTGACCTGGGAATTCATCAACAACTGTGAGGTAGGACTGGGTGAAGCCCTGGGCAGGTTCCCATATTTGAGGT
This sequence comes from Callospermophilus lateralis, assembly GCF_048772815.1. Taxonomy (NCBI): domain Eukaryota; kingdom Metazoa; phylum Chordata; class Mammalia; order Rodentia; family Sciuridae; genus Callospermophilus; species Callospermophilus lateralis. The sequence continues at coordinate 97,528,017 of NC_135318.1, read as the reverse complement.
ATTTTAGACAAACTAGCTGAGTCACGGCATCTAAGATGGTTTTATTGGTTCCTGGATGTGGCTCACACTTCCAGGTCTGTGGACAATAAAGAACTTTACGTAGCGTTACCTCCTCAGTTTGTTGCTGGCTGGCTGGCTGATGGATTCTAAGGAATTTTATGATTTGTATATGGAGGGTTTGATGTTGGCTCCTTTGCCCAACATAAAATAAGAACATGTCAGTGAATCCCCACTCACTACCTAGCAGGGAGCTTCTTGAGGGCAGAAGGTGTGTCTTACTTGACTTTTATCCCTGGTGTATAGGTCAGTGCTTGGAACTTGTAGGAACTAAATAAACACTTATAGGAAGGACATATAGAATATTTTGGAAGATGTATCTTGCTTTCTGGCACTGTTTTTATATCCAGTTTGAGCTTTTGTTTATAATGCATCCTGTTTTTGCATTGTATTTTTTTGTCATATGGGTCTATTTTTTACATCATGCTTATTGAAAGAAGACACCACATTGGAAATATACACACAGTACCCACATCAGGGTCATACTCAGATGTCCAATCATTCTTTTTCTGCATATAAACTAAAAGAAATTTAAAGAGCCCGCCTCCCTAATGCTTTCAGGCAAAGGTGATTTGGGTCCATGTAATTTAAGTTTTTTTTTTTTTGACATTGAAAAGTATATCCCTGGGAAATTGCATTTTAGGCTCAAGAGAAGAGCCAGTGGAAGATATATGCTTGCGTGTCTAAATTAATGTAAATACACATTTGTAATCATTGCTCTTAACACACAAGGGAATTTGCACAATTTAGGGATGTGCCTAGCCAAAGATGAAAGGTAAAAAAGCAAACAAGCGAAAAAACATGGTAGAACCTGTCAGTGAACTGGGATTTGACTGTTAAGAAAAACCAACCCTCTGTAGCAGGAGGCTTTCCTTTCTACTTCTCTCCCAAGAAGAGCAGAAAGATTTTTGATGAACTTGGCAGCAGCCAGCAGTCCGTCTAGACATCCACCCTTTCTAGCTGATGATGTTCAGTAGTCTAGTGTTTCTTCTGCTAAAATTTCAATTACATTGTTTTTAATGAAAATGGGGAAATGTGGTCTTTTGCAATGAGAACATTTGACTACATGCAGACTTTTGTTTCTGAAGAGATGCGAAAAGAACAGGGGGAAAACCACCATGAATTCAGTGTTCAAGTTGTGAAAATAATAGTGTAGATGTTATTGTTTCTGATGTTTTGCTCATCAGGGGTGAAGGGCAACCAGAAGTTTCTATGGTCTCTTCAATTGAATTCAAAGGTTCTTCGGGTGCATATCAGGTCAGAACAGTTCCTTCCTTTGCTCTCAGAAAGCACTGGCCAGGTTTCTAAGATATGGCACGGGAAGGCCCTCTTGAGTGTCCCTGCCAAGGGAGCAAGTGCATGGCTTACCCAGTATCTGCTGGGTACTGGCCGTAAGTAAGCACTTGCACACTGTGTCTCAAACCTGCATCTAAAAACAGGCTCAGGGAAGGAAAGAAGAGCTGGTTCATTTCCCCAGGAGATGTTAGCAGAGCACAACACAGCACTGCCTCGTGCAGCCCACTCCTGTGAAATGCCACCAGGAGCACAGCATGTGCAATAGAGGAGAGCATGCAGGACTGCGGCAGCTGAAGCTTCCTTCAAACAGAGTTGACAGTGCATCTCAAGGGGGGCACTAAGTGCCCGCAGCACACCTCAGAAAGGTCACAACTCAAAAAGGTCACATTCCCAAATGCCCTTATTTAGAACAATTCAGCCTGCCCCAGGGAGCTTAGGAGGAAGGAGGTCTGGTTTCATTTGGTTTGGTTTTATGGGTTGCTTTTTTTTCCTTGTCTCACCAAAAGAAAAACTAAGTATGCAAGAAGTTCAATGATTTCCACAATGAAACATAGCAAGTCAGTGGGGTCCAAAGCCAACAGTAAGGGCTCATTGGTAGCCCTCTTCTTCTGATCTCTTTCTTCTGCCTGCAGCCTGGCATCCATGGCCAGAACTGCCCATTACCTAGTAAAGCTGTCAAAAATGACTGAAAATTATTGACTTCTTACTCCTCCCTTTATCTGGGACGAGGACGCTACTGACAGCATTCTTTTCTGGGTAGCCAATGTCCTTGTCAGCAGGATAGGTTTAATTGCCACCTCCAAGAACTCCATAAGGACTTTGTTGAACTTTATTGAACTTTGTTGAACTTGGAGACTATTAGATGTAAAGTTTTGTAAATACAAATTTATATGGTCTTTTCTCCCTCTCTCTCTCTCTCTCTCTCTCTCTCTCTCTTTTTTGGGGGGGGAGGGGTCCAAAAGACAACTCAACACTTAACCAGATGTTTGTCGCTGACTTAAAATGAGTTGGTAGAGTGGATCAGGGTTGGAAGCGGGAGAGGGAAGGTCTGAAGAAGCTAAAAATACCATCGAGTCATTTACAAACATCATTTCATTTAATTCTCACAACGTGAGAGTAGGAGCATCTCCTTATTTTAAAAGCCAAGGAAACAGGTTCAAAGACATAAAACTTGTTCAAGGTCACCCAGATCTCTCAGATTTCAAAGTCAGTGTTCATAGCCATGCTGCCCCTTCTCCAGGAAAAGCCAGACCCTTCATGCACTCGGGACCACATGCCTCTCAATTTCATGGGGACTTTGTTCTGTTTCTAATTTCCTAAGTGTCTTTCAAACTCTGCTGTGGAGTTTCTACTTTCAGTGTTCAGAGACGCTCTAGTAACACCTCTTGTAAAAGTAATCAAAGTGTGTGCCTTCCCATGTCTGTCCAGTCACCGTATCTCTTTCCTCTTTCAGCCAGACATCCTGAGAGAGTGTCTCCACATGTTATTTCCACCACCTCCCCCCATCCACTATTTACTCTTTCCCACCTGACTCCTGATCCTCAGCAGTGTTCATTGATTGCTTCTTTGGTATCTATTCCTCTTACCTCTGCCACTAACCTGCTTTTCTTTGGCTTATCTCTATCCATTCGGTGGTTACATCTTGGATTCCATTCTTGTCTTGGCTGTAAACCAGGACTTAGCGGATCATAACATCACATTCCCTACCTGCAGTTATATTCGTTCTTTATAACCAATAAGGGATGGACACATGATTCATTTGTAGCCAACAAGACATGAAGAAAGATTTGTTGGTTGTGGGCGGGAGAACATTCTCACTCTTCTGGAAGTTGCTAAGAAATCCCCTCTGTCTCTCTCAGATTTGAATGAGGGAGTGTGAACCCTGGGAGCCATTGGCAGCCATCTTGGACGGAGAGTTGGGGAAAGGAGGGCCCTGAGCTATCAAGAAGGCAGAATGGGGAGACAAAAGGGTTCCAGGTGCCTGATGACATCAATGAGCCACTGGACCAAGCCATCCTAACCTCTGAACTGTTCTACGAGTTAAGAAATGTTCTTTGGTGTTTAAGTCCGTTTGAGTCAAGTTATTAGTTTCTTGTAGCAAAACAAATCCTGTTCTCCCCGCACCTTCCCCCAGTACTAAGGATTGAACCCATGGGTATTCTACCACTGAGCTACACTCTCAATTCTTTTTACTTATTTATTTTTTATCTGGAGGCAGGGTCTCACTAAATTTCCCATGCTGGCCTTGAACTTGAGATCCTCCTGTCTCAGCCTCCCAAGTAGCTAGAATTACAAGCCTGTATCATCATGCCCAACTAGAAAAACAAATTCTTATGCATCTAAATGAAAATGCTTCTTGCCTGGTTAACTCATGACCTCATGTAGATAAATACAATGACCTCTTCTCAACTCATCTATTCTTCTCAACACCATTTGACAAATATACAATTAACTCCTTCAGAAAATCTCCTAATATGACTTCCATGATTTTCTTTGATACTGGATTTTTTTCCTCCTCTATGCTCTTTCATTCAATCTCCTTTACAAAATATTTTTTCTTTATCCAACCTTTAAATCCCTGGTGTTTCTCAGGGATTGGTCACAAATACACCTTTATTCTCACTTGACATTTTCTCCCTAGGCAATACCTTCAGTCTGTTATCTTTAAATCCCTCTATAGAGCAATGACTTCCAAATTTATAGCAGTCTTCAATCCAGACCTCATTTTGGAGCTGCAGCTGCCGTTGTGACTCCTGTCCTGGGATATAGCGCAGCGCCTGAAACCTAGCTTATTGTATTGGAATATAAGCTTCACCCAGGCAAGGACCATGTTTATCCCATTCAGAACTATATCATCCAACCCCAGCATCATGCCTGACACAGAATGAACAGTCCATGAAATGTTTGAATAAATGAATGAGGGATAAACAAATAAGTGGGTAAAATAAATGATAGTGTCCTTTGGTTGCAAATAATATTATCCCAACTCAAACCAGTTTAAATAAAGAGGTATTTAGTGTAGAACAACTAGAGCATCTCAATTGAACTTGAGGATAGGAACACGGTTGGAACTTTGTCTTCACATGCATCAGGACTCTCCTCAACTCCTTGCTCCTAATTCTTCATGAGCAGCTATTGTATCTTTCTCTTTAGCTGCTTTGTTTTTTTTTTTTTTTTTTTTTTTTATTCCTCAGGACAAATGGAGATTGTAGATCCAGGATTGGTAAGCTTTTTCTCAAAGTCACAGGCAATATATAAATGATTGGCCCTGGCTGTGTTTCAGTAAGACTTTATTTGCACAACAGGCAGGGGACTTTGGGCCGTAGATTGCTGATAACTCAACTTCCAACAAATAAAATACATGTATCAGTTCAAAAATTTGGTTCTGTGCTGGTTCTGGGACCATCTAAGGTCATTATCCCATCCTTGGCACAGAGACTGTGGCCAAGTTACCCTCATGTCATTAACCTATATTGTAAGAGGCTTGAAAATGGAGGCAATTCCTGAGAACAAGCATGCTGCAGAAGTCCAATGTCAAAATTTCTTTTTTAGAGGGAGCTGGGGTACCAGGGATTGAACTCAGGGCACTCGACCACTGAGCCATGTCCCCTGCTCTATTTTGTATTTTATTTAGAGACAGGGTCTCACTGAGTTGCTTACCACCTTGCCATTGCCGAGGATGGCTTTGAACTTAAGATCCTCCTGCTTCAGCCTCCCAAGGCATGTGCCACGAGCCCAGCTAAAATTTAATTCTTAATCTTGCATTAATCTACTGCACCTCCAGCATTTCAGACCCAGGATCGTTCTCTCAGTGTTTGTTTACTCCCTCTTCCTTGGCCTCCAGTCTTACACTAAGGCCTGTCAATTCTTTTACTTTGTAGTGTGGGGATGGAACCCAGGACCACCACACACAGCTAGGCAAGTGCTCTGCCACTGAGATATACCCCCAGGGCCCAACTGCATTTCTAACATAGATTGCCAACAGGTCTACTCTCTCTGGAGTATCCTAGTACAACCATCATCTCCTGTCTGGTCTTCTACAAAACCTCCCTTCTTTCTTGCTCACTTCCAATCCTATCAGCAGCCAGAGACATTTTATAAAACCATTCTTTTTTCCTAAAAAGTATCCAGGAGGCTATATGAAGAATGCCCCTTTAGGCCACTGGGATTGTTAGGGTTGGGGGACCCAGGAGTGGTTGGAAGTCATCACAGAGAATTAGAAGTCATCAGAGAGAGGCAGTGTCCACATGAAGCCATTTTTCAGGGACTTGGATGGCAACCAAACATGGCAGCTCCCCTTGGGACTGAAGGTGGTTGGAAGGTCAAACAGAGTAGAGTGTGAGACTGAGGAACAAGAATCCAGGAAGGACCTGCCTAGAAGGGATTGTCTGAACGTATGGCACAGTGGTGCACCCCTGTAACCCAGCTGCTAAGAACCCTGAAGTAGAAGAATGGCACGTTCAAGGCCACCCAATCAACTCAGTGAGATGCTGTCTCATAGTTTAAAAATAAATAAATAAGAAAGGGCTGGGGATGTAGCTCAGAGGTAGAGCACCCACACTGAAGAGCCAAATGTTGCTGGGGCAGTGTCTATGGGAGCCTAGCCCTGGGTTCTGAGTTCAGTCCCTCGGTTCCCAAGGAGGCTGCCTCCCTGTCTGTCAACTCAGGTGATGAAGTGAGGAGTGAGGAGCAGGGAGCCATTTGCTAAAGATTGTAAAGGCTCAATAAATGCTTTCCACCTGAGTGCAGCAGAATTGTGCGATATTTATTCCATTATTGGAGTAACAGCAAATGCCAAGAGGGACCGAGAGATGGGGGAATGTTGGCTGTTTAAGAGACATTTTAGAAGAGAAATCCCTGACGCTTTGGAGAGAGAGATGGGCAAAGAGAATTGTTAGGTTTTTGACGTGTAGAATAATTGCCTTTTGGGAGCCCAATTGTCTATTAATTGTCTATTAAACTCCGTATTTTAAGTTTTGGGACCTTTCTTTCAGTGACTAAATTTGTGTTTCCTTGGGCAGGTGTCATGAAGAACCTGGCCTTAAGGTGAGAGTAAGACTACTGAGAGTTCCTCTGAGAAACCAAGTCACACTGAGTCTCACACAGGCCTGGGTATGGGGAGGGGGGTGACATTCACTGCTCACCCAGCCCTGGAGCGTGGGAAGTCTCTTGAGCTATTTCTATGTGGTCTCACTTAAATCCAGGAGCAGCCTAGACTGGGCTCAAACTCCGGGCTCAAGCCATCTGCCTGTCTCAGCTCCCCCAGGCACCTGCCTCTGGGCCCAACTGAACTTTCTTTCCAATCCTTTCTTGTCTCCCCCACTGGTGTCTAGGGTCCTCCTCCCTTTGACTGGGACTGGATTTGTAAGTATATACGAGGTCTTTGAAAGGAAAGTTGTCCATAAGGGGCTGACTAAGAATGGAGAGAACCTGAAGACATAGGTGGGCATCACTTCTGCAGAACTGTTGCCAGGCAATGTGCTGGCCGTTGACCAGGGAGACATTTCCAGGATGCTAACACGGCCCTCAGTGCTGATGACACATTGCCTTTGTAGCTGGGGCCAGGGCACCTCCCAATTTTCTCACATTGTAATAAATTTTAATTGTTGGGAGGTGTGAAATAAACTGAAAGGGTTCCATTTTGGGGGTAGGGGTGTGGTTTTTAATGTGGTACCTTATTTCTCTATTTTTTTAACCCCAACTCTGCAAACACTAAAGGGGAGCCCAGAATTCTTTTTCTAAAATATTTTTTTAGTTGTTGATGGATTTTATTGCCTTTATTTTTGTGTGGTGCTGAGGATCGAACCCAGTGCCTCATGCACGCTAGGCGAGCACGCTACCACTGAGCCACAACCCTGACCCCGGGAGCCCAGAATTCTTATACTCCCCTCCCACTGGGTGTCCAAGTCTGGATCCTTGCTCATGGTGCTCTGTCTTGTGGTGGCCTTACCATCTTACTCGTGGGTGGTGAACTACAAAATTCTAATCTCTGACATCTGAGCTGGGATGTTGAATCGGCGACCCTGATCTAGAAGCTCTAATACAGACCAAGAGTGAGAGTTCCTGACACTCCGACTTCAATTCCTTCCTTCCTCCACCTCCTCCTTCTCTTTCTCCACTACTAATTTTCTTGCTTTTTTTTTTTTTTGTACATAGTCCCGTTCCCAGAAACTGGTGAGAATGAAGTTGAATGTTGGACCTGAAAGTATCAACGTGAACCCACAATTAGGATCTGGCTTCTAAGGTGTCGTAAGGAACTAATTGGTTAATGTTTGCAAAATGCCAAGACACTCTTAAATAAAAGGCTTAAGTAAATAAGTTCAAAGTATTTGTAATTATTATGATCATTTCTAAAATTTATGAGACTTAGCCATAAATGTTATAATAGAATGAGGTCAACACTTTTAAAAAGAGGAAGCAGGACAGGGACTGTATATAAAGCACAGTAGACTCACTGCTTCTAACCACAAGAGCTAACTGAAGACAGGTGAGTATAAACAGGTGTGGAACTTGTGCTGGGCTAAGTTAGGGTTAAAAAAAGAATCTAGTATAGGGAGGTTGATTGATAATGATTGTGAATCTGCTGCTGAGTAGATTAGAAAGGTTGGATCAGATGAAACTTTTGGAACTTGCAAGAAAAACCAAGTTTTGAAACCTATATAGATGATAGGAAATTCTTTTTCCTGGTCATTACAATACTTATAAAAATTTAGATCTTTTTTTTTTCCCAGTACTGGTAACTAAATCTAGGGCCTCATGCATGCTAGGCAAGTGCTTCATCCCCAGACCTTTTTAATTTTAAAAACAGTGTCTTGCTAAGTTGCCCATGCTGGCCTTGAACTTTTGATCATCCTGCCTCAGTCTCCCGAGTAGCTGGAATTATAGGTGTATACCACTTCATCTGACTTAGATTTCTATTAATATATAGTTTCTTTTGGATTTGTGTGCATGTGCAAAACAAAGAATGGAAGAACAAAATCTTGTGTGCATTTAATAGTAGTAGTATTAGATCCAATGACTGTCTTTGTTAATGCAAAGCCAGAGGACGAAGGTGTTTGTGTTTTGCAGGATGGTAAATCTCTTCCTTGCACTTGTGCTCCAGTCTTGCAAATGTTAGGCTATCCCACATTCTGTAAGTATTGGGTCTACAACAGAGTCTGCTTTTCTCTGAAATCTGTGAAAAAACTAAGTCAACTTATCTAACAGCTTAAGTCTTAGCTATTAGAGTAAAAAAAGAGAGACAAGCTTCCAGAGTGTGTGCATGGGACACAGGTCAGGTCTCTTGACTTGATCTTTGTTCAGAAGGGGATATTCTTAGGCAAGTCCAACAAAAGGAGAAGAGCCTTCCTGGAGTTCTCAGCTCTGGGAACCCCAAATACAGAGGGAAAAGTAGGCAGAGAGGTGCACAGTCTCCTCAGCAGGAAAAGGATTTGCTCACAGGGAAGCAAGTGAATCAACCAAAACTTCTTGAGTTTTTCTGGGCTCACAACTCAAATTCAGCAAATACACATTTTCAGACCATGGAAAAGGCAATTAAAAAAAAAAAAAGACCGTTTAAAATGAGCTGTCATGTCATGGCATTAAATTTTACTCTAAAAGGTTAGTTTTTTTTTTTTCCCTTAGGAAAACACAATCATAGTGGCAGAAGCATTTTATATTGGTGACTGTCATTGGTACCATCATTTTAATTTGAGGACCGTTGGTGCAAAGCACTGTGCAAGACTGGGGTATTGCTGTGGTGTGAGGAGGCAGGAGACACAGGACAGCCAGAGAGGTGTGACTCAGACGGGAGGCCCCTGGAAAGGTCCACAGGCCCACAGGGAGCATCAGTGGAGAGATGCTCCAGAAACTCACCAAGGGCCACAACGTAAGTTGGTGGAGGAGGATGCCTAATGTGGATGCCTGGGGCGGTTCTCAGCTCTTCCAGGATCAGATGGGGCCTCTCAGCATGTCAGGGTGCTAATACAGCACATTTCCAGGATGGTTGGAGGGCCTCAACCACCTGGGAAGCTTTGTTCAAAGTTAAGGTGAAAATGGAGGACGTTCATAGAAAAGGAATGGGGGATTCTGAAGTGAGAGAACTGCAAGGACCAAAAGGCCATATTTCCACCTTTTCTAGGGAAACAATTGAACTGAGGAAGAAATGATCTTTATCCCTTATGAATCTGAACGAGGCTTTGGGAATTACAAAATGCCCAGTGGCATGATGCACACCTGTAGTCCCAGTGACTTCATAAGCTGAGGCAGGAGGATCACAAGTTTGAGAACCAGCCTGGGTAACTTAGGGAGACCCTGTCTCAAAAAAATAAATAAATAAGAGGACTGGAGATGTAGCTCAGCGGTAGAGTGCCCTGGGTTCCATCCCCGGCAAGTGCCCCCCCCCCACACACACACAGTGCTCAGGGGAAAGAATACAGAAAAAAGATATCTTGGCAAGGCAGCAGGAACTTGAACTAGACTCTGAGAGATTCTCCGGTTATCAGTTTCCAGGTTGGCATGTGGCTTCAGCTTGTCACACCACTTTGCTATTTGTAACCACTTTGCCATTATAGATATTGTGCTGGGCATTGAGACTCAGTATATGTCTTGGCCTAACCTTTTTATGATGGCTTTGAGTGCAGTGAGCCATAGGGATATTAACATATTAGTTCCAGTGACCAATGGACACTCCTTGAGCACACCCTAGGGATGCCTCCACCATCCCTTCTAAACATAGAGTACTTTCTGGCCTATAAAGTTGGGCCATAGAGTGGGTTGCTTCAACGTGCTGTTTATGGATGGAACACTTTGTCCATCCATATGGGAAGCTCATTGTCACTTTTTGCTCTTCCCTGATATAATGGGGAAAAATTACTTTGAAGATCTGGTTTCAAAGGCAACCACAAAGTAACTCCATGTTACTAAGTACATGGCACAGGTATTTACTTAGATTCAAACAAGTGCTTGCTCAACATATTTAATTCCATGCTTGGAAAATGGAGAAGCACTCATAAAAGCTAAATCTTTCCACTTGGGTTTCCAAGAGAAAGTATATTTTTTTTCTTGGAAAAGCAGAAAAAAGAGTGAAATACCCCAGGTTTGGCATTTGAATGTGAGCGGTGCTTTTTTCTAAGGGTCCTTTTCCATAAAGCTGTGAGTTGCCTCTGTCAAGACAGACTTTCATGAGACCATGAGCGTTTTCTGGTCTCATGCTATTCTTTCTCCATTTCTTTTTCCTGGAATTGATTGTCCTCTCTCATTCAGGGCTGGGGGCTCAGGGGTGCTAAAATAAATGATTCTCGTTGAGTTGTTAAATCCGAGAGTTCCTGCAGACCCAATTAATGTCTCAAGTTCCTGTACCTTTTTTTGGCAATTGTGCATGACATTTTCTGTTTTAACTAAGCAAAACCAGACAGACCATCTCAAAGTCATAGGGAAGAAGGCCACCTGCTCCTTCAGTTTAAGAAGATGGAACTCAGATGAATTCCTAATGCCTCTCCATCTAGAGATGGCACCTCTTAGGTATTTGGAAGAAACTGCCTGTAAGAATAACTTTAGAACAAAAGAGGGCTGGGGCTGTAGCTCAGTAGAGCTATGTGTCTAGAATGCAGGAGTCCCCAGGTTTCATGCCCTGCTTTGAGAGAGAGAGAGAGAGAGAGAGAGAGAGAGAGAGAGAAACGTGCTATGTGCCAGGTTTATACTCAGGCTCCTACACATAATGATGGTAATGATTCAAAATGGCAGGTCACCAGGCTCTGCTGATGATGGAGATGGGGGAAGTGGAAGTTTTGGGGGCAGGGAGCTGGTTCCTCCAGCATTCCCTGGGGTCAATTGTTCTGGAAGACGTTTGTGCATTAATTTGGTAGTCAGTAAGGGCAGGGCCTGTGATAGTGACTGGAGGAATGGCTGGAATGAGAGAGAAAGCATGGGAACATGATCTCCATGGCAGCCAGTTGTCAGATGACCTGTTGAGCAAGCCCCTCATGAGTGGATCCTGGGACCCCTGCCCACGACCCACCTTCCTGGGAACTTGTCTCTCCATTCTCCGTAGCTCCAGCCCAGGAGTTCTACAGAGGGATATTGGGGAACATGGTTCAAAGTCATCAAGGGTGTCTGGATTCCCAGACTGGGGCTGAGGAGCTGGAATGCCCTCAGGCTCCTTCCTTCATCCTAAGACTCAGTAGCCATTCCAAGGCCCTGAAGAAGTGTGACCTTTCCTCCAACTGAGAGAAAAGAATCCAGATTCAGAGAAATATGAATCTCTTTTCACATTATAGTTTGATAATGAAGAGGCTCTTGGGATAAGACAGGTGCATCAAATATTTGCTTTTCTGAGTCTTGAACCCAGTTACCATGTTCTTGGTATTGAGAACCAAAGCATCTTGGCATCTTAAAATAGTTAGTATCCAGTGTCTGGATGCTAGATTGAGTTCCTATAGACCAAGCAGAAGTCTTCCCATTTTTTAAGCTAATTAAAGGATAGGTGGAGCATTTGTCCCACTCTTGATTTTTAACTGTGACCCAAATCATTAATTTTCCTTCTTTGGAGATGAGTGAACTCGTTCCATTCATCTTTCTCCCATAGAAGCATTACATGTTGTTGACAGCGATTGCTGTTTTCTCATCTCCAAGCTAATTTTGATTTCAGGAGCTGTAGAGCCAGACCCTTGACATGTCTGCATTGTGGCTGTTGCTGGGCCTCCTGGCCCTGACTGGTGAGTGTGTTTCATTTTCCCCAAATGACCCTGGAGGCGGGATGGAGAAACATAAGAAAATGATGCTACTTTCATACTTGAAATTGAGGTGGAAATTATTTTTCTCGTAAGATGTCCAATAAATCCTGAAGTTAGGCACAGTCATTGACCAGCAGTCTCTCCCCTGAATGTTCCAGAATTTGGGATGGGTTATAAAGCAGGTAGTTTACAACAGGATTAAAGTCTTGTAAATATACACCAAGTGTAAATATTCACCTGCTCATTGTCTACTATAAAAACTGCTTCATCAATAGTATTTATTGAACTTATTTATAGACCATATAGTTCCATAAAAAGATTGAGCTGGTTGCAATAGTAAGACCGATATAATTCAAATAGAAAACTAGTACCAAAGAAATCAAGATGTGACCAAACTAGCAACCACCAAGGCTGACAGAGTCACTGCAATTGAATTTCAGCTTTGACCTAAACTTTCTTGCAGCTGGGATTTTTTTTTTTAAAACAAGTGAAAGTATTTGTTTTTTTTAAACAAGTTAAAGGAGTAAATGGTTCCTTAGGAAAAGCAAAACTTTTCCTGGTTCTAAATTGAAAAAATGTCTCTGATGGGGCCTTACATTAATTCATTTATTTATTGATTCATTTATTCAACCAATATTTTAAGAATTCCTACAAGGTGCCAAGCATTGGGAATGTAATGTGTTTAGGGAGAAATCTTCATGGCCGGAAGCACTGAGTGACAGACTAGTGCAATATTAAGGGTATTTGTCAATTTGTCACCTATCATAAAGATAAATGTGCACTGATTAAAAAGCTAAAAAGAACATATTGGCTTCTTTAATTTTTAGTATACTCACAAAAGACAAGGTCTTTTCATTTCCACATTTCTTTCAGATAACTCATTCCCAGTCTCTAAGGTAGAAGTATTTACCCAAAATACTAGTATTTTCAGATGTCAATCTCATGAAGCTGTCAGTAAAGACAAAGAAATTAAAAATGCATTTATGTTAATATACAGAACGCATAGGAGGTGCACAATAGACACACTGCACATACCTGAAAATCATTAAGATTTGGTGATATAATCCACTTTCATCAAAGAATAAAATACATTTTAAGAAATATGCTAGTGAGAGGTTCGCATAGGATGCAAGGATGAGAAGATTTTCTCAAGGAACAATTTCCTATCCCCTGAAGGTATCTGGTTACTGGCTCCTGCACCCACCTCCTGCAGGGAATTGTAAATTTATAGTTGTTCCTCAGTATCTGCAGGGGAAGAAGGATGGGTCCCAGGACACCAAAAATTCTCGGATACCAATTCCATTATGTAGAGTGGCATAGTGTTTGCATAGAATCCATGTGCACCCTCTTGTCTACTTTAAATCACCTCTGGATGATGGTACCTAATTCAATGGAAATGCTATGTAAATAGCTGTTGTGATGTATTGTTTAGGGAGTAGTGAAAAGAACAGAAGGTTTGTACATTTTGGTACATTTTTTCCCTAAATATTTTTAATCTGCCATTGGTTGAATCTATGGATGCAGAGACTACAGATAAAGAGGGATGATTACACATTAGAAATTCTCATCCACTAGCTACTCTCACAAATGAGATGATAATGTGAGGAAATTAGAGTCCTTGTACACTGTTGGTAGAAATACTAAAGTGCATAAGGGCTGGAAAACAGAATGGTGCTTCCCCAAAACTTTAAAAATGAAGTCACCATACAATCCATAAATTCCACTTCTGGGTATATACCAAAAAGAATTCAAAGCAAAGTACTAAAAAGATATTCGTACCCTACGTTCATAGCAGTCTTTTTCACAGTAGCTCAAATGGAAGCAACCCATGTGTCTAACAGATGCATGGGTAAGCAAATGTGGTATGTCCATACAATGGATTATCATTTAGCCTTAAAAAGGGAAGAATATTTTGACATATGGTGTAAAATGAATGAACTCTGAGGATATTATGCTAAGTGAAATAAGCCAGACAGAAAAAGACAAATACTGTATGATTCCAGTTACATAACATAGGCAAACCATAGAGAGAGACAGTGGAATAGTGGTTGTGAGGAGCAGGTGGAAGCAGGGAATAGGGACTTAATTGTTTAATGGTAAGAGTTTCCATTTTACAAAATGAAAAAATTCAAGGAGATGGTTGGTGGTGATGGTTGTACATCATAACTATATTTATATATCACTGAATTATATACTTTAAAATGGTTGAGTGATAAATTCATGTCATATATATTTTACCATAATAAAAAATGATAAATTCAAAAGAACAAAACAAAAAATACTCATCCACTCTTTCCCTGGTGTGAAGAGAAGAAATGTCCTTCTCTTCGGTGGTCCCTGAGAAATCTCGATAGTGTCCAAAACAACATCTTCTTCTCAGTGATGGCTAGGATAGCAGTGGGAGGTAGAGAAAGATGCAGAGAGAGAAAGAGAAGGAGCAGGAAGAGGAAACCCCATTCACAGACCTGGTCCTCAGCCTCACCTGCGTGTGCCCCCTTTGAAACCTTAGGCCCCACCTAGAATGGACTGCGAGAAGGTGAAGCAGACCTCAGTCCCAGGCTGTGGATGTGCATTGCCTTGGGTCTTGGTGCAATTCCTGGGAGATGCAGGCTTTATTCATGTGCCACCAGGTTGACGAGTTAGGAGTGTTTGAGGGAGAAGTGCTGAGTTCATAGCGGTGGTAAGAGAGGACCAGGGTACAGATAGTCTCTGATCTACTTTTCCCAGGAATTCCTCATGTCCGCAGGAGAAGAGGTGAGAATTCAGCAGCAAAGCCATGTCTGTGATAATTTCTTAGTATACTGTGAATTAAACTCCAAAAGATTTTCAACTGCAGAGTGAAGCTCTTGTTCTTATTGGTTTTATTATGACCTTTAAAAAACTGGTTGCCCGGGCTAGGATTGTGGTTTACTGGTAGAGCGCTCTCCTAGCACGGATGGGACTGGGTTCGATCCTCAGCACCACATAAAAATAAAGGTATTGTGTTGTGTGCATCTACACCTAAAAAATAAATATTAAAAAAAAAACTGGTTGCCATCCCATTCCTAGGAGGATGATAAGAACTATTCTAGGTCAATGTCTTAGGTTCAACTTCTCTCCATCTGTAGACTTATCTGAAAGCAGCAATTGGGGATGCTACGGAAACATCCGCACCCTGGACACCCCAGGAGCAACCTGTGGGGTTGGAAGACGTCATGGCCTGAACTACTGTGGTACGCATAACCTCTGGGTCCACTCTCAGACTCGCGATACCCTCGTGGCTCATTTCCCACAGCCCCACGCTAGGGAGTGGTGGAGAAAGCCCTGGGTCGGGAGGCCAAGGACTGTTAAAGTTCTGACTCTGCTTTTTTAAAATTTTTTCTCCCCCAGTACTGGCTGTACAACTGAGCTACATTCCTAGCCCTTTTTACTTTTTATTTTGAGACAGGATCTTGTTAAGTTATCCTAGTTGGCCTCAAATTTGCAATCCCGCTGCCTCAGCCTCCTAAGTCTCTAGTATTACAGGTGTGCACCACCAAGCCCAGCTCTATCATTTAAAAAAAAAATATTTGTATTTGTTCTTACTAGTTATACATGATAGATGAATTTATTTTGACATATTATACATATATGGAGTATAACTTCTCATTCTTCTGGTTGTACATGATGTAGAATTACATTGGTCTTGTAATCATACATGTGCATAGGATAGTGATGTCTGATTCATTCTACTGTCTTTCTTATTCCCATTCCCCATCTCTTCCCTTCATTCCCCTTTGTCTAATCCAAGATACTTCCATTTTTCCCTACCTCCATCCCTTATTGTGATAGGCTCTGTTTCTTATAGAAATCACTTAACTTCTCTGAGCCTCTGTTGAGGGTCAAGGTCACAGTCTTTGCTTTATAGGGTTGTAAACTCTGGTCAATATAATGGGATGAGAGTGCTTTTTAAATAAAAAAAAAATTGCTAGCTAGGTAAATTAGGATCAGTTTGCACTTTCTCCAGCATTTTTTTTAAAGGTTTAAACTTACATGATTTGAAGCTAGGAATGGCAGTGAACACCTGTAAACCCAGCTACTCAGGAGGCTGAGGTGGGAGGATCACAAGTTTGAGGCCAACCTCAGCAACTTAGCAATTCTATCTCAAAGTAAAAAATAAAAAAGGGATGTAGCTCAGTGGTAGATTGCTTTTCTAGCATGCATGAGGCCCTTGGTTCAATCCCTAGAACCACACACACACACACACACACAAAAAAAAAAAATTACATAATTTCTTGGCATCACTCAGGAGTGAAAAGATGAACCATTGTGAGCAAACCTCTGGAAGACAACTCCCAGAACTTACTGAAGAGTTTAGGGGAATTTTTCCTTCACATCATAGGCCTGTTGGAAATGATGGACAGGCAGCGCATTTTACTGGGTAACCCTGTCTGGCATGTTTAAGACAGGACCACTGGTTCTCATATCCCCAGAATTATCCTGGAGCATCAGATCAGCCCCTGAACGCCTAGCTGGGGGTCACTGGTGGCCACAGAGGATGCCTGTTTTACAAGATGCATGAGACAGTGACTTAAGTTCACAGGAAGAGAGTCCTAATCTCAGGTCAGAGAGTGATCACCAGGGATGTAAGACCAAAACTTGGGCTTCTCAGCCTCGAGTGCCACCCAGATCCATGCAGCCTGCTTTTTCTCTCCCTGTTTCTTGAGACCCTGTTTCAGTGTCAGTCACACCAAGCTGCCTCCTTCCTTTGTGTGTGCTTTAGGAGTTCGTGCTTCCGAAAGGCTGGCCGAAATAGACATGCCCTATCTTGTGAGATTTCAACCCATGATGCGAACCGTTGGCCAGAGGTACTGTGTGGATCCTGCAGTGATCGCTGGTGTCTTGTCCAGGCAGTCCCAAGGGGGCAACTTTCTGGTCAACGTGGGCAACACAGGCAACGTGGGCAACATGGAAGATGGAGTCAGGGTGGTGCAGGTAACTCTCCATCAGTTAATGTCACCGGCGGCTGTTCCACTTAGAGGCACAATTCCAAGGGCACCCCTCTATAGAATCCAGAAAGATCAGTGCTGCCTAGAATCTATGAGGGCCACAGCTCTGTCCTGGGAGGCAGGAGCAGCACCTTCAGGCAGCTGCTCAGTCATCTACAATTTCTTTTCAAAGTAAATAATTTGAGGCACCCTATTCTGGATTTCTAATAAGGCACTAGTCCAGGAGAAAAATCACAGATGGCATCTTTGCTACATTATTTTCTAGCTATATGAACTTGAATAAGCCTAAGCCTCAGTTTCCCCATCTATAAAATTCCATTTTGGGGGTGTTAGTTCTGGGGATCAAGCCCATGATGCTAAGCGAGCACTCCACCACAGAGCCACGCGCCTGGCCCTAAAATGCCATTCTTGTAGAATTACTATGAAGATTCAATGAAGTAATGTGTAAAAGTATCTGATATTGGGCTGATTCTTAACAAATATTAAATTCCTTTTCCCTGACCTCTTTCTACATAATTCCTAGTTCTGAAGATGGAGTTTTATCGTTTCACTTATTCTGCCTGGATCAGTGTCAGAGAGAGACTTCCAGGGAACATATCCTACTTGCCCCCCACCCCTTGGATTAACCATCTTAGGAAATCGATGGAGGCCAGGATGAGAGTGAGGCCTGCTTTTTCTTGTTGCATCTCAGACCATCGTTATTTTGAGAAACCCAAGAGTTGATGCAGTCATTTAAAAAAGATTTTAGGAAAATTTACTGCTCAATGATGTTTAAATTGGTTTCCATGAGTCCTTGGAATGAAACTACAAACTTCACCTCAAGGTGAAGTATTTGAAAGTCTTTTTGAAGAACTGAATGGGACCCATCCTGTAATCCTTAACACAGACAATATAGATGATCCTCGAGGACACTATACTAAGGGAAATAAGCCAGTCACAGAAAGACAAATTCCACATAATTCCATTTCCAAGAGAAGTGGTGCATGCAATCCATCCTTAACAAGTGAGGAAATGGAGGCTCTCGGGGGAGTTTGTGCTGCGAAATCACATTGGGAAACGCCCAGGTGGGACCAAGGATGTCTCAGGATGTTAGGGATGGCCTCGTTTCCACGGCCCTTCTTGACTCTTTTGTAAAATATGGTTCTTGGGAAAAGGGCAAGCCTATATCCTTTGAAGAGAATGTAAGAATCCCCCAAATTGGGACATTTCTCCTAAATGTGGTGAATCCTATGTGGAGGAGGGAACCAAAGGTGTACAGGAAAGGTTAGAAGTACCTTTAGATGTTCTGGTCGTCTGCAAGGAGAACTGCAGCACAGCAGGAAGCCCTTCCTGGCTTGTTGGGAGGTTTGCATGTCAACTGCAGGAGTACACCACACTGCTTCTTCCACAACCAGCCATCTCTGGCTTCCCACTGGCCCTGTCCCCATGACACTGAAGCGATGGTGAAGTGACTACTACCTGTCCCTCCCTTAGTCCAAGCCCTGCAGCTTGATTGATTGATTGATTGATTGATATGAATATTTATCATCAGATCTATCTTCTTAATAGCTCTTACTTAAAATACCCAACAATACAATTACAATATTGATGATTATATGCACAGTGCTATACGTCAGATTTCTAGAAAAAAAATTTTAATGCACAAGTAAAATTTCATAGACATTAACTAGCAACTCAATTCCCCACCTCCCTACCACCTGGTCACCACCGTTCTGTTCTTTGTGTCTGTGAATTTGACTACTTTAGATACTTCATGGAAGTGGAATTATGTGGAATTTGTCTTTCTGTGACTGGTTTATTTCACTTAGTATAAGGTCCTCAAGGATCATCTATATAGTCTGTGTTAAGGATTGTTTTCCTTTTCAAGGCTGAACCACATTACATATAACACATATATAACATTTTCTCTGTCTATTCATCCATCAAGGACATTTCGGTTGGTTCTATCTCTTGGCTATTGTGAGGAGCTCTGCTATGAACATGGGAATACTGATATCTCATATCTCTTTGAGATTCTGTTTTCAATTCTTTTTGAAAAATACCCACAAGTGGAATTGCTAGATCATATTGCACTTCTAGTTTTATTTACTTATTTATTTGTTGAAGAATCTCCATACTGTTTTCCATGGTTAGTCGCACCACTTTGCATTCCTATCAGCAGTGCACAAAGATTCCAGTTTCTCCACATCCTCAGCAACAGTTGTCAAAAGTTTCTGACAGTGGCCATCCTAGTAAGTCTGAGTTGCTCTGCTAGCTAATCCCCCAGGGAGCTGGAAGGTAGCTTTGGTTTCCCGCAGGTGTTTCAATCGGCTTTTGCATCGCTGTGACCAATATAACTGACAAGAACAACTGAGAGGAGGAAAAGATTGTTTGTTCATGGTTTCAGAGATGCAATCCATGGCCTGCCAATTCCATAGCTCTGCGCCCAAGGTGAGGCAGAACATCATGGTGGAAGGGTGTGCAGAGAAAGCAGCTCAGGACAAAACAGCCAGAAAGAAGAGAGAGAGAGAGAGAGAGAGAGAGAGAGAGAGAGAGTTAGTTCTGCTCTCTAGCAACAAAATATAAGCCCCAAAGCCAAGTAGTGACCTACTTCTTCTAGCCTGTCATCACCACCCAGTGAAGTAGTCCTTTCAAATGATTAATCCACCATGATTGTTACAGAGGCTGTAACCTCAGTCACAGAAAGACTCATTTAAACCATAACAACAGATGGAACAAGAAAGATAGAAGGGAGAAGAGAGAGCAGCACTGGGCTTGTGTCACTGTCACCCTCCCACCTGGCTTACTTTGTCTTTCCTCTGCCCCCCTCCCTCTAGGAACCAAATCTTTATACTCCCTCATCCTGGATCACTGAATCCCAGGTTTCCCAGATAACTGGGGTTCTGACTTCTAGAATCAAAGAAATCCAGAGGCGATTTCCTACCTGGACCCCCGACCAGTACCTGAGAGGTATGTATATACTACCATCGGTCAGTCGCTTCATAGCATGGGATCTATAGGGACAGATGTGACATCACACCAGATTCCCCTAAACCACAGTTGCTCCTGAGAGGCAGTGAGGAAAGATAATAAAAGTTTTCTATTGGGTATCCAGAAGCAACAAGGGACTGTGGGGGCAGGATTAACTTATCACATGAATTTCAGGTGGACTCTGTGCCTACAGTGGGGGCCCTGGCTTTGTCAGAAGCAGCCAGGACCTGGGCTGTGACTTCTGCAATGATGTCCTTGCACGAGCCAAGTACCTCAAGAGACATGGCTTCTAGAACTTCAGGTGAAACCCAAGTTTATTATCATCCATGAGATCTCGACTATTATGCAAATAATGTCAGCCGACGGGGTTTGAAACTGCAATTCTGAGCTTGACCAGAAGATCATCAAAATTGCATGAACCACATTAAATGAAGAGTTGTTACCTGCATTTTGTCATCTGGTGAATGTGTGGGTGTGTGGTAAATGATGGGCCGTGTCTCTTTAGCACTATTTCCACAGATGTTAGCGCTCCTGTGGATCTCTGTGAAATGAATCTTATACCTCATATGATATCACTGCCAGGTTAAGCAAATACAAGCACGGAAAACTCAGTTTAAGTGTGAATTCCATATTATTGTTTATAATGTTTTTTGATGCTGGGTGTTGAACCCAGGGCCTCATCCTTGCTAAGCAAACCTCTACCACTGAGTTACACCCTCAGACCCAACAATAAATTTTTTAGCGTAAGTTCCATGTAATATGTGGAACATATTGACACTAAAAGATTATTTATTATTTATCTGAAATTCAAACTTAACTGGACTTCCTGTATTTTATCTAGCAGACAAACTGACTTTTTGGATAAAAATCAAATTCAAATTTAACTGAAAACTTTTAATGAGAAGAAAGGCATATGAAAGGTGAAATAGTTTTGAGAAAGTCACTTGCAAACTTTGCATTGTCCTCCTAACCCTGGGATGACTCACATCTAAGGTCACGTTCTCCTCTCCTTTGCTGGACAACAAAACCTCCTACACCCCAGCTCCCCAGCTTCCCACCCAGAGTATTCAGATCTTAGCTAAAGTCTTCCCTTTTGGGAGTCACTTCAGTCACCAATAGAGCCAAGCCACTGGAGGTAGTATCACTGTGCACTTGGTAAATTACTGAATCTGAGGGTTGTATGTTATACAAGGAATTGATGTCCCATTCTGTCAACGGAACAATATCAGCCCTTTACAGAGTGGCATTCTAGAGTAGCTCTCATCATTTCATCTTCAGTCTGTCCCTAAATAATTTTTTTGAAGCAACTCCTATGTGTCCAGTACCCCATGAAGATACAAGAGTCTCTGTCCATAGAACTATCAAATCAGAGAATGCTTGGAGACAGCAGTCCACTCAGAAGAGGAGAGATAACCATTCTGTGCTCAATGGATGGAGCAGGGCATGCACCTGATAGTGTCAGCCACCCCCACCCCTTGACCATGGATGCCCTTGACCTCCCCTGGGGCCACTTCCTTCTTGGACTCCCCACCCTCTGCCTTCCAAGTCCTACTCTCAAGGCTGAATACAGTTAATGGATTCCCACCAAGAAAAGGATGCAGAAGATTTCACAAAAGCATCTCCTCTGCAAATGTACAGATCACAGGCAAAAGGAAAATCGAATGTGAGGCCCTAGTGCAATCCCACAGGGAAATAGTGAGGTGAATAAAGTCCTGAGATCACAGCACTAAGGTGACCTCCTGCTGCTCTCACCATGGACACAGGTACCCAGTAAGTGGGAGTCACTCCTGTTCCTGCAGGTGGTATTTCTCATCCCAAGAAAGGAAGGCCACCCAGGAGCACCATGATTGCACAGCTAGGGGTTAGTAAGAGAACAAGGGTATTAATTAGTCAGCAATTAGCTCCTATTGAACTCCTTCTACTCGCCAGGAATTGTAAACTCAAGATGAAAAGGTACAGTCCTTGTTCCCAAACGCTCCTTTTCTAGCTGGTATATGGATAATTAGCTCAGGACACAATTAGCTCATTTCTCTAAAAATGAAATAAATAAAAATCTGCAGGCAAGAGGCGAGGCCATCTATGAGGTGCTGAATTCACATTAATGCTGACCAGATGGGAATTTTTATTCGATTGAACAGATAAGAGAAGTGCTGATCAGACCAGAGCTGTTGATCGACAGAAACTTGATAGGACCTTAATCCAAACCCAGATCTGTTCCATTTTAAAGCCTATCCTTTTAGGTTTCATTTTCCCCTGAGTGGCTCATATACATATTTAGATGACTGGCACACGTAAGTACGTGTATGTGTTTGGTGAGGTATCAGGGTGACCATCGTCCTGGTTTGCCTGTGTCAAAATTACACTCTAGCTCAAAGATCTCAATGGATTTTATTTCCCATCTAGAAGCAGATTAATAGTTGTGAGCCTGAAATACTCTCAAGACAGGGATCTCTGAAATAAAAGGGTTTATTGAGCCATTACAGATGTTAACCAGAAAGGACCAGTTTCTGGGTCCATACCTGCCAGCAGCAGAACCAGATACATTTGGAAAAATATCAGCAGGCCCAAAGCCAAGTGCATTTTTATAACAAAAAACTGGGGGAAGGAGCCCAGTGTGGTGGCCCATGCCTGTAATGCCAGTGGCTCAGGAGGCTGAGGCAGGAAGATCGAAAGTTCAAGGCCAGCCTCAGCAACTTAGGGAGACCCTAAGCATCTTAGCAAGACCCTGTCTCAAAATTAAAAAAAAAAAAAAAAAAAAAAAAAAAAATATATATATATATATATATATATATATATATATATATATATGGCTGGGGGTGTGGCTCAGTGATAAAGCATCCCTGGGTTCCATCCCTGTACCAAAAAAGAAAAAAAAAAAAAAAGATTGGGGGAAGGGAAAGCATAAATCATTTACACTGAACCTGAGACAGGTGGGAACCACCAGGGTTGAACAAAAGGCAAGGACAATGAAAGACACCCCTGGGCTCCATAAGCCACGATCCTTTGTAGCAGGGCATGCTGCTTCTTTACCCTTGTGCTATTTGCAGCAAGACCCATCTTGGGACCTGAGAAAGCCAGAAGCAGAATGTTTGCACAAGATGAAATTGTTACTGGGGGCAGGGGAATCTAAGCCAAATAAACCCTCTAGCTTCACTCATGTGTAGTCAACTTAAAAATCACTCATTTGGGAGGTCACATGGCTGCGCAATACTTGTGTGTTTCCCTAAGTAGTTTTGCTGCAAATAACACCTCTGATGCGTGGGTTATGATGACATGGTTGCCTAGGTTACTTTTCAGGGACTTGAAGGCCATTGCTACCAAATACACTCGCTGTGCACTGGGGCCTGCAGATGTCTGACGGGGACTATAATATGATCTCTGTCTTCATCTTATGTCTGTTCCCTTTGCTACCTTAACTCTTGGGTCACATTCTACTTGGCCCAGCATGCAGGCATGTTGATTGCTCCTTGGAGTTGGCATGTGCTTTCTTCTACCCCACCCTGTGCTTTTTTAGCAGCTAAAGCAGCCCAAGCACCAAAGTTCCTCAGCCCTATTGTACATAGGTCCAGTTTAAGCCTTAAGGCAAGGATTTTTTTTTTCTTTCTGGTACTGGGGATTGAACCAGGGATGCTTAACCACTAAGCCACACCTCCAGGCCCTTCTATTTTTTATTTTGAGACAGGATCTCATGAAGTTGCTAAGGCTGACTTTGAACTCAAAAGAAAAACAGCCGTGAACCACTGAAATGTGGAAGGTGCCCATGGACCATGGGAATGCAAAACAAGCAAAGTGAGGGACCCTCGTCTACAAAACACAAAGTGATGGGGGGCAATGCCAAGGGCAGGAAGGACAGGCCAAGATTGGGTGAGTCCACCTGACTCCACCTACAGTCCAGCCCTCAACTACTGGCCCTCTGTACACATTATCAGCCAGACCACAGGGTTGCTACTTCTCCACATTCTCCCTTGAATGTGTCTCTGCTTTCCTAAATAAATCTGTCTGTGCTCTAATTGACATGCCCTTAAATTCACTTATGTGATGTTCATCAAGAACCCCACTAGTCCTGATTTGAGTTCCCCTCTCCAGGATCTCTCGGGACCTCCTCCAGGGATAGTCTTGAGTATCCTTCTACCCATATTCTTCAACTTAACACCATGGTGGAAGGGCAACGTGGAGGAACACTGCTTCACTCATGGCAGGTGGGAAGCAGAGAGAGAAAGGGGAAGGGACCACAGGAAAGATGCACCCATCCAGGGCTCGCAATCAGTGACCCACCTCCTCCAGCCATGCCCTACCTGCCCAGTTAGTCCATTCAAATTAGTATGGACTGATTAGGTTACAATCCAGTCACTTCACCTCCAAACATTCCTGTATTAGCTCAGGAGCTTCTGGGGAACACTTCATATCCAAACCATAACAGGGGTCTAACCAGAAAAGGGATGTCCTATCGATTGGGTAGGAGGGCATGTTCACCTTTCTGTTATTGGAAGCAGCTGGGAACATTAGGGCAGCTATCAGTTACTAATCTATTCCCAGCTGTTTAGGACCAGTTGTGAGAGGGGTTATTATTTGCTTCCCAGACCAGTTACTAGAGATGTCACTGGTCTGAACCTGTTTTACTGACAGCCTGTTATCCTGTCAGCTCTGTTTGCTTACAGGTGGTGCTTGCTTGGGACAGTTGAGGAGGAATGCTGACAACTACATGCTTCCAACTGTCAGCACTGAGTTATCACCTGCCTAGAGGAACCCCAGACTGGCTTGATCTGGTTTGGGGGCTATGTTGACACTACAGATGACCCTGGACTCTTTATAATGATACAAACACATCTACCAAAACTGTGGTATTGACTTGACTATGCCCAAATTAGCAAAGAAAAGAGGTGGTACCCTGACTCCTGGGAATCTCCTTTCTCCATGAAGTGCCCTATGATTGCATGCATGCCACAAGCCCTCATAACCGAGTCCTCATCGAAATCCCAAACCCAACCCTGATCAGAGAGATGCCTTCAGAACATAAGCTCCCCTTCTCCATGGGATAAGTTCCCTGCCTGCTCTCAGAACTGTTTGGTCATTGGAGAACAGTATCGAGCAGAAAAAGAACCTACTAACTGGGTAATAGAGAGGGATGGTCTGAATTCTTACGAGTCTGGCTTATATAGAGCAGGCTGGCTTCCTGGGCTAGTTGCTTCAAATTGTGGGTCTAGTCTCACATATGTTTTTGCCACTGTCCTTTTATACATTCAGTCTCTCATTAGAATGTTCAGTAAGTTATGTAACCATTTACACTGTCTAAAACCAAAGCATCAGCCCAGAAGAAACCCTCTGCCCATTACCAGTCATTCTTCATTCTCTCTCAATCTTACAGACTTAGCAATCACTAATCTGATTTCCATCCCTACAGATTTGCTCACTCTGGACATTCCTTTATTACTTATTTATAGTTCTGGGGTTGAACCAAGAGCATGATAGGCAAATGCTCTATTTGGGAGCTACATCCCCAGTCCTGGATATTCTACCTTGACTCATACAACAGGAGGTCTTTTGTGACTGGCCTCTTGCACTTAACATAGTACTCACAAGTCTCATCCAAATGCTAGCACATGTCAGTATTTCTCTACTTTCTTTTTTTTTTTTTTTTTTTGCTTAAGAAAAAGAAGGAATAATAAATTTATTGGTGCTATTTTTTTAGTTATACATATCAATTATTTTTTTTTAGAGAGAGAGAGAGAGAGAGAGAGAATTTTTTTTTAATATTTATTTTTTAGTTATCGGCGGACACAACATCTTTGTTGTATGTGGTGCTGAGAATCGAACCCGGGCCGCACGCATGCCAGGCGAGCGCGCTACCGCTTGAGTCACATCCCCAGCCCATACATATCAATTATTAATTTGCTATCAAATTTCCCAAAGTAGCTTTGTTTTTTTTTTTTTTTTAGTGTCTGGCAAAGCCTACATAGAAGCCAATCCCAAAAAACCAAAAGCTGAATGTTTTCTCTGATATGGAGATGCTAATGCATAATGGTGGGGGAGCTAGAATAGAGTTACTTTAGATTAGGTAGATGGGAAGGGAGGGAGTTATGGGGTAGGAAGGGTAGGAGAATGAATCAGACATTATTACCCTATGTACATATATAACTATATGATTGGTGTGATTCTAAATCATACACAACCAGAAGAATGAGAAATTAAACTCCATTATATATGACGAATCAAAGTACATTCTACTGTCATGTATAACTAATTAGTATTACACTACTTTTGATTGAGGAATAGTATTTTATTATATATCTAAAGTTTTCATCATTTTGAAAGATAATGTTAAATTATTCTTCATTCATTTCATTCTTACCAGCAATATATGTTTATTTTCCCATAGCCTTAATGTAGAATGAGTTTTTAATTTTTTTTTTTTTACCAATATGATGTTGGTAAAAAGTGTTATCTTACTTTAGTTTTGTTTGCTGTTTGTTTTTGCCATGCTGGGGATCCAACCTAGGGTCTTGCACTTGTTAGGCAAGCACTTTACCTCTGAGCTGCAGCTCCAGCCCCTAGTTTAGTTTTAATTTCATTTTTCATGTTATGAATGAGGGTGAACATCTTTTCCTATGTTTAAGAGTCTTTGGCATTTCTTCTCTGGAATCTTCATATTCTTTGCTCATTTTTTTCTATTTACTTAATATTTGCTGGAATTTTTTATATGTTCAATAGCATATCCTTCTCTAATAGGAGTTTTGGATATTTTATTTTGATTTTACCTGGTTTTTAAAATGTTAAAATAATTTTCTGCTGGGAGCCATCAGCCAAGTAGGTATGACAAATTCCTTGCCAGCTTACTCCCATGCTGTCTGGTGACCTTGCTCAAGGACCAGGGCAGGATCCGTGTTTAGGGTGTTCCCCCTTTAGAATAGGGCAGTTTAGCATAATAGGAGAGTAGGGTGTTTCCCCTTTAGAATAGGGCGGTTTAGTAATAGGAGATTAGGGTGTTCCTCTTTTGGAATAGGGCGTATCCTGCTGCTGAGTTCCTCTTGAGTGCTTAGGGTCAGACAGTATATTTTGGGAGACAGAAGCCCATGTGGAGTGGATTTAGGCAGGAGTAGATTTGGGCGGATTGGATTTGGGCAGAGAACCTGGATTCCCCCAGAACGTGTTTGTAGACGGCCGGTGTGAGTTCGGGAATAAAGAATTGCTGTTTGAATCTACAAGCTGTGTGGAGACTCGTGATTTGTGCCCAGCCGAGAGACTGCGGCATCTGGTGGCCCGTACGGGCCCGTACATACTGAAAAACTATTTTGGGGGGTTCATTTCTTATACTAAAATTTTTCATCTAGCTAGAATTTGTCCTAGTTATAGTGTGAGGTACTAATCTGTGTAAATCTGTGCACCTAAAACAGAATAACTCAGGCCAGGTAATTTATGTTTTGGATTTTCTGCTGGGAATTGAACCCAGGACTTCACATATACTAAACACCCTCACACTTGCTAAGCATGTGCTCTACCACTGAGATACACCCCCCAGTCCAGACTGTCATTTATAAAGAACACAGACTGGGGCTGGGGATGTGGCTCAAGTGGTAGTGCGCTCACCTGGCATGCATGCGGCCTGGGTTCGATCCTCAGCACCACATACAAACAAAGATGTTGTGTCCGCCGAGGAAAGAAAGAAAGAAAGAAAGAAAGAAAGAAAGAAAGAAAGGAAGGAAGGAAGGAAGGAAGGAAGGAAGGAAGGAAGGAAGAAAGAAAGGAAGAAAGAGAGAGAGAGAGAAAGAAAGAAAGAAAGAAAGAAAGAAAGAAAGGAAGAAAGAGAGAGAGAGAGAAAGAAAGAAAGAAAGGAAGAAAGAGAGAGAGAGAGAGAAAGAAAGAAAGAAAGAAAGAAAGAAAGAAAGAAAGAATCTGCTTGCTTGTTCACCCCACCAAACTTTGAGGAGGAATTAGCAACACCTTTAGTTATTAAAAAAAAAAAAAAAAAAAAAAAAACGAACACAGACTTATTCCTCATAGTCCCAGGGATTGGGAAGTCTAAGACTCAAGCACAGGCAGGTTCAGTTTTCTGGTAAGGGTTGCTCTCTGCTTCCAAGATGGCACCACAGTGGTGGTCCTTGCGTGAAGCCTTTTTTCTGCTGGCTTTAATCCCATTCACGAGGGAGGATCCCTGATGGCCTACTTACCTCTTAATGGCTTAATGTTACTATCATATTGCTAACACCTGAATTTTGGAGGTGCACATTTAAACCACAGCATGGTCCAACTTCATTTTTCCCAAATGGCTTACTTCGTTGTCCCAACATCACTTATAATATAGTCTATGTTTCTCCTACTGATTGGAAATCACATTATCTCACACTAACTCCCCATATTTCCAGTCTATTTGAGGGGTGTTCATGCTTACCCATTAACTATCTATCCTCACATGTGCCAGTACCACCTTATTTTAACTCTTTAGACTCAATTTTCTTTAGTCTGATCCTTATTTAATATTTATTTTTTAGTTATAGGTGGACACAGTATCTTTATTTTATTTTCATTTGGTGCTGAGGATTGAACCCAGTGCCTTTCGTGTGCTAGGTAAGCACTTTACCTCTGAGCCATAACCCCAGGCACCCAGCCTGATCCTTTTTTACTGCTCCTTTTTCAAGTGTTTCCTGCTATTGATCCCTGGAAAGGACTTAATCTGTTCTCAGTGATTGAAACCAAAGTGGACAGTTTCAAATCCATTTTAAATGCAGACAGTGTTCTCTGTCAAAATGTCAAGAATTAAAAAACAACAACCACCACCAGCCAGGCACCACATGACTGTAATGCCAGCAACTCAGGAGGCTGAGGCAGGAGGATCACAAGTTTGAGACCAGCCTCAGCAACTTAGCAAGGCCTTAAGCAACTTAGCAAGACCGTATCTCAAAGTATAAATAAATAGATAAATAAATAAAGTAAGTAAGTAAGTAAGGGCTAGGAGTGTAACTCAATGGGAAAGAACACCTGGATTCAATCCCCAGAACCATAAAAACAGAAAAAGACACCCCCAGGACTCAGCTCTTTTAGGGCTGGGATTGAGGGTGGGTGGGAAAGCAGGAGGTCTAGATTCTATGAAGAATGGAGGACTAGTCTGCAGGAGCCCTGGAGACTCCTCTATCAAAAGACAGTTAGCTGAGCCAGGCACAGTGGTGCTTGTCCGTAATCCAAGCTACTCAGGAGGCTGAGGCAGGAGGATTACAAATTCAAGGTGACCCAGGACACCTTATGGAGACCCTACTTCAAAATAAAACTTTTAAAAGGGCTGGGCATGTGGTAGAGTGATAGAGTGCTTGTTACCATGCCCAAATCCCCGGGCTCAATCCCCACTACTGCAAAAACAAGCTGTATTAGTCAGATTTACATCACTGTGACCAAAATACCTGACAAGAACCTTTTAGAGACAGAAATGTTTACCTTGGCTCATGGTTTCAGTCCCTGGTCATCTGGTGCCAAGGCAGTAGCACCATGGTGCAAGGGCATGGCAGAGAAAAACTCTTCAGTTCATGGCAGCTGGCTAGAAGAGAGGGAAGGAGATGGAAAGGAAGGGAAAAGGGGAGAGAAGGGGAGAGGAAGAGAGAGAGGGAAAAAAGGGGAGAGGGAGAAGATAAGCCCTTCCAGGACACGCCCCCAGTAAGCTACTTCCTCCACTAGGTCCTGCCTTCCTAGTAGTCCATTCAGCTAATGTCTGAGCCTTCATGATCCAATCATTGCCTAAAAGCCCCACCTCTGAACCGTGCTGCACTGGGGACCATGCTTTCAACAGACGAGCTTTTGGAGAGGACATTCCAGATCCGAACACAACACAAGCAAACAAAACCGGAATGGATGCTGTTCCCTTTTCATGTTAAAAATATCCTTGTCTTCCCTTGCACCAGAGTTCACCCTGGCTGCACATTGGCCCACCTGGAGAGCTTTAAAATTGCTGGAAGCCCACCCCCAGACAGTCTGGAGTCTGAGGTTCGGCCTAGGCACAGGGGCTTTTTTCAATCCCAGGGATCATTCCCGGGAATTCTAATGTGTAGCCAAGTTGGAGAATTATTGTCATACAAATTCTCCAGGATCACCTGAAACAAATAGAATGTAGATGTGGTGGTTTTATACAGCTACCTGGAGAGCTGCTCCACAGCCTCCTTCTGCTTTTCAGGATTATTCAAAATCCTGATTCCTCACCCATTTGGGCTTAGCTGGCTAGATGGGGTCAAGGGACCCCTCTACTCTCTGAGTCAGCCCATCCAGCCTCCATCCCATTTCCTCCTCTGTCTGCCCCCCCCTGCTGCCCTTTCTCTTTTTTTCTTTTTCTTTTATTTTTTTATTGATTTTTTTAAAAATAAAGGCAGCAGAATGCATTACAATTCTTATTACACATATACAGCACAATTTTTCATATCTCTGTTTGTATATAAAGTTTGTTCACACCAATTCCTGTCTTTATACATGTACTTTGGATAATGATGTCCATCATATTCCATCATCCTTGCTAACCCCCTGCCCCCTCCCTTCCCCTCCCACCCCTCTGCCCTATCTAGAGTTCTTCTATTCCTCCCATGCTCCCCCTCCCTACCCTACTATGAGTCAGCCTCTTTATATCAGAGAAAACATTTGGTATTTGTTTTGGGGGGATTGGCTAACTTCACTTAGCATTATCTTCTCCAGCACCATCCATGTACCACCTGCAGCCCTTTCTAATCCCTTCCCCAGGCAGTCTGACAGCAGCCTCACGTAACTGAAAACAGGGCCAGATCAAAGTGACCCGAGTTCTGGAGGTATACCTCAGTCTATGGCCTGAGTCTAGGTTTCTAGCACAGACCTAATAGAAAATTCCTATGTCCCAACAATATATTTATATTTCTTGTGCTAGGGAAATGAAAGAGGAATTTTTTTTTCAATATTGGGGATTGAACCCAGAGCCTCCTGCATACTAAGCAAGTGCTCTACCAAGTCAGGGGGCTCTTAACATCTTGGGTAAAGCCAAGCACTGAGTCCAGGTTCCTACCTAACTTCACATGGTCCTTGTGTTTCACAATAATCAGGTAAAATGTTGTTTTTTTTTCATTACCATGAATTTGGTGACCAGCAAGAGGGCCTCGGGGCAGCTACCCCTTTAACCTGTCCAGTGTCAGGAGCTGCGCTTGGACAAGCTAATCACTGACAATAATAGACTGAGGAAATGATGATCTCTGTTCTTGAGATTTCAGAACTGGAAAGGAGTAGTGACTAGGAGATTCAGATCCAATGTGTGTCACTTGGTCACAAACCTCTACCCAGAGAAGGCAACTACCCTGCAATCACCCATCTCTACATAAACCATTCCTCAGTCAGCTTCCCAGCACAGATGATTTTTTTAGGATGAGGATACTCTGATTAGCTGGCTGACTACAATAAAGTTCATTCTCTATGACCACTTCACCTTGGAACCGATTGACTTCCATCATGTGATGAGCAGAGAGAGACTTTTGTGTGGCTACATGAGTAAAAGCTCTTTAAGAATCTGGGCCCTCCAGAGTGTGAGATCTTCAACAAGGAAAACTGAGCATCACAGTTCCTCAGACTGTTAGAGGCTCCCTAGCCCCGTGCTGGACACACTGGGCCCAAATGTGCCCATTTGATGAGCCCAGCAAAGAACCATGCTTGTTCCTCCCTGAATTGCCATTGTCCCAGAAAACAGCAGAGACACTGTCATCACGGATGCCTTCACCTCTGCATCTGAAAACATAATCATGCACCATCTTGTGTTGTTTCTCCCCAAAGCCTAAAAGCTCTGGTTAACTCAAAAGAAGGATTTGTTCTTCCTGTTGAAAAGAACCCAGAATATATTTACAGGCACACAAATAATGGGATGGCTTTTATGTTGGAAACAAAGAAAACCTCTGAGAACAAAAGATGGGTGCTGGGAGTGTAGTCAGTGGCAGAACACTTGCTTCGCATGCGCGAGGTCCTGGATTTCATCCCCAGCACTGAAAAATAATAACAATCCCATGGGAATGAGTTTGACTGTCTCTGATCTGAAAAGCAGAAGATGGCATCTTGTTCTCCCCTCACATACCAATGGGAGCCAAGAACTAATAAGAGCAAAGTCCTTGATCAAAGCTGACCATCTGGTGAGGGGCAAATCAGGCAGGGCTTATCAGGGAGACACCAAGGATGCCAGGGCTCCTTGTCCTATGCCTCTGCTTCTCCATCAGCATATATTTCCCCCTTGATACCACCTTCTTCTTCCTGCCCAGCTGCTGCTCATGTCCTACATGCTTTCTAGCACAACTACATGACACTTTATAGATATGTGTGTATCATGCTTTCTTATTTGGTAGGGATCACAATACAAATGATTGTGCCCAGGTGGATAGAAGTAGAATGTTTAAAATGAGGGTGTCTTACAAAGCAACAGCAAGGCATAGGTCTGACTGTCAACACGTAATCCACTGCACACCTGAGTACCAGTATCACCCACCCAAATACAGGATCTTGGACCCCAGCCTAGCCCTCCTGGATCACAGCTGCATTTTGACACCATCCTCAGGTAATTCATGTGCCCATTAAAGATTGCTCTAGAATCTTCAGTGTTTGAAAAAGAGATATGCAAATAAATCATTTATTCTCAGAGAGGATCATAGTTCAAAATCACAAATCCAGTTAAGGGCTTCACACTATTTGACTTCACATCTTATTTTGAAGCATTACATCAGAAGGCTACTTAACCACCTGCTGTCTCAAGAATCATAGCCACAGTTTTTTAGAATAAGTCCACATAAGAAATGAATTTTTAAAAGGTCAAATGTTCCTTATTTTAATTTTAGCAAGATCTTCTTTTTCATTGCTAAGAAACACTTCAACAGTTTTAAAGCAAAACTGTTAGAGTCCAGATAGTTAAAGCTATACTCCTTAGTTCAAGCTTACAGATAAGTCTTTAGAAAGTAGCTCTCCATAAAATATCCTCCCTTCCCACTCTCTGCCCCAAATCTTGTACTGTTTCTTACGAAACTTTGGTCAAGAGTTGAAATAAATCCAGGCAGATTACATGCCATACAGTAGTAGCAAGAACAATAGATCCCAACTAATTACCTTGGGTTTCAAAAATAGAAGGCAATTAAAATGTACTCAATGTGACA
Source organism: Callospermophilus lateralis (assembly GCF_048772815.1). Taxonomy (NCBI): domain Eukaryota; kingdom Metazoa; phylum Chordata; class Mammalia; order Rodentia; family Sciuridae; genus Callospermophilus; species Callospermophilus lateralis. The sequence goes on along the minus strand of NC_135318.1, from coordinate 97,494,900 downwards.
TTAAGAAAAGCTTTCATGGGGTAATAATAAAACAGTCAGGAAGGTTAAGAAAATATTGATATCAAATTACAAATGACCACAATGTTAAAATAGAAAAAAGATTACTATACAAGAGCTTTTTCCCCCCCAAGCTTTATAAAAGCACTTTCATTTTGCTCAAAATGGGCAGTTAATAGATAGAGAGAAGCCAAACTGAACAGCCTCAACCAAATAAAATTAACATCAGCAGCAAGTCCTCTTGCTGGAGATTGGCTAGAGTACACGTGTACCAAAGTTCTGCGACTGTTAAAAAGGGACACATACCCACGCACTGTCCCACCTTGAACACACGTGAGGATGGCCTTAGGCCTGAGCCTAAGCAACTCCATTTTAAAAACTCAAGTTTGAAACTTTTAATCTCACCAGACATGCCTAGAGGAGCCCTCCAGTATGGCCCTCAGGCACAAACAAGTCACTTCTCTCCACCCTGATAAACTTTTGGTGATCCTGGCCTGATAAGAGTTAAAGGGGAAAAGATCAGGGTAGGGACCACCAGACCAGATGTTTTCACCCCAGGGTAAATGATGTCACTGAGAGATCCGCTGGCAGCTGATAAGGATTGAAAGGGGGGTTAAAACCCCCAAATTTGGTATAAATAATAGAGCAAATGAACAGACATCCAGCCACCTGACAATGATGCCCTCACGCTGAGAGCCTGATGAGGACCTGGACTGACACCCCAAACACTCTTCATCATTGCCTGATCCTCTGCATTTTCCTCACCGCTCTCAAACTCTACAGCCACATCTTGACCCTGGTCACAAATTTCTCCCTACAACCTTGTCCTCAACTGGTCATCAACTCCACCCCTGGAGAAACTTGCCTTGGTTCCTGACCTGATCACTGTGGTCTAAGTGAACGTGCATCTGTTGGACTTAAAGCCTAAGGCTTGAGACTTTTGATCTGACACTTGAACTTAGCATACAGAGAGAATGTCTGTCATTAGCCTGTCATGATTAAGTGTGTTTGCAGTGCTTAGAATGAATCTAGAATTGTTTTCTCTGAATTAATTATGTCTATTGCAGTGCCTAGCATGAAGGATTGTCATTGAGTGATTTGAGTGAATAAAGTATTGAAAAGGGCAGAAGCACGTGGACATTCTTTGTTTCTCCCCCTGGACTGCATGAATCACACCTTTTGCCCCTCTCGAAAACACACTGGTAAGGAAGTCAGTTATGGATTTCAATAGCCTTTTCAAGGTAAGTATAGTGACTCCTCTTTGGGGCTTTGTTGAAGTGGGTGAGCCCTAGCCAAGGCCAAAGGTGAGACATGTTACCAGGCTGCATACAAAAGCCTTTTTAAAAAATTAAAAGTACTCAACCTATGAGTCAGAATGATGTTCCTGGTCTACTCATGAATTTTAGTCTTTGCATTTATAGGGTGGGTTGTGTTAACATCCAGTAGAGTTTCTTATGACATCCTATGAAGTCTCAGTCCAACTTCATAGGGTGGATCTTCCCCAAGGAACCTCTTGATCCTGGTTACATATTGGTCATTGTACAATTTCAAAGTAGTGAACTATCACCATGATGTGCTGGGCATGAACATCTATCTGGTGTACAGTGCCATCCTCACAATGGAGACCAGCATAGAAAGATTTCGAGGTCCCAGTCCTCTGGTTTCATTGCTTTGGACTGAAGTGAGGCAGAACATCATGGTGGAAGCATGTAGTAGGGCAAAGCTGCTCAGCTCATGGCAGCTGGGAAGAAGAGAGAGAGGGAGAGAGAGGAGGGGGAGGGGCTAAATCACTTCTTCATTTTGTTATTGAGTCAGACATTAAGGCCTGGTGATGGAAATGCAAATGTAACTAAGTTACAATCCTTGCCATGAACATATGGTTAAAAAATGGACATATATTAATTATCTATAGCAACAAATTCACCATACTACTACTTTCTCACTCTTTCTTGTAGCACAGAGATGTCTTGTCTCTGTTTCGGGATGTCTATGGCCTCAGCTGGATGACCTGAGGCTGGATGCAGAGGTCACTCATAAATCTGGTAGTTGATGCTGGCTGTTGGCTCCAGACTGAGAACTCAGCTAGGGCTGTTTACTGAAATGCCGACATGTGGCCTGGGATTCCTCACAACATGGTGGCTGAGTTCCAAAGGAAGTATCTCAAGAGATAAGTGCAGAAGAAGCTGCATTATCTTTCATGATCCAGCCTTGGAAGGTACTCAGTGTCATTTCTGCTGCTTTCTATTGGTTGAAGAAGTTACAGACTTGCAGCCAAGTTTGAGGGGAGAAAACACTGACCTGACCTTTTGATACAAGACTGTTGATGTCACCAAATAAGACATGCACTGACGATGGATATACAATGGTGTGGCTATCTATATTACTTACTACAGGAGGAGGTCTTGAAAAGTAATTACATCAGAATAATTATGGATAATAATGATGTCATAGAGATCCCACTGTTACTACTATCAAAAATAATAACAGCAGGCTATGGGGCTCCAATTTGTACTGTTGCACCTGTTGTTATTTTCTTCTTTTTTTTTACCGCTTTATTGAGCCATCTTTTAAAAACCATACAATTTACCCACTTAAAGTGTATGATTTGGTGGGTTTTTAATATATTCACAGAGTTGTGCAACCACTACCCCCATCTAATTTTGGAACATTTTCAACACCCCCCAAAAGAAATCCAGTACACATTATCATTTCTTCAATGTTACTCCCCAGCCCCTAGCAACTACTGATCTACTTTCTGTCTCCATGGATTTGCCTATTCCAGAATTTTAGTAAAAACCACACAATAAGAAATCTTTTGTGACTAACTTCTGTCTCTAAGCAATAATGTTTTTAAGGTTCATCCATGTTGCTATGGGTTATTTCTTAGTCCTCAGAACAATTTGAGTTGATGAGTGTTCTTCATTTCCAATAGAAGCATTCAGAAGAGAATTTCTAAAACCTCTTAGCTGCCACAATTTCCTTATTTATTTTACTTATTTTTTATGATGGAAGAAGAGTGATCTGCATATAATAAGTATATAATGAGTATTTGTGAAGAAATGAGGCTGTAGTGGTGGTTCCCAAAGTGCAGACCCTGGAAGTCTTAATTAATTAACTAATTAATTATTTGCTGTTGTATGGATCACACCCAGGGCCTTGTACATGCTAGGCAAGTGCTCAACCACTGAGCTACACCCCTAGCCGACTTTATATATTGATTGCCTGGGCCCTCAACTCTGGGCCAGGGCTGGGGTCCAAACAATGATATCACGGAAATTGATTCATTAGGTAATATATTCATGAGTATTGTTCAAACATTCCTGTTCTCTAGATACTTGGCTCCTCTCCTCAGAGGCAATCAATTTTATCAATTCTTTTGAATACAATTTTTTTACAGAGATATTTTCTACATATGAATATATATGCATTTAATATTCCTTTGCTTTACCAATTTTTCCACAGAGGCCTGCCAAACACATTTTAATGTGCACTGTTCATATTTAAATATAAATTCTTAAAGAATAATAAAACCAACACCTCTCTGCCCATCTCTCAGGTAGGAAACAGACTTTAACTGCCATCAGAGAAATTCCCTGAGTTGTTCCTCTCCACCACCACCAGGGGGCCCTAGACTGGACTGTAGTAGTTAACCAATCTTTGGGCTTCTTATTTTCCCAGTCATGGATATATACCTAGATTGGAAATCATTTGGTTGAGACTGTTTTTGAACTCTACATAAACGAAATCATTTTCCATTTGTTTATTTCATAAGTTGTTTCTTCCTTCTAATATTGTTTTTGAGAAACAGCTGTACTGTGTTTGTTTTCACCGCTGTCTGGAATTCCATTTTTTATGTGACACGGTTTATTAATTCTCCTGATGATGGACATTTGGACTGTTGTAAATTTTGCTTCTATGGACAATGCTATTTTGGACATTGTTGCACAAACCTCCTGATACACACCGAGTGTTTGGAGCTATGCTGTCCTGCTGCTAGTTCTAAAATGTCCAATATACTTTGAAGACGGTATGAAAGAAAAGGAAGGTGAAAATTTTCACTAACAATGTTTTAATATTTATTGTATGCTGAAATGATAAGATGTTGGCTCTAATGGGCTAAAAAAAATGCAGTTGGCCCTGTAATTAGACCCATAAGTGATGCATCTGTACTGAACGTCTACAGACCTTTTTTTAATTCCCTAAATGATAACAGCATAACAACTTTTTGGGGGGTAGAGGGTTGCTGGGGATCGAACTCAGGGGGCTCTACAACAGAGATATATCCCAACCCTTTTTAAAATTTATTTTTAGACAGTGTCTCACTAAGTTGCTGAAATTGACCTCAAACTTGCCACCCTCCTGCCTCAGCAGAGTCACGGGAATGACAGGCACAACTTGAGCTGCATCCCAACTACTCACATAGGGTGACATGTGTCAGATATTACAAGGAATTTAAAGATGATTTCAAGTGGGGGGGCTGGAGTTGTGGCTCAGCAGTAGAGCACTTGCCTAGCACATGGGAGGCCCTGGGTTCAAACCTCAGCACCACATAAAAATAAGTAAAATAAAGCTTGCTTAACCTGAATTGAATCCTGTCCTAAGAGCATAATTTCTTGGCAAGAAAACAAAAAGGGGCTGTGATTCCATTCTTTTCTGCTGTAAGAGTTTAGAGGGAAAAAGAAAATGAGAAATCAACTTATGAAAATGACAATTTTTGATAGCACTCATTTAATTCTGCTTCCACATTCTAGGAAGAAATCAGGTCCCTAAGTTTGTATGCGTTGAAGAGAACCCCCTGGGCAGGCTGCTCCCGCCCTTGGGGAGCCTGTTTTTCAGGATTTCTCTCAGCTTGTTTCCACCATCATTACTTAGTGGGTTGTTGTCCTGAGGAGAGGGGGACCTTCCATCAGTCCCGCAGGGAAGCCTTGCCATCCTCCTCAGATGAAAGACTACCTCTGTCGTGTGTTTCCCACTTGGCTCATGGACTTGTGACTCATCTCTTGATAATTGATGTGCCTCAAACCACAGACATGCAGGACTCTGGAATCACGCAATTCAATTCATCTGGGAAGAACTTAGAGCTTATGTGGTCTCAGAGCATCTGCTGCCTCCTTATATGGTGAAGCTGCCTGGGATATCTAATTTGAAATATCACAGAAGGGAAAACAGTTTTAAGTGTCTTAGAGCCTGATGAGCAACACTGGTTACAGAGTGTCAGGTAAACAGAACCCTAAGAGTTGCTTCTGTCACCCTCCTTTCTAGGATGAGCAGGGAGACAACACAAGGTTGAAAAGAGCCGAGCATTTGTAAAAGGCTGTTGTTACTCTGACTTCATCCTTGACCTCTGTGGCAGGTGGTTTGCAGTCCATGATGTTTCATTCATCCCTAAGTGCAGCTGAGCAGTCTTGCTCCAATGCCTGGGAAACACTTGCCTGAGGCCTCCACGCACATACTAGCAGTCCCCTGATAATTTCTCACATCAACATGTACCTTGCTCCATCAAAATGTATCCCTCCTGTTGCCATGTTCTCTGTCGTGTCTATGCTTGTAGCTAACCTAAGGGAGAGGGTAGAATAGTGAGAGAGAAAGAGAGAGAAACACAAGTTTAAACCTACTAATATAGCTAGGCACGGTGGTGCATGCGTGTAATCCCAGAGGCTTGGGAGGCTGAGGCAGGAGGATCACAAGTTCAAGGCCAACCTCAGTAACTTAGTGGAGCCTTAAGTAACTTATCTAGACCCTATCTCAAATTTTTTAAAGGCAGAGGGGCTAAGTGGTTAAGTACCCCTGGGCTCAATCCCCCATATCAATAATATGTGCTAATATGACTTGCCATTTTCTGATCTATAAAGTAAAAATAAAACTGCCTAGAAGTAGTCTAATTAAATTTAAATACATTTAGTCCTGCAGTTGGGGAAATGCCCAGGCTACCTCAGGTTTGGTGATTTCTTGTAAAGAGTCCTAAAGGAAATGAGAAAGCACAGGAAGCCGCCTCCACAGATGCTGGGCGGTGGCAAGAAGAACTGGAATGTTCCTTGGAGACCCTCTGTCTTCCCTGGGACTCAGGAGGTCTCCTTCTCTGTATTGAAACCTTCCATTTCTAACAGCCGCTGGCTTTTCTGCTTGCTTTCTCCTCTCCTGTACATTTCCCCGCTCATGACTCCTCTAGCCTCATGGCTTCTGCCTACTGCTGTCTCTCTCTCTGTGGTTCTTTCTGCCTCTGTCTTTCCCTCTGTGTCTTACATTCTGACCCCAATCAGAGTTTCATGGGCTACTCTCCAGCACAATCGCCCACGGAATTCTCCTAACTTGCCCATTGCCGCTGGCCCATAGAAATTGCTTTCTGTGAGATGCATCAGGGGTGGAAAGACATCCTTCTATGTCTATCACGGTTGGTGCTATGGTTTGAACATTTATCTCCTCCAAATTCATGCCGGAATTTAATTGCGAGGGGAGCATTATTAGGAGGTAGAAGGCTGAGGGTGTAGCTCAGGGGCAAAGCTTGTGCTCACATGTGCAGGGCCCTTAAAAAAAAAAAAAAAGTTGGGCCCTTAAGAGATGATTAGGTCTTGAGGGCCACACTCTCGTGGGTGGTACTGGCACCTAACAAGGGCTCAGCTTGGTCCCCTCTTGCCCTTTCTCGTCTTCTTGGCTTGTCATGATTCAACAAAAAGGCCTTTGCCAGATGCTGAATCTTGGTTGCGCTTTTTTGTCTCCACAACTATTAGCCAATAAATTTCTAATTAGTTTAAATTACCCAGTCCAGAGATCAAAGATGACAGAATAGAGGAGGTCCTGTTTCTGGCTGCTGTGTGGCATGGAACCAGGAAAGCAGACAGTCAGCTTCTCCACAAGGCCTCACCTAGATGGAATACAACATCTCAGAGAGTATGAGAGGACCCCTATATGGCCAATTTTCGCAGAAATCACCAGCGCTGCCACCACCTGCACAGAAATCAGAGTCTCTGCGCTCAAGTAAGTCTCCGGACTCTGGACCCAAAGCCCGCAGTTCTAGCTCACCCACAGCTTTCAAGCAGCTTAGCAAAATCACCTATCAGTGCCTCTGCACAACTCCAGGCTGTGCTCTGCTCCCACGCAGATCACTTGGCTGTTACCTACCCACAGCACAAGGCTGTTGCCCTGTTCCCCCCACCTCACCAGACACCCTGGCACTGGAAGCAGACCATCTTGGAAAACCATCTTGGAAAACTTTTCTTGCCATTTTTGGTGGGCGTGGCTCTCAGATATGATCTCTATCTGAGCAGGTACTTGGTTTCCAACTCCCCCACCAGCAGCATCGATAACTCGGCACAGTGACCACCCAGCACAAAAACAGCTCTCAGTTGGACAGGACTGCATTGTGACCAGGGCACCGCCCACCTGGTGTGAGCCTGGGGGTAAGAGGTCCAAGTTGGGATCTGATAAGTAAGAAAGGGAAGGGGACTAAAGTCTAGAACATAACAGAGAGACCAGGATCTGGGAAATCTCCAGGCAAGAGAGGGAGACCATACCAGGGGCTCAAGTCAGACAAGTGGTCACAAAAAGAGACCCTTGAGGTGCAACTTCCCTCTGAGACTGGTGGGCGGCACTCCCCACTACCAGATGCTCTACACCGGGCCCAGTCTTCTCACCCTGGTTACCTACACCATCCTGAGGGCAGAGACACCAACATACAACAGACAACCCCACCTACTGGATGAGAAGAGAAGCAGGAAAGAAATGGATCTCTAAGAGTATTTTTTTCTTCTTCTTCTTTCTCTTCTACCCTTCTATCCTCTGGTCTTCACATCCACAACATATGTGAAACCAAGAACTTTGCATGAGGATTGAGTCACCTGAATAATGTAATATAGAGAAGCTGCATAAGCCCTTTTTTTCTTTTTTCTTTTTCTTCTCTTTCTTTCCCTTTTTTCCCTCTTTCTTCTTTCACTCTCCAAATTTTACTATTTTTACATCCTGTATTTTTCTAAATACATATGTGTGTTCGTTTTATGTACTCTACTGTCTTTCCATGTACTTGTCTACCCTAAATTACTTCCTGTCTATTCCCCTGCTACTAACCCTCTTCATTAGATTTCTCCTTCACATTTCCTAAGATATATTAACTCTATACCCTCACATCTGTCCCTCTCAGCATATCATCCTATACCCTACCCCAAGTTCATTGTCCACCCCCAGAAAATGTAAATCTTTTTACGAAACTACTGGTTATATTTTAAATAATGGTTGAATCCAAAATTTCTGGACATTGAGACTAAACTGTAAATGTCTTAATAACAACAATTTGTTCATAAGTGATGTATTATTGATATTGTTAACATTGTCCTTCCCCACAAAGGAGGGATCTTAGAACTCTACAAGAGCACTATAAATCTATAGGGTAAAAAACAATAACACACCAGATCCACAGAGCTGGAAAGGAAGACACATGAGCAACATGAAAAGACAAGGGAAGAAAGTGCCCCAAACAAATCAAGAAAACATATCATTAGAAGAATTGGCAGCTACAGCAGAAAAAATGACAGAGAAAGATTTTAGAATATACATGGTTAAAATGTTCTGTGATCTCAAAGAAGACATAAAAGAACAAATGCAGGTAGTGAAAGATCACTTCAACAATGAGCTATATAAACAAATCTAAGAAGCAAAAGATCACCTCAATAGGGAGATAGAGATTCAAAAAAAAAAAAAGCAGAAATTCTAGAAATAAAAGAAATAATAAACCAAATTAAAAACTCAAATGAAAGCATTACCAACAGAGTAGACTACTTAGAAGATAGGACATCAGACAATGAAGATAAAATATATCATCTTGAAAAGAACATAGATCACATAGCAAAAATGATAAGAAACCACAAGCAGAACATTTAAGAAATATGGGTAGCGTAAAAAGACCAAATTTAAGACTTATTGGGATAGAGGAAGGCATAGAGGTCCAAACCAAAGGAATGAATAATCTATCAATAAAATAATATCAGAAAACTTTCCAAACATGAAGACTGAATTGGAAATCCAAATTCAAGAAGCCTACAGGACTCTGAATGTACAAAATCACAAAAGATCCACACCAAGGCACATTATAATGAAAATGCCCAACATACAGAATAAGGAGAGAATTTTAAAAGCTATAAGAGAAAGGAATCAGATTACATATAGAGGAAAACCAATTAGGACAACGGCAGATTTTTCAACACAGACCCTGAAAGCTAGAAGATCCTGGAACAACATATATCAAGCTCTGAAAGATAATGGGTGCCAACCAAGAATCTTGTATCCAGAAAAATTAAGCTTAAGATTTGAAGATGAAATTAAAACCTTCCACAATAAACAAAAGTTAAAAGAATTTATAGCTAGAAAACCATCACTACAAAACATCCTTGGCAAAATATTTTATGAAGAGGAAATGAAAAACAACAATGAAAATCAGCAGAGAGAGGTAGTACACTAAAGGAAAAACTAATCAAAGAGGAAAACCAAGTCAAGTTAAACACCAAGAATAAACAAAAATGGCTGGAAATAGAAACCATGTCTCATAGTAACCCCAAATGTTAATGGCTTAAACTCACCAATCAAAAGACATAGGCTAGCAGATTGGATTTTTAAAAAAAGACCCAACAATATGCTGCCTCCAGGAGACTCATCTGATAAGAAAAGACATACACAGATTGAAAGTGAAAAGTTAGGAAAAATCATACCACTCATATGGACTGCAGAAGCAAGCAGGGGTTTCCATACTCATATTAAATAAAGTAGACCTCAAGCCAAAGTTAATCAAAAGGGATAAAGATGGACATTAAATTACCCAGTCCATGGTATTCTGTTACAGTAGCACAACATGGACCAAGATACTAGGTTTGGTTTTCCCCATGGGCTTTCTCCCATCTTTCCCGGTCCACAAACATTTAAGAGCACCTGAGACGTGCCAAATCCTCTGCCAAGTCCTGGAGCTCCAAAGATATCTATAACAGAAAATGGATGAACAGTCTGTTCATCCATCCAAAAAAGGGAGCTGAGATACAGCAGTGTATTAGTTTCCTAAGGCTACCAAACAAATGACCTCAAACTGAGTGGTTTAAAACAATAGAAATGTGTCCTCTCACAGTTTTAGAGGCAGGAAATCCAACATCATGTGGTCAGCAGGACCATCATCCTAAAGGCTCTGGGGAAGAAACCCCCTTTGCCTCTTCCTAGATTCATTGGCTTGTAGCCATATCTACCCTAACATGGCCTTCTCTGTATGTCCCCCATGTATTTATGTGGCCTTCCTTTAAGGATGCCAATCATTACAACTATGACTCACCCTAATCCAATATGACCTCAGTTTTATGCCATCTGCAGAGACTCTATTTCCAAATAAGGCCACATTTATTCATGAGTTTTGGCCATTTTCAACCCTGTGGTTGGGGGCTGCTGGTACATTAGGAGTACGGAAGGCACTTCCTTTTCTCCTCTCCAAGTGATGGCTCTCTGTGGCCTGACCCTTTCACAGAGAGTCCAGCATAACTGAACAGCTTAGCAGAAGCAATAATGGTAATGCGGAGTTACCATATGTTGAATGATATAGTGACAGGCACATGAGAGGTGCTCTGTATGGAACATTGAATTTTGCTCTCACAAAAACACCAAAAATAGATAACAGCATTCTCTTTTTTGTAGATAATGAAATAAAGGCCCAGAGAGGTTGTTAGGTGCTTAAAGTCAAATAGCTGGTGACGAGCAGAGTAGAGTTTGAATTGAGGTCTAAGGCTTTAAGCACTCACAAACATTTCCAGGGAGCCTGGATCTGAATGACCTGTACAATTTCAAATCCCCTATGTAAATATGAAAAAAAAAAAAAAACCCTATGCCTTAGGGTATCAAAGACTCATGTGAATAGTCATCATCTAGAACTGTCCTAATATGGTAGCACTAGCCATGTATGGCTGTTGAACACTTGAAATGTGGCTAATTTAGACTGAGATGTGCTGTAAGTCTAAGATACACAAACTTAGTATGGAAAAGAAGATTGTAAAATGTCTTAACTTCTATATTCATTACATACTGAAATAATATTTTGGAACCATTGGCCAAATAAAGTATCATATTAAAATGCATCTCACCTTTTCAACATGGCTCATAGAAAATTTCAAATTAAATATGTGGCTCACATTGTATTTCTTTTGCCCAAGTATACTTTCCACTGGGACTGGAGGTGAGTATTTTGGAGGAATTTACAGGTACTAGGCAATGACAGAATTAAGTTAGGACTAGGGGAGAAATGGGAGAAGTGTCGGGGAGTGATATTGGTCAAATTATAGTTACATTGTGTGCATGTATGAATATGTAATAACAAATCCCACCATTATGTACAACTAAAATGTACCAATAAAAATGTGAGAAAAAAGATATAAGCAAGAAAATATTGAAGAAATAAAAGATGAATTTAAAGAAAAAAAGTAAGTTAGGCCCCTATGATATTGACTTTGTGCAGCCATGCAGGTGAGATTTAGTGCCTGGCTGTTGGAAATGATAAAATAAATCAGTGAGTCCTGGAATTTCAGGGTTAAAAATTGTCTTACCAATTATCTGATCAAATACAGGACAGAGTCTGACTGTTCACGTTCTAGTATCAGCTCCATCACTTATTAGATGGGAGGTCTTGGGAAAATACCTTAATCCCTTTTCTTGTAAGTCTGGTAGGTAGGAATTCAGGGATACCAAGATGGTGGAGACAGGGTATTAAAAAGAAGCTGCTGGAGGGCTGGGGCTGTAACTCAGTGGCAAAACACTTGCCTAGCATGCGTGAGGCACTGGTTTTGATCCTCAGCACCACATAAAAATAAACAAATAAAGGAATTCTGTCCATCTGCAACTAAAAAAAATAAAAATAAGCTGCTGGAGGACAAGACAAGAATAGGAGTCCTGTCCCCATTTTCAAAATAAATCCCATCACCAAGACAACTCCCACCACTAAGGATATCACCCATGACAACTCTCACCACAGGTTCAAACTTTAAAATGGCCAATGGGAAGTAAAGTGGGCAATATTCTTTTTGTTTTTTTAATTAGTTGTTGATGAATATTTTGTTTATTTATATGCAGTGCTGAGAATCAAAACCAGTGCTTCACACATGCTAGGTGAGTGCTCTACCACTGAGACACAACCCCAGCCCAAGTGGGCAGTATTCTATTTAGGTTTTATTTTTTATTTATTTTTTAATTTTTTATTCTAATTTGTTATTTATGACAGCAGAATGCATTACAATTCATAGTACATATACAGAGTACAATTTTTCATATCTCTGGTTGTTTACAAAGTATATTCACACCAATTCATGTATTCATACATGTACTTAGGGTAATGATGTCCATCTCATTCCACTGTCTTTTCTACCTCCATGCCCCCTCCCTTTCCTCCCACACCTCTGCCCCATCTAGAGTTCATCTAATCTTCCCATGCTCCCCCTCCCAAACCCATTATGAATCAGCCTCCTTGTATCAGAGAAAATATTTAGCATTTGTTTTGGGGGGGATTGGCTAACTTCACATAGCATTTTATTCTCCAACTCCATCCATTTACCTGCAAATACCATGATTTTATTCTCTTTTATTGCTGTATAATTTTCCATTGTGTATATATACCACATTTTCTTTGTCCATTCATCTATTGAAGGGCATCTAGGTGGCTCCACAGTTTAGCTATTGTGAATTGAGTTGCTATAAACATTAATGTGGCTGTATCCCTGTAGTAAGCTATTTTTAAGTCCTTTGGTTATAGACTGAGGAGAGGAATAGCTGGGTCAAATGGTGGTTCCATTCCCAGTTTTCTAAAAAAAAAAATCCATATTACTTTCCATATTGGCTGCACCATTTTGCAGTTCTACCAGCAATGTGCCCTTTTCTCCACATCCTTATCGACATTTATTGTTGTTTGTATTCTTGATAGCTGCCATTCTAACTGGAGTGAGATGAAATCTTAGAAAAGTTTTGATTTGCATTCCTGTAATTGCTAGAGATGTTGAATATTTTTTCATATATTTGTTGATTGATTGTATATCACCATCTGAGAAGTGTCTGTTCAGTTCCTTGGCCCATTTATTGATTAAGTTATTTGTTTTTTTGGTGCTTAGCTTTTTGAGTTCTTTATATACTCTACAGATTAGTGCTCTATCTGATATGCAAGTGGTAAAAATTTGCTCCCAAGTTGTAGGCTCTCTATTCACTTCACTCATTGTTTCTTTTGCTGAGAAGAAGCTTTTTAGTTTGAATCCATCCCACTTATTAATTCTTGATTTTAATTCTTGTGCTATAGGACACTCATTAAGGAAGTAGGGGCCTAATCCAATATGGTGGAGATTTGGACTTATTTTTTCTTCAATTAGGCATAGGGTCTCTGGTTTTATTCCTAAGTCCTTGATCCACTTTGATTTGAATTTTGTGCATGGTTAGAGATAGGGATCTAATTTTATTTTGTTGCATATGGATTTCCAGTTTTCCCAGCACCATTTGTTGAAGAGGTTATCTTTTCTCCAATGTATGTTTTTGGCACCTATGTCTAATATAAGATAGCTTTAATTATGTGGGTAGTCCTCTGTGTCCTCTATTCTTTTTTTAATATTTATTTTTTAGTTGTAGTTGAACACAATACCTTTATTTTATTCGTATATTTTTATGTGGTGCTGCGGACTGAAACCAGGGTCTCGCAGGTGCAAGGTGAGCGCTCTACCGCTGAGCTACAACCCCAGCCTTCTGTGTCCTCTATTCTGTACCATTGGTCTACCAATCTGTTTTAGTGCCAATATCATGCTGTTTTTGTTACTATTGCTCTGTAGTGTAGCTTAAGTTCTGGTATAGTGACACCACCTGCTTCACTCTTCTTGCTAAGGATTGCTTTAGCTATTCTGGGTCTCTCATTTTTCCAAATGAATTTCATTACTGCTTTTTCTTCTTCTATAAGGAATGTCATTTGGAATTTCATTAAATCTGTGTAATGCTTTTGGTTGTATGGTCATTTTGACAATATTAATTCTGCCTATCTTCTAAGAACAATGGAGATCTTTCCATTTTCTAAGGTCTTCTTTAATTTCTTTCTTTAACATTTTGTAGTTTTCATTGTAGAGGTCTTTCACCTCTTTTGTTAGATTGATTCCCAAGTACTTTTTTTTTTTTTTTGAGGTTATTGTAAATGGGGTAGTTTTCCTCATTTCCATTTCAGAGGATTTGTCACTGATATACAGATATGCCTTTGATTTATGGGTGTTGACTTTGTATCCTGCTACTTTTCTGAATTCATTTACTAGTTCTAGAAGTTTTCTGGTGAAATCTTTTGGGTCTTCTAGGTATAGAATCATATCATTGGCAAATAGTGCTAATTTGAGTTCTTCTTTTCCTATTAGTGTCCCTTTAATTTCTTTCATCTGTCTAATTGCTCTGGCCAGTGTTTCAAGAACTACGTTAGATAGAAGTGGTGAAAGAGGGCATCCCTGTCTTGTTGCAGTTTTTAGAGGGAATGCTTTCAATTTTTCTACATTTAGAATGATGTTGGCCTTGGGCTTAGCATGGATAGCTTTTACAGTGTTAAGATATGTTCCTGTTATCCCTAGTTTCTCTAGTTTTTTGAACATGAAAGGGCGTTGTATTTTGTCAAATGCTTTTTCTGCATCTATCGAGATGATCATTGGTTCTTATCTTTAAGTCTATTGATGTGATAAATTACATTTATTGATTTTCTTATGTTGAATCAACCTTACATTCCTGGAATAAACCCCACTTGATCTAGTGTACTGTCTTTTTTGATTTGTTTTTATGTTCAATTTGCTAGAATTTTATTGAGAATTTTTGCATCTATGTTCATTAGGGATATTGGTCTGAAGTTTTCTTTTTTTGATGTGTCTTTGCCTGGTTTTGGAATCAGGGTGATATTGGCCTCATAGAATGAGTTTGGAAGTGCTTCCTCTTTTTCTATATCCTGAAATAAATTGAAGAGTATTGTTGTTAGTTCTTTAACGATCTTGTAGAACTGGGCTGTGAATTCATCTGGTCCTGGGCTTTTCTTGGTTGGTAGGCTTCTGATGGTGTCTTCTATTTTATTGTTTGAAATTGATCTGTTTAAATTGTGTATATTATCCTGATTCAATTTGCGCAAATAATATGACTCTACAATTTTGTCAATGACTTTGATATTTTTTCATTTTATTGGAGTACAAGTTTTCAAAAAATGTCTAATTATCTTTTGTATTTCTGTAGTGTCTGTTGTGATATTTCCTTTTTCATCATGTATGTTAGTAATTTGAGTTTCTCTCTCCTTCTCTTCCTTAGCATGGCTAAGGGTTTGTCAATTTTATTAATTTTTTCAAAGAACCAACTTTTCTTTTGTCAATTGTTTCTTTTGTTTTGATTTAGTTGATTTCAGCTCTAATTTTAATTGTTTCCTGTCTTCTACTGCTTTTGCTGTTGATTTGTTCTTTTTCTAGGGCTTTGAGGTGTAATGTTAAGTCATTTATTTGTTGACTTTTTCTTTTTTTAGGGAATAGACTCCATGCAATGAACTTTCCTCTTAGTACTGCCTTTATAGTGTCCCAGAGATTTTGATACATTGTATCTGTGTTCTCATTCACCTCTAAGAATTTTTTAATCTCCTCCTTGATGTCTTTTGCAACCCATTGTTCATTCAGCAGCGTATTATTTAGTCTCCAGATGTTGGAGTAAGTAGATTTTATTTTTTATTTTATCATTGATTTCTAATTTCATTCCATTATGATCTGATAGAATGCCAAAGTACCTCTACTTTTTTATATTTGCTAAGAGTTGCTTTGTGGCAACTATTTTAGAGAAGGGTCCATGTGCTGCTGAGAAAAAAGTGTATTCGTTCATTGAAGGATAAAATATTTTATATATGTCAGTTAAGTCTAAGTTATTGATTGTATTATTGAGTTCTGTAGTTTCTTTGTTCAGCTTTTGTTTGGAAGATCTATCCAGTGGTGAAAGAGGCATGTTAAAGTCACTCAGAATTATTGTGCTGTGGTCTATTTGACTCTTGAACTTGAGAAGAGTTTGTTTAATAAATGTAGATGCTCCATTGTTTGGGGCATATAAATTTATTATTGTTATGGCTTGTTGATGAATGTTTCCCTTAAGCAGTATGAAATGTCCTTCTTTATCCCTTTTGATTAACTTTGGCTTGAAGTATATTTTATTTGATATGAGGATGGAAAACCCTGCTTGATTCTGCAGTCTATGTGATGGTATGATTTTTCCCAACCTTTCACCTTCAGTCTGTGGATGTCTTTTCCTATGAGGTGAGTCTCTTGGAGGCATCATCTTGTTGCATCTTTTTTTTTTTAATCCAACCTGCTAGTCTACGTCTTTTGATTAGTGACTTTAGGTAATTACATTCACATTCAGGGTTATTATTGAGACATGATTTGTATTCCCAGACATTTTTGTTTATTTTTGGTATTTAACTTGACTTGGTTTCTCCTCTGATTAGTTTTTCCTTTAGTGTAATACCTCCCTTTGCTAGTTTTCATCATTGTTTTTCATTTCCTCTTTCTGGAACATTTTCCGAGGATATTCTGTAGTGCAGGCTTTCGAGTTGTCAATTCTTTTAACTTTTGTTTATCATGGAAGGTCTTTATTTTATCATCAAATCTAAAGCTTAATTTTGCTGGATATAAGATTCTTGGTTGGCATCCATTTTCTCTCAGAGCTTAATATATGTTGTTCCAGGATCTTCTAGCTTTCAGGGTCTGGGTTTGAAAAATCTGCACATAATCTAATTGTTTTCCCCCTATATGTAATCTGGTTCCTTTCTCTCATGGCTTTTAATATTCTCTCCTTGTTCTGTATATTGGACATTTTTATTATAATGTGCCTTGGTTGGATCTGTTGTGATTTTGTTTATTTGGCGTCCTGTAAGCCTCTTCAATTTGGTTTTCCAATTCTTTCTTCATGCTTGGAATATTTTCTTATATTATTTCATTGAATAGATTTTTCATTACTTTGGTTTGGAACTCTATGCCTTCCTCTATCCCAATAATTCTTAAATTTGGTCCTTTTTGCTAACTCATATTTCTTGAATGTTCTGCTTATGGTTTCTTACCATTTTCACTGTGTGGTCTACATTATTTTCCAGATTATATATTTTGTCTTCATTATCTGAGGCCCTGTCTTCCAAGTGGTCTAATCTGTTGGTGATTCTTTCAATTGAACTTTTAATTTGGTTTATTGTTTCTTTCATTTCAAAGATGTCTGTTTTTTTTTTAAGAACCTTTATCTCTCCCTACTGAAGTAATCTTTTGCTTCCTATATTTGTTTATGTAGCTCTTTGTCAAAATGATCTTTTGCTGACTGTATTTGCTGTCTTATATCATCCTGTAATTCGCAGAACATTTTAATTATGTACATCCTGAACTCCTTCTCTGTAATTTCTTCTGCTGTGCTGGCCATGGATTCTAATAATGTGGTATCTCGATTTGTTTGGGGCACTTTCTTTCTTTGTCTTTTCATATTGCTTGTGTGTCTTCCCTTCTAGCACTGTGGATCCGAGGCATTACCATTTTTACCCTACAGTCTTATAGTGCCCCTGTAGAGTTCCAATACCTCTCCTTTGAGATGAAGGACAATGTTAATAGATCCCAATATAAACAATATAAACCCTAAAAACAAATATTTGCTATTAAGACATTTACAGTTTGGTCACAATGTACAGAAATGGTGAATTCAATTATTATCTACAATATACTCAGTAGGTTTGTAAAAGGGTTTACAGTTTCTGAAGGTGGACAAAGAACATGGGTGAGGAGTAGAATGATACGCTGAGGAGGTAGGAGGTGAGGATAAAGAGTTACTGTATCTTAGGAAGTCTTGTATCTTAGGAAGTCCAAAATAGAAATCTAAAGAGGAAGATTAGCAGCAGAAGAGAGAGGAAGTAATTTGGGGTAGAAAAGTAAGTGGGAAGACAGTAGAGTACATAAAACAAACATATATATTAAGAAAAATAAAAAAATGTTAAAATAGTAAAAATTGGTGAGGAAAAAAAGAATATACAACACAACTGTAATATACTATTCAGACGTCCCAGTCCTCAAAATCCTAATTCATGCAAAGTACTTGGTTTCACATATGTTGGGGATGTGAGGGTGAGAGAATAGAGAGGGAGAAGAAAAAAAATCTTGAAGGAAGAAACAGGGATTGTTTTGATTGGAGATAAGTATCTTTCCTGCTTCCCTTCTCATCCAATAAGTGGAGTCATCTGTTGTTAACTAGTATCTCTGCCCTCAGGATGGTGAAGGTAACCAGTGTGGGAGGGCTGGTCCTGGTTGGAGGGCACCTGGAAGTGGGGTGTGGAACCCACCAATCCTAGAAGGGAGACTCAGGGATCTCTTTTTGGGCCCACCTGGTCTTATCTCCTTTTCTCGCCTGAAAATCTCCCAGTTCTTGGTCTCTGTTAGTCTCTAAACTGTATCACACTCACCCTCTCCCTTTCTACTTCCTAATGAGTGAAATTTTCTCCAGGGTTCTTGAGCATGGTGCTTTGGTGGGCTGTGCACCTGCCCCACTGAGAGTTGTTTTTGTGTTGGGCAGTCACTGTGCCAGGTTAGTGGCTGTTGGGGAGGGTGGGGAGTTAGAAACTGGGTACCTGGCCAGCTGGAGTTCTAAACTCAGAGTTGCCCCCACTGAAGATGGTGATGAAGGTGACCCAAGATGGAGGTGGTTGCTTTCAGTGATGGGGTATTGGGGTGCGTGTGAGGAGCCAGTTGATGGCGTTGGATTCTGTGTTCAGAGACAAGCTCTTTGGTGTGCAGTATGTGGCTGTTGGCTGACTTCAGAGCCTGTGTGAAGTCCCCAAGTGCAGGCAGGCTACTGTGCCCTAGGGGACTATTTCTGCTGCTGCAGAATCCCAAGATGGCAGTGACTGGAGGAGCCCCATGTTGGTAGATGGGGGTCCACATCTGGCGTGGTGGCCAGAATTCCTGCCTATGGGAAGCTGCCAGGTGTCCTGTGTGGGAGCGGCTCCGGTGGGTGGCCGAAAGTTCTGCTCAGGTGCTGATGGTCCCGTCAGGTACCTGGTAGCACTGCGTGGGCACATAGTTGGGAGACCTATTCTGACACTGAAGCCTGGACCCCTGGGCGGGCACAGTGGCCGTGATTCCTGCTTGGGAGCAGGAATATCACTCGCAGAGAAGCAGTATTCTCACTGCTTGAGTCCCAGGACACAGACTGCTGCCTCCCTCTGGCCAGCTATCTTGGATACCCCTCTGTTTAGGTTTTCTAAAGTAAACAATGGGGGAAATTGGAAAATACTCTAATCAGGTATCATAAGATAACCAATGGGAAAAAATGAGTTAAGGCCTTCAATAAGGTCCACTTAGGGAAGAGAACGCCCCACATTTCAGGATATAAGACTCTAATTTCCAGACATGGGGGTTTTGAGTTTCTCTCTCTGTCTCTCTGTCTCTCTGTCTCTCTTTCTCTCTGTTCACTTCATTCTGCCTAATGGAACACTACCTTCACCTTCAATAAATCTGTACTCTATTTGTTACTTCTTCATGTCTCACTTAATACTTTGTTAGGGACACGAGAGACCTGGATTTCAACTGGACATCCCAATGGTAACATAACAGGGGAGATCCAACCTGCTTGACCTTTCTCAGAGGGTTATTTCAATTGTTTTAACTTATTCAAAAGCCCACTTAAAATTCCAAAGCATGGAACAAATAAAAATGTTAAATAGAAATTGCTTACTGTAAAGTCCTGGCTCAGTCCAGTTCTATAGGGAGTTGTTTATAATTTTCAAAGTGGGTAATTATAGATAATTTGGCATTGAACATATTATATTCAAGCTTATGTAACAGAGAATTCTGCAAGAGGAAACAAAGATTAAGAAAGCTTGAAGCTCTCATTTTCCTCTCCTATTTTTATTATATTTTTATAGCCAAATTACAACCTTGTAGGAGATTTTGGATGAATGTTCTGGAATCTGGAAAATTTAATTAATTCAGGGAGCTGTCAGGGAATGCTTTGATAAGCTACTCACTGGCCTATGCCAGCACCTTGGTGGGCTGACACCTTTCAGAGGCGAAGGGGAGCACAGTGCTGCCCTCTGTTGTTTTCAGGGTGTAATTTCCACAGGGCCATTTCCTTCTGTCTTGAACAATTTGCTTTCTAGACCCAGGGTCCTTAAGGACTGGCAGAGGCTGGAAATATGTCTGAGACATTCTTACCCCTAGCCAGCTTCAGGAACACCTGCTGAGTGTGGGTCACATCTGGAGGGTGAGTGTTAACAGCTGTGAATCATGAGATGTCTTCTCTCCATTGTTGTCTCTGGACTGGGCCGTCAAGGAGGTCAACATTTTCCAGAGCTTTCTGTTGCTATGCCCACCGAAACTGAAACTCAGAGTCTATCCCTTCAACCCTAAATTTCACCTTGAGAAGTATGAACAATTGTGATTGACTTCTGAACATCTACCACCCAGTCTCCGAGCGGTGGAACTCTGGAAAATGGCCTTGCAGTTCTTATAGCACCCTGGAGGCCTGGGAAGCCCCTCACAGCAATCACTGGTGGGGTCCGACTTGGCAGAACTTTAGAGAACAAGCAGGATTCTTTAAGATCTTAGAGAATTTTAAAACAGTATTTCTTTCTTGCCATGAGAATTCAATTAAAGTTCCTTGGAGGACACTTGAAAATTACTTAAAAGTGCTAATTAGATCCTCATATTTGCTTAGCATTTTGATTTTGGGTTGCATAATTCCTTTATTTTATCTTTATTTTCCTTTCCTTTTCTTCCTTCATCCCTCCCTCCCGTCCTTTTCTTTTTTAGCAGGTGATAAACAAAACACTAGGATCCAGACTTCAATATATTAGAACTCTTGTGTTTAAAGGTGAGAAAAAGGCAGTCAGCTCAGAGAGAAGTGATTGAAAGACATAAACAGACAGTTCAGAGAAGGCATAACTGGAATGGCCAGTAAGCATATATGAAAAGAAGCCCAACTTCAATGAGGAACATCAAATTTCACTTCTAAAATTAACAGCAAATCTTGGTGGAGATGTGGAGCATGAGGATAACCCTGCTCTGTTCTTGAGTGTCAATGTGGTACAGCCACTGTGAAAAACAATTGTATAACATCAGGTGAAAAGATGCAATTCCCACTACTTCCCATGCCTGTACATCTACATACTTAAAAATTGGAAATATTCATTAATATCACTTAATAACCTGCTTAAGTAAAGAGCTTAACAAAGCATCATAAACATTTTCCTGTTGAAAACAGGAAAACTTATTATTAAACAGCCTCCAGCTCAGTCCCTACCCTGGCTTCCTCTCTGTGCCCTGTGAGGTCCTCTGGCCTGATGAAAGATCACCAGAGCCCTCGCACACACAGCCCAGAATTGCCAGGGCCTGCACACTGTTCCACTGACACTCCCAAACAGTACATCTTCCTGTGATATAGCTCATGTTACCAAGGAGAACAAATGGGAGAGATCATTGGAAGATCCAGTTCTTCTAGAAATAAGGGCTGCAGAAGATAGGAACAGGGAGAAAGCTGGGGTATGGCAAATTGCTGTCACAAGCAGGTGGAAGCTTTCAGGTTACTATTGTAGTGGTGGGTAGAGATGGAGATAAGGTTTCACAACATAAGCTGGGGCCAAAGTATGTCAGATCCGCTCCACCTCCAAAGCCTTAAACTTGAGCCTTAAACCCACTAGTTTCTGACTAGCTCCTAGTTTCTTCCTTTACTCCCTACCAGTTTCAACTCCACGGTCCATTCCCTCCGCCATTTTCTTTCCAACACTCTGGTTCACTTGCCAGTCTTCCTGTGTCTCCACAGCACCTGCCGAGCTGCACCTCGGCCCTGGATCCTTCCAGCCCTCTACTTTCTCCCTGTGCATTCTCAGGTGGCTGAATCAAAACCAAGCACTTGGATGCCTCTAAACACTTATGGACCCCCATCTCCATCCATTGCTGGACCCAGTGGTCTCTTTTGCTCTCTGAAAGTTTTCCCTCCAGTTCTCCAGAGCAGCATTTCCACATTGTCTCCATGTTCTAATTCCACATGGTTTTTACTCTCAGTGCATGATTTGATGTCCTATTTCAGAGAGGATCTAGGAACCATTAGAGAATTCTGTTTTCTCCCATTAATTCAATACATTGAACTGCATCCCAATGAGAGTTTTTCTTCTCTTCTTGTTATAATGAGAGAGGTATTCCCGTTCTTTTCTGAGCCCAATCTCTACTCCTGATATGAGTACCAGAAAATATTATAGGACTAATGACTGTAGGTTATATTAATCAGTGTGTGTGTGTTAGATAAAGACTATAAGCATTATGTCCATGATATAACATAAACTGCAAAACTTAGATGAGCTGTACATCTTAGATAGACTTAAGATACTGATATAAGAGTCTACACCCTGGTGTAGACCCCAGAGCTCACCCAGTTATCAGCTGCAAGCACAACTGAACTAGGACTTAAAAACCCAGTCTTCTGGGGCCCAGCGAGACTAACAGGCCCTGGATAGAAAGACTGAATCCTCTATCGCTTTTGTCCCCGCTGCGCCAGACTCCTATAGCCTGGATCAAGTTCGAGAGACCCGGACTTAAGATACATCACAGGTGAGTGTCTAGGACCCTTGAGTGTAGATTCAGGACATAGAATTAGGATGTGTGTCTGAAGTATGATGAGCATCAATAAAATAGATTTGGTTGAATCTAACTGTGATTCAGACTGAGTCTGTAGAGCCTGCTCGTGACAACTCCCAAGCTTTCGAACTCCTGCATTTGATCATTGATAACATTTGAATATGTTCAAGACACGCCCACAGTCAGCCATGACAAAGTGGCCTGGAAAGTGGCCTGGAGACCAGTTCTTCAGAAGTTGCCCCAACTGCAACTTTTTTTAAAAAATATTTATTTTTAGTTGTAGTTGAACACAATAATTTTATTTCACTTATGTATTTTTATGTGGTGCTGAGGATCGAACCCAGTGCCTCCCGCATGCCAGGTGAGCACTCTACCACTTGAACCACATACCCAGCCCCATTTATTTTATTTTATTTTAATTTTTTTTAAGTCCACACTTCTTCCTTCTCCTTTCCAAACCACTAGGAATCCCCTTTTCAAACAAATCTCTTCCTAGACACGGTGAATTGTCCAGAGGTGAACACTTGACCCAGTCTAGGTCAAGTGAAGTTCTTTCCTAATTTGTTTATTTTTAAATCTGTGTATTCTTCTGTTATATAGCTATGCTGCTAAATTCTTCCACTAATACGTTTTTTGGAGTGTTTCCAGTTTGGGGGCTCTTATGAATAAAGCTGTTGTGAACTTTGTGTTTGTTTTCAGTGCTGGGGATAAAGCCTGAGCCCCTGTGCTGGACATTCTAGTACTAGTCTCCTGGGAACCATTTGTTTTCCATATCTCTTGGGCAAATGCCCAGAAATGTGATTCCTGAGCCATAGAGTATATGTATGTTTAACTTTATAAGAAACTGCTCAACAGTTCTCCAAAGCACTCATTCCACTTTACATTCCAACCCAGGAAGGTATGAGAGTTCTTGCCACACTTTCTCACCAACATAGAGCTACTATTTGATCTTCTTTTTTTTTTTTAGAAATATTATGTTATTGTAATTTTAATTTGCATTTGTCTGATATCTAATGATGTTTAAAATTATTTTTTCTTGGGCTTTGTTGACTATTTGTTTAATCTTCTCTGAAACACTGATCAAATATTTGACATTAGGAGCTGGGCACAAGAGTAAAACCTGCAAAACAAGCTATTCAAGAAGCTGAAGCAAGAAGATGGCTTGAGCCCAGGAGAATAAGGTCAGGGTGGGCAACATTAGGGAGATCCTGTCTCAGAAAGAAAAACAAGCAAACAAAAACACATTAATATAGGAAGCCCAGTAACAGGTAGTGTTTTCTGCAGGGGGTATGGCATCTTACCTTTATTTTAGTACATTAAAATTAAGACAAGGGGCTGGGAGTATAGCTCAGTTGGTAGAGTGCTTGCCTCTTTTGCACAAGGCCCTGGGTTCAATCCCCAGCAACACACACAGACACACACACACACACAAAATAATAATAATAATAACAATAACAATAATAATAAATTAAGACAAGAAACATGCTCAGAAGTATAAACTTGGTGTGTTGAGATTTTCTGGGACTGAATGGAATTTTCTAGTGTAGTCTGGTAGAAGGAGTCCCCTTCCACCCTCCCTCTGGCCATTGGCACTGAAGTGCACTTGCCGTGCATTCTCTGGCAGCCCCTTCATTCCACAGGTTCCTAAGCTGCTCCACAGCAACAATTCTTGGGCTATGGTCACTTGGGTGATTTTCCTGGTACTGTCCCTCTCTAGTCCCACCAGGCAGGCTGCAGAGTCCCAGCAATAGCCCTTGCTTGTCTTGCTCTATTTCCCTCAAGACTGAAGTGAGACTTTGCCTCCTACTTCCTGTCCTATAAATCAACACTTAATTATCTTTCCTGGGCCCTTGAATAAGTAAACTAACAAATGCATAAATCAACAAGAAACTAAACCATCCAGACCTGAGTGCAACCCAGCATGATAATAACCAGCATGTTTATGAAGCACTGTAGTTTATAATATGTTTTCACACATATAATTAATTTTTATCTTTGATACAAAGTCATGGGGTATTATTATTATCTCCATTTTACAGGTGAGGAAAATTAAAGCTCAGAAAGGTTACATGAGTTGACCATGGTCGTCATCCACAGTGTTTTTTTTTTTCCTGAGAAAGGAGGGCCATTGCTGGGATGCACAAATGGCAACATGGCAGCTGCTACCCAGTCTCTACCACCATAGGTCAGTTCCTGGGGATGAAGAGGGAGGAAGACCAAGAGAGCTGGAGGTGCTGGACTCCTTAACCATCAAAGTTGCTGACCTAGACAGATTCAGGCCACAGGGTAGCTCTTTCTGTGATGTGATTTGAGGAGATCCTCATGGAATCCCCACCAAAATCCACTTCCTTGCATACACATGGTCCCTTAGTTTCCACCATCACTCATCTCCAAATGAGGGCAGAGCCTCTCAGACTTCTCCATTGCAGCTTTCCAGTGGCAGAGGCACAGAAGGGCCACTCTGGGAAGTTGGGAGCAGAGTCCCCAAGAGAGAGCTGGAAGACAGCTTTTATTTGCATGTGATGTTGTATCTCAAATATCCATGCAGACTTCACATTCTTCTTCATGATAAGGGTATGAATTTTTAAAGTGCCTGTGTTTTATTATAAAAATAATGCCCTTTTGTAGAGATGTGTGCCATTTTTATCCACTGACTTCTGTGTCCTCTGGCAGATTGACTCATTTCTCACTTGGAGAAAAATGAGACTTCAGGCATTATATCCCCTGGTTAACATTGTAGATTGTACCTGAAAATGACATTAATTTAACTCTCTGTCATCCATCAATACAACTGTGTCATCGGATTAACCTCAGAGAGGGCAGGAGGTTAAGAAGCTGAGAGGAAGCAAAAGGAAAAAGAGAAAATTCTGTGGAATTGACAGAGGCTGTTGACTAGAGGCTTGAACCTGAACATCACAGTAACAGACATGAGGCCCAGTGATGATTATCCCAGCTGTGACCCCAAATTAGGAGCAACACCAACCAGAACCTGACCTGAGAGTCTCCTGGCAGTTATGACCAAAAAACCCTAATTATCCAGGCTGGGGCGATAGCTCAACGGTACAGTGCTTGCCTAGCACATGTGAGGCCCTGGGTTCGATCCTCAGCACCACATACAAATGAATAAATAGAATGAAGGTATTAAAAAATTCCTTCCTTTAAAAAAACCCTAATTGTCCATTCAATGTACTTCTCAGTCACTTCCATTGGTTTGGAAATTTTTGAGGCTATTCTTGACCGTGCATAATGAAGAACTTTCTTTGGCAATGTTCTTATCTACCTAGGTAGCATGACAGGGAAATCCACTGAGACCAACAATCAGGCAACACTTCCTCCTATTCTGTCCTTGTCAAGATGAACATGGTTGAGGACAGAGGTCTTCAATTCAAATTCTGGGCCTACCTATGATAAAGGACATCTACTGTTTGCCAGCTACAAGATAGAAAAGAAAATTTACTTGGAAAGACATCCTAAGATGCAAGATGACTTATTTGGCACTTGTGACTTTGGTGAGAACTGAAATGCAGTCCAAGATCCTATAAAAAATGGCAAAAACCATAACATAGACTGAACCTGTATTTAAGCCTCTCTATTCAGCCTCCCATTTGGACTTCTCTCTTCTGGATGCAAAATAATCTACTGATCTCCCTTCAATTTTCATGACCTGCCCCCCCCTTTCTTTTTCTTTTTCTTCTCTAGCTTCAACATACGAGAGAAAACACATGCCCCTTGACCTTCTGATTTTGGCTTATTTCCCTTAACATAATGTTCTCAAGTTCTATCCATTTTCCTGCAAACGATATAATTTCATTTTTCTTTATGGCTGAAAATTAAACTCCATTATGTATATATACTACATTTTCTTTATCCATTCATCCATTGATGAACACCTATGCTGATTCCATAGCTGATTTTCATAGACCTCTAAGGTCAGGAACCACAAATGTATCAGGAATCATAAAAAGCTACCAGAGAATTGCTGTGCTGAAGAGTCTTGGAAGGGGCAGAAGACCAGGGTTATTTTTGTATAGCTAGTTGGAATTTTGTTTGTGTAGTAAGGATATTTTTTTGCATGCAATTGTGTTTTCATTTTGGGAAGCCTAGGGATCTATGGAGATTATGGCAGGTGTCACAGGCCCCTTCTGGAAATGTCAATACGACTCACATACACAGTCATGCTCAGAATCCCTGGAAAGAGATGGGGACTCAGTGAATTTCTTTTAAATGTCAAGAATGTTCTAATATCCATATATATATATATATATATATATATATATATATATATATATATATATCACACTTAACCATCTACTGGGTTGTAGACTTTCAACTGGAGAAAAGACAACCTCTTTAACAAACAGTGCTGAGAAAACTGGATATCCATTTGTAGAAAAATGAGACTAGATCCATATCTCTCATCCTGCACAAAAATCAACCCTAAAGCCAGGCATGGTGGTACATACCTGTAATCCCAGTGGCTCAGGAGGCTTACAGGTTCAAAGCCAGCCTCAGCAACTTAGCATTGTCTGTAAGCAACCTAGTAAGGCCCTGTCTCAAAATAAAAAATAAAGGGCTGGGGATGAGGCTCAGTGGTTAAGTGCCCTTGAGTTAAATCCTGGTACCAAAAATAAATAAATAAATAAATAAATTGAAGTGGATCAAAGACATAGGAATAAGACAAGAAGCTATACAAGGCCTGGAAAGAAACATAGGGTTGACACTCCAGCATATAGGGATAAGCAATAACCTTCTCAATAGGACCCCTATTGAGAAATGCTGGAGAGGATGTGGGGGAAAAGGAACACTTGTAGTGGGATTTCTAAATTAGTATAACTACCATGAAAATCAGTATGGAGGTTCCTTAAATGACTAGGTATGGAAACACCAAATGACCCAGCTATACCACTCCTTGGTATTTATACTGAAAAATCCAAGTGATCATGCTACAGTGATTCATTGCATAACTATGTTTATGGCAGCACAATTCAAAGAAGTCAAACTATGGAATCAGCTTAGGTGTCCATCAATGGATCAATGGATAAAGAAAATTTGGTAAATATACACAATGGAGTTTAACTCAGCCATAAAAAAAATGAAATCATGTCATTTGCAGGAAAATGGACAGAACTTGAGAACATTATGTTAAGGGAAATAAGCCAAAGTCAGAAGGTCAAGGATAATGTGTTTTCTCTCTTACGTTGAAGCTAGAGAGGAAAAAGAAAAGAAAGGTGTGTGTGCCGGGGGCAGGTCATGAAAATTGAAGGGACATCAGTAGAGTGGAGTAAAAGATCAGCGGGTAGAAGGAGGGAGGGGGAAGTGCTTGGAAGTAATATTGACCAAATTATATTGTTATATTGTGTGCATGGGAGAATATGTAACAACAAATCCTACCATTATGTGCAACTATAATGCACCAATAAGAAAGAAAAAAGAGGGCTTGGATGTGGTTCAAATGGTAGCGCGCTCACCTGGCATGCGTGTGGCCCGGGTTCGATCCTCAGCACCACATACAAACAAAGATGTTGTGTCTGCCGAAAAAACTTAAAAATAAATATTAAAAAAATTCTCTCTCTCTCTCTCTCTAAAAAT
Source organism: Callospermophilus lateralis (assembly GCF_048772815.1). Taxonomy (NCBI): domain Eukaryota; kingdom Metazoa; phylum Chordata; class Mammalia; order Rodentia; family Sciuridae; genus Callospermophilus; species Callospermophilus lateralis. The sequence goes on along the minus strand of NC_135318.1, from coordinate 97,466,692 downwards.
AAAAGAAAGAAAAAAGAAAATGCTATAGAATCAAAGCATACTAATAAAAGAATTACAAATTTTAAAATGAAAAAAAAGGGACTTTCAGAGTGCAACAAACCTAACCATGCCCCTTACTAGTATTGCCCACTGTACAAGTTCAATGCATATTAACCACATTATTATTATTGGTGGAGAAAATATAAGTCAAGAAAAAGGCACAGTGGATTTAGTTAACTGATATTTGTATTTTAAAAGTTGCAACCGAACCTTCAAATACTTGAAAGACAGTGGTGTACTTATCTGTGGCAGGTGTTAATTATTCAGACCACAGGTGGTGTTTCGTGAGCAGGTTGATGTGACCTGTTGCAATAATTGCTTTGCAAGGTCATTGGTCTGTAGTGCTGGTTCCTCATGATGGAATCTTATAGATGTGGGTTCAAATTCTGGCTCTACCATATACTAACTATGCCATCTTTGAAAAGATGCTTAACTTACTGAGTCTCAACTCTAAAATAACAATACCTACCTCACAGGGATATTGGACGATTGAATAATGTAATGTGCACAGGAATCTGGCATTTGAGGAGTTTCAAATAAATATTCATTTGTTTTCTTATAGTTTGGAAAACAGTTGCAGAGGATCTGGCTATTAAGACCCTCATTTCTAGAAGTACCCAGTCTAAAAGCATGAAAAAAAGAAAAAGTAAGCTTAACATTCAATAGTACTTTAAATTTTGTTTTTGTTTTGAGATGGGATCTTGCTATGTTGCCCAGGCTGGTATGGAACTTCTGATTCTCCTGCCTCAACTTCCTGAGTGCTGGGACTAGTTGTGAGCCATCAAGTCCGGCTTTAAATGTTTTATTAACCCTTATTCTCCGGGAGCATCTGGGGACAACTTCAGCCTCCGCCTACTTTTACCTAATTTTCAATTCTATGTCTATTCCTTCTTCCTCCTTTCTTGAAATATCTCATTGCACTTAGCCTAGAAGCCTCAGATAAGGGTCCAGCTCACTCTGTACTGGAGCAGGCCACGATATCAATGTGACATGTAATGTACCACTGTCACCAGTAATAATCTATGTGTTTCTAAGGGCTGCCTCCAGGAAACCAGATGCATGTAAAACCCCTTACCAAAGAGCAAGCCCTGAATCCAGGGTTGATAGTGGCAGTAGAGCAGCCCCTTCACGTCATTTTCCTGAGAGGATCGATCATTGGCTCAGAACACCTTTGCCCCCTTCCCTGAATGCTAAGCTCAAGGCTGCTTGAAGGAGCTGTTCCCTAAGCAGGAAGGTGTGCAGAAGTAAATATCGTGAGATAATGCCAAAGTCAGTTTCAAAATGGTGTCGTCTACCAGGAGCTGATTCATGGCCAGGGAGGTGGAAAATCGTTTGACTCAGGGCTGTTGTCTTCCCATCTTCTGGTGGGTGGACTGAAGGATTATGTGCAGCTAGAAACTTTTCACTCACTCTAGCAGAAGACTAGTCCAGACTACTTCCTCCCCTCTGGGAAATGGGCTTTGCCTCGTTAAGAATGCCCCTTCCATTTCCTGTTCCTGGGACTGCCTGATGAGCTTCATTTCTTCTTTGGGGGTATAAGCATGAAGAAAGATATCCTATTCTTGGACTAGGGGTACAGCTCAGTGGTAGAATGTTTGCCTAGCATGTGTGAGGCCTGGGTTTCATCCCCAGTACTGAAAACAAAAAGAAAGATATTCTATTCTTGAAAATATTTTCATCTTTGGCCAAATCTTTTTGTCCCACCTCCTTAGAAAGTTTAGGCAACAATCAGCACGCTGCTATTCGGTGGCTTGGTATTGCTTGCTCTTGCAGAGCAGGTGACATTCTCACACCTGTTGGACAGAGGTGGACTTGGTGCCAGGACCTAAGTTCACCTATCACAATCATGTAACATGGTGGGATGATATCATGTGACATTGGAATGGGGAACTCAACCAACCACCAATCCAGCAATGAGAGTGGCTAGTATTTCCTGTTTATTTATCTTTGTTTTTTTAGGCTAAGTATTTGCTTCTTAGTCTCAAATTCAAAAGCTGTTTACCTAGCACAATTTTAGATATCCAGAAACAATCCACCAAATAGATGCCTCCACTACAGTCTAGGGCTTCATTAGATTAATTAATTAATAGTGGTTAATAAGTATTTTGAAGTTCTTTTATTAAAGGGGGCCACCTAAACCTAAAGTACTATTATGATCAGGCCTAATTAGGCCAATGGTTTAAAGAGAGGGTCTTAAACCACATATAAAGCTTCTCTACCAACCCTTGGTACAGAGAAGGTAAGAAGAGGCAGGTGAGTCTTCATGCTGTGTTTAAAAGCTTTCTTCCCAGTGGAGCCACACTGAGGTCTGCTCAGCTGAAGCCAGAGGCACAGTGAACTACTGACTAATGGATTCTCCAATTGTTAAACCCGTGTTATAGGACACAGAGCATTGCTCCACAAAATCTTGACCTACAGGTTGCTGCTACCAAAGACCTTCTCAAAGAGAGGGAGGTTTTCTCTTGGAGGTTGCAAACCAGGTAAAGCTGGCTTTCTCTTATCTTGTAAAACTTGCCTTTTGAATGAAATCAAGAAAAGGGATTATTTGTGAAAAATCAGCACAAAAACTTTCTTTTAACTGTGTGAGGGGTGACTTAGAAGATATGTATAGGCTTGTATCCATATGAAACTGGATTTAAATGAACTAGGAAAGAGTATAAACCAATGAACCATCTACTGAGGCTGTCAGAATGCTATCTTGGAAATGGAAAATGGATAATGAATTAGAAATGACTCCAGGCTCTTTTTTTAAATCAGAGCAACTTCTTTTAAGACATCTTTACATTTTAAAACTAATCAGTTTCTATTTCAAATCAGAACAGGTCCTGGAGGATAAGAGTCACCACCATGCGACCCTCTGTTGTGTTTTTGGGACTTACAGTCCTCATTGGTAAGTCATGGATTGACATTTATCTTGGTTTGCATGGTGTCCATGAAAACCTCAAATATAGTCATAAACCAGAAAGAGCAATGATTACATGTAATAGTAGAGTGAGCTCACCTGGCCTCCTTGACCATCAATCAAATGCTTGTTTCCATAATTAGGAGTGTATTTTTCTTGCCAAGCAGGTGAAGAAGGTATCAGTAGGAATTTAAAATTTAAATATTGATCAATCTACTTACTTTCTGCCTGTTGGTGCACCTACTAGGCTTGAAATCTTATTAGCTGTATACAACAGTGCCTTTGAAGGCAAGATATATGAAGGGAAAATTATCAATGCCAGGCAATGGAGAGAGGGAGAGAAAGAGAAAGAGAGAGAGAGAGAGAGAGAGAGAGAGAGAGAGAGAGAGAGAAAGAAATCCTCCATCTGAGAGGAAATTGGGAGGAAGGTCCCTCACCCAGCTAGGAAGTTCAGACCTGAAAGGCAAGTCCAGAGAGGGCATGGCAGTTGAAGCAGCCTTGGTGGTTTAATATTAAAGGAAGAGCCTGTTCTTTACTGAAGAGTTCAGTAAAGGGCAGAGGAAGAAATGCATAAAAACTGTTGGTCATACAGTAAGCAGGTCAGTGTGATCAAAACAGGGAATGTTTCTTGGAAGAAAGCTAGAAGGTAGGCTGATGAGATGGTAAGCGTCCTTGAATGAGAAAAGATTAAAACTTTAGCCTCAGAAAAATAAAGATCCATTGTAAGCAATGAACAAGTTAACTTTATTTAAAGACTAATGATTAAGAAGAAAGCATTTCTAAAATGTTTAATTATAAATTTGGAAAGGCAGGACTACTCTCAACACAATAATTTCCAGTTACTGATGATCAAAAATGGGCAGCATAGTTTTACATTTTTTCTCATTTCTAATTGCCAGGTGGGAGCAAAGTTAAAAAGTCAGTGGATTAATTATGAACTACCATATTATCTGGATACAACTGAAAAGTGATTCTAATTTTAAAAGGGCCTTTTTAAAATGTCAGCACAAATAGTATAGCATCCATGGTCATATTCCAATTCTCTTAATGCAGTGGTTCTCAAGCTTTATGCATAAAGGGTAAATGGGAATCTGGTTAAAGTATGGATTCCTTGGCCTCAAACTTAAAGATTCTGGCTCAGTTAATCTGGTACAAGGAGCCCATTTTGTTATAGTGTCAGAAAGCTGACTAATACATTCCCAATATCCTCACAGTCTCATAGAAAGAACTTGTCAAACTTTTGGTTTCTTGACAGTCAAAGAGCTTAAAAATGCCACCTTAGTTATCTTTTAATATGGCTTTCTCTTTGAGTGTGATTGAGGAACTTTTTTTGAAATACTTTTTGTCAATGGACTTTATGTATTCATATGTGGTGCTGAGATTCAAACCCAGTGTCTCACATATGCTAGGCAAGTGCTCTACCACTGAGCTACAACCCCAGCCTGATTAAGCATCTTTTTATGTTTAAGGACTGTTTTCAATTTTTGTCTTTGCAATATTTATATCTGCTGCTGATAATGTGATATTTGAACAGAGATCTAAAGATAGTCAGGCAGCAAATCATGTTGATACCTGGAGGAACAGCATTCTAGGCCAAAGGAAACTCTAGTGCAAGGGCTCCAGGCAGAAACCTGCCTCGTGTGTTGAAGGATAAGCACAGAGAAGAATGTGAGTGAGGGAAGGGAAGGAGAAGTTGGAAAAGGAGTAGAGGGTCAGATCAGGTGGAGCGTGGAGGACACAATGAAGACTTGGCCATTCCTCTGAGGGACAACTGAGAGATCCCATACATGTCCCCAGGATCACCTGGCTCCTGGGTGGAGAACTGTTAGCCAGAGTAGAGCAGGGAGGTAGGTCAGGATGCTGTTGGAATAATCCTGATGGGCAATGATGCTGGTTTGGACCATGGTGGTAGCAGAGGGGGAAAGAGGAGTCAACTTCTGGATTGATGTTTTCCATCTACAGTCTCACTTCCCACCTGCACACCTCAATTTTACATAGGATCTCTGTTTGGGGAATATGTCATTCATTAGCTCAAATATGCGGTTGTCCCTCTGCATCTGGGGGAGCTGGTTCTGGGATTCCTGTGGAGTACCAAAATCTGAGGACAAGACCCTAATATAAAACAGTATAGTATTTGCATAGAACCTATGAACATTCTCCCTTGAACTTTAAACCATTTCTAAATGACTTATATCTAATGAAATGCAAATACTATGAAATAGTTATATGGTATCAGAGGGTTTTTACATTTTTTATTTTACTTATTTATTTGTTTGGGCAGTACTGGGGATTGAACTCAAGGCCTAAGTGCTCTACCACTGAGTTACTTTTCCAGTCCTATTTCTGTGTTATTTGGGAAATAATGATGATAAAATTTTAAATGTACAGTACAGGTACAATTTTTTCCCACAGCTGGATGAATCCCCAGATGCAGGGCCTGGGGATGAAGCAGCAGCTGTGTCTCCAATGTGCACTGTGAGCACCAGGCACTGCACCGGAGTCCTTGGAGGGGCCAATCTGACAGCCTCTCCTCTGTGGATCACATGGAAATCCACACTTCTTAGAGAGTGTAGTGGCTTTGCTGTTCCTACCACTTTTATTATCTGGATAGACTTCCTCAGTATCCTAAGATTATTTGAGAGTTTTGTCATCTAACTTTCTGGTCTATTCCCACTTCCTTGTTTGCCTGATGATGGATGGCAGTGAGCTGTACCTGTATTTTTATTTGTTTTGGTTGAGTTTTGCTTTTGCATGCTTTTAAAAAGTTCATCTTTATAGTTACTCTGTTTTCCTTATAAAATAAATATTATAATAGTTCTACTCATTATATGCTTAATTCTAAGAAATTATACAATTTCTTTATACTGTTTAACATACTTGTGGTATGTGGGTCAAATCCATCTCTCTATTAAAAAACACTGTTGATAATCCTAACAACTTAGGAGGCTGAGGCAGGAGGATTGAAAGTTCAAGGCCAGCATGGGCAATTTAGTGAGACCCTGTCTCAAAATAAAAATTAAAAAATGATTGAGGATGTAGCTCAGTGATAAAGTGCCCCTGGGTTCAATCCCCAGTACTATAAGCGAAACAACCCAACAACAACAAAAATTGTTTGTTTCATTAAGTGATACAACATATATTTTTTTCCCTGAAGTGCTGGAGATAAAATCCAGGACCTCACACATGCTCGGCAAGTGCTTTCCACTGAGCTACACTCCTAGCCCCAATATAGTGTCTTACATCAAATATTTTAATGAAGTAGATTCTTATAGGAGAGAATTATAATCTTAAATTACAAAGCAACAATTTTTGAAACTATGAGAACGAACTTTTCAATATTACAGAAAATATCTCTTTTAGTAAATAGACCTGAATGAAACCATTCATGCCATAATAACAGAGTAAAAAAAAAAAATAAGAATTAGTTTATTTGGTAAGTTAAATTTTTATTTCTAATTCTTTTAAATAGATTCAGAACCTCATCTTCATACCAGTAAGACACAAAATATGTTTAACTTGTTATAGTATCTTTCTTATTTTTGTAAACAAAGGCAAATTGTTCATTGAAATGTTTACATCCTCATAAATACTGTCAAAAGTGTTTAAACAGAGTCAAAAGGTTGGAGCAGAGTAGGAAGAGGGCACTTCTGTTTTGTCTGATGTGTTGAAATGATAAACAGGACTTGAGGACTAAGTCTATGGCCTTTGCCTTTGGTTTAGCAGGGATTTATGTTTTAATAGCAGCTCAAGCAACACCTTCTCACAGGTTTTTTCATGCATTATCATTTTGCTCCCCAGGCATTTCCAGGGGTTCCTACCCGTTCACTCATTCCATGGACAGTCACCTGCATCCTCGCCTGTACCACGGCTGCTATGGGGACATTATGACCATGGAGGCTTCCGGGGCCCCCTGTGACATAGACAATTTGATTAACTGCGGTAAGTGAATGACAAAGCAAGCGTTTGGCCTTCTCCCTTTCATCATTTCCAGATTCCTTCTGGAAGTTAACTTAATTTCTAAAAGGTGTCATCCTCATTATAACAATCATATCAAAAAATTTAAAGTTAAATAAGAATAGACTCCCGCCCAACCTAACAAACCTTTTCTACCCCACCACCCGACCTTTTCCAATCTTGTCCAGATGTGTGCATTTCTACATGTTGAGACTACTCCTTAAATTACACATTAGTTTTTCTGGCCTCATTTTCTTGTTAGGCTTACTTCACTTAAGCACATGAAGAATAAAGGTTTTTTGGTTTTATTTGTTTGGGTTTTTTTTGGGGGGTTGCTTTTTTTAAAGAGACAAGGTCTTGCTATATTGTCCAGGCTGGCCTTGAACTCCTGGGCTCAGGAGATTCTCCTGCCTGAACCTTGCAAGTAGCTGGGACTAGGGCCCATGATTGCACCCAGCTTAGAATGAGCATTTTGAAGCAAGGCTCTTGCTCTTTGTACTTCCTTCCCTTTGTAATCCTGTTTCAAATCTTCCTTGTGATGTTATCCCAGTATTAGAGGTTCAGAGATAGAAGGAACTACAAGGTGGCATGGAATCCCTCATCTTTAATTTACAGATCCCAGTGCTGAGGTCAGTAGGGAGGAGGGACTTCCCCTAGCATACACTAGGTGGTGGGGTAGCTGAACAAGATTCAGTCTAGACTGGCCAACTGCTAGACCAGGCATCTTCTCAAAGCACCCACATGGCTGAAAGGAGAAAGAGAAACAGCAGAAGTGGCCCCTGTCAGGGGCTATGGACATGTCAGGGTTTCTGCCATCTGATGTCAAAAGGACATCATAGAAATGGTTGTTCCCAGCTGTGGGCAGCACAGGGGCTGTGGCTAAATTAGTATGCATTGGGAACAGTCTGCTTCTGGAGCAAACACTTTCTTTTCTATTGGTTTAGGGATCCGTGGCTCTGAAATGTTTGCTGAGATGGACTTGAAGGCCATAAAGCCTTATCAGACGCTGATCAAGGAAGTGGGGCAGAGGTACTGCATTGACCCTGCTATCATCGCAGCCATCATCTCCCGAGAAAGCCACGGTGGCACTGTTCTGCAAAAAGGCTGGGACCACCGGGGACTTAAATTTGGCCTGATGCAGGTATTTAGCTGGAGACTTTCCACCAGCCACTTGATCCTTCCTTGCAGAAGCTCAACCCAACTGAAATCCCTTTGCATGTTTCTGGGCCCCCAGGTTCTGCAGTGTTTCTCCATAAGTGCTTCAGCGTGGCTTGCTCTGACTTTCTGTAACACATCTTTGGTATTTCATCCAAGGGTTATTATCAGTTATTCAATATTTTATTGAATAAGAAAATTAATTCAGTAGTATTTTATATGTATCATAACTACAATTCCGCAGTAAATAATATACAATCTACTTCAATTGTGAAAGGGCCCTCATTTTTACAGGTGTCTTCTTGGAATTCTTAAATTTTTAAATTTCATCCATGAAAATAAAAACACTATATAGTTACTTGAACCAACATTTTCTTCCAGGTAAATTGGAGGAAGGGGATTCAAATTATCAGCCTATTTGAGTTTAGGCTGTATTTTATTTATTTTTCCCTCATGATATTGGGGTTTGAAACCAGGGTCTCATGCATGCTAGGCAAGCTCTCTACAACTGAGCTATATCCTCAGTCCTTTGGCTCTTAATGAATGATTGAATTAACTACTGAATTAATTTTGCAGCCCTGGGAATTAATTTGTAGCCCAGGGCTGCAAAATTAATTCAGTAGTTAATTAACCTCAAGGTGCTCTACCACTAAGCTACATTTCCAGTCCTTTTTATGTTTTTATTTTGAGACAGGATCTTGCTACATTGCTTAGGACCTCATTAAGTTGCTGAGCCTGGCCTCAAACTTGCAATTCTCCTGCCTCAGCCTCCCAAGTCACTGGAATCACAGGTGTATATCACTGGGCCTGGCCTTTCAGGCTCTGTTTTAAATTGTTTGTAGAAACAGATTTCTAGACTTCCCAGTTAGAAACAAATTTTTATTTGAATTAGATGGATTTTTTTTAACTACAAATGTCTAGACTTTGAGTGCCAATCTTTTTTTTGTTTGTTTTTACATCTTTTTGTCCCCCTTCTCCTCTCTTTGTTTATCAGAGTGCCTAGCTAACACTGTGCATGTCTGCTTCTCCCAAATCTTTATTTTTCTGACTCTTTTCCTTATGAAAAACAATATAGTAGAATTGACTTTGGGGGGAAATATGTCATAGGAAAGACATCAAGGCCAGCATCTATGAATTTTAACACACAGAAGAGAATTAGGATCAGCAGAATATATTTCCTTGACCAAATGCTGATATTCTTATCTGAATTTTCTAGCTCGATAAACAAATCCACCACCCTGTTGGTTCCTGGGACAGCAAAGAGCACCTTTTGCAAGGTGCTGGTATTCTAACAGACAGAATTAAAGCCATCCAGAGAAAATTCCCCAAGTGGAGTGCTGCTCAACACCTGCAAGGTAGGCAATATTTTTTGTGTTTTGTTGAAATGAGCAGTGGATGAGACTATATGTCAGATGGGCCCTGAACCTCCCTAAGAGCATTCCCACTGGGTCAGCAGGGGGCTGGGAGGAGCTGTGGAAGAGATGCAGCATATTCTCTGAACCATGAGTGGTCCACCTTCACCAATTTCCTTTATCCTTCTTCAGGATATCCGGGTTCTTACTGCATCTCTTGTTTTATATTGAGCCACTGAGTGATGCCTTGAGAGTTAATGCAAAAGTTAACACAAAAGAATGCCTTTACCTTCTTTTCCTTAGCTTTCTCCTGATGCAAGAAGTTATTAGTCATTTTCCAAATTGCTTGAATAAACTTGACTCTGAGCATTCTGAGGCTTTAGGTACCCTGATAAGTCCACACAGTCATCTCAGGCATGGTTCAACAAAGGCCCACCTTGAGTATAGCATCTCGCAGATGGACTTCACTACTCACCTATTTCTTCTGCATTTTCTGTGACTTTGGAGATACCATAATACAGCCAGACATCCCAGCTAGAAAGACAGATTGTTTTCTTAGCTCACTGGCTTCTTCTTTCTTCACACCTGGTCGACCAATTCCTATTTCCCTCCTGCAGATGCAGAGTTATGTGTAAATCTTCTTTCCTTCTACACTTTGTCTGAATTCAGAACAACTTTCTATCTTCTCTTTCAAGGACATTGAAAGAAGAGATCGGGATCAGGATTTTTTTTTTTCTCTTGACACCAGAGCACAGCACAATTATGTTAAGATACATAAGTAACTGTTGAAGATAAAATTCTAGGGTAAAATAGCACATGCAAGTTCATGAACCTGTACAAGAAATGAATACAGGTAACTTTCACTCAGTGTGGCACATCAAGTGTGCTCAAAAACATGTACTGAATTACTTGGGAGGCTGAGGCAGGAGGATCACAAGTTCAAAGATAGCCTCAGCAACTTATCAAGGCCCTAAGCAACTTATTGAGGCCCTGTCTCTAAATAAAAAATATAAAGGGCTGGGGATGTGGCTCAGTGATTAAGAGCCTGTGGGTTCAATCCCCAGTACCAAAACAAACAAACAAACATGTGCTGAATGAATGAATGAGTGGGTGAACATATGAGTGAATTATTGAATAAATGAGAGATTGTTACAATCTCAGACTGAAGATTTGCAGGCATCTATTTCTGCCAGCTCAGGACTACATAAAACTCAAATATGACTCACATAGGAAGAAAAACAACAATCATAAAGAGAGAGGGGGGGGAGAGATATGGAATCTTCTTAGTGATTCTCAGGGTAGCATATCCTTTCAGGAAGAGAGGAAGGGAAGCAAGCGCTGGGAATACAGGCTTTGGAAGATCTGCCTAGAGGGCTGGGATATCCTGGGAATGCTTGCATCTTATTTCTGTTACAGTTAATATGGAGTCTAAACCTCTCTCTTTCATTTCAGGTGGCCTCTCTGCCTTTAAGTCAGGAATCGAAACCATTGTCACCCCTGCAGACATAGACACTGACCTCGTCAATGATCTTCTTGTCCGAGCTAAATTCTATAGAAGACATGGCTTCTAGGCAAAGCCCTATAAATGAACCATGTTGCTTGGGTATCAAATGCTCCCTCTTTAAGTTTGATATGAATGTGTTGTACTTCACCCTGACACAACATGGTTGAAATTATGAAAGAAAATTTATTTCTTAATTTCTTAATGAATGTAAGGATTAAAAGAAGAAGAATGAGAGGGTTGGAGATGTAGTTCAGTGATAGAGCCCTTGCCTAATATACACAAGGCTCTGGATTCAACCCCAGCATCACATGCACACACACACAAATAATAAGAAAAGACAAAAGAAAATTACCCAGTTCACAATATAGCTCCCATGAAATGTACATAGACATACATACAATTGCTTTGCTGCCAATGTGAATATTATGGCATTGACATCTACATATTCTAACAAGACTTCATTTTAGCCCATGACTTCAATACCCACCTGTACTCCATCTACCAGAATTACTAACAGGAAGTTAAGTGAGCCTGACCTGAGCCTTTGTCCTTTTCTCGACATCTTCCCAAATTGCAAGGGCTTTGCTCATGAGAAGCTCCTAGTTCATAAGCCAGGCAACCCATGTGACAATGGAGAAGCCGGGGAGAGAATTCTAGCTCCATAAGTAGCTGAGAGCTGATGGAGGTGATGCTGACCTTCAAGTGATGTGTGTACATCCTTCAGGCCCACACCAACTCCTGTGTTTCCTTCTCTTGTTTGCTGAAGGTCCATGGACTGGCTTCTTCTATATTCAATCATTGTCACAAACTCTTTCTAAGGGGTCTGTTGCCTACAAAAGAAGGTTGAAAATAAAAGCATTTGGCACTGGCATTAATTTGGTCCCGTGGATGCAAACAGAAAGCAATTTTTTATTGCTTAAAAAGTTCTGAAATTTTTTAAGCAATAAAAGGAAATTACTAGAAGGCTATCTGATGACTCCCAGAACTAAAACAGAGAGAGGGGTGGTGAGAGGAACCAGTCAACTCTGGTCCTGGAGAACAATCAGTTAAACATACTTTATAGCATCCCACCAGGTGAAACCACCAGCACCCTCACTGCACAGATGAACTCCAAAGACGCCCCCCACCATCCTTTCAGCTCTCTGCTCTGTATTCAAGGCCCCATGGGTGTGGTGTGGGGATGGGATGTAGATTCTTTCAGTTGAGCACCTGTCCTTTGGCTGCTTTGCTCTTTGGTCTTGCCCAGACTACCTATGATGGAGAAGAGACAATTCTCTAGAAAGAAATTGAATCACCTTGGCGATGTTTACTTGTATGTCGGGAGAGGACACCATAATATGTGGGAGTGTAAAGCTCACAGAGTCCCTCCAATGGCCGCTGCTGGACTGGTAGCTCCCTCTGGAGAAGTTCAATGGATAGTTCTGCTTGTCCAATCTCTTTCTGAGAAGGAGTCCTACCTGTGAGCCATACAGAGAAAGCCAACTAAACCGTTTTCTGCCCAATGACCTCTTAACCTAGCTGGTTGACTCAGATAGAACCAGGAATCCCTGTTTTAAAGGGAAGAACCAATAGTTGACTGGGGTGACTGGGGTGGCAACCTGCAGCATAATTGTCTTTGGTTAAGGATGGTTAGTTGAAGCCCAGACTACACCAGTTGTTAAATATTTTGATTCTCATCCCTGTATATGAACAATCCACAATGTTCTTCAGAAGTCTCTTTTGCTCAATAATGATTTCTTCTGGGCTTTACCCAGAAACATTCATTTCATCTAATCCCCAGCCCCTTTAATGTCACTACTACAAGTATAAAATACATTTAGACAAGATAATTTCCAAGTGATTTGAAAAATAAGAATTAGCACCCTGTCGGGTATGATGGTGTATGCCTTTAATCCCAGTGGCTCACTAGGCTGAGGCAGGACTATTGTAAGTTCAAAGCCAGCCTCAGCAACTTAGCAAGGTCCTAAGCAACTTATAGAAGCCTGTCTCTAAATATAAAAAGGGCTGGGGATGTGGCTCAATGATTAAGTGCTTCTGAGTTCAAACCCCAGTACCCACCTCCCCCAAAAAAGAATTAATATACTCACTTATACCATGAACTTATTCCCCCGGTATTCTCTTTAGGACTGAGTTACACAGACTCCATACTTGAGTGTCTTAGGTCTTAGTTGTGTTCCCCCAGAAGCAAACTGAACAAAGATTTCAGTGCAGTAGTTTATTTTGGAGGTGCAGGGATCGCTGGTATGAAGAGGCTCGGTGATCCAGTGAAGGGAAGACCAGCAATAAAACAAGCATCATTGAGTTACCTACCATGGTGGGCTCCAGGGCCTGATCCTGCAGGAGAGCCACTATTGGGAATAGGACAAAACACACACCTCAAAAATACTCTATCCAAGGGACAGAAGTCGGAGTATAGAGACATTGGTTTCTGAGAGTCATTTGTTGAGGGTCTACCTCGTAGGATGGGATGAGGGAGGATTCTTAGCTACTGTGATCTGCTAAGAAATTTTTCTTGTATTTCCAAGGAGAAGAGGCTGTAGTCACAGAGAAGCAAACCAACTGAGAATTCTGAGAGATCCAGGGGTATGAGAGGGACCTGACAGCCTCTGCTTCCCAAGGGTTAGGCACTCCCCAAGGCTAAGAAGTCTCCATTCCTCCAACATGGCTTGTTTTCATCTGTGACTTAATAGCTTGGTACAAACAATACGGAAATGATTCACAAGCTTCATTCGCCTTATAATTTCCATGCCAGTATTCTACACATATATAGAATGATTAGTTAGATGGGATAGAACTGTCCTAGTCTTTACCATATACCCATCTCTAGCACATCAGCTGATTCTCAGGAATTTGCTGAGGAAAATGTCAAAGATGTCAGACTCAAATGTGGTTTTATTAAATACTGTTAAATTGTCATTCTTGATTTTCTTTATATTTTTTTGCCTTTGTCCCCTTCAGGGATAAGGGATCGTTTCATGTCTATGTCCTATGATATAAAATATTATTTACTCTAAAAACTGAAGTCATACTGAAAAATAAAGAAATATTGTTTTATAAGTAGTTTTAGATGCAAAAAAAATTTAAAATATTTCCCTATCTGGACTTACTCAAGATTACCTTCTCATTCTTTCTTTCTCTTGGCCTTCTATGTCTCACACGCCCTGGGACCTGTGACACCATAAGAAATATGTGCCAGGCACAGTGACACATACCTGTAACCCCAGATACTCGGGACACTGAGGCAGAAGGATTGCAAGTTTGAGGTCAGCTTAGGCAATTTAGGGAGACCCTGTTTCAAAATAAAATTTAATAAGGGCTGGGGTTGTAGCTCAGTGGTAGTGTACTTGCCTAATATGGGCCAATACACACACACACACACACACACACACACACACACACTCCCTAATACCACAGAAAGAGAGAGTGATGGAGAAAGAGAGGGGAAGAAAAAGAAGGAAGTTAGTTTGATATTTGGTCTCTGCTGCATTGTATGTGGGAAGCCAGGGGAAAATGTCTCAGTAATGTTTCATTGTTGTATGGATACATTCCATTTTATTACATTGGGTAGGAGAAATATCCTCTAGTCAGATACAATGTCCATCCCCATGGTACCATCAGGTAAAAGAGACACAGCCATTTCACATAAAGACTGTTCAAATATACCAATTCTCCCCACACATTTTTACCTAATCCCATCACCTCCTTTGTTCCTAACTGCAGCCCCCATTACAACTCTATTGGCAGGCTTAGGTTTTACAATACTGAATGGGGAAGGGTGTGCCAGGTAGACACAGTGTCTATCCTAAAACATGCAGGTAAAACACAACTCCTCTGCCCAAAGCCTTCCATAATCCCATCAACTCTTTTGTGCTCTCTCATGGCAGGGTTTCATGGATGGGTTTTGGTTCCACAGTGCATGGGGCTCCCATATTAAAGAGTCCTGGGACTTCTCCTCTGCACCCCCTGACCATTTTTCCACTTCAGCACACAAGGCTTTGGATTCCCATGAGGGGCTGGGCCAAGGGACTCTAGTCCTTTTGTCAACCTACACCTGCCTAACTACTGCCCCAGAGAGCTAGTCAGGTTTCTCACTGTCAACTTTTCCTTTTAAGGTTTCTCCAAGCTGGGGTGAGTAGAGCTGCTACAGTTTGCATCTGGAATGTTCCCCGAGGGCTCATGTGCTCAAGACTTGGTCCCTGTTTGGCAGTTTGGGGAGGTGGTGGAGCCTTTAAGAGATGGAGCCTCATGGGAAGTCTTTGTCATTGGGGGCATGCCCAAGGGGGATATTGGGACCCAGCCTCTTCATCTTCCTGTCTGTCTGTTCTGGGTGCTATGAGGTGAGCAGCTTTGCTCCATCATGATGGGCTGCCTCTCTACAGGCCCAAAAGCAATGGGCCAACTGACCACAGAAGGAAGCCTCCAGAACTGTAAGCCAAAATAAATCTTTTATCTCTGTGTTGATTTATCTCCGGTATTTGTTACAGTAAGGGAAATCTGATGAATGAAAAGCAGACTTTGTTGAGGGATCAGCTGGTGTCCTTTAGTCTCATACAACCTTTAGTATTTCTTTATTAAAATCTTTCTTTTAACCCCATCAATGTCTGTTTTTACTCATTCCATCTTTTCATGATCATCTAAAAATTTCCACACTGCAGATGCAAATCTGGAGATGTGCCTTTTTTATTTTCCTTTGTTTCACACCTGTCAATATTTGCTTCATCTTCCTTATTTCTTAACAATTTCCACCCTGTTAAGACCTGCCCTTTGACTCTCCTCTTATTTTTTCCCCCATTCTCGTTTCAATTCACCTAATCTATCTGCATTATAAGACCCCCAAAGGGAAGCTGAGATAGCAAATTCAATAAAGCTTTCCAAACTGTACTTTGGGTTTGCAGCAGCAAGGCTACATGCCCATCCATGTTTCAAGGGGTGCTGTCAGCCACAGAATCTTCCCTAACCTGAGTAACAGGCATATTCAGGGGATGAACATCCTGGTGATTGGAAAATCAGTTCCACATGAACGGCTCGATCCAGGGTGATTCACTTGTCATTTAGAGAAGGAGAGGGACAATTCCCTTCTCAAGGTAAACAGACCCTACAGTGACTTTTATCTAGTCCACAAGGCTAGCTGTTCCCCCTGGAATACCCTCCCGTGTGTCTGGATCATGCATAGCCCTTGTGATTGCTGTTATGTCAGATTCGTGGGGCCCAATAGACCTCCAGGAGCCGAATCCGATGCAATCACACAAGAGTCTTTATTGCAAGCTCCAGCCTGGGCTCACAACAGTTCCCGACACAGCGGTCCCAGGGAGTGAGTCCTGGTCCTTTGTTCAGTGAGATTTTATAGGTTTGGGAGAGATACACTATGTGTCACAACATCACGCAGCAAATCATTCCATACCTCGGGAAAATCAAACAACAACTCTTAACATTGATTAGCACATTCACTGGCGGGAATAGGTTGGGTAGGGATGATTGGTTAGTACAAGAGGGGGATTCGTTTGAACTGATTGGTTTAGGCCAATCAGGCCAATTAGGCTAAACTACATGGTTTCCCAACATGTTATCAACCACCATAAATTACTTGGGGGTCATCTGGCATTCCAGGTATTTCCCTGTCTCATGCTGATTGGAGGTTGCTAGGGGGGTTGCTATGGGTCCTCACCCAGCCTAACTGAGTCAGGGACACCTGGCGCCACAGACCTCTCCTGTTATTTACAGACAAACAACTCAGCAGGGTGGGTATGTGCTTAGGAGTGCTCTGTGGATTTTTCCAAGGACAATGGTCATACCCCCTTCCTTGGACAGGCTTTGCTCCAGGCAGAGGCTGGTTTCTCAAAAATGGAGTCACATTAGTTTCTCAATTGCTCCATGGTGAGCTATGGGTCCTTCGTCAACTGGAACATGCTCTTCCATTCTGCAGCATTTGAATCAAGGATGCTGCCCCTAAATAGGTCACCCTCACACTCCGCTTCAGTGAAGGCTCTCAAAAAGCTGATGGTACTGATCTATAACATGAAGCAACTCCTTCCCACTACACCCCTGGTTTCAGTAGTCGCTTGGTTTTGTCCTTTGTCCTTCACCCACACAGATTACTGTCTCAGTAACCAGAGATCTTAGGGGTAGTTTCTGTTGTCCTCGAACACTGACTGCCCAGGGGAGATAGCTTTGGGGTCCCAGCTCAGACTCCACTGACATCTAAGTTTGGTCTAGCATCAAGGTCACCCCTGTCTTTTCATTTTATCTGTCAGAGATAAAAATAACCAGATGACAATTTATTAGTCTACATTTCCTTATGCATCTAGTGAGCCATCTCTAAATACCACTGGTATCTTTAAGAGCTGATCTTAAAATAGCTGATGCTACACACCAAAGGTCACCAAGTGGCCACCCAGGAATCAAAGGTTCCTCATCCAAGGTCCTTTCATGTTTCCATAAGCCAGGGCTGTTCTGGTAAATCTCAATTCACCAATGCCAAATGCTCAATAGGACAAAATTCTATATTCCTACTATTCAAGAACATATCTGAAAAATGGGGCTGTTGGGGAGACTAAAGGATATATCTATATATCTATATATATACTCTCTTTCAGTTAACAATATAAATCCAGGATGAAATATGAAAAGTAGCTAGCCCAAAACCTTGGAGAGGCAACAAATGCAGGTAGGCTCTGGATACATTTAAATTCTTGGAAAAGGGAAAGACATTTAGTGATTTACCCATTTTTCCAGTGCTTAATATGACAACCAATGGGCCTCAGCTCATGTCATATGGGGCCACTAAAACTCAGAAAGAAATGCAAAGCCTTCCTGGCTTGAAGAACCAGCGGGCAGATTTCAAGGAAACCATTGCAGCTAGAAAGTGATGAGAAGTCAAAGATAAGAATGAATCAGAGGGCCCCCTCCCATCTCCTACAAAGACTGGGTTTAACTCACCCCCAATTTTTTATCCAAGTCCTGAATCACACATGAACAGGTGGACTTCAAATGGCCCAGCTAAGAACTGGAAATTCACTTGCTGCCTATCAGAGAGGACCCAGAGTTTGAAGTTTCAGTTTAGCCAGATTAATCGTCTGCTAAAACAAATAAATGATTTTCAGAGAAACTTAATAGAATCAAGAGTCTTTACAAAGTATTTTTCACAGTGTCTAAGTTACAATCCATAATTACTTACATATAACTTATAATAAATAGGAAGGGACTGGGAATGTAGTGTAGTGGTAGAGTGCTTGCCTAGCAAACATGAAGCCCTGAGTTAAATCCCCAGCTCTGTGAAGGAGGAGGAGGATGAAGAACAGGAGAGGAGGAGGAAAAGGAAACAGGAGGAGGAAGGAGAGCAGGAGCAGGAAAATGTAGTCCATACTCAAGAGAGAAATCAATAATGGGAAGAGATCCCAGATGTTAGAATTGACAGACAAGGATTTAAAATCAGCTATTATATCTATGTTCAAGAATGTAAAGGAAGGCATGGCAAAGTGGTGCACACCTGTAATCCTGGCAACTTGGGAGGTTGAGGCAGGAGGATTGTACGTTCAAGGCCAGCTTGGGCAATTTAGTAAGATGCAGTCTCAAAAATAAAAATAAAAATAAAAATGGCTAGGGATGTGACTCAGTGGTTAAGCACCCTGGGGTTCAATCCTGGTTACACCCCCCACCACCACCACACATACACACACAGAAGAATAAAGCTGAGCTGTGGGTGTGTCTCAGTGTGAGAGCAGTTACCTAAGGTGTGTGAGGCCCTGGACTCCATCTCCAGCAGTGCAATAATGACAACAACAATAATCACAGTGCTATGAACCTTTTTGTTACAAGTCTTTTTTTGTACACACATCCTTTTATTTCTCTTCAGTAAATACCCAGGAATGAAACTGCTGGATCATAGAATAGATGTCTAACTTCACAAGAAACTCCCAATTTTTTTTTTTTTTTCCTAAGTATTCTTAACAGTTTACATCCCCACAAGTGCTGGGTTTCTGTTCTTGCAACTAAAAGGCTCAGGGGTCACTCCAGTTAAACTGGGCTAACTGGGCTGCACAAATAACCACACAAGAGACACAAATACCTTTTTCTTTGGGGTCATTGTGACAGCTCCTCTGACCTTAAGGGTCTGCAGAAAGAGAGACAGCGAGAGCAAGTGCTGCCCCCTTTTATTGAGGAGAAGCTATTCAAATGAGGCAAGGGGTCAGGTTTCAGGGGGCTGAGTCTGTCTTCATGATGTCCACTGTCAGGAGGTTGACTGACACCTGGATAGGCCACACCCAAGGGCACAGTAAGAGAAGGGGACACACACAAGTCACTTCCATGGAAGATTCTATCCTAAACAGGGCAAGGGGTTATATTACAAAGGAACAGGTGAGCGTAGCTTCACCCATGGGGCTGTAGCAAGACATATCCATGCACAAGACACCAACCCTTGCACCCAAGAAGGGTGCCACATTTTTGAGACTGAGCACCTCATTACCTAGCCGGGGAGTGTAACTCAGTCACGTGTAAGGTTGGCCTCCCACACACAAGCAATGAGTGAAGAGTTTAATTTGCTTCATACTCCTCCTATACTCCTGTGGTTAGTCTCAATTTTAATTTTTTTAATGGGAATGCAATGATAACCCGTGATTTTTTAATTTGTACTTTCCTAGTGGTTAATAAGAATTTTGTCACATGCTTATTGGTCATTTATTGCACAAAGCAATCATCTTTTGCTTTTTGCCTTTAAAATCTTACTAAAATGGGTACAGTGGTGCATGTCTGTAATCCCAGCAGCTTGGGAGGCTGAGGCAGGAGGATCATGAATTCAAGGCCAACCTCAGCAATTTAGTGAGGCCTAAAGCAACTCAGTGAGACTCTGTCTCTAAATAAAATACCAAATGGGCTGGGGATGTGGCTCAGTGGTTAAGCAACCCTGGGTTCAATTCCCAGTACAAACAAAAACAAAAACAAAAACTTTTCAATTCCCAGTACAAAACAAAAACTTTTACTAATTTTTATTTGTTTTTTAAAATTTATTTTACAACTATATTATATATTCTAAATATGAACTTTCATCTGAATATATATATGTATATATCAATCACACACACACATAACTGTTTTCCCAGCTTAGGGTTTGTATTTATAAGAAATTCTTATGATGAATGGAAATTGATTGAACCCAGGGGCACTTTATCACTGAGCTACATCCCTAACCTTTTTTATTTTTTGAGACAGAGTCTTGCTAAGTTGGAGAGACTGATCTTGAACATGTGATCCTCCTGCTTCAGTCTTCCAAGCTGCTGGGATTACAGGTGTACACCATCATGCCTGGTAAGAAGTGATCTTTTTTTCTTTTTTATGTGGTGCTAAGGATCAAGCCCAGAGCCTCACGTGTGCTAGGCATATACTCTGCCACTGAGCCACAGCCCCAGCCCTTTCATCAATTTTTGTCATTATTATTTTTTCCATATCAGACAAGTAATGTGCCCAGAAGGTTTAGAGGGAGGCATATCTCACACACAGCATGAACACCCAACATCATGATTATTAACTGAAAATGTAGTGGCACCCCCTCCTCTACCAATGCATCTTAATTAAGCTTCTTCAGAGACCCTCACCACAATTATTCTTATTAATAAAATATCAGTCAAGAAAGATCTCTGCAGAAGGGCTCAATGGGCTCAAAAACTGACAAAAACAACCAAGCTGAATCTAAGCTATGGAACAAAAGCCAATACTTAACTAATCCTTGAATATGAGAAAGAAGGGATACTTCCCACCCTATTTTCTGTTGCTCTGCTCTGTCTTGCAAAAGCTAATTTTGGTTGTGAACCTCTGACTGTCATAAGAAATGAAACAAAAAGCACTTTCTGAGAATTTTGATGTTGACTCCTCTGCATGTAAATCTCCAACTCCCCCCCTCACCGCCCCCACCCCACACTGGGTATAAAGTTCAAAGAAATTCTAGTCATTGTCCAGAGGAGAATGTTTTAGGCCATCCAACAGACTCTCTGGACCCTGCAGTTTATTAACCTGCTTCTTGATAATTCCTTGGGTGTCCACCCTTTTCTGTCCCACTTCAAAAGGATCAATATTATTATTTTTCTTTATCCTATTTTATGGTTTTAATTTGTGCTTCTTTCCTTTATCTAATGATTGTCCTCTACACACTGCTTTAGTAGAATGATACATGTTTGGATATATTTTATTATAAGTTAGTTTAAAATATTTTCTACTTAGATCTTCAGGTTATTTAGAATTATGTTGCTTCATCTTCAAACATTTGGAGATCTAATATCTTTACATTATTTATGTTTAAGTTCGTAGTGGTTAAGGAACATATTGTATATGATTTCAGTTCCCTAAAAAGTTGTTGAGCTGGTGGTGGGGGTGCATGATTATAATCTCAGTTACTTGGGGGGGGGGGGCTAGGAAACTTAGTGAGACCTGTTTCCAAAAGTTTACAAAAAGGTGGGGAGAGGGCAGTTGGTTAGCATGCATGAGGTCTTGGGTTCAATTCCCAGTTCCATTAGGAAAAAAAAAAAAAGTTTTGAGATTCTTTATGGCCCAGAATGTGTATTTTCGAAAGTGGCAATACATGTACATTTGAAATAAATGTGCATTCTACAGCAGTTTGATGTAATACTCATTATATAAGTAGAAATAGGGCAGTTGAGTTACTATGCTATTTCTATCTTTTTTTCTAAAGATGCAGAAAAAAAGAGTGCATAAAGCACTCTGGCAGGGAGGTTGATAAGCAGACCTTGTAGGGCCCCATGAGAAGGGAAGGCCAGTGTTTTGGGGGTTCTGAAAACAACTCTGAAAAAACTGACAAAAACAATCAAGCTGAAACTAAGCTATGGAACAAAAGCCAATACTTAACTAATCCTTGAATATGAGAAAGAAGGGATACTTCCCACCTATGTTAAGCAAATTATCTCATTTCTAGAAAAACAAGGCATATAACATCACAGGGGTTTCAGAAACAATCTTGATCATGTCAAAAGCTGCTGTTTCTTCTTCCTCCTCCTTCATCAGGGATGGAAAATGACCTCACGCATGTGGCCTGTGCAATTTTACATTGTCCTTGGGAAACTGTGCCACTTAGAATATGCACATTATTTAGCATTGTAGTGAGAAAAGATGAAGGGAACAGGTTTTTGGCCTGAAAGACACACAATTTTAGATTGAAAAGGGAATTGCAATTGTGGTATAAGGAGGCCTCCATGATCCCTGCCCCCATACTTGTGGAATTCCCTTCTTCCTCCAGCCAGGACAGGACCTGTGATTTGCTCCCAGCTAATGGAATGCAACAAAGGTGATGGATCCTTGGGACTGTATGTAAATTATGACCTCATAGTGCCCTTCTTGTGAGTCTCTCTCTGGTGCTGTTTTTGAAGGAACAACTTGCCATCAATCCTAGAGCTACAAGGAATTGAACTGTACAACCCTGGAGCTTGGGAACAGATCCTCTACAGTCAAGCTCTGAAGATACCCAACCTTGGCAAAAAGATTTTTCTGCAGCCTGTGAGATCCTGAACAGATGACCCAGCCAAACTGTCCTCACTTTAGACCCACAGACATTTCAAGTTAACAAGTGTGTGCTATTTCAAGCAGCAGTTTTTGATAATTTGTTATGCAGCAGTAGAAAACCACTCTGGAAAGCAGCATGGAGGTTCCTTAGATAACTTGGAATGGAACCACCATTTGACCCAGTTATCCCACTCAGTATTTACCCAAAGGACTTAAAATCAGCATACTACAGTGATGCAGCCACATCAATGTTTATAGCAGCTCAATTCACAATAGCTAAATAATGGAACCAACCTAGGTACCCTTCAACAGATGAATGGATAAAGAAAATGTGGTATCTATACACAATGGAATGTTACTCAGCCATAAAGAAGAATGACTTTTGTTGGTAAATGAATGTATCTGGAGACTATCATGCTAAGTGAAATAAGCCAATGTTTTCTCTGATATGCAGATGTTAACACACAATAAGAGGGGAGGGCAGAAAAGAATTTCAGTAGAGTAGAGAAAGGGGAATGAAGGGAAGGGAGGAGGGATGTGAATAAGAAAGACAGTAGAATGAATCAGGCATAACTTTCCTATGTTCGTACATGGATACACGACCAGTGAAACTCCTCATCGTGTACAACCACTAGAATGGAAAGCTATACTCTCTCTCTCTCTCTCTATATATATATATATATGTGTGTGTGTGTGTGTCAAAATACACTCTACTGTCATGTATATCTAAAAAGAACAAATTAAAAAAGGAAAAGAATGCACTAGCCCTAAAGATTTTTCCTCTAAAGATTTTTCCTTCAAAACAACTGCATTTCTAAATATTCAACTTAGCATTTAGATTCCTTCTTCTACATTAGAGGACAACAGTATGCCCACACTGGAGTTATCTGAGCCAGATGTTCAAGAGACAAAGGAGAATAAAGGGTGACTAGAACAGAGGCTCCTCATCTTCAATGAGCTGCTGAGCTGCCCAAGGCTTCCCCAATATTGACCCTCCCCTACAATTTACTTCTCTCCACCCCTCCAGGTGTCAGAAATAGAAGGAAATAAAGTAATTCTCCCTAAAAGATTTCCTCCTCTTTTTTCTTCTTTTAACTAGCAACCTCAACTGTAGACAGAGGTTTCTTAAAAATTCAAAAAACATCCATTTTGAAACTGAAAACAGAAGTCTATTTTTTATTAATTCTAAATGTTTTTACTTCATACTCTGTTCCGTTAGGAAAATAGCTACATACAGCTGAATATATTTTGTCCATGCAGAGTGCAATAATAAAGTTTAGCCAAATTTAACTTTTCAAAAATGGTTTTAAAGTGCTGGGGATCAGGGCCTCACACATACTTTGCAAGTGCTCTACCACGAAGCTATACTTTTAGCCCTTTTTTGGATTTTATTTTGAGACAGGGTCTAAGTTTCACCCAGACTGAACTTGGAACTTTTGATCCTTCTGCCTTAGCCTCACATCAGGTTTATAATTAAAAAGTAAGAATTTTTTTGGCATTAAATTAGGGAGAACATGAATCTATGTCCACACTTGAATTTATGGACTCTGAAGCACTGGATTACTGGATCCAGAAACACCCCATGTTTCATGCCTTTGTATTTCCCCAATACATAGCACAGTAGTCAAAGAGCTTGTCATGGTTTAGATATGTTTGGTTCCCCAAATGTTCATGTGCTGAAAGCTTAGCCCCAATGTACTGGTACTGAGAAGTGAAAGGATCTTTCACTTTCAGTGGAGGGTGCCTGGGTCATGGGGTCACTTCTCAGAAGGGATTAATATCTGTCTTACACAAAAGCATTAACGTCATTTTGGCTTCCTCAGCAAGCTCCTCCATCACTTACCACTCTCTCATGTGCTCAGATCATACGTTGTCATCTTCCTTGTTATGATACTGTAGGAGGCCCTCACAGGTATGGCTGCCCAAGCTTGGACTTTTCAATGTTTGAAACCAAAATAAAACTCTCTTCCTTATAAACTACAGTCAGAGATTTTGTTAGAAATACAAAGTGGACTAAATAGAGTCACTCAAAGAATTTGAGGAATCCAGTTAAATTGGAAAATAATTTCTACACAAAAATAAGTTACTTGCTATGATGTCAGAGGATCTAAATTTAGATATTCAACAATGCTGATCTTACCTACTTTAGAGTGAAATTCTTATGGGAAAAGAGAGAACATTAAATAACCAAACTTATAAATCTATATGGTAGGGAAGAATCAACAGTCAGTGAGAAGACTGGGATTTCAAATATGTTTTAAAGATTTTAATGAAAACATTTTCTCACCAACTTTAAATAAAAATAATTTGCACTTTTTAATCTGATGCTGCAATGGTGTCAGGACTTAACTGCTTCCTACTCCACAGGCTTTAGATGCCACTGCACTACTAACTCCCCAGTGCTCTTGAGGCATGTGGAAGACATATTCTCTTCTGTTGGAAGTCCTTGTGGCAGCTTCAGGGGCTGGATTCTGTGACAGAAGAAAAGGCATTTAGAATCAAACTAGATAACACATTTTTAAAAAACTGCTGAGATAATGAACAACAAACCTTATCAAATGTTTAACCACTTTCAGTTTTGCATTCACAGAAGGGATATTCTTGTGAACTTGAGGGGTATGTGCCTACAAACAAAGGAATAATGTTATGAATCAACTGAAAAAGCAAATAGCTCTGTTTTTGGAAAATGTTAAACTGAAGGTTCAGTCTGTTTAGATCAAAATTACAAACAAGTTACATTAAGTAATACATTAAAACAAGAGACAATTTTAAAAAGTTTGAAATGTAAAGCAAATTTAAACAACACTGAGAATGACTAAAATAGTTGCATACTTTTTCTAATCCAAGCATCTTTATTGTATCTTTTTCCCAGTATGGACGTCTTTTTGTACTTTTTATTCTGGTAACGATGTGTAGTTTATGAGGGTGCTGTGGATCCCCACCATATTTTTCATGATCTGCTGGTGAAGGCTGAAATACCTACAAAGGAAGAATTATAAATGGTAAACTTTGAACTTACACAGTTTCTATGTACTTCCCATTTTTCTTAAAAAATGCTTGCACTGCATGTGTACACATAGACACACACCCCATACTGATCTCATCCTTAATCTTTATATAATCCTCAATCTGAAACTGCACATTTCTACCAGTTTAGTCTGATTACTAAAAGGGAGTTTAAGACTTTTATCATTTTAAGAAAAATGTCACATAAGCAAGAATTTTGTCTTGTTTTTTAACCCCTGGGAACAAAGCCTGAGGAAACCAAATGACACTAAACGATTCAAATGCCAAGAGAACATATTAGTCCTACAGGTTGAACATCATTCATCCCAAAATCTGAAATTCTCTGAATCTGTCAAACTCAAAGCAAACTGGGGTACTCAATTAGAAAAGTTTATGTAAATATTCCAAAATCAAAAATCTTCGAAATCTGAAATTGAAAAGGGCCAGTTAAGACAGTAATTTTATCTCTGTATTTTACCACTATAAAACAATGCAGGGGATGGGAGACCCCAAACCAACCAACTAACCAACCAACCAACCATCCAAACCAATAAAAAAACCCAGGTTTCACAAAGCTAAATACAGTCTTTACCATAAAATCTAGCAACCATGCTCCTGAGCATTTACCCAAAGTGTTGACACTTATGTCCACACAGAGACCTGCACATAAGTATTTGTACTACTTCCTGTAGTATTGTCAAAACTGGAAGCAATCAAGATGTCCTTTAGTAAGTGAATATACAAATAAACTATATAAATCCACACCATGAAATATTCAGCAATAAGAAGATATAAGCTATTAAGCCATGAAAAGGCATGGAGGAACCTTAAATTACATTGCTAAGTGAGAAAAGCGAGTTAGAAAAGGCTACACACTGCATAATTCCAACTACAGACATGCTGGAAAAGATAAAACTATAAACATAGTAAAAAGATCAGTTGCTGCCAGGGTTTGGGAGTTGGGAAGAAGGGATGAGCAGGTGGAGCACAGGTGATATTTAGGGCAGTGAAAAATTCTGTACTATACAGTGATAATGTATATATGACATTGTATCTTTGACCATAAAATAAACAACATAAGGAGTGTAAACCATGAGCTTTAGTTAACAAAGTATCAATGTAGTTTTATCAGTTGCAATAACTGTATACCAATGGAAGATGTTAGTATCAAGGGAAACTGTACGTTGTGGGGAGAGAATATATAAGAAAGTCTCTATATTTTCTGATCAATTTTCCTATAAGTCTAAACTCCTTTATGCAACAACATCTATTAATTAAAAAGCAAAACAAACAAAAATACAAAACAAAAGCCAAAAATCAATGGAGGGCTTTTTTTTTTTTTTTTTAAAGAATGATAAGTACACATAAATCTAATAGAAAAAAAATGGAAGATTTGAAATATAGAAAGTGAAGATGAAGAGTCCCATTGTGAGAGCCTGGGCAAGAAGGACCATTTTCTCAGGACAACGATGATACAAAAAATAAACAAATAATAATAATAAAAAAAACAAAAACAAAAAAACCCAAGAAGCAGGAACAACACTCAGAAAAACAAAACAACTCACCCTGCAAAGGCCAGCAGCACAAGTAACAGAACACAGTTTTATTTTTAATAATCATAATTTACATGAATACTATTATGTTTTAAACTCTGTATATATGACTTAACATAAAAGCTTTCAAAACAGGTACCTTTTAATACATGGTACTTAAAAAAAAAAAAAAAAAGAAGGAAAGAAACAGTAGCATTGTTCTTACTTTATCTGGAATTCTTGATTTGGTAAATTTGTGACGAATCCAATCTGTACGAAGGAGAGACTCTACACCTTTTGTCACAGTCTAAAATACGAAATAAAACATTTGACTTTTTAGAATTCTGTCTAGTGCAGAAAGCCACACCCACCAATCCTTAGGTGACTTCATACAATTGTTAAAGATTTATCTCAACTCCCTAGCAGAATGAATACCTCCCATCTAACCACTAACCAAGTTGGTAACTTTTTCCTGGGAAGAATCACATACTATTATCCAGCTTTGGAGCTTTAGATTCTCCACTGCCAAGACTTGATTCTGCCCTTATAGGGTGAAAGCAGTCATAGACAAATATGGGCATGACATGTTTCCACAAATTTCCTGCCAAAGTGGCAGACTGAATTTGGTCTAGAAGTCACTGTTTACCAACTCTTGCTCTAGACAATATGCAATAATTCACCTTCAACAAAACAATGTAAAAGCTGGGTGCAGTTGTACACATCTGCAGTCCCAGCTACTAAGGAGGCTGATGCAAGAGGAATAGCAAATTCAAGGCTAATGTGAGGAACTTAGTAAGACCCTGTCTCAAAATTTAAGTAAATAATTAATTAAAAGGGCTGGGATGTAGCTCAGTGATAAAGCACTTGCCTAGCGTGTGCCAGGCCCTGGGCTCAATTCCCAGTACTGCACATATGCCCCATCCCACCCCACCCCCCCAAAAAAGAAAAAAAGTAAAAGAAATCCAAATAAAGAGTTTCCCATTTTCTTTCTGGTTTTCATAATGCCATCACTCCTAGCTCCTATCTCTTGTTCCACTCTGTATTCCTCCAATCCTCTTTTTCTCAGACTACTGAAGAAAAAGGATTAATTGGCAACCTTTCATATAGAAAGTGCTTTGCGGATTGGCAAGTCACTCCTGTCATTCCTTTTCAGCCTTCCCTTTATTGCAAGGATGGCATAAACAACTAGAAAATAGGCCAGAGGGGACAAGTTAAGTAGAAAAAACAATGGGCTTCTAATCCTGGTTCTGCTACTTACAACTATGAGAAATGAGATACTTATCCTCTTGGAGGATGATTTCCTTGGCACTAAGAAGGAAACAATACTGACTTCACAGAATTAATCTGCTGTTAAGATAATGTATATAAAGAAACTGATATTGTTATCATCTGTAACTAGTTGTATATAGATCCATATGGAGACCCAGTGTATATCTAGAGCTATCTTGTTGGGACCTCAGGTAAAGATTAAGCTATACCATTGAACTCTCTAAAAGAAAGAATGAAAGGTGTACATAAAACTACTACCATTAATGGTCTCGGGAAGATTGTTTCTCTTCTTGTTTTCCTATATTTTTCTAATTTTCTATGATTGAAATAATATATTCTTCCTTGTTTGCTTTTTCTTTATTTATATACTTATTTGTATACTTATCTATCACTAAGCTGCATCCTCAACCCTTTTTATTTTATTTTTAAAATTTTGATTGTGATTCTCCTGCCTCACACTCCCAAGTAGCTGTAACTACATGTGTGTACCACTATACCTGGCAAAAATGTACTCTTTTCATAACTGAAGGGAAAAAAATCTCTTTAACTTTAGGAAATTTAAGGCAGATCAAGGGGAATCAATGGTTGTCGATTTTCATTGGAATTTTCTCAGGAAAAATTGTTTTGTGGTTCCAAATTTGATTTTGAGACAGAGTCTCAATAGGCTGTTCTCAAACCTATAGGCTCAATCCCCAGGCCCAAGCTTATCCTCCAGCCCCAGCCTCTCAAGTGATTGGGACTCAAGTGTACCACACTTAGCTATGATTCCAAAGAGAGAAAACTGAGATAAACCATAAACAAACAAAATTAACCCCAACATTAAAAATTAATATAAAAAAAGGACTCTGCAAAAAACATTTTTTGTTGACTTTAACATCGCTGTATGTTTTGTAATTAGAAAAGAAAAAATCTTAAGGAATAGGGCAAAAAAATTCTTGAAAAGAAACACTTACCTGTAGCCTGTCTGGGGGCCTCTGAACTACTGAGCGCAAAATCCCTGCCATAAGCGTAGTGATTGTTCTCTTTAGCAGCTGTGAAAAGTAGAAAGCAGACCTATCAGTCAAATAAGTCTTGGAAATGGACAGGACCCCTTTCTAGTGTTCACAACAAATCAGCACATTAATTGTAAACCTGATTGAAGTTTACCAGTAAAATTTTATTTTAACGTAAGAATAAGAATTAATTTATAGTGTTTCATTCAGATTCAGCAAAACCACAGGTGGTAATTATACATTAACCACATCCCTTTTTTGTCCAATGAGTTAGAGCCTTGGCTGATTTCACAAAATGGGGAAATGGGAGTTTATTGTCCTTTGAAACATCTTCAGTAATGAGGGCAGATAAAGAATGTTTTGTCATAGAAAAACAGAAAGTTCAATCTGTTTTCCAATGTCATCCAGCCATCAAGAATATGTGTTCTGGAGCCCAATTCTCCTAATTCCTAGTACTATATACTTTCACTAAATCAGAATAATTCTGTTAAAAATAAGTCTCACTTTTGCTTATTTGTATTTTTGAATGATTCTAAACACACGTGCATTGCTTTTGTTATGTAAAAAGATCATGTTGATCTAGTTAGACACGGAACAGTTCGTCTACTATATTGATGGACACTGAAAGCAGAAAGATTAGGTTCATGAAGTATCTATCTATCTTAAAGAGAGTATTTAAATTGTGTTTCAATTTCTTGCCCAGAAAAGAGAATAATACTCATCTTTCACTTAAATTATTCTATAAAACACTTGAAACAGTACCTGCCACATGAGAAACCCTCAATAAATTGTAGCTTTTATTATTATAAGATTATTAAATTATTATGAAGCTAATGGGAATACTGTATACACTAAGATATGGTATGTGTTGTCAGTGTCCATCAGTTTCTAGCACGCTCAAACTCTTCCTATGATGTAGAGGAAGTTGAGAATCATCCAAGATATCCCTGAAAAGAGCCAGACCTCAGGAAAACTGCTCAGCAACTGAAATCTAATGCTAAATTATTTTGTCATACTTCTTCCTCCCAGACTAAGGGTTATATACTAATCTTACTCACTTAACTTTGTACTTTATTAAATCTTTTCTTTCTCACTTTCAACAAAATCCTGAACTGACCTTCTGACTTCCATTCCAACTCCCCTAATGTCTTTTTCCCATAACAGCTGTATGTTATCTTGTTAAATAACGTCACTCTGCTCGAAACCACTGAAGAGGGAGGTCATACTTAAGAAAGAAGGCTATACTGGATTTCATTTGGAAATCAACATTTAGCTTTACATAAGCAGTGAAGGACATGAAAATAATTATATATATAAGTATATACATGGGTTAGCTTTGTTAATTGAGAGAACCTAAAGTCAATAACACCTAGTAGCAATGAACAAACTCACCCAGACCTTGGTTTCTAGTAGCATTATCTAACAAAAGGAAGCAGGTCTCCTCAAGAGATGGCTGATAATGTTTGAAACATCTTAGAGTGACCAAAAAAAAAAAGACTTAAAAAAAAAATGAGTAACAAATAATTGGCTTATAACCCGAACCAAAAATATAAATAAGCCTATACAATATAAATAAGTGGATAAATTAATAAGAGAAAACAAACAAATGTCCTATATAAAAGAATTCTATGTAATTTATGAGGACACTACAAGAAGGTAGAGCAGAACTATTCACTCCTAATTGTGGGCTATGGTTAGTAACTTGCTCCCAATGAGTACAGTACAGAAAAGGGGAAAATAACTTCATAGAAGAAAAACCTGACAAATACTACCTCCGCCAGCTGATCAACGTTAATTAACATCAACAGTGAAAACAGTAAAGTTGTTAGCATGTACACTTGATATGATGTAATGAGAATGGCACTTTACCTCCATGTTTGTTTGTTTGTTTCCCCCCAAACCCATAGGCCCACTCTAAGAAAAAAACAACAAACTCCAATTGAGGGACATTGTGCAAAATACTTGACAGGTATCTCCTCAAATACCTAACAGCCTCAAAACTGTCAAGGTCATCCAAAACAAAGAAAGTATGAGAAACTTGTCAAGGAAAATCCGAGAAGATAAGATCATTAAAGTAATGTGGTATTTTAGATGGGATCCTGGAAATAAAAAGGACACTGGACGAAACAAAGGAAATTTGCATAAAATAAGTATGGATTTTAGTTAATAGTGTATCAATATTGGTTCACTGGTTAATAAATGTACCATACTAATATATGATTAGAAATGGACGTGGCACATATAGGAACTCTGCACTATCTTCACAACTATTTTGGAAATTCAAAATTATTCAAATATAAAGCTCATGTATTAAAAATTTTAAAATTTCCAGTGCCTCTCCATTTAATCACAGTGAAAAACAAAGCCCTTAATTCCCTTACCCTAACTCTCTCCATCTCTAATTACTCTTGTTTAACCATTAGACAAGCTGCCCCTTGCTTGCCCTGCATCTAGCCAAGCAGGCAACCTCCCCTGAACTGAAAGGATCCTAACATGGCTAATCCCTTCACCTTTTTCAATTTGGGGCTCAAATCTCATTTTTTCAATGAGGTCTGCCCTGGTCACATTATTTGACATTTTACTCAAACAACTGTTAGTACTCCCAATCTCTCTATTCTACTTGGTATTTTCCCCATGGCATGTCAGAGTCTTAATATAATTGTAAGTTTTGTTGCTTAGTATTTGTCTCCATGTTACTTCCAAAAGAGAATCATTTTTAGTTTTGTTATTTCTGGTTTGTTTTACTCACAGATATATTCCAATCTTCTTCCTAAAACAGCATCTGCCTCACTGCAGGCATTTGATATGTTTTTGCTGAATGAAATTACAGACATCAGATGTGACAGTCAAAAGTTATGTCTTTTCCCCCACTGAGTGCTCTTACATGCTAAGAACTCTACCAGTGAGCTGCACCCCCCAAAGTTACATATTAATGAAGTAAAGATTATTCTTATAAGGCACTCTTGGACTATAAAGCAATTATACAGTCTTCCACTGTATAATAACTATTCTCTTGCACAGCTGCAGAAACAGGAAAATACCATGCTTCCTATGAGATAGGAGAACCCTTTCTATTCTTAAAACTTTGGAAACTTGTCAAAAACTAGCATACCCCTGTGGGGTAGGCTACCATGGTAACTGTTCTTTTTATGTCCTGTAACGTCTGATAGTTGTTTTTTTGTTTTTTTGTTTGTTTTTTAAGCATTTACCATGCATGTAGTGGTTCTCTTAAAACACGATTTCTTCTTCTAAAGAGATGACATGGAATGACACTGGCCAAACTATGCTATGTCGTGCACATTTTCGAATGTATAAAAACAAATCCCACTATTATGTATAATTATAATGCACAGATAAAATATAAAAAGAGACATGCATTTGGGGCTGGGGATGTGGCTCAAGTGGTAGCCCGCTCGCCTGGCATGCGTGCGGCCCGGGTTCGATCCTCAGCACCACATACAAACAAAGATATTGTGTCCCCCGAGAACTAACAAATAAATATTAAAAAATTCTTTTTTAAAAAAAGAGACATGCATTTAAGTATATGAGGGAAAAACATTAATTAAAAATATAGCACACGGAATTTCCCTTTCAATAAACCAAGATCTCTTAAGACAAGAAATGTATTTCTCTTCTCTCAACTAGCGCGTAACTAGTAGTAGGCAGCCCTCATAACTGCCTCTTGCCTAAAAAAGACAGAAGCAACTTTCGGCAGGTGACGATAAAAACATGGTTGTAAAAAAAAAAAAATTAGTTTTTGGCAAATAACTGCCAGCTCCCAAAGGTTTGCATTCTAAAATGCAACAATCTTAAAAAATAGGGCAATTTTGTCTTCATTTTTAGAAAATCAAGCTGGCCTGATCTTCCGTTGGAGCCCATGCCCATGTTACGAATATAGCAGAAGCACAGAAAATGCTAAAACAAACTTGAATTCCCTTTCCCAAGCAGTCCAGCTTCGGTGGTTCAGCTCCAGGAGTTAGAGAGCACTCATGGGCCGGGCCGGGGTTCCTGGAACCAGCAATGGCTCAATGGCTTTTCACAAGCCAAAGAGACGGGATTCGGGCACAGGCCCATATAGTCGCCAACTCAAAATGGAACAAGGAGAAATCAACCTCACGCCACAGAGAGTTCCCAGATACACGCTCCTGGTGAAAAATCAAATATTTCACACCACTTATTCCCGACTCACCAGCGCCCGCTAACAACGCATCCTGAGGTGCCCCACCGCGGAAACCGAGCGCAGGAAGGACGACCCAGCGCGCCACTCAGACCTTTCCGTCGCAAGGCGTGCGATCCTTTGGTTCCGGGGAAGGGCGCGTTATTTACAGACCTCAATCCCTCCCACTTAAGGATGAGCGTAGGGAGAGAGCGCAGGCGCGTGGCGTCACGTGACCGCTTCCGGGCAGCGCGGCTGACCCGGGTAGGCTGAGCAGAGTTCTTGTAATTATGGCCAAGCCCGGGATGGCGCTGGGTTCGGAGAGCACGGCTGCGGCCACTGTGCTAAAACGGGCGGTGGAACTAGATTCGGAGTCTCGGTACCAGCAAGCTCTTGTGTGCTACCAAGAGGGGATTGACCTGCTCCTGCAGGTTCTGAAAGGTGAGCTGTGAGCCTTGGAGGGCATGAGGACCGTAAGTTTCGATTTCCGCTTTGTCTGCAGTGAAATGAAACCTGAAAGTGATTCTTCTACACCACCAGGAAACAGATAAGAAGGTGGGGATTTCTACAGGACAAATGGGCTAGTTTCTTCTCTCCCTTTTTAAAGTATTATTATTGTTTTTTAGTTGTTGATGGACCTTTATTTTATTTATTTGTACGGGGTGCTGAGAATCGAACCCAGTGCCTCACGCATGCCAGGCAAGCGCGCTACCACTGCGCCACAACCCCAGCCCCTGGTTTTTGTGATAGATTGATGTCATCATGAAAATGGGGTGGGGGGGGTACTACTCTAGATTTTAAAAGACTTAATGAGACATAACAAAATTACTATATAATCCTTGATAGATGGTAGGTGGGTTTGAACGAACTTTAAAAGACATTTTCGATCAGTTAAGAAAGTTTCGGTGGATTCGGTGACACTGAAATTACTTTTTGTTAAGCATTTTTTCCCCCTGAAAATGTTAATATTTAGAGATGCAGACTGAAGTGTTTCAGAAAGAAATATTGTGACATCAGTATTAATTTTACTTAAGCAAGAAAATTTTTTTAAAAGTTGAGCGGGACTGGGGTTGTGGCTCAGCGGTAGCGTAGCGCGCTTGCCTGGCATGCGTCAGGTACTGGGTTGATTCTCGGCACCAAATACAAATAAATAAAATAAAGGTCCATCAGCAACTCAAAAATATTAAAAAAAAAAAAATTGGCTGGGGGTGTAGCTCAGTGGTAGAGCACTTGCCCAACATGGATGGAAGCCCTAGGTTCAATTCCCAGCATAAATAAATAAATAGGCAAAGCTGCTAACAGTTTTTAAAATCCAAATAATGGATAATTAATATGTTCATTATAGTACTATGCTTTTTTGTTTAAACATTTTGTTTGAGCATTTTCATTAAAACAACAACAATAATTTTTTTTCTTAAATAGATGTACTGAAATTCAAATATAACAAATACACAGGGTTATAGGTAGACCCATGGGAATTTTTGTGTTACATAGTTATTCATTATTGAAAAGTAACTCAATTCCTTTACTCTCAGCACAACCCTGACTTATAGAAGACACCCAATAATTAGGTAGTAAATTGATTAGCCTCTATACCCCAATCCAGGACCCCCAGTGTGGTCTAAGATGATTTCCTGGGTGCTTTCTGGTTGAAGCTTGTTATAATTTTACAGAAGCTTTAAGAGAGCAGAGGATTTCCTTCAAAGTTTGGTGCCCTTTTTTTTTTTTTTCCCCAAAACTCTAAACTCCACCTTTGTAGAGCCTATTTAATGGCGATGATGATAATGATGATGAGGTCTGGTTTCATAATTAAAATTGTTCTATGAATCATGAGTTGATGGCATTCTAATTTCCTTGCATGGAAGAGTATGCAAGGAAAGTTAGCTTTCAAGTTCTACCACTAGGAGATGGTAGTACTACAAGTGGAGCCCAAGGCTTTCATGACTTCTATACTGAATCACAAAATGAGAAATGGTATAGTGTCAGGTGGAACCCTGCTGAAGTCCTGGCTGCTGTAGGAATCTGAAACAGGAGAATCATAGGAGTTCTGCTCCAATGTGCTTCATTGATCCCAGAGCCATTACAGAAACAGGGACATGACAGAGACAGATTAAGACCTCAATGCAAATAACTTTAATGTAGAGAATGTGTCTGGAGAGAGAGACAAGTGCAATGAGGATTTAAACAGGTAAATGTCTTCTGGGGATAGAAAGGTAGAGGAGGTGTTTGGTAGAGGATTTGGAGGAAAAAGAATTCCAGAGGTCAGAAATTCAGCTAAGAATAGGTATATTGTTTGTGCTGTTTTACCAATAAATAGTTGAGTTTGGTTCAGTGTTTGTATGAGGAAGAGTGAGAAAAAATAAAAGTTTAAAGTAGCTAGAGGTTTGGATTACACTGGACTCATTCTGTAGGCTAGGAGAATGACAGTATTACAATTGTATTTCAGTGTTAGTATTTCTTAGGAATATGCTTTCTCTCATGTATTTTCATGACACACTCCCTCTCTCTCCTATTACAGGCCTTTATACAAATAACACCCTGGATTCCAAATAACAAATAACACCTTTGTGAGGCTTTCCCTGATCTCCAGTATAAAGTTACAACCCCATCCTAGCTCTCCCTGTCTGCTTTCTTTTTTTTTTTTTAAATTTAATAGCACTTATCACAATCTATTGAACGTATTTTAACAATTTATTTTTATTGTTGTCTTTCTTCCCACTTAAAGGGGAGAATTTTGTCTCTTTTATTACCCGATGTATTCCCAGTGCTTAGAACAATGTCTGGAAGGTAGTTAAGTTCTCACTAATTATTTCTTGAATAAATGACTGAATATGCTAAGGGTGTAGGATAGATATTAGCCTATAGACCCCGGATTCCAACAGACAAATAAGAGTTCCTCCTGGTATTCCAAGGAGAGATGATAGGGCCTGAATGAACCAGAGATGATATCAATATTAGGATAAGGAGGGGACAGTATAGATGTTGAATTACTAGCATTGGCACATGATTAGATTTGGGGGTGAAGTTTCATTGGCAATCAAAGATAATTGTAGAGTTTCAAGCCTTGGAAAATCAAAGCCTGATGATTGAAGGGTAACCCACAGTGTCTACCATTGCCAGCTGATCAAAGACGATGACTAAGAAAGGACTTTTGTACAACTAGAAAAGACTACTATATTGCTGAGCTTAGCTTTTGAAATCACTTAGAAATATTTCATTCCTAAAGACCAAATGGCAAGTAATTAAATTGAGTGGGCAAATGCAGACTTATTTTTCCAAGAAAGAAATCATTAGTCGAAAAATTGGTAAAATTCAAATAAAGTTTGCTAAAAAAATGAGAAATTAAAAATGAAACTATTGTGGAAAATATAAGCAATGTTGAAGGAAGGAAAAGAAGAAATCAGAAATGATTCGGTGGGGTAGATAAGATTTTTTTGGCAACATGATCAAAAATAACATTTTTTTTTTTTTTTTTTTGCGGGGTGGCTGAGAAAATAATTGAGCTAATTATAAATGAAGTTGTCTGAAAGAAGTTGGTTTTATGGAAGATAGTTCTTGTTATCTTTTAATTATGCTAAAATTTAAAACTTGTGGGTAATAAGGACAAAACAGTGCTTGAACTCAGGTTTAATACATAGGAAGGTATCTTTCTCAGCCCACCAGGTTTGGTTTCCCGTGGGTGATAGCATCAGAGACCAATTCCTAAACAAAGCTGCTCCAGGTGCTTACTAAAAGTGAATATCCTGCATCAAGCTGAATTTGAGCTTAGCATCTATATATTTTAGGACTAAGACAAACAGTCAAACAGTGCTAAAATAGGAAATTTTGGGGAAACTGGACATAATGCTTGAACTAAATAGAAAAACTGTTTTGTTTTGTTTTTTTTTAATTTATAGGGACCAAAGATGATGCTAAAAAACGTACTCTCAGAGAAAAAATTTCAGGCTACATGGATAGAGCAGAAAACATAAAGAAATATGTGGATCAAGAAAAAGAAGGTAAAAAGACTATTTTCAGAAAATGTGTCCAGGACTTGGGTGTGGCTTGGTAGTAGAGTGCTTCCTTAACCTAGCATATGTAAGGCCCTCAGTTCAATCCCCAGCACTAAAAAAAAAAAACAAAAAACAGTAGAAAGAAAATGTGTCTGTAAGTTACAGTAATATATTCTATTTACTCAGTATTTCTGGCTTTTGTCCTTTGGACCTCTGTGTGGTATGGACTGTTTGAGCCTGGGAGATTATAGATTTACTCTGCATTTCCTCTTCCCTGTATTAGAGTTATCTTGACCTTTTTTTAAGAAAGCATGCTTGTCTTTCCATTGACACA
The DNA here is from genome assembly GCF_048772815.1 of Callospermophilus lateralis. Taxonomy (NCBI): domain Eukaryota; kingdom Metazoa; phylum Chordata; class Mammalia; order Rodentia; family Sciuridae; genus Callospermophilus; species Callospermophilus lateralis. Next base: position 97,429,000 of record NC_135318.1, on the reverse strand, counting down.
TTTAGCACCCAACACCAAGTTAGAACCTGCTGACCTGTTTTATCACTTCAATCTCATTGGAACTTTAGGTTTCACAGCACGAATCCCCTGAAGTCTAACTGGACATGTGCCACAGGAAGATTTTGGTGCTTTCCCCCTTTACGCTTCTGATGAAAGCTATACATGCTGCAGAACTTTGCCATTTTTAAAAAGGAATGTGCAGATCCCCAGGAAGCTTGTGTATGGAACCCAGTTTAAGAACTACTACAGAGAAATACTGAATATGGATCCTGGATTTTATTTGAAAGTCTAAAATCATTACAGTAGCCAAAGAAACTCCTGGGACTTCTTTCCAATTTTATTGAGAATCAAAATATTTCAAGAGTTATGTATTCCTAATGATTAGAGGTGAGATTTTAATTCCCTATTCATAAGATCCAGTTTACAGACATCTGTATAAATGGGCATTGACACTCTTATCTGAAGTGCACTCTAGGGCCAGTGGTTCTGCAGCTCTCAAAAATAGTGTCCTCAGTCCTTAGTTGATTTTCCTCCACATTCTCACAATCCACTGCCCAGCTCTTCCTAGTGTTCTGTACTGACATATCCTGCAGACTCCCACTGAACTGTTTAAGTGGAAATAAAAACTGTACTTTCTTCACCACAAGTTCAAATATAGAATGAAATTTACCTCCAAAATAATGAAACATAGTACCACATCAGCACTGAGTTAAGATAACTTATATGACTAGCATGGCTTGAAAATTTATGCATATTTGCTAACATTATCTCTGTGGAAATATTTGGAACAGAATCCAAATCACAACTGTGTGTGTGTGTGTGTGTGCGCGCATTGCCTGAGGGTTGATTGTTTATAGTGCTAGGAGTTGAACCCAGGACCTTGAACATGCTAGGCAAGTGTTATACCACTGAGCCACACCCTAGCCCAGCTTTTATTTATTTATTTTTTTGACTTTAAAAAGCTTCTCTTTTTTTTCTTTATTTAGCTGACTCTGTGCTTATGCTTTCAACACTTTCACAACAAATTTCTGCTCCTCATTAAGAAAGCATGCTTGTCTTTTCATTGACACATTTAGCACCCGACACCAACTTAGACCCTGCTGACCTGTTTTATCATTTCAATCTCATTAGAACTTTAGGTTTCACAGCACCTGGACATGTGCCACAGGAAGATTTTGGTGCTTTCCCAGTTTTCTTGGTACAGAAGTAAACAATTCTGTTCCCAGGGTTTGGGTATAGCCTGGTTTTGTAGGCTTTGTTAGGAAAGCCTACAATAGTACATCAAATAATGGGCCATTCTGAGTGCCTCTAAATACTACTCTGCAGAGGGGCCAAACCACTTTAGAGAAGGTATATAGTGCACTAGCACAAAAGTTAAAAATTACCAGTAGGGTTATATTTTTTAAAAACTTTAAAGTTCTCCGATAATTTATTCAAAAATTAGTAACACCAATAGAATTATCCTATTGATCATGTGACATTGCCAGTCTATCACTTGAATTATTAAGTTGTATTATAAGTTTCCACTTAAGGGGCTGGGGTTGTGGCTCAGTGGTAGAGCGCTTGCCTAGCATGTGTGAGGCACTGGGTTCTATCCTCAGCACCACATAAAAGTAAATTTAAAAAATAAAGGTCCATTAACAACTAAAAAATATTAAAAAAAAAATAAGTTTCCACTTAAAACATTCTGTAGTGTGATTGGCAGATACACGGCTCTGGGCTCAATTGCCAGCACAAAAAATTTAAAAGAGAGAGAGAGAAAACAACAACACCTTTTAGTGCTAAGAAAGACTTCTAAATGTCCTGTAATGCTGTTTGTATTTAATAATTTATTAAATTGCAAGACCAAAAAAAAAAAAAGGAGAAGTCTGAAGAGGACTAGCTGCTACTAGTTGTGATTTTACCCATGGTAACAAAAAGTTATCTAATGGGATGCTTTTGTACATACAGTACTCTCTCGAATAAACTTTTTTCTCTATAGGATCCAGCTCAGAAACCTGTTCCAAGAAACCTCTGGAATTTCCCCTTCCTACCTTAATGAAGATAGAATCACTCATGGAGTGGTTTGTCTTATTTACCTCTATATGTGTAGCATCTTATAATATGTACAGAATAGACATTCAGTAAATATTTTTTGAGAGAATAAGTTTAAAAATTAATTTGAAATTGATCATGAGTAATCACTATATGAAATATAAAATGTATAAAAATTTATATTACTGAAGCTTGTGTCTTATAGATGGAAAATATCACAAGCAAATTAAAATAGAAGAGAATGCGACAGGATTCAGTTATGAGACACTTTTTAAAGAATACCTTAATGAGACAGTTACAGAAGTTTGGATAGAAGATCCTTATATTAGACAGATTCATCAGGTAAGTGAAATACACTAAACTATAATGAAATGTTATTTTAAATGTATAACCAGCCATCCATGTTTGTGGGTTGCACATCTAGATTCAAAGGAAGTTGAAAATATCTGTATAAAAAATTGACATATGCCAGGCATGGTGTCACACATCTGTAATCTCAGTGGCTTGGAAGCTGAGGCAAGAGGATCACAAGTTCAAAGCCAGCCTCAGCAAAAGCAAGGCACTAAGCAACTCAGTGAGACCCTGTCTCTACATAAAATACAAAATAGGGCTGGGGATGTGGTTCAGTGATTGAGTGCCCCTGAGTTCAAACCCTGGTGCTCCACCCCCCAATAATTTGACGTCTGTATAGAACATTTCCAAGTTTTTTTCTTGTCATTATTCCCTAAGCAAAATAGTAAAACAACTATTTACATAGGATCTACATTGTATTAGGTAATGCTATTATAAGTATCTATAGATTGAAAGTATTTAGGAGGGTATGCAGATATTCTGTGCAAATACTGCAACATTTTATATAAAGGACTTGAACAACCATGGGTTTTAGTATGGTGGGGGTCACTGAAACCAGTGTCCCAGAATACCAAGGGATAACTATATTAGCTATTAATAACCCATCTTGCTGTCTTTCAGCTATATAACTTACTTCGATTTTGTGAGATGCTTATTAAGAAACCATGTAATGTAAAAACTATTCACCTTCTCACCTCTCTAGATAAGGTAAGTATCTGGAAGAACTTTCTTTTAACTTGCTAATTTTATTCGGTTACAAGGTATAGTCTGATCAAGGAAAACCTTGATGTACTGTATTGGTTATATCTATTTCCTTGAAATTGAACTTATTATCTAAATAATAAGCATAGCATATCTTGAGAAAAATGCTGTTGATTTTAGGATGTTGACCTTATTTGGCCATTTTGCTAACCTCTGTTAGTTTAGGTAGTTTGTTAGTTCCGTGTTTTGGAGGTGATCATGCAGTCTGCACTTTGGGCAGTTTTGTCTCTTTACCTGGGATTAGCAGCATGATAGAAGGCATCTCTATTTTTATTTTGACCTAAGTAGTTTTTCTAAATAATCATGATTTCCAGGATTACTTGAATAAGTAGGCAGCCCCACTTGAATGACCTAAAGATAATTACTAAAATACATATAAGGAGACAAGTTTTGGAATTGTGAATGTTCATGTTAGAAAAAGAACAGTTATTTTTATAAAAACTATTGTTTTCGAAACAACTTCACAATCTTGAGTTAACTTGTTATAACAGATATAGAAACTAATAGAACCTTTTTTTCATTCATGTGTTTATTCCTCACTCAAAATAAGTCATAATTTAAAGCCATAATTTTTCCACATTTTTAATTGGTACAGTATAGCTGTACATACTGGTGGAATTTGTTGTTACATGTTTGTACATGCATACAATGTATCAATATAATTTGGTCAATGGCATTCCCCAGTGTTTCCACTCTTCTCTCCTCCCTACCCCAGTTCCCTTTCCTCTGTTCTACTGATCTCCCTCCAATTTTCATGAGATTCCCAGTCTCCCTTTTCTTTTTTCCTTTCTAGTGTTCATATATAAGATAAAACATACAACTCTTAACCTTCTGGGTTTATAAAGCCATAACATTTTAAAAGATAAAGGAGAATTTTTGGTGTTAACAAGACAGATACTAGTCTAAGGTGCAACACTGAACAGTTGTTCTCTTTTTCCCATAGTGGAATAAATGCATGACAGTTACACATAAAATTTCACTAAAGATCTGGAATGAGGCAAATAATTCTTTGAAACACACTGCCCAATGAGCAGAGGCATGCTGCAAATATTTTTCTGTTAACATTTTTACTATAAGATGAAAAAATTTCCAAAGTGACTACTAATTCAGATTCTTCATTTCCTGTGCCTGGCCTTGAATTCTGTCTTCCTTCCTTGGTCACATCCAAATCCAGAAGGTTTCTGCATTCCATGCTGAAAAATGCATTCCTCAGCACAGACGGACATTAATGAGCCCATGTGCAACCTTCATGCAGTACCTCCAGGGAAGTCAGGAGCTCAAAACACAGAGCACAGCATCATTTCTATAAAAACTAATTTTGGCTGAAGATATAGCTCAGTTGGTAGAATGCTTGTATCACATGCACAAGGCCCTGGGTTCAATCCCAGCACCACCAAAAAAAAAAAAAAAAAAAAAAAACCACTCGTGTTTGTGTGTGTGTATGTGTACGTACATTTATATAAACAATAATTTTAACTGTCAAATGAGCTCTGACTTTTGAAGATCACATATATAAACAAACCAAAATACTGTCTTCATATCTTTTTTTTTTTTAAAGTTGAGTAAACCATCAAAGTAGGAAAAAAAGTACAGAAACCATGAAAAATGAAAATTTAAAGGGTTTATGCCAAAAAAGACAAACCAATCCTCTCCAGCCCAACTCATCTGTTTTTGGGCGGTGAAATTATATATAGGGTTATCAGGCAGTAGATGATCCTTCCCATAGTTACCGCCATGCAGCTCCAGTGAAGCATTCAGTCAAGCAGGCCTCATTTCAGGTGGATGTGCACACCATTGGATTCCTGGAAAAACTTCTGTATCTCTGGAACTTTGTTCTTCCCAGCACAATCATATGCAGTGGGACTGGTGGTCAGTTTAGATGGCATGACAAATATGATAGGTGGCTCTTCTCTGGAAACCAGAGGCCTTAATCCATGGAATGTCTCACCTGAGTGGACTTCAGAAACTTCATACACACAGTAAAGATACATCTTAATCTGGGGGCTGGGGTTGTGGCTCAGTGGCAGAGCGCTTGCCTAGCATGTGTGAATCACTGGGTTTGATTCTCAGCACCCCATATAAATAAATAAAAAATAAAGGTCCATCAACAACTAAAAAAAAATTAAGAAAAAAGAAAGATACATCTTAATCTGGAAGAGCCCGCAGATTTGTAGGCCTCTTAAGCCCAAACTCCAGCCAACTTCTGCATGAGGTCACTCAACTCATAATACATGATAACCTGTGTCCACAGCTAATGCTGTGTGACCACCTACAGAACCTTTTCATATTAATCTATCTATACAATATTCATTGTATAGCTTAGGGATAATTTAAAATATTAATAAATAAGGCAGCAAATTATATTTTTGCTCTTAGCAGGGGTATGTGAAAGAGTCACAAAGAAATGGCCTAGAAGAAATAAAAATGTCACTCAGTAGACATGGAGTGCTGTTGGAAATAGAATACTCTTCTTCAATACATGACCGAGAAATTAGGTTAGTGAACAGTATTTTTATTTTAATACAATTGAAATATATGTTTAAAATTTTTCTTAATAAATGTCATAATTGCATGTGAATATTATAAATATTCAAAATTCAAATAAAGCTCAGTTCTAATAATTTCACTTTTGAAAAGAGGAAAACCTTAGCTTACTTTGTTCTGTGAGTATAATATTTCCTAACTGAATTGAATTTACATGTTCTATGTCATGTGGGAAAAGGCAGTACTGCTTTTCTGCATGGTACATTAAGTATTATGATATTGAAATAATTCCTTTTCTAATGAAATTAATATTTAGTGTGGTTTTCCTTAAAGTAGGTAAGTAAATATTTTGATAGACACAACAGTATGCTGAGTCAATAAGAAAACAGTATATGCAGTTATTTTTATAATATTTTCCGTCTGTTTAGAACAGTGGTTTTCATAATGATAGCAATGGCACCCTTATTTTTAATGAAAATTAACTTAAATATGCAGAACAGATGAAAATACAGTTGTTGCTGAGGTTGCAACAGGAGTAAGGGTCCAGGACTCTTCCTGCTCACTTTCACCATCTGCAGGTGGGAAACCCCCAAAACACCTCGATCCCTTGACTGACAGCTTCCCTGAATATATTTGGTAACCACTTGTTAGCAGAACAGGGAAATTTTATCAACAAGCTGAAATTCAAGAATAAGTTTTAATTTAATTGTTAGATTTTTTAATAGCTAATCAAATCAGCTAATTATTTTTGTGGTCCTTTTGTTTCATTGTAGACAGCCCATGATTAACCTCAGGTTATATTGAACTTGTGTCATTGGAGGAAGTGGTTTTCTTGGTTAGGGGGAAATTTTGCTCATACTTAACACAATACAGCTTTAATAATTGTCTGACTTTAATGCCTTGAATATAATACTATATATTAATTTCAATAGGTTCAACAATGGATGGATGATTAAGATCGGAAGGGGACTTGATTATTTTAAGAAACTGCAGGTAGGAAGCTAGGCATGGTGGCAAATGCCTATAATCCCAGCAGCTTGGAAGACTGAGGTAGGAGGATTGCCAAGTTCAAAGCCAACTTTAGCAACCTAGCGAGATCCTATCTCTAAATAAAATATTAAAAGGGCTACGGATATGACTCAGTGGTTAAGTGCCCCAGGCTCAATTCCTGATAGCAAAAAAAAAGGAAAACCGAAAGAAACTGCAGGTAGGATATAATTTTATGAGTTAGTGTGTAGTGCTGTTTTTGTATAACTTTTATCTATATGTATATGTATTTTTCTTCCTAGGGTCGTTTTCCCCTTGGATACCATGATTTTGACCTGAGGCCATGTCATGAAACAACAGTGGACATTTTTCATAACAAGCATACAAAAAAAATATGATGGATAGTGGCCTAGTCAATATATATTACTACTTTCAGTGATATCTTAGTCCATTTTCTGTTGCTATACCTGAATACCACAGGCTGGATAATTTATAAAGAATAGAGGTTTATTTAGCTCTTGGTGGAGGCTAAGACATCTTAAGAACATGGTGCTGGCAACTGGTGAGGACCTTCTTTCTGCACATGGAGGATGGCATCACATGGCAAGACAAAGCAAGCATGCCAGAGAGCTTAACAAAGCCACTCCCGTGAGGCACAGCCCTCATGACCCAGTCATCTTCCAAAGGTCCCACCTCAACACTGCTGTACTGGGGACCACGTTTCCAACACATGAATTCTTGGGGAACATATTTAAACTATAGCAAGTGAACATAAGATTTTTTATAAATTATTTTTTTACTATGAATAGACCTTTCCTATAATAAATGAATTAACAATACACTTACATTTCTACTCATTTATGAATTCTGTGTGTCAACTGTAGGAACAATCAGATATTTTGGCAAATGCATTACTCAATAGGTCTACAGTGTTTCTTTTTATATAGTCATATAGCTGGTTAAGATTTTGCCAGCTTTTTCTCTATTTGGCTGTTGGAAAATAAGTCAACAGATATTGAGCATCTCTTATGATGTGAGCTGGATGTTATTATTGCTCCTGGGAGTTTAGAGTTCAAGAGGGAAAATCATAGTTTACAGTGATCTTAAGAGAGAGATGGGTTTGGGGTGGGGGATGGGTAGTAACCAGATAAAACAGTGGCTGGGGATATCGTTCAGTGGTAGAGTGCATGCTTGGCATTTGCAAGGTCCTGGGTTTGATCTCCAGTATTTACCCCCGGCTCCCTCACCAAAAGAACAAAAACAAAAGTATAATATTAACTATTAAAAATTTAAAAATTGTCTTTGGCAGACATTCACAAATACTCTGTGGTCTCATTACCTAGCCCCATGAAGGCAGATCAACTCATTTAGTCATCCTGATGTACACTGCCCCTCATTCACCTTGGCTGACACCTTTATAAAGCCTTATAGCTTAGAATCAACTGTTCTAGATAAGCTCATCCATCCAGATGCCAGGTGATTGGTTGGGGACAAAGACTAGGTTCCATGGTCACAGGCTGGAAGAGGAAATATATGCTGGAGGCAATGGGCAGTGCACAAATTAAAGAATAAACTAAGCCAGAGGAAAACAAGTACCCCAGGATTCAGTACTGGAGAGTGCACACATAAACATCTGGAGAATATGCCAAGGGAGAGGAACAAAGAATATGAACAAGAATATTCTTAGCATGGAGGAACAAAGCCAGGTAGAGACCTTTGGCTGTCCTGGGCAGGCTCAGACATTAGGTTTATTTTGCTTTCATGAGCCAGTAGGTACATGATTGAATTGGTATAAAAGGCTAGGAAGGAATTACAGAAAGGTTCCTGATACTTTTCTTTGATGCTTTCAGGTTTAGAAGCTGATAATGCTAAACCTGAAAAATTCAGCGTCTGAGAATACTTGGATTTTAGGCCTAACAAAAGTTCCTTTCAGCATCTTAGCTTATCCTCATGGTGTGGAAGCGGCACAGCTTTTCATTTGGGTGAGGACATCTCTACCTTCCTATTAAAATAATACTGATTTCTAGGGGCTGGGGTTGTGGCTCAGTGGTAGAGCGCTCGCCTAGCACACGTGAGGCACTGGGTTCCATCCTCAGCACCACATCAAATTGAAATAAAGATATTGTGTGTCCACCTACAACTAAAAAATAAATATTAAAAAATAATAATGATTTCTAGACATATGTACATGTCACTGTAGAGAATTCTGCAGTCTACAGCCCTCTAAATTATTTTTCATTCAGTTCCTATAAAAATCCCATCTAAAGCAGGGGATGTAGCTCAGTGGGCCCTGGCTTCAATCCCAGCATGGGAGGGGGAAGGGACCCTGGCTGAGAGAGTATTAAGGAAAAGTTCCATTATTCTAGATATATGGGGCCCCCAGATCAAATTAGAACACTAGAAGGCTACCAGGTGCAAGCTTAAATATGTCAAGAAATGTATAAGAACTAAAGGAACAACTACAAGTTTTACAGAAAGATGTAAGAAAACTCAGAAAACTGGAAAGAAAAATTACATTTTTTTTTCTAGTTGTAGGTGGATAGTATGTTTTTATTTTGTTTATTTTTATGTGGTACTAAGGATCAAACCCAGTGCTCTCATATGCTAGGCAAGCACTCTGCCACTGAGCTACAGTCCCAGCTCCTAAATTATTCTTGAATGGAAGGTTTCCTGTCAGTTCTCCTTAAATTGGTTCATAAATTAGATGACGAAGAAGACCAGCACTAGGAGACTTGCTCGACACAATTATAAGACACAGCTACAATATTTCTTTAAACATGAATGGGCATAGGAATGGCTAAACAGTGGAATACAATAAAGAACTTAGAATCAGAAAGTCAGTCTGTGGGTGCGGATAATATGTAATAAACATGTCAGTTTAGTGGCTGGAAAAAATATTAGATCTCTGTCCTGCTCTACTTAAATAATCCTAAATGAATGACTGAAAACTAATTAAATGGAAAACCGAAGTGTATTTTTAAACCCCTACTAAATATATAAACATAACACAAAACCCAGGAACTGTCAAAGGAAGAGCAAAAGAACAGATCATATATTAAAACAGAAGGACCCAGGGCTAGGGTTGTGGCTCAATGGTAGAGCACTTGCGTAGCATATTTGAGGCTCTGGGTTCAATTCTCAGCACCACATATAAATAAATAAAATAAAGATCTATTGACAACTAAAAAAAGAAAAAAAAAAAACAGAAGGAACCATAAATGAAGTTTAGAAACATGAAAGATCAAATTGACAACATATAAAAAAGTTTTAAGATTCCTGATATGTAAGAAAGATGGTGTGATTTTCAGCAGTGACCCTGATCTGCCCTTTAGCCTCACTGAGTAGCTGGCTCTTTGAGCACCATTCACTGGTCTTTCCTGCCAATGTGCACATCCCCAGCCAGGTGCTGCCCTAGTTTTTGTTCTTCATGAACCAACTTCTTAAAAGGTTTCTCTCTAAAAAAGTATGCACCAACTGTTCGTACTTTCCACCACTTCACTTGCTGCTGTCCCAGTCACTCCACTGAAATTGCTTTTGGTAAGCTCAATAGTGACTTCCATACCACCATATCTAATCAGCACTTCTTAACACCTTCGCATTACTTGACCTTTGGGGGCATGTGACCAAGCTGGCCCTTCTCTTCTTGAAACTCAGCTTCTGGGAAACATGCATTTCTCTTCCATCCTTCCTTTTGAACAGTACAGTTGGGGTCAAGGGTGCTAACTCAGTGGTAGAGTGTGTGCTTAGCATGTTCAAGGCCCTGTGTTTGATTCTAGACACAAAACAAAAAAACACTACAGTTCCCCTGAAGTAGGTAGTAACCGCTTTTCTTCAACCCATACTTTCCTGGAGTGACTGTAACAGTAAGTTTTCTTAGTAAAAAGCAATAAAAACTGCTGCTACTTGATGTAAGCAGGATGTATGTGGGGAGTATTAAAAGGCTGGTAAGTGGTTTAAACCATCATCATGAGAGTTATAGACTGAAATGTGGAGGCTTTGCAACTAATTATCTTCTCCTAAGCCAAAGATTTTAAAACTGAGGTCTTGATATATTAATGAGTGATAAGAACAATAAAAAGCAAAAAGGGCTGGGGTTGTGGCTGAGTCCTTAAGTGCCCCTAGGTTCCATCCACAGTACCCCCAACAAAAAAGACCCCAATTTTTTTTTTTTTTTTTTTTTTGGTGTGTGGGGCGGGCACCAGGGATTGAATTTAGGGGCACTTAACCACTGAGCCACATCCTAGCCCTATTTTGTATTTTATTTAGAGACAAGGTCTCACTGAATTGCTTAGGGCCTTGCTTTTGTTGAGGCTGTCTTTGAACTCGCAATCCTTCTGCCTCAGCCTCCTGAGCCACTGGGATTACAGGTTTGTGCCATTGCACACAGCACCAATTTTTAAAGACAAAATAAAATGGAAAATATCAGAGAAGTAAATAGTAAGGAACAAGCATTGTATTGTTAAGCTTATTAGGTATGCATAAATGTGTGTTAAGGCACAATGTAAAATATATTTTTTACTTTGGTCTGATTTTTAAAATGTTTGAAAGGCATTATACTAAACTGTCAATTCCTGAGGTCAGTGATCATGTCTTTTTAACTCCCTATGAACATCCAATATCTAGTCTAGTGCTTGACACAGTAGGCACTCAATACTAACACACAGTATATTTTAGAAATAAAAGCAGGATGAGAATTAATCAGCTGTAGAGACAGGAAATGGTCAACAAGAATGATACTCTGAAGAAATTTTGTAATGAAAACATTGAGAATCTTTTCACAAGCATCTTGAGCAGGAATGTTTTGGGAAAAGGGAGACATGTTCATTCATTCTGGTTAAGGATCCAGTAAAAGTGGGAAGACAAATGCAAGACAAAGAAGATATAATGGTGCAAGTCCCAAACACAAGCAGGAGAGAAAAAATCCAGGTTTAATTAGAGAGGTTATACTTACGGCAAAGGAGGCACTTCCTCCTGAGATTGAAAGAAAAGATAAATATTGAAATAGAGAACCTGAAGCTAAAAGACTCATTTCTGAAGACTTCAACTCTCAACAAATTAAGAATCAAGGTTTGTGAAGACTTGTAAGGGCTCTATGATTGTGATTGGGGGGTCTCTGATAAACTTTGTGATTGTGGCATGCTTGGAGGCTAGGAAGTTTCTGTGCAAAGGCACAGAATACCTGGCTGCTGGGAAACTTCTGTGTAAAGACACAGGATGCCTGGCTGCATTAGAGATGTCCTTCACAAGAAAGCTCTGTTAAAGTCGTATCAGCTTCGACCTTCATCTCAGGCACACAGCTCCTGGGGAATATAGGGACTCTCTTGTTAGAAAACCACAATGATTCACTGAACCTAAATCTGTCCACATAATAGTAACTTTATACAATGGATTTTCTTCAGAGCTGCACAAATCTCCTGACATTGCATATTGTAACTGTAACTGCAGAATAAGCAACCTTACTGACACTGTGTAAACAATAATGTAGATATGGTACTAATGATATAATGTAAATTATTGATATAAATAAACGTGGCCACTTGGACAAGCAGTCACTTTTCCTGCCTCTGCATCTTGTGTCTGTGTCACCCTCATTTTATTTTCCTTACAAAGACTAGTGGAATTCTGGAGCCTGTGAGAGTGGTAACCTTTAGGAATAAGATGCCTGAGAATGAGAGGAATGCCGGGCATAGTGGCACACACTTCTTATCCCAGCTACTTGTGAGGCTGAGGCAGGAGGGTCACAAGTTAGAAACCAGTCTGAGCAATTTAGCAAGACCATCTCAAAATTAAAAAAAAAAAAATGGCTGGACATGTAGCTCAGAGAATGCTTGCCTAGCATGCGTGAGGCCAAGGATTCAATCACCAGTACTGCAAAATTTAAGAATGAGAGGAAGTCAACCAGAGACAAGATGAATCTGACACCAACAGAAAGATGTGGTAAGTTAAAAACTGTAAATATGAAATTGGGCAAATCTGCATGATTATATGATTTTACCCCCTGGATTGCTTGCCATCTAGGTATAGAAATAGAAAATCGATTGTCTGAACTTTTTTTTTTTTTTAAAGTGGCAATGGTAGGTCAAGGGAGAAAAACAGATGAAAACACTGGTAAGAAAGTAGAGTATACTTGAAATAATTCAGGCTTGGTGAGGGAAGGAAATGAAGGTAGGAGAGATTAAAGTCAAAGGCTGGGAAAAATCAATGGGTTTCATTTAGTGAGAGAAGATGGAAAGACAAGAAAATATTTTAAATATGAGAGAATTTTAGAGATTATGATATTAGAGGTGGCAATAGAGGTATGAAAACAAGCAATTGTGAAGCTGGACTGTCTACTGTGGCATACATTTCCAAGGCAATAAGAAGTGAAGGAGCTAAAATATAAATGTGTGCCAGGAACTAAATCAATGAAGAAAGAATATTCTATATGTCAAAAGAGAAGATGGATGAGGACAGATAATAAACAATTTCAAATGGGGAGAAGTTACTGAAAGAGACTAGGCTTTTTTCCCCAGACATGGTCCTCACTGTTGTCCAGGCTGACGCTGAACTCCTGAACTTCAGTGTCCCTCCTGCCTCAGCCTCGTAAGTGCTGGGATTACAAGCAGATGCCACTGCACTCAGCTTTTTTGGTTTTTAGACATACAATACATTTAAAAGTTTTATTTTCTCATTGAAACTGACAATATAAATAATTACTTGGAGTCACATTATTCCTCTAATTTTTTCACAAAGAATATTCCATTTACTATGTAGTTCATGGTCTTCTGGGTATGTTCTAAGTAAAATGTTTGTCAGCATGGTAGTTTCAGTTGGGCAAAACTTGCTGCCAATAAAACTTGAATTTAACTTGTCACATATTGCCAGTGGTAACCAATGATCAGGTGCTTCAATATTGCAGATTTCAATTCTTCCATTCTTTATATCTATGAATAATTTAATTTCCAAGTGTGATTGCTCATATAACACATTCAAAGTAGTGTCTATACTAAACTTCGGTGTTTTGCCATATATCCATTCCCAAGTTTGTAGTTCTTTGGCTTTGCTATTTATTCCAGGAAACAGTGTTTCATCTGTTGGATTTATTAGATTAATGTGATTATCAATTTGATGATAAGCAGCATACTCTGCAGCAATAGCATTTATCAGTACTTCACAGGTCAGAGTGGGATCTTTTTCCAAAAGATTTTTCACTAAAGAAGGTATGCTAGTAGTGGCATTGCTCTTGATCCCTCGGTAAGGGCTCTTTAGTGAAGAAGACAAAGAGGTTCCATCAGTACTACATAATAAGGTACAATGGTGATAAGCAGTAGTCCGGCCAATCTTTGAGGCTGTTCCTGAGATTTTAAACTGACCATCAAGTAAAAGGTCAAATCTTTTGGTAGCCTGAACATCCAGCTGGGGTTGGACAGCATTCAGTGCTCTCACAATTAATTTCAGATTGTCCATTCTATCATACTTTTTTTTGGTTGTAAAGAAAGTCAAATTGATATTACCCATATCATGGTAGACTGTTCCTCCTCCACTTCTTCTCCTAGCCAGTTTTATACCTTCTTCTCTCATCAGATTCAGGTTACATTCTTGCCAGGGATTTTGATGCCTACCAATCACAACACAGGGAGAATTTCTCCAAAAGAAAAGAACTGGCTTGCCTTCTAGGTTTACATGATCATGGATCCAGTCTTCTACAGCCAGATTTTGATATACATCATTGGAAATTGACTGTAAAATGAGCCCACCTCTTGTAGTGTTTTTAAAGCCTGCTGCTGGAACCTTGTGATTACAAAGCAACTGGAAGCAGTTCTTCACTGAAAATGGGATCAGCATGCTTTTAAAAATGGAAGACAAACAAATTAATTCAATGAAAAAAGGAAAATTAAATTCTACCTTCTAGCTATCAGTTATTGGTTATTTGATTCAAACTTAACCAGGTGTCCAGTCCGATTGTTTTTCTTGCCTGTTAGCTTTTTAGTCTTTGCAACTCTATACAAAGTACTTTAAAAAAAAAAATGAAGATAAAATTCAATAATTTCAGTTGAAATGAAGGCACATACTTTTCAAACAAAAAAGGATGCAGCAAATACATTACACATACCAAAGTCAAACAAATTATTTTGAATTCATAATACATGCTCATTGAAAAAAAAAATGAGGAAACAACAGGTAAGCAAAAGAACAGAAAACATAATCCCACTGCTGAAAAGAACCACAATTAACATTTTGGTATAAACAACCCATTTTATGTCTTCTGGGAATTATGTATATACATATAAATGATTTTTTATTTTTATTTTTAAGATGATGTCTTACTATATTGCCCAGACTGGCCTCAAACTCCTGAGTTCAAATGACCTTCCTGTCTCAGCATCCCAAGTAGCTGGGACTACAGGTGTATACATCATTGTGCCTGGCTCTCGTTCAACATTAAATCTATTTTAAAATCAGGTTTAATGACTGTGTAATATTTTGTTATTAAATATATCAGTTCACAAGTTCAAGGCCAGTCACAATGTATAACTTAGCAAAACCCTTCTCAAATTAAAAGCACTGGGCTGGTCATGTAGCTCAGTGACTAGCATATGTAAAGCCCTAGGTTCAACTGCCAGTACCATTAAAAAAAAAAAAAAAAAAAAAAAAAAGCCAGTTTACTCAGTTTCTTAGTCTATATTGCTTTTTTCCTAGTTTTCCTATATTATCAACAATGCATTCATGAACGTCTCTATGGAAAGTTCTAATTATGTCTTTACAATGTTATAAAAATAATTCCTATTTCAACTTGGAATATATGATTTACTGCCAGCATAACTTTTACTTAGGTCAATATTAAATTAGTATGAATTAAAGAAAGGCTAGACTAGAGACTAGAAAAGAAAACTAGTTTATACCTTCCCCTAAGAAATATCTGGAGAGTTTAATAGAGGAAGGGATACTTGAACAGTGTTGAAATTTGATGGTTGATGGGAGTAGCATATGCAAAGGCATATACAAAGGCTGAAACTATCAGAATCTTCTACTACTAAGGCATGTTTTGGGTACTCCTTCCTAAGAGACAGTTACACTGACAGTATTCTAGCTCCATTGATGCTCACAGCTCTACTGTCCTAGGAAGTTGCTGCACTCAGATTGCATTTCTTTGGTTAATCTCCTTGTTCTTGGTTCTGTTTGAGTTTGATAAAGTCTTATACTCATTCAATAAATATTTATGGAGTGCCTGCTAGGCACAGGTAGTAAGAAGACAGAGAAGGGAGGAGACAAGTTCATGTAATCCTAAAACATATGGATTCTCTGTGAAGGCAACTATGATCTACTGATATGTTTTAAGCAGAAAAGTGTTGAGTCACACAAAACTATCTCCACAGTGTTGTGCATGGATTAAAGAAAGGCTAGACTAGAGACAAAAAGAGTAGTTAACTGATAATGTACAGATCTCACAGGAAGAGGAGGTATGGGGTGAAAATATTTGGTTCATTTAATTGTGTTGAACTTAAGTGTCTATGATTATTTGTCAGCCAATGGGACAGGGCTGAAAAGAAAGTAACTAAGGCCATGGGAGAAGATTAGATTGTCTCAGGAGGGTTCTGTAAGCAGACACAGAGTCTTCAACACAACCCTAAAGAGCAGCAACATTTAACAGATATAAAGAGAAGGGAGGGAGAGCTCCCAAAGAAAACTGAGAAAAATAAGAAGAAAAATTTTAAATAGGGCATTATGGAAGTTTCAAGGAGGTAAGATGCTGAAAATAGATCTTCATTAAGAAAGTTATTAGTGATCTTGGCAAGAACCAGGTATGCTGAGTGACTAGAGGGTCCACAGTGATTCAATGAATATATTCTAGTTGTAAAATGGAGAAGCTAGGGCAATAGAAGAAATGTGAAGTTAGGAGATAACCTAACATGCAAGAGACCAAAGCATGTTTAGATGTTGCTGGTAGGACAACTGGAAGAAGAGGGTAACATTGGTGAAGGGAGCTCCTTGAGAAAGTGATGGTGCTGGGATCTAGAGTTCAGAAGGAGCAGAAAGGATCCCCTTCCAATGTGATCCAAGGGAGAAACAATGACAAATGGGTCGGTGGTATATTGGACACTAATGAGCCAGAAAGTGTTTGTGGAAGACCTCGTGACATACTCTTGTTAATATGTGCAGAGTGTGGCAGGATAGCAAAGTAGTTAAGATCTTAAATTTTAATTCTGGCTCTGCTGCTTACGAACTGAATAACCCTAGGAAAGTAGTTAACTTCTGGCTGCTTCAACTGTCTCAGACCTCACAGAATGGTTAAGAGAATTAGATGTTATTACACATAAACCATTCCTGTCTGGCCAATATGAACTGCATGGAAATGTTAATTGTTATTATAGTGTTCCTTCCCATCTCTGTTTTTCTGTTCCAGGCATAAAACATTACGTTCTCTCAAGTGTACAATGACTCATAACCAAGATGCAATAAAGTGGCATTTACTTTGAAAAATTAACCATAATCCACAAAATATTGGTCAAAAATAATATTTTCTAGGGTTCTATAACTGATCTGATTCATGTATTGATCCAATGTATGGATCATGAATTGATCTAATTTATGTATTTTAATAGTGCCAAACTCTCCATTCATCCAGGCACTGTGTACATATTATGAATGAAACACAACCCAGCAAAGGTATTAATTTGACAAATTCTGCATCAACTATATGACATGTACTCTTCTTACCACTTGGGATTTATCAGTAAGCCAAGTAATTAAGGGGGGTAAGGTCTTTAGGACAAAGAAAAACTAAAGCTGGGAGAGGGAAGACTGAAAATGTATATGCAAGAATCATTAGGCTTCAATTTCAAATAGGATTGTTAAACTACTCATCTTTAAAAAAGATGGCATGGGAACAAAGATTAAGGAGTTAGGTTGAATGCTTATGTAACAAACTATTCTAGGCCTCAGTGAGAATGAAACATTATAACTGGGCCCTAAAGGATAACAAGATCACACAGAGAAAAGTGGAAAGAAAGGTATGTCCAAGAAAACCTAAATGTGAACTTACTGATTTACAGAGAGAACCATAAACTATTCACCAGAGAGAGATTCCTCTAGACTTGCCCAACTCTTGCTATAGGACTACAGGTAAGGCTATTTATCTTAACTTTGGTAAATATGCATCAGAACCAAAAGACTGAGTTATATGATCTCAATATCAGATAGGATGGGTCCAGAGGAAACCACCTCAATTCCTGGGACCAGGAAAGATTCTACTCTTAAGCCAGGATAGTGTTTACTCCTCGGGGAGCTTTGGATTCGCTGGGACAGGTGTGCCTCTCTTTGGCTCTATGCTCCTGTGGCAGATAGGTACGGACTAAATGATAGTTGCCAGGATATAGCTAAGACTTTGAAAGACTAGCAAAATTTTTTTTAAAATCGCTTTGCATATCTACTCTAACCCTGTAATTACGAACCGTACACGTTTTCTTCAGAAGACGCTCTCATGTCCCTGTTCTGCGGGACACTTTGTTGTCACTGTGCACTGCCAAACATACTTCCCCATCACCAAACAGAAAACAGATTTAAAAAAACAAAAAAGCATAATCCCGGCTAATCATAAAACCTTACCCAGACTTTTACTTTGCCACCTGACACACACGACCGGGGCTCGGGATCGGCCGCTCTTAACAGAGCCACCAGGTCGTGCCGAGCGCGGAGCACATGCTGCAGAGCCTGCAGCACCAGCCGCTGAAGGCCAGAGGCGCGCGCACGCAGAACCCGTCTCGGGGATCTTTGTCCTGACCCGCCGCCCGAAGAACCCCGAGCGCCCCGCTGGGCCCGTTGCCACCCGCCACCACGCGCCGTTCGCGTTAGATCCGCTTCCGGCTTCTCTCACCTGCTGCTTCCGGTAGCACCTACCCGCCGGGGAGGACTGGTACCCGAGAAGAACGAGTCGACCCCGGGTGCTCAGCGGCTGCGCACGCGACGCGCACCACCCCAAGCCCCGCCCACGAGCAGAGGCGGTGCCCTGGACCGGCCCGCCCACGAGGGCCGGAGGAGGCGTGGCTACTTCCCGAGCGTGCCCTGTTTGCCTGGGAGGTCGCCGGGCGGGGTTCCTAAGGCTCCCTCGGGACGTGCCAACTAAAGCAAAACCACATTTGAGACAGGGTCGCAGGCCACGTTTGAATAAAAGTATCTAAAGTTTTAAAGTCCCAGCTCAGATGGCAGTTCGCTGTGTGAGAGCACAGAGATAACAGCCGTCCCGGGGCGAAGGTAGGAGAGGCAGGTGCGCCAGGTGGAAGGGACATTTCGTAGGCTTGTTCAGGGGGAGTCCCCAGAAACCCAAAGCACTCAGGTCACAGCCCGCAAGAGTACCAGCAAGTGCTCTTTACTGACTGCGTGGACTCTCAGTCCAATTGGCAGGTAACTCAAAAGGGAAAATTCAAATCATTTTTGAAAGACAAATTGCATTTAAAGGAATAAACATTGGCATTCGCAACACAGAGATGGTAATAAGTTGGACTGAGTGGATCAAAAAGCAGACACATTGGGTTGTACTCATTGTTGGCAAGAAAGTCCTTCCCTTCAGCCAGATGGGAAATTCTCTCAAAAGCCAAGATTTCAGCTAGTTATTGCAGTGTGATAAAGCACCTCAAACATCATGACTTATTATCTCTAAGAATTATGTGAACAAGCTGGTTTCACCTGGGTTTACCCTTGTGGCTCCATTCAGCAAGGGGTGGCTGAGCTGAGGGGGTCCAAGATGATCCTTATTCACACTCTGGCACTTGGTGTAGGCTACCTGCTGGAGCAGCTCAGTTCAGCATCTGGAGGCAGCACTTGAGAAAGCCAGTGGAGAGTTAAGGGATAGGATGATGGCCCCCTGTGAAGAGCAGGCTGTGCCCTGCTCCAAATTACTCCATGTTGTGTAGAACAGCAGTGCCTTGCCCTTAGTCACTCCATTTTATAAAGCAACAGTTTGTCCTGAGCTACTCCAATTTGAATGTCAGTGCCAAGGCAGAATGACTTGGTAACTTGTCTTGGCAAATAGATAATCATCATATTTTGGACATACAGAACTTTTTGAAAAGAATAACCCTCAGCTACACAGCACAATCATAAGGCACACACTGATAAATTAATTAGTCATGCTAATAAAAATGACCACCTGTGGGGCTAGGATTATGGCTCAATGGTAGCAGTGCTTGCCTAGCATGTGTGAGGCATGGATATACCACTGCATATACATAATAAGTAAAATAAAGGTCCATTAACAACTGAAAAATATTTTTTTCAAAAAAAGTCTATTAAAAAATGACCACCTGTGAATTTATTAAATTAGAAGCACATGTATGAATGGACAATCAAATGCATATCAGAAAAACCGGGCTCATGAGTTTATTGTAGTCACCAGATATAACCCCCTCACCTAAGGCCCATAAAAGGAGGAGTACCCTCCTGGACATGGCAGCACTCTGACCCTGTCACTAATCATGAGTCCTGCCCACAATGCCACATCAATGGACTTTGGACTCTGTCCCCAGGGTTCAGCTCAGTGTTTCTCCTGCCCACGACAAGACAAGGCCCACGTCAAATGACCCTGTTAAGTGCCTACCTTCTGGACTCTCAACTTATGAGAACTGGTTCCTTAAACACTGATCTCACCACCTGCAATGACTCTTTGCCTTTGCACCTGCTGTCTACCTTTTTTCTCACTGCAGCCTTTGGAAACCTGTGGCCACTTTAACCCTTCGTTAGCATTTCTGTGATGTATGTACATCACTGTGTGAAGCCTGATGTGTGACTTGAGTACTACAGATATTATTAAGATTGGGATGGAATAAAAGAACTTGTGACTGCTCCACTCATGACACCAAGTGAACTGTGAGTATTTTCAGTGAATTAATCCCAATGAAAGTGATATAGTTTGTGAATTTACAGTTATTCAATAAATTTGACATTGTGGAAAGACACAAACATGTCTAGCCTATGTTAATGGCATAGCCCACTCATGACAACCCCATTTCTTGGTGAGAGGACCCCAAAGAATTTGTGACCATCTCTTTCAATTTTCCACAAAAACCAGTCCCTACTTCAGTTAGAAGGGTATCCACCAAGACTTATCTCTTGGAGTAAGCAGCATTCTGTGTTCACAGTTGGCAATGCTGATACCATAAATGATAGGGCTGAGTCTTATATTATGCAGGTAGAAATGGATTCTTTTCAGTAGGAATTTTCCTAGTAATTGATAGTAGGCCCATAATGTTGTCACTCTCTGTATTGTTTCCTTCCAAATTTGATTTCTCTAAAGTAGTTTATTTTTCCTCTTCTTTCCTTCTGAGGTGGTTATAGAGAATCCTATTCTTTTCTCCCTGCTCTAAGATTTCTGTTCCTTGGCTATTGTTACCCGCTTTCCTACTTCTTCAGCTTCTCCCCTGGAACTTTTCAGCAATACTCTAATATGCTTCACAAATCCTCCAGAGAACTCATTTCCCCTTCTAACTTTCAATGTGTTTACTCCCTTTCAGAGCAAGGCTTCTTGGAAGAGTCACTATATATACAATATCTACTTCCTCACTTCTTATTCAACCCACTCCAAAATGGCTTTTGCCCCATTTATTCCACCACAAATGCTTTTGCTAAGACCACTGTGACATTCGTGTTGCTGGATCCAGTGGACTTTTTTGGTCTTCACCTAACCTTTCTGTTCACTGGCTCCACCTAGAAAGACTCCCATAGACAACCTTTATATTATCAACTTGGTTTTCCTTTGGCCTCATTACCAACTTCTCAGTACCCTCTGACAGTTGCCCTTGCTCTGATCAGCCCCTAAATGTTGCAGTTCCTCATATCTTCACCTTCCCACAAATGTGCTCCTTAAACAATCACATTTATTCCCATGACTTTAAATACCAACTTGATACCACTATCATCATCCATTGGACAATCATGTAACTGCAGAAATTATAAATGTCATATCCTTGGAGAAGTCTTCCTAGTTCCCAGAATCAAAATCAACTTTATGTGTTATTTCTCCTGTTACATCTCTCTTAATTTTTTTTTACGTTTTCTTCATAGCATATCTTATGTAATTTCTTTATATGTTTTGGCTGGTAGACAGACAGAAAGCACTGTGAAGGCAGTAGCTATTTTATCCACTGCCATATCTCCAGCACCAAGCATAGTGCCAGCCTTGGTGAACAATGAATTCTTTTTTTCTTTTCCAAAGAATTATGTTTTGTAAGTGACAAAAAGCATTGTTTTACTCATTTATGTATCATTTGACAATTCTGGTTCTTTTTACTTTAGGCTCAATATTCCCTTCAAATACATTTAGCATTTGTCTGTTATTTTTAAAAATGAATATTGAGGAGATTATGCAGTGGGCATTACAGACAGTTGTTAAATACTACAGTACAGGAACATGTTCCAACTGTGTGTGTGTGTGTGTGTGTGTGTGTGTGTGTGTGTGTGTTACTGGGGATGGAACCCTTGCACTTACTGGGCAAACACTCTACCACTGAGCTAAACAAAATATACTAGGGGTGTAGCTCAGTGGTAGAGCATGTGCTTAGTATGTGTGAGGCTCTGGAATCAAGTCCCAGCACCAAAAAACAAACAAACAAACAACATGCATAATATAATTATAGGTCACTCTCTGTATGGATATAAAATGGTTTTAATTTCATCTAACATTACTTGGAACAACACTGCTGTTTCACACTGCCATGTATTTCAATAACTGATATGTAAAACAAATTTTGAACACTAGGTTGTTTTTGTTATACAAAATATTGGAATATAACTTTTTAGCATCTGCAAGATATGCTGTGATATTTGGAAAGAACTATTTTCTAACTTTGAAATGAATTCCACATGAGAGAAAGTTTTAAAAGAAAAATTTTAAATGTGAAATGCTTCTGAAGCTATGTAATTTATTGGTTGGTGTAGAGTTTATCTGCAGGAATCTTTTACAGAACAGAAATGCAAATTATAGGAAGGCAAAGTATCCTAAGGAAAAATCCCAAATTGAAGACGCAACATACAAAAATGGTACAGCAGAAATATCATAAAATACTGGTGTGGAATTTCTTGAACACTCTGCCCCTCCCACCACCACTTGTTAAAGAAATTCATAAAAAGCATAGCAAAAAGTTTTGCATTTCAAATACTGTTACTAAAATATTCTATTTTTTAACAAAGATAGAATATAATCCCAGAGAAATCTGCCTTGAATTTTGGAAGGCTATTTTTTTTCCCTTAAAGCAACTGCATATTGCTTTATATAATATCTACAAATACATTTAGCATTTTTCTGTTACAAAATATTTTTATTCCCTGAAATCATGCCTTTTCCTCTTTTTAAAATATGAATATTGAGAAGATTATGCAGTTGGGTATTACAGAGTTATTAAATATTACAGTACAGGAACAAGTTCAAATGTCTGTGTATGTGTGTATATTAGTTACTGAGGGTGGAACCCAGGACCTTGCACAGTTTTTGCACCATCAAAAAATATAGTTTAAGATGACTCATAAATAATAAAATATAAGATACCAACCTTCCTTCATTTTGTTAGATTTTCCTAATAAGGCTCAGTTCTCATTTAACACCTCCACTTATCAAAGGCAGTTTTTGGATTTTTTTGGTAATATGTGTATGATACTTCATTCCACATCTGTCATTTCTAGTCCATCACTTTCTTTAACATATACCACTGAACCCAAGGCTTTCTTTGAAAAAGATCCTGGGCCAATTCCTTCAATTCTTGAAAAGTTTTCTTGGTTTGTGTCTTCTAACCTTATTTTCTTGGTGTTTTGAAATAACAGAGTCACTGGTTTCAACCTGCTTTTCTCAGTCCCTTGCATTAAGTGACTGTCCACTTTTGAATCCATTCGCATGGCAGATACCTGAGTAGTAGATTTACTAAATGAAAATCCCATTGGGACAGTTGAACAAATATCAAGGTTGTTTGAAGACACCTTTTTAAGTAATTGAAACGTTTCTTCAATTTGATTACTGAAAAAAAAAATGTAGGTAACAAGTGAATACAATAGGAATTTTGACAACTTCATGGCAATGTTGGTTTGGATAGAATGTCATGGTAGAATGTCATTTTACTATAAATAAAAAGTAAAATTGACTTTTACCTTTCAGTATTTACATTTTCTTTGTGGAAGTGTTTGTAGGTTTATAAAGTCCCTTGAAAGTCTTTTTAAAAAGGAATTTGCCTGACATTATGTTTATCACCTTTCAGTAAATAACAGAACTTCTCTTAGTCTTGTCTTGTTATGGGCCAGGCTATATGGACAATGACCAAATAGACTCAATTTTACCCTGATATTCCACATCATATAAGAAATGCTTCTCCCATGGGAATACCCTGCCTCTGTACCTATTAACAGTTGCTTATTAGTATAGTATAGCATGTCTGACAACACAAAATAGCAATTCTTATACAATGAAAGATTCTCTTTTTGTTTTCCATTTTTCCTGGACAATGTACACTGTCAGAGATTGACTATTTATTTGTTTATTTATGGTGCTGGGGATTGAATCCAGGACCTTGTGCATATGAGGAAAGCATTCTACCAACTGAGCTATATCCTCAGCCCCCAGATGTTAGGCTTTTAGGTAATGATTGGATCATGAGGATTCTGACCTCATTAGTGGATTAATCCATTAATAGCTGAATAGACTACTGGGGTGTGGGACCTAGTTAGAAGAAGGTCATTTGGGACATGTCCTACCTTCTCCCTGGTCCCTTACTTCTTCTTTCTCTCTCTCTACTTATTGGCTACCATGTGCTGAGCAGCTTTCCTCCATCACACCCTTCGACCATCTTGTTCTGCCTAATCTCAGGCCCAAAGCCATGAAGTTGGCCTACCAAAGACTGAATCCTTGGAAACCATGAGCCAATAAAACAACATATTGCATTTGAAATAAATCTAAAATAATGGTAATTTATTTAATTATCAATTTGCACATTAAACTTCATTCTAATAGAGGAATTAAGGAAGAACCAAATATCAGGGCAGATTTGTCCATGAAAGTCTCACTTTAACTTCCTCCAGAGTCCTGAGGACATGAAGAAAGAACAAGTGTGTTGGGGGCTTCTTTGGCCCAGCATTCAGGTTGCTATTCAAGAGGAAATCTTGAATGTGTATGGAAGAATAAAGGTCCATGAAGATTAAATGAATTTAGACAAAAAGAACAAAGAGGCTTATTTTATCAGATATTAAGATATGCTACAAAATCAAAGTAACAAAAGCAATCTTGTACAGGTGCAGAAACAAATAAAGGAAGAAAAGAACATGACAGAGCTGCAACTTGGACCTAGGTATATTCATGAACCTCACATGTGCTACAGGAGGCACTATAAGGCAATGGAGATTGAGCACACTAAGTTTGGTATGTTGGCACTGTGAACACTGGCTCACCATGTGGACCATGAAGCAATCACATAGGATCCTGTGAAAGTAAAGGAGGATCCCTATCTTACATATAAAAGTAAAGTTCAAATGTAGAAAAGACCTGAATGTGAATGGTAGAACTAAAAATACAATTGAAGAAAACATAGAACAATTTGTTTGTCACCTTGGGGTGGAGAAGGATTTCTTTCTTTCCTTTTTTGGAGAAGGATTTCTTGAACAAGTCTTAAAGAATTTAGATTGGAGTCTCATAATTAATAATTTCTATCAGTGAAAAAACCATACATAAAAAGGAATAAAAGTTTGAAAGGAGATATTTGCTATCTAAAGATGACAGGCATAATAGCTGCAGTATTGGAAAGAACTACAAATCAATAAGAATAAAGAAAATCCAAGAGAAAAATGGGCAAAGGATATAAAGACATAATTCATAGATTGAGGAATCCCAAGTGTGTTATGAATACATAAGAGATGTTCAAATTTAGTAGGAATTGGAAATCCAAGTTTACTGACATTATGGTCGACTAGAAATGTGGATAGTACTGAACATTAAGGAGAATGTGGTATGACATGAAACCTTGTGCACTGCAGGTGGAGTCATTTTTGACTCTTCTTTATCTTATATTCCATGTCCAATCTGTCAATGGATCTTGTTTCTACTTCTACCATGGCCTATACTGTAGTTTTCTAACAGTTTTGCTTTTATTTTTATTTTTTAGTTGTGGTTGGACACAATATCTTTATATATTTATTTATTTTTATGTGGTGCTGAGGATCAAACCCAGGGCCCTGCACTTGCTAGGCGAGCGCTCTACCGCTGAGCTACATCTCCAGCCCCAGCCCCAGTTTTGCCTTTTTAAACATAAGCCAGATCACATCAATCTCCACTCAGCATACTCTAGTTGCTTTCCATCTCAGACAAAAAGCCAAATTTTCCACATATCTAGTCCTCACCTGTGGGAGGCAGAATAATGGCCCCCAAAGACCAGCTGACCCAGAGGTGGGAAGATGACACTGGATTAGTTGGGTGGCACCAATATAATCACAGGGGTCTCTATAAGTGAATGAGGAAGGGAAGAAGGTAGGTGTCAGAGTGATGTAATGTGGGAAGGACTTGTTGACTTTGAAGACAGACAAGGACTACAAGCCAGGGAATCACGAGCAGCCTGTAGAAGTTGAAAAGGTAAGAAATCTTAGTTTTAGCTCAGTGAGAACCAATTTGGATTTCTAACCTTAAGAACCATATAATAGGGGCTGTGGCTGTGGCTCAGTGGCAGCGCACGTGCCTGGTATGTGTGAGGCACTGGGTTCGATTCTCAGCAACCACATATTAAAAAAAAAAATAAAGATCTATCAGCAACTAAAAAAATATTAAAAAATAACCATATAATAATAAACTTGTTTAAAGCACTAAGTTTGTGGCAAATTGTAGCAACGAAAACTAACATACCAGTTAACACTCTCCCCTAGCCCTCTTTTCTCCTGCCCCAGCTGTATGAGCTCACTGATGTTCTTAAAGTATGTGCTGTGGCAAATCTGCATCTGCTTCCAGTCTTTGACCTAATCATTCCCTCAGATGGTAACAACTGTTAAACTGCAAATTACTTCCATTGGAGATAATTAGTGACATAGAACCTCAAACTATGGCGATCTGGTTAGCTTCTGTTTCCAGTCATAGGGGAGCAATGGGAACCAGATTTATGCTCATGCTTTCCAATTTAAAAATATAGACAAAATACATAAAAGTGGTTTTTAGATATTGGACAAAGGCTGTGCGAGACAGTGATCACTGAGAGAAAGAAAATAAAGAAGGTGAGTCCTCTGAAGGCAAATTATTTGGAATTTTCAGGCTTCAGCAGAGAAGAAGTGAACCCAAAGAGAGTGTGGTCATTTTAATGAACTGAGAAGACAGAGTTTAGAGTTTGGAGAGGATAGAGTCTGTGGAGAGGAAAGAGATAGAGTGGGAAAGCACTCTAGGGGTCTGAAGAGGATTCCCCTCGATTCTTCAGCTGAGTGCTAATTAGTACATGTATAGAAGGAAAAATGTGAAGTCTGGGAAACAGCCACCTAAAAAGAGAAGGCAGAATAATCCAGAGCTTACACAGGACAAGGGATGATTTACATTGTCACCAGAATGGAAAGACCTCCTAATATTTGAGGTATTGGGTAGAATGCTCAGAAAGTTATTGACTCAGTATAGGGTCCAAATCATCCAAAACTAAAGATTACATAGAACATAAACAAACCATAAAAGCTAACCACTATATAGCACTGTCCAGTAGAACTATTTGTAGTGATGAAAATATTCTATACCTATGTTGTTCTATATGGTAGCCACTAGCTACATGTGGCTTTTGGTATATGAAATGTGGATACTACAAATAAAATTTAATTTTATCAACTCAGATTCAAATAGTCACATGTAGACAGTGGCACTATTTTGGATGATACAGTTTTTGTTTTTTTTTTTTGGGTACCAGGAACTGAACCCAGGGTGCTTAACCACTAAGCCACAACCTTGTCCCTTTTCATTTTTTGAGACTGGGTCTCAGTAAGTTACTTAGGGCCTCACTAAATTGCTGAGGCTGGCTTTGAATTTATGATCCTCCTGCC
Organism: Callospermophilus lateralis; assembly: GCF_048772815.1. Classification (NCBI taxonomy): domain Eukaryota; kingdom Metazoa; phylum Chordata; class Mammalia; order Rodentia; family Sciuridae; genus Callospermophilus; species Callospermophilus lateralis. Next base: position 97,401,379 of record NC_135318.1, on the reverse strand, counting down.
TCCGCCTCCCAACCTGCTGGGATTAAAGGTGTGTGCTACCATGCCTGGCTTGGATGGTGCAGTTCTAAAGGATCGAACTCTTTCCAAATAACCTTATTCATCGTAGAAGAAAGTCAAACATATTTAAAGAACACACACACACTTCAGCATCCCAAAATGTAATATCTGAAATGTTTGGCAATCAAACTTTAGTAGGCATGAAAACAAGCAGAAATAAAACTGTAAACAAATCGAGAAGTGACACTTAAAATATAATTAGTATACAAGTAAGTACCTTAAATATTTTAAATATAGTCCATATTTTCAAGAACTAGAGTAAACCACGAGCATGATACAGTGTGAAATGAAAGATTTTTTTTTTTTAAACCAAACTTCCAGAGATGAAAAACACAATTTCCAACATGAAGCATATTGTGGGTGGGGTTAACACTACCAAAGGATGAACTGAAAAATTCCAAGGTACAGCAATAGAGGGCTGAGGATGTAGCTCAGTGGTAGCTGTCAGGCCCTAGGTTCCACCCCCAGCACCATTTAAAAAAATGAACAGACCTTTAGTAAACTGTGGCACAACATCAAGTAGCTTAACATGTATGTCTGAAGTCTCAGGGTTTTTTTTGAGGGAACCAAGAGTGGCACAGGGGGGACAAAAAAAGGGCAAAGCAGAGGCTTTTTCTGGTAAAGCTTTTGAAATGACGGAGAAACCAAAGGTTTAGAAAATCCAGACCTTAGAGCAATAAAGAAGTTATGTGTCACAAGGGTGAGCAGAGGTACTATACAAGGTTCTTGAGTTTCCATAGAAGGAAGGAAATTTTCACTTTCTTAAGATAGGGGAGTAAGTGAATAGTCTGCAATAGGAAAAGAAATTAAAAATCTTGATGCCTTCTTTTGGCCTTCAAAATATCTTCTCCCTATATTCTTTCCCAAGAATCTGTGGTAACATCTGGAAGCATACATAAATGCTTAAATTTTTTATTCCTATATTAATAAAATTTTCCATTTCCTATATTAATAATTCTCCTCCCCCTGAAGTCTTCAATTGCAATGGATAGATTTTTGTTTTGTTTTGGTTCTAGGGATTGAACTCTTGGCCTCCCATGTGGCAAGCACATGCTTCCACTAAACTACACACCCAGCTCAACTGCTAGTTTTTAAACTAGTACATTCTTCCTCATTTGTTTTCAATGCCAAATGACACTCTTCTATTCAAAATAATCTTATATCTAAAGAGGATACCAGATTATACATCATTTCCCCTAAATTTTTAGGATAGTCTTTGAAAGCCCATGCTCCTTCATTACTTATTTTATCAATCAGGTATAATATTTCACAGGAAATGTGCTCCCTGGGTATTCCCATCTCTTTGTCTAAAATAACAGGAACATTTAATTTGCTAGTATCTAGTTATAAAGTATGTGGTATATGTAAATAAATGTTACAAAATATTATAAAAACATAATGACATAAACATCTTATGGAAAAACCCCAGGGATTAGAAAAACAAGACACTTATATTTAAGTACTTTTCTAAAGAAATTTGTTTTAACGTAAAAGTTGCTTACCCCCTGCAAATAATATTTGGTTAAAAAAAAATGAGCACTCACCAAGAAACAGGAATTGTTAGTTTTCTCAAACATGAACTTATTTTTGACAGGCACAGACTTATACCGCATCAAAAAAACTGGAGACCGTGGAAAAAAAAACAAAAACAAATGTCTATGTTATCTGTGGGAAAAGACAAAGACAAGATCAACAATGCGGTTCAGATGCTACTGGGTTATTTAAGAAGGGTGGAACATGTTATATGTTAAGAAACAAAAGACAATATATATTTTTTAAGTTAGGCTTCAAAAAATTGGCAAAATAACACAGAGCTCATTTCTTTCACCTAAAAGTTCATTTCTCCACTTGAACATTTTTTACGCAATTGGATGGCCAAAAATACTACCCAGGTTAAGTTAGAGTGTTCCCAGATTGAAGACTCCAAATTAAGAGAAGTTTGAAGGATATTAACCAAGGGAAAAAATCAATACTCTATAAAACATCATGTGAGGTTGTCTATCTTTCTTTGTTAACTACCACCCATTTTTCTGGGAAGGGGACTTGGAGGAGGCCTGGGAATCTGGGCTTTCATTCCTATTTTTGCCACCTCCCAATACCAGCTTGAATCCATCGTGCACGGCTAACGGAGGTCATGGGTGCATGGCTTCCCTGGACGAGAGGCTGCACGGGCTCACCGGGACCGGCGGGCTCGTTCCCTGGAGGCTGCAGTGGGAGGACCCAACCTGGAGGCTCCCTCAGGAACAGCCTCCTGGCTGTGGCAGGAGCCGCGCCGAAGAGCAACTCTGGGGAGTAACCATTTCACTGAAGGTGAGTCCAGAACGATGCCCGATCCTTAGGAAAAGTGACACAAAGCCACTGCCTCAAGCAGCAGGTGTCCCAGAGCTGAGGGACCGCCAGCGAGAGACTGCACCGCGCATGCGCGTCCCATCCAGTGGCGGCAGCCGTGGCTGGAGTAAGAAAGTGGTGGGGTAGGGGTCTCGCTGATGGTTACTAGGAGACGGGACGCTCAGGGTCGGGCGTCTAGACGCAGCGTGGGCTTGCGCCTGCGCGGCGCGAATGGGCCGGGAAGAGCCTCTCCTGGGCTCCCTGTACCGCGAGCAGGTGGATGTACGCGTCGCTACGTGCGTGGGTGCACGCGCACGGCTTGTAGTCCCCGCGAGAGGGCGAGTGGAGCCAGCTACGCGTGCGCACGGGGACTGGGGGCGCGCCGGACGGAAGCGGAGCGGAGGCGCCGGGGAGGTGGAAGAAGAGCCCCCCTCAGGTACAGAGCGTGGAGGGCGGGGCCGACGGCGCGCAGGCGGGCGCTAACCGCCCCGGCCGACCTCCCGTCGGGGCCCGCTTTTCTCCGCCTTCGCAGGGGCGGGGCCGGGCTGATTTTGGGGGTGGGCAGGGAGGAGAAAGGGGCGGAGGATGGAGGCCGGGCGGGACCTGGATCTCTCCCAGCGGCCCTGGCCAGGCAGTCGCAGGGATGAGCTCCGGGGAGGATGGCGGGCCAGAGAGGTCCCCGGAGCTCCAGGTAGAAGCAGCGGAGATGCGCCAGGGTGGGGAAATGCCGCTCTCGGGCCGGAGGCCTCCGACCGGGAGGCTGCAAGAGGGCTCTGTGGAGGGGTCGGGGGCTGAGGGGGCCCAGGTGGGTGTTCGCTGCCGCAGCCGCCGTGAGGGGCAGTAGCGGGCCGGGTCGCGGGCCAGGAAAGCCCTCGGGCGGCGCAGCCTGCCCGTGTGGTCGTTTGTGGGGAGCTCAGGGTTGAGCCCAGTTCCTATGGTGACCGCTTCGCTTCCCTCCCTGCCACAGCTGTCCGCTGGGTTGGTCTGCTTAGAAACGCGCTGGAGTGGAGCGGAGACTTTTGGAAGTCAGATTTAGCGTTCAGTCTACCTCTTCTGACTCCCAGGCTCACTTCTCAGTCTCCCTTATAGACTTCGATATTATTTGGTCGTTTGCATAGTATAATTTCAGCAGGAATTGGCCACAGGAGAGTCAGGGTACGTTGGCTTTTGTTTGAAAAGCTATTGTGGGTCTCAAATATGCGGTTTTCATGGACCCAGCACCTAAAATCATCCCCGCCCCCGAATAAAATTAAGTATTCTGGCTTCATTGAAACTTTGCACAGAAGACAGTGTTCTAGCGTTTTCCTTTTTCCATTTTGGGACTTTTTGTCCCAGTGTTTTGTTTTAAATGTCTTCTACCAGCTTTCAGCATGTCAAGTACAATTTGGTTTTTCTTGTAAGGAAGACAATCGGTTTGTAAAATAAATAAATAGGTTATTTATAAGAGAAAGGGAAGAATCACATCTCTGCCTCCAAGATAAAACTGATTCTTATTTGTATTTTAATTGATTAACGGACTAAACCTTTTGATCTTAATTCATCTAGTTAATTCTCAATAATTAACATTAATGAATTTACTAGAGAATTAACATTAATGAAACATTTCAGACTCTAAACGTTGGCATTATTTAATGGTAGCTTCAAAATATATCATTTACTTTCTGAAGAAAATATAATTAGGAGTAGACATTCTCTGAGCTCTCTTTTCTGCCTTTTTCAGTTGCTTAGAGCAGGTTGTTCTAGGATGATTTGATTTAAACTCCTCCATATGCAAAGGTAATTAGAGCAGGTGCAGTTATTCATCTCTACACATCACAGGCTCTGTTTTCCCCCCATACATAAACGCTTGCCCAACTTCCTTGCCTTTCCTTGTAGTTTCACAGTCTTTAACATGAACATGTATATTATAGTTTAGCTTGTTTTTGAATTCCATATAAATGGAATTTTACTGAGTACTGTTTTGCATCTTCTTTACTCAGCATTGTTTTAAAGATTTTCCTTATTGTTGCTTGTAGTTAGTTTGCTGATTAGTGTTCCCTTGTTAAAACACACCATTTATCTATCTTAGGAAGGTATAGATTTATACAGTTTGGGGCCATTACAAACTATGTTGCTGTAAACATCCTTATATCTGCATCCCAGGATAATATTTTGAAGTGAGTGAGTTAGTAAGGTAGTTCTTTTTGTCTTAGTTATGTTCTTAGCAACAGTTTGTTATGTTGCTAAATCCTTTTAGCATAGAAAAGCCTCCTGAAAACAACCGTTTAATCCCTTCTTGTGTTTCCAAGAGATCTTGGTAAATACTACCTCTCTGAAGAGAGTAGCTTTGAAGACACAACTTATTTCTTTACTCTATGGTCAGGAGTGTAGAAAAGAGAAGAGCTTGGGTTTGGATGGAATTATTGGAGAGATTATTGAGGAGAAGATCTAGTAAAATTTAATTTTTTAGTGAAACAGAAGATCAAAGAGACCTAAGTCTAAATACAAAATTCATTTTTGTTTTATATACATCTTATACACATTTCCTGAAAGTGATTTTATCAGTGTTTTGGGTGCACCCAATGGCGAGATTATTTCTTTTTTTGTTAAGTTAAACTGTTACTTTACTATTTTTAAGTGAATTCACAAAATATTCACTTGTTACAAATATAAAATTCTTTGAAAATTATTCATCAAATTTTGTGTGGTTTCTACACCCTTTGACTTTTCCTTCCTATTCAAAGTGTCTATAATTCTAAACTTTTGGAAAGAACTTTTGGAACTTCCCCACATTTCTACCCCTTCTTTCTTTTTTAAATATTTTTTTTAGTTGTCAATGGACTTTTATTTTATTAATATGCAGTGCTGAGAATCGAACCCAATGTCTCACACATTCTAGGCAAGCACTCTACCACTGAGCCACAACCTCAGCCCCACATTTTTACCCCTTATCCAAATCTTCACCTATCCTTGCTTTTCTCATCCTTGTCCCAGAGGACAGTGCGCACTCTTCATGTGGGTTGCCTCATATTTCCTCTTTTTTTTTTTTTAAAGAGAGAGAGAATTTTTCAATATTTATTTTTTAGTTTTCGGCAGACACAACATCTTTGTTTGTATGTGGTGCTGAGGATAGAACCCAGGCTGCATGCATGCTAGGCGAGCGTGCTATCTCTTGAGCTACATCCCCAGCCCTCATATTTCCTCATTATTTCTTCTTCATCTCTTAACATTAACCCAAGTTTTAGGAATGGTTGTTTGTATACTTTGGGGCTTCTTCACCTGAGGCCATGGACCTTAAGGAGTTTTTGAACTCCCTGAAATTGTAAAGTTTTGTGGGTACAGGTTGCACATCACTATCTGAAATGCTTGAAATCAGAAGACCAGGTTTTGGATTTCAAAAAAATTGCATAAGCATAATGAAACATCTTGGGGATGGGACCTAAGTCTAAATACAAAATTCATTTATGTTTCATATACATCTTATATACATGTCCTGAAGGTAATTTTATACAGTGTTTTTGGTGTACCCACATTTTCATTTCAGCCCCAGACATGAATTCACATGTGGAATATTTTACCTATGGTGGTACTGTTGTCAAAAAATTTCAGATTTTGGAGCATTTCAGGGTTTGGATTTTTCAGACTAGGGATGCTCAATCTGTATTTGCATTTTCCTGAGGGAAGAACCCAGGGCTTTTGCTTGATTCTTAAATGGGTCCTTGAGAATTAAGAAACATTTTTCTCCTCTTATAATGACCCTTCTGTAACCTTGGTCTTCCTCCAACTTTCACTTTTCTTTTCTTTTCTTCTTTTCAACTATGCTTCCTAAAAGAAGTTTACATTTTCCACTTCTCTTCTCTAATCCTCATTCATTCATTAGTCCTCTTTAGACTTTTCCCTTCTTCCCCGCCACTGAAACTACTTTGTTTAAATAATCAAAATTCATTATTTTGAAAACTATAAAATAAATATTTTACCAAGCAACTTTGGAGTGGGCATTTATCAGGCATTGGAGATATACTTGTGACCAGACAAGAACCTAGTGTCTTGGATGGTATATAGTAGGGAAAGACAGATAATAAACATGTGAATAATTAAACGATGTAATTTCAAATAGTGATAAATACAAATAGCTTAAATAGATAGCGGCTGGGAAAGAGGCTACTTTAGATGAGAAGGCAGGAAAGACCCTGTGGTATTCAAGCCAAAGGGCTGAGGATGAAAAGGAGCCAACTATGCAAAGGGCTGAGGAGAAAATATTCCTGATGGGAAAAGCAAGGGCAGAGGCCTTGAAGAGAAGTGAGATTGGCATGACTTGGTTCATTTGGGCTGCTCTAACAAAATACTATCTACCTGGTAGCTTGTGAACAACAGAAATTTTTATTCTCACAGTTCTGGAGGCTGGGAAATTCAAGATCATAGTATTAGCAGATTTCATATTTGGTGAGGGCCTATTTCCTGTTTCATAGATACTTTCAGGACATTTGCACAGGCAAAGGAGTTCTTAGGGGCTTTTTTTTTTTTTTTAAAGGGCAATTAATTTTGACCTAATACTTCCCAAATACTACAATTCACCCCCATCCCTAGTTTTTGTTTTGGTGCTGGGGATGGAACTCCGGTCCTCAGGCATGTTAAGCAGGTATTCTGCTGCTGAACTACAGTCTCAGCCCTGGTACCTCTTAATATAACCATTTGGGGGTTAGGATTTCAACATGAGAATTGAGGAGGAACAAATATTCAGTATAGCAGTGCATTAGAGGAACAGAAAGAAAACAAAGCTAGTAGGTGAACAAAGAAGAGAGTGCCAAGTCTTTTTAAGTGAAGGCAGGGCCCAAATCATGTAGGACCATAAAAAGTTTGGATTTTATTTTTTGGATTTTATTGCAGTAGGAACCACAGTAGGAGTGTTTTCAAATGGTATTAATTTTACTTTTTTTTTTTTTTTTTAACAGTTTGGAGATTTAATCCAGGGCCTTGTGCCTGCTAGACAAGACTTTATCACTGAGCTACAGCCCCAACTGGTATCTTGTCATTTTAAAATGATTGATTTGATTTTAGTATGGAGAATAAGCTGTAGGGAGTAATAGAAGCAGCAGAAAGACCAGAAGAAAATTTGAAGTAATCTAGGTGGGAGATGACGATGACTTGAATTCAGACGGTGTAATAAAAATGTACAGAAGTGAGTGGATTTAGGATATATTTTGGAGGTGGGACCAACAGGATTTGCTGATAGAGTACATGAGTGTCGGGGAAATTAAAAATGACTGCTCCTTTTTTGACCTTGGCACAAGTGATGGTGCCATTTGACACAGAGAAGACTGGAGTGGAGGCATGGCTGAGAGAGCAGGGGTACAGGTGAGGGTTTAAGAGGTCTATGTTAGACTTGTTAAAGTTGCCACAGTGTGGACATCCAATAAAAGCAATATCACGTATTCAGTGCTTAGGGGTATGTTCATGGTTTTGGGGGGAATGGAGAGTAGATCCTAAGTCTTTTGGTTGGGAGGGGCAGTAAGTCAGAAACACTTTTTTTGTAGCTCTTTTCTCTGTCTTTTTTTTTAGCATACATATGCAATAATTTCATGTGGCAGCAATCATGCTGTGTTGTAATTTCTTTTTTTTTTTTTTTTTTCTTGGTACTGGGGATTGAAGGTTGGGGGCACCCAACCACTGAACCACTTCCCCAGCCCTATTTCACTGAGTTGCTTAGTACCTTGCCATTGCTAAGGCTGGCTTTGAACGCTCAATCCTCCTGCCTCAATCTCCCGAGCTGCTGGGATCACAGGCTTGTGCCACTGCACCCAGCCTGTGTTGTAAATTTCTGATTTATTTTTCCTGGACTTCCCTAATTGAAGGTTGAAATTGTAGGTTTTTATTTGTTTCCATTTTTTATCCCCATACACTAATATTATTGATTTTTTTCATATTTTAACTATTTGAAAATTTGTCTGATCAGTGAATAAATGTGACTATTACAATTGAATAGCTATGAACTAAAACAATGATTTGAGAGAGTTTTGTGAAAAGATCAGAAGGATGTGATGGCTGATTAGATAAATAATGAGAGGAATTAGTAATAATAATAATGGTAAATAATAATACTTATAGTGTTTATTATGTACCAGGCACTATTCTAAGGACTTTATGTATACCAATTCATTTAACCCTCACATAGCTCTATGAGGTAGGCACTCTTTTTTCACCCCTAGTGATCAGATGAGGAAACCATGGCTAGAGAAGTAATGTGCCCAGTGTCATGCAACTAAGAAAGTGTAGAGTTAGGGTTATGTTCATAACCTTTGATTAAGAGCAAAATATGTGCTCTTAATCACCGTGCTTGCTACTTCCCAATTAAGAATAAACTTAGCATTTGCATTCTCTGTATGAAATCTGTGCAGAAATACCACATTCTATTCTTATAGATATTGATGTTAAAGATCACTGGAATGTGTAAGATACTCAGGTGTCCCAAGGTGTAGGAACTGGCAGGCTAGGTGTGGGGATTTCAGGTACAATAATCTCTCTCTCATCAGCCATATTGCCTCCAAAGCTAGTGTCGGGGGTGGTAAGTAGCAAGTTCAACATGATTGCTTATAATTGTTCAGTGGATTTGTGGCTGCTTCCTGTTTTTAATTCCTAGACTAGCCTTATAGGTAATTGTGTAGAATTCCTATTTGACTAGTTTACCAAAGAGAAGGAAAAATTCAATTTCGTCTGCTTTGCACACTGCGTATCAACCTCAACAGATTTTATTGACACCTTATTTATTTAGGTACCAGGGATTGAACCCAGGGGTGCTTAACCACTGAGCCACATCCCCAGCCCTTTTTATTTTTTTATTTTGAGACAGGGTCTCACTAAGTTACTTAGGGCCTCCCTAAATTGCTAAATCTGGTTTTGAACTTGCAATCCTCCTGCCTTAGCCTCCCGAGCCATTGGGATTATAGGTGTGCTCCACTGAGCCTGGCACCTTCTTATTTTATAAAGAACTGTGTTGATGGAGACACAACTTTTGGACATTGCTTGTTCTTAAGATTTTAGTAAATGTGTGAGGAAGACATACCTAGAAAAAATAAATAACTACATAAATTGTTCTATATTTAGTAAGACAGAAGTCTCAATGAAATGTAATTATGTAATGGATAAGATAGAGAAAACCTGGAGAATATGAAATTGAAGACAAGCCTTAAAAGTATCTAGTTAAATGGAGAAAATATAAGTGTATGTAAGTAGATGTGTAGAATACTTTGTCTTTACTAGAGGGGTTCTTGGAAGTGCCAAGTAGGAGATAAGTTTGGAAAAGTGGGAAGAGAACAAATTATGTTGGGCAGGCTTAGACTTTAGTTAAATAGATCCTTGCAATTCAAGATGTCCTACTAGCCAAATAGGGACTACAGGGCAGCTTTTTACAAATGCAAAATCTCAGGCTACTGTATATAAGGGTCTGTATGTGAGTCATATGTTCACTAAAATTTAAACAGTCTTGCTGAAGTGAGAAATCATTTTATTACCCTAAGTTGAATGTTTATAACTAGAAATACACTTCCCAACAGAACTTGTAAGAAACGATAGGATTCTGATCTAGCCCATAAAAGAGTAAATGATTGATGATTTCAAATATTCTGTGAGATTTTATGCTGACATTCCAGATGGTACAATAATTATTGAAGTGGACATAAAAGGACCCATCTGTATTTTATTTAAAGAAAGGAAAAAAGGAAACTAAATCCAACGGTTTGCTTAAGTGCCAGGTTGCACAAGATGCAATACAAGACCAGTCAAAAGAGAGATTCTAATTCTATAATTCATCAAGGGATATTTTGGAGAACAGCAGCTGTGTTGGAAAGAAAGATCTAGGATGCTCATAGTAAATTTTTACTTTCTTTACATAATGGTATCATTGATTCATGAAAAGAAAATATTTCCCTTAATAACACAATCTTTAAGGTATGTTATCAAACTTAAAAAAGCTCAATGTGGAGGAGTATGTATAGTATACTAAAGTGGAAAATCTTCAACATAGACATTTTATACATGTGCAAATGTATATGTAGGTTAAACTCCTAGAAATGGAATTATTTGGACAGAAGCTCTATATACTTTTGTAATGTTAGTAATACTCTATCAATTTATACTACCACCACTGATTTATTAGGATGCTGAATTATATATCCAGTTTATTGATCTTTGCCAAGGTAATGGTTAAATGAATAAATGTGACTATTTTGTGTTCTAATTTGTACAGTAAAGATGGAACATTTCTTTCTTTCTTTTTTTTTAAAGAGAGTGAGAGAGGAGAGAGAGAGAGAGAGAGAGAGAGAGAGAGAGAGAGAGAGAGAATTTTTTGATATTTATTTTTTAGTTATCGGCGGACACAACATCTTTGTATGTACATGGTGCTGAGAATCGAACCCGGGCCGCACGCATGCCAGGCGAGCGCGCTACCACTTGAGCCACATCCCCAGCCCGATGGAACATTTCTGTAAATGCCTATGGTCTTTACCAATTTTTGTATTAGGGCATCTCTTCTTCCTTTTTTATTATGTATATATTAGGGAATTATGTATATATTGGGGAAATTTGTTCTTTATGAAAGGGTAGCAAACATTTTTCTTAATATACAATAGCAACAGCAAACTTGTAGCTAGTGGCTACACAGGCCTAGACGTAGACTGCTTCATTTGCTACTTTCTCATATTTCCTTAGAACAGTGATAAGATAGGGCATCTCTTCTTTGAAAAACATGTTCAAGTTTATAGTTTTATATTTAGAAACCATACAGATAATGTTTTATAATGCAAATTTAAGAAAATAACTTGTTCTTTTGATCACTGGCTCATAGTTAAAAATAATTTAAAACATCATCTAGGGCTGGGGATATAGCTCAGTTGGTAGAATACTTGCCTCGCATGCACAAGGCCATGGGTTCAATCCTCCGTAAGCCCCCCCCAAAAAATCATCTAATATAGAATGTTACGAATTCTCAAAATTTATTGATAATCATGAGAAATCACAGCTTTTTGAAAATGAATGCCTCTGTGTTATTTCCCATTCTTTCCTCTAGGTTACCACCAAAGAACATCATTTTGGTTTAGGGGCTCCAGTTTCTGAAGCTGAAAAATACCAGAATACTCTCCAACTAGAACAAGAAGTGAGAAACCAAGATAGATTCATCTCTACACTGAAATTACAGGTTACCTTTAGTTTACATGTATATTTTTCTGAATCTATTTGGGATGGGGTCCTATTTTAAAACAAAAAAATGGAGAATAAATAATTACTAATTCAGAGCTTATTTATATCTAATGGGTCTCAAATAATTCCTTTTTTATCTTAAGTATTTTGACATGCATAGAGTCAGAGCCATTGAGTGCAAACTTCGTGCCAAGAGTTGTATCAGGTGCTTTTAAGTACATAATCTCACTTAATCTTTTCAAGTCCTATGAAATGGTGATGTTATTTCTCTTTGCAGATGTGGGAGGTAAAGTTCAAAGAGGTTAAATAATTATGAATTCGAACAGCTAGGATTACTCTGAACTTCCAAGTTAGTTGATATTTGAACCCAGTCCTCTGAACTCCAAGTTCAGTATTGTTTCTGTTTTTGTGCCTGGTACATTATATAGCTGTTAGTAAAGGCTATTAAAAGAGACTACTGCGAAGATAGAGTAGACTTACTTACCTTTTCCTATTCCTCTCACTAAATACAGCTGGTAACTCTAAACAGTATATATAAAACAAACAAAAGAACAATGAAAAGTAGACAGAAGAAGGATGACTGGTTAGGATCTTAAGACACAAAGAATAACATATAGTGAGTTCCTATATTTTCCTTTTCTCCATATATCCCAGAAAGAATGCTGTAATAACTGGCAACTGGACATGACAATGAGTGTAACCCAAAACAGACCCCCCCCCAATAAAACAAACCTCTCCTGAACTAAAGGACTAGGAGTGGGAGAGCCTCACAAAGCAGACAGCTTTTAATCATTAACTGCTTATTCCAAACACCATAGAAAAAAATAGAGCCCCGTTCCTGCCTGCAAAGGCCAAGTAGAGAGCCTAGACTCTGACCCTGGCTAGGTTGTAACAAAGAACCTCAAATGTGCATTCTTGGACCACATTTCCCACCTCCTAGGCCCAGCCAGTATGGTATCAAAGAAGGCTGAATGAGGAACAAGGACTTCCATCCACACCAGGCAGTAAGGAGGCCCCAGCCTCATGGAGTCAGTGGAGACCATATAGGGAGCCAAGACATCTACTCCTATCTTGTAGTAAGAGGTGTCCCTTCTACTTGCTAGGGTGGTGACAAAGGAGGCCTCCTGCTGGGTCAGAACTCTTACCACTTCTCTGAAGTAGCAGGGCCAACCACCATTAAGTCAGTGGAGGACATGTGAGGATCTGTAACAAACCGCCTCTGTTCTTCCTAGCTCTGGTGGTAATAGCAGAGGTCCAGTGGAGAACCTGAACTCCCACCTCTGCCTTCAGTAACAGGGAGCCTGTACTCCTCAGTCTCGTGGTTCCACCCCAACCTAGCAGCAGTGAGACAGTGTCTCACTTTCCTAACAGGAGCAAAGTTATAGGAAGCTTATGAAAATAAAAAATTCAGAAAGTGATAGTACCAGGTCTCAATAAAGAAATTTACTTGTCATCACAAGAATTAAAACTGTTGAGAAAAGACAAGAGAAACCAGCATTGGAATGCAACTTGTTACAGTTGTCTGACAAGGATTTTTAAGGCATTCATCATGTAAGTGTTTCAACAAACAAGTATGAGCCCACTTGAAGGTTATCAGGGATTTGGTGAGAGGGAGAGACGAATAGGTAGGTGGTGTACTGGACTTTTTAGGACAGTGAAGCTATTCTGTGTGATATATCAGAATGGACACATGTCATTGTACATTTTTCAAAATCCAGAGAATGTGCAATACCAAGAGTGAACCCTAGTATAAAACTATGGACCTTAGTTAATGTATCAGTATTTGTTCATCAAGTGTACCACACTAATACAAGATATAAATGATAAGAGGACACTGTTTGGGGGATAGAAGGGAGTTTGTGGAAACTCTCTATATTTCCTGATCTAACAAAAACCCTGTTGTAAAAAACAAAAACCAAAACAAAAAAAAAAAACAAACAGGAGGCACAGGGATATATCTCAGTGATAGAATGCTTACCTACATGTGAGTGCCCTGGGTTCAATCACCCACATCCCCCCCCCAAAAAAAAAAAAGAAAATGTTTTTTAATTTATCTGATAAGGGCTCAATATCCAGAATATCTAAAGAACTATAATTCAACCAAAACAAAATAAAACAATCCAATTTAAAAATAGGCAAGAGGGTTGGGGAGTATAATTCAATGATAGAGCACTTTTCTGGAATATACTAGGCCCTGAGTTCAAAATCCACCACCTCAAAAGGAAGAAAATAAGCAAAGGACTTAAATAGACATAAAAATGGCTAGTAAGTATTTGAAAACATAATCAACATCACCAACCATTAAGGAAATACAAATCAAAACCATAGTGAGATATTATTTAATAGCCATTAGGATGGCTATTATCAGTATAAGAGAAAATAACAATGTTGGTGAGGATATGGAGAAACTGGAATGTTGTGTTGATGGTTGGAATACAGTTGATGGTTGGAATACAGTTTGGTAGTTTTGCAAGATGTCAGAGATAGAATAACCGTGTAATTCAGTTAGCTATTCCATTCCTAGGTATATGCACCCAGGCATATACTCTATAGAGTTGAAAGCAGGTGCTCAAGTAGATACTTAGACACAAATGTTCAAAACAATATTATTCACAATAGCCAAAAATTAGAAACAACCTAAATGTCCATCAACAAATGAATGGATGACAGATTGTGTAGATGGACTCAGTGGCATGTGCCTGTATTACCATCTACTCAAGAGATTGAAATGGGAGGCTTTTTTGAGCCTCAGAGTTAAAGGCCATCCTGGGATAGTAAGACCACATCTCTTTAAAAGAAAATGAAATTCTGATACATGCTACAAAGGATGAGCTTTGAAAACATGCTAAGTAAAACATGCCAGACACAAAAGGACAAATATTTGATTCCACATATATCTAGAATAGGCAAATTTCATAGAGACAGATCTATTATTTAATAGAGTGTTTTTTGTGGGGGGAAGCTGAAAATTCTGAATGTAGACAGTAGTGATGGATGCACAACACTGAATATACTTCATGCCACTGAATTATATATTTGCAAATGGTTAAAATGGTAATTTTATGTATATTTTAGTGTAAAAACAGCTTTAAAAATACGGTAAAAATACTCAGTGCTCTCAAACAGAATGGAGAAAGGAATGAATCAATGAATATAAGAATAGAACAATATAAATTACATAATCTGTAATGCAGTGCCTATCCAAATTCAAGTGACGTTCTTCATAGAACTAGAAAAAGCAATTCTGAAATTCATTTGAAAAAATAAGAGACCTGGAATAGCCAAAGCAATCCTTAGCAAGAAGAGCAAAGCAGGAGGCATCACAATACCACCTCAAATTATACTACACAGCTATTGTAACAAAACCAACCTGGCACTGGCACAAAAACCCATATGAAGACCAATGAAATAGAAGACACAGAGACAAACCCATAACAGTACAGTTATCTGATAGTAGACAAAGGTGCCAAAAACCTAGGCTGGAGAAGAGAGACCCTTTTTAACAAATGGTCTTGGGAAAACTGGAAATCCATATAGAGACGAATGAAACTTGACCCCTATCTCTCACCCTGCACAAAATTCAACTCAAAGTGTATAAAGACCTAGGAATTAGACCAGAAACCCTGCAACTGCTAGAAGAAAATGTAGGCCCAACACTGCAGCATGCCAGAAAAGGAACCAGTTTTCATAACAAGACTCCTAAATCACAAAAAAGTAAATAAAAAATCAGTAACTGGGATGGCTTTAAATTTAAAAGCTTCTGCACAGCAAAGTAAATGAGTGTGAAGAGAGCTTACAGAATGGGAGAAGGTTTTTGCCACCTGCTCCTCAGGCATTAATATCCAGGATATAGAAAGAGCTCAAATACACCAAAACCAAAATCCTCCAAATAACCTAATCAGTGGACAAAAGAAACTAAACAGTTCTCAACAGAAGAAATACAGTCTGGCTGGGCACAAATCACGAGTCTCCACACAGCTTGTAGATTCAAACAGCAATTCTTTATACCCGAACTCACACCGGCCGTCTACAAACACGCTCTGGGGGAATCCACGTTCTCTGCCCAAATCCACTCCGCATGGGCTTCTGTCTCCCAAAATATACTGTCTGACCCTAAGCACTCAAGAGGAACTCAGCAGCAGGATAAGCCCTATTCTAAAGGGGGAACACCCTAATCTCCTATTATGCTAAACTGCCCTATTCTAAAGGGGGAACACCCTAATCTCCTATTATGCTAAACCGCCCTATTCTAAAGGGGGAACACCCTAAACACGGATCCTGCCC
Organism: Callospermophilus lateralis; assembly: GCF_048772815.1. Classification (NCBI taxonomy): domain Eukaryota; kingdom Metazoa; phylum Chordata; class Mammalia; order Rodentia; family Sciuridae; genus Callospermophilus; species Callospermophilus lateralis. Next base: position 97,385,539 of record NC_135318.1, on the reverse strand, counting down.
TGGTCCTTGAGCAAGGTCACCTTTCAGAAGTCCTTCCACTAGACAGCATGGGAGTAAGCTGGCAAGGAATTTGTCATACCTACTTGGCTGATGGCTCCCAGCAATACAGAAGGTCACAAGTAAATGGAAAAAAATGTTTAACATCTCTAGTAATTAGGGAAATGCAAATCGAAACTACACTGAAATTTCATCTCCAGTCAGAATAGCAGTTATCAGGAAAACAAATATAAATGTTGGTGAGGATGTGGGGAAAAAGTTATATATTGTTGGTGGGACTGCAAATTAGTGCAACCACTCTGGAAAGTAGTATGGAGATTGTTCAAAAAACGAGGAATGGAACCATCATATGACCCAGCTATCCCACTCCTTGAAATATATCCAAGGTTTAAAATCAGCATACTACAGTGGTACAGCCACATCAATGTTTATAGTATCACAATTTCACAATAGCCAAGCTAGGGAGCCAACCTAGATGCCTTTCAACAGATGAATGGATAAAAGATAATTTGGTATATATACACAATGGAGAGTTATTCAGATATAAAGAAGGATGAAATTATGTCATTTGCCCATATATGGATGGAACTAGAAACTATCAGCCTGAGAAGGAAATGAGGAAAACTTTCCCATTTACAATAACCTCAAAAAAATAAGATACTTGGGAATCAACGAAAGAGGTGAAAGATCTCTACAATGAAAACTACAGAATCCTAAAGCAAGAAATCAAAAAAGACCTTAGAAGATGGAAAGATATACCTTGCTCTTGGGGAGGCAAAATTAATATTATCAAAATGACCATACTACCAAAAGCACTATACAGATTTAATGCAATTCCAATAAAAATCCCAATGGCATTCCTCATAGAAATAGAACAAGCAATCATGAAATTCATCTGGAAAAATAAAAGACTCAGAATAGCTAAAGTAATCCTTAGCACGAAGAGTGAAGCAGGTGGCATCACTATACCAGACCTTATATACTACAGAGCAATAGTATCAAAAACAGCATGGTATTGGCACCAAAACAGACTGGTAGACCAAAGGTACAGAATAGAGGACACAGAGGACTCACAAAACTACAATTATCTTATATTAGACAAAGGTGCCAAAAACATACACTGGAGAAAAGATAGCCTCTTCAACAAATGGTGGTAGGAAAACTGGAAATCCATATGCAACAAAATGAAATTAAACACCTATCTCTCACCATGCACAAAACTCAACTCAAAGTGGATCAAGGACCTAGGAATTAAACCAGAGACTCTCCGTCTAATAGAAGAAAAAGTAGGCCCTAGTCTTCATCATGTGGGATTAGGTCCCAACTTCCTTAATAAGACTCTATAGCGCAAGAGTTAAAACCAAGAATCAATAATTGGGATGCAAACTAAAAAGTTTCTTCTCAGCAAAAGAAACAATCTGTGAGGTGAACAGAGAGCCTATATCCTGGGAGCAAATTTTTACCCCTCACACATCTAACAGATAGAGCACTAATAGAGCACTAATCTCTAGGGTATATAAAGAACTCAAAAAGCTAAGTACCAAAACAAAACAAACAAACAAACAAAAAAAAACAACCAAATAACAAATGGGCCAACGACCTGAACAGACACTTCTCAGAAGAGGATATACAATCAATCAACAAATATATGAAAAATGTTCATCATCGCTAGCAATTGGAGAAATGCAAATTCAAAACTACTGTAAGATATCATCTTATTCCAGTCTGTTATGAAGACAAACAACAATAAGTGATGACAAGGATATGGGGAAAAGGTACACTCACACATTGCTGGTGGGACTGCCAATTAGTGCAGTCAATATGGAAAGCAGTATGGAGGTTTCTTGGAAATCTGGGAATGGAACAACCATTTGACCCATTTATCCCTCTCCTCGATCTATACCCAAGGGACAGCATACTACAGGGACACAATCAATGTTTATAGCAGCACAATTCACAATAGCTAAACTGTGGTGCCAACCTAGATGTCCTTCAGTGGAAGAATGGATAAAAAAAATTGTGGTATATATCACAATGGAATATTACTCAGCAATAAAAGAGAATAAAATCATGGCATTTGCAGGTAAATGGATGCAGTGGGAGAAGATAATGCTAAGTGAAGTTAGCCAATACTCCAAAAACAAATGCCAAGTGTTTTCTCTGATATAAGGAGGCTGACTTATAGTGGGGTAGGGAGGGGGAGCATGGGAAGAATAGATGAATTCTAGATAGGGAAGAGGGAATGGGAGTGGGCAGGGGACTAGCAAGGATGGTGGAATGTGATAGACATCATTATCCAAAGTAGATGTAGGAAGACACTAAGTGGTGTCAACATACTTTATATACAACCAGAGATATGAAAAATTGGTCTGTATATGTTTAATAAGAATTGTAATGCATTCCGCTGTCATTTATTTTTTTAAAAAATAAAAAATTTAAACAAAGTACACACTTGTGATCTGAAAACTACGGAGCACCAATGAAAGAAATCAAGGTCTAAACAAATGGAGAGACATGTTCATGGATTGGAAGCATCAGTGTAGTAAACAATTTCAGTTCTTTCCAAATTGATATATAGCTTTAATATAATTACCATCCAAATTTCCACTAAAACACTTTTGAAGAAGATTAAACTGGAGTCACTTTCCCTAATTTCAATATTTATAATGTAGCTACAATAATCAAGGCAGTGTTGAGAGATCATAGATAAATGATACAGAATAGAGAATCAGGATGATTTTAAACAAACATGCAGACTGAGGTCAATGGAAGAAATAGTCTTTGCAACAAGTGATGCTAGAGCAACTGGATATCTCTGAGAAAAAGTAAACTTCTACCTAAATCTCATATCTTATGCAAAAATCAATGCAGCAATCAGTGCAGCTGGGATAGGAGAAATTGGATTATTCATACATTCCTGTTGGGAATGTGAAATGGTACAAAGATTCTGGAAAATTGTTTGGGACTATTTTTAATAAGATGAAACATACAGTTACCAAATAACCCAGTGATTTTACTTCTGAGCAGAGAAGTGAAAACTTACTATTCAAAACCTATATGGATGAGGCGTGGTGGTGCATTCCTGTAATCTCAGCTGCTCTGCAGGCTGTAGTAAGGGGATCATGAGTTCAGAGCCAGCCTCAGCAAAAGCAAGGTGCTAAGCAAGTCTCTGAGACCCTTTCTCTAAATAAAATAGAAGATAGAGCTGGGGATGTGGCTCAGTGGTTGAATGTCCCTGAGTTCATTCCTCAGTACCAAAAACAAAAACAAAACAACATCAACAACAAAACTATACGTAGTTGTTCACAGCAGCTTTATTTGTTCTAGCCCCAATCTGGAAAAAACCAGTTTTCTTTTATCAGTCCTTGGTTAAACTGTGGTGATCCATACCATGGGATTACTTAACTATAAACAAAAACAAACTATTGATTCACAATAGTGAAATGGATCTTGGGCATTGTGCTGAGTAAAAAAATTACATACGCAGCCTGTATGATTTTTATATAACATTCTTAAAATGATGAAGTTACATGGATTACTGGTTGCCAAGAGTTAAAGATGAGGAGGAAAAGATGTAAATATAAAGAGGTGGCAGGAGGGGGATCCTGCAGTGATGGAATAGCTCTGTATCTGGAGTAATTTATACGTATGGGAAATGGGGTAGAACAATTTGAACATACTGTGTCAATGTCAAATCTCTGGGTTTAATTTAACTATAATTAAATTGCAGTTATTGGGGGAAACTGGATGAAGGGCAGAAGAGACTTCTCTGTATTACTTCTCCAACTTTCCTATGAATCTTTATTTAATTAAAAAATAAGATTTTTATTTTGGTTTTTGAGACAGTCTTACTATTTGTTGAGGCTGGTTTTGCACTCCTTTGCTCAAGCTATCCATCTGCCTCAGCCTTCCACAATTTTGGGACCATAGGTAAACACTACCACACACAGCTTTTAAAAAAAATTTGTATTAAACTATTGTTGAGTTTATGTAGTCTTTCAGAAATTTTATTTGAACTTTCATAACAACCCTGCAAATTGTAGGGATCCTCTCCATTTAACAGATGAAGCTGAAGAGGCTCCTATTTATTTTTTTCTGAAGTCAGATGCATCCCCTAGGTTCATTAAAATATGGTAAATTGCTCAAGGTTACATGAGTGAAAACAGAGAATTTTATTCTTCATTGCCAAAGTCCACATCCTTCTTACTACTATATGCTGCCTCTTCTGAAGTGCTTGTGTCTTGAAAGGGCCTCACACATGCTAGACAAGTACTCTACCACCAAACTACACCTCCAGCCTTCATTTGTTTATTGATAATTTATTTGTTTTATTTACTCATTTAACAATCATTTAAGTATTATGTTTGAAACACATAAAGTATGATACAGAAATGAATGATAGAATCCTTTATGTTGCTTAGAATTTAGTGGAAGGGACAGGGAAATAAATGATTTTTATACATCTTATAAAATACTGAGATAAAGCTGAATGAGAGGCTTCATTGGAGCATCTATGGAAAAGGAGAAGCATTTAACCTCTGCTGGTATAGTGGGAGGTTAACCATATATTTTGCACATCCTTCTTGCTGAGAAATGTAGCATAGTTGACAGCACAAAGAGAAAATTCATGTAGATAGATAAATTGAAATTTGTTTACCCCACATCCTATAGTTTATGAAAAAATAACAAAACCTGATGATGAAAATAGTGGAGATAATATAGATAGGAGAAAATAATGAAACAGTAAAAGTTTGAGTTGAGAACTATGAATAGATTGCTGCACATGGATTCTGTACAAATTTTGCTTCAGGTGGGGTATAGATTGGCTTTGAAGTTCTGTGAGGCAAAGACAAGGAAATAGTAATTAAATAGTCCATAGATATTAGGGACTCCAAAAGAGGAATATATTTTCCTGAAATTGAGGACTAAGTGGAGATTTTCCCTGAGATTTCTCCTAAAGAGTATTCTGTGATATATAGTGGGTAACATTTCAGTTACTTCCCTAAAATATATTTTTAAATAAGTTCAGTGAGATTATTTCTTATAATGTATTTGGAGTTTCACTATATATACATTGGAGATGTTGGGAAGTTTGGGCTGGATAGGTGAGTAGGGCTGGGGTTTTAAATGGTGTTTTTCTTTTGCTCTCAGTGTGATTAGTCATCATAAGGTTACAGTAGTGACTCCAAAATTGTGTTTTCAAAGAATTTTTATTATATGGTAGCAGGCCATAAGAGAAGAGAATAGGTGGCTCAGGCTCAGGCCAGCTGTGATAAGAGTTTGAACTAAGTAAACAGAGCCTTTTTTCTTTATTTTCCCTTCTTATTTTCTAAAAATTCTTAATTTTTTTTGTTTCACACTTTTGATAATTTAAACTCTTTACCTCAAAATCTCATAAATTAGTGTGCCTTACAAAATGCCAAAGCAAGGGTTGGAGTAAAAGAATGACTTTTTATGCTTCTTGGTGTGTATTAGTCGGGTGTAATAGTTGATACTAGGATATTTCATTAAAAATAATTCATGACCTGGAGAATATTCTTGATATATAGTAACAAATTGCAAAGTTTACATTTTTAAAGTAAACTTTGTTGTTTAGGATCTGAAAGAAGATCTCTCTCTACTTATTTGAGAAGGTTAAGGTTAGGGCAAGACTAATGTTAGAATTAAGAGATTGGAGATTTAACAATGTTAGATACTCCTCAAAGACTTAGACTATTTCTTCTGATTTGTTTGTGTTTGTGTTTTTACATCTTCTACAGGACACCAACTCTGTGTCTTGAAAATAGTAGGTGCTCAATAATTGACTGTTAAAGAGCTGGGTGCGGTGGCACATGCCTATAATTCTTTCTACTTGGGAGGCTGAGGCAGGAGGATCACAAGTTCGAGATGAGCCTGGCAACTTAGCAAGAAAGATCCTGTCTCAAAATAAAAATATAAAAAGGCGGGCATGGGGGCTGGGGTTGTGGCTTAGCAGTAGAGTGCTGGCCTAGTATGTGCGAGGCCCTGGGTTCAATCCTCAGCACCACATAAAAGTAAATAAATAAAATAAAGATGTTGTGTACAACTAAAAAATAAATATTAAAAAAAAAAAAGGTGGGCATGTAGTTCAGTGGTAGGATGCTTGCCTAAGCATGGGAGAGTCCCTAGATTCAATGGGCAGTACCTCAGGGGAAAAAAATTGTTAAATATGCAAGGGACAAATACTTTGGAAAAGTATTTGTGCCACTATTTTATCTCATAGATGTTTCTTTTATTGTACTTAACATATTTCCTTCAGTAAACAAAAATTCTCTGAGGGAAGGCATCTAATCTATTTTAGTATTTTTGGAATAGATGGCATAATTTCTGATATAATTGTTCAGTGGGTCTAATATGTTTTTTTTTCCTTTAAAGGCATTTGGATACCTTCGTGATAGAAAAGCCCCTTTTCTTCACCGTTGATGGTTTGATAGTGGGCTGGGAAGGAAAGCTGTGGTCCTCCATAGTAGTCAGCAAACACTTGATTGATTTGGTATTTAGCTTAGTCAAGTAAGTTACTATGTTCAAAAGGACTTTTCTAAAAAGTTAACATATTTTGATAACAGTAACTAGAAATTTAATTCCAAAGAACTCTTAATGATATTTATTTACATTAGTTTTAAGACTGTAGTTTATTATACGTTTAAATAATTGGCTCTTTTTTTTTGAGTGGTTTGTTAAACATGAATCGTGTTCAAGTCCTTTCTTTAATGAACTGGAAGTTGTCTTAAAAGACATAGGTTAGGGCTGTGGTAGGCATGCACAAGGCCCTGGGTTCTAGCCCCAGGACTGTAAAAATAGTAAATAAATACAAAGATAAGAAAAAGATATAGCTTACATTTTTTAAAAAATTCGGTCTGAAGATGTGACTGTTAAAACACTTGCCTAGCATGCATGAGGGCCCTGGGTTTGATCTCCAGCATTACAGTAAATAAATGGCTAAAATTTTTAAAATTTTCACTCAATACTTTTTTTAAGTAGGTAATATATTTGTATGATACAAAAGTTATACAGTTAAATCTCTTTACCTGGGAAGCAAATCTCCCTTTCTGATTACACTCACCTAGTTTCTGTCCTCAGAAGGAAGCTAAATAAAATTTTTAATGTGATTATTTTCTTTCTAATTATAACAGATTGAAGACCTCAAACAGACAAATCATGGCTTGGAAGAATGCGTTAGGAAACTCTTGCATAGTAAGGAAGTGGTAAGCAGTCAAGTAAACGATTTAACCAACCACAATGAGCATCTTTGTAAAGAATTGATTAAAATCGACCAACTAGCAGAGCAACTAGAAAAAGAGAAAAATTTAGTGGTGGATACTGCTGATAAGGAACTTGAAGGAGCAAAGGTACTACTAGATTTACCACGGTTGGGGTCTTAATTCTATTTTAGACATGTAATTATTAAGTATAATGGAAAAAATGACATTCTCATATTAATTGGAGGCTTTTTAGATTTGACGTTATTTTTAAATATCTATACAAAGGGCTAAATTATGTTTCTCACATTTTTATTTAAAAATTTTTGCTCAAGAAGTTTTCTAAGTAATATGCAGTCATTATAACAATTTCAAAACAACTGGAACAGAATGTTGGAAATAGACTGTTGCTCTCCCTCCCCAATCCTTTTCTCTGCAGAAAAATCCACAAAGAGGTAGATCTATTTACTTATATCTGTTCATTTTCATGTACATTTATTTCATATTTAATGAAGGGATTTTACCCATATTTAAATTTCTCTGCAGTTAAACTTACTAATTCATTCTTTGTTGACTTCTGAGTTGTGGCTTTGATTTAGGGAATTCCCATCATCCCAAGAACTACAAAAAGTTCTCTAAAGTTTTAATCCTTTTATGGTCTTTTTAAAAATTTAGTGTTTCTTGAATTTCATTTTGTTCTAGTAAGCTGTATTGTTTTTTTCTTTCCCCAATGATATGAAGTACCATTTTTTAAACAGTTTTTTTAATATTTATTTTTTAGTTATAGTTTATTTTACTTTATGTGGTGCTGAGGATCGAACCCAGCATCTCACACGTGCTAGACGAGCGCTCTACCTCTGAGCCACAACCCCAGCCCTAAAGTACCCGTTTTTTTAAAAAAATTTTTAGTTGTAGATGGACACAATACCTTTATTTTATTTTTATATTTGTATGCAGTGCTGAGAAACAGTGCCTTACATGTGCTAGGCAAATGATCCACCATTGAGCTACAAGCCCTGCCCTAAAGTCATTTTAAATAGTACATCCTATGTCTGTGGATGTATTTCTGGACTATGTGGCCTCTTTGATTAATTTTCCTTTTCTGTGCCAGTACCATATAATTTTAGTTATGGTAGCTTTATGGCATTTTGTTAAACATTATATTTCTCGATTGAATTTTAGTACTGTGCCATAAAATTTAGAAACCAGGGATTTAAGCATAATTATAAAATGAAGACAGTTTCATTTCTCTTGCTGCCTAATTGCTTAGAAGCAAGACACAACCCTATTGAACTTTTAAATGATAAATGTGATATTGTGCTTATCTGGATTTTATTTATCACCAAATTTGTAAATTGTGTATGTAATGACATAATTGTTAATATATGTTGTTCCTTAATATCATTTTAACATACCAAGAGTCTGTAGCATATAATGAAGCATATAATTTATTAAATGATCAGACTGAACATATTAATATGGTGTTAGTTGCTATAGTAATTTGAAATATATAAACCTGGTTGATGAACTCTAGGCTTGTGAGTTTTTGTGCAGTAATCTTTCTTTCTTAGACTGTGTAAAAGATAAGACTAAATCAATGAAAAGTCTAATAGTGGGCTATTTAAATACAAAAAGTTTATTACTTTAATGTAAGGACACACTTACCTCTGTCAGAGTCTTGCCTGAAGAAGTCCTAGAAGGACTACTTAAAAGAGTAGATAAGAATGGTTTGTCTTCAACTTGTGAATAATTTACCTTCTAATGGATGCTGCTAATATATTTGAAGGACATTTAAAAGTAGTTTGTATATTTTAGCATTTCTCAATAATAAGCCTTTAGTTTGCCTGTTACTTTATTTAAGAACAGTTATCCTTCATTCACAGTTTAATGGTAAATTTGAGTTCAGTCTTTCTATAATTATAAAAATTACCAAGTTGAGGTTTTATTGTTTTCCTTCTTTAAATTAAAAATAAACTGCACTATTTCCAAGACTGAGGGAAGCCTAGATTGGCTGAATTCCCACAACGAGAGTGCCCTTTTTAGAAGTCATCAGTTTAAAGGGTTATTTAGGGTCAGTATTCTTCAGAGAGGGCAAGAACTGTGTCAGGCTGAATTCTCTGCTTTCAAAAGGAAAAACATCTAAAATATAAGAAATATGGAAAACATCTAAAATATAAGAGCTAGGATTTCCTTAAAATATTAAATCCATGAATGGAAATTTTGCCTGGCTCAGACAAGAGTATTTCTGGAATGTTGGATGCGTTTGAGAATTGGAAAGCTATCTGAACTTTCAAGGAAAACCCGGGCAGCAGTTTTGGAGATAGTATTGTTGATGCAGGGAAGATGTAGGAAATTTTAATAGACGACAAAATGGAAAGAGATGCTTTGAATTGGTAGAATGTCCTGAAATGAGGAACCCTCCAGCCTCAGTAAATCAGTGTCCCAGATAGAATGGGGATTAGGAGATGCATGCCCAACATTGGGGATATGAACATCAAGTGTGTTGTCACCATTCCCACGCCACTGGGTGTGCTATTTAGGTGTATAATCACTGGTCATAGATTCCTTGCATAATATGTGGACAGAACTTGAAACGAAAATTTCTAATTTGCTGTCAAAGAGTGTTTGAGTTCCTATAGCATTGGAGATTTTGCTATAAGTACTAGGAAGTAGGGTCTGAGGCTAAAGCTGCTGTTAGTTTGTCTGGAAGTGAGATAGTATTAAATTTATTTACTGGGAAGAGTTTACTTTTAGTCATATTTTTAAAGTTCAACAGAGTTAAAATGTTTTGAGTATTATATTAGTTATTGCTCTGTAACAAATTATTCCTAAACCTTAATGGTTTCAAACAGCAAACATTTATATTTTAGGTTCCATGAACCAGGAATTCAAGAATGGCTTGCTTACCTGGATGGTTCTGGTTCACAGTTTCTCAGGAAATTGTCAAGACAGTGGCAGAATGCTGTCTTGGCTTGACTATTCTTGGAGAATTAGCTTCTAAGATGGCTTACTTAGATGGCTATTGGCTGTTGGCAGGAGGCCTCTGATTGTTGCTAAGTGGACATCTCCCTAGGGTTGCCTGACATGTTCTGTATGACAGTTGCCCACCCCTTCCTTAGCCAGTGATCCAAGAGAGATTTTGCCTGACATGTTCTGTATGGCAGTTGCCCACCCCTTCCCTAGCCAGTGATCCAAGAGAGATAGTGCCACATATAGTGTGGTGTGCTGACTTCAACTTTTGCTAGTATACTATGTAATTTATTCATTAGTGGGTTTTTTTGAGTTGTTTATCCCATCTAGAATGTTGTTAGATGCCCCAAGGCAGGGATCTTCACTTTTTTTTCTTAAATGTCAAGTGCCTAGAACAGATACATGAGTGCTTATTGTATATTTTTTGAGTGACACAGTTACTATCTGACATATATTTTGACTGTAGTCTTTTTCTTTCTTTTATTTTAGCCCTGGGGATTGAATCCAGCAGCGCTTTACCACTGAACTATATCCCCAGCCCTTTTTATTTTTTATTTTGACATAGGGCCTTGATAAGTTGCCCAGGCTAACCTTGAAGGGATTCTTTTGTCTTAGCCTTCCAAGTAGCTGGGGTTACAGTCATGTGTCACTGTGTTCAGCTTGTTTTTTCTTTTTGGCTAGAGTATAAACTCCACAAGGGCAGAGATTTTTGTTTGTTTTATTCAGTACATATCACAGTATCATGCATTTAGTAAACAATAATTGAATAATTATCAAATAAGTAAAATCACTGGATTATCATTTTTTCATTTGGGCTAGTTATAATTTTATTTTTCAGAATAGAATCAACATTTTTAATCATTATAATATAAGTATGGGCTTGGACTGTGGCTCAGTAGTACAGTGCTTACCTAGGATGGGTGAAGCCTTGGGTAGCACTGCAAAAACAAAAATGACTCATAGTACATGTTTATTTTAAGAATTTAAGTCTCCATACAAAAGTATAATGAAGATAATAACATCTGCTCTAGTCACACCTTGTTAGGTATAGATATAATCTGTTTTCTTTTGTTTCTATGTTATTGGTTATATCTTATCCTGTCTTATCTATATTTAGGATGTATGTGTATAAATTTATTTTTTATGGAAAAATGTCCTATTAGATATTCTGGTTTGTTGATTTTTTTATACTTAATTTAGAATGGGAATTTTTACACATTATTTTTACTAGACTCATGTCTTTTTATTATCTATGTAGTAATATAAATTAAAACATTAGAAATTATCCATTCAAAACTATTCATAAGCTTATCCAAACTCTAAATTCCAAATAATAGGATCTCTTAATATTTCATAAATTTAAATCTGACTGCCAGACTTCCAGAAATTTTAGAAGAGAACTTTTCTTTGATATAAGGAGGCTGATTCATAGTGAGATAGGGAGAAGGGAGCATGGGAAGAACAGACGAACTCTAGATAGGGCAGAGGGTGGGAGAGGAAGAGAGAGGGGACATGGGGTTATTAATGATGGTGGAATGTGATTATCCTTATTATCCAAATTACAGGTATGAAGACACAAATTGATGTGAATACACTGTGTATACAACCAGATATATGAAAAATTGTGCTCTATATGTGTAATAAATATTATAATGCATTCTGCTGTCATATATAAATAATAAAATAAAGTGGAAATGGTTAAAAAAATTAATGAAGAGGGCTGGGGTTGTGGCTCAGTGATAGCATACTTGCCTAGTATGGGTGAGGCACTGGGTTCATCCTCAGCACTGCACATAAAAAAATAAAGGTCCATCAAAAAATGATTAGAGAGCAATAGTTTCAGAAAATTGAAATCTAAAATATAGGGGGTATGTGAGTGAGCTTTGTATTGCTCACAATATACTTGAGAAAATAAATTTAAAAGGAGGAATTATTTATTTTGGCTTAAAGTTTCGGAGATTTCATTCCATGGTTATTTGACCTGTTGCTTTTGGACCTATTGTGAGGTAGCATATTCATGGCAGAAGTTCAAGGCAGAGGAAAACTGCTCATCTCATGACAACCAGGAAGTGAAAAGAGAGAGGAAAGGGCCAGGATCCTTACATATACTTCAGCAGCATGCCCCAGTGACCCCACTTCCCTGCACCAGGCCTTAACTCCTGAAATTCCCACCACCACATCTCAATAGCACCATTAGCTGGGGAATAAGCCTTCAACACATGAATCTTTGAGGAAATTTAAGGTCCAAATCATAAGAGCAGGCAAGATTAGGACACATGGTATTGGAGAATAAAATCGGGGAAGTTGATGAATTGAAAAATATGTTCATTAAACTAATAGGCTAACTTTCAGCAGAGAGCCTTATTGCCTTACATAAAAATTTGGTCATTCTCCTTTAGGAACATACAGTGTAGACATATGCTACATATATGACTATAGGTGGCAGTGCTTTAAGACTTGGTAGGTTCAGTGTTGCAGGAGCGATACAAAATCTATTGAGTGGATTGAATTGAATTAAGCTATTTAAAGTAGTTTTAAGGAGAAGGCAGACTCTTCTAAATGGTATAATTTGAGGAAACTTTTTTCCTAATCGTTCTTTATAGACTTCTTATTCAGAATTATAACTAGTAGTAACATTTTGTTCTAGTTCATAGGGAGTAATTTGGTAAAATATAACCCATTATTATTTTATATAAAACATTAGGTGATTTAAAGGAACTCTTTGTTTCATCCTAGGTTCTTTTACCATTAAAGGTTGGTAAATACAGGGATGGGTTACCTTTTTTAAAAAAAAAAATATTCACTGTTTTTAAGTGAATTCCTGTTTTTGTTTTTGATGCTCTTCCTAATTGAATCAGCTTAAGTATCTTTAACATGAATTATTTCTAATTTTTCAGATTGAACTCATTTGCCAGCAAAATAATATAATAGTTTTAGAAGATACAATAAAAAGGCTTAGATCTGTAAGTACACTTTTTGAAAATATACGTAAGGAATCATTTTATCCAGTTAAGTAACCTACAAAAATATATCATACCTTTTGTAAGCAATAAGAATTTTATTTTTCAAAAGTCAGCACCCCAGGCTGGGGTTGTGGCTCAGCCATAGAGCATTCACCTAGCATGTGTGAGGCGCTGGGTTTGATCCTTAGCACCACATAAAAATAAATACATAAAATTAAGGTATTGTGTCCAACTACAACTAAAACAAATATTAAAAAAATAATAATAATCAGCACGTACTACTGGGCCACAGCAGTATCTCCATCTGAAAGAGTGATGTTTTTCATTGCTCCATTTCATCATTACTTTCTTTCTTAGAACAACTTTTGGTTGCCTTTTACTAATGACTTTTTCTGTTTTTAAATGTTAAATAATGGCACTGAAAATTTTAATTTTTAAAATATAAGATGAACATATTAAATTTTTTTTTATTGCCTTTAGTATTATTTTTAAACCATAAATTGTTTCATTTCTTTTATTTTATTTTTTTAGTACTGGGAATTGAACCCAGGGGCACTCAACCACTGAGCCACATCCCCAGCCCTATTTTGTATTTTATTTAGAGACAGGATCTCACTGAGTTGCTTAGCGCCTTGCTTTTGTTGAGACTGTCTTTGAACTCTCTATCCTCTTGCCTGGGATTAAGGCATGCGCCTGGCCATAAATTGTTTCTTAATCCCAAGTGTTATGTTTGATTTATATGACAACATGAAATGAAAATTGCTCTGTTTAAATATTTTAATCTTATCCTTTAAAACATTTTAAAAACTTTATAAAATGTTTGTAATTTTCTCCCAAGAAAGTATTGATAAAAAAAGGTAAAAATATTGTAAATGTTTCTAAATGTATTAAAGTAAATCAGAATTCATGGAAGTGCACTTGAAAGTATGTAATATTCAGCATCCACTTAATTTATTCATTTATTGAACAATTATTGAACAAACTAACCAATGTGTTAAGAGTAGTATGTAAAGTTTTTTTTAGAAGCAAATTAATTTCATTTCTAAGACTTATATTAGGTTTTGGATATCTTGGTATTTCTGCCTTTTTTGTTACCATTCTTTCTTCAAAATTAGGAGTATTTTTTTAGTCAAATAAAAATATAGCACATCCAGTAATTGTGAAAAAGAAAACTATCTAATTGCATTTTTAAACCTATTGATGAATAGTTTTTTAAATGTTCAGTTTTTAAAATACCAAATTTAATATTTTTAAGGATCTATTTGTTTTCCTTTAGAAAAGTATGCTATAGTTTAGCTTTAAATAATTACCTAATTTTTTCCTCCTTGGCAAGATAATTTTAGAGACTGAAAAAGCACAAAATAAATCTCCTTCTAGACTTGATTCCTTTGTAAAGACTTTAGAAGCAGACAGAGATTACTACAAAAGTGAAGCTCAGAATTTGAGAAAAATGCTCAGAAGTAGATCTAAAAGTCCAAGACGCCTGTCTCCATCTTCTCGGGTAAGTTGGAAACTTATAAATATTTTGAAGTTTGTTACTCAAACACTGACTGTATTCTTTGATTTACCTAATCTGGGAATACTTTGTTTTGATTTGGCATGAATTATTGTATCACAAAGATTGGGAAAAAAAGGTTTCTTTGAAGGCAGAGTGGACAACAATATTGGTTCTTTATTTATTGGTGGTTAGGAGGTAATTAGACAAATTTGGAGCAATTTGGGATGAAACTGTTGTAAAAGGGAGATGATTTTGTTATTTATTCTTCACTATTTCATTGAATAGTCATGTTTGTATAATAGAGATTGTGTACTATCAGCAGCAGCACCTTTTTATTAGTACCGTATGTGAAAGAAGAACTTCACATTCTGTATAATTGTAGGGTGCAAACTGTGATGTAGAGCTTTTGAAGACAACAAGAGATCGTGAAGAACTTAAATGCATGCTGGAAAAATATGAGCGTCATTTGGCAGAAATTCAGGGTAATGTCAAGGTTCTTACATCTGAGAGAGACAAGACCTTCCTTCTTTATGAACAGGTAAACTTATTTATAAATAAGCAAATTTTATAAGTAATAACGTGCTTTTAGAGGTATATAATTTTTTAAGTTCTATGAAGTGCTTAAACCTATCAATCAAATTATTTTAACCAATATTTGGGAATTATGTTTGTTCTTAAGATATTCCTAATGAACGGTAACATATTTCTAGTTTTATATGAGTATTCTCATATACTTATACCCTCTAAAAGATAATATGCATGTGTAAAAATAGTCTGATTTTTGGATTAAGAAATGAGGCTAGGGGTTGGGATATAGCTCAGAGATAAAAAACTTGCCTAGTATGCATGAGGCCTGAGTGTTGAATCCCAAGCACCACAAAAATTAAAAAAAAAAAAAAAAGAGAGAGAGAGAAAAGAAAATGAGGAAAATGTATAATGATAGGATTTGGTGAGTTCAAGGTAAAAAGATCAGGATTTGAGTGTTAAATACTAACATTTTATTTTGGGAACTGCCGTATAATTTACTTAATTTCAGAGAGTAAAATCACATTGTAGTTTATCTCTATCTTGTTGCTTAAAAATGCATAGCTTTTGTGAATTAGATGGCTTTTAACCCCAAACTGTTAAATCTCATGAATCACAACATAATTTCTGTTAGTTACTATGTGCAGAGTTCTAGGGTTACTACTCTAAAGGATAGAAATTTTTTTTTTCTATAAGCTTGCACTGTAATCAGGGAGATAAAAGTATATAGTGTTTATTTTTGTTGTTGTTACTATAGGGTAAGTGGTTTGGATGATGTTTCAAGAAATAAAAGAAGTAAGCATTTTTAGTTAGGGTGATCAAGAAAATCTTTGTAAGATGTGGAATTTCAACCCTGGAGAATGAATGGGGCTTCTATTATCCTGAAAGGGGCAAGGAGGAACATCCAGCCTAAAAGAATGCTATGAGGCAAACGATAAAGAGAAGACAATCAACAGATAACTAGGTCAGCTTAAGACTAGAGCAGATTGTATTTGTTAGTAAAGTAAGAGACATTAAGACTTGAAAGGAATATTGAACTAGAGTAGGAGTCTGGAAACTTTCTGAAAGGCCCAAATAGTAAATATCTTCAGCTTTTCAAGCCTGTGGTCTCTATTGCAACTGTTCAACTCTGTTGTAGGTGAAAGCAGCTGTAGATGATACATACATGAATAAATTGAAATTATAATAAAACTTTACAGACACAGAAATTTGAATTTCACATTATTTTTACCTGTTATGAAAAATTATTCTTTTGCTCTCCAGCCATTTATTTAAACATGTAAAAAAAATTCTTGGAAATAACAAATGGCCAATGAATATATATGAAAGAAAGTTTAACATCTTTAGCTATCAGGGAAATGCAAATCAAAACTACATTGAGATTTTATTTCACTTCAGTTAGTATGGCAGTCATCAAGAATACAAATAATAAAAAATGGCAAGTATGCGGCGGGGGGGGGAGCGGGTGGTGGTGGTGGTGGTGAGGGGGGGGGTTGGGCAGGGAATGGAACACTTATATGCTTCCCTTGACCCGTGTGGGCAGCTGAACTTAAGGTCGCTCATGTGAATTTCCAGAGACACCAAATAAAACACAGACACACTTTACCTTTAAACAAGCTTCAGGAGGGCTTCTCCACTATTAGTCTCAGGCTCCCCAAATGGGGGAGCAAGAGAAAGTCACGAGAGGCTGGGGAGAGAGCAAGCACATTTGGAAATGAACTTTTATTGGGGGGACCCTATTCTTAGAAAGTTCCATCCAAAAAAAGGCCAGAAGGGGCAGGGTTACACGGGACAGGTGAGTATAATTCAACCCAAGGGGCATCGCCTATATCTGAAGACACGCCCTCAACTTTCTGGACCGGAACAATGTCCAGGTCACTACAGAATATAGTGACTGGTCAAAACCTTTCACTTTAGGATGGAAGGCACGAATCATTCAGAGTGGCTCCTCACACTTATACACTTGATGATAGGATTATAAATTAGCACAACCACGTTGAAGTCAGTATGGCAGTTCCTCAAATGGAATTGGAATGGAATTACCATATGACCTAACTGTACAACTTCCCCTTATTTATTCAATAGAATTGAAGTAAGCTTACTATGGCAGTACATGCATACCTATGTTTATAGCCACACAATTCACAATAGCCAAGTTATAGAACTAGTATAGGTGTCTATCAACAGATGAATGGGTAAAGAAAATGTGGTATATATGTAATTTTTAGGAAAATGGATGGAACTTGAGATTATTCTGTTAAATAGAGTCAAGGGTTGTGTACTTTGTTATATGTGTAAGCGAGAGGGAAGAAAAGCAAGAAAGGGGCATTGTTCTTGAAATTACAAGGGACACCAGTAAAACAGAGGCAGGAGATCAGCGGGAGGAAAGAAAAAAGAAAAAGGAAAACTGGGGAATGAAAGTGACCAAATTATGTTATGTTAATTTACGAATATTTCATGATGTTTTCCACTATTATGTACTATTATAATGTACCAATAAAAAATTAATTAAATAGAAAAAACATTCCTAGCTTATAGATCTATAAAATCAGGAGGCAGGCTGTATATTTGGCTTTAAACTCTATATAATTTGCTCACTTCTGGACTGTGATGGTAGAGGCTATCCCACAGACCTAATTATGGACTCATACTTTACTTTAAAAGCAGTGTGCAGTTTCTTACTTTTAAAGCAAGAGAAATATGAGCAAAAATCAGTTTTAACCTAGTGGCAACCTTTTATTATCTTACACATAATCTTTCTGTATTTCTATTTTTATGTAACAATTTGTCTTTTAAGAGAATTAGAGGAGACACACACACACACACACACTGTGGACTCCTTACAAGACTGTTACAATGTGCATGCACACAACATTTAAGGATGTAATGAGGGTGCCATCAGTAGAAATAAATACAGAGACCAATATAAGAGACATGAAGGAAGACTTGACAAGATTTGATTTAAGAGACAGAAACACTATAGTAATATTCACTAAACCAGTATTATGTGTGATTTATGCCGATTTCAAATTTATTCCACAAATGAAAATAACTGAAATTCTTTTTGAATGACAGAACTGTGATAATAGAAGAACTAAGAAAGTCATTGGTGGTTTGAGGAAAATTGTGATTTTGTTGTTAGATGGAACAAAATCATGGTAATATGGTCAGGTAGTTACTGCCATCAGTCAATAAGTAATATAGGATTGGAGAGGGGAGAGAGCAGGAGCTGATATGTGGCTCTAAAAGTCATCTTCTTAGAGGTAAGTTCTGAGCCTCATGGTAAATGAAGTCTCTAAATATGAAGGCTCTACACAGCATAGTAAATGAAGTCTCCAAATGTGAAAGCTCTTCTTAGACAGATATCCTCCCACCCCTATAATCTACAAGAGGCAAAGAGGAAACTTCGAAAGATAAAAAGAAGACAGAAAACTAGGGTAGAAGTTGTTACAAGCACAAGGGAGGAAGGAATCTCAAGAGAAAGGTTATTAAAAATAGTGTCAGATGTTGCCAAAATATGAAGAACAGGAACTGAGAAAAGGCCATGAGATTTGGTAAGTTCGGTAGTTGAAATTCTGTAGAACCACAGGGATGGAACCCAGGTTATACTGGGGTGAGAGAGTGGTAAGGAACAATTAGCAGTGGGTACAGATAGTGCTGTGTGTGTGTGTAGTGGGGGGGGTGTCAAAGAGATATGGACTGGTAAATGGGACAGTAGGATTAAGTGACAGGTTTTCAAGATAAGGGAACCCTTGTACATGATTAAAGGTGGGGGAGACAGTCAGTAGAGAGGACACTGTTCAAGTTGAGAGGAAATAATTATAATTCAGTCAGGGAGCTATAAGAAGGCACTTTAGAATATGAAGTCTGCTGTTTCTAAGGAAGACTTAGCTATGGAAATTGGAAAGTAATATATCTTTCTCTGAGACTTGGAGACTGAAAAGATAGTGATCCCAATGAAGAAGAAAGAAGATAAGGAGACTTACACAATGAAGTCTCCTCTTCAGGTGTGCAATAGATTTGGGACTTGGAGGTCATGAACAAATGTTCAGAGAGTATTGTGGGCTATTGGGAAGGATTGGTGGGTTTTTCTGTCAGTGTAGAAGTAGCCCAGAGATGGAAAATGGTATATACACTTGGAGACAGAAATACTATGGCATATTCACTAAACCAGTATTCTGTGTGATTTATGCCATTTTCAAATTTATTCCACAAAATAGATAAATGGAGTATATTAAATATATTTCTTAGCAAAACCTTCTCTGTTGCAATGACTTGGCAAAGATATTATAAAGCAAACTCCTATTTCAATTAATTGACTTGCATTTATTTGTATAAACGTATTTGAAAATAAAAATGGTAACATTTCCTTACTGCACAAATATTAATATAGGCTTGCACTTTAACCAGTTAGGTATAAGCTATATTATATTTAGTTTAAAGCTTGTTTTAAAAAATTCTATGTATTTGAATAATAGGCACAGGAAGAAATTGCCCGACTTCGAAGGGAAATGATGAAAAGCTGTAAGTCTCCAAAATCAACAACAGCACATGCTATTCTCCGGCGGGTAGAGACTGAAAGAGATGTGGCCTTTACTGATTTACGAAGAATGACCACAGAGCGAGATAGTCTGAGAGAAAGGCTAAAGGTTTGGAATAGTTTTATCTATCTGAATATGTGTGAAACACAAATACACTGACACTAAAAGCACTTTATTTTGTCTGTTTTTTTAAATAGATTGCTCAAGAGACAGCATTTAACGAGAAGGCTCATTTGGAGCAAAGGATTGAGGAGCTGGAGTGTACAGTTCATAACGTAAAAAAAAAAATCACTTGGCTATAACCTCAGTGGCTTTAAAACCCTTCCTTTTTTTCCCTTTGTTCAGAGAAGTTCTTTTACTTATCTAAGATAGCGTTTATAGTCCTTAAGGTGATATGTATGATGTAAACAGTCACTTTTTACTTATTTCCTTCTGAAAATGTGAGTAAAGTTTTTTGTGTTAGTTGCAAAGTATTTTATTTTTAAAAAAACTATTAGAATGTGTTCTCAGGAATTTTAGTAGCTTTACTTCCTTATTTTGTTAAAGATAATATTGCTAGATATGAAGATATAATAAAGAATTTGAGATGCTATAAATAGATGTTATGACTATAAAATTAGAATTAAGAGAATTTGACTTTTTTTCACCAAGTTTAATTGAGTGTATTTATAAAATTATCTATAGTTTTGTTATAATAAGTAAAAGAAATTAGAAAAATTATTTTTCTTTTCATAATCCTACTTTATATGTGTAATTTATTGATATTGGGTAACAAATAAATCCTTTTGCAGATAGTGTGCATACTGTAGTCAAACTGAACCAGAATGAAAAATGTAGACTGGTATGTTTTATTAGTCTTTATAAAAAAGTTACACAATGATTTGCTTTTATTCTTACTATTCTATACCTTATTCATACAATCTTCCATAGCATTTAGGTCTAATATGATCATCACATTAAGTAAATTTTGCCATAAATCTGGTTTGTACAGAGGGAATATGTCTCTGCAGGAAGACTGCTCTGGCTGTTTTCTTTTTTTTAGCGATGGCAGTAACTTTGTCATTCTACTTGTTAGCTTGATGATGAACGTATGGAACAAATGTCAAATATGACTTTGATGAAGGAAACCATAACCACTGTGGAAAAAGAAATGAAATCACTAGCAAGAAAGGCAATGGATACTGAAAGTGAACTTGGAAGACAAAAAGCAGAGAATAATTCTTTGAGGTAAACTAAATTACTATTAAATAACTAATGGTTTAGAGTGTACATTATAATGAAAATTATTAAATTTTATTTCTGAGAGGATTATTATGAAGCAGCTGTAGAAACCTCAGGACACATTGAATGATTTCCCCAAGATCAGAGACTGTAAATGGCACACTTAACTGGGAAGTATACTTCAAATAATATTAACCTTACATTTGGATAATGCCTCAGTTTATCTGAAATAGCTTTTACAAAGCCCTTCCGAGTACTGAGCATCTTCAATTTTGGTATTTAATTGTTTAATTTGATTTAATAACTTTACATTCTGTTCTGCAGTATGAACAATATAAAAAAGCATAAAGCACAGGTTTGATAGTAGCTTAGAAAAGGTGGTTTAGAATATGGTGAAAAGTCTTAAAGAAAAATAGGATCATGTGGTAGAACTTAATTAATTGAATGTTGAATACATCACCTAACTCTTCCTATATATTGGTATAGTAGCAGAAGAAATATCAATTAAAGTAGCCCATAGGTTATATGTATGTGAGAATATATTTTTAAAAGACTTCTATCTTAGCGGTTTTACTTTTAGTATCTGTTGATGTGAGAAATAGAGGTTGTACAAATTCAGTAAGTTTGAATTTCAGTAGATCTGTGAACATTTGAAAAATGGTGGTTGATATGATTGTGAAATATATTATTAAATCCCAGTATGTCCTTAATCTTTCCATGATCTGTGGTGCATTGATTGGAGTTGCTTGTCAGGACAGATAAATATTCAGATTCTTTCCCTTCACTTTTTAAAAAACATTTCCTGCTTATAAGAGTATTGAAAACTCAAATAAAATCAAAGTAATAATAAAGCAAGAAAGAGACAACAAAGAAAACCTTGCAAAGTAAAGTACTAAAAAATTTAAATCACTCCCATTTTCATAACCCAGGGGAAAATAATTGATACAGAACTGTTTCCAGCTTGAAATTGGTTTGCCTGCATATATTTCATAGCTTTCTGTGTAATTGAGATCACCTTTGTATAGTTTCATTTTGGGCCATTTTCATTTAATCATTTGCCATAAGCATTTCTCCATGGCTTTAGACATTCTTTAAAAGCATTTTAGTAGATTACATGCTATGATAACAGATAGAGGTATAATAATTTAGGGAGCCAGATGCAGTGATGCTCGCCTATAATCCCAGCAGCTCAGGAGGCTGAGGCAGAGGAGGATCGATAGTTCAAAGCCAGCCTCAGCAACTTAGCGAGGCCCTAAGCAGCTCAGTGAGACCCTGTCTCTAAATAAAGTATAAAAAAAGGCTGGGGATTTGGCTCAGTGGTTAAGTGCCCTGATACCAAAATAATAATAATTCCTAGTACCAAAAATAATAATTTGGAGGATTTTTTGATGCATATTTGTCTTAAGAGTTTGTTAAAGTGTAATTGACATACCATAAACTGTATCTTCAGTTTGCTAAGTTTTGACCCGTGGAGGTGCCTATAAAACTCACCACAGTCAAGATAGTGGCCTATCCTTTACTCTCAGAAGTCTCTCCTGCCCATCTCTAATCCTTTATTTACCCAACCAATCCCCAGGGAACCACTGATTTTATTTCTGTTATGGAGTTTTTTTTTATTTTCTAAAATCTATAATACATGAAATCATACAGTATGAATTGTTTTGTCAGGATACCTTCAATAAGCATGACTATTTGAGATTCATTCATGTGGCTATATGTAATTAATTATCCCTTTTGATGCTGAGTATTGTTCCATTGTATGGATAGGTATGTAGACATTTGGGTTTCCAGTTTTTGGCTATGACAGAACTGCTGAGGACATTCCTAAGTAAGTCTCTGGGTGAACAAATGCTTTGATTTTTCTTGGATTGAAATTGCTAAGTCTTGGTATGTTTCACTTTTGGAGAAGCAATTAAACTGTTTTCCAAAGTGGTTGTACTGTTTTATTTTGCATTTGCACTGGCAGTGTATGAGTGTTTCAGTAGTTACATATCCTCACCAACATTTAGTGTACATTGTCTTTTTAACGTTAGTGTTTCTAATAGGTAAATGTTATGATTTTAATTGGCCCTTCTCTAATGATTAGTGATTTTTCAGCATCTGTTCATGTGTTTATTTGCCATCCATATATCTTCTTTTGTGACATATCTCTTCAAATCTTTTGTACACTTTTACTGAATTACTTATTAAGTAAAAGTACCTCTGTTTTAGACATAAAGCCTTTGTCAGGTCTGTTTTGCTGATATTTTCTTCCAGTCTGTGGCTTGCCCTTTTATTTTCTTAACATTATCTTTTTTTATTATTAATTGTTCAAAACATTACATAGTTCTTGATATATCATATTTCATACATTTGATTCAAGTGGGTTATGAACTCCCATTTTTACCCCGAATACAGATTGTAGAATCACATTGGTTACACGTTTTTACATATTGCCATACTAGTGTCTGTTGTATTCTGTTGCCTTTCCTATCCTCTACTATCCCCCCTCTCCTCCCCTCCCCTCCCATCTTCTCTCCCTATCCCATCCACTGTAATTCATTTTTCTCCCTTGTTTTTTTTCCCTTTCCCTTCACTTCCTTTTATATGTAATTTTGTATAACATTGAGGGTCTCCTTCCATTTATCTTTTAAATAGCAAATATTTTTTATTTCAAATAATTTTGAAGAAAGGTACATGTATTTTGTGTTCTTTTTAAGAAATCTCTGTCAAGGTTAAGATCACTGAGATTTTCTCCCAGTGTATTCTCCGAGTAGTTTTCTAATTCTAGCTATGATCCATTTCAAGTTAACTTTTGTGTGTGGTGCAAAGTGTAAGTTGAAGTTCCCTTTTTTAAAATTTGCATATGGATGTCCAGTTGTTCCAGCACCATATTTAAGTGTCTGTTAATGTTAACTATAAGAACAGTTCTTCTGATCTCGTTGTCTCCTTTAGGGAAGTTGTGCCCAAGGTATCTGTCTTGGCACTGGTGTCCTCTGTGTGGACACTCATGGGATGGCTTAAGGGCCCAGGTCCAGTGCATGGTTTTATATAGCTACTGTTGCTCTGGGAATGGAGATTCAGACATGTCTGCTGCACTGGTGGCTGGTTTTTTCAGAGTGGCTGAGGGACTGGAATTCAAGTACATGTGGAGTAACAATGGCTCCAAGGCCCAGCCATCAACTAACTCACTATGGTGGTATCCCAGATATCTGAGGCATAGGTGCATGTGGAGAAGTGGCAGAGGAAGCACATGCAGAGGGACTGTGGCATCTGGCTCTAGCCTGAAGTGGTGGTTCTGGTGTCTGAGATGCAGGCGTGCGCAAAGCATCTCTGGTTTGGGACGCAGGCAGGTTAGGTAATGCCCTGTTCAAGGGCTGCACAACATTGACTCCTTCTTGCAGGGAGGACCGTATCAGCTTCTCCCTCTCTACGGGGTCTATGATAGGTATTCCTGATAGTTTATTTCCACGGTGAAAGTTACCAATGACCCTTGTAGAGCAGGCTACTGGAGACCATGGTGGCATCCACCACATGGCTAATACAGTGGCCCCTGCCTTCCTCCAGATGTCTCAGGTATACTCATCTCCCAGCAATACTTTCTGAGTTGTTCTCTCTTTTTTGTTTCCATCATATTGCTGTTGGTTCTTAATTGACACTGAATCCTTCCTAAAATATTTTCTTTCATGGATAGCTATTTGGTTGTTTCTTTGTGGTAAAAGGTGAAGTCTGAGCTCTCTTCTCCCATCTTATTGATGATACTTCTCATATCTTTAATTTTTTTTTGTAGTGTTCTTTTTTTTTTAAATTTTTTAAATTTTTTTAATTTTTTTCATCTTTCATACATTTGATTCAAGTGAGTTATGCATTTCCATTTTTACCCCAAATACAAATTGCAGAATCACATCAGTTACACATTCGCAATGTTTACATAACGCCATATTAGTGACTGTTGTATTCTGCTGTCTTTCCTATCCCCTACTATCCCCCCTCCTCTCCCCTCCCATCTTCCCTCTCTACCTCATCTGTTGTTGTTCCGTTCTCTCCCTCCCCCCCCTTCCCCTCACAACCTCATATATGTGATTTCGTATAACGATGAGGGTTTCCTTCCATTTCCTTGCAATTTCCCTTCTCTCTTCCTTTCCCTCCCATCACTCGTCTCAGTTTAATGTTAATCTTTTCCTCATATCTTTAATTTTTTGAAGAGACTTCATACTGTTTCCCATGGTGGCTTCAACATGTGCTTCCCCCAAACCCAGTAGTGAACAGCACTCCAGTTTCTTTCTCACCAAAATCTGTATGTAGTTTTTCTATTGTTTGTTTGGTTTTGGTAGCTATTCCAATGAATTTGAGGTAATATCCTACCGTGGGTTTGATTTCCATTTCCCTGATAATTGATGATGTTGAGCACCTTTTCATATACCTGTTGGTCATTTGTATGTCTTTTTAGAGAATTGTCTATTCAAGTACTTTGCCCATTTTAAAAAAATATTTTTTAGTTGTAGATGTTCACAATACCTTTATTTTGTTTATTTAGTTTTTTTTTTTTTTTTTTTTTTAATGTGCTGGGATCGAACCCAGTGTCTCATACATGCTAGACAAGCGCTCTACCACTGAGCCACAATCCCAGCCCACTTTGCCCATTTTTAAACTGAGGGGTTTTATGTAATTATCTTGCTACTGAGTTGAATGAATTTGTTATATATTTTGGATATTAGCACTTTATCAGATATGTGGTTTCCAATTTCTTCCATTTTTTATGTTGCCTTTATACTCTGTTGAGTTTTAGGTAGTTTCAGGTAGTCTAGTTTCACTTGCCTGTTTTTGGCTTTGGTATGATATCTAAGAAATCATTGCCAAGATCAGTATTATGAAGCTTGTCCTCCTTTGTTTTCTTCTAGAACTTAATGGTTTCTGTCCTTCTGTTTAAATCTTTAATCTGTTTTGAGTTGATTTTTGTGTATGGGGTAATCAATTTTCCCTGTGCCACTTGTTGATGAGACTTCTCTTACTCCATTGTATATTCTTAGCACCCTTGTTCCACCCTTAGCATCATTTTATCATTGATAAGTAGCTCTGAAATATGATTTGGAATTAGGAAATTAATTATAACCAAGTTTCACAATGTATTAAAAAAAAGCCTGCTGAGAACTTTATTGGATTTGGGGAGATAAAATGATATTTAGCCTTCCCACTCATAAACACAGTATCTCCATTCATTTAGGTCTCAAATTTCCCAGCAGCGATTTGGTGGAGTTTTTAGTGTACAGATCTTGCACGTCCTCTGTCAGATTTATCCCTGTGTATTTCATATTTTTATGCTATTATTAATGGGGTTTTTATTATTTTATTTGTTCTTTTTAGATATACAGGACAATAGAGTGATTTTGACTCTGTGTGTGTGTGTGTGTGTGTGTGTGTGTGTGTAGTATGCCTTATCCTATTTAGGATTCTATTCTTGTGTTGTAAATAATGTGGAGTTTCACTGGTCATGTATTCATATATGAACAAAGTATAGTAATGTTTGATTCATTCTACAGTCTT
Organism: Callospermophilus lateralis; assembly: GCF_048772815.1. NCBI lineage: Eukaryota > Metazoa > Chordata > Mammalia > Rodentia > Sciuridae > Callospermophilus > Callospermophilus lateralis. Next base: position 97,359,084 of record NC_135318.1, on the reverse strand, counting down.
TCCTAATCCCATCTCCACATCCCTTCCCTTTATTCTCCTTGGTCTAATCCAGTGAACTTCTGTTCTCCCTCGCCACCCCCATTGAGTGTTAGCATCCATATATCAGAGAAAACATTTGGCCTTTGGTTTATTGGTACTGGCTTATTTCACTTAGTATGTGTCTCCAGTTCTATCCATTTACTGCAAATGTCATAATTTCATTCTTATTTATGGCTGAGCATTATTCCATTTTGTGTATGTATACCATATGCATTTTCTTTATCCATTCATCTGTTAAAGGGCATGTAGGTTGGTTCCATAGTTTAGCTATTGTGAATTGAGCTGGTATAAACATTGATATGGCTGCATCACTGTAGTATAATGATTTTAAGTCCTTTGGGTACATACCAAGGAGTGGGATAACTGGGTTGAATGTTGGTTTTATTCCAAGTTTTCTGAGGAGTCTTCATGCTGCTTTCCAGAGTTATTGCACCAATTTTCAGTCCCACCAGCAATGTATGAATGTACTTTCTTCCCTACATCCTCGCCAACAGTAAATTGGTTTTTAAATTTTACTTTTCATTTGTTTATTCTTAGCATATCAAAATTCAGTTGTCTTTTAAAAAAATAGATGCAGTATTTTAGAACAGTTAAGTTTATGGAAAAATTGTGAAGATTGTCCCTATATACCTCACACCCAATTTTCTCTAGCAACATCTTACATTACTATAAGTGTACTTATTGTAAGTAATGAACCAATAAAGTTAACACTTTATGCAGATTTTCTTAGTTTTTTCCTAATATCCTTTTTCTGTTCCAGGATTCCATCCAGGATACCAAATTAAATTTAGTTGTCATTCCTCCTTAGGCTTCTCTTGGCTATGACAATCTCAGACTTTCCTTGTTTTTGATGATCTTGGCAATTTTGAGGAGTACTCATCAGGTATTTTGTAGACTGTGTCTCTGTTGGGGTTTGTCTTAAATTTCCCCCATGATTAGATTGAGGTAATATGTTTTTGGGAGAAAGATCCCAGAGATAAAATTCCATCTTAGGGTATGTGCATCCAGGGTACATATATAGTCAATACAATTTAACAGTGCTGATTTTTCTTTAAATGTTTATTTTTTAGTTGTGGTTGGACACAATATCTTTATTTTATTTGTTTTTATATGGTGCTGAGGATCGAACCCAGGGCCTCGCACATGCTAGGCGAGCACTCTACCACTGAGCCACAACCCCAGCCCCCGATTTTGTTCTTGATCACCTATCTAACTGAAGTAGTGGCTGCCTTTTCCAGGATGTCTCATATTTGGAATAATCCAGTATGAAATCTTTTCAGGTGGACTTCTTTCAGTTAGCATTATGTACTTAAGGTTCATTCATGTCTTTTGTACCTTGATCATTCATTTCTTCTTATTGTTAAATAATATTACATTGTGAAATATACCACATTTTGTTTATCCACGCCCCTGTTGAATGAGATCTTGTTTGGTTCCATGTTTTTGGTGATTATAAATGAAGCTGCTATAAATTTTTGCATGTAGGTTTTTGTACAGACATAAGTTTTCAAACCAATTCAGTAAATACTTAGGTGCATAGTGTGCTGGATTGTGTAGTGAAACTATATTTGTAAGAAACTGCCAAACTCTCTTCCAAAGTGACTATACCATTTTGCATTCCTACTTGCAATTAAAGAGAGTTTCTGTTGTTCCACATGCTGTCAGCATTAGTATTTTCAGATTTTTGAATTTTAGTTATTCTGATAAATATACAGATATATCATTGTTATAATTTTTGGTTCTGTAATAACACAATGTGAAGCATCTTTTCATATGCTTATTTTCCATTTGTTTATCTTCTTTCATGAACTATTTAAATTTTTTGCCCATTTTTAATTGTTTATGTACTTATAGTTGAGTCTTAAGAGTGCTTTGTATATTTTTGGAACATTTTCTTATCAGCTATTTGGTTTGCAAATACCTCCTCCTAGTCTATGCCTTGTCTTTTTATTCTTTTAACTTTATTTTTTTGACAGCAAAAATCCTTCATTTTATTAAAGTTAAGCTATCAACTTTTTCATGGATTGTGCTTTTTTGTTGTATTTATAAACATATAATTTTTATGTTACATAGTTTTGCATTTTACACTTAAATGTCAGTGATTCATTTTTAGTTATTTTTTGTGAAAAACATCTGTGTTTGGTTCATTTAATTTACTATGTACATCCTAAAATTGTTCTAGCACCATTTATTGAAAAATTATTCTTTCTCCACTGAATTGTCCTTTACTTCTTTGTCAAAGATCATTTGAATATATTTACATGGGTCTCTTTCTCAGCTCTCTATTCTGCTTCATTGATCTGTGTCTGTTCTCTTGCTAAACCACGCTGTCTAGATTCCTATAGCTTTGTATTATGTCCTGAAACAAGTAATGTGAGCCTTCACACTTTGCCTTCTTCAGTACTGTATTGTCTATTTTGAGTCTTTATGTTTCCATTTAAGGTTAGAACTATTTTGTACCAACTATAGAATAGCTAGCTGGGATTTAAATTGAAATTGTGTTGAATCTATAAATCAATTGGGGAATGATTGACATCTTAATATTATATATTTAAATCAGTGTCGTGAAATACACTTTGATCATCTTTGAGTCTTTTGTTAATGTTTTGTAATTATCTGCATGTAGATATTATATATTTAATTTTTGAAAGTTCCAGGGCATTTTTTACTTCCAATATTTCTTATGCTCAATTTTATTCTTTTTATCCTTTTTTTGTTTGAAGGGTATCTATAGTTCTTAGATGCTCCATCCTAGTTTTCATTTTTTTTCTCGTTGCAATTTATTTTTTAATTTTTGAAAATTTTTATTTTTTAGTTGTTGATGGACCTTTATTTTATTTATTTATATGTGGTGCTGAGAATTGAACCCAGTGCCTCACACATGCTAGGCAGGTGCTCTACCACTGAGCCACAACCCCAGCACCTCTTTGCATTTTAGTTTAAGCAGTTTTCTATTGAACTTTCCTCAAGCTCAGTGATTCTTTTTCTTGGCTGTATTCCATGTACTGATGAACCCATCAATGGCGTACTTCATTTCTCATAGAAAAATGGATGTGTCACATTCAATATTTTTTTGTTCCAAGAATTTTCTTTTGATTTTCAGACTCTCTCTCTCTGCTTGCATTGCCCATTTGTTATTGCATGTTGCTTACTTTCCCATTAATTACCTAAACCATTTGTCACGATTATTTTACATTTTCTATCTCAGAATTCTAACATCTGTGTTTGTTTCTGATCCTCCATTTTAATTTTTCTTGCCTTTTGTTGTGCCTTGTAATTCTTTTGTTGTTGTTGAAAGCTGAAGAATATGTGTTATTAAACTTTAGCAACTGACATAGAGGCCTTTTATGTGAAGGTTCCTGTTAACTTGGCTAGGAGTTGGGTTGTATTCAATATTTACTTTTAGCTATAGGTACCAGAAGTTTCAGATTCCTCTTTTGTCTTGATTTTCGTTTAAGTTTGTTGAATTTTTTTTTTTAAACTTGTTCTAATTAGTTATACATGACAGTAGAATGCATTTTGACACATTGTACACAAATGGAACTTCTTATTCCTCTGGCTGTACACGGAACAGAGTCACACCGGTCATGTAATCATACATGTATATAGAGTAATAATGTCTATCTCATTCCACCATCATTCCCACCCCCACACTTCCCCTCTCATCCTCCCACTCCCCTCTGTCCAATCTAAAGTTACTCCATTCTTCCCTACCTTTTCCTTCCCACCCCACTGCCCCCAATATGGATCAGCATTCCCTTATCAGAGAAAACATACACCCTTTGGCTTTTTGGGTTTGGCTTATTTCACTTAACACGATATTCTCCAGCTCCATTGACTTACCTGCAAATGCCATAGTTTCATTCTTCTTCAAGGCTGAATAATATTATATTGTGTATATATATATATACACACACACCACATTTAAATTTGTTGAATTTTTTTAAGTTTTAAATTGACTCATAAAAACTGTACATATTTACTACATGATGTTTCAGTACTATAAATTGTGTCACATTCAAATCAGAGTAAACATTTCTATCTGTTCAAACCTTTATTATTTCTTTGTTATAAAAACATTCAAAATCACTTCTTCTGGCTTTCTTGGTATAAGTGACACATTATCATTACCTATAATCACTCTATTTACTGAATATCAGAACTTTCTCCTGTCTTACTGTAACTTGGTTCCTATTATAGGGTCCTCATTTTCTTCTTGTGATGTCTCCTCTTGATTTGGGGCTTCTCTGAGAATTCCTCAGTGAGTGTCTGCATCTTCTTTCACTATGATTATCATGGAACTCTGTTGGTAAGGAGAGGCGAAATGTGGCCTGTAGACTTAACACTTAAGTCTCACTTCAGTCCCCAGTACCATAGATAAATAAATTTGTTATCCTTGGTGATTTAGTCTATTGCTTTCATAAGTAGTATTTTGCAAAAACAAAACAAAGCACAAAAATGAAGAAGACAGTTGGACACCTGAATGAATTATAATATGGACATCTGCTTAACTGCTCCCCAGTTCAAGAAATGGAACAGTACAGCCACTTTAGAAGTTTCTTATGTGTGCCTCTTTATTTAATCATAGCAATTCAGCTTCTTCAAAAAAATCATCATTTTGACTTTTATAATTATTTTCTGCTTACTTTATAATTTTACAACTTGTGCATCCCAAGAGATTTTATTTTATACTTTTGGGATTATTAATAAGGTTGAGTGCCTTTTCATACAATTATCTTACATATTGTTTTGTAAAATGCTTGTTTATATTCTTTCCCCATTTATCTATTTGGTTGCCTTTTTAAAACTTACAGCAGATGTAGAAGCTGTTCTTTATGTTCTACAATTCTTTGTATGTATTCCAGGTGCCAGTCCTTTGTTGATTATTTGTATCTTCTCACTCTTTGGCTTGTTTTGTGCATTCTCTCTCTCTCTCTCTCTCTCTCTCTCTCTCTCTCTCTCTCTCTCTCTCTCTTTAAATTGTTGTAGATGGACAGCATGCCTTTATTTTATTTATTTATTTTTTTAATATGGTGCTGAGGATCAAACCCAGTGCCTCATATATGCTAGGTAAGCGCTCTGCCACTGAGCTACAGCCCTAGCCCTGTTTTGTTCTCTTAAAACTATCTGTTTACTAACAAAATTTATTTACATAGTCAGATTTATAAGCCTTTCCCATTTCATTTTGCTATTATTGGCTCTTTGCATTTCTAATTCTATATAAACTTCAGAGTAGGTTGGTCAGAGCCCATCCCCTACAAGAAAAAATAAAAACAGAAAAATCCTATTAATACTTTTTTAAAGTACTATTTTATTATCATAGTAACAAATACAGAATTAAGTAATGCACAACATAAAACCAGCCCACTGATCAACTCCTTTACAGTTAACGGCTGAAGATATTTCTCTAAGGGGTTTCACAGTCCTGACACCTTTAATCATTTCACAACAAAGTAGATATAAAGTAAAATATTATCTTATAGCCAACTTGTCCATTTTATATGTACAAGATGACTAGTCTAAAAAATGTGAAATATCAGTGTTCCCTTCCAAGAACAAAAAGTATGTATTCTTAGAGGACTTCACATAAATGGCCATGTGTTTAACCTGTAAAAAATTAAGCTTTTTAAACTTGGTAGAATATAAGCAACTCAACCTAAATGTCTCAGTGTGTTCTTTTCTGCAAAGTTCTGTCTATTATGGAAAGATAAATTACAAAAATATAAAATTTTAGGGAATAAGACTAAATAAGTAGTATCTGTTATAGAGATACCTATTCTTTACCAATTCCCATCCTTCCCTACCCCTTCAAAATCATAAGCAACTTTCTTTTGTGACAGATAATGTGAAAATCCAATATATGTAGCACATCTCTTGGTTCACTGACTGGCTATTCTATCATATTCTGAGTAAGATTATAGTTTGTAAGAAAGGAGCAGATGAAAAGGAGGACTTTAGAAATGATTAGTGCTAGACTCCAGTTGTGTCTTAATATGTTCAGGCAAATAACTTCTCGACCCCAGATTAAATATTAGAGTGGTGGGTTATTATCTAAAATGTAGCCCTTGGAGACTTGAAGGGATACTCTGGTATAAAGTGACATCAGGAAGGAGTATACCACCCTCATACATGGATCCTGGGGCCCTGGAATGGTGATCTCCTTCATAGATGTTATTTCCTTTGGGACAGCACAACTCTTAGGTAGACTATCTAAAGTGATCTCTGCCAGTTCCTTCTAAGCCCTCTTGGTGCTGTTGGAAGGGAATTTGGAGTTTTTCTCATGTTGAATTGACTCTTTCTTGGAGATGTTTGTTTCTGACTTGGTTTGCTGTTAGAAAGATGAAGATGAGCTGGTGCTGGTCCTCGAGTTGTTATCCATCATGGCAATCTGTTCCCTTCCCACCCTGGAGATATTTCTCTCTTTGTGTCTGACTCCTCCATGGCTACAGTTGGGCCAAAGTAAGATTTTGATTGGCAATGAGTTTCATCACTAGATGAAAATCATTTTATATTCTTTCATTGCTTGGAAGATTTTGGGTAAAATTGGAGTTGTAGAACCTACCAGTAAAGCCACTGGAGTCTCAACCTTTCTATAAGGGAAAGTGTTTATTTCATTTATTTAATAGATAAAGAAGGAATTAAGGGCTGGGGTTGTGGCTCAGCAGTATATAGCGCTCGCCTAGCACGTGCGAGGCCCTGGGTTTGATCTGCAGCACACATATAAATAAATAAAATAAAGGTATTGTGTCCAACTACAGCTAAAAAATAAATATTTTTTAAAAAAGAAGCAATTAAACTTTTCTTCCTTTTCCAGTCAGTATATTTTTTAGGTATTTATACATTCTGTCTAATTTTTAAAACAATGTTCCTCATAATGTTCTTTATAATAGCCTATGAACATTTTTACTGTCCACAGAATCTGGAATGATTTCCTATTTTTCTGTTCTGGATTTGGGGGGGTATCAGTCTTTTCAGTGTATCAGCTTTTTGCTTTGGTTATATGATCTTTTCTGTTGTTTCTTTATTATTTTACTAACTCTTATTATTTTCTTTCTTCTGCTAGACCCCCCTTACCCCCAGTTTCTTCAGATGAATGTTTACCTTATTACCTTTTGGGCCCTTTTTTCCTAATAGAAATATTTAAGGCCATGAATTTTCCTCAAAATGCTTTAGATGTATTCTACACAAACTATGATATGTACTATTTTCTTCATAAAGTTTTTTTTTCTAATATTATTTCCCATTTGATCCATTGGTTGTTTAAAAGCATCATTTTTTTTTTCCCTTGGTCTCAGAGATTTAACCCAGGGGTGCTTCACAATTGAGCCATATCCACAGCCTTTTTAGTTTTGAGGCAGGGTCTCGTTAAATTGTTTAGGGCTTTTCTAAATTGCTGATTCAGGCCTCAAACTTGTGATCCTCCTGTCTCAGCCTCCTTAATAGGATGATAGGCATGCACTCCTACACCTGGCATAAGCATAATTTTTTAAATGTTCAAAATCACAGTGAATTTTTTTAAAATATCTTTTTTGTAGATGGACACAACACAATGCCTTTTTTTTTTTTTTTTAATGTGCTGAGAATCGAACCCGGGTCCTGCCCATGCTAGGCCAGTGCTCTACTGCTAAGCCACAATCTCAACCCAAAATGAATGAACAATGAAATTTCAGTTATCTTTTTGTGATTGATTTATTACTTAATTACTTTGCAGCGCATACTGTTAAGTTTTATATTTCTAACATTTATTAATTTCTATTTTACGGTTAGTCTCTGATAATGAGCTGTGTATTTTTATTTTTATTTTATTTTTTGGTACTGGGGATTGAACCCAGGAGTGCTTAATCACTGAACCACATCCCCAGCCTGTTTTATGTTTTGAGACAGGGTCTCACTAGGTTGCTTAGGGCCTCTCTAAGTTGCTGAGGCTGGCTTTGAACTTATAATTCTCCTGCCTCAACCTCCCAAGCTGCTGGGATTACAGGTATATGTTACTGTGCCTGGCGATTTAGGTATGTTTTTTATTTACCTATTAAGTCAAGTTTGTAATGATGTTATTCAAATATTCTACACTAAATTTTATATCATTTTTACGTCTATTTTAATTTCTAGTATGTTAAATTTTTCCATTCTGATTGTGAATATACTTTCCTTGTAGAGCTGTCAGTTTTTTCCTTATATATTTGAGGTATGTCCTTAGGAACATATAAACTTAGAAATTTTATATTACTAAGTGATCTTCTTTATCTCTAATCATGTTTCTTAACCTCTTGTCTGATATTTAAGTAGCTATGCCAGATTTTTTTTTGGTATTCATTTTCATGAAAAATGTTTACTATTCTTTTACTATTAACCTTTCCACATCTTTGTTTTAGCTATCTTTCATAAACATGATTAAGTCTTTAAATCTATCTTTATACTGCAACTGGATCATTTTATAATTTATACCTTTTAATTTAAAGCTAGCATGTCATTGGGCTTTTTATTGTTCTACATATGATCATTTTTTTCTCATTTCCTGCCTTCTTTTGGATTGATTTTGGATTCTTTATTCTTTTAATGTTTATCTGAGAAATCACAAGGACCTTAGAACAGGATCTCCATTTAGAAGCTCCTTCTCAACTTATGTGCCATTGTGGTTCTGTATTTTAAAGTATATGAGTATAAATATATATATATATATATATATATATATATATATATACACACACACACACACACACACACACACACACACACACACTTAATAAGACACACTAGTTGTTTGCTTAGTTGGGTCTTGTGTAGATTGGCCTATATATCTGCCCAGTTTTTCTTTTCATTGCCTTTCATTCCTTTTATCAATTTTTTTTTCTGTCAGAAGAATAATCTTCAGAATTTCTTTTAAAATTTTGCCCTACTTTTACCTTTTTTGGGGGGACACTATTATATATTTTTAGATTTAGATAATTAAGGTACAATAAAAAAGTCAATTTCATGAGTTTAGACACACATATTATGCCTGTGTAGCCACAACTTTAAAAAATATATGAAAGATAGAAAAGAGAACATTTCCTTCCCTCCAGATAATTCCCTACTTCCTTTTCCATTCAGTTTCCCTTCTCCCTACCACTTTGCACTTATTACCATTGATTAATTTTGCCTATGTGTGCATATTACATACAGACAATCCTCCCTTTACATGATTTCTATACACATAAATTTAATTAATAGGTCTTAATTAAATAATACAGTTCAGATGTTGGTTACTGTAGTATATTAACTGTTGAGTAACTTGTTTGATTTTCTCTGCTGGTAAAGAACAAACTCTAATGTTTCAAAGCAAGACTCATTTTCAGTGTTTCTTTTCTGTTCCAATGAGCCTTGCTTTCTAAGTAGTTATGTTGTTACAGATAAGCCAATACTTAAAAGCTGGAGTGTTTTTCAGAATTCCTCCCAGAGATAGTTTTTAAAATGTCTTGTCTGCACCTTTGCATCTAACATCCTTAGGTTCAAGATACTAGAATTTCCCATATAGTTGAACAAATGATAGAGAGATCTATAAGAAGAAAATTAGTCTCTATGTCCAGTGACTCTGTGACTGGTTCAGTTTGATTTTGGGGAATGAGTAATAAAATGAACATCTATGGCAGAATTCTGATTTTCTTGTTTGTTTGCTTGTATTGCCAAAACCACATAAAACCTTAGCATCTTAGTTATTTTAAGCATATAATACAATAATACTAACTGTAAGCATGTTGTTTTGCAATGAATCTCCATAACTTTTTCATGTTGAAATTTGAGGCTAAACAGATTTCAAATCCAAAATCTATTCTACACCAGATGTGATGGCGCATGCTTGTAATCCTAGCAATGTCAGAGGCTGAGGCAGGAGGATTGCAAGTTCAAGGTCAGGCTCAACAACTTAGTGAGACCCTGTATCAAAATAAAAAGTAAAAAGGGATGGGGATGTAGGGATGTAGATCCATTGGGTTCAACCCACAGTGTGTGTGTACAAAAATCTATTCTAGTACTCTAGAACATCAGAGGGCAACTGTGCATATCTCAGTATCAGACTGAGGAACATAATGATCTGGTTTCTGACCACAAAAATTACTTGACAGGCTATTTTCCAAATTGCTTTAAAAATCTATTATTTCGTTCTGATTATGTCACATTTTTTAAAGAAGCATGCCATTGTATGTGCTGAAGTTTATAATAGGTGAAGGTTTCTCATCATAAATTCAAAATCTTAGCATTATTCTCAGGTAGTACACCATCAATTTCAGTTTCTGGTAGTAAAATGTTGGTTGTAATATCTGAAAAATGACTAAGTGATGACTGGAAACTATAAAAAGCCATTACCAGATCTTATAGCTTGGTTTATCAATGTTATCTATAGAATTCTCTATTTCACTGGTTTGAATTTCTTGGGAGATTCCACTGGGCTAGAAATGAGTTTCTGTAAAAGCATCAATTTGAGTGGCTCTGAATGAAGTTCCCTTAGGGCTGGGTGAAAATGTTTACATCTGAGACTAATGAAAAGAATAATTTATGAACTAAATAGCAAATCACTTGGAGAGTAAGATCATACAGAGAAATCATTGCAGTCCCATGGTGCAGATTGTAAAGCTCTGTGAGGTGTAAGACATATTTATATAAGGAATAGGAGATTGCTAGTCCTTTGATGGTTTTTACCTAGCACCTGTAAAATATTACACTGACTTTTACCCATGTCCAGTGGTGTACCTTACTAATTGATTTATCAAAGTTAGGTTTTCAATTTTTGAAAGATTTACTTAAGAGAAAAATTACCTTAAACTAGACCAAGGATCATAGTTGCTTTCAACAAAGGAATAAAATGAACATCTATGGCAGAATTCTGATTTTCTTGTTTGTCTGCTTTTATTGCCAAAACCACATAAAACCTTAGCATCTTAGTTATCTTAAGCATATAATACAATAATACTAACTGTAAGCATGTTGTTTTACAATAAATATAACTTTTTTATGTTGAAAACTGAAATTCTTTTTCCATTAACCAATTCCCCATTTCCCCTTACCTCTGGAAATCTGCCATTCTACTTTCTGTTCTTAAGAGTTTAACTATTTTAGGTACCTCATATAAGTAGAATCATGCATTATTTCCATTTTTGTGACTGGCTTATTTCATTTAGCATAATAACTTCAGAGTTCATCCATGTTAGACAGCATGACACAGAATTTCCTTTCTTGTAAAGGCTGAATAATTGTTTACCGTGTATACCACATTCTCTTTATGCATTCACCCGTTGTTGGCTTGTTTCCACCTCTTGGCTATTTTGTATAGTAAACATGGGTGTGCACATATCTCTGAGATCTAAAGAACCTGGTTTTGGATATCAGCTACCTAGACATAGGAATTGGGTTTTTTTGTTGTTTTTTATGTACCAGGGATTGAAACCAAGGGCACTTAACCACTGAGGCACATCCTATGTCCCACCCCTTTTTTATTTTGAGACAGAGTGTTTTTTTTTTTTTTAGTTGTAGTTAGACACAATACCTTTATTTTATTTATTTATTTTTATGTGATGCTGAGGATCGAACCCAGTGCCTTGGCATACTAGGTGAGCGCTCTACCACTGAGCCACAACCCCAGCCCCTTGAGACATGATGTTTCTAAATTGCTTAGGGCCTTGGTAAGGCTGGCTTTGAACTTGTGATTCTTTGTCTCAGCCTTCTGTGCCACTGAGATTACAGGCAAGAGTTGGTTTTTAAGCCCCAAATGGGGCTTAAAACTGCATATTAGGTAATTTACACTAGAGACCTGTAGACTTTGGTAAAAGCTATTTCTAAATATATTCTGGACAATTCTTAATCTGTTTTATGACATTAAGATTCTGCAATACAAACTATCAGCATAATTTTTAAGGTTTGTTTTTCTTGAATGCCTGGTTTACGATTAGTGATTTTTTTTTAAAGAGAGAGTGAGAGAGGAGAGAGAGAATTTTTAATATTTATTTTTTAGTCATCGGCAGATACAACATCTTTGTTTGTATGTGGTGCTGAGGATCGAACCCGGGCCGCACGCATGCCAGGCGAGTGCGCTGCCGCTTGAGCCACATCTCCAACCCCGATTAGTGATTTTTTTGATCTGGATCTGATAATTTATGATTATGCATGTAGTTTTCCATTTTCTTCTTTCTTATTAGGTGGTTCCCAGTGTTTGACAGAGATCTTATGGTTATTTGGGGGAATATTTGGTTGTAATGTAGTATAACAGCTTAAAATGGCCATAATGTATACTGGAATGTTTTATCTGTGTATGGTGGATGAAGAGGCCCTGACACCATAAAACTACCGTCATCTTTTGCCTCACATATACCTCCTTTGTCAGTTTCTCACCTTTTGTTCCTATAGGTAAAGCAGTACCAGGAGGCTTTTCTTAGCAACTGGAACTGCAGAGTGGAATCAGATGAGGAACTTAAAAAAAAAAAAAAAGTAGTGTTTTTTTGTTTGCCTGATTCCCACTGCCAAAGATTTGTATTTAATTGGTTTATTTGTGTGGCCTGGGTCTGGGAATTTGTTAGTTTGTTTTAGTGCTTTAAAATAATTTCATAGTTGAAAGAAAGTTACAAAAATACAGAGAAGTCCAGAAGCTGGGCATGTAACTCCCAGAGAGGGGAAAAAAACAGATTAGAGAAAATTACTCATTTTAGAGCACAGGTTTAAAAAAAAAAAAAAGCAAAAATCCAAACGGTTATGAGATGGAAAGATTTCCCAGGTCTTTAATTGTCTTTTCAGCTTTGTCTGGTTCTTTAACGTGTCCATTGAGTTGTATTATTTTAAAAATTGTAATGATGTTAGTATAATTTCATGAAGCTTTCTGGTTATTTTTCGGTAATTAGCATTCTTTTTTTTTTTTTAGAGAGAGAGAGAGAGAATTTTTTTTTTAATATTTATTTTTTAGTTTTCGGCAGACACAACATCTTTGTGTGTGGTGCTGAGGATCGAATCTGGGCTGCCCGCATGCCAGGCGAGCACACTACCTCTTGAGCCACATCCCCAGCTCCAGCTTTCTGGTTATTTTTCAAATCTGTTTTTTCTTTTTATTCTATTTTTATGTCTTTGTATTTAAACATTTCTGCTTTTAAGTTTCTATTTGGTAGTGCTATATTCTGTAGTTCTTGGGGATCTAATTTAGTTTGTGTTTGACTCTTACTAAGGTTGTATTTTTTTAAAAAAAAATATGTTTTTTATTAGTGCATCACAATTATACTTATGGGTCTCATTTTTACATCCTTATGCATGCACACAATATAATTTGGTTACTTTCATTCACCAATAGGTTGTATGGTTTCTTAATACAGTAAGAATTGGTAATTTTGAATTTTGTTTCCATTTTTAGTAGGACTTTTTCTGGGCTTTAAATTCTGTGCATATCTCAGAGAGGTTTGGCCGAGTGTCTGAGGTTTATATGACCAAGCTAGAAACAAATTCTATTTTGAGATCTTATCTTGGGTTTAAGAAGAATGGGGTTCTAGCTAGAATAGCTTATATTACATATTTGTACAATTATATCAAAATGAATTCTATTATGTATAACTAAAAAGAACCAATTTTTTTTAAAAAAAAGGAATCCCCAGGGGAAATTCCTTGTTATTATTTCCCAGTGCCTAGCAACAATTGGCAAGATCTCAGGTCTGACTTTCCCACTAATGGTTTAATCCTCAGTGGCTTTATGTGAGATTTCTTAGTTTATTCTTTGTGTTGCAGACATCTCTGTGCCCTCATGTTCTGTTTCTGAATTAAGACACCAGACTGTAGGCTACTGAGACAGACAAACCCTGGCTATAATTAGTATAAGTTTTATTATATTATTTACAAATTCTTTGAAGTTTTGCTATACATTTAAAGGATACTTCTTACATTCAATATCTCTGAGTATTTTGTGGTGAAAGGACTTTTAAGATTATCTAGTCTTCTATATTTACAAAAGTTAAAAAGTCTTTTACTTAAATGTTGACTATGAACTGCATGAGGGCAGGGCCATTTCCTACTTAGTTCACCAAAGATTGCTGGTCCATACCAGCCGCTTAGTAAATGCTTGTAAAATGAATGAAATTTTTAGTTATAAAACTGAGAACCTGGAATGAAACTATGTTTGGTAATAGAGGTGCAGTAAAGTAAATAAGTGGTCATGTTTGCTTAAACGTAATTGATTATTACTCACATAATCTTTTTCAGTCAGAAAATACTGATTTGGAGGGCTTTATTTCAAAACTTAAAAATTTATTAAAGAGAAAGTTTTGGTAAAAAAAAAATCAGAGTTCAATTTTGAATTAATAGTATGGTACCAAAAATGTACCAAAAATATTAGTGAATGTCAACAAAATCATAATAGCTTACATTTGAGTGGTGGATTGATGATCCTTTTTTTACCGTTTATTTTCCATACTTCTTATCATGTGATTTTATTTTATTTTTTAAAAATATATTAGCAGGGCACGATGGCACATGCCTGTAATCCCAGTAGCTCAGGAGGCTGAGGCAGGAAAGATCATGAGTTCAAAGCCAACCTCAGCAATTTAGTGAGGCCCTAAGCAACTCCATAAGACCCTACCTCAAAATAAAAAAGTAAAAAGGGCTGGGGATGTGGCTCGGTGGTTAAACACTCCTGGGTTCAATCCCCGATACCAAAAAAAAAAAAAAAAGGCATTCTTAATTTTTTTATATTTAAATACACTAAAAGTTGACAAAACTTAAAAATTTCAGAATTAGTTTTATTATTAAATATTTGCAGACTTTTATATGAAAACACAGAAAAAGATCTTTCTGATACTCAGCGACATCTTGCTAAGAAAAAATATGAACTACAGCTTACTCAGGAGAAAATTATGTGCTTGGATGAAAAAATTGGTGAGTTTTTTTTCCATTACTTGTATTTTTTTCTTAAGTCTCATAGAAAAATGTGTTCTGTCTAGTTATAAAATAGATAAACTTGGAAATGGATCCTTAATCTAAAAGTTTATGAATCAAAAATAATGAAAATTCATTTTTATTTGATAGTAAGATTATTTTTACTTAGATTTAGGATAATATTTAGTTATGACTTAAAATTGTCAGTGAAGAAATAGCTAGACAAAATAGTTACATTTTTAAAATTTATTATGATAAATTTTAAATTTACAGTTTCAATATGATGCAGCTTGCTCACAGCTGTTGTAATGAAATAGTGTATGCATGTGTGTATATAAATATATACATATCTATAGACATAAAACTTTTGGTGGAAAGTATACATATATGTTTGGCTGTGTCTAGGATATCACTTGGGTTTATAATGAAAATAACATTTATAAAATCTATGTGTTTTTTACCAGTGATCTGTACAAAAGTATGGTCATAACTTAATCTTCTTAGAAATATACAGCAGAATTTTTTCAGGGCTTTAAAAGAGCCTATTTTTAAGCTGTGGAAAAAAATTTAACATTTACTATTATGTAGTTGAATAAATGTCTGGCATGAACAATTAGGTAGAATTTCTGTTATTGAAACAAGAAATATTAAAAGAGGAATATAAAAGGGAATGTTGAAGGAGAACTCATTTTTTGATGTTTTGAGTCCAAGTAAAGATGTAAAGTAAGAAGTTGGATATATGAGTTTGTATCTCAGAAGACAAATCTAAGCTAACAATATATATTTGGGATACGTCAATCTATAAATTATATTTTAAAACCATAAGATCACATAGGAAGAATATAGAGAAAGAGGAGAGAATGATCCGGGACAGAATAAGAAGAAGCCAAAAAAGTAGGAAGAAAACCCAGAAGTGAGTGTTATTTTGAAAGGCAAGAGAACCAAGGATTTTTAAAAGGGAGGGTATGATCACTTGTCAGGTACTTTTAAGCAATGAAACAAGATGAGGATAAAAATGTGTTTATAGGATGTGTCACACTGGAGTTTTAAAGTTTAAATAGTCTTGGGTGTGGGTTTAGAAATGGGAAGTGAAGTACAGATGGAAAAGATTAGAAAAGTCTCTCAAGAAGTTTGACTATTGAAAGATAGCAGAAAAATAAGGTGGTAGATTGCATGGATTTCGTGAAGTTGAGGATTTTTTTTAAGCTAACAGATATAAGAGCTTTTTAAGAAATTGATTGATAGATTGGAAGTGGTAATGAATTCAGATATCGGAACACCCAAAACATGTGGGTTGCCTTAAAGGAAGCACTGCCTGCAAAAAGAGACATGATGCATTCTCAAATACTATGTGACATATGACAGTACCTCCCTTGACACTGAACCCAAGTGATCCTTGGTAGGTTTAACTTGACGGGCAGTATCTAGAGGTCTGGTCTAGCAGAGATCTTCTTGTAGAGCTCTAGACCTGTGGTTTTCAAATTTTGGTGTATATCCTAATCACCCAGTAGATAAAGATCACTAGAGCTAGACCCCCTGAAGTATCAAGGACCAGAACTCTTGTATATTAACCAATTTCCCTAGGCAATTCTGAAACCCTAGGACCTCTTCTCTAGACCAGTGGTTCTCAGCCCTTTTATTGTGCATTAGAATCACTGTGGGACATGGGGAGAAGTGTGCTTGTTCAGTAGGTCTTGGGTGGGGACGTGAGAGTTTTCACTTCACAGATGATGCTGATGGTACTGGTTGAAAAACCACAGTTTCAAAGCCTTTGTTCTATAGCAGTCCTTTAGCTAGTCAACATTGCCATTGACCCGCCAGTTCTCACAAATAGAATTATACTTTCTTGGATGATATGTTCCCTTGGAATATTAGAAAAATCAGAAAAAATAAGAATATTGCAAGATATTTGACTTTAATAATGACTTAGTTGAATAGTTTATTAATACTTATTACCTACCAATTTTATATGCAGCAGTCATTCTAGTCTGTGGAGGGAAAGGAGGTGACATTAAGGGTGGCAGAAACTACAGGTTATTTTGATATTACACCTATTGCATTCATCCACCCTCTCTTTCCCACACCCAGCTTTCCTTCACTATTTTAATTCAAAGGTATTGTGTTTTTATATTTATGAGCCATTTAGAATTTCTTGATGGATTGTATTTTATAATCACTAATAAAAAGAAACATTTTTATTGGGAATATTGTACTCTTATTTTTAATCATGGAATATAATATAGAGGAACTTTGAAAAGTATTTCAATCTGTTTGAACTGGAAAAAGATTTGTCTTGATTAAACCAACACCTTTATGATTACATATTTAGATAATTTTACAAGGCAGAGTATTGCACAGCGAGAAGAAATCAGCATTCTTGGTGCAACCCTCAATGATCTGGCTAAAGAAAAGGAATGCCTGCAAGCATGTTTGGATAAAAAATCTGAGAATATTGCATCCCTTGGAGAGAGTTTGGCCATGAAAGTATGTTCTGAGAACTGGGTGGATGAGAAATGTTTAAATGAAATATTTAAATATTAAACTGTAGTTTGCTTGAATCTGAATAAAGTAATAGGATTTTCCTCAAAGTTTTTTTCTAGAAAGCTAAAATTTAAAATCTGACTTTGAAATATTTTAAGATAGTCTTAGGAAATACATGAGCAAATTTACTAGGTAACATTTTAAATTGATTTTTCTATTATGAATTAGTGACTGTTGTTCACTGACAATAACTAACTCAAATATCAAAATAAGGTAGTGAATCTGATTTCTTCTTAAAACCATTTTCAGGTAGTCTAGGAAGCAGTATGTTTGCTCCATTAAACTGCCCTTGGGGTATGAACTAGGAGTACCTTTTTATATCATCCTCAGCCTTTGAGAATAGATCATATAGTGCTGGTGCATAAAGCTGGATGATAATTCATCCCATATGTTTTTTTAAAATTTTATTTTAATTTGTTATATATGAAAGCAGAATGCATTACAATTCATATTACTCATATAGAGCACAATTTTTCATCTCTCTGGTTGTATACAAAGTAGAGTCATTACATTCATGTCTTCATACATGTACTTAGGGTAACGATGTCCATCTCATTCCACCGTCTTTCCTAACACCGTGTTCCTTCCCTTCCCCTCCCCTCTCCCCTTTTTCCTATCTCGAGTTCATCTAACCCTCCCATGCCCCCACCCCACCAATCATATTATCAATCAGCAGCCTTAAATCAGAGAAAACATTCAGCATTTGGTTTTTTGGGATTGGCTAACTTAGCATTATATTCTCCAACTCCATCCATTTACCTGCAAGTGCCATGATTTTATTCTCTTTTAATGGTGAATATTGCATATATTTTGCTCTTGTTGTTAAACAAAAAAGGTCATGCTTGAAGGCAGCTATTGGTTTTAGCTCATAAATTGTGAAGCCAGTTCCTAAACTGTTTTCCACATGTCTTAAGCAATAACAGCATCAGTAGAATAAGGTCTTCCCACATTCCAAGGAAATGGATTCATGAAAATTCATCCATCCCTCTACCCATTCTTCAAACATTTATTGACATGTACCTGATATTATGTTAAAACTGAGGGTTAATGAGCCTATAGTGGAGCCTAATACACAGAGAGATAAATATATTATTATGATTGACTTTGTTAAATGCCATAATGACACAAGAAAAATGTTCTATTGGAGTTTGACAGAAATACATCTTAGACAGCCTGGGAATTGGGTTAGGGGAGGAGGAAGATCTAGGAAGTCTTCCAGGAAGTAGCAGTGCCTGGGCTTCCATGAAAAATAACTAGAAATTAGCCAGAAAAATATTTAGGGGACTAGGACAGTGATACAGACAGGTAGAGTAGCTTACTTCAAAGCTCAGTGGCTTTCAAGAGGGAGTGACATGAGACTTCCTGATATGGTCAGAGATAGGTATGGATAGGTATGGAAGGGCAAAAGATGAGATGGAATAGAAAAACAACAAATCTCAAAAATACATGTGATGCTGAGCAGGTCATTATAATGTATATGAAATGTTAGAGTTTCATTCTTTAATATTGTTGTTGCTTCCAGTACTGGTTATTGAACCCAGGGGCACTCTACCACTAAGCTGCATCCCCAACCTTTGTATTTTTTTAAATGTTGAGTCAGGACCTCACTAAGTTGCTGAGACCTCAAAATTTCAACCCTCCGGAGTCTCTGGGATTATAGGCATGTGCCACCATGCCAGCTTGGATCTTTATTTAAGAGCATTATTCTGGCAATATAAATCCATAAAAAGATATATTATGAGAAAATTAGAGTAGTGACAGGGACACTAGTTAAAAGAACAAGGGTGAGACCTGTATGAGGATAGTTGCAGTATCAGTGAGAATTAGATTGAAGAAGTAAAATTAATTAAGATGTGGTTTCTGCCATGAATAGTTTCAATGAATTAAGTAGGAAACACAGAAAACAGGGCAGGTGTAGGTGAGGAAGATTATTCACATGCTGAGTTTAAATTGTCTTTGAGAAATGTAGATGAAATATGCATAGGCGCTTGGATTTTTAGGCTTGGAGAGAAAATTGATGTTAATAGATTGGGGATCATGAGTGTAAATGAAGTCTTCAAAAGACATGAGATAGTAAATACAAGTTTATTTGATGGGAAGTCTTGATTCATTATTTTAGAATTTTTATGATTTTAAGTGGAATTTTGCTTCTCCTTATATTCAAAACATTTTTTTGAATAGTTATGCATGACTTCCTTTTAAAACACTAACGTTCAGAAACTAACATTTTTCAGAATCTTATTTCTTTAAGTCATATCTAATCTTTTATTTTTCTGACTGTACTGATGTTATCTTTACTTCACAAGGAATTCTTGAGTGGCAAGTCCATTTCAAAATTAAGAACTTTATATAAAATTTTATAAAAGTAAGCATATTCATCCTCTAGATGGAAAATAATTTTTAAAGACAGTGTTAGAGAGTTAAATGAGAATGTTCCATATAATGACATTTCAGAACTGAACTAATAAATGTCATTCAGTGAAATGAAATAGGACTGTTCTATAGTCTTATATGGAGATTACAGAAATAAGTTAATTTGGAAAAGTCTACCTTATAATGAATACAGTGAAAAATTTTGGGTAATCATAGTTTTGAGAGATTTTCTAGTACTTACTACCAACTAATGTTAGAGAACTCAATAGCAACTTCAGATTTTTGAGTAATAAAAGCCAGAATATTTATATGAAGTTTTAATTTTTCTTTTTTCTAATTATACTTATGGCATTCTGTCCAGACATAATTTTAACAGTTAATAAGAATCTTTCTTCCTGGTTGGATGTTCAAGGAATATATTGAGGTTGTTCAAGGAATGGTAGATTGCTAATGTTGGTAGTTTTGAGGAATGGTGGTATTAGGGTATTAAAATCACTAAGAGAAAACCACAGAGTAAGAGGATGCATTTTTTAAATTCTATTCAGTAATTCTGTTGTCCTGAATACTTTATAGTGTTCCTGGATCATCTTACTTTTAAGGTGAACATTTAGTGATAAAGGAAATTCCCTTTTAGGCTTGTCATTATATTTCAAACTTAAAGATTTTATTTTATTTTTTCCCAAAATCCCAGCTGCTCAGGAGGCTGAAGGAGGAGGATCATGAAGTAATGACTTTCAAAAGCACTAGAAGTTCAATTAGGTTTTCAGTATATATTTTTAAATGTATTAAATTATATTTTTAAAAATATAAATATGCCATTCCATGTAAACAATATTTTGTGTTTGATTTATTTCCTTCTTGTGTTTTTTCTTCTTAAAGGGATTTAATTGTTTTTGTTAATGAGTATTTTGACCATACTACATACTTCATTTCTGCCAGATGTAGACTCTTCACCATTCTATTAGAAGGCAGGAAGGGAAACTGAAGCTAAAAATACCCTGGCAAGGGGCACATGAATAAAAGAAGATAGTGCACACACAAGAAACTTACTCTTTAGAGACAAGAACAGAAGTGGTTGGGAGATATAGGTTTGGTTTCTCATCTTTTTTCTTGGTTGCTGAGGATTTAAAAATCCAAAGCAACGTGCTAGGCATTATTATTGAAAGAATAATTTTCCTACTTTTCTTTAAGGCTAATATTAGCTGCAAGTGTCTGTTTATAATTAGATTAACTCAGGATCAATGAGAGTTGTAAAAGGAGACATGGGAATGGTACTGAAGGCATTAAGATGTTACAACCCTTTTCAGCCTTAACTGACTCCACAATTCTATTCCTTCACCACACCTTTAAGAAAAGGGGAGAATGTAAATGGTGCATTTTGTTATATCTTTGGTTTGGGCCTCCTTATGATCTCACACCTACATGTTAAAAATGTACTTTTGTTAGTAATTTCATTGTAGTAGTTTTGTTAGATGATATTGCTGAGTAATGGAAATGATGTACTCGGTCAAAGTTATGAAGAACTAAATTTAGTTATACATGATTCATGCCTGTGGTTTTTATAACAAAGAATGTAAAGAGGTCAATCAGTCCCATTCATTATAAAACAAACCAATGTGACATCATTGGTTTGCCTCTAAAAACAGGGCGTTTATGGGTGTCTTGTCTTGTTATGGGATTGCACAAATCTTAAAAGTACTTGATATATGAGCTCCTATTAATATACTAAAGGGTAGCTTTTACTTCAATGAACATAATCTGTTTTGCTTAGTGAAGTTATTCACACTGACATACTAGGCCTTAAAGTGTACAAGAGAATAGAACATAAATATTCAAAACCAAATAGAAATCAAAAGGGGGGATTTTCAGTTTTATAGTTTTAATTTGATATTTATATTATATTTCAAGGAAAAGACCATTTCAGGCATGAAGAATATCATTGCTGAGATGGAACAGGCATCAAGGTAAATCATTCACCAAAAATGTGAGCACTTAGTGTACAAAGACATTGTTAAGCATAAGGTGATAATTCCCAAATGTTGGAAAGAGGCCTAACTCTGCCTGAGGAAGTTAAAGAAGGGATGGTGTTTACCAGGTAAAATAAGGGGAAAGGCATTCAGATAGGAAAGAAAGCAAAAAGCCACAAGTCATGTTGTAAAGCCTCTTGAATTACAAGTAGGTGGGCATTGTTGAAATCTGAAGTCTAAGAGGAGAAGTGAAAGGAAGGAGAACAGACTGGAAGAGACCTGTGTTGGAGACAATTGATTCTTAATTTTATCCTTTGGGCAATAAGAAACCATTGAAGAATTTTAAGCAAGAAGAATAGGTGATGGGAAACTGGGCCATAGGGTTTGGGGAACAGTGTGAACAGGGGGCTGGTTCTGGAGTACAGATGTGGTTGGGAAGATTTAAATGGGATTTCTTGGAGAGAAGGACTAGAGTGAGAAGAATCAGGATGCTAAGATTTGAGACCTGAAAAACATTAATTTTTAAGAGGGCAGAGGAAATAATTCACCAAGGAGGCTAAGCCATAACAGAGAAAGAATGAAGGCTTTCCTATTCTTGAGTGTCACAAGTTTTCAAATATTTAACAGATCATTAACTATTATGTATATTTAGTACCTTTTCCATAGTGAAATGATGACAACATAGTTAAACTCTAATGCACTTTTTTTTGCAGTATTCTTGTAAATTTAAACATTTAAAGCCTCTTCAAATGTTTTCATGCTAACTGTCCATCTTCTGTCTTGTGAGAATGTGTCAGTCCATTTCAGTAAAATGTCTCTTCTTACATGCTGTTTGATTTGTGGAATAGACAGTCTACCGAAGCCCTGATTATGTGTGAACAAGATATTTCCAGAATGCGTCGGCAATTGGATGAAACAAATGACGAGCTGGCTCAAATTGCTAGGGAAAGAGATATCTTGGCTCATGAGAGTGACAATCTCCAAGAACAATTTAACAAAGCCAAACAAGAAAACCAGGTATCTTTGTTCCTAGAATCTTTTCCCCTCAGGAAAAAATATACATATATTTATTTCTTCTGAGGCACATCCCTTGTTTCATTTTGCAGAAAAGCTCGGCTATTGGAAGTAGCCTTTTTAAAAAATTTATAAACAGAATATGCCATGTAATATTTAAATGAAATTCTCAGACATGAAGTGTTAAATATTAAACTAAAGGAATAGGGACATAATAGATTTGTATTAAACCTTAGAAAGTACTTCCTTAATGAAGAATATATATTTGAATAAACCAACAAATGAGAATAAAAGCCATCAGAAACTTTAAAGAAAAAAGATTTATTTAATGCACTGCATATTACTCTGTTTAAATGTGAGACCATGGACTATACCACATGTTTTGGTCCTCCTTAGCACTGAAAGTCTTTAGGAAAATTCCTTTTATAATTAGTCTTTTCTTTTATAATTCAGTTCAACCCACAGTTCTTATTTCCATTAGTATTATTTTAGCTTGAACATTAAAGTTTCCACTATTTGGAAAGTTTCTTTCCCCCTCAAAATTCCCTGTTACCACTGTCAGTGTATTTAGTTTGCTTCAGAAGCACTTGTATTCTTTAGCTACCAAATAGTTATAATTTATATAAATAGCAATAAAGATTCAACACTTTGTCAATTGCAAGAAATTATCTGAGACATTATTTGAAAGTTAATGAATAATGAGATCCTAGAACAAAAAAGGATATTATGTAAAAATGAAGGAAATTTGCATAAAATATGGACTTCAGTTAATATTATCAATATTGGCTCATTAATTGTAACAAAAGTACTAGTGTAAAATGCTAATAATAGAAGAACATGGGTTTTAGGTATATGGGGCTGTATGAACTATTTCATAATATTTCTGTAAATCTAAAACTTGGAAAAATAAAGATTATTTTTATAAATGAATAAATAGCAGTACAAACCAAAAGATGTTAATCTAGAAGGTCTACCTTTGTGTACTCTGTGTATACTAGAGCAAGTAAGCTAAAGCTAAAGATGGATATAATTTTTATTTATGAGAAACTAGAAATTTAGTTACATATTTTTATTAATAAGAAATAGAAACTCATTAGAAAATTCTTTTTTTCTTATAAAAATGTTTTTAAAAACTCCTATCTTTACTACCCATGGTTAGTCACTATAAACATTTGACATATTTTTTATTGGCTTTTAGTGAAAATTAGTTCAAAATTAAACATTTTTATATTATTCATATACATACATTTATATATATTTTTTTTAATGTAGCTGAGATTTAAAACCACACCACTTTGTATCATCCTTTAAAAAAAAAAAAAAAAAAACCTACCTGAGGAGCACTAGAGCCAAGTATTTTAGGACTCACTTGGGGTTGAATCTCACTGCCAGGTTGTACAATCATATAGTTTAACTTTTCTATATCTAACTTAATAATCCTTAAAGATGGATATTAAGTGAGAATATACCTGGAAAGTACTTACCATAGTGTCCAGCATATTACTCAATAAATTGTAAGCTATTATTAGCTTACTGTAATAGAAGCATTTCCCTGTCTTGTTAAAACTTTATAAGCATTTTTATCATTAGGAGAAAATTGGTAATCATTTACATATGTTCCAGAGTACATTTTTTTTCTTTGTTTGGGTAGAATAGGGATTCGTCTATGGACTGCAGGTTAAGAACCAATATTGTAGAACATTTGGAAAATTGAGACATTAACACATTTTATCATTTGATATTTTTTTAATAAGTCAGGATGTAACCTGATTTTTTTCACTTAATATACATAACATCTTTCTCTATTATTAAAATTACTCTAGACATTTCTCATAGATGCATAATATTCTACTGTGTTATTATACCACTGTGCAGATATACTACTATTTATAGCAACATTCACCAAATAAATATGAATAAAAATGAAATTTTATTAGATTTTATCAAATTGAATCAAATCTTATGAGACTTCTTTTTATGAGCATTTTCAAATGTCTCTTTTTTGAGAGAGAGAGAATTTTTTTTTAATATTTATTTTTTAGTTATTGGCGGACACAACATCTCTGTATGTGGTGCTGAGGATCGAACCCGGGCTACACGCATGTCAGGCGAGCGTGCTACCGCTTGAGCCACGTCCCCAGCCCTCAAATGTCTCTTGATATCATCATATAGTGATTCATATGATTACATATGCAAATTTATGTTTGGAGTAAATAGTATGGTTCATAATTGAAATTTCAAACTTTTACTAACTAGGTAGGCAAAATACTACTTTTTAAATTAGAAAATCTTTGATTATTAGTAAAGTTTAATTTTGTTAATCATTATCTACTTGTGCTTTCTGTTTGTGAATAATTGTCTATTTATATCCTTTGCTCATATGCTCCTGGGCTTTTGTGTTTCTTTGGTTTTTATATGAGTTTTACACATTAAGTATATTAACTTTTTATATACCTACTTGTTGCAAACTTTTAAATTTTCATTTTTGATGTTTTTTACATGCAGGAATTTTTTATTTGTTGTATTCAAATCTCTTTATCTTTTTTTCCATAGGCACTGTCCAAAAAATTGAATGATACACATAATGAACTTAATGACATAAAACAGAAGGTCCAAGATACTAATTTGGAGGTTAACAAGCTAAAGAATATATTGAAGTCTGAAGTACGTATAGATTTTTTTCCTTTGCTCATGATTTTTAAGAGTTTTCACAAGAGTGAACTTAGTAATTAGTTGTACTTACCAGAACAGGTGAATGAACTCTTTATCACATAGCTTATTTTAGTTTTGACAATGGTGAGTTAATTATAGATTTTAAAAGTTGTCAATGTCCAGAAAGGTGGCTCCAGAATATATGCCTTTTAGTTTGCTAAGTAAAAACAAACATTCTAGACTAACAGAATTTTCCTAACTGGATGAAGGCCAAAAGGCCAGAATTAACTTGGCCTCACTTCTATTTGAAAACAGTGGAGGTTTCTGTTATAAGCCTCTGACGGAAGTGGCTCTACCTGATTATGTAGCAGAACAGAATGGATCATCTTGTGATGGAGTCATTTGTTTCTTAGGACCAGAGGACAGAAGACTTACTGCCCTTTGCATTTCTCTCATGTTAGCAACTGTTTGACGAGGTACATGTATCAGGTTTTTCCAAAGCACATACTCCATACTCAGCTATTATCTTTAGTATAATCCAGCAACTACAAAAAATATCAGCTGAGGCAGGTAGAATGTTGCAAGGAGCCCTGTGGATGGCCAGAGCTTTCCTTGGGTATTGGATGGGAAAGGCACCTTAGAAAGGGGGAATGGAGAGTTCCGAAGAGCAGTTTTGCTTCTTCTATAAAATTGCCTATCTTAGGCCCCATACAGCTCTTGTGAGGGTGGTTGGAAGGCAGAAGAAACATTGTCCAGACTCCTTTTTCGCATATTACCTAGTCATAAAACTAAGTTTAATATTAAAAAATGGTTCCTGTCTTTGAGAAATACTAGATATTTTTGTAGCAACAGCACAGCCCCATGTAACTACATGAAATTACGTGGCATTGTTAAGAGAATGACTTAGACAATTAAGTACACACAAAGTTAAAGAGGGAAAAGGTTGATGCGGGTAAACTCAGTTTATGTATGTTTTATTGTACCAGGTTCTTCCAAAGCACATATTCCTTACTCAGCTATCATCTTTAGTATGATCATGGAAAACATACAACAGGTTCCTACTGACACATTTGGAATATCTGAATCTTTTTTCTTTTTAGTACTGGGGATTGAACCCAGGGGTGCTTTACCACTGAGATACACTGCCGGCTCATTTTAATTTTTATTTTGAGGCAGGGTCTCACTAAGTTTCCTAGGCTGACCTTGAACTTGAATCCTCCTGCCTCAGCCTCCTGAGTAGTTGAGATTACAAGCATGCATCATCACACCTAGCAGAATATCTGAATCTTGAAAGCCTATGAAGTAGTTTGCCGTACAGAACTATTTTAACAGACTTGGCAAAGATCTTTCATGTGAGGCCACAAGATGGCAATATTAATTGAATTTCAACAAATTTCTTACAATCAAGCAAACTTAATAATGAGATCATAAATCTGATATGAAAAGCTTATAAATTCAGGATAAAGAGACAAGGCTGACAATGGAGATTTGTTTTTTTTAGAGATGGGAGAGATTACAGTGTATTTTATGTGAGAGAAAGGGTAATAGCTGCTTGATGATGATTTGATTTGGAATTTACTAAAAGTTTCCTCATGGAAAGGACGACTACTTATTTCAGCATCCAATGTATGACACAAACATTCAGTGAATACTTGCTGAATAAACGATTGGATAGTGTAGATGGAAAAAAACTTATAAACTATTACTTATTGCAATTTGGTTATTTTATTTAGCCCAGGATATTTTTTTATAGAGAAATATGGTATTTATTAACAGGAGAGAAAGAGATCTAGGAACTTTTTATTAATTACTGAATTATAACTGATTTTTTTAGAATGGGTTAGCCAAACTGTAATAGTAAGATTTTTTTTTTTTAGAATGTATTTTTTTAAAAGATTTATTTTTTTAGTTGTAGTTGGACACAATACCTTTATTTTATTTATTTATTTTTAAGTAGTGCTAAGGATCCAACCCAGGGCCCCACAAGTGCTAAGCGAGAGCTCTACCGCTGAGCCACAACCCCAGCCCAAGATTTGTTTTTTAAAATAGCCTAATTATGATTATTCAGAATATTGTATTATTTGAGGAGCTGAATTTTTCCCTCTGGGAAAAAGGTTCTACTTCAGTTAATACACTCATGATAGAATTTTGAAGATTTTAAAAGAAATGGTTCTATAGTATATGTTCAATTTATATATGGAAGCATATTTATGAATAATGTTCCTTGGCAAAGCTTTGATATTTCACTTTTGAGCAATTAAGGGCAAATTACTAGAATAGCAGGCAAAAGTGAATTATAGTCCATGATCAAGAAAGTTAAGGCTGGGTTATGAATGAAAGGCAGGAGTCAGACAGGAAATGTTCTAAACCAAGAGAATAACAGAAGTCCACACTTAAGATATATAAGAATTCAGAAGCTGTGTACAACCCAGTAAAATCGTCATGAAGAAGGAATACACAGAAACAAAAATCAAGAAGCTCAGAAACCTGACCAGGAAGTGGTCAGTAAACATGTGTATGGAAAAGGAGACCATGAGAATTTCATTTGAACAAAAGGAAATATAAGAGCTACTCAGGTCCTGAAGATAAGGGTAAGTAGCTTTACTTAAATTTACTGGTGGAATAACTGAGCCAGTACAGATCCTCATCACACTTCCTTTTGTTAACTACTGGATGACCAGTTTTCTAAACTAAAAGTACAGGTAGGTTTTTTCTCAAGGTTATGTTAGAAATGCTCCTTGTAGCAAGTGGATTCCTAGTGACCTGGAAAATAATGTTTAATGTGTATCATATGTTGAGTTTTAAAGTAATACCTAAAATTTGTTTTTCAGGAATCTGAAAACCGGCAAATAATGGATCAACTCCGAAAAGCCAACGAAGATGCTGAAAACTGGGAAAACAAAGCCCGGCAAGCTGAGGCAGATAACAATACCCTCAAATTGGAACTTATCACTGCAGAAGCAGAGAGTAACAGATTAAAAGAAAAAGTAGATGCCCTCAACAGAGAAGTTGAGCAAGTAAGTTTGGGAAAATATACTTATAATACATCCTGCATAATATTTAAAGGAGTTTTGTTTTACTTTCCACAAATTAAATGTGTTAACAAGCAGTTAAATTGTTTAAATACTGTGAATTGTGGCCTGCTGACCATTTGCCTTACACTTATTCTGATTCTCCTCTATTATCTACCTTACAACAATTATCTTTTTTTATTGAGAAATATTTCAAACATAAAAAATGTACAAAAAAGGTCATGAAGCAGACAAAAACATCCATACTCTCCAGATGTAAGAATGCTAGTATTTGCCTTTGCTTCATATCTCTTGCTTAAAAATGCACATTACAGATACCAGTTCTCACCCTTTCCCTTCCTCCTTCCTTGATTGTTGGTGTGTATATCTTTCGTGTTGATGTGTTGCTTACCAATGATGTATAATGTTGTTTGTGTTGTTAAATTTTTTTCAAATATTATCATACTATATATAACCATTTTTCCTTTTTTTATTTTTTTCATTTTTCCTTTTTTTAAAAAATGTATTTTTAGTTGTTCATGGACCTTTATTTTTATTTATTTGTATATGGTGCATGGTGCTGAGAATCGAACCCAGTGTGTCATGCATGCTAGGCAAGCCTACCTAGCATGAGCCACAACTCCAGCACCCCCATCTTGCCTTTTTTGATCAACTTTCCTTTTTTGATTAACATTTTAATTTTGAAGTTTATCTGTTTTGGTACATGTAGTGTTTTTAATATTTTACTGTTTAAATCATTCCCATGTTGAAGGAAATTTAATTTTTTCTCTAATAAGATACTTTGCAGTAAACCACCTTTTACATTTCTCTCAGCTGTATGTCTCTCTAGGCTCATGTGAATAACTAGATCCAAGATAATTGTGATTTCAACTCTGTTATTTGAAAATTCCTAAGGTTTTGCTTTCCCACCAGAAATCATGGGTTATCATTTGCTCAAATACTAATCAGTACTTGATATTGTCAGATTTAAAGTTTTTTCATACTTTTGTGTTTCCTTGATTACAGGTAAAATTGAAGGTCTTTTCATGTTTCTTGGCCACTCTTGGGTGAATTTTCTCTTAAATTCTTTTTAAATTTTGCCCATTTTTCTTTTGAGTTATTTATCTTTTTCATATTAATTTATAGAAATTCTCTATATATTCTTAATAATAATACTTTTAAAGATATGATCATTACCTTATTCTTATCAATGGCTTGTCTTTTTCCTTTTCTTACAGTACAAATCCATGTTAAACTCAGATGCACTCAAAATTATTATTAATCTTGTCCTATGTGGCTTATGCTTTTATCTCTTCCTTAAGAAATTCTTTACTATCCCAAGGCCAGAAAGATACTTCCCTATATTTTTATTTAAATATTCTTTTCTAGAGGATAGGAAGAGTGGGGGAAGGGAGGATAATGGGTGGGTGGAAAATTGTCTCCAAAGTACAGTTAGGGAAAGGGAGGTAGTTCCGATATTCCTTAGCCTAGTAGGGTAACTGTAGTAATCAACGGTACATTATACATCCTGAATAATTAGAAAAATTACGATATCTGAGGAGGTAGAAATGCTAATTTCCACCTCAGTTTGATCATTACACATTGCATACACATATAAAGTTCTAATACTATACCCCATAAATAAGTACCAAGATTATAGATCAACTAAAAAAATACTTTTATTTTGGTTCTTCTAAAAGTTTTATGTAGAATTTTGCTCTTCACCAATATGTCTTTAATCACTTAAGATTGATTTTGTGTTTGAAATAGTGAACTCTTATTTTTGTGGATTAATATCTATCATCCTTTCTTCAGTGAAATATAAGTGTACTTTGTCAGAAAAATAACATTCAACTCCAGTTGTCTACTTAGCCATCCTGTCTTTTTTGTGTGGTTCTCAGGATTGAACCCAGGGGCACTTTACTACTGAGTTACATCCCAGTCCTTTTATTTTTTTATTTTGTCAGAGTCTTCTTAAGTTGCTGAGGCTGGCCTTGAATTTGTGATCCTCCTTCCTCAGCCTCCTGAGTTGCTGGGATTAAGCTATGTGCCACTATGCCTGGTTTATGTTAATCTTGATATCTGGGATGATTAATGTTCCCATAAATTATTTTGACCTTACTTGGCCCTTATTAAACTGTTTCAGATGAATTTTAAAATAATTGTACCACATTCCATGATTTTGTATCTTTCTTCTAAGACTGTGTTTTTCCCTTTTTCTTGGGCTATAGCCCACAAGTGTTGAGGTCATGCTTTCATTGCCATTGTTTTAAATGTAGCCTGCTTCCTTTATGACTTTGCTATTGCTAAAGTTTTTTTAATATTTATTTTTTTTAGTTGTACACAATACCTTTATTTTATTTATTTATTTTTATGTGGTGCTGAGGATCAAACCCAGGGCCTCACACGTGCTAGGCGAGCGCTCTACCGCTGAGCCACAACCCCGCCCCTAAAGTTTTTTTTTTAATTTCCAATATACAGGGGACTAGGGGTTATTTTTCTTTTTCCTTTTTTTGCATCTAATATTATTTGTTGCATCTTATATTTTATTGTCTAATATTTTTAACATCGAGATTGTATAAAATTGCCTATGTGATGCCAGTTCTTTTGTACCTGTTAAGACTTGCTGGTAGCAGGGTATACACTTGGTATTTGATAATATTCTGTGTGAGCTTGAAGCTTGTGTGCTCACTTATTGTTATGTGTTATATTAATGTGTGTGTGTGTGTGTGTGTGTGTACACATATACTTATATATTAGATTAAGCTTAGTAGTGTCAGTAAGTCTTATATTTATTAAATTTGCATTTTTATCTTCTAACTTCTGGTTTGTGGATGTGTCTGTGTGTGTGTGTGTGAGAGAGAGAGAGAGTACATGTATATGTACATCAGTTCATTATACATATATCAGTTCATATCAGCTCATTATTTCTATATTCTTCTGCTGAGAATATTTTATCATTGTGTAATAACTTGCTCAAATAACACTTTTGTTTCGAAATGTGCTTTCATATAGCAATGCAACATCTCACTATCTCATGTGTTTACTTTGTAATGAACTGTTGGTAAATTTAATTTTTAA
The DNA here is from genome assembly GCF_048772815.1 of Callospermophilus lateralis. Classification (NCBI taxonomy): domain Eukaryota; kingdom Metazoa; phylum Chordata; class Mammalia; order Rodentia; family Sciuridae; genus Callospermophilus; species Callospermophilus lateralis. Next base: position 97,327,532 of record NC_135318.1, on the reverse strand, counting down.
ATCAACTATTGAAGTATAGTTTACATAAAGTACACTCTTCTTAGTATACAATTTAATGAGTTTTGACAAATTTTATACTTCTATAATTACCATTACAGAAGATATGGAACATTTTCATCATCTCCCTAACATTTCTGAAACCCCTTTGCAGTCATCCATCCAAATCTCCAAGCAACTGCTGATTTGCTTTCTATCACCATAGATTAGATCTGCCGATTTTCTAGAATTTTTCATAAACAAAATCAGGTACTATACATTTATTTGTGTTTTGGCTTCTTTCATTCAGCATGTTTTAAAACTTTATTCACATTGTTGTATGTTAGTTCATTCCTTTTTTGTTGTTTTTGTTTTGAGATGTTGTCTTGCTAAGTTGCCCAGGCTGGCCTTGAACTTGGGATCCTCTTGCCTCAGCCTCCCACATAGCTGGAATTTCAGGTGTCCACTACCATGCCCAGCTAGTTCATCCTTTTCTTTTTCTTTTTTATTTATTCTTTAATTATTTGAATTGTTTGAACATATTTGAATTGTTTCCAGTTTGCACAAAATGTTGTTGAAAATATTCTTTCATATGGTGAACATAGGTAGGAATTTCCATTGGGTATATGCCTAATCATTTTTTTCCTTTTTTAAAAAATTTGTTGATTTTAGATATACATGACAAGTGTATTTTGACATATTATACCTACGTGGAATGCAACCCATTTCAATTTGGATCCCATTCCTATGGTTGTACATGATATGGAGTTATGCTGGTCAAGTATTCATATATGAGCACAGGAAAGTTATGTCCAGTTCATTCTGTCTTTCCTATTTTCATCTCTCCTCCCTTCCCTTCATTCCCCTTTGTCTAGTCCAATGAACTTCTATACTTCCCCTCCCTACCCTGTCTTGTTATGGGTTAGCATCCGCATATCAGAGAGATCATTTTGGCCTTTGGTTTTTTGGGACTGGTTTATTTCACTTAGCATGATAGTCTCCAGTTCCATCCATTTATTAGCAAATGCCATAATTTTATTCTTCTTTAATGCTGTAAATATACCACATTTGTGTGGTATATTTATAATGTGTACATATAATGTGTACATATAATGTGTACATATACCACATTTTCTTTATCCATTCATCTTGCTCATGCTAGGCAGGTGCTGTACCACTGAGCTATATCCCTATCCCTGGCCATTTAAGTGTAATGACATCTCTAAAAATCTTAACCTTCAAATTCAGTCATATTAGTGGTTAGGACATCAACATACAAACATGGGAGCAGGGCAGGACACAATTTAGTCCATAACAAATTGCTTTTAGTTTTTGACCATTATGAATAAAATTTTTGCAAATATTGTTTCAAGTCTTTGTATGCACATAAGTTTTTATTTATCATGGATAAAAAGCTAGGAAAACCCATCACCATCACCCTCCAATTTACGGTAAGTTTGCTTAACTTTTTAAGAAACTGACTGATGGTTTCCTGAAGTGCTTGTGCCACTCCCGCTTGCTCTGGGTGGTAGTGCCAGTCACTCTGCATCTTCTCCAGGACTTGCTAATAGGTGTATGACATTATTACATTTGTCATTTTAGCCTGCACTTTCATCATTACTAGTGGTGGTAAGCAGCTTTTCACATGCTTATTGTTCACTAATCTGTCGTCTTCTGTGAAGTATCTTCTAATTCATTATAGATATACATAAAGGGTTTTCTGATATTCATCTTTTTAACGGTATATTTGTCATCTTGTTACAGTTTTAAGATTCTTTTTAGCAATCTAGATGTTACTTTATTAGTTCTTTGCCTAATTTGAGTGAACTTACTATTCTTTTCCTATTTTAAAGCAGATATTTAGAGCACTCGATTTAGACCTTTCTTCCCTTCTGTTGCAGATATTTAAAGTTATCTGCAGAAACTAGATGGAAATAAGGGGGAAAAGGTGTAGGGAGAATGTCGTGAAAATAGAAGAGAGATCAGTGGAGTAGAGGAGGGGGATTGAGGAGAAAGGTGGAGGGATGGGAAATGGGAGGAACAGTGAAATGAAATTGACCAAACTGCCTGCATACATACAGAAATATACTTGTGTGTTTTTATAAAGCACCAATTTAAAGAAAAACTATAAATAAATAGAAGGAGGACCAGTAGAGTAGAAGAAAGGGAATGGAGTGGGAAAAGGAAAGGGAAAGGGGAAATCCTGGGGACTGAATTGGAGCAAATTCTATTTCATGCTTGATAATTGTGTCAAAATGAACTCCAGTGTTATATATAACTACAGTGTACTAATAAAAAAGGGGGGGTTGGGGTTGTGGCTCAGCGATAGAACGCTCACCTAGTACGTGCAAGGCACTGGGTTCTATCCTCAGCACCACATAAAAGTAAATAAATAAAGATATTGTGTCCAAGTACAACTAAAAAAATTAAACAAACAAACAAACAAAACACAAAGTAGAGCTGAGGTGTGGCTTAGCGGTAGCACACTTGCCCGGCATGTATGAGGCACTGGGTTCGATTCTCAGCACCACATAAAAATAAATAAAATAAAGGTCTATCAACAACTAAAAAAATATTTAAAAACACAAAGTTACATATTTTCCTCTTCATGCAGCATTAGTCCAGGCATGGTGTGGCACACACCTCTAATCCTACTGACTCAGTAGGCTACTGCAGGAGGATTGCAAGTTTAAAGCCAGACTCAGCAACTTAACAAGGACCTAAGTAACTGAGTGAAAGAGACTCTGCTCCTAGATAAAATATTAGAAAGGTCTGGCAACATGGCTTAAGCACCCCTGGGTTCAATACCCAGTACCAAAAAAATAAAACAAAAAAATACATACAGGTTTAGTTATATTCTGCATTTTTGACTACTGTTTTGTAATACCTTTAATAAGAATGATTCATATGCTATATGGTTCACTATTTAGAGAATACAGTTCCGTGGTATTTGTTATATTCATAGAGTTGTGCAACCTTCAGTAAAAGCAACATTTAAACATTTTCATGACCTCAAAAAGGAACGCTATTCCATCAGAACCCGCCCTCCCCCCAATTTAGGTCTTTAGTCCATTTTAATTTATTTTTGCACATGATGTGAAGTACATGGTACAGATTCACTCATTCTTTTGCATATGGCTGTACTATTGTTTTAGCAACATTTGTCCAAAAGACTTTGTTTCCCTATTAAATGAACTCAGTCAGCATCCTTGTCAAAAATCATTAGTTCATAGACAATTTACTTATTTTATACTCTCAGTTCTGTTCCATTGATCTGTGTGTTTATCCTTATACCAGTATCACACTGACATAAAAAACAAAAAAGTATGAGTCTTCCTATTTTGTTTTTATTTTCAAGAATTTTTTGGTTATCCTGGGTCTTTTGAATTTCCATATGGATTTTAGGATCAGATTGTCTATTTCTACAAAGAACTCCCCTGAGATTTTGATAGGTACCGTGTTGAACTGACAGTGTGGAAATATGAACATCCTAATAATATCAAATCTTCTGATACATAAACATAGGATATAATTCCACTTGCTAGATCTTTTATTTACTTCAACAACTTTTTGTTGTTTCAGAATATAAATTATGCCTTCTTGGTGTGAAATTTATTCCTAAGATATTTTATTATTTTGAATGCTACTTTAATTGGATTTTTCTTTTTGTACTAGAGATTGAACCCAGGGGTACTCTACACTGAGCTACATCCCCAGCCCTTTTAGGTTTTGAGACAGGGTTGTGCTAAATTGCTGAGGCTATCCTCGAACTTTCAATCCTCTTGCCTCAGTCACTGGGATTATAGGCATGTGCCACCATGCCTCCTGGTTTCTTTCTTTCTTTCTTTTTTCCTTTTGGTATGCAATTTTAAAATTTTTAATTTTAGATTCTTCATTGCAAGGGTATAAAAATGTCATTGATTGTTGTATACTGTGACTTTCTTGTATCCTATAGCCTTACTGAAATTATTTGCTAGTTCTAATAGGTTTTAATTGGATTTCTTAGGATTTTCAATATCTAAGAACATACCATCTCTGAATAGAGAGTGTTTTTATTTTTTTCTTTCTAATCTGGATGATTTTTTTTTCCTAGTTTTATTTTCCTGGCTAGAACTTCAAGTATAGTGTTGAATAGAAGTAGTGATATCTACCTTATATCTTTATGATATTCTGTCTTCTTCCCTGTCACTTTCTTTCCTTTATTTTGCTCTAGCTTCTACATATGAGAGAAAACATTCTTGGCTCTGGGTTTTCTGAGTCTGGCTTATTTCACTTAGCATTATTTTCTACATTGCCATCCATTTATCAGCAAATCCCATTGACCAAGTAAAACTTCATTGTGTATATATACCACAATTTCTTGATCCATTCATTTGTTGATGGGCATCTGGGTTGATTCCATAATTTGGCTGTTATGAATTGTGCTGCTGTAAAAACAAAAATATAAGGTAGATAAGTAAAAGAAGGAAAATGAGAGGGAGGGAGGAAAGAAGGGAAAGGAGTAGAAATATGGAACGAATTAAGCATGTTATATACATATATACATGTGCCAAAAAGAATTTCATATATATAACATATAAATATATAACATATTTATATATAATATATATAAAACAAACAAATAAATGAGGTGAGAGAACCGGGGAGGGAGGAGGGGAAGGATAGAGGAAGGGGGATTTTTTAAGATGTCCTTTATTAGATTGAGTAAGCAAACTCCTTTGTCTCCTTAATTGGAAAAGTATATTAATCATTAAAGGGTGTTGGACATTGTCAAATGCTTTTTTATGTATCTGAGATGGTCATGTGTTTTCATTTTATAGGTATGGTTTATTACATTAATTCATTTTCAGATGCTAAACCAATTTTACATTCCTGAGATAAATCCTACTTGATCATGGTTCAATAACTTTTTCTTATGATGCTGGTTGGTTTTCCAGTGTTGTTGTTAAGGATTTTGTGTCTATATTCCTAAGAGTATCTTGTTTTGTTTTCTTGTAATACCTTGTCTGGTTTGGGTATCAAAGTAATCAGATTTCATAGAATAAGTGTTTTCCTCTTTGATTTTCTTTACAAAAGTTTGTATATAGTTGGCATTACTCTTCTTGAAAAATTTGGTGAAATTTACCAGTGAAGCCACTTGGATCTGGTCTGTTACTTTGGGAAAGTATTACTAAAAAAACTCTTTGTTATTTTAGGTAATTCAGTTAATGCATTTTTTTCTTGTGTTAGTTTTAGTTGTTTGTGTTGGTAGAAATTGGTTCATTTCATCTCAGTAATTCATTAGGATATAATCATAATTTATTTTTATAATTCTTTTTATTTAGTAATGTCACATTACCCTCTTTGATTCCCCCCCTTTTTGTGTGTGTGCATATGTGTATGTGTGTTCAGTGTTGGGGATTGAATCCAGGGCACATGCTAGGCAAGCACTATACCACTGAGCTATACTCCTAACCCTCCTCTTTCATTCCTGATTCTCTTGAGTTTTTTTTTTTTTGTTTTTTTTTTTTTTAATTTTAGATCAGTCTAGGTACAGATTTATCAATTTAGTGGATCATTTTAATCAAATAACTTCAGGTTTTGACATCCCTTGTTATTCTCTTCTGTTTCTTTCTCTTCTCCACTCTAACCTTCTTTCTCTTCTCCCTTCCTTTCAGTGTGAATTCTCCCTAGCTTTATTCGCCCCAGCTTTACTAAAATATAATTAACAAGTGAAAACTGTATATATTTAAAGAGTCTAATATGATCATTTAATATCTGCTTATGTTGTGGAATGAATCAGGCTAATTAACATACTCATCATCTCATATACTTGGTTTTTATATGTATGTATGTGGTTAGAATATTTAAGATCTGCTTTCTTAGTTTTCAAGTATACAGTACCTTATTATTAACTATACTCACTGTGCTATAAAATAAGTCTTTAGAACTTATTTGTTTTCCTAACTGAAGCTTTGTACCTTGGACCAGCAGTGCTGGGTAACAGCCTTACCATTCTACTCTCTTGATTTTATGAGATCAACTTTTATAGATTCCATGTGTAAGTGAGATTACACAGTAATTGTCTTTCTGTGCCTGTCTTGTTTCACTTAACATTAATGTCCTCCAGATCTATCCTGGTCACAAATGCAAGATTTCCTTCCTTTTTAAGCTAAGTAGTATTCATATAGCTATATAGATACTTCACAAGTTTGTTATTGATTCATCCACTGATGGACACCTAGGTTGATTCCATGCCTTAGCTATTGTGAATAAACACTGCAATAAACATGAGAATGAAGGTTTCTATTTGACATAGTGATTTCATTGCCCTTGGATATATACCCAAGGTACTGCTGAATCATGATAATTCCATTTTTAGTGTTTTAAAGAAAACATTGTTTTAGTGTTTTGAAGAAAACATTGTTTTCCATAATGGATATACTAATTTATATTCCCATCAACAGTATATAAGGGTTTCCTTTTTCCATAGCCTTACCAACATGTATTTTTCCTCTTTTTGATAATAGGCATGATAACAAGTATAAGATAATAACTCATTGTAGCTTGTTTTTTAAATGTTTTATTAGTGTATTATAGTTATATGTAGCAGTAGGATTCATTTTGGCATAATAATACATACATGCAGTATAATTTGCTCCATTTCAGTCCCTACTACTACTTCCTCTTTCCCTCTGGTCTTCCTTCTTCCTGTTCCCCTTCCTCTACTCAACTGATCTTCCTTTTATTTATAGTTTTTTAATTGATCAATTATAGATATACATAAACAGAAAATTTGCTGATATATTCATATATGTACATAGCATAATTTGGTCTATTTCATTCCATAGTTTCTGCATTTTCCCATCCCTTTCCTTCCCCTCTAACCACTTGTTGTTGTACTCCACTGATGTCCCTTCTACTTTTTATGGAATTCCACTCTTTATTTTCCTTCATTTTTCTCTAGCTCCTGAATATGAGAAAAAAAAATTTGCTCTTTGACTTTCTTAGTCTGACTTATTTCACTTAGCATGATGTTCTCCAGTTCCATCTATTTACCAGCAAATGCTGTAATTTCTTCTTTTTGGCTTGTTAGAGTCTGTAAACAAGTCAGATTGGCACCTGTTGTTTTGCCTGAGAAATGTTAAAGTCTGTAAACAAGTCTGGATGGCGCCTGGCCAAATGTCAGAGGGAGTGGTTTGTGAAGTAACAAAAGCGAGCCATTAAGTGTGGAGATTCCTTATTGGTTGACTGCTGTATCTAGTTTATGCTAATTAAGATAAGCTGTGCAAAATGTATAAATACCTCTGTTGTCCCACAATAAAGGGCTCCTATTCCTGCTGCATCAAGGTACACAAGTTATTCGTCACCCCCCCCCCCCCCACCACCACCACCCCCCACCCCCCCACCACCCCCCCACCCCGGTTATTTTGCCCAGCCAGCCGGCCAGTGGCATTGACTGAGTATTGTGTATGTATATACCTCATTTTTTATATCCATTCATCTGTTGACAGGCATCTGAGATGGTTCCATAACTTGGCTATTGTGGATTGTGCTGCTATGTATATAGATATGGCTGTATCCTTATAGTATGCTGAATTTAGATTTTTTGGATAAATGTCAAAGAGTGGAATAGCTGGGTCATGTGGTGGTTCCATCCTTAGTGTTTTTTGTTTGTTTCTTTTTCTTTTTTTTTTTTTTTTTTGTAGTTGTATATGGACAGAATGCCTTTATTTTTGTTTATTTTTATGCAGTGCTAGGGATTGAACCGGTGCCTTACACATGCTAGGCAAATGCTCTGCCACTGAGCTCACCCGTAGCCCCTCATCCTTAGTTTTTTGAGGAATCTCCATACTGCTTTTCAGAGTGGTTGTGCTAATTTGCAACCCCTTAACAGTATATGAGTGTACCTATTTCCCCACATTCTTGCCAGCATTTATTGCAATTGTATTCATGATGATTGCCATGGTCACTGGAATGAAGTGAAATTTCATTCTAGTTTTGATTTGCATTTTGCTGATTGCTAGGGATCTTGACCATTTTTTCATATATTTGTTAACCATTTGTATTTCTTTTGAGAAATGCTTGTCTAATTCTTATGCCCATTTATTAATGGGGTTGTTTGTTGGAACTAAGTGTTTTGAGTTCTTTATATATTCTGGATATTAGTCTCATCTTGGAGATTTATCTGGTAAAGATTATCTCTGTTCAAGTTCTTAATTATTTCCTTTGCTCTAGAAGCTTTTTAATTTGATGCAGTCCCATTTATTCATGTTTGGGTTAATTTCTTTTGCTTTAGAGGTCTTGTTAAGGAAATTGGTATTTGCATCAGTATGTTGGAGAGTGGCACCTATGTTTTTTTCTAGTTGTTGCAAAATTTCTGGTCTAATTCCTAAATTTTTGACCTGCCTTGAGTTGACTTTTATACAGGTGAAAGATAGGGATCTAGTTTCATTCTTCTACATATGGATATCCAGTTTTTCCAGCGCCCCGTTTGTTAAAAAGGCTATCTTCTGGTATTCCCCTTCTCCCTCCCTTTCCCTCCCACCCCTATTCCCTATCTAGAGGTAATTTTCCACCCATGCTCTCCCTCCCTACCCCACTTTGAATCACCCCCCTATTTCCTATCTAGAGGTAATTTTCCACCCTACTTTGAGTGACCCCCCTTATATCAGAGAAAACATTGGGCATCTGTTTTTGGGGGATTGGCTAACTTCACTTAGCATAATCTTCTCTAATGCCATCCATTTCCCTGCAAATGCCATGATCCCATTCTTTTTTAGTGCTGAGTAATATTCCATTGTGTATAAATGCCACTTTTTTTAAAATCCATCCAGTATTAAGAATTGTAATGCAAAAAAAAAAATAAGAGAGCTCATGTATAATGGCATAATTTGGCATGAACATACTGTATATACAGAGTTATGAAAAAATTGTGCTATGAATGGATAATTATGAATGTAATGCACTCCACTATTGTCATGTAAGTAAGAAATTTTTAAAAAGGCTATCTTCCGGGGCTGGGATTGAGGTAGAGCACTTGCCTAGCACATGCAAGGCCCTGGGTTTGATCCTCAGCACCACATAAAAATAAATAAATAAAATAAAGATATTGTGTCAAACTACAACTAAAAAATAAATATTTTTTTTTTAAAAAAGGCTATCTTCTCCAACAAATGATTTTGGCATCTTGTTGAGTATCAGATGACTGTATCTATGGAGTTTGTCTCTGTATCTTCTCGTCTGTTCTATTAGTCTTCATATGTATTTGAGATCAAGTATTCTGATACCTCCAGCATTGCTCTTCTCATTCAGGATTGCTTTGACTTTTCTGGGTCTTTTGTAATTCCGAATGAATTTTAGAATTTTTTTATAGCTTTGTAAAAAATATCATTGGTATTTTGATGGGAATTGTATTGAATCTGTATAACATTTTTTGTAGTATAGGCATTGTGACAATATTATTCTACCTATCCAGGAACATGGAAATTTTTCATCTTCTAAGATCATCTTCCATTTCTTTCTTTATTGTTCTAGTTTTCATTGCAGAGATCTTTAACCTCTTTGGTTTGATTTATTCCCAAGTATTTTTTGTTTTGAGGTTATTGTGAGTGAGATAGTTTTCCTGATTTCTTTCTCTGCATTACTGGAATATAGTAAAGCTATTGATTTATGTATGTTGATCTTGTATCCTGCTGCTTTGCTGAATTTATTTATAAACTCTAGAAGTGTTCTGGTAGAGCTTTTTGTGTCTCTAGATAAGGTATCATATCATAAGCAAATAGATAATTTGACTTCTTTTCCTATTTGTATTCATTTAATTTCCTTCTTTTGTCTGATTGCTCTGGTGGAGTTTCAAGAACTATAATGAATAGGAGTGTTCCTGACTTTAGAGGAAATGCTTTTGTTTTTCTCCATTCAAAGGATGTTGTCATTGAATTTGTCATATATAGCCTTTATAATAAAGAGGTAATTTCCTTCTATCTCTAGTTTCTCTAGTGTCAAAACATGAATGGGTGCTGGATTTTGTCAAAGGCTTTTTCCACACCCATTGAGATGGTCACATGATTCTTGTTCTTAATTCTGTTTATTTGGTGAATCACATTTTTTGATTTGTGTATGTTAAGTCAACATTGCATCCCTAGGATGCAATCATTTGATTGTGGTATACTACCTTCTTACTGGTGTTTTTTGTTTTGTCTTGTTTGGGGTACTGGGGATTGAACCCAGGGGCTTAATGAAACAGTGACTAACCCCTGGGGATTGAACCCAGGGGCGCTCATATCCCAGCCCTTTTTATTTTTTTTTCTTTGAGACAGCGTCTCATTAAATTGCTAGGGGCCTTGCTAAATTGCTGAATTTGCAATTCTCCTGCTTCAGCCTCCCAAGTAGCTGGGATAACATGCGTGTGTCACCACACCCAGCCTTACTGTTTTTTAATATGGTTTGTTAGTATTTCTTAAGGTCTTCTGATCTGTGTTCATCAGAGATATTGGTCTGTAGTTTTCTTTGCATGATGTGTGTTTGTTTCATTTGGGTATTAGTGTGATGTTGGCTTCATAGAATGAATTCGGGAGTATTCCTTCTGTTTCTATTTTGTAGAATAATTTGAAGAGAATTGACATTAGTTCTTTAAGGATCTGGTAGAACTTGGATGAGAATCTATCTGATCTTGGGCTTTTCTTTGTTGGAAGGCTTTTAATTTCTGCTTCAGTCTCATTGCTTGATAGAGGAACTGTGGAATGAAACTGACCAAACTCTCCTGTGTATGAATATACCACAGTGAATTTCACCTTTATGTATATCTATAATACAGTAATTTTTAAAAATCTATAAATATATAGAAGAAAGAACAGCTAAATAGAGAAAAGGGAACAGGAGGAAGGAAGGGAAAGTGGATATTACTGAGAACTGAACTGGAGCAAATCATATCCAGGTACTATGATTATATCAAAATGGACCTCGATATTATGTATATAATCCCACTATTATATGTTGTGTATAACTTTAACATGCTAATAAAAATTCTTTTTAAAAAGAGTTATGGGGTTAGGGTTGTGGCTCAGTGGTAGAGCACTCGCCTAGCACGTGCGAGGCCCTGGGTTCAATCCTCAGCACCACATAAAAATAAATAAATAAAATAAACGCGTTGTGTCCAACTACAACTGAAAAATAAAAAAATAAAAGTGTCAGTTACTTAAGGAAGTCTTTCCTGACTTCCTGGACTTTTTCAGTCTAGGTCGGTTTCCTTTGTTACATACTTTTCTCCAGAAATATTTTCTTTTCTTTTATTTGGAGGGGGTACCAGGGATTGAACTTAGGGGTACTTGATCATTGAGCCACATCCCCAGCCCCATTTTGTGTTTTATTTAGAGACAGGTCTTACTGAGTTCCTTAGCACCTTGCTTTTGCTGAGGCTGGCTTTGAATTCGGAATCCTCTTGCCTAAGCCTCCTGAATTTCTAGGATTACAGATGCTTGGACAGAAATAGTTTCTTAATATGTATTTTAAATTCATCTGTATTATTATTTGATTGATGCGTGAGTCCCTCGGTGTTCTGTAAGTTACATAATAGATCATCTTACTTCCCTTGAATATACATTGAGGCACAGTAACTGGAACATAGAGTATATGCCATAAATATGGAATGGATGGCTGGGTAGATATATGGATAGAAGGTTGGTATGAAGAATGAATTAGAATGAATGCAGTGGGAAGGGATGGCTGGAGAGGTGGGAATGAATTGTGGACAAATAACAAGCCAAGAGCAAATTTAGGGCTTTATATTGGTAAAAGCACTTTGTAAAAGTGCGTGAATTTCGTCACCTCTCAGTTTTGTTATTTTCACATTATAGAAAACATATATTTCTCTGTTGGTTGCAGTATACTTACATAAGGCCTTATTCCAGTAAAGGGTGGGAGATAAAATTATTTTGAGCATTTGAAAGCACTTATGTAACTTAAATCTCATGTTATGGTTTTGAAAATATGCTCTTATTTCTCATAAGTGGTTGTATTTTTAATTTACACTTGCCCAGAGTCTTTTCCCCTCAGAGGCGTCAGTGCTAGAAAATTATAAAATTGTGATAATTTTATGATATTATAATTTCATATCAACATGTTAGTCAAGAATAGAAAAATGGGCACTGTGAATGAAACAGTGACTAACATTTTGTCTTTAGCCACAACACTTGTAGAGTAACTGAAACAATGGTAAATCCAGATAGAACAATAGACCAAATGTGTATATCTGCTGCTAAGCAGGAGTGGAAGTTTTTTAAGTGGGAAAAGGATTGGGTCTAAGTGTATGTGTGTGTGTGTGTGTGTGTGTGTGTGTGTGTGTGCACACGCACAAATATATATATATATATATATATATATATATATATATATATATATATACACACGCACATATATATATATTTTTTAGAGAGAGAATTTTTTAATATTTTTCAGTTTTCAGTTGCCACAACATCTTTATTTTATTTTATGTGGTGCTGAGGATCGAACCCAGCACCCCACGCAGGCCAGGCGAGCACGTTACTGCTTGAGCCACATCCCCAGCCCCTAAGTATATTTTTTAAAATCACCAGTTGAACACCCTACTTATAGATTTTATTTGAAGAATTTTTTTAAATTCCTGATTTCTTTTATTTTTTAATTAATTAATTAATTAATTTTGTAGTTGCAGATAGACAGCGTGCATTTATTTTATTTATGTGGTGCAGAGGATCAAACCCAGTGCCTCACATGGCTAGGCAAGTGCTCTTCCAGTGAGCTACAGCCCCAGCCCTATTTAAAGAATTTTTTTTTAACTTTTGCTTTCTTTTTTTTAAAATTTATTTATTTTTGCATTACAATTCTTAATACACCTTTATACCACAATGTATCATGTCTGTGATTGTATATAAGGTATGTTGACACACACAAAAAAAGGAATTTGAAACATGAATTATCTTTCTTGGAGTGTTTTTGCAGAGACTATTAATACCTATATTGTCTAAACTTCTTATAGTTTTAGTGTTCTAGTGTTAAAAGATTGGCCCCACTTTGTTTTGCATGTTTTTTCCAGTTAAAAAATAATATATACATATATATACACACACATATTTATTTAAAAAATTATCCTATCTTTGCAGCACTTAAATGCAGAAAGGTCTTACAAATCCCAGATTTCAACCTTGCATAAATCTCTTGTGAAGATGGAGGAGGAGCTTCAGAAAGTTCAGTTTGAAAAAGTGTCTGCTCTTGCAGATTTGTCTTCCACAAGGGAACTCTGTATTAAACTTGACTCAAGCAAAGAACTTCTTAATCGACAGCTGGTTGCTAAAGATCAAGAAATAGAAATGGTATGTAATACATTTTTAAGATGCCTTTAAAAATTGCTATTACTATAACATTACTACATTTTTTTAAAGAGAGGCTCTCTTTCTTTTTTGTATATATTTTTTAGTTGTAGCTGGACACAATACCTTTATTTTATTTATTTATTTTTATATGGTGCTGAGGATTGAACCTCATGAAGTATCACAAGTATATGGAAATCAAGCAATACACTTCAAAATACTGTAGGTAAAAGAAGAAATCACAAAGGGGGAAAAAGAGATTAATGAGAATAAAGACACAGTGTATAGGATACAAATAAAAATTAAAATATGTATTTTTAAAAATACATATTAAAAAACAAGAAAACAGTTGATCAAATGAACTTCATTCAAATTTTAAAAAAAACTTTGGTGCTGTAAATAATATTAAAAAGTAAAAAGCCAGTGCATGGAATGGGGGAAAATATTTGCAAATCATTTATCTAATAAGAGATCTGTATGTAAAATACAGACAGAATTCTTATAACTTAATAACCCAATAAAAAAATAAGCTAAGAATATCAGTAGACATTTCTCTACACAAGATGCATAAATGGACAGTAAGCACATGAAAAGATACTTGGCATCATTAACAATCAGAAATGCAAATCACCATTTCACATATGCTAGGATGACTGTGTTTAAAAAGGCAGCTGCTAAAAAAATATTGACAAAGATATGGCAAAAGTGGAATCTTCATACACTGATGGTGGAAAGTAAGTGAGGCCACTGTGGAAAACATTTTGTCAGTTCCTCAGAATGTTAAAAATAGGATTAATATACAACCCAGAAATTCTACTCCTTTTATATTTAAGAGGAATAAAAATTATATGAACACCCAAAAACTTTCACACAGTTCTCCATGGCAGCATTATTTATAACAGACCCAAAGTGTAATTTAAACATTCCTAACTGTGAATGCATACCTGTGCTGCAATGGAATATATGGAATATGATGAGGCAATACAAGTAACAGAGTACTGATATCTGCTAAAACATTAGTGGCTTTTTTCTTTCTTTTGGTACTGGGGATTGAAACCAGCAGTGCTTAACCACTGAGCCACATCCCCAGACCTTTTTTTTTTTCTTTTGAAACAGGGTACTAATACTGAGTCTCTTTGGGGGAAGTTGAAAAAGCTGTAATTTAGATTAAAGTGATGATTGTATGAGTCTGTTAATATGTTTAAAATCATTGAATTGTACATTTATTAAATGAGTAAGTTGTGTGGAATGTGAATTATGTTCCAGTAAAGCTGTTGCCAAAAAAAGTGAAGCTCCATTTTGTACTAGTGTCAGCCAAGTATACGGGCTTACCATTGCCTCTTTTAATGTTCATCAACACTAACAAATTTGCCAATTTGATAGAATAGTGTGTCTTTTAAAATTTTATTGGTTCTTCTTAGTTGTACATGACAGTAGAACCCATTTTGACATAATCATACAAGCATGGAATATATCTTATTGTAATTAGAACCCTAGTACCTCTCCTTCCTCTTTTTTCCCCACTCCTTGCTCTCTTCCCTCTATTGATCTTTCTGCCATTTACCTGTAGTTTTTTTAATTAATTTCTTGTGGATGTTCACAATAGTGAGATTCACTGGTGTATTCACATATATACGTGGGAAAGTTATGTCAGATTCATTCCACTGTCTTTCCTTTTCCTATACCCCCGTTCCCTTCCTTTTTATCTACTCCTCTGAACTTCTATTCCCCACCCTGCTTATTGTTAGCTTCCACATATCAGAGAAAACATTCACCTTTTGATTTTGGGGAATTAGCATATTTTACTTAGCATAATAGTCCCTAGTTCCATCCATTTACCAGCAAATGTCATAAAGTCATTCTTCTTTATGGCTGAGTAATACTCCATTGTGTGTGTGTGTGTGTGTGTGTGTGTGTGTGTATCCCACATTTTTTTTTTATCCATTCATCTATCAAAAGGCACCTAGGTTGGCTCCATAGCTATTGTGAATTGTCTTTAATAGACTTTTGATTCAATTGAAATACATTTAGCAATATCTATATATGCTTTGGATCCTTGACCAGAGTAGGGAATGCTAGTAGTATCTAGTGGACAGAGGTCAGAGATTTTGCTGAAAATTCTATAATGCAAGGGCAGCTCTCCACACCAAGTAATTATCAAGCCCAACAAGTCAGGAGTGTCAAGGTAAAAAACCCTGGACTGGGAGTTGCATCTTGTTTGAATTTATATCATTTTGACCACTAACAAGCATAAATTTTTGTATGTTTGCTATTTAGTTGTATTCCTTTTTTTGTTAAGTTTTAATCATATCATTTTCATATTTCTCATTCATCTGATTTTTTTATACTAATAATGGTATTAATTATTTTATTTACAAAGTTATTTTTTTCCAGTTGAAAGTTTTGGTTAAGTTTATGTTGACTAGAAAAATGTTTATTTTTTTTGTGGTTAAACTTATTTTTGCATTGTATTTAGCTTAGAAAATTCTTCCCCTATCTACCTACCTACCTGTCTCTACTCCAGCAATTTTGTTTTTATTTATATCCCTTTACTGGATTTTAAACTTATGCTTTCACATTTAACTTTTTAAATGCCTCTATAGGCATTTTTATAAATATGTTATATTTATAATGTGTGTTATAATATATGTTATAATATGTTATAATAATATAACATAATAATTCTATAATTTATTATAACATATATTATAAAGATTAATTTTTTTCTAAATAGTAATGACAAGTCTTCCACCTTTTGAAGAAATGTTTGATGTACAAAGCATATTTTAGATTCAAGATAACCTTCAGAAACTTTCATAGTAGTTTAGCAAGAGAGGAATGTATGTTTTCCCCTTGCATTCCTTAACTGTGGAGTAGCTAGGTATTTGTAACTCGCCTTTCTTAAGACAGAGCAATAGTCACAGGTATCACCCAGACAGCCTGGCAGTAATATATACAGAAATATCAAAGCTGGAAATAAAAAGTGGTTGCAGTTTGGGATTAATAAGATTTTCTTAAATTAATGAATTTTCTGATCTGATTAGAAGGATGGGGAAAGTGATGCTATATAGTATGTGTGGTATATATATTTGTTAAGAAAGAGGACACGGTTTCAAACTAAGAAATTGAAAGTGGTTGTCAGTTTATAACATATTGAAAGAACTTGAGAGTCCTTGATTATATGCCAGTTAAATGAATGAATGGGAATAAGCGTAGATATCTTCCTATTATTGTACAGATGGAGAATGAGTTAGATTCTGCTCGTTCTGAAATAGAACTCCTCAGGAGTCAGATGACAAATGAAAGAATCTCCATGCAGAATCTAGAAGCTTTGCTGGTGGCCAATCGAGACAAAGAATATCAGTCTCAGATAGCACTTCAAGAAAAAGAGTCTGAAATTCAGCTTCTTAAAGAACACCTTTGTTTGGCAGAAAATAAAATGTGAGTTGGCTAGCAGTATAATAACATAAAGTCATATTTCTTAAAATTTTGGTTCTTTTTAGATCAGTAGAATTTTAAAACCTGAATTTAGCTCCCATACTTTTCCATTAATTAAACTGAGGATTACAAATATTGTGATTTGTCTAAGATTTTATATTTAGTTGTATTATATTTGTTCTTATCTAAGATATCTAAATTTAACCATCTTTGCTGGGGTTTTTTCCCACTTTAGGTAAAATAGAATGTCTGATCTAAAATATTGCCTTTAGGAAATGTAACCAGAGTTGAAAAAAGTAAGCACTCTGAAACTGGAAGAGTTTTTTTTTTTTTTTTTTTTTTTAAAGAGAGAGAGAGAGAGACAGAGAGAGAATTTTAATATTTATTTTCTAGTTTTCGGCGGACACAACATCTTTGTTTGTATATGGTGCTGAGGATCGAACTTGGGCCGCACACATGCCAGGCGAACGCGCTACTGCTTGAGCCACATCCCCAGCCCTGGAAGAATTTTTTTAAAAATATTTTTAGTTGTAGATGGACACAATCTTCTTATTTTGTTTATATTTATGGATCAAACCCAGTGTCTCCCATGTGCTAGGCAGGCACCACTGGGCTATGTTCCCAGCTTCCCGGAAGAATTTTTGTATGTATGGATCATCTGATATTGCTATCTAGTCTTTCCATTTGTCATTAGTGTTTCTGTATACTAGACACCTGGAAGAATTCCTGAATTTACAAAACACCGAACATTTCCCCAGAGCCTGACTTTGACTTTCTTTGTTTGTTTTTGTTAGAATCCCTAGTACAGCTTACACTTTATTAGAACTCCCAGCTGGAGATTGGAGTGGAAATGCTTGCCTTGATAGAGAACATTTCTTTCATTAAACCTGGTCAACACTTACTACCAATGGGGAGTTTTAGCCCATATTTTTGTATGTCCCGTCTATAACACTATCTTTTCCCCCATCATCAGCACCTTTTGATCTAACTCTTTGCTATGTTGAGTCTGTAGAATTTCTTCATTCTTAGGAGGCAAAAGCTAATTCTCCTTGAATTGTTGTCAGTGGCAACCATGAAAGAAAAAAAAAGTTGGGGAGGGGAGTGTGGGAAGTTGGAAGGGTAGTATAAAGAGATTTAATAGTTACCAGTTAACAATTTCAAACTAAATTATTGACATTGCTGTCCTAAACTGTTCTATAAGTGAGATTCCTTGAGATTCCTCCTTGCTTTTTACCAGACAGAATATCAGATTTCTCCAAACCCTTCTTTATAATATTTAAGCAGGTAGGCATAGTTTACATCTGACCTTATTAAGGACAGCAGTGACCCAGCTTCTGTATAGTGCATCCTGAAATTTTGTTTCTATTCCTAAAGATTGTCCTCTAACTAATCTTACTTTCCAGGAAAACATTGGTGGTGTCTTCCTTCTAAATTCATTTCTTAACTTTCTCTTTGGCTTGTCCTTTGAAAAATCACCCCTTTCCTGTAACACAATGATTTGAGAAATTGCCCCTATGCACTTGTCTTTATTTCATAACATGTTCTTCTCCTGGCTCTCTAATCGTTATTTTGACCATGGATCTTTCTGGAGGACAAGGAATTCTTTTCTCTCTCAAGCCCCACAACTTTGTCCTTGCTTCTGAACCTAGGATCTGAAGAAGGTTAGGAATCAGGGTCTTGGCAATCAGCTACTACTGAGAGCTCCTGACTAAGCAAAGATGCAGAGCCAGGGCCATTTTCCTTCAGAAACTGCTGTTAGGTCATGGCGGCTGTGACTGAATCATTCTTTTCAGTTACCAAGCTAGACTGTTGGGATAACTTCAGTTGGGTTTGTAGGAGCCCTTTTTGAAGCTGGTAGGTGGCAAGCTGCCTCAGTAATGTATACAAAAACTCCTACCATAAGGGATACACTGTTTTAGAACGACTGGTAAGTTATATCACTTAGAACTAGTGTGATAAACATTTGTTTTTTTCAGTCTCTAAAGTTTGTATTTCAGCAGCTGTCCTGAAAGCAAGCAAAGAGAATAGAATGTTCTGGGCAAGCAGAATTCATCTGTCATTATCTTCCTAATGATAGTGTGCCTTATCAAAGAGTTTTTGAGGCATTGTTTAGCCTTAAGAAGATTCTGTCAAACTGAAGAGTTTTTGTGTAGCAGTTCTACATAACAAATTTTATTTCATTATAAGTGTGTATAAAGCACTTGATTGAATTGATGTATATAGATTGAATATATGTGTGTGTGTGTATATATATATGTATGAAACCATATTAATCACGATACTAGTGAATTCCAGTATTATTTGTTCATACTACTGCTTATGCTGATATAATACTTCAAAGTACTTTTATAAAAACTATTTGCAGTAAATAGGAAATATAGGTAACTTTACATCATATATACATAGGGAAGCAGAAAAGTTTTAACTAATTGAATGGGACTGGAATCACTTAGGCTCTTCAAGTAGGCTAGTTTATACATTTAATATGTCTAAAATTGGCATATTTCATATGTATTAATAAATCTGTCCATAAAAATCATGCTGTGACTTGAATCCAGCTGAGAAACCATTGCCCACATGGTTTAGTACACTCTAGGAGTCATAGCCATATTTTAACTGGGATTCACTCTTACTTTCTTTTACACAGGGCCATTCAGAGTAGAGATGTGGCCCAGTTCAGAAATGTTGTAACGCAACTGGAAGCTGATTTAGACATTACTAAAAGACAGCTGGGGACAGAACGCTTTGAAAGGTAAGTTTATCTCCATACAATATCTAGCTAGAAAAGCATTGTTTTCTTAGGTAACAGTAGGTTTTAGTCATTTCATGAAGGTTATATTTTAAAATATTGAGTCACAGTTTTATGCCAGTTTTAATGTCACTGAACATAAAATTTAAAAGCATCACTATTTTGCTTTAGGGAAAGGGCTGTACAAGAACTTCGCCGCCAAAATTACTCAAGTAATGCTTATCATTTGAGTGCAATGAAACCAAATACAAAATGTCATTCACCAGAACGTGTTCACCATCTATCTCCTGACCGAGGCCTAGATCGATCGTTAGAAGAGTAAGTCAGTTTAAGGATCCATTTTCTTGGGGCCACGAGGAAACTATCAGCGAATATTTGAGGGAGTGAAGAAACTCAAATATTTATGTCTGTCATTACGAGTGATCTGTAAACATGATTACCAAGATATGTTGCCATAAAAATAAAGGATTTTCAAAATTTTTAGTGTTTTACATAAATGCTATATTAACATGAAATATATCTAATATTTCATCTAATGTTTGCATAAGTTATATTTTAAATTGATTTTTTAAAAAAATTTTTTAAATATTTTTTTAATTGATGATAAACCTTTATTTATTTAGTTATATGTGGTTCTGAGAATCGAACCCAGTGCCTCACACATACTAGGCAAGCATTCTACCATTGAGCCTCAACTTCAGCCCTGATTTTTAAAAATTTCTATAACAAATATTTTTCATTGTGCCTTTTACTATAAAAATGTTAATTATTATCACACTGAGAAATATATATTCTTTAGGAAAGAAATAAGCTAATTTTTCAGAGGAAAATATTTTAGGTATATTCTGCATGTCACAAATTTTGTAATAAAACAACTTTTAATTTGGAATAATTTCAAGTGTACATGAAGTTAAAAAATAAAAATAGTATAAAACATATCTTCATATCTTCACCCATTATCACTATTAATAGCTAATTAATTTGTTAAGTTTATGCTCCATTTGCTTTTCATATGCACGTGTGCTCTCTCGTGTATTCACTCTTACACCTGCTCCTTCTCTTTCACTGCACATACATGCATGCATACACACAGATGACCAGTTCTTTCAATTCCAGATCACACTCTCAGGTTTCTTCCTTGCCTTATTCCATTTTGTATTTTTATATTCTTTATTCTATGATGTGAGAATGCTGGCTCAACATCAATGCGCTTATTCAACATCAGTACCTTATTTGTTTGCCCAGTTCCAGAATGCATCTAAAGTAGTTTCAAATCCGTTTGCAGTTCTTCCTTCCTGCTGTCTTACATTACCTTGTCCCAATTATTGGGGGTATATAGTTAAATATTAAGTTTACTGATTACTTGAATTAGTCCTTCTTTTGTTTCCCCCTTTTTTAATGTGGTTATGGTATTCAATTGAAATAACATTAAATTCATTTGTTTCAACTTGCTTTCATTTTTCCTCTTCTAGCTTTTCTTTGATTTAATTAATTCTATTTTGAATGTGTAGATTAGCATACTTAAAAGTCAAAACTCCACAAGAAGTAATCATCAGGGAAGTGTCATTTTCTGTTGTACACATCCATTCCATGGCACATGCTTTCCTTTGTCATTTTTATGATAAAGATATAGAGACATGTATTTTTCCTTTCTTAACCAGCACACTGCATGTACTTGTTTGTACTTTGCTCTTCTCCCTTAGTAATGTGTCCTGGAAGTCAGTCTAAATTGATGGAGATTCTCTTCATTCCTTTTTATGACTGCTTAATATTCCTTTCTGTGGATATTTTGTAGTTATTCAACCAGTCTCCTACACTTGGACATATAGGTTGTTTCCAATGATTTGTAATTATAATCAAGACTACAGTGAATAATCTTATGCATAGGTATTTTCATATTATTGGAGAAGTATTTTTAGAATAAATTCCAAGAAGTGAGATTTCTGGATCAAGCAGTAATGCATATGTAGCTTTTTAAATATTGCCAAATTTCCCTCTGTAATGGTATCATTGTGCACTCCCTCCAGCTGTGTGTAAATGCTCGTTTTCCTACAGCCTTCTCAGCAGAGTGAATTTGCACCAATATGGTAGGTGGAAAATGATATTTTAGTGTAGTTTTTATTTGCATTTCTATATTACAATTGAAGTTATCTTTTAATAGACCATTTTTGTGTCTTCTGTATTATTTTTTCATTTCTTTTGCCTATTTTTTAATGGATTTTTGGTCTGTTTTTAATTTCATTTTTATATATTTTGGAAGATTAATCTTTTATCTGTGATATGTACTATAAGAATTTATGCTTATTTTTGTCATTTGTCATTAATTTTACTTATACCATTTACTCCCACTTTTAAAATTTTATAAAGTGAAAATTTTAAATCTTTTCCTTTTCTGCATCTGGATTTCTAGACATAGAAAATCTTTCTCTATATCTAGATAGTAGAGTTTTTCACCAGTGCTTTCTTTTAGTACTTACATAGTTTTACTTCTCTGTATTTCTGATGCATTTGGAGTTTAGATTATGAGTGGTTTGAGGAATGGATCTTTTATTTTTCCAAATGAGTATCTAGTTGTCCCAAGATCATTTATTTAAAAAATAAATAAATAACAAAAACCTCTTTGATCCAGGCATTCAAATTTCTTTCAGGACTTTCTCTTTATATTCCATTAATCTGTCTGTTTGTGTACTTATTGTCTGTTTTATTTTAGAGGCTTTCTGGTATTTTTATGTAGAAATAGTCCAATGGTGTGCCAGGAAAACTGGATTTCTAAGAGAGAAGGATCTATAGCACTTGCCAATTTTTGTAATACAAATGCTTCCAATATGACCAGTTTCAAGCTATCAATGGTTTAATCAGCAGATCACCAAATTCTTAAATATTTATGATTAGCTGAGAACCAGCCCCAGGACAGAAATAGGGTCTTCCTTGTAAGT
This sequence comes from Callospermophilus lateralis, assembly GCF_048772815.1. Lineage (NCBI taxonomy): Eukaryota > Metazoa > Chordata > Mammalia > Rodentia > Sciuridae > Callospermophilus > Callospermophilus lateralis. Next base: position 97,305,108 of record NC_135318.1, on the reverse strand, counting down.
GTTTACCTATATTTTCTTGAGAGTTTATTTTTCCATATGAACTTTTGGGTTAATTTGTGTTACACTGTTTTTTTAAAAAGTCCATTGGAATTTTTATTAGGATCACATTATATTTATAAATTAACACAGGGAGAGCTGACATCTTGATGATGGTGATACATTCTAACCAAAAGGAGGAAATGTCTTACATTTGTTTGAATTTTACATTTGTGTCTTTTAGGAATTCCTTGTAGTTTTCTTTATATAGATTTTGAACATTCCTTGTTAAGGTGATTCCTAAATATTTTATTTTTTGTGTTGCTATTATAATTTTTTATTCATTTATCTTCAAAAGTACTGTTGATATTTATGTTTTCCTTTTTATTAGTGCATTATGATTGTACATAATATTGAGGTTCATTTTGACATAATCATACATGTATGGAACATAATTTGCTCCAATTCAATCCCTAGTACTTCCCCTTTCCCTCATGTATTCCCTACCCCTTTTCCACTTCCTCTACACTACTGATCTTCTTACATTTATTTATAGTTTTTTTTTAATTTGTGCTTTGTAGATATACATAAAGGTGAAATTCAGTATGATACATATGTATATAGCACAGTTTGGTCACTTTCATTCCACTGTTCCTCTCTTTCCCTATCCTTCTTCCCTCAATCCCTTTTCTCTGTTCCACTAATCTCCCTTCTATTTTCATGGGACTCTCCCCTCATCCTCTCTTCCCCTTTATTTTGTTCTGGCTTCTATACATAAGAGCAAACATTTAACCCTTGACTTTTTATGTCTGGTTTGTTTCACTTAGCATGGTATTCTCTGGATCCGTCCATTTACGAGCAAATACCATAATTTCATTCGTTTTGTGGCTGATCAAAACTTTATTGTATTTTTATACATTTTCTTTATCTATTCATTTGTTCTTTTTTTTTTTTAAAGAGAGAGTGAGAGAGGAGAGAGAGAGAGAGAGAGAGAGAGAGAGAGAGAATTTTTTTAATATTTTTTAGTTATCGGCGGACACAACATCTTTGTTTGTACATGGTGCTGAGAATTGAACCCGGGCCGCACGCATGCCAGGCGAGTGCTCTACCACTTGAGCCACATCCCCAGCCCCATTGTTCTTTTTAAATTTTTTTTTAGTTGTAGTTGGACACAATACCTTTATTTATTCATTTTTATGTGGCTGTCATGAGTTGCGCTGCTATAATCCTTGATGTGGTTATACAATTATAGTAGGCTGATTTTAATTGTTTTGCATAAATACCCAGGAATGGGATAGCTGGATCATATGGAATGGATCCATTCTAGTCTTTGAGGAATCTTCATACTCCTTTCCAAAATGGTTTTACTAATTTCCAGTCCCAACAATGTATGAGTGTACCTTTCCCCTCATATCCTCACCAACTTTTATAAATCTTTTGTGTTCTTGATGATTGTCATTCTGACTGGCATGAGATGAATATAATTTTGATTAGCATTTCCCTGATTGCTAGGGATGTTGAATACTTTTTCATGTATTTGTTGGCTATTTGTATTTCTTCTTTTGAGAACTATCTGTTCTTTTGTCCACTTATTAATTTGGGTTATCCTTTTTTATGTTTAGTTTTTAGTTTTTAGTTTTCTTTGTGATGTTTTAGTTTTTTGAGTTTTTATATATTCTGGATGATAATCCTCTGTTGAGGAGCATCTGGCAGAGATATTCCATTCTTCATTCTCTTGTTTCCTTTGCTGTGCAGAAAATTTTTAATGTGATGCTCCCAGTTATTGATTCTTGGTTTCATTTCTTGCACTTTAGGAGTCACGTTAAGGAAGTCGGTATTTTCACCAATATGTTGGAGTGTTGACCCTGTGTTTTTCTAACAGCTGCAAGATTCTGGTCTAATTCCCAGGTCTTTGATCCACTTTAAGTTGACTTTTGTGCATTTTCTACATATGGATATTCAGTTTTTCCAGCACCATTTGTTAAAAAGGCTCTCTCTCTCCAATGAATGCTTTTGGCATCTTTGTCAAGTATGACTAAATCTGTGTGAGTTTGTGTCTTCTATTCCATTGTTTTGGTGCCAATACCATGCTGTTTTTATTACTGTAGCTCTATAGTATAATTTGAGATCAGATACTGTGATGCCTCCCGCATCGCTCTTCTTGCTCAGGTTTGCTTTGGCCATTCTGAGTCTCTTATTCTTCCACATGAATTTTTAGAGTTGAAGTATATCACTGGTATTTTGATGGGAATTGTATTGACTGTATAATGCACTATGGATATTTTTGAAGCAGATCGGACATCCCCACTCAAAAGAAACTTGCCGTAATTAAGCTTCTCCTCTTGCCAGATCAGTAGGATGTCTGCAGAGGTTATTGTGGTTGGTAGTTTTCCTCTTTCTTATAAATGCCAGGTTTAAACACAAAAGATGTGATAAATTAGTCTGCAAGCTTGTTGCACAACATGTTATCTCTGTTTTCTTGGTTTTAAAAAAAAAGTGAAACCTATGTCTGGTCGGGGATGGAGGGAGAGCACTTGTCATGTGAACTTCCCAGCCCCACCCCCACTGGGTATAAAGGTAAAAAAATTTCCAAAATCTGTGTTCAGAGGAAGAATTCTTAGGCGAGAGCCACCTCTGAACCCTGAAGTCAGTAAACCTGCTTCCTGCAAGTTACTTGGGTGACCATCCTCTTCTGTCCTATTTCATTTTGACAATATTAATTCTATACAAGAAAAGGTCTTCACTTTCTTTCTTCAGTGTTCTATAGTTTTCATTGCAGAGATCTTTAACCTCCTTGTTTAGATTTATTCCCAAGTATTTTTTTATTTTGAGGTTACTGTTGATGGGATAGTTTTCCTGATTTCTTTCTCAATAAATTCATTACTGGAATATAGGAAAGCTATTGATTTATGTATGTTGATCTTGTATCCTGCTGCTTTGCTGAATTTATGTATAAATTCTAGAAGTGTTCTGGTAGAATTTTTGTGTCTTCTAGATAAAATATTATAAACAAATAGATTTTTTTTTAACTTCTTCTTTTTCTATTTGTATCCCTTTGTCTCTTGTCTGATTGCTGTGGTAGAGTTTCAAGAACTATAAGGAGTGGTGAGAACGATATCCTTGTCTTGTTCCTGACTTTAGAGGAAATGCTTTTTGTTTTTCTCCATTCAGAGGACGTTGTCATTGAATTTGTCATATAGAGCCTTTATAATGAAGAGGCAAATTCCTTCTATCTCTAGTTTCTCTAGTGTCAAAACATAAATGGGTGCTGGATTGTATCAAAGGCTTTTTCCACACCCATTGAGATGATCACATGATTCTTGTTCTTAATTCTGTTTATTTGGTGAATTATGTTTTTTGGTTTGTGTATGTTAAATCAATATTGCATCCCTGGTATAAAATCCACTTGATTATGGTATACTCTCATCTTACTGTGTTTTTGAAGGCAACTTGCCAATTTTCTAAAAAATTTTTTTTAAATACTTATTTTTTTAGTTGTAGTTGGACACAATACCTTTATTTATTTATTTTTATGTGGTGGCTGATGGTGGAACCCAGGGCCTCGCACATGGTAGGCGAGCACTCTACCGCTGAGCCATAATCCCAGCCCCAACTTGCCAATATTTTTAAAGGAATTATGTGTCTATATTTATCAGGGATATTATATTGATCTGTAGTATTCTTTGCTTGATGTGTCTTTGTCTTGTTTTGGTATCAGTGTGATATTGGGTTCATAGAATGAATTTGAGAGTGTTCCCTTCATTTCTATCTTATGGAATAATTTGAGGAAGCTTGGCATTAATTCTTTTTAAAGATCTGGTAGAAGTTTGCTAAGAATCCATTTGGTCCTGGATTTTTCTTTGTTGGAAGCCTTTTAATTTCTGCTTCATTCTCATTAGTTTGGTTTGGGTAGGTCATGTATCTTGAGATTTGTTTGTATTGTCTAGATTTTCTAGTTTATTGGAGTGTAAGTTTTCAAAATAGTTTCTAATGATTCTCTGGATTTCAGAAGTATTTTGGTGATAACTCTAATTTTGTTGATTCAGGTCTTTGTTTTTTTGGTTAGTTTGGCTAAGGGTTTGTCAGTCTGGTTTATCTCTTCAAAGACTCAACTCTGCATTGATCCTGTGTAATTTTTTTTTTTTAATTCTCAAGTTCATTAATTTGGGCTCTGATCTTATTTCCTGTGTTCTAGTAATTCTGGAATTAGTTTGTTTTATTTCTAGGGCCTCGAGGTGTAATGTTTGATTACTTACTGAGGATCTTATTATTTTTCTTTTTAAAGGAATTCAATGCTATAAACTTTTCTCTTGAACTGTGTTCTTACTGTCCTAAAGATTTTGATGTGTGTATCTCTGTTCCCATTTACTCCTAAGAATTTTTTTTATTTCTCCATGTATATCCTCTGTAATACATTTCTCATTCAAAAGCATATTATTTAATCTCCAGGTATTAAAATTGTTTCATTTTTATCTTATTTACTAATTTCATTTCATTATGATCTGATAGGATGCAAGGAATTATATTTTTTTGTATTTGCTAAGACTTGCTTTGTGCCCTAAAATACGATCTATTTTAGAGAAAGTTCCATGTGCTACTGAGAAGAAAGTGAATTCAATTGTTGATGGATGAAATAGTTTAAACATATCGTTAGGTCCGTTTAATTAATAGTGTTTTTTTAGTTCTGAAGAGTCTTACTTAATTTGTCTGGTTGACCTGTCTAATGGTAAGAGAGGTCTTGAAATCATACAGTATTATTGTATAATGGTCTATTTGACTCTTTGTATTGAGAAGGATTTGTTTTATATTCATAGGTACACCACTGTATCTGTGTAAAATCTCTATCCTGCTATTTGGTAAATTCTTTTGTTTTTTTCAAGCTTCATCTTTGATTCTGTAGATTTTTCTAGGTCTACAGAGCTATCATCTGCAAAAGATACTGTTTTATTTGCTTTTCCCTATTTTTCTATATCTTGAATTATATTCTCTATGCTTTGAAAATTTTCCATTGCTTTGGAACTATTTGATCAATAAAAATTTGGTTGAATTCATCTTTAAAACAACAGAGCCCTGGTTATTTTTCAATGAAATGTTTCTGTAATAACTATTTATAATATTCTTCTTTGGACACTGGTCTTTTTAATTGTCTATTTTCTCTGTGTTTACCTAACAGATTATCCATTTCCTCTTAGGTTGGCAAAGTTATTTGGACAAAAGCAACCAATGTAGTATTATGAATTTTTAAATTTCCCCTGGATCAGTAGTTTTATACCTCCTATCATCATATATATATATATTTGCCTCCGTATGCAAACTTTTTCCTTAATTTCATTAGCCAATGAACATTGTTCATTGCTTCAAAGAACCAGAATTTTTATTTATTGCTTTGATGTGTTTTTTCTATTATTAGTTACTGCTTTATTTTTATTACTTCCTTCCTGTGCAAGACTCTTATTTTGTCAGTTTTCTTTTTTAACTTTTTGAGCTGTGAATTTAATTCATGTATTGCCATTGTTTTATTTTATCGATACAGATATTTAGGGCTTTGATTTATCCTCTGATCATCATTTTAAACATATTCCATAGATTCTGACATATGATATTATCATTGATTTTTCTGAAATTAATTTGTTTGTATTTTCACTTTTATCATTTGATGGAAAATCTTTTAATTTCCATTGACGGGGGTTTTTGTTTTCTAGTGCTATTAAATTGTGATCGGGGAATATTGTCTGAATATTTGTTTTGTGCAACCTGATGTTCTTTGTGTTTTACTATATGATAAATTTTGTTGTAAACAGTTTAGTGTACTTGAAAAGATACATTCTTTCATATCAGGGTATAATATTTACTATATATCTAAAATATCTACCTTTAAATATATACCTTTTGGGTTTTATGTAGCTCTTTTATATCATGGCTTGATTTTTGTCCACTTGACCCATTATAAATTAAGAATAGTGTTTTAAAGTTTTTTATTATGAGTATGTTTTTGCATTTCCTATAAGTTTTATTTTATATAGATAGTTTATTATGTTTGTTCCATGGATATTCTGAAGTATCATTCTTCATTGTGTAATGTGGCTTTTATAAAGTTTCCTTTCTGATGCATTTACTTTTTATGGGGGCATATTTGTTTTGGCCAGACATCTACTTTGTCTGGTATTAGAGTTCAACTCTTGTTTTATTTTGGATTTGAGTTTTGCTTTATAAATCATTTTGAAAATCATTTCTTAAAAGTATGTGAGTTAAAATCCTTCATATTATTGATGTGACTGGTAGGCTAGTCTCAACTATGTCCAGTTATTGTCTGTATTATGTGATATTTGCTGTGCTTCCTCATTGGATTAATCTTCTTTACTTAACAGATTTCTTGAGATATTTAGAAAAGTTTGTACTTTATTTTAGTTGTTACCTTTGTATTAATAATAGCGCCTTAATCCTCTTTTTTTTTTTTTTTTTACTTTCTATTTCATTGTTAGTTTTAAACGTTATCCTTTGGCCACCTATCATCAAGGAAAAAGTCAATGGATTTACTTAATTTTTCTCAACCATTACCATTTCCTATTCCTTCGGTTTATCTTTTTCATTAAATGGAATCATAGTATATAACCTCAGCATAATATATTTGAGTTTTATCTAGGTGGTTTTATGTACTTGTAATTGTTATATGTTCCTTTTAACTGCTGAAAAGTATTTTAATATCCTTTGTGTGAATGTATCATAGGTAATTGTTTAATGATTATAATCTTGATAATAGTTAGAAAAAATAGGACAGAGCCCCGCATATCCTTCCCCTAGCTTCTGAAATGCCAGTATCTTACAAAAAAAAAAAAAAGGAAATTGACATGGTATAAGATGGTTCTTAGCTAGGTCACTGGCCTTATTTAGATATCCCTAATTTTTACAAATTCTTATGTGTGTTATTTATACATACCATACACACCATCACTAATCAGGATACTGAGTTGTTCAACAGCACCAAAGAAATCCCTGATTGCTGGTGATACCCCTTTATTGTTGCAACCCTTTTCTTCTCCATCCCTATCCCCTCTATTCCTAACCCCCTGCCAGACTAATTTCTTCTCCATCTCTATATTTCCATCATTTTGAGGATGTACTGTAAATGGAATCATACACAGAACATAAGCTTTGAGATTGACTTTTTTTTTTCATTCATGATATCTCAAGTTCTGGTGAATATCAGTAGTTCATTCTATTTATTGTTGAATAAAATAGTTCGTTCTATTTATTGAACAGTTTGTGAAAATATAATGTATACATTTTCTTTTGCAGGGTTGGTGCAAACATCTTAAAGTAATGCTATAGTATATTTTTTACACGTTAAAATATTTGAGTTAAAAGTATTAATCTGCATAATTTTTTCTCTTATAGGAATCTTTGCTATAGAGATTTCTGACACACAAAAAGATTCTTCACATTCTGAGAAAGGTCAAAGTTACAAACGGATTTTTTTTTTTTTGCTATATGATTGCATTTATCTTTTGAATGCTTGACAATGTTAAATGTATTTATTAACTTCATGCCTCTGAATCTCTGTTCTCATGTGCCACATTGCAGTGATCTGAGATGACTTATACAAATAAAAATGCATATGGCTCTTTCTATCCATACAGTAATAGTGAGTGTAAAATCTGCTTACTTCACTATTGAACACTGTTTTGTTAACTATCCGGAGTAAATAAAGGAGCTTAAAAAAAAAAAAAAAAAAGAGGGAAAAGTGCTTTTACAAAACTGATTTCCTTTCCTTTCTTGGTATCTCAAATAATTGGTTGATTAATTTTTTTTCTTTGTGATCTATGTTTTTATGGCTGGAGAAGTTGTGCCAAAATATGCACAGTTTACCAGTATTAGCCTGGGACCCAATATTGCATTTTAGAACCAACCTGACATAAATTCCATGCCGTAGTGTGACTTCAGACCAGCAGAAAGTAGAGTTTTAAAGTCTATACTTTTCAGAGTTTTAAATCCATACTATTGTACCACTCAAACTAATTAACATACATTTTCTATAATTGTATTTACTCCCACTATTTTTAGAAAGTAGGAGATGCTATATCTGTAAAAAAATGTAAGACTTTTAAAAATCTGTATTTTTTAATAAGTTTTCTTTAAAACATTAAAGTATTGCAATCAACTTAATTGCCATTTTATTTTATTTTATTTTGCCTATGGCAGCTGTTTGTAATCCAGAATAACAAGTGCAGAGATGTTTTCTTTCCCTCCTAAAATCTCCTAAATCTCTTATCCGTCCATAGAATTTGACTTAATGTTGATATTAGAGCCTGAATGCTACTGTATTTTACTGATATAAGCTATTTGTATTCTTTCCATTTTAATAAAAAGTCCTGTCACTAATAGTATCCATATGATGTAGACAGTTTTTCATTTTATTTAGTCATTATTCAGTATGACTATAGTGATGTAGGATAGTGCCATGATTTAAATCTTGTTTAATCATTAGTATGCTGTTATTTTTCCATTAATTCATGCTACATACTCATTTCAGTTTGATCAAAATTTTCAGGTTTACTTGTTTAGATTAAGATAGTCATTAGATTGATTTAAAAATAATTTGAAATTATAAACATTCTAAAGAATATATGCAAAAATCATTGATAATATTAAAATAATATACTGACATATGCAAAATTAACCTTTTTTGGATTACTCAGTGACCTTAGTACTATATCATCGCAACATTAATTTTTGTCCTTTCATCTAGAAGAATTAACAAATGAACTAGACATGCATGTATCGTGTTTGATGTAGAAGGTAATATGTTAGGGAATGAGAGAAACATGAATAAAGTATATAAGAAAATAGTTCCATGCTTGATTAAAATTATACTGTACTTCTGCTTTTAATTATAAAATATTTAAAAGGAAAGTTATATGATAGAATAAAGGGACCAACATTACCAAAGATAGGCAAAAACAGTGGTGTTCTCTGTTAAAGAAAAACTTTTGTTGAGATCATTTTCAAGAACATTTATTGTTTTAAATTAGATTCTTATTGCTGTATATTTTTAATAGCCTATGATATGATAAAGATTGGCTAGTACATACTTAATACCAGTACTACCACACATATTTCTTCTTGGATGATAAAAAAATCTGAAGGAGCTCTCAACTCTCAAATGTTATGTTGAATATAAAACATCTACTCCTGTTGAAGGGAGCGTGCTATGAAAGAGAACTGTGAACCCTCTGAGTAATTTAAATACAGAATTTGTTATGTTTTAAAGTTCTGTACACCACCAGGATTCTTTTATAAAATCTGTGCTTTCTTCTGTTAATTTGAGCTACTCTACTGTCCAACCTTCTGTTGGAAGTAGAAGCCAGGCATTTGCATGAGGATCCATTCTGAAGTTCATAGGCTATGGTTTCAAAAGGAACAGGTAATATCCTTTTGATCTTTGGAGTATTACTGTTAGAATTCAATCCCTATTAATTACAATTTAGCAACAAATTTAAAAATTGTCTGATACTCTTGGGGTATTGACCATAGTGATTACAGGTAATTCATTCTGAGGAAATAAAAGAAGAAACAAAAATACTAGTGGAAGCCACTGGGCTTGTCATTAATTATGATTCTTAAACAGTTATTTCTTCAATAATTATTTGAAATTCTGCATTGAGTTACTGAAAATATACTTTCCAGTAGTCTTCTGATAAGAGTCTGCCATTTTTTTTCTATCCTGTCTTCACATTTTCAAGTAAGTCCTTGCTTATGGCTTTTTTATAATTTCCGTAGTTTCCCAAATGTCATGCTTCAAGTTACATGTTTTGCATAATCAGAAATAGTTTACAACTTTCATTTACTTTTAGTAAGGAACAATGAATTCTACTAATCTAAAAAATAATCTTTAAAGTTCATGTATCTTAAGTCTTTTCCATAACAGCAATCATAGCCAGTCATAGGCTATTGAACAGCACAAATTTGTTCAAAGTTAAGTCATAAGATATCAGAATGTAACTTAGACGTTTTGTTAGCTCTGAACTTTGCAAGTGAAGAAAAACTCTGGCCTAATACTGTAAAAAATTAAAAGCTGAAGATAATTAGACCATCTGTTCCAGCCCCTAGATAAATTTTGCCCCTTAGTACATTTCTCCATAATCACGGTGAGTGATTGGACTTTTCTATAAATTTCCCAGTGAACTTTAAGAACATTTAATGTTTTACCCAAAGAAAGATTTATATTAAATAAAGTCCAAAGCTTTATTATCTTTATGTTTTATTATCTCTATAAAATAATCTGTCATTATCAGTGCCCTTCGGATCAATACCATGTCACAGACAAGATAATACATGGTTGATCAAATTGAACCTACCTTTCTTTCAATAAATTCTTTGAATTTAAAAAAAGCTATTCTTTGATCTTTTAAGGATATTACATAAGTGCATTATGGTTTAGAAAAGGATATTTTGTAAATGTAAAATATTTTAGGTGCTTCTTAATTTTTTTATTATTTTAATTGTATTCTTTAATACTTTTGCTGATTCAAAATGATTATTTTATAAGGTTAGAGGAAGTTATATCCTTTTTTTTCCTCTCATATATTTCATTCTTTTATTTTTTAAATTTGTTTTAATTAGTTACACATGACAGTAGAATACACTTATATACTTTGATATATCATACATAGATGGGATATAATTTCTCATTTTTCTGAGTGTACATATTATAGAATCACATTGGTCATGCAGTCATATACATACATAAAGCAATAATGTCTGTTTCATTCTACTATCTTTCTTATCCCCACATCCCCTGCTTTCCTCTCCTTTCACTTCCCTCTACCTAATCTAAGGTAACGTTATTCTTTTTTTTTTTTTTTTTTGCATTACAATTCTTAATACACATATATACCACAATTTTTGTATCTCTGTATATAAAGTATGTTGACACCCAATTCAAGCCTTCATACATGTACTTTGTATAATGATGTCCATCACATTCCATCATCCTTGCTAATCCCCTTAGAGGAAGTTATATTCTAATGTGTAAGTTTCAACAGAATTCATAGAAATAAGCAACATTTGTAATTGCACAATAAACATGCACTTTAAAATATTCAAGTATAAACAAGTAACACTTGGGCACCTCTGTTAGGCAAGAACTTATCTAAGCTCAAATGGAGTCAGGCACAAAGTAAATTTTAATAAATGTTATTGTAGAGTCTCCCTCACTTAACCCCTAGAGAAATTAGAAAGGACACAGTTAGACCCATGTCCTCTTCCATTAGTACTTCCTGATATTAAGGCCATTTAAAATAAAGAATGAATTTGCCAGAGTTACCAAAATCACAAATAATATTTCTTATTGCCAGATTAACTCCTGAATCACTTTGCTATAATATCTATAGGCAGAATGATGCTCACAATATTGTCAGATGTTAAATCTGTTGTATATCAAGACACTATAAAAAAAAACAAATAGCAGAAAGATCGGTAGAGGGAAGAGAACAGGGGGAAGTAGGAAGGGAGGGAAAGGGGAAATACTGGGGACTGAATTAGAGCAAATTATATTCCATGCGTTTATAATTATGTCAAAATGAATCCTAATGTTATATATAACTAATGTTATATATAACTTTTAGCAAACTATAAGGATGCAGATTGAAATGTGATGCAAACAGTAAGAAAAAAAAATTGTTCATTGTCCTATTCAATAATTCCTAATCCTAGGTTTACTTTAGAGTGATTTGTGAGCCTTTACCAAAAGATGCATTGAAATTAAATGGCCAAGGGGCAGTAATCTGCCTGAAACAAAGTATAGCTTTATCATCAATTCTGAAGAATCTAACTGTTCTAAGTTTTGCAGACCTAACTTAAATAGGCGATCATTATGTTTATGTTATGTTATACTTGGTTAAATTATTTTATGCTTCTCCTTTCCAAACTAAATTTTTTTCTTATGAAGTTAGCACATATTACACTGCTTCCTTTGATTGTCTAGGAATTGTTCTCCAATATACTATCCTTATTTCTTTTCTGACTTTACAGCCTGTCTCTTAGCTTTTAAAAAAAAAAAACATTTTTAGTTGTAGATGGACACAGTACCTCTTATTTATTTTTATGTCCTCTTCCATTAGCCGAGGATCGAACCCAGTGCCTTACACATGATAGGCAAGCACTCTACCACTGAGCCACAACCCCTGCCCACTTAAGTTTTTATTTATTATAATAAATCTCCTTTTCTAATTTGTGTTAATGAAATGTGTGCTTTGCAGGTAACCTCAATCAACTTTAGTGAATAAATCTTCATTTGCTCTGTTATAAATATACTCTTAGACATAGTCCTGTCCTTAGAGGATATTATCAAAGAGAGGCCATACAGCCTACTTGAGAATTCTATTGATGGTTGTGTCTTTTTAGGCACATTGTAAGTTTTCAATAAATGTCAACTGTTACTATAGGACTTCCCTGTGACATCTGTGCAATTGTTTAAGGATATAATTATTTGCACATTTCATATGTGCTCAAGCAATATTTGCAAAATTGATAATCTGGGACTTCTATCAACTTTTGTCTTTTAATATTAACTATGTAATTATTTAATGTGTTTTTTGAAATATTTGCTGCTTTTAAACTTTAAATTAGAATGGTGTCAGGCACATTATAAGTTTTCAATAAATGTTAATAGTTATTATAGGATCTCCCTCACTTATCCCATAGAGAAATGGGAAAGGACACAAAGAGACCCATATTCTGTTTCATTAGTACTTACTGAAGTTAAGGCAATTTAAAATGCTTAAAGGAATTAGTTTACCAAAGTTATCAAGTATGGCACAGTTGTGATTCACTACTACGAAGAATTTTAGTATGTCTAAAATAGTATGTTTTAAGCAGATTTCTGTTGTGCGCTAAAATATGGTAAATGTTCAGTAGAGAACTGAACATCAGATTTTCAAAACACCACCTCAAATCTCTAATAATAGAAAAGCCAATAATTTTGAGTAAAATTTCTACATATTATCTCTTTACCATGTTTTCCCAGTTCTTGGCTCAATATCACAGCATTTCTTGAGTGAGGGAGATTGGCCAGACTGATGCTTCTAAGCACAGCATGTGAAATATTATTTCCTGAGATAACATCATCATTAAATGACATGCTGAAACTCAGATATGCTGAAAGGTACGTCAGAATCTAGCTGTGCTGTTTTAGTGTGGCGTACCAACTCCGTAGCCCCACTTTTTCAGTAATGTTCTCATTATTTCTGTCAGAGCATTTCTTATGTAGAAGTGGTTTGGTTATTTTCTGAATTTGCACTTACTCCTTTATGTAAATTTAATAAAACATTAAATTATATCATGAAATTAATGTACTCTCCAGATTAGAAGCATTTGGTCTGTGATTAACAGTTTAAGGTATAGTCCATGGCTTTGAGACTACCTGAGAAGACAGAGTGCTGCATCTCAGCCAAAGCTCACAGGCTTTTGCACTTGTGCCTTATAAAAATGGAGAAAAGTGGGAGGATGGTTAAAGGAAACGGAGGATATAAATTCTCCATGAATATGACAGTAGGAATTTCTGTAAGGCCCAAGATAACTAATAATGATAGCTAATAGCAGAAATGCTCACAGGCATGCACATGCTTGTGTGTGTGTGTGTGTGTGTGTGTGTGTGTGTGTGTAGTTACATGTATAAAAATATAAATGTATTACATTTATGTTTTAAATAAATATATTTATTTAGATATTTGCTGATCCTCAAAAAAGTAACAGGTTACCATTTTCTATGATTTGAATGTGTCCCCTGAAATTCAAGTGTTGATGTTTTGGAAACTTAATCCCTAAATTCATAAGTTGATGGCATTTGGAGGTGGGGTCTATTTATGGGAGAAGGGGTGTTAGGTTTAGATAAGGTCATGAGGGCAGAGCCCCAAGAGGGAAATAGTGGCTTTTTAAGAAGAAGAGGAAACCTGTTCTTCTGCTCTTACCATGATGCCCCCTCCAGGTTTTGATGTGTCAGGAAGTCTCACTAGATGAGAGTAGCCTTCAGAGTTGTGAGAAATTTATTTCCTTTATAAATTACCCAGTCTGTGGTACTCTGCCATACATTCAAGAAACAAACAAGAACACCATTCAAGTGGCAAGGGATATATTCTACTTGCTTACAGACTTAATGTAAGTCAGTAAAAATGCAATTCCCTAGAAGTTAATGCCAAAACAATGCCATTGTTTGTTAAAGGAAAAGTAAAATGCTCTGTTCAGGAAGGATGTTTGCCATGATCAGTTTGTTTCTGTGAAGACAATGAGGAAATGACTGTTAAACAGCACTAGTGGTTAGTAAGGTGGAAAACAGTGGAAGAACAAGAATCAGGAATGGTAGTGATAATGATTGTGCTATTGACATTCTTAACTACAAAATGCACAGCAGAGGGGTCAACAGACTACTGGTCCTCAGTTTGTTCCAGTGTCTCAACTCTTCAATTATTAGACTGCAGAGCCTTGTGCTATTCACTGCTGTCCCCCACACCTCAGTCACCACATTGCTAGGTCCTGGCTCTATACCATTTGTTAGCATGAATGAACGAGTCCAGAATCCAAGACCTTTATATGACATGAATATACAGCTCTTATGCTCCAGCCAAATTGTGAACTTGCTGTTCATAAATGCCCCTGTTGTTTTCATACTTTGTGCCGTGTTCATGCTAATCCTGAACCTTCTGACCTCTTACTCCTCAAAGTCCACTGAGTTTATATAAAATTTAACATTTGCTGAATACTTACTGGGTTCCAGACACTTGGAACACACTGATAAAATACTAGGATAAAGCATACGTGGGGGTTGCTAGAGAAGCATGGAGTAGAGATAGAATCTCTCAATCTCAGAGAAGCCTGCAAAGAGCAAGCAGTGTCAAAAATGAAGGGAGAGAAGTATTTCCAGGAGGAGAGACCAATGTGTGCAAAGGCACCAAGGTCTGAAGGAATTGAGCACTGTTAGGGTTTTGATCTGGAGTGTTCCCAGTGGTTCATGTGTTCAAGCTTTGTTCCCAGTGGAGCAGTGTGGGGAGCTGGGGCTTGGGGAAGTGAATGGATCCTGAGGACTCTGACCTTATTAACGGGATGACTGATCCATAATTGATTGACTCATAATTGAATGGACTACTGGGAATGGTGGATTGTGGGGCCTAGTCGGAGGAAGTAGGTCATTCTGTGCCCTGGAAGGGTATCACTGATTTCCAGCCCCTTCCTCTGTCTACCTCCTGTCTGCCAGCAGATAAGCCACTTTGCTCTACCACCACTCCCCGACATGATATTCTACTTCACCATTAGCCCAGAAGCACTGGAGCCAGGTGGCCATGAACTGAAATCTCTGAAACTGAGCCAAAATAAATCTATAACTCCTTGAAATTGTATATCTCTGGTATTTTGTCATAGCACTGAAAGGCTAACACAAGCACAGTCTGAAAAATGCACACGATTTAGTAAAGATGGAATATGGGGTGTGAATCTGGGCATGGTGAAAGTAGCTGTCAAGAAGGGGGTTAAGTTGTGAAGTGTCTTATGTGCTCTACTAAGGAGTTTCAACTTTATCCAGAAAGCCATTGAAAATTTTCCAGCTATTGAAAAAACACTTTGGTATCTTTTAACTAAGGAATAATTAAATAGTTTTAACAGGTCTGCATTTTTGAAGAATTCCTTCACAGTGGAGACAGAGTAGTAAAGTGGTCATTGCTATGAGCCCTAACACTAAAATAGTGGGAATGGGGAAGTATAGCAGATTTCTGAAACACTCAGAAGTTAGGACTTGGTAAGCAATTGGATGAAGGAAGTGAGAAGAGTTTTAAGATTATTTTCAAGGTTTCTGAAATAGGCAATTCTAAAAGTTAATTAGCTGAAATAGAGAATAGAATATGAATAATGGAAGGCTGGGGTTGTGGCTCAGTGGTTGAGTGCTTGCCTAGCATGCATGAGGCACTGGGTTCGATCCTCAGCACCACATTAATATAAAGATATTGTGTCCACTTATAACTAATAAATTATTTATTCATTTATTTGTTATTTAGGTTCTCAGGGTAAATCCAGCACTGTCTAGCTGGCCATTTGCTCCTGATTTTTCTTCTACCTCTCTGACAGCTTTTCGGTTTCTTTTATAGATTCCTCTTCTTTTAAATAATATCTCTCCCCCCCCCCCCACTCCAGGGATCCATTTTAAACTTCTCTATAAATTTGCTCTGACATCTCATCCAATTCCTTGGTCTTAATTATCATCTGCATATTGGTGACTTCCTAGTTTTTATCTCCAGATCAGATCTTGAGACGTAGCTCTCATTGCCTATTGAATATTTCCACTCAAGTATCTTATAGGTGCTTACTCTCTGTGTCTAAACCAAATCCAACAGTGTCTCCTCCCTGCATCCTTGGTGCTTGTTCCCCACAGTGTCACTAGCTACCATGTCAGATGCCTGAACCCTGAGCCCAGCTGTCTTCCCAGATCGTTCCCTTCCACAATTATCACTTTCTGTACTACAAAAAAATACTACAAGAAATTAAAAGAAGACATAAATGAATGGAAAGACATTCTGGGTTCACAGTTTGGAAGGCTTATTATTATTAAGATGGCAATACTACTCCAAGCCATCTACAGATTAAGTGCAGTTCTTATCAAAATCCCCGTGGATTTTTTGCAGAAATGGAAAAGCTGTCCTAAAATACATAAGTAATTTCAAGGGACTCAGATGGCCAAAACAGTTTTGCAAAGAGAAAATTTGGAGGAGTCAATTTACCAATTTCGAAACTTATTCCAATATACAGTAACCAAAACAGTACTGACATAAGAATAAATATGTGAATTAATGAAATACAATTTAGAGCCCAGAAATTACCCCATGACTCACTTGGTCACTTGATTTTCAACAAGTTTGCCAAGGCCATTTGTGGGGGAAAGAATGGTTTGTTTAATTCAAGGTGCTAGGACAACTAGATATTCACATACAAAATAATGAAATTGGGCATTTATTCACATACAAAGATCAACTCAAAAATGGACCAAATATCTAAATTTGAGAGTCAAAGCTACAAGTTCTTAGAAGAAACCAGAGGGTCAAATCTTCATGACTTTTGATTTGGTGATGGTTTCTTCCTGACTAAAATCACAAGCAATGAAAAATAAGATTTCATAAAAATTTTTAAACATGCACATCAAAAGACTATCAAGAAAGTGAAAGATAACCCACATGATAGGAGAAAAGACTTGTAGATTATATCTGATAAAGGTTTAGTAGCCATAATATAAGGAACTCATAACTCAATAACGAAAGAGCCAATTAAAAATAGGCAAGTATAAGAGCAGATGAGGGGCTGGGGATGTGGGCCAAGCAGAGCCTGGGGTCGATCCTCAGCACCACATACAAATAAAGATGTTGTGTCCGCCAAAATAAAATAAAAAAAAAGAGCAGATGTATTCAAAGAAGATATACAAGTGACCATGAGCACATGAAAGTCATTAGTTATTAGGGAGATGGAAATCAAAACCACAGCAACACACTACTTAACTGAAGAATGGATAAGATTTAAAAAAATGGAATATTATTCAGACATAAAAATGAAGTACTGATGTGATATTGTAAATGTACTAAATGCCACTGAATTACACAATTCAATATGGCTGAAATGATAAACTTTATTTTCCACAATTTTGAAAAAATTAACTTTTTCTGCCTCCTAATATCAATCTAATAAGGTCAAATTCCCCTGTAAAAGCACTGAGTATTTTTCCTTGGAAGATTTTATCACTGATATTATTTAGGTAATTATGTGTCTAATATCTGTCTTTCATTCTATTGAATAAGATCTATTGGGGCAAGAGATCACATCTGTCTCTACTGTTGTTACTAGGAGTTTTATAAATATTTCTGAAACTGATAAAGAAATTAACCTAAACAAGTCCCAACAATTATACCTCCTAAACAGCTTTAAAATGAATATATTTTTCTCTATTTCTGGTTTAATCCAGACCATAAAATCTCCTTAATCTAAAACAATGTGATGACCTCTCTCTTCTTAAGTCACATCCCATCCAATTCATGTTCCACGCGGGAACCAAACAGTTTTTAAAAAAAAACAGGGCTTCAGCATCCTTCCCCATAGGCACCCTGTGAGTACCAAATTTGTCATTAAGCTGAACTCCGAGCTCTTGAGCACTGCCTTGGCAGCCTTTTGGTCCCTTCAGCCTCATGCCCCACCCCTCCTGCCTTCCAATTATGTACTATACCTATTCTGAATTTCTTTCAGTACTCTCTCTCAGCTTAGAATATTAATGTTTGCTTTAACATCGGGTTCCTAGCACCTAGCACAGTACCTAGCAAATAATATGTATTCAATAGTTCTTTTGTTAAAAAATGAAAGCCATCTTAATTGTTGCCTGATTTCTATTTCTTCTTCTCATATGATTAATTTCATATTTCCTGTACACTCCATTGCAGTCTAAGGCAAACTCTTATTTGTTTGTCTTACCATCCACACGTGAACTCAGGAAGAAAGGTTTGATTTATTTATCATGTTGAGGACCATGCCAAGCTCATGTTTTCCAATCAAGGTATATTCATTGGAAGAGTGAAATATGATGGTTAAGAACATAGGCTTTGGAATCCCACTGCTTGCCTTCATGTCATGTGTACTTGGGCAAGCTAGCAGTTTACACTTTCTAAACTTTACTGTCTTCTTCATCTGTAATTCATAATAGCATCATATGGATTCCCTGAGATAATGTCTAAAGTGCTCTGTACAAGGCCCGACTTATAGTAAGTGGTCAGTAAATGTTGGCTTCTATAATTTCTGAGTTAATAAAGAAGTATATAATTTAAAAACTCAAGAGAGAAAGCTGACTAGAGAAAAAGATTTTGAGTCCTTAGCAGGTATGTGATGTAATATTGAACATATGAAAAATAAGATAGGGAAATAATAATAATAAGTTTGGGAAAGGAGCTTACCATATGGCTTAGTTGCAGATAGTACTTCACAGTTGTAATGATGTAAACACTGAACATAAAGCTAAGGAAAATTCCAGTTAATTAATTAGAAACTGAAGGAATGGGAAGAGAGCAGGTGTGGCTTGGAGGAAAAGAAAGCTAAATTCTCTTCTGTAGCAGGAAGTCAATAGACAATGCCTAAAGTTGAAATATCAAGAAATAGTGTCATAAATAAGTTAGAGACAGGGATTCCAAAGTAATCAACTCTAAAAGGTAAAAATTATCATCTGCAGAGGGGGAAGTATGGGAGTGGAAATGAGGTAGACCAGAGATTTGAATAACCTATTTGAATATTTGTAACAAAGTTAAAATTAAAATCTATAAATATTAATGTTGCTCATTTATTTTAAGAGATGAGAGACTGGTCAATAATGAGAAGGCTTTTGAAGTCTCCTCTAATCTGTAAAGCCTAAAGTATTTTATTCTTCTCGGATTCTCTCATTAAAATGTCCACCTATAGGCATTTACTACATAATACCTTATATTGCTTTTGTACATAACTTTTACTGTCTAATAGATTCTGAGTATTTTGAGGAAAGTTTTACCCATTTTGTAACCTGTAATCGCACTTCTCCCCTACTCAAAAAAAAAAAAAATAGTGCTTGACACATGATAGGTGGTCTTTAAGGATAACATGTTGAAATATATGAAATATGAAAAGAATATCCATGTGTTTTTACTTGCAGGCATAAAGCAGGAATCCTGTTTTTTAAGTTTTTCAGTTTGTTACCATGTTGAAAGTTTAGGTATATGCTTAATAGATTTTAGGATGATGAACAAGCAGTATCAAGAGCTCTATGTTTTGAGCAAGATAACCAGCTTTATGTATGCCCTCCCCTTTAGCTTCCTTCCTTCCTTCCTTCCCCTCTCTCTCTCCTCTCCTTTATTGAACTTCCTTTCACTTCTTTATTTATTTTGATTGGTATTTTCTACATATATGACTATATATAGAGAGAGATGAAATTCTTTTTGGTACATTTATAAATGTATGTAATTTTATGTATTGTTTTTTCAGACAATATTCATTGTTTCTAATGTGCTAGGAAAATACAGTGGAACATAACTATCTTTTATTTCTTTACAACACTCTTATTTAGTGGTCATCTACTTAATAAATGTTTGCTCTCTTATTTGTGTGCATATGGATCTACTTGTTTATGGTGTTTTCTGGTGTTTCTCCAACTCTGGAACTGAGAACATAAACATTTTGTTCCTATTTATCAGAACATTTTCCCTGAGTTTGTTTTGTCCTTTTACTTTTCCTCCCTTTCTTCCTTTTCTTTTCTCCCATCTTTCTGGTGGCATCATTGAGGTCTCATCCATATTCCATACAATCCTATTCAAAGTGCATAGTTTAATGGGGTTTAGCACATTCACAATGTTTGCCACCATCACCACAATCCAATGCTAGAACATTTTGTCATCAAAAAGAACCCTGTGCCCATTCATTCCCTGTTCCCCTCCACATACCCAACCTTCTGTCCTAGCAACTGCTAACTTCAGTTTCTATGATGTGTCTAATTTTGACGTTTCATAAAGAATGAACTAGGGCTGGGGATGTGGCTCAAGTGGTAGTGCGCTCGCCTGGCATGCGTGCGGCCCAGGTTCGATCCTCAGCACTACATACAAAGATGTTGTGTCCGCCAAGAACTGAAAAATAAATATTAAAAAATTCTCTCTCTCTCTCTCTCTCTCTCTTTAAAAAAAAAAAGAATGAACTATATAATAGATGGGCTTTGTGATTGGCTTCTTCACTTGGCATGACATTTTCAAGGGCTATCCATGTTATAGTGGAATTGGTATTCCATATTTTTTTAAAAAAACATTTATTTCATTTTATTTCTTAGAGCATCATAATTACACAAAATATTTGGGAATTTTATCCTTTCTCCCCCTCTTCTTTCTCCTCTCCTTTATTGATCTTCCTTTCACTCCTTTATTTATTTATTTATTTAGATTGGTATTTTCTACATATATGAATGTGTGTGTGTGTGTGTATACACACAGATGAAATTCTTTTGGGGTACATTTATACATGTATGTAAGAAGCTATTGTTTGTTTTATTCTATATTTCTACCCCTTCTTCCCTCCTGCCCCCGGCTCCTTTGTGTTCTACTCTACTGATAAAACTTCTCTTTATGATACCCAAACTACTTCCCTGTGCCTTCTTTCTCTTACTTTGCTCTAGCTTCCACATATGAGAGAAAGCATTCAGCTCTGGATTTTCTGAGTCTGGCTTATTTCACTTAGCTTGATTTTCTCCATTTCTATCCATTTACCATCTAATGCCATTATTTCATTCTTTATTGTTGAGTAAAATTCCATTGTGTATATATACCACAATTTCCCGATCCATTCATCTGTTGATGGGCATCTGGATTGATTCCATAATTTAGCTATTGTGAATTGTGCTGCTATAAACATGGAAGTGGTGTATCATTATAGTATACTGATTTTAGTTATTTTGCATAAATACCAAGGAGTGGGATATTTGGGTCGTATAGTGTTTCCATTCATAGTTTTTTGAGGAGTCTCCATAGGGCATTCTAAAGTGATTGTGCTAATTTACAATCCCACCAGCAATGAATGAGTGTACCCTTTTCCCTACATCCTCTCTAGCATTTATTATTGTTTGTTTTCATGATAATTGCCATTCTGATTTGGGTGAGATGGAATCTTGTGTAATTTTGATTTGCATTTCCCTGATTGCTAGAGATGCTGAATACTGTTTCAAATATGTGTTGCCCATTTGTATTTCCTCTTTTGAGAAGTTTCCATTTACTTCTTTGGCCCATTTGTTAATTGAGTTATTTGAGGGTTGTTTTTTGTATTAAGTTTTTTCAGTTCTTTATATATTCTGGATATTAATTTTCTGTCAGAAGAGTGGCTGGCAAAGATTTTTTCCCATTCTGTAGGCTCTCCCTTCACTCAATTAATTATTTCCTTTGATGTACAGAAGCTTTTTAGTTTAATGGCACTTGGTTTTATTTCTTGAGCTTTAGAGGTCTTCATGAGGAAGTCATTTCCTGTACCTATATGATGGAGTGTTGACCCTATGTTTTCTTCTAACAATTGCATAGTTTCTGGTCTAATTCCTAAGTTTTTGATTCATTTTGATTTGGCTTTAAATATATATATATATATATATATATATATATATATATATATATATATATATAATTTTAGTTGTCAATGGATCTTTGTTTATTTGTTTATATTCCAGTGCTAAGAATCGAACCCAGTGCCTCACACATGCCAGGCGAGTGTTCTACCACTGAGCCACGACCCCAGCCCCTTGATTTGGCTTTTGTGCAGGGTAAAAAATAAGCATCTAATTTTATTCTTCTACATATGGATATCCCGTTTTCCCAGCACCATTTGTTTTCTTCCCTATGGGATATGATTTATCCAATATGATTTATCTTATTTATCCAATCGTGAGTTGGTAAACATTTGTGTTGTTTTCTTCATTTGGCTCTTGTGAATAATACTCTGAAGAAATATGACATGTTTTCAGTGTTCTTGGGTATGTAACTAGAAGTTGATTGGCAGGTTCATATAGTAATAGTTTTAGGAACTACCAAACTATTTTCCAAAGCATATATACTATTTTATATTCCACCAGCAACATATGATAATTCCAATTTTTGTCCATATCCTCTTCAACACTTATTATTTTTATTATAGCTATCCTAGTAGGCATGAAATAGTTTAGTTTGAAATTGAATTTCTCTAGTGGTTGTTGGGTTGATCGTTGTTTCCTGTGTTTATTTGCCATTTGTATATCTTATTTGGAGAAATATCTATTCAGATCCACCGCCAATTTATTAACTGTGTCATCATTTTATGATTGAGCTATAAGTATTCCCTCCCTCCGCCTCTCTCATATATATATTGAATTGAATTTGGGGGCACTCAACCACTGAGCCACATCCCCAGCCCTATTTTGTATTTTATTTAGAGACAGGGTCTCAATTGCTTAGCGCCTCGCTTTTGCTGAGGCTGGCTTTGAACTCGTGATCCTCCTGTCTCAGCCTCCTGAGCCACTGGGATTAAAGGAGAGTGCCACTGTGCCCAGCCTCTTTACATATTTTGATACAAATTCCTTCTCACTTATACTATTTTCAAAGTTTATCCCACTTCCCCAGCCCTTTCTTACCTTCCTATATTTTATTTAAAGACAGGGTCTTTCTGAGCTGCTTAGGACCTTGCTAATTGTAGAAGCTGGCTTTGAAGTTGTGATCCTCCTGCCTCAGCCTCCTGAGACGCTGGGATTACAGGCATGCACCACCACACCTGGCCTCTTTTCACTTTCTTGATGACAGAAACTTGTAGTGCATACTTTTAAATTGTTTTTAAAAGTATGTTTTTCCTTAGAGTTATACAGCTTTGCTGCTTTAAATCTGTGATCCACTTTGAGTTAATTTTCATGCTCAGTCTGAGGAAGGAATCCAAATTCATCTTTTGCATAGCGCATCCAGTTCTATGAGCATCATTTGTTGTAAAGACCATTCTTTCTCCCCCATTGAATTGCTTCAGCACCCTTGTTAAAAATAGATTGACCTAAATTTGAGGGTTTATTTCTGGACTCTCAGTTCTGTTCCATTGATCTATGGCTCTCTCTATGCCGCTACTACCCTGTTTTGATTACAGTAGCTTTGTACTAAATTTTGAAATCAGAAAGTACAAGTCATGCAACTTTACTCTCTTTGCAGGATTCTTTTGGCTATCCTGTGTCTCTTGAATTTACAAATGAATTTTAGGATCTGGTTGTCAACATCTGAAAAATAAGCAGCTGGTTTTGAAAAGAAATGCATTCTACTTGTCAACTTACAGAGAGTATTGCCATCTTAACAATATTAGGTCTTCTGATCCATGAACTTGTGCTATGTATCTTTCCATTTATTTTGTTTCCTTTAATTCCTTTTGACAATGTTTTTAAAGTTCTAGTTTTGTAAATCTTGCTCCTCTCTTTATTTATTTATTTATTTTGGTACTAAGGATTGAACTCAGGGCCACTTGACCACTGAGTCACATCCCCAGCCCTATTTAGTATTTTATTTAGAGACAGGTTTAGCTTCTCCCTTTTGCTGAGGCTGGCTTTGAACTTGCAATCCTCCTGCCTCAGCCTCCTGAGCTGCTGCAATTACAGGTGTGTGCCATCACACCTGGCTCTTTTAGTAAATTTATTCTAAATTGTTTTATTTTTTTATGCTATTGCAAGCAGGGTTGTTTCTTAATTTCATTTTCAGGTTGTTCATTGCTATTATATTGAAATACATATTGATTTTTATACTGATCTTAAATCCTGAAACTTTGTCAAACTTTTGTTCTAATAATTTTTAGTGGATTCCTTAGGGTTTTCTATGCCATAGCATCTGCAAAGAGAGATAGTTTTACTTCTTCCTTTCCATTGTGGATGCCTTTTATTTTTCCCTATTATCTTGGCTATAATTTCCAGTACAATATTGAATAGAAATAGGACAGCTTTGTGTTGCTCCTGATTTAAGGGGAAAGCATGCAGTCTTTACCATAAAGTATAAGCTTAGCTGTAAATTAGTTTTAAATGCTTCTGGTCAAACTGAGGGAGTCCCCTTCTATTCCTACTTTGCTGTTTATCATAAAATATTGTTGGATTTTGTCATTTTTTTCTGCATCTATTGAGATTATCGTGGTTTTTTTTCCTAAATGTTTTCATTGATATGGTGTGTTAATTGATTTTTGGATGTTAAGCCAACCTTACATCCCTGGAATAAATGCATGTCCATTTGCCATGCTTATATAATTCTTTCAATAATTTTATTTGGGGTTTGGAGATTCAAAATGGCAGATTAGAAGAAGACTATTTCCAGTTGCTCCATGGCTCAGGATTCCAGCAGCAGGAGTACTGCTTCTCAGTGAGGTGTGTGAAAAAGCGATTTCACTAAAATTCTATACTGGACAGAGTATCTTAAAGACTAAGAAATTTGGGTGCATTGAACAAAGAACAAAAAATAAAGTACACTAGAGCCAAGTCAACTGTGGCAGCAGTAGTAGCAGCAGTGCTGGTAAGGAGGGAAGGGATAATGCAGAGAGAGAAACACAATGGAGAGATTTGGCACAGAAAAACCTCTAGATCAGAAAAGCAGCCTGAACTTTAGCTGATCCAGAGGCTGCCCTTCAATCAGGACGGTAAACAATAATACATGCTGGAGAGGATGTGAAGGAAAAGGAGCACTACTCTGTTGGTGGGATTGAACCCAAGAGACTAGGATTGGAACTCCCATATGGCCCAGCACTCCTTGGGATTTATCCTAAAGAATTAAAATCAGCATAGCATAGCAATACAGGCATACCTGTGTTTATAGCAGCACAATTCACAATAGTCTATCGGGACAATGAACCAGCCTAGTAGTGATGGACACCATCACTGGACGAATGGATAAAATAAATGTATTTATACATACAATGGAGTTTTATTCCACCATGAAGAAAAATAAATTGTGTCATTTGCAAGAAAGTGGATAGAACTTGAGAACATTATATTAAGCAAAATAAACCAAACTCAGAACAAGGGTCCTATGTTTCATATGTGGACGCTAGAAAGAAAAAAGAAAAAGTAGAAGGGGAATCTTATGAAAATAGTAGGGAGCTGGGCACAGTGGTGCACGCCTGTAATCCCAGCAGCCTGGGAGGATGAGGCAGAAGAATTTTGAATTCCATATCACTTTCAGGAACTTGGTGAAGCCCTAAGCAACTCAGACCCTGTATCTAAGTAAAATGTAGAAAAGGGTTGGGGATGTGGCTCAGTGGTTAAGTGCCCCTGGGTTCAATCCCTGGTATCAAAAAGAAAATCAAAGGGAGATCAGTAGAATAGAGGAAAGCAACAAGCAGAGGGAGGAAGGAATAAAAAGGGGGAAATACTGGGGAATTATATGGGCAAATTATATTGTTATGTTGTGTATATGTATGAATAGATAGCAACAAATCCCGCTATTATGTACAACTAAATGCACCAATAAAAAATGGGAAAAATACAAAATAATAATCTTCTTTTGTATGTTGCTGGGTTTTGGTTGGTTTTGGTTACTTTTTTTAAAAAAAAATGCATCTGTCTTTATAAACAATACCTTTCTGTAGTTTTCTTTTAATATAATGTCTTTGTTTTAGATATCAAGGCAATATTAACCTCATAGGGTGAACTGAAAAGTATTTCTTTCCTCCTTTATTTTTCAGAAGAATTTGTGAAGTTTGGGTGTTAATTCTTTAGATGTTTGATAAAATTCACCAGTGAGACTATCTTGGCCTGGATTTTTTTAATGGAAAAATTTTAAACTACTAATCTAATTTATTATTGTACAAAATTAATTCATTGTTATAAGGCTATTTATTTCTTCTTGAGTTAATTTTCTATCTCTCAGTAGATTTCTTAAATCTAATGGAGATTATTTATTTCTATTTGAGTCATTTGGGGGCTTTGTGACCTAAGAATTCTGTCCATTTCATATAAGTTATCCCATTTGTTGGTATAAGTTGCTCATCTTATTCTTTTATTTTTTGTAAAGTTGGTGGTAAATACCCTCTCTTGTATCCCTGATTATGGAAAATGGAGTTCTCTCCTTTCTTCTCTTTCTGCAGTCTAGCTAGTTATGTCAATTTTGTTGATATTTTGAAATGACCATCTTTTAGTGTGTTGATTTTGTCTATTGTTATTCTATTCTCTATTTCATTCAATTCCATGATAATCTTTATTTACCGTGTCTTTCTTGCTTTGGGTTTAATATTCTCTTTTCTTTTACTGATTCTTAAAGGGGTATGTTAGGGTATTTATTTGAGATTTTAAAATATACACATATAAGCATTTATAGGTATAAATGTCCCTCAAACAACTGCTTTAGCTACATACCACTAATTTTGATTTATTGTGTTTTCTTTGTCATTCCTCTCAAAACACTTTTTTTTGTTAGAGAGAGAGAGAGAGAGAGAGAGAGAGAGAGAGAGAGAGAATTTCTCTTAATATTTATTTTTTAGTTCTTGGCGGACACAACATCTTTGTTTGTATGTGGTGCTGAGGATTGAACCTGGGCCGCACGCATTCCAGGCAAGCACGCTACCACTTGAGCCACATCCCCAGCCCCTCAAAACACTTTCTAATTTCCCTTAGGATTTCTACTCTGACTCATTGATTGTTCAGGAGTGTCTAACTTCTACATAGTTTTGGGTTTCCCAAATTTCTTCCTTATTTTTATTTCAAATTTTTTTCTGTTGTGTTCAGAGAACATATTTTATAAGGTTTCAATTATTTGAAAACTATTGAAATTTGTCTTGTGGTACAATACATACTCTATCCTGGATAATCTTCTACATGCACTTCAGAGCATTGTATTCTGTATTATGTCATGATTCCTGTGTGTTGATTCTGTCTTATTGACTTATAGTGTGTTGTTCAAATATTTTATTTTCTTGTTGATCTTCTGCCAATTGTTCTATTATTGAAAATGGATTATTGAAGTCTCCAAGAATAATTTCAAGTAATATTGTTTAATTGCTTTTTTTTCTCCCTTTAAATCTGTTTGTTTTTTTCCTCATGTGATTTGGGGTTTTATTGTTAGGTGCATGTAAGTTTTTATGTCTTTCTTATACATTTGGCCTATTCATAGTTATAAAATCTCTCTTCATATTTAGTAGCATTTTGTGTATGTGTGTGTGTATGGTGCTAGGGATTGAACCCAGGGCCTTGTGCATCCCCAACCCTTAGAATTTTTGTTTAAAATTTTATTTGTCTGATATTTTATATTGTCATTCTAGTTTTCTCATAGTTTCATTTCACATGCTCTATCTTGTTAATATGTTTACTTTCAATATATTGTATATTTGGATCTAAAGTGTGTTCTATAAATAGCATATAATTGGATTTTTTATTTTACACCCAACCTCTTTTTCTTTTGGTTGAATTCATATTCACATTTAACATTGTTATTGATTTGGTTACATGTACCTCTGCCTTAAATGTTTTGTTTTCCATTATGTCAAATCTTATTTTTTCCTCTGTTGCTCCTTTTGTGTCTTCTTTCATATTAAGTAAATATTTTGTAGTTAATCTTTTAATTCATATAATGACTTGTAACTATATTTTTTAGTTAATGTATATTTTTAGTTATTTCCTTAATAGTTGCTTTAGGGTTTACAGTACACATCTTAACTGTTAGAATCTACTTCTTATTTTTACTAATGTAGTTCTAGTGATACGCAGAAATGTCACTTCTATATACTCTATTTCCCAGCCTGTATGGACATGTATATATATTAGCTATGCCACAAATACACAACAATTATTATAATTATTACCTTTGAATTTTTTATGTTTATAAAAGAATCCCAGAAAAGAAAGGAGAGCACAATTCTTGCATTTTACAGAATTATATAAAAAAAAAAAATAACCTCCTTCTATCCTGATTTTGGTTCTCTTCATTTTTTTCTGGTGAATTCAAATTACCAACTGGGGTTATTTCCTCATTCCAATATGTTCTGTTCCACTCACCTCCTTTGTAATGTTGTCAAATATATAATATTTCTATATTTCATAGACCCAATAATACAATGATATATGCATAATTTTATATAATTGCTTTTTAAAAATGCTATTCAAGTCTTCTTTTTTTTTTAAGTTGTTGATGGACCTTTATTTAATTTATTTATTTATATGTGGTGCTGAGAATCAAACCCAGTGCTTCATACCTGCTAGGCATGTGCTGTACCACTGAGCCACCACCCCAGCCCTATATAATTGCTTTTTTAAATATGTGAAGAAAAGAAGGGAGATGAACTGCAATTATACTGTCTTTTATAATTTCCTATGTAATTGCTTTTACTGGAACTCTTTGTTTTTATGTGTGAATTTGAATTATTCTCTCATGCCACTTCCTTTCAGCCAAGAACATCCTTTGACATTTCTTGTAAAATTGGTTTGTCACTAACAAATTATCTCCAATTTTAGGTAACTGGAATTGTCTTTATTTCTTCTTATTATTTTTTAGAAATTGTTTTTCTGGATATGAGAATCTAGGATGACAGTTTTTTTAATTTTTTTTTTTTTAGTTGTATATGGACTCAATGCCTTTATATGTGGTGCTAGGATCCAACCCAGTGCCACTTGTGAGGCAAGTGCTCTACTACTTAGCTACAACTCCAGCCCTGGGTTGATAGTCTTGTGTCTGTTTTATTGTTGTTTTTTACACTTTAAATTTGCTGCCTGCTGCCTCTGGCCTCTGCTGTTTCTGATGAACTAGGCTACTAGTCTTTTGGGGTCCATGTATAGCTGAGAACTCAGCATTCATCTTACTGGAGCATGCAATGGGTCACTTTTTCTTGCCACCTTCAAAATTTTTTCTTTTGCCTTCAGCTTCAACATTTTGACCATGACATGTGTGGGTATGGATCTCCTTACATCTGTCCTACTTACAGTGGGTGAGGTTATTGGATGTGTAGATTAACGTTTTACATCAGATTTGTGACTTTTGGGGTCATTATTTCTTCAAAGTCCCTTTTACTTCATCCTCTTGTCCTGTCCTGTGATGGTCCCATTCCACACGTGCTGAGCTTAATGGTGCCCCACTTTTCTTTGCATCTCTGTTCGTATTTCTCCATTCTTACTCTGTTCTTCAAGTTGCATTCTTTCATTTTTTTAATTTATTTTTTAGTTGTAGTTGGACACAACACCTTTATTTCACTTGTTTATTTTTTTAATATGGTGCTGAGGATCAAACCCAGGGTTTTGCACGTGTGAGGCAAGCGCTCTACCACTAAGCCACAACCCCAGCCCCAAGTTGCATTCTTTCTACTGATTAATCTTTGCTGATTCTTTCTTCTGCCACCTCAAATCTACTGTTGAGTTCCTCTAACAGATTTTACTAGTACATACTAATTACACAGGACAGTGGGTGCTCTGATCATTCCCTCCCTCACTGTTACCTCCCCTGTCCGCACCTACACCCCTCCCTCTTCTCTAGCTGTGTTCCTTCCACTCTCGGGTCATCTTTGTTTCTCCTACTCCAGTGATTATTCATTTTGGTTATTGTACTTTTCAACACTAGAATTTCTAGTTGGTTCTTTTAAAAGTTTTTTTAAAAGTTTCTACCAATTATTGATATTCCTTATTTTATGAAATGTCATTTTACCTTATTTTAATTCTGTAAACATGGTCCTAGGTTCCTTTGTTTCTTTGAAAATATTTGCAGTAGCTGCTCTGAAGTCTTTGTCTGCTAATTCTGCTGTCTGGGAACCTTTAAGAGGTGTTCTATTGCTCGCTTTCCCCCACCTATGTGATGGTCAAGCTCCTTACACCTCTGGCCTGCAAGTCCTGCTCCATCACCACTTTTTAGAATTTAAATTGGACAAAATTTCAGAGTACACCAGAGTAGATTTTTCTTGTTTTGTTCCTCCTCATTTTTCCCCCTCTAGAACTGGGAATTGAACCCAGGGGCACTTAACACTGAGCTATGTCCCTACTCCTTTTTTAATTTTAGTTTTAATTTTGAGATAGGGTCTCACTAAGTTACTTAGGGTCTCACTTAAGTTACTGAGATTGGCCTCCAACTTGTGATCCTCCTGCCTCAGCCTCCCAAATCTCTTGGATTACAAGTATGCAACCACACCTGGCTTCCTCTCATTGTTTAAAAAAATTTTTTTTAAAGTTTTTTTCTATACCTACTGATGAAAATAGAGGAATGAGCTGTTGGAGAATGTAAACTGTTAAGAAGGTGAAAAGGATCTGATCTTAGTACAGTACTTGCACATGATGACGACAAAGAGAAAATACCCCTAACACATGGACACTGGAAGTTCCTTTCTTTGGACAGAGGCTTGAGAGCTCATCTTTTTTTTTTTTTTTTAATTAAAAAATTTTTTTAGTTGTAGATGCATACAATATCTTTATTTTATTTATTTTTATGTGGTGCTGAAGATCAAAACCAGTGCCCCATAGACAGTCCTGCAGAACTTTTTTTTTCCTTTTTTAATTTTTATTTTTAGTTATACATGACAGTAGATGTATTTGGACAGAATATACATACATAAAGTATAACGTATTTTACTAGGTTCCCACTCTCGTGGTCGTACATGATATGGAGTTACCCTGGTCATGTATACAAATGTAAGGCTTGGGAAAGTTTGGACCAGTTAATTCTTTTGTCTTTCCCATGAGAGCTCATCTTAGTTGCTTCCAGTTGAAGTGGGCAGAGCCATGTGGCATGGGAGTCCAGAGGGTGGCCTAGCATAAGCCATTGTCGAGGTAACTCCAGAGGCAGCTGACGCACAGGGGAAGGTGCTTCCCCTGAGAAAGGCCAGGTTTTCAGCTGACAAATAAGCTCTCCTTGTCCTTTCTGAGCTTCTTCCCTTTCTAGGAGTCTGTGATCACCTACTGGGGAGCAACCCATGTCTCTCTGTTTTCAATCCCTTGCTACTAGACTTACAGGAAGTTCTGCATCTGAGACCTACACCTTTAATAAGATGAAGACCAAATTTCACAAAGCTTCAACAAAACCCCAAAATTAAAATATACAAAAACTCCACTTTGGTCCCTCATTAAATGAAGAATTACTACTTAGTGTTTATTTTGCTTTTGGAGGTCTTGTTAATTATGTGTATAGTAATATTGAACTGGTATCTATTCAGGCAAGATAAATATAGTGTTATGTTTTTAAGATTTAAGGAAAAAAATCCCACTTTCTGTTTGCTACTTACTTTGTATGTGTTTTGTTGAACTCAAACCAGTTTTATCTCAACAGAAAAAAGACATTACCATAATTATTAATGTTCCTTGCATCATCTCTTAGGCTATATCTGATATAATAGATACCAATTTACAATATTCTGAAGTAGGACTTTGGACTTCTTAAGATGATAGAATTCCCTTCTGTTTTCTTCATTTTCAGAATAGGCTGTGGAATCTCAGGGGTCGCTATTAAAGGGTCAGGTTCTTTAATAATGTTTCCATTGAAGGCAGGAAAATTGGAAATATTTCTTGCTCAGGGGCCTCCTGTTAACTCCTGCTATGCCAGTCTGTGTTTGGGACCTGCCTCCAGATACGCAAGCCCATGGTTTGTCTTAACGTCTGGCGGGAGTAACGGAGACCAACAGGAATATGCCTCATGTTTGTCTTGTTTCTGAATTTATTTTTAAAGGAAAATATTTTTATCTGCATTTAAATGTAAGCTTAAAGTGATAGTTCCTGTCTTACAGGTCATCCTATTTTTTCCTTCATTAGGTTGTTGTGACATTTTTCACTAATTCACCATCAAGCATCAGCAACTTTCAAATGGCTGTTCAAAAAATGTCTGTTGAGTGAATAACTGAGGGAAACCTATTTTTTACATTCATGGGATGAAAGGTTTTCCTCAGCACTTCTCTGTAAGTCTAGGAGATCACTGAACTGTATTCAAGTGCAGCTAGTCTTAACATGTTCTTAACATAGTTACATGTACTCTGCCAAATGTTGATCATTTCCGTGCCTGTCCCTGGCGATGTGGACTATGCTCTGTTGGGGGTGTCTTCAGTTGCATGTATATTATCCCACTTACCTGCACCTTCTAAAACTATAAATTCAGATAAGAACATTTTTCTTTGAAAATAAAGCGTAGCTTTAGTAGGCTGATCACTGATTTACATAGCTGCTGATTTAAAAAATCGGACAGTGGAGTCTTTGCAGAAGAGAGGAAAAAGCAGATCTGGAGAGGATGGTCACAGCAGGCACAATATTCTGGACCTTTCCTAGCAGCCCAGACTTATAAAATTCAAAGTCAGGTGAACCCATGATAAAACAAGTCTCTGACCATTTTCAAAACTTTTGTTTAGAAAAGAACAGTTAATCCTGAATCTTGCAGGCATTGATATATGAACTTAAAGACAGAGGAAAACCACATCTAATGCCTTAAAAATCAGCCCTTGCCAGTTACTGTGGCACAAGCCTGTCATCCCAGCAGCTTGGGAGTCTGAGGCAGGAGGATCACAAGTTCAAGGCCAGCCTCAGCAATTTAGAAGAGCCCTAAGCAACTTAGCCAGACACTGTCTCAAAATAAAAAGGGCTTGGGAATGTGACCCAGTGGTTCAATGCCCTTGGATTCAATCCCTGGTACCAATAAACAAACAAACAAACAAAACCCTGATATCTGCTATACACATTGATGAGAGAATTTCCACATAAACCCAGAACTTTCAGTTGCCTATTGTGAAGTTTTTATGTGCTAGAAAATTAAATTCCAAACTGTATGATCAGAACATTATAGTTTCTGTAGTGCAAGAAGAAGAAGAAGAAAAAAAAAAAACTCTTCCAAATCTGTACCTTGATTGAGCTATGGCTCAATCTACATTTGATTATGATAACTTTGATTGTAACATCTTTCAAATCCCTCTGCTTGTCCACAGACCTCAGTTATTTTTGAAGGTTGGACTTCTCAGAGACAAAGCTTTTCAGAAAGTAGATCAAAAGATAGATGACTTCTGGATGCTTACCAAACCCCCATCTAGCAGTAGGTTAGCCCTCAGAGATTTTAAAATAAACCCTTTCTCTGAGGCAAGTGGGTAGTTCACACATGGAGCAATAAATAGCATCTTCTTTTATAGCAATGAATGGCAGATTTGTAGAGGCTAATTCTTAATGAGAAAGAATGACTAGGAATCGTCTAGTTGAGAAGTTTCCACAGATCATCAAAACCAGACAGAGCAGACTGTTGTCCTTCTGTCTGCTTCTCAGTGCTGTCTGTTCTCTTGATGTACTGTGCTCATTGTTTAAAGGCTCTCTGGGGGAAAGCAAAGCAGACATCTCCGGTTCTACCCTGGGAAGGAAACGTTTTTCTTTCTCTGGAAAACTGTATCTTATGACCATGCTCTTATAGGGTCATAGAGCTGACATCTGATAGGCCAGATACTTTGAGAAAGGCTAGAAAGTCACCTGTCAGGATGAGGGGAGAATATTTGATTCCAGTTTCCTTTATTCTTAGAAAAATATAATAAATAAAAATAGTCTTCATAAAATGCATTTTATTGTGCTGTATTATAACCATGTAGAAAAACACATGATACAAATGTTTTATGAACTCAATGAGTTAGAATAATCATAAAACCATCACATGAGTAGAAATGTGGAACAGGTGGAGATTTAGTGGTCTCTTTTGTATCCAATCTCAGTCACTATTTCTGTTTCCTCCCAATACCAGTGTCCTGATGTCTAGGACCTCAAATTTAGTTTTGCCCATTTGGAGATTTTTATAGATGGAATCATATTATCATTGTTTCCTTTATTCACCCAACTGTTGTGTTTATGAGATCTGCCTATGTAGATAAACTTAGTTGTGGTTTGAGTCCGTTCATTTCCACTGGTTCGGATATGACATTACTCATTCATCTGCTGGTAATGGATGTGGGAGTTGTGTTTTGCTTTGGACTCTTAAGATGCTGCCGCTGCAAACATTCATGATGTGTCTCTTGGTGCCCTTGGGGTTACACGTCTACAAGTGGACTGACTGGGTAAAGAGTATGCGTGTGTTCACCCTCGTAGATAAGCCATACTCTTTTCCAAAGTAATTGCATTAATTTACACACCCACCAGCTGTTTGAGGGAGTTCGTGTTGCTCACAGCTCGGTACTATGGATTGTTTTAATTTCTGCCATTCTAGTGGGTATAAAATGGTATTTCACTGTGGCTAAATTTTGCATTTTCCTAATAACTAATGGGTTTGAGCAATTTTTAGATGCTTGCCTCCCAGCTAGTATGTGTATTTGTGAAGTTCCGATTGAGTCTTTTACCTATTGGGTTTTCTGTTTTTTGAAATTAGAGTGCTTCATAAATTCTGGGTACAAGTTCATTGTTAATATGTGTTAGAAATGACTTTACATTTGTGGCTTACTTTTTCACTTACTTAATGATGGTGGGGTGTTTTTTGTTTGTTTTTGGTACCAAGGATTAAACTCAGAGGCACTTGACCACAGACAAACATCTCCAGCCCTATTTTGTAATTTATTTGGAGTCAGGGTCTCACTGAGTTGCTTAGCACCTTGTGTTTGCTGAAGCTGGATTTGAACTCACGCTCCTCCTGCCTTAGCCTCTGGGATTGCAGACATGTGCCACCACACCCAGCTTAATAATGTATTTTTTAAAACTATTTTTAGTTGTAGGTTGACACAATATCTTTATTTTATTTATTTATTTTTATGTGGTGCTGAGGATCAAACCCAGTGCCTTTCATGTGCTAGGCAAGTGCTCTACCACTGAGCTACAACCCCAGCTTTTAATGATATATTTTAATAGACAAATTATTAATTTTAATAATATACATTCTATCACTAATTTACTTTATGAATATCCTTTTTTACTGCTTTTAGAAGTCTTTCTGTACCTAAGCGTCATAATTATGTCTTATATTTTCTTCTATGAACTTTATTATTTTGTTTGTTAATTTTAGAGCTATAATCCATCCAAAATTGATTTTATATATGGTATAAGGTAGAGATTAATATATTTTTTATCTGATACATATTTCCATTTAACTCTGCACCATTTATTGAAAAGACTGTCTTTTCCCCACTGCATTACCATCTTGTCCAATCAAGCATTGAGGTATGTGTGGCTTTGTGTCAGGGCACTCCCTACCATCCTATGGTCATTTGTCTATCTGGAAAATAGCTCATTCTTTGAATTACTGTATCTTTACAATAAAGTCTTGCTATTCTCTAGCATAGGTCCCTTTATGTTATTGTTCTTGTTCAAAAGTACCTTGGGTATTTTTGCCTTTTCATGCCCATATAATATTTAAATCATTTACTGAAATTCAATGCAAAATCTACTAGGACTCATTATACTGCATCAAATCTATGGGTCCATTTGGAGAAAACTGATTTCTTCATAACATTGAGTATTCTAGTCCATGAACATATATTCCTCTATTTATTTTCTCAAGATTCATAGTTTTCTGCATGGAAGCATTACTCCATAAATATTAAAATATTTGTTACTAGATATTTGAAATTTTCAGTTATTTTATAAATATAAGCATAAATGTACACTATTAGCAGAAGCTAAGTTTATTATTTTTTAAAAAACTTCTAATACTTAAAATAGAAGCAACTAGGTCTTGTGGACCACAGTCCTTGAAAGTGTTACTCTGTAACCAGTGGGACCTAAATTTGCATTTTGGTTGTGATACTAACCTGTCTCTGTTAAACTATGTCAGTTAAGATAAGTAAAAAGTGGGGCTGAGGCTGGCGCTGGGGCTCAGCTGCAGAAGGCTGGCCTCGCACATGTGAGGCACTGGGTTCAATCATCAGCACCACACCAAAATAAATAAATAAATAAATAAAGGTATTACATCCAACTACAACTAAAATATACATATATAAGTAAAAAGTAACATTTGACAATGTGATCATACCTGGCTTGGTACAATATATGACACATTGTAAATGCACACAAAAGCTTGGCTATTATTTTAACAAGAATACAATTGAAATTTCAAGAGAGCAGTACCAAATAACAATATACATAATATATAACTTTCAAAAAATTACTCATTGTCAATCTTTGATTTACCAAGAAGGAATGAAAACTGGGTTATTAGCCTTCTGTCTGTCAATCTCTTGCATGTCTGAATTTGAAATCACATATATTCTAAACAGCTGGATCTTCTCATTTCCTGATAGTAGAATTAAAGCTCAGAAGTTTTAAAAGTTTCCCCATAGACAGACAACTGTTCAGGGCTGGGCCAAGTCCAGGACAAGGCTTTGTTCACTAATATGCTATTTATTTGTACCCTGCATAACTGAGGTAGCCCTCTGGGTTTTTTTTTTTTTTTTTTTTTTTTTTTTTAACACTGCAATGGAGGTGGCATCCCCACTGCTTTGCTTTCAGGTAGAGTTTTGGCAGACTTTTAAATACTTATTTCTCAGAATTCCAGTGTTTCTGTAGCAACCTTAAGTCTCTTTAAAAACAAAATCATGGAAAGACAACCACACACCATCTTGCTGTTGTATGCCCCCATGAAGGGCTCACATTGGTAATTATGAGTGGGTTTCTGTCTGAGAATTCTCATGACACTTTGTCACTTCAACACGAAAAGGCTCAGTCATGATTTTATTCTTTCAAGGGCTACAGAGTTGGGTGGTGGCCTCTTTAGTAATGCCCACATTGAGTAGGAATGGCTAGTTTGGGCTAGCTATTCTTCATGTGAGGTTTTGCAGCGAATCCTTCAGAGAATGAAGAGAAAAACCATGGTTCCCTGCCCTCCAGACTTTTTGCTTCCTATTACTTTTCATTTCTATAAGGGTATTACCTTAATATATATGCAAAGGTTGTAAAAGCTAAGAATGATCATGTGTGGAAAGGAGTCAACCCCAACATTCAAAACAACTCATTAGATATTAAAAAGTAACACTTGGGTATGGGATGGGAGATGACTTTTTTTCTTCACACAGCACAAATGTCTGCAAAAATGAGAATAGAAAAGATTGCTCAGCCATTGAACAGCAGAATTGGCTCTGTCTATCTATCTATCTATCTATCTATCTATCTATCTATCTATCTATTTTACCAGGGATTGAGCCCAGGAGCTCTTAAACACTGAGCCAGAGCTGGGTGTAACGCACTTGCCTAGCATGTGTTTGATTCTCAGCCCCACATACAAATAAATAAAATAAAGATCCATCTAAAACTAAAAAACAAAAAACAAACAAAAAAAAAAACACCCACTGAGCTCAGCCTTTTTAATGTTTTATTTTGAGACAGGGTCTCACTAAGTTTCTCTGAGCCTTCCTGAGGCTGGCCTTGAACTTGTGATCCTCCTGCCTCAGCCTCCTGAACCACTGGGATCACAGGCACTTGCTGCAGTGCCCAGCCGAATTTACACCTTTTAAAGTCTTTAAACATGGGCTGATCATCAAATAACTTTTCCTGAATAGGTCAAAGATTGAGTTGGTTTTTAATGCTTTAAATTGCTCTCTGCCCAATAGTTGGTGGAGAGACTATCATGGGAGTCTGTCTAGATTTTTCCCATCCTGTCTTAACAGTTGATGAAAGACACCAGCTTCACTTGATTGGAGTCTGGCTATTGATCACACAGGTTCCCAGATGACCAGGTTCATTCAAAGGATATACCAAGGTCTTTAGACAAGTAAAACTTCTAGAGGAACATGAGCACCAACAGTTTCTACTTAATGCAAGCAGTGTGGAGTCCAAGGTGAAGGTGTTAGCAGGGCTGGTTCCTCCTAAGGGCTGCAAGGGACAAATTCAGCCCATGACACTTTGCCAGGGCAGGTCTATAGAATGATTCATCCAGGGAAATTCAGTCCCATCACTAGGTTGTGACCCTTCTGGGGTCTCTACTGATGAGATGTGTGAAGTCCAAGGACTCTCCTTGAGGACCTCAGCTGGTCAGATCTGGACCCTCCCTCCATCTGGGTGAGCCCTGAAAATTGTGCCACTTACAAGTTCTTGGTCACCTTTGGCCAGACTTGTAAGAATTTCCTTCGTGCTGCACAGCCCAATATCCAGCACAGACCAGCTCTTTTACCCCAAGGCTGTATCCTTTCTGGAACTCTGCTCTGCAAATTCCAACTCCTCCAGCCTCCCTGAATTCTGATCTTCATTTCCTTAACTCAGCAAAGCTGCCAGACTCCAGATACCTTCTCTCTGCCCACGCAGTCCGGAAACCACCTTCAGGCAGGAGGCCAAGGTGATCTTAGGACTCAACTTGTTTTCCTTTTCTCGGAGATCACAGTCCTGTGCTGCTGGTAATCAAATGAACATAATTATTTCATATCATTTTTCCAGACTTCTGCTTGTTCAGCCTTCCTTACTCCATTGTATTCAAGGGCAGAAGTTCAGAATGAATTTTAAAAATTATCTTTGATTTTTGCAGCTGAGCTATAAATTCACCTGTAAAAATGTACAATTCACAGCTTTAACTGTTTTCAGCACCTTGAATACTGGAATGTGCTACTTGTGCAACGCAGCTTAGCTAAAAGGCCTGCATAGCCATCTTCCCAGAGGATCATGAAGGCTCGCTAATGACATTAATCACAGGGCCTCTTCCAGCCAGAGCCTGATTGTGCACCAGTCAGCAGGAATAGGTTAGTTTAGCTCAATCTGTTCTCAGGCCACAGGGGGAAGATAAGTCATGGGAGACAGAAGGTGGTGTCCCTAAACTTCAGGCAATCCTAGAAAAGCACGGGAACCCGCCTACCCATATGCAGCTCTCACAGCTCATTGGTTTTATTGTTATGGCCCCATAGGCTAAAAAAGAAATGCATTCAAGTTTCTGCCAAACATTTGAGTTCGGAAGCATCAAATGATCTTGGCCCAATTATCAGAATTTCTCTCATTTCTCCATGGTAGAGAAGAGGACAGGTAAGTTCTCAGTTCATCTGTGGGTCAGGCCTCACGCTAAGTGCTTTGGGGTCAGACCCCATTGGTTCTCAATTCTGGTTTTCCAATTTACTAGCTACTTGAGCCTTGGCAAGTTCCCTCCAAGTTCCTAAGTCCTGACATGGGGATAGTATTTATCACATACGTGTATCACAAGCATTAAAATAGCAGAAAGGTTGTGTCTGCCACCCAAACCTGCTATGTGACTCACTCATGGGACAGCAGCCTGGGCTTGGTGTTGCAAAGAGAGGTTATTGGAAAGACTTGCACCCCGACACTGCCTCTCC
Source organism: Callospermophilus lateralis (assembly GCF_048772815.1). Classification (NCBI taxonomy): domain Eukaryota; kingdom Metazoa; phylum Chordata; class Mammalia; order Rodentia; family Sciuridae; genus Callospermophilus; species Callospermophilus lateralis. The sequence continues at coordinate 97,265,451 of NC_135318.1, read as the reverse complement.
AGATCTCCTGCCCAGTGCTTTTTGCCAACCAGTGTGCATTTTCTAGGGCTTTTTCTTCAAGAGTTTAGGAAAAGACACACACCCTCTATTAGGGAAAACATCAAGTGGATATTTGTTATTTAACCCTTTGAAGGGATTGGTTTACAAGCATGCTGGTTGACTAACTGAGGTTTATACAATGGTACATTTGAATAAAAGCTCAGGGATGGGCCATAAAAGGGGAACTTGTCTGTAGGTGGTGGGTGTAGGGTATCTGCCATATAGGTCTCAGAGTTGCACCAGAACCAAGTTTCCCCTACATCATAATTTCATACAGGGTCACCACCCCTGGGCACTTTTGCACAGAATCAACACTGATTAGACAACAAGCACTTGCTGTATATACATGGAGTAAAGGACAGACTCCTAGACATTTTGGATGGGAGGAGATGATAGAGACCATGGTGCAAAGATTACCAGATGTTTACAGTAGAGTTATCCTGCCAGCGGATGACACCCCATTTCTTTTTAGCAAGTCTCCAAAAATGCCACAGGCCTCGTAGGCACAGTCAGACCCTGGATACATCATTCCCTCTCTCCCATTTTTCCATGGAAACAATGAAGCAATTATTCCACATCCTGCTTTCACTCCAAACCCTATTTTTAGCATTCCCGTTTGCTATAGAAACATTTGCCTGTTCCGCCACCTGATGTCACAGCACTTCACCCACAGAGGTGAAGAAGGACCGAACTCAAGTAGTTTTCAGAAAAACAGTGTTTCAAGCACCAAACAACTGCTTTCTGAGCAGCTTTTGTTCATAACTCAGCCACAAATAAGGAACAGCTCAAATATTGACCATTATAAATCTTTGCAATTGAAATTCTTTCCTTTTTTGACCATCAGAAAATAAGGTGCTGTTTTCCTATCAAATGAATTAGCAGACTGCTGTTAATTTGTTCTACTAAGAAAAAAAAATCAGATGTGTATCCAAATTTCGTTGGTGATGACCAGAGACTCAGCCAGGTGCAGAATCAGATCAAGAGCTGAGCTGTCTGTAGAAGGGGCTGGCAGGGTGCACCTGTACACCTTCTGGGTGCAGGCGGGAGGTGGGGCTTGACCTTGACCATCAGTGGGTAACCTTGGGGCCACTCTCTTGCCCTTGAGAAGATGAGGCCGAAGAATGTGTACTCTAAGATCCTGGGCAGATCTAACCTTGCAAATCTGCATTCCAGTCACGTAGCACCTCGTGCTGGGGAGGCAAGAGAAGCACCAGGAAGCTCCATCTAAATGAAAATCGTGAACCGCGTTGGGTACCCAGGAACACAGCAGTGCGTTCATGGGCAGAGATTATCACTCTTATTCAGTGCCTTACATTTATACTCCCACATTTGTTCTCCTTGCTTCTAAATTAGTCAGTGTAAAGACTTTTAAAAGATTAGCTGGTTTAAAGCTACATTTGCAAAAGGAGCTATGTGGGCCAGCACATAAATCACATACATACTTGCCTTATCTCTCGGCCCGAGAGAAAAGTAGTGGTTTCGACTTTTTCTTGGTAACCATAATGAGTTCTCAGTTCTCATATTTAAAATATTATTCTACATAAACAAAAAATGGGCTTTGTTCCAAAATCATCTTTCAGATTGATCCATGATCCAGGAAGCTGACAGTACCTTTGGATATACAAGTAGCAATAGTCAAGGATTAAACATTAAAATGCAAAGTTTCATGGAAAATAACATTATTAGGTCAGGTGCAGTAGTACACACTCGTAATCCCAGTGACTCAAGAGGCTGAGGGCAGGAGGATTGCACATTGGAGGCATTTGAGATCCTGTCTCAAAATTAATAATAATAAAATAATAATAAAAAGAGCTGGGGAGGTCGCTCAGTGGTAAAGAACCCCTGGGTTTAATCCCCAGGAACAAAATAATAATATCAATAATAATAGCCAACAATGGGCTGGGATTGTGGCCCAGTGCTTGCCTAGCACAGACGGGACCTGGGTTCCATCCTCAATACCACATAAAAATAAAGGCATTGTATTTTGTCCATCTACACCTGAAAAATAAATATTAAAAAAAAATAATAGCCAACAAAACTAGATTTTTAGATTACCTAAAAAAAGAACAAACTTTTTTTTTAAAGAGGGAATAATTAATAATAAATCCTATAAAATCTGAGAATGTTTTTGAGTTTCCATAAGATACTATGATGGACATTGCTGGATAATCTATAAATTGCAGGAAGGTATTTAAATGACTGCCCAAGACTCCAAAACCTCAGATGTCAGTGATTAGCATCTGTGGAACAACAACAGAAAAGAAAAACAATGTCTCTTAGCTAAGAATCTGACTGCCATTGGAGCAGTCTGGATGATAACGTATGTGCTAAACACTAATCGTACTCAGCCAGTACGCAGCCACTCTGTGTCCAGCAGGCCTCTGTTCCAGGCTGTGTCAGTTATGGGTGAGAAATGGAGTGTCCAGCAACAGGAGTCGGGGAATCCAGAGTGAACTCTGAAGTCCTTGATGTGGTAGAGGAGGACTTGCCTGGCATGTGTGAGGCCCTGAGTTCCATCCCCAGCACCAAAAAGATAAAATAAATTCTGTGTTAGCTTCCTTAGGCCGTGATAATGAGTCACCACAAACTGCCAGATATGGTGGCGCACGCCTGTGATCCCAGCAATTCAGGAGGCTGAGGCAGGAGGATTGTGAGTTCAAAGCCAGCCTCAGCAAAAGTGAGGTGCTAAGCAACTCAGTAAGACCCTGACTCTAAATAAAATACAAAATAGGGCTGGGGATGTGGCTCAGTGGTTGAGTGGTCCTGAGTTTAATCCCTGGTACCACCCCGCCCTGCCCCCCAAATGGCCCTAAATTAAATTTAGTGGCTTAGAACAACTCAATTATTTTATGGCTCTGGAGGTCAGAAGCCTGATATGGATCTCTTCAGGCTAACATCAAGGTATCTGAATGATGGCAGACAATCTCCTTGCCAAGCCCAGGTTTGAGAGGATGCCCACCTTCTATAGCTCAGGGCCTTCCTCCACCCTCAAAGACAGCAGGATTGAGCCGAGTCCTCCTCAAGCTGCCATCTCTCTGGATCTCACGTGTCTCCCTCTTCTACTCTGAAGTGCCCTTTGATTCCATTATCTGCCCCCGCCATGATCCGGAAACACCCCCCATTCTCCCCTGCCATGATCCAGAAACACTCCCCATTCTGAGGTCAGCTAATCAGTGAACTTACTTCCATATCTGTTTAATTTTCTATGAATAAGGACTATGGTGGGGAGCATGCAGTGAGTGAGAACAGTTAGGCAGATAGTAGCAAGTACTATCAGAAATAATCAGCAAGTACTAACAGCTGCCAAGAGTGGCAAAGAGAGATGCTCAGGAACAAATGAAAGTATGTCCGGTTATGTCACTTAGGCCCTAGGACCCCAGGTGCCTTCATACCTGTGTCTCACTCATGGCCTGAGTCCCATTCCTACCCACTGACACAGGAGTTCCTCTTAGGATCCATCTTAAGGATATAAACCCAGGCAAAATGCAGGCAGACAAATGAGGTACACAGATATTTGTCAAAGAATTTTCTATCGGACACTTGGAAACAAGGCAGTCAAGAATTTATTTAAAAAATAATAAATTAGGATACACATACATAAAGGAATACTGTCAATTAATAAACATTTATCTTTATAAAGACTCCATTATCACATGGGAAAATACTTGTTATAATGTAACTGAAAAAAAATTAGGATACAGAATTGTATATTTGCCTTAATCTCAACTATCTGGAAGATGTTTGAGTTTGCAGGCCAGTATGAATGCCTTTTTTATTAAAAAACAAAACAAAAAGCTGGCAGGAAAACCAATAAAATGGTAATACTGACGACCTCTGGGGTTGGAATTACCAGTGATCTCTCCTTTCTCATTTTATGTATCATCTGTTCGTTTTTCAGAGACCGATTAAAGGTATTAAAGCCCAAGTGAGGTTGGAGACCTTATCTTTTTGTGGTCTTAGACTGTGTGGTTCTGTGCATTTCTTTGGCAGCAGGGAGGCCTGGCTGGGGAACAGGCTGATGCAGGCTGGGGTTTCAATGAGGAAGGCATGATGGGAAGACAAGGGTCTCCGCATGGGGTGGGGGAGGTAGCTGGAAGGGAACAGGTGGAGATCATCATGAGCTGATCACTGGGCTGGGGAGGGTAGAGCCTGAGAGGAAGGACTCCTGGGATACGCCAGCAGTCAGAGCAGAGGGTCCAGGATAAGAAAGAGCAGCACTTTGGGGGATTAATTAATGAGAGAAGGATGGGGTGGGAGGGAGATGGAAGAGAGAGTGGGTGCTGCAGTTTCACACACTGGACTTAGAGCAGTTCACAGCTGTGGCAGGTCATGGGGGAAGCTCTTTGATTAATAAATATTCATTAAGCAGCTACCTGCATGATGCTGGCTATTCATCAGTACTGATCCTGACCCTACCCTCCTGGAGACTGACTATGTCCCAGCAGCAGTTCCAATGTGAGATCTGAAATGAACCACTACCAAGTGTGATATGTGCTCTGATGAAAGAGAAGGGACAACAGGGAAACATTATTGGACGTGACATTTAAATAAGACCTGAAGGATGAAAGGATTTGTCAGGCAAAAGGTGGAGGTAAAACATCCCCAGGAGAGGGGGCTGCTGGGGCAAGGCCTCAAGGGAGGAAAGGGCTTGGGGTGTTCACAGACCCAGACGAAGGCCAATGTGGATGGAGTGGAGTGCGCAGAGGGTGGCACTGAGAGGCCCAGGAGATGTGCAGGGAACAGATAAGATCCCCTTAGGGGGTTGGATTTTATCCTAATCACAGTGAAGCCAGTGAAGGATTTCAGAAGAGAGAAAAGAAGGGCCTGATCCATGCTGGCTGCTGGGGCATGGGAGAGAGGGGCGGCAGCTGGGCTTAGGGTACTGCTGGATGTTGGTCAGCCTGAGGGAGTCCCTCAGGTTGGGGTCCATGTGGCCTCTCACAGTGAGGCAGTTTGATCTGACCCCTGCCATTGAGGCTCACATGGGCTGTCACCTGTGTCATGAGCATGACCCTGGGCTCCAGTCTCTACTCAGGTAGGGGTGACTGCATGCATAACTATGTGGTATGTTTTCTGAACCCAAGAGAAGACAGGTAGCTTGAGCGTTCTATCAAGATGCAACAGCAGAATCCAGAGATGAAACTGTCCCGAAGAGCACTGTCCTCACTGCTAACCTGAGTCAGGAAGCCTTTGGCTTTACCCTCTTCAGCCCATGATAAGCCTCTGGTTTGACTAAATGAAGCTTCAGGAGGGTGGAGACTGATTTCTAGCTAAGCCTTCTTAGTGGTAATGCTGCTGTTGGGAATAACTGAGTGATCAAAGAAATACAAATATTTTAAAATGTAAATATAAACAGTGTGAGTCCTCTTGCTTCCTGATGTCCCAAGGGTGCCTCCTCCTGAGTATGGAAAGGGCTGATTTTCCTTTCTTTCTATTCTGTAAAGCCTTTTTGGTTTGCAGAGTTAGATGCTGCCGGGTTTCTGTTCTTGAGACTAAAAAGCTCAGGGGTCACTCCAGTTAAACTAGGCTAACTGGGCTGCACAAAATAACCACACAAGAGACACAATACCTTTTTCTTTGGGGTCGCTATGACAGCTTCTCTGACCTTAAGGGTCCGCAGAAAGAGAGAGAGCGAGAGCACGTGCTGACCCCTTTTATTGAGTAGAAGCTATTCAAATGAGGCAAGGGGTCAGGTTTCAGGGGGCTGAGTCTATCTTCATGATGTCCACTGTCAGCAGGTTGACTGACACCTGGGTAGGCCACACCCAAGGGCACAGTAAGAGAAGGGGACACACACAAGGCACTTTCATGGAAGATTCTAACCTAAACAGGGCAAGGGGTTATATTACAAAGCAACAGTTGAGCGTAGCTCCACCCATGGGGCTGTAGGAAGACACACCCATGCAAGAGACACCGACCCTCGAACTCAAGAAGGGTGGGGAAAGCTCTGCCATATTTCTGTGACTGAGCGCCTCAGCACCCAGCCGGGGAGTGTACTCAGTCACGTGTAAGGTTGGTCTCCCACAAGATGCCATTTGAGAATGGCAGCATTGCTCAACAGCAAGAGTACAGGGTACAACCCCTGGTTCTGCCATTTGCTAGCTACGTGACCTTGGTCACCTGCCTTGCTCTTTTTGTGCTGATCCTCCCTCATCCACATCACAAAGAACACAGTGGAACCTCTGGGGTACAGCAGAGATGGCTGGTCTCAGCTCAGGGTTCTATTGGGGACTGAATGACTTTAAGCAGTGCTGACTTTTGGTAAGAATATGTTCCCAGATTTGCTGCAATACATTCAGAAGAAGCAGGTCTTCCTTTTGCTGTCCAGTCAGGGTCTCCTTCCCTCAAAGGGGTTGTACAGAGACAGCTGAGAGATTTTCTGGAATTTCCAGAAAACAGCCAACTCCATGCTTTTAGCTTCACGGATGTCTGTGCAAATTGCAAGAAACTGAATGGGGAGTCTATGCTTCCTTTGAAGCCTTGGCAAAGCTTTATTTGAGCATGTTAGCCTGTTCTCAACTGGCTTTTAGGTTTGATCAAGAGGCACTAAAAAGGGGAAGTGCTTTCCTATCTGGTGGTTGGCAGGGCCTAGGAACAGATTCCTGGGCAGGAAGGTGAAAGTTGCAGAGTGGCAGAAGGGTATTCTTCTTTTTCCACATTTTTTTTTTTTTTTTTTTTTTTTTTAAGCATTGAAGGTATTTGCTCTGCCCGACTCCAGATGATTTTCCATTTCTCTGGCCCAGTCACAAAGTTCCCCACCACTTTCTATTTTGGGTGTTGATACCAGGGTTCTCAGCCTTAGCTAATCACCAAGAACTTCCAGTTTTTGTCCTCTCAAAATCTCCAGGCACTTCAAAAGCCACCCACAGCACACAGGCATAGAGCCAGAGGCTCCTGTTATTCTGGAAATAAAATTCTTAGGTAGAAAGGCAATTTATGGAGTCAATAAATATTCAGTCGTTAACCACACCACGAAGTAAATGTGATTTTTGAATAGCAAGCAGCAGAGGTTCAAAGTGACAAGAGGGCAGAGTTACTCATTGTAGGGTTTAGTTTTAGGATTTTGAGAAAAGCAAACACACCTAACAAATTCATTGTCTCTGCCATGAGTCAACTGCCCATTGTGAAAGCAGGTAATTAATTTGGGACAGCAAGATTCATTCACAATTTATGTGTGTTTCCGTCATACAGGGGATTTAATGCATTTAACTATCAACAGAGACTGTAAGTGACTCACTTGTGCCAAAAAGATTTCATCAAAAAATTTAAAAGGCAACTTCCCTTTACATGCACAAGTAAATGAGATCTGCGATTAACTTTTTTCTGCCTCTGATTCTTGTTGGGGACTATGACCCCATTTTAAGCCAGCAGCACAGACAGCCCCTTCCAGTATTCCGTGCCTGCTTTGGAAGCTGTGCAAGCGCGGGCTTCTCGGGTCCTGGGTGTCCACGTCGCACACCATCAGACACACCGCCCCACGGTGCGGGCGGAATCCGCGGATTCCCCACACAATCGCGCCGGCATCACCGCCAATTCAGACGTCCGACGACATCTGCATGTCACCGTCAGATGCTACCTTTCTCCTTTCCACCTGGGGCAGGAATGCTTTCCCCGTGCTACGTCGGCCTCAGTTGCCTGCTGGGGCACAGTTCAATTTCGTTGTCCTTCCCTTCCCGAAAAGCTCTCTGCCGGAGAGGGGACACCGCTGCTGCTGCTGCTGGGTGGACGTGGAGAGGGCATCTGGGCTGCGCCATAAGCAGAACAAGGCTGGGGGTGAGGAGCGATCTGTAGTCGGTTACCTGTGCGACCACTCAAGGCCACTCGGTTTCCTGCTTTGTCATTAAAGGGAAAAAAGTTAACGTGGCTGAGAAGTCATCAGCAGCCTTTCTTCCCACACTTGCCAGTGTCACAACCATGATTCACCTCAAGACTGGGCGACAGCTTCCCTAATTAGCCTTCAGACTCTCCGGACCCACAAGGTTATAAAAAACAACAAAAACTTTTACTTTTATTGGAGTGCACAATCCCTCCCACGACGCCCACTCCCTCCCAGCCAAGGGCCCGCGGGCCGCCCACTTCGCGAGGCGGATCCGGAGCGCCCCAGGCCCCGCGTGGCCGAGGCCCAGGTAACCTGGAAAGCTGCGGCTGGCGTCGCGCCCCAAACCCTCTCCTGAGGGCGCGCAGGTGTCCCCAAGCGTGGGCGCCCCGCTCTCCCCGCGAGTCGAGGCGGACTCGCCGTCCAATCGGGGGTCTCCGGGGCACCCAGGTGGGGGCGGCCAGGCCCGAGCCGCGACAGCGCCGCCGCGCGGGCGGGCCGAGGCGGGGCCGTGGGGGCAGACGCGGGACGGCAGGGGTCCCGCCAGGCTTGCACCCCGCTGCCGGTCGCCGGGCCGCGAGGCTGGGGGCGCCTTCCCCACGAGGTCTGGACCTGGCGGGCGGCGGGGGCGGCGGCGGCAGCTGCGCGCCGCGGGGGAGGTGCGCGGCGGCGGCCGGCGAGCGGCGCTGAGCGGAGCAGCGCGGCGTCCGCCCCCGCCGAGCCGAGCGGAGCCGAGCGGAGCCGGCGTGCCCGGGCTGGGAGCTGGGAGCTGGGAGCGCGCGCCGAACGCAGGGCCAGAGGCCGCCCGAGGGTCGTGCCCGGGCCGCGCCGGCGTCCAGGTCTCCGGCTGCAGACCCTGGAGGAGGGGGAGGCCGGGCGACCACCTGCTGCGGCGCGCCACCAGCTCCTGCGGCTGCGGGTGGGGGTCGAGCGCGCGCCCCGACCGGAGCAGCCCCGGGCTCGCCGCACCCCGCGGACGGTGCCCTTCTCTGCTGGTCTTCGCGGTACCCGCCGCGCTCCTGTGCCAGGTACCCGGGGTGATCTGGAATCGCGTGGCCACTGGGCGTGCGTGGGGAGAAGACGGGGCGGCGCGGGGTACGCGGGCGGGGGCGGCGCGGACCCGGAGTCGCGCCCCGACGCGGGGCTGGGGGTAGCTGTGGCCAGGGCAGAGCGCACGCAGCCAGCGGCCCTGCGGACCCCGGAGCCGCTCCACCCGTGTGGCGGCCACGTCGGACAGCGCCGGGGCCGGGCCGGTGGGGCAGAGAGGAGCCAGGCGCGCTTGTGCCAGTGCCCAAAGTTTCCCTCTGTTCACTTTGGTGGACTTAACTTTGAATTGTGAGGCAAAGCCCAGTAGTTTCAGGCGCTGAGAAAATAGAGGAAGAGTAGAGCCGGACTCGGGCTTTATTTGTTAGTGGAGATATTTGTGCCTGGCTCTAAAGGCCATTGCAAGCAGAATAGGGAATACTCACGGACTATCTTCCTAACGCGTTGATCATCGTTTATTTACCAGGTTTTAGGCTTTGATTACAAGACAATATAGAAAATTCTGGGTCTGATCTAAGAACTGGTCAAAACCTTAATCAACAAATATTTGTTTAACAGAAGCTTCCTAACAGGCAGGGCTTCAATATGAGGCTCACCTGGGATCAGAGAATGGGTAGTTACTCAAATGAGCTAGCATTTGAATTTGAAATGCAAGTCAAAGGGAATGCCCTGTGTGCGTTGGACTTGCTTAGGTACAGGTGGATGACTAGCATGGAGTCACTAATGAACACTTAGTTTTGAACCAGAAAATCCAAGTGGAAGTTGAACAGCTGTGTGATCCTGTTAGCGTCCACCCCACACCTTCCGGAACTATCTTAACGACATGCTAGTCCCTGGGAGCCTGCAAGCTTCCTTGCATTTACGGACACACATAGCCATGGAAGCTGTATATCCTCCCCTGGAGCACACACCTGGGATGATGGAGTGTGGTGGTCATTCTAAGAGCCCTTTGACGTCATAAAATTGTGAAGACAAAAATATCTGCAGACAACACTGTGAGGTGGCATCAGGGGGTCCCTGCATTGGGACCTGGTGGAGAAAGGTTGAGCTGTGCTGGGTTCAGGGCTCCAACCCAGTACACTGCTGAGTTGTGTTGGAGCATGAGGCAAGAGGAAAAATCAGGAATACTGGTTCTGTCTTTACTTAAAATTGTGATATTTTGTACATCATAGGTTTTTATTACTTTTGATGATTTAAAATGTTGTATTGAAAATTTTATTTTTGTCTTTGGTAGCCCCTAAATCCACTCTTATTCTGGATTTGCTTAAGTTTCCCAACCTCTCTCTGGAAACCCTCTCCTTTCCTCTTTAATGAATAAATGAAGCACATCACCCACTGTTCTTGCATGTCCAGCCCCCAGCAGCTGCCTGCTGTATGGGAGGGGACATACTAAAGGGTGGCCAACCTGTTCCCATCATCCTTGGGCTTGGTCATCTTGGGCTCATGACAGAATCAGACTGAGTCTCAGTTTGCCACTCAGGGAACTGGAAGTATTGATAGCACTATGGTCTGAATATTTGCATCCTCCCACAGTTCTTGCATTGAAACCCCAATCTCCAAGGGGATGGTATTATGAGATGTATTATGAGGCTTTTTAAGATTAGTGCCTTGTAGAAGAGGCCCCAGGGAGCTTGTGGGCTCCTTTGGTCATGTGAGGACAAAGCAAGAAGGTGTCATCTGGGAACCAGGAAACAGCCCCCACCTGACACCCAGTCTGCTCGTGCCTGGATCTCAAACTTCCAGCCTCTAGAACGGTGAGCAGTAGCTTTCTGTTGTTTAGACACAACCCGGTTTACAGTATCTTATAATAGGAGCCTAAATGGGCCAAGACAGCCAGCCACTCTCAGGGATGCTCTGAGCTTTAAGGAGACACTGTGTGAAGGGTACATTTTCCTGGTGGCCTGCTGGGCCTGGATTGACCTTCAAGCTTACAACCATTTCTCTCTCCTCTGGAGGTTAGTCCAGACAGATACTCTATAAATATCACTTTTGTTGCCTATAGTCCCCACGAACATGTTTGAATCAGAGTAGAGGTGTTTCCCACCCAGGTTTGTTGTGGAGGAGAGCAGATATATTTTTTTTTTCTTCCTTAGTGCACTTAACATTTCTGTCCCAAAGTACTTTGGTCCCCTTTTTGGTATACTTGGTCCTAGCTCATGATTCCATTTTTTTAAGCCTGATTCCAGTGATATTCCAGTTACTATCTCGCTTAAGCCACTTGGTTCCAAGAATAGGTCTCCTCAGGTCACCCCTTGGGGGCTCTTTCTTGCTCTGGGTGGTCTCTGGGCACCTGAAGAAGGTTGTGGTCACATCAGGGTGAAGTGAGGGTGTGGCCTCTTGATGGTCATGGTGTTCTACTACTGTCCTCCACTGGGTCCCTCCTCCCCAGCCCTCTCTATGACACTGAGCTTCCTTCTCTGGTTTCTACTGACTATTGTCCTGCTGGGTGTCTCAGGGGAGACACAGCAGGGAACCTGGCTCCTCCAGTGGCCCTCGGGTCTATCCTCTGAGGTCTCTTCAGGGACCCTACTGGGCACCTGAGAACCTACCCAGGGGTGGAGAGCCCCACTAGGCTGCCATTCTTGCCATACTGGGTTTTCTCTACCTGGTGTTCCCCCTGGGAATTGGGACAAAAACTCCCCATGCTTTTCAGTCCCCCTCAGCCCCTCGAGTTATTTATTGCTCCTCTTTCTTCTCCAGGTTGGGAGCTGGGTAGTGGGGGCCCAGTCCCTCCAGGTTCATTTCGGCCCAGTACCCGAGGGCTTCCTTCTGCCTGTGGGGCAGGAATGTCTCCCTGTTAGGCTGTACCTCCTGCCCTTGGGCTCCACGTTATGCTCAACAGGGCTGCGGACCCCAGCATGCCAAAGGAACTTTATAACGTTTTTATGTTATAAGTGGAGGACTGGGTTCTGGTGTTCTATAGCTCAGTAGGGGGACTCTAGTTAACAATAACTCTGTGTTTCACTAGAAGAAAGGACTTTGAATGTTCTCAACACAAAGAAATGATCGATGCTTGAGGTGATGGATATGCTAATTAATTGCCCTGATTTCATCAGATCATTGCACACTGTGCACATGTATGGAAATTGCACACTGGGCCCCATAATTATGTTTCAATTAAAAATCACTTAAAATATACTTTATATTAACTATCCCTCTCCCACTCATCTGCCCCTGGAGAAGCCAGGTGCTCCAGTGAGTTTGGAAGGAGGCAGAGAAGAGCAAGCTGGGAATAGAGGCAAGAAGGCTCCTTTTCTCCCCCAGCTTCCCATTTCTGGGTAGGCTAGCCTGGGGTATGCGCACTGGACTTCCTCTTCCCTAAAAAAACAAAACAGTGACAATTACAATAACCCCAAACCAAACAAAATAAAATAAAAAACACTGGAAAAAGCTGTTTTTAGATTGAGACTAAAGAACTGCTCTTCAGAGGAGAGACCGGAATTGCCTCCCCTCCGCACAATACAGAGCTCAGCCCAGTGAGGCGGTTTCCTGTGGAGCCTCGTCCTCCACACCAGCATCCCTGGTTTTGCCGCTGCTTCTTCAGAGTGATCGGCCAGGTGCTCGGGATTCATGACAAGCAATTGGAAATGGCAGAAAAGCCCATTGCTGCTCAGAGGTCATCTGCTTAGGAGTCACCTGGAGAATCCGCTGAGCCCTCCTGCTGCCTGGAGCTGTGTGCCTGTGTGCCTGGGTTCTGAGGGTGATGTGTTCAGAGGAAGCTTCTTGAAGGAGGCGGGATTAAAGTAGAGTTAACACCCGGCCACATGGACGGTAAGATGAACCAGAGCAGCCCCTGAGAAGGGAAGGAAGACCTGCCCAGGAGCAGCACTGTGCACCTGCCTGGAGTTTCACTCATCCCTTCCTGAGTCAAGACGCTTAGAAACACGGTAAGGTCAGTGTCCCCCCCCCCCGGAGGCAGGACAACAGGGACAGCTAACTTTTTAAATTCCTTTAGTTTCCTTCAGGCTGGGTGGAAATCAGATGAGTTCTTATCAAATTTGGTTATTCTTAGAGCTCTGCATCTGAAAAGTAATTTTAGACTTATAGGTAAAGGGTTTTTAAGAGACATTTGTGATTCTGAGAAATTACCCTGAACGTCTGTCTTTGTATTGCTTTTAACATGCTCTGTCCCATCACCCCGAGCTCAGTGCATCATGAACAACGCATGTCACGTCAGTGCTGGGTGAATTTAGCAGCAGACTGATGGGAAATGATGGGACAGGTGCATATGTCAAACCTGGACCCCTCCTTACCGGCATCAGCCACTACCCTTGAGTACATTCAAACAGCATTCCTGGGGAGATTCCTGCAAGCAAGTGTTCTCAAATATTTTTCTTGTGATGAAGATATCTGCAGAAAGAAATTACAAAAAGATCCTGTTGACGGGCGAGGGGAGGAAAGTTGTTTTAGTTGTTCAAGCGTCTTCCTAGCTGTTATGTACGGGATTGTTTTTTTATAAAGATAGGCAGTTGAAGAACTTCCAGAAATATCTTCCCTCACCTCGGAGGTCCATGCACCAATCTCTCCATGGTTTCTGCCCCTAAATTCCCATGTCTGTGGGAGGCACGGGAACCCTGAGCTATGGTGCTGTGCACAGGTCTGAGAGACTGACTGCTCTAGGAAGACTGACCCTGAACATGGGATATGGAAATGTCGGGGGGAGGAGGCTTTGCTTTCTTAAAGCAGGTGGCCCAGCTGAGGGGTAGTCAGGCTCCAGCTTCTGCCCTGCTTCCCAGAGACCCTGTGACCTTGGGCACCCTTAGAATAGGGGTGGTGGTACCCACATACTCACACACATATACACACACATCTCACATTGTGTGAGATGCTGTATCACAGGCATAGAAAATGCTTCATAAATTATTTATAGGATTTCCTCTTTCATTGTCTTTCTTAAAAGACTGAAGGGTATTTGTCATGATTCTCAATTAGAGCCCCCTCGTAAAGCAGCATATGACAATGAAGGGCCCTTCAGCATTAGAGATGGGCTGGTATTTAGGGAAATGAGCGTGACCACAGTACAGAGTGTTTCTGAGCAGAGAGAGTGGTGGAAGATGTCACAGGGGGAGTGACCTTGATGTAATTTAAATCATACAGTGGGAGGCAAGGACCCAGAGGTGGGGAAGGTGAATGCAGGTGGGAAGGGCACAGAGGGCAGAAGACTCAGCACCTGCCTCTGGAGTCCAGGGCACTCATGGGTCCCACCTCTCTTTGCCATGACAACCTTCCTCACGAATGTGGTTCCAACCCAATTCATCGAAACCAGTCCTTATGGTGGGGCCACAGAAGGGAAGTACCCCGGGCCAAGGACACCACATACACACACACACACACACACACACACACACACACACACAGTTTTTCTATTAAAGAGACATGGGATCAGTCTGCCTTGCCAAGCCTGCAACTCATCTATGGGCCTGATGAACTGTGGATTCAGTGGACCAGAACTAGAATCGCCAAAGGGTAATTGAATTATGGCTGAATGTTAGGTTCCTCTTATATGTTTAGTCTCATGCATATAAACAGTGACTACTTTTTCTGTGCTGAATATGGATTTTTGTGTGTGTGCATGGCATGGAAACCCATGGCCTCACATGTGCCAGGCAAGCTCCCTGCTACTAAGCTACATCCCCAGCCCTACTATGTGTCATGAGTATCTGCTGCCCAGCTGGGTATAGTTAAAGCCTTCTGAATATTAGGTATCCCCTGGTCCTCCTAGCCCTTATTATTTATGTTTAATAAATACTTACTCGCTGACCTGTACTTAACATGTCCTAAAGACTGACCAGTTGCATTTACCTTCCTTTCCTCTGAATTCAGTGTTTTCAAACAATATAACAGAAGCACATTTAAGAATGACACTAAATTAGTCTCCTAAAATCAGGTTCTAAACGGGGCATGGTGACTCACACACCTGCAATTCAAGTTACTTGGGAGACTGAGGAAGGAGAATCACAATCACAAGTCCAGTCTGAGCAATTTAGCAAGACCCAGAGTTGGGGGTGGAGCTCAGTGGTAGAGCACTTGTCCAGCATGCACAAGGCCCTGGGTTCGGTTCCTAGTACTGCATAACAACAACAAAACCCAGTTGGTTTCAGATTGGGTATGGTTCTGTGAAGCCATTGATCGATCAATCCAGATGGGTGACCTGAAGTGTTTGGGAACCTTCTGGGAGCAGGTGTAGGTCTGTTCAGGTTTGTGAAGTTATTTGTGAACCCACTTTGGGTTCCTGAAGGGTACCATACTGCGTGCTCAGGGCTGGTTTCTGCTCTTGGCTTCTCAGGAAAGACACTTGCCCACAGAGGACGTTCCTCCTGTGTCACAGTCTACAAGCTGCATGAATCCTGGGAAAGCTGGTCTTAATGTTTTGCTCTTCTTGGTCGGGCTGCAGCTCTGTGGCCAGGTCTAGAGTCGGCACCCAACAGTACCTGGGGCACCTGGGTGGGTGTAAGCTCAGACTGGGTCCCTTGATTTCTTTTTGCTATTTGCAGTTGACAGGGGAACTCTACCCAGCCTGAAGCACAGCTCTGTAATTCATCTGCCATTCCAACCCAAGTTCCATATCTGGCTCCCAGTCCTGAGGCCCCGTGGGGTCTTGCTTCAATACATTACTTATTTACCTTTCTCCCCAAAGGAGTTGTACCAAGAACTTTGGGGGGTCTTTCCTGCATAGAAGATTAGTGACTTAGAAGCTGTAATGATAACTCTGCCAGTGGAAGCGAGGAGGGAGAAGGAACGGGGCCTGCTGGTGGATCAGAGGCCTGGGTCACATGGCCATGCTGTGCATCCCCATGGGGCTTGGTGAGTCACTCCCTGTGACCTGTGATTGTTTCCACAGACACCAGGTTCCGCGTAGTTCTGCATGGTTGCTGGGTGTCAGCACACACCCATCGGAAGTAGCTTCTTCAAATCCTCACGTTGGAACGCATCCAGAGTGCTCTCCGGGTTAAATGGGATCTCTGTGTATAATTGGCCTTTTGAAGGCTGAGTCTCCATTTCCATAGGCTTGGCCAGTGTCATCTTGTTTTCTTCATGGGGTTCGTGAGCAAAGACAGGCCTTTGAGTTGAGGAGTCGTGGTAGGAGCCTCTCAGCCAGCCAGGGCTCCGACCAGACTTGAGATTGGGCTCATTTCCACCAGGCTGCTCCTTGGCCGCACTCTTGCGTGGCATCAGGCCAGGCACTGGCAGAACAGACAGCGTCTGCCATCAGGCAAACCCAGGGCAGAACAGGAGTGGATGTCCCAATGGCATCTAGGGACACATCCTTCCAAACATGTGCTACACTGAATATATGTATATACATATATGCACAAAAGTATCTGAGGCTGGTCCTTCATAGCTGTGGGCTCTGCATTAGTGAATTCAACCAGCCTCAAATCAAAAATATTTGGGGAAAAAAAAATAAGAGGTTGTACTGAGCTTGTATAGACTTTTTCCCTCTATCATTATTCCCTAAACAATACAGTATAACAGCTATTCACATAGCACTTATGTTGTGTTAGATGTTGTCAATCATCTAGAGATGATTTAAAGTATATACAAGGGCCGGGCCCCTTGGAGCATACCTATAATCCCAGTGACTTGGGAGGCTGAGGCAGGAGGATCACCAAGTTCAAGGCCAGCCTCAGCAATTTAGCAAGACCCTAAACCACTTAGTAAGACCCTGTCTCCAAAATTAAAAGGGATTTGGGGTACAGTTCAGTGGTAATGTAGCCTAGGTTCAAACCCCAGTACCTAAATAAATAAATATACAGGAGGATTTGTGTAGGTGTAGGTTCTATGTAAATACTACTTCACTTTATAGAAGAGACTTGGACATCTGAGGGGTTTGGTACCTTTGGGGGTCCTGGGATCAATCTCCTGCATATACTTAGGGATGAGTGTATTTCCTAAAAAGAGGTACTGTGCATGCTGTTTTGTGAACTGCCTTTACAGGATCAATAGATTGTGTCCCTTCTGCATGGTTGGATTATTAGACATTCTTCCTTCACAGCAGTGCTCAATCTCGCTTTCCACCATCTCTTCGGTGGCTATTGATTAGGTTGTTACCTACCTTTTGACATTTAGTAACATCATGACAGGAAACATCCTTGACTTCGCCTTTTTGCATGTTAGTCTGATCATTCTTTCCAAGTACTATCTCCACAGTAGATTCCTGTGTATGTACAAGATTCCTCCTTGGATGTGTCCTGCTTGAAAAAAAATTCCTTTTTTCATGCCAGGGTTTTTTTTTTTTTTTCCCCATAAAATGATTTGTACAGAGAACTCATGCATCTTGGTCGACAGTATCTGTGTTATGCAAGGATTCACTCTAATTAGTCTCAGCAGAAGAGAATTTTAAGGCAGGACATTCAGGGCTGACAAAACTCTCGGAATCTTGGCCCTTGGTCTGACATGTAAGAGCTACCCCAGAGTGACACTGCAGAGCTGGTCCCTTGCGGACTCCTTGGAGGTACTGGGCCACACTTCTTTTGCCATCCACACCTACTGCATGGAAGGCCGCATATGCCACTCAGCGTCCCCAGAGCTTGGATGAGGGTCTGGGACACAAGCCAAGAGCTGGAAAGTCGGACTCCCAGGAGCCCTGCCTTGGAGGAAAGGCGCATGGGAGTGGAGGGCGTACCTGACTGTATAACCTCCACCTTGAAGGACCCTTTGCGCTCCTGCCCTTTGCTCCCAGGTGGCGTGAGGATGCTGATCAGCCTTCCACTATGAGGAGTGGGTAGGAAGCACGAGTTAAAAATGCTGCGAAGTTAATAGCTGGTTGTTTTTTCATGACTCATAATTGATCAGCAGTCAGTTTATGAACAGTCTTTCTTTTGCCTCTTCCAACAGGCTTCTATGGATTCAGGTGGCTGTGTAGTTCTGAGCCCCACTCCCCAGGGGATTACTGCATTTTCCCTGGTTTGGGGGAAGCATTGCTGAGGAGGAATCCAGGAGAGAAGGTGGTTTTAGTAGCTCAGAGCACAGCGGGGGTCTGGGAGGTGCTGGAGAGAGCGATGGTCACACTCTTCTGACCCCAACAGTGACTGTTGGCCCTCAGGGATGAAGTGTTTAAAATGACCCCAAGCTCCATACCTTGCAGGCTCCCGGGAATGGTGGAAGAGGGAGGAGCCTTCTTTGCTCTGGGAACCAGTCTTGAGACAAGTATTGCTTGTAAAGGAAACAATTTTTTTTTTTTTTAAAGAGAAAGTAGTAGTGATTGACATGTACCAAAGGATCAAATGATACTGTGGGTTTCTTTCTCTCCTTTTTTGGTGGTGTTGGGGATCAAACCCAGGGCCCCAGGGCACATGCTAGGCAGGCGTTTAACCACTAAGCTACACCCCCAGGCCACGCCTTGGGTTTCTATGGTACCTTCTCTTTATTAATTTAAAGTAGGATTTGATTTATATAGAACAGCTGTTTATATTTAATTTGGGGGTATGCACTGATTGTGCATTATGAAGTAAACTATAATAATTATTTTACCACCAGCAGCTTTCCTTTCAATGTTTCTAACCATATAAAATAAGCTTCCTAAGGTTTTTTTTTTTGTTTTTTTTTGGCATGCAAGTACTGGATAATCAAGGCTGCCTAATACAAAACCCACCCCTCCCCCAAGATGTACTTTCAAATAATAATAAAGTGGAAGTGTGCCTAGCTAGGAAGCAGCTCCCCAGCTGAGAGAGGCAGTGGTATTTACCACCCGTGGAGTGGGTTTAGCAGTTGAAATAATTTCACCTCCATCATCTCATTTAGTCCTATGCTCGTCCTGTATGTTTAGAAATAAGGAATGAGGCTCAGAGTAGTGAAGTCACTTGGCTGGATCGCTCAGCAGACAGAGCTGCACAGCCTTGTTCTCCCTGGGGTGCGGTGGGTGCCCCCGCCCCTCCACTCTCCGAGGAACCATGTGATCATCTTATTAACTTGGTGACTGTTGGGCCAGCATACAAGGTGTCAGATGGCTTTTCCTCTCACTGTTCTTGTCCCTGTTTTCCAGAGAAGCAGACCGAGGCACAGAGAAGTCACAGGACTTGCTTAAGTGACCAGAACAGAGTGGAGCAGGGTCCCTTTCCTTGTCACCTGGTGTTTAATGTCTGTCACTCTGAATTTGGAAGCCCCTACCTGGGGATCCTCCCTGTATACCTAGCCAAGGTCCCATTTCTTGCAACTGAGAGGCCTTGGACAAATCGCTCCCTGGGCCTGGGGTGTGGGAGGGGGGTCCTTGTTCCCCTTTCAGTTCCCCGAGCCCTGTCAGCTGCAATGGCACCTGCATTCCCCCTTCCTGTCCCCCACAGTTGCTTTTGGAGGAGTGGTGGGGTGGGAAGGACATGGGCATTGCAGACCTGACCTGGATGCACACCCTGAATGGATCCTGGCTGTTTGGGTGCCCTTGGGTGAAGCCTTGGCTTACTGTTGTCACTCTCTAGAGGTCATGATGCCTACCCCCAGGGTTGGAGAGAAGAAAAGACAGTAGTTTGTATGCACATGGTGATAGGTTGTAACCAATGTCCAGGAGTCGATTGGAAACACTTTTATTATAACCAGGCCTTATTCTCCCCTGCCTGTATTAACTTTTGGTTAAGGTGTCGCAGTTAAAATAGAGTAAGACTTGGTAGGATGGAGATGCTGGGCAGTGGATGCTTGGTCTTATGAGATGGGCAGAGTGGAGTGGGGTGGCAGCTATGGCTTAGTGGGGCTGGGCAGGACTCTGCTGCTGTGGGAGCACATGCTAGAGGCTCGCTTACTTCATGCCTGTCTCAAAGTGGAGCTCTGGCTGCAAAGCCTCACCTCCCCATTCTGCAGCTGCGGGGCTCTCAGTGTCCCGTTCCCCATGTGGAACATGGGAGGGAACTAGTGCTACCTCACAGAGTTGAATATGAATGAGATGGGGACCAGTGCCTGCCAGGTGCTAGGCACAGTATAAGCATGTGTATCAGTTCATCTCCTATTGCTATTTCAAAATGCCAGAGACTGGGTACTTTATAAAGAAAAAGAGGTTTATTTAGCTCACAGTTCTGGTGGTTCAAGAGCATAGCACTGGCATTTGCTTGGCTCTAGTGAGGTCCTTCTGACCACATCACCACATGGTGTGTGGTATCACAGCGGGAGCACATGCAGGAGACAGATCACACATGAGATGGGAAGCAGGAGAGATTCAGGTGCCAGGATCCCTCATTAGGACATCCCACTCTCACAGGAACTAACCAGGGTCCCACAAGAACAGCCCTAATTCCTATTGAGATGGCGCCCCCTGTGACCTAATCACCTCCCATTAGGCTCCACCTCTTAAAGGTCCACCCTCTCCACACCCTCTTTGTGGGACACAGTCGGTACCTAAACCACAGCAGCACATAGTTAGCCCTGGTTGTTAAGTCCTCCTCTGCCTTCTGTAGGAGTGACTGTCGCATGGCTACTGTCTGGGAGAGTAAAACCTGAAAGGAGGGTGAAGTAAATGGAAAACAGTTGGCTGAGCATGTGCTATGCTCTGAGCACTGTTAGGTACTTAAAGAACATAGATTATCATCATGGATTAAAAGAGAAATGATTACCCATGTTTCACGGTGAAGAAACAGAGGCATAGGAAGGTAACAGTGGCTTGCCTGTGCCCAGTAGAGGAGACCTAGGGAGCTGGGAGGTAGGGGTGGTCCCTGAAGCTCCTGAGAGGGTGGCTTGAGGCTGGGGCTTCCCCTCAGATCCTGATGAGGCACTGGGTCAACGGTCACCAGGCACCAGGGTGGCTGTATCCTGAGACTTTCTGGTTTCTTGGGTGATCCCAAGTGAACTGCTCACCATGTGCTGGTGTGATTTTCTGAAGGAGCAGATACTTCCCAAACATCATCTGTTCTTGTTTCGCCCCAATTTCTAAATAAATGCTTCTGTTGGAATAGCATGTTGGTAGTACAACAGTTCCTTGCTCTTCTGATGGACATACAGTGTTGGGTACAAAGTTGTAGTTCTGGCTCCTCATTGTCAACCAAACTTCTGGAATTCCCACCAGGGTCTCCTCGAGGGTGTGTTAGTCAGCTGTCTGTCACAATAACAAATATCCGAGGAAACCAACTTACAGAGAGAGAAGGTTTATTTTGGCTCACAGTTTTGGAGAGTCCAGTTCCATAATTGATTGGTTCCTTTTACCTGGTGGTGTTACCATATGGCAATAGAAGGGAGCATGTGACTGAGCAAAATGGATCACCTCATGGCCAGAAAGCAAAAGAGAGCAAAGAGAAAGCCAGAATCCTATAGTCCCCTCCAAGGCCACACGCCCCAGTGACCTGAAGATCTCCCACTAGGCCTTACCTCTTCCAGATTCCACCACTTCCCATAGCTCCTTCTTTGTTACCTAACCTTTAACACATGAGCCATTGGGGAGACACATATCCAAACAGAAACAAAGGTGTTTGGTGTTTTAAATCTTTACATGACAGTAACTATGTTTTCACAATTCATCAATAAGGACAAAACCCATTAATAAAAAGACGCTGAGTTTTGAGGTTTGTGTAGATGACATGGTATTTTTATGAACCACCTCAGCATCTACATATATCTGACAGTACCTGTGTATGTATGTGACATAATAGTGATTCCATTTCTGGATAGTGCTTGCACATCAAGGATTTACAGGTAAAGAATTAAGGACTGGGGTGGGTGGTGACACATACCTGTAATCCCAGGAGCTTGGGATGCTGAGGCAGGAGGATTGTGAGTTCAAAGCCAGCCTCAGAAACTTTCTCAAAATAAAATATAAAAAGGGCTGGGGATGTGGCTCAGAGGTTAAGCGCCCCTGGGGTCAATCCTCAGTACCAAAAATAAATCAATAAATAAAAGAGTTAAGGATCACTGTTTAGAGGTTTAATATTTTCAATTTTTGTGGCCTTAATAGAGAAGTGCTTATCTATAGTTTGCTTTTCCTCCTGGGTACTTTGCTTGCAATTCCAATAGGTTCCACCAGGGGGTGCCTGGGATCACGATGGTTCTGTCTGTTGAGGCTCCACCCCAGCTATGAGATGAAATATAGTTTACTTTTTAGTACAAAAATGTTGTATTCAAAAATTAGGATCTTTCAAAGAAATAATGCAAACACAAATTTAAAATATATAGTACACTAAGATAGCAACTAAACTCCAATGATTAATGACCACTCATCTCTATTTAATTCTGGATTTTATTTCTTTTAGATTTCAGGAATTAAGAGCAATCTCAAGCATTAATCATGGTATTACTTCCAAAAGGATTAAAGTATGATAGCATTTAGCATTAGAAATAGATTGTCTTGGCCACTAAAGGACTGTGGAGTACCCCAGACCATTCTTTCCCACTGGACCCTCACAGGAGGTTCTGAGACTCCTAAGACATGTCCTGCCCCTCATTATCCCAATTTTGCAGGCACCATGGTCTGTACTCACCTATGAGGGCTAACTGGGTGTCAAGTTAATTGGAGAAGGAAATATATAGCCACCAGAAACTCAGGCAGAAGTTTGCCATAGTTTGAATCTGGGATGTCCCCAAAGGCTCATGTATTAAAGGCATGGTCCCCAGTGTAGTGCTGCTGGGAAGTGGTGGAACCTTTAAGAGGTGGAGCCTAGTGGGAGGGCTTTAGGTCATTGGGAGGGGTGTGCTCTCAGTGGTGATGTTGGTACTCTGGTCCCTTCCATTTTCTCTCTTTTATACCTGGCCTCCCCTGGTATACACTCCAACTATGATGTACTGTGCTGCCACAGTCTAAAGCAATAGGGCTAATCGGTCATGGACTGAAACCTCCAAAACTGGGATCAAAAGTAAACCTTTCCTCTTTTTAAGTTGAATATCTTGGGTAGTTGTTTTAGTAACAGAAAGCTGACTGCCACAACTGCCTTTAAACAAAGGACATCTGATGGATGTTGTAGACCCACTGGTAAAAGTGCACATCTCTTCATTGTGTCCGGCGTTCCTTCACTTTGCAGCCAAAGAGGCCCCTGGAGAGCACACAGAGGTTGTGGGTCTATTGCATAAGTGCAGCAAGGTGCTGGGTGAAGGCCGCGGGGTCTCCTAGGGAGGGGTGTGTGGGGGCCGAGGTGTAGACACAGCTCACACTTGAGCTGGCATCTGGGTACTTGAGGTAGAGCAAGACTGACCACTGGACAGGGACACACAATGCTGAGAGGACCCATTAAAGTTCTGGAGCCGATGAAAGGGTTTTCATTTCTTTTCAAATTA
Source organism: Callospermophilus lateralis (assembly GCF_048772815.1). NCBI lineage: Eukaryota > Metazoa > Chordata > Mammalia > Rodentia > Sciuridae > Callospermophilus > Callospermophilus lateralis. The sequence goes on along the minus strand of NC_135318.1, from coordinate 97,242,371 downwards.
AAAGGAAAACGTGATCTTTAGGTCCAGGAACACGTTTTAATACGTCATATTAATATATTCACCTCTATACTGGCTCAGATAGGCTTTGATCAGATTTTTCCCCCCCAACAGAGGAAGGACAGTTGAGGGCAAAAGTTCCTAGGGCCCAAGGAAGTCATACCATCAGCCTGGGTAGGAGTGGGACACAGGGTCCTTGTGACCCAGGGAACTGCCTAGGCAGAGTCACGGAGGCAGTAAAGACCCAGTACACGGGGGCTCAGCTGGTGACTTGGCTTCATGGTGCATGGTGCCCACGGGGCAGGAGGTACAGCCAGAGATGTTCGTACGGGCTCAGGACAGAGCTCCAGGCCCACGTGCCTGTGACTTAGGGATTCCGGACAGTGGGATACTTGGGAATTTTAGGACCTGTAGAGTTTTAGCTAAGCCAGAAAAGGATGGATTTTCCAAATACTAATTGGGTGTGTTTTGGTCCCTGTCCCAGTGTGGTCCCCTGGTAATGAAATGAGCCTTCCGTTTATAACTGTGCTTCCTCGTCTCTGCGTGGGGAGAGTCGCTCACACAGGTTTGCAGAGGGCCTGGCCTCTGAGTGCAAGTGTACCTTTCCTTCTCTTTTGCCTGGTGGCCCGGCCCAGCCCCTGAGCAGCCCGGCCTCCCCCTGCAGTCTGACTCAGGAGTCCTGGGTGGGGCTGTCTGGGCCCAGTAAGCTCTGCAGAGGCTTCTGCTGTGCAGCGGGGCTGGGAGGCTCTGTCTTCACCCCAGTGTGTGCGCCTGGACTTCCAAGAACAGGGCTGCCACCTTCCTTCAGGAGGAGGAGCCTGAGAGCTTGCTGGCGGGGTTCCTGGGCTGGCTGCACCCCCATCCAGTTGCAGAAACATAAACAGTCCTCTGTCCTCGAACTCCCATCTTCCTGGACTGCTCTTCCTTTTGGCTCAGAGTGACAGGGAGGGGCGGCCCCTCCATAGCCTGAGTGCACGGTGCTGGCTTCCTGGCTCTGGTTTGTCAACACACAGGGCCGAAGCCGTGAGCACCACGCTTTGATTTGAGGCAGGACTGAAGGGAGGCCGCGTCTTCCAGCATCATCGGATGGGGACACGGTCGCATGTGTAAATCTCACACAGTGCTGCTACGCACGATGCAAACCCAGGGGCTGTCACTGGTTTGTGGAGATAGCATCTGAGTGGATCTCGAAGAAAGAGTCCCATTTCTACAGGTAGGAGCTGCAGGAGGTATTTCCAGGCAGAAGAAGAGTCCGTTGTGCATAGGACCAGCTGGGCCTCATGGGACAGGGGACAGATGGTGTGCAGGGCTGCGTAAGGCAGAGGAGTTTAAAAGTAGACTGAGTGGGGTGCAGTGGTGCCTGACATCTGAAGCAAGAAAATCATGAGGCCAGACTGGGCAGCATGAAGAGACCCTTGTCTCAAAAAAAGGGAAGAAAGAAAGAAAAATTCTAAATGATAAGCAGGCTGTAGCCAAACTGGGGAAGTCCTGGAGGAGAGTGCTGGTACCCCTTGGTGGTGGTGTCCTGGGGGAATTGCAAGGCGGCTGCTGAGTTGAGGCTTTTGGAACCAGCTGTGCCTGGTGTAGTGGAAACTGCAAGAACCGTGCCTGAGTGCAAGAAGTGTACACCCTAGTCTTCGTCCTGCAAGATAAACAGGAAGTGTGCTTGGGAGGTCATTCCACTTGTGATTGCATCAAAGAAGGGACACCTAGGAACGGCACTCAGGAACTGTGAAGGACATTGGCACAGTTTTACTGGGGACACAAAAGAGCTGTGGCATAAATGGAGAGATTCAGCATGTTCTATTTAGGGAGGGATCGATATCTTCAATGTTTGCATTTTCCCTAAATTAATTTATGGATTTCATGCCATTTCCAGTCAGAATCTGGGGGGGTCACTTTCCAGATATTAGACCATTATAAACTTCAATAAGTTGGCCAGTTTGATATTGGGGTGAAAATAGATAGCACATTTATAGAACAATCTAGAAAGTGCAGAAACTAGAATTTAATACTTAGTTAATTTGAACCACTTGGGAGGACATCAGGTTCCCCGTTCAGCTCAAACCCCACAATAAATTCCACATGGGTCAAAATTTTAAATGTAAAAAACGAAACCATTAAAGTACTCAGAGAAAATTCAGGTGAGCACGGAATTACAGGATGAGAAGCCGTCTTTCTACACATGGTGTCAGAGACGGAAGCCACAGGCCAATGTTGTTTTATTTGAACATCACAGGGAAAGTAAACTTCTGTATGTCGAAAGAAACAAAGAAAGAAAAAAGAAAAACAAAATGAAAGATGATACACTGAGAAAAATGCATACTACCTGTAAGACAGGCACCTGCTACATCAACAGCTCTGATAACCCGCATGAATGATTCTTATTTTGAATGAACTTTCAATAAGAAAGTGGATCAAGGATAGGAATTCACGAACGAGTAAATGGCAGTAAATGAAAGACAGTTATACATTCATCAAATAGGTGTCTACAAAATTAAGATACGATGTCAGTTTTTCATATCAAATCACCATATTTTTGGGGTGTTGTTTGTTTTGGGGGGAGGCTGGTGCAAGCTGGGCGTGTGTGTCAAGGGCTCTCGTTGGACTTTGGGAGGGGAAGATGTAAGCTTTCTGCCAAGCAGTTTGGCAGTCTGTCTCAAAATCTTTAAAAGAGCTCTTTTTTTGATCCTGGTGATTCCGTTTCTAGGAATGCATCCCAAGGAAACAGTTAAACCTGCAGCCAGAGACTCCTAGGCAAGGATGTTCACCACCGTGTTATTTATAAAGGGAGCGTTTGGAGGCCATTGGAACACCCAGTCGTGGGGAATGACTCACTGCGAGGCCCGAGTGCAGCGGGGCCTTGGGAACAGTTCTGGAGGACGCTTAGTCACACAGGAACTTCACGATCTAGGGCTAAATGGAGAAGGCAGGAAGATGGGGGGCTGGAGCGGGAGGCAAAGGAGGCCCGTGTGGAAGAGGCGGGGGCCAGTGTGTGCTCAGGAGGCAGCAGGAGCTGGGTGTGTTGGAGAACGGCTCGTCCTCATTTTTTTTCATGTTGCCTTCCGTGAATTTTGATGGAGCAGACACTGGGTACAAGGTGCTACCATTCAGGCGGTGTTTGGAGAAGACGGAGAGAAGGTTTGGCTAGACCGTACCAAGAAAGGGGGTGCTAGCACTCTGCAGGCTCTCACTCAGACCTGACGCTCTGCCTTGTGTCCTCAGCCACCCTGGGAGCTGCTGTGTGTGTGTCCTGTGTCCCCAGCCCCCCCACCCCCGCTCCTAGTGTATATGTAGGATCAGGAAATCCAAAACCAAACCACAGAAAAAATTTAGGATATGGAATTTTTAAAATTAAAAAAAAGGGATGCAAAACTCTTTAAAGAAAAGATTATGCTCTACTTAAAAACAAATAGATACATGATTTGTGTGTGTGTGTGTGTGTGTGTGTGTGTAGGGAAAAGACTGGAAAGCAGCATGCCCAAGTGGTATTTCTGTTTAGTGCTGGCAGACTGATGAGAAATCTATTTTTTTTCTTATGAGCAGCCTGGATTACTTATTTAAAAAAAAAAACAAAAAAACAACCTTATTGCCAGGCAGAGTAGTACATGCAAGTCACACCGTCATACCCATGGCTCAAGAGGCTGAGGCAGGAAGATCTCAAGTTCGAGGCCAACCTCAGCAATGTAGTTAGCCCCTAAGCAACTTAGAGAGACCCTGTCTCAAAATAAAAAAAAATAAAATAAAATAAAAAGGGCTGGGGATGTGGCTTAGTGGTTAAGAGTCTCTGGATGCAACCCCCAGTTTGAAGAAAAACAGCTTTATTGTGTAATGATTAATATGTAATTTGCACACATTGAAGGTGCTCAGTTTGATAAGTTGTGACATAGGGTACACCTGTGAGACCAACCCTGCAATTAAGATAGTACACGTATCCATAGCCCCCAAAGTTCCTTAGGCTCCTCTCCCTTCATCCCCAGTTCTTCTGCAAGGCAATCCCTGTCCCTCCCTTGGTCACTATTCTGATTCTGCATTTCCTAGAATTTTGCTGGAATGGAATCATGCAGTGTGTGTTCTCTTTAGCTTCTTTCATTCCAGTCATTTTGCCATTCTTCTAGGGAGCTGGGTGTGTCAACTGTTCATTCCTTCTCATTGCTGAGTAATATTCCAGTGTATGGATGTAGCCCAGTTTTCTCAGTCCAAAGAATGACTTAATAAAAATATCCACCTTTTGAAGCATGCCCCCAAGTCTGGCTTGGGTCCTGGGTGTTTGTTCCTTTCCATTTGGTCTTCTCTGGAGATTTGGGGGAGGTTCCCCAGGCCTGACAGTGACCCTGAGAATAGCAGACTGGTAAGCCCAGAGGGTGCATGCACCATCATGAGCCAAACACAGGGCTCTGGCAAGCCTTTGAACTCTTGAGTGCAAATAAGGGGTATCCTCATAACCGGAGCTGTGGTGGCAAGGAGGCTTGGTGCTGGTCAGTAGGCATTTTGAAGAATTGCCCTTGCACTTGGCCTCCAGCAGAGTTCAAGGTATTGCCGAAAGAGCTTGACCTCTCTCACAGATTGGTGTTGACTCACTTTCATGCACCTCTCCTGTCCTTGCCTGGCACCATGAATGGCTGGCAGCTCCCTCCCCGACCTCCACCAACAGACCTGCCTCTCGGCCCAGCTGTCATGCTGTGCCCAGCCCCCTGTAGCTCTTGTCCTTCACCCGGGGGGGAGCTGACAGTCCTCCTTCCTTTGTTCTGGGTGATTTTTCACGTCTCCCCTGTTTCCTGGATTAGTGAGAACCCAGAAGCTCCTCCAGGGCTCCAGGTGACCCCGGGGCTCTGGACAGAGTCACATTCTTCCCACCCCAGGCATCCTGGACCTTACAGGCAGAGCAGCAGCTGTGGCCTGCTCCCTACCCCCGTGCCTTGCCATCATGTCTCTGGGGGTCCCAGGAGGTACCTCCCACGTCTCAGGAGTGAGTCCACCTTGATGCTCTGCTCTGGCCACCTGCCAAGGGCCGCTGCCAGGGCCCAAAGAGAACCCTTAGCTACTTCTGGTCCGTGTAGAAAGGGGGCAGCCAGGGGCAGCTCCTCTCCAAGGCTCTGTGTCCCCTCGTCCCTGGGCCTGAGTGTCCTGAGGCTGTGGTGTGATGACCTTATCAACACCATGCATGACAGGACAGACCTAGGCCTTGGGCCAGGCCAGGCGTTGGACACTCCCATCCTGGCCGAGCTCCTTCCTCTCCTTATTTCCCTACCCTGCACACCCTGTGCCACCCCTTCACCAGAGCTACTTGTCCTTGCAGTGACTATGTCCGGGAGTAGGGCACTGATCTGGGGGCCTGGGTCGGCTCCAGACCATGCACACCTGCCACTGGGCACCTGCTGGCTCTGGGCACTGCCCTCTAGGGGCTGAGGCCCTGCGGTGGGAGCAGCCTCCTCTTTCTCCTCTCCCGGGGGCCCTAGAAGCCTGGAATGACCCAGGGGCTGGGGGTTGCTGCACATGGCCTGCCCACGGAGAGCTGCTGATCGCACCTGTGCGCAGAGCCGCGGTCCTCGGGCATCTGCTCAAGCCCTTGGCCCAGTGGAAACACCAGAGGAGGGGCCTTTGGTGAGGGCCCTCGTCATGGTGGACACCAGCGTGAAAAGTCAGCTCTGTGAACCTGGGAACTGGCCCCTGAGGAGGTGGGGGTCTGGGGCTGGACGGGGCCAGGACTCCTCTCCTTCCCGCAGGGCCTCCTAGTTTTTGAAATATCTACCTTAGGGGATGGAAACGAGCAGTCAGCTGGCCTGGCCAGCGTCCAGCCGGGTAACCTTAGAGCCACCACCAGCGGGGATCAGACTCAGCTTATGTAACCCGAGGGCCGGGTGTGGGTGAGCCCGGAGCTGCAGGGGGAAGCCCGGTCCCCAGGTGATGGTGCTGTCCCCTTGCCTGCATCATGGCTGGGGTGCAGCCCAGGAAGTGATCTGGGGGGCTGCTGCTTAGCTTGGTGGGGGCCTGGGGTGGGGTGAGCGGGCCCTGACAGGTGTCTCAGTGGCTCCTTCCCGTGGCTGAGGACACCCAGTGGTGTGGTAACTCCTGTGTATGCACAGTGGCTTCTGTGCGCCACGTGGGCATGACATCCTTGTCTCTGTGGAAACCTGCTGTGGGTTGCTTCACCTGGGGTGGAGGCGCCCAGGTGACCGGAGTAGATTTTGGTGCCGCTGGCTGAGGAGGTGAGGCTGAGCCTGGCCCTGGAGAAGCCTGACGGGAGTCATTTCAAGGAAGTGTCCCCTGGGCACTTTGGCTCCCACCTCCTGGCCCTGGCCTGGCTCCTGACCACGAGTAGGGCACATGGCAAGCTGGTCAGACCACACAGTCAGGTGGTGATGAAAGCCTGTGTCAAAGAGGTGAGTTCTTTGTTTTTGTTTTTGTACCAGGGATTGAACCCGGGTGCTGAACCACTGAGCCGCATCCTCAGCCCTTGTTTTATATTTTATTTAGAGGCTAGGTCTCACTGAGTTGTTTAGGGCTTCACTAAGTTGCTGAGACTGGCTCTGAACTTGCAATCCTCCTGCTTCAGCCTCCCGAGCCACTAGGATCACAGACGTGCGCCACCACAGCCCTGGGTTCCATCCCTGGTACCCAGGACAACAGAAGCAGATCTCAGAAGCAGCCCTGTGAAGTGGGTTTTGCTGGTGTGTTTGTTCTGAGGGTCATGGAGGCTCAGAGCTTGTCGGTAACTTGTCCCTCCCCGGGGAATTGGTTAGGGCTTTCTGCTCCTCAACACCTCGGTTTCTCCTTGAATGCACAGATCCACCTTTGGAGGGAGGTGTGGCCTTTAGTGACTAAGGGAGCAGTCAGTGAGAGAGCCTGTCTGCCTGACTGCATGCCCGTGGCCTGCGCCCTCAGCCCTGCCCCAGCGTGCTCCACGGGCTCTCTGCAGTCCAGCCAGAGCGTGTTTTGTGTCTGACCACTCGACACCAGCCCCTTCCCACACTTTCTGCAGGGTCCAGCCTTGGCCTTCCCTGTTCTCCAATCACACCATGTACTGCAGGCCTTGTGCAGGCCTCTCTGCCTGAGGCTGCCTACCTGGCCCACTGGGCCTACCGTCTGCAGGCCACCTGGAGGCAGGTTGGCCGGGCGCTTCTCCACCTCCTGGACAGAAGTGACTGTTCCCTGGCTGCTTCCCCTCTAGTGCTCCATACCTACCTGTCACAAGTGGGTTACACGTTGTCTGCCTCCCCCACAGACTGGTTTCTTGAGGGTGGGGACCACTACACCCCAGGTTCTGGAGACATGCAGAAGGACATACAGTAGGTGCTCAGACTGTTTCTGCATCTGGTTGAGTGTGAAGACTCAAATTGTGAAGACTCAAACTCTCTGTCCCCTTCTGATCTGGTGCTTTTATATCTGGGAACTTTGGCAATATTCTCAGACTTCCCCGAGTGCTCAGATGAGACTCGATGGTGAAGAGGAATCAGGGCTTCTGTGGAAGCCTGGGGTTGAGCTCTGCCTTGGTAAACTCTGAGCCTAAGACTGGGTGTCGGAGTGAGTTCAACATTTGGGCTCATCTACCAGTGTGATTTGGTGGAGGTGGCCATAGGCCTCAAAGCTGCCTCCAGATCCACCGTCGGGGACTGGCTGCTCCCTGGTGCCCATGGGTGCCTTGCATCCGTTCTCTGGGCCCTGCTTCTGGGTGCCTCAGCGTGAGTCAGAGCATGTGCAGCGTGGGCTTGTGCAGGTGGCAGGGAGCCCAGAATTAGCTCAGCTGCACTTGAGCAGGACTGCCGTGGGGAGGGGAGGCTGGGCCAGGCGCAGCCCTGAGCTGCGGGGGAGGCCAGCTCTCAGGACCCACCACGGGTACCAGGGTGTGCCGGGAAAGCCCACTTGTGCCTGGCGCATGCCCAGTTGTAGATGAGCAGCGGGCCAACGGAGCAGATTTCTTGTAGCCAACTGAGACAGATTGGGTGCCGGCCAGGCCTGGCCAGGTCGGCCCAGGCGTGGGCAGGGAGGTGTGGGCATCACCGTGCTGAAGTGCTCATGGTCTGGCAGGCTTGGCCAGCTCAGGGTCTTTGCTTGGTCATAGGACACAGTCAGGCAGACTCTGCCCTCACCTAAGCCAGGCCAGCACCCGCTGGTGGGCCCCGCCCCCATGTGGCATTCTCCTGCACTTTGCAGAACGTTCCTTTGTTTTCAAATGGAGAGAATTATTAGCACAGGTACTTAAGTAGATTGCAAAATGTGTTATTCTTTCTGGCACTTTTTCCTGCTTGTCCCTGTCTGTGGCACAGGTGTGTTGCCAAGGATGCTAATGGTTGTCATCTGAGAAAACAGGGAAGTAACCCTTGTCACCCCAACACAAGGGCCGGCTCCATGCCTTCCGGGGGCGTGGAGGGGCCTGGCACTGGTGAGGCCACGGGTGAGTCAGCTGGATGGCATGGTGAGAGAGTTCATCACAAGTGTGTCGGAGTTCCAGAAAAAAGACGCTTCTAAGGTTCTGGTATGCGATTGGAGCATGTGGCCTTACCTCGGGTGGTTCCTGTTGCCATGAGAGGCCCCTGGAGAGCACAGCGATTGGTGGACTGGGGGTTCTGGGGGTTCATTCATGGGAACAGAGCAGTTTGGAAGAAAGCAGAGCCTTGATGGTTCTCAGGGTATCCAGCCTGGAGGCTGGGCCAGGCGCTCTCTGCCGTGGTGCCCTGGTCTGGCGGTCACAGGCATGTGGATTCAGGAGACCACGGTGGACTGGCTCTAGCTTTGTCGAGTGGACCCAGTGGGCGACTGGGCCCAGCCTGTTTTGCAGGGGCCGTCTCTTCCTGCCCTGGCACGCCCCAGTTTAGATCTGGCCTCTTCATTGATCCGTGGACAGGGGAGGATGTTAGGAGAGGTGGACGGGGGACATTTGGACCCTGCACGGGAAGCAGGCGTTGTCATCCGTGAGAGCTGGAGCTCAGGGACAGTGCTTCCCTGGGCCTTGTCCCTCCAGTGCCTGACGTGCTGCTTGCACATGGAGGCCCCTCAAGAAAGCTCTGCTCGCCACCCTTCTCATGGGGCCAGGCCCCAGGTGCTGTTGTGTCAGGGTCCCCCCAGTCCAGAAAAACCTTCTCATCTGTTCTTTTTTTTTTTTTTAATTTTTTAGTCGTAGTTGGACACAATACCTTTGTTTTATTTCTTTATTTTTATGTTGTCCTGAGGATCGAACCCAGGGCCTCGCACATGCTAGGCGAGTGCTCTACCGCTGAGCTACAGCCGCCCCCCCATTCTTTTCAAAGCACTGGGTGTATCTAAGGTCTTGTTGGACCCCATGTGGTCTGCCGTGAGGTGGGCAAATCCTGTTTGAAGGATGAGATGCCTGAGGCCCTGGAGGCAGAAGGGATGTGCCTGTGCTGGGGACAGAGTCTCAGGCATGGGGTCCTTCCCTCGGGCTTAGCACCTGGCCCAGGGCCTGCTGCTCACTCCTGCCTGGCACTGTCCCATCAGGAGAGCTGCCTGCACCCTCTCAACCTTTCTTTGAAAATCAAAGGTTTCTCAGATTTTTCTCATTCTCTGTGCCCAGCGAGTGCCTTGGAACCCGAGTCTCAAAGGTAATTCCACGCACCTTTGAGCTAAGCTTTATCTGCATCGTTTCTTCCATTCCTCCTGCCAACTGTGAGGGTAGGAACAGTGATTAGCTCCTTAGTAGGCCCTTGCTGAGGTCACCCTACAGAAAGGCAAACAGACCTAGGTCTCCTGGCTCTGGCAGCAGGTGTGGGGTGGGGACACTTTAGGTCTGACCCTCGGACCCTCAAGGCTGCTCCTTGTTTGGGGGGAATGGCTGTCATTGTGGGCAGAGCTGGCTTGGGTTTCGTGGGTCCTTGGAACAGAGGTTTTGGGAATTTCTCAGAATGCATTTCCAGAGAAGGTGCTGCAGTCCGTTCTCCTGGGAGAGCATGTGAGGTGGCCTGACTGGCAAGGGGTCTCTGAAATCTGCCTCCTGCAAGTGGGAGCTGCTGGAGTGGGGCTGGGGAAGGAGCTGAGGTGGAAAGAACACAAATTGGAGGGGAGGGATTGGAAGGACCGCCTAGGGGGTTGTGGAGGTCAGCAGGTGTCACTGTGAAGGAGGCATGCACAAGTTTCCTCCCCCAGGATTAAATTCCCCCTGCTTCAGCCCTGCCCCCTACTCCTTCACCGTTGACTTCCCCAGCCCTATTGCTGGCCCTCTGCCCCTCGCACTGCTGGGCTTTGTGACTGGGGTCAGGCTCTGTGAGTTCACAGGTGGAAAGGGAGCCAGGAGAAAGAGCAACGTGGCCAGGCGGCTCAGGGTGTGCTCACAGATGGCACGTTCAGTGCCAGGTCCCTGCTCCCCAGGGAGGCATTGCCAGTCTTGGAGTCAGGTTTCAGTGGGCCTTAGAGCTGCAGGTAGGTCAGCAGGAATGTGCTGGAGGGAGGAAATGCCATCGGCCAGCCTGGGCTCACGTCCTGCAGCCAGACAGCACCTGGAGTGCACTTCCAGGTTTCAGGAGCAGGGGTTTGATGACAGTTGCTTGGGTCCACATTACGGGGGGAAAGATCTAGAACCTCCTCTGAGATCTTTCATCTAATAATCGTGGCTGGCTGCTTTCTCAGACACAGAATAAGGATTTTTCCCACACCTTCCCACTTCTTGTAAGCTAGAGCAGTTACATGCAAATCAGAAGAAAACTGAACCAAAATAAAATCTTCTGAACAAATAAGTACCCCTGGAGGAGGAAATCTAATGAAAATATTAGACCAGCAGCTTAAGAATCTGCTGCTGCTTTCTGGGGCTTGGGAATTTCATGGCGTTGCAGAAACCTGACTCTGAAATTGCCTGACAGCTTTCTGCCAGACTCCTGAATCTTCATGGGAGAGTTCTCCCCGGCGCCTCCTCCAAGGGAGTTCAGCGTCTGAGATGCTGATTCACTGCGTGAAGCTTAAAATCAGGACACATTTATACATTCTGTTACTGTGTGCTTGCAGGAAGTGCTTAAACGTAGGGTTGGGCAAGCCATGTCTTGGACAGGGAGCTTTTTCTGTGTGTAGCCCTCTGAACCTTTGGGATTATTCTGGCTCATTATACAAATGAATATAGGATCTCACTTCAGGCTGAGAAAATAGGTGAGGTATTAATGAAATTCATCTTGGTACACGTGGATTTCAAGTGGAAATTGCAAGGCTCAGTCTACTTCTCAAATGCAGGTTCCAGCCTTTGTAGATTCTGAATGTTGTTGTATCACTGACCACGGAGGGAGGCAACACCAGAGAGAGGAAGATCATTGGCCAGTGGGCCACCTTGGAAACCCACGTCCTGGTCTGTTGTGCAGGACAAGTGCCAGCTTGTACCAGGAAGGTCAGGGACAGCCCTTTGAGGTATTTATCTGACTGACAGGCATTCAGAGCAAGAGGCTGAGTTGGCTTTGGGTTTTTATTTGGGCTGATAAAATCTTCCTGCTGCTTGCAAGCTGTTAGGTTTACAGGGCCTCTGCAGGCTACAGGGTGGGAGAAGCTGTGGAATCACCTAGCTGCATAGCCAGAGGGACTGCTGGCCTCTCCCCAACCTGGATCTTTCCTTGTGATGCCAGGGGTAGGCATTTGCTAGAAAATACCCCGTTGGAGGATTGACTTGTGCATTAGCCAGTTTTCTCTTACTGTAACAAACACCTGAGTTGATCATCTTACAAAGAGAAAAGGTTTAGCAGTTTGGGAGGTTTCAGTTCAAGATTTGTTGGTTCCATTGCTTTGGGGGTCTTGATAAGGTGGCACATCATGGCAGGGGCACTTGGTGGAGGAAGTCTGTTTACCACCTAGCTGGGTACAGAAAAGAGAGAAAGAGACCAGGATCACACAGTCTCCTTCAAGGCGCCCCCCCCCCCCCCCGGTGATTTCACACCAGGCCTCACCTCTTAAAGTTTCTGCTGTCTCCCAGCAGTGCCAGACTGGGAGCTAAGCCTTTCACACGTGGGCCTTGGGGGTTCATTTACGATCCAAACTGTAGCAACTTGGAACAGCGTTTGTAGGAGAGGTAGTACGTGACCCGTTCCCGCCCCAGAGCTGAGAATTTGTCTTGAAGAGACCTGAAGTGGCCTCTGAATTCTCCAGGCCCCACATTTGGGACCTTCTGTCCTTGTGGCTAGTTTCCCATCCACTAATTGCAGCTTTGGATATGGAAGGAGCTCCAGGGTATTGCCAGTTCCTGCTGCAGCTGTGGCTGGACTTGGCCCGAAGAACCACGGGAGGAGGTCTTTCACCCTGATCTGCAAAACTGCATGTTTCCACCTGGCTCCGAGATGAGAACTGGCCTCCCACCCCCATGGGCTTATCTGGAGGTGCCTTGTCACATTTGCACAGGTGTTCAGCAGGTGTCACATTTTCTGCTTTAAGAGAAACTTGGCCCATGTCTTCTTGTGGTCTTGGGGGGTGTGGTTCATTTTGACCGTCCCTTCTACACAGCAGCCAGAGTCACCTGTTAAAATGTACTTCCAACCCCAGACACGTTGGAGTAATGAATACTGGATTTGTTGTTCTCTTCTCCTGCACAAGTACGACATTGGACAAAATACATGAAGCAACTGTCTTCAAGAACCGAACACTGCCCAGCGCAGGTCTTGGAGGCTACTAGAAGCACGTGAGGCGAACTTCTCATTTGCCTTGGATTTCTCTCTGGGATTATCTTCAAAACCAAGGCACAGGGGAAGCAGAGACTGCCAGAGGGCTGAGCAGAGGGAACAGATGAGAACGGGGGTTGCCGGGGCAGCTGGCATTTGTGGAGGAGAGTATACTTGAGAAATATTTGGAGTTTCCACCTGAAGCCTGTGTACACACCAAGCTGCATTTACACACAGGAAGATGCTTAGAAACTGGGCAGGATACTGGGCAGGGCAGGAGGGTAGGGAGCTGGACAGAGGATCTGTTGGTTGCACGGTCACAGTGCTGGGAGGTCTGAGCTGCTGGGGTGAGGAGACCTGAGGGAACACCTTGTTTACTTGAAACCCCAGAAAGGCCTCGCCTTAGGGGTAGGACTAGGAACCTGAAATCCCCAGAACAAAACCTAGAGACAAACCTTATTAGGACCAAGATGCTATGCCAGTCGTCTTGCTCTCTGCCTGAGTACAACTCACAGTCAAAGTATTACCTGCAGCGTCCAGCATACGATCAAAGAATCCTAGACATGAGAACAGCGTGACAGTAACACAGGCAAAAGGTCAAAAGGTACAAACTCAGACAAACACAGCGAATGATCAGATGGTTAGAAATTTCAGCTCAGAAATGGAAGATTAAGAAACAACCAAATGGAAACTCCAGAATTGGAAAAGACAATATCTGAAATGAAATATTCACTGGATGGATCTCGGTTGGGACGCTGGCAATAAACTTACAGACCGACCAATGGGAAACCATTCAAACTGAAGCACAGCGTGAAAGAATGTTGGAAAAGCAATGAACAGAGCCACTGTCATGTAGGAGAGCTAGTAACAGTAGTCTAACAGGTGTCTAATTATACCAGAAGACAAGAGAAGGGGATTGGGGTAGAAAAGTACTTGAGGAATTTCCCCTGAACGTGATGAAACAACAATAACAATGAAAAACTCAGTCTTTCAGACCCCAGAATTTCAAGGAACTCCAAGCAGGGTAAACCACCCCCAAATCCACGCCTAGGCACATCAGCATTAAATTGCTGAAAACGAAGATAAAAATGAACTATTAAAGCAGCCAGAAGAAGAAGGCACATGACATGTCAGAAAATAAAAGTAGAGATACACTTGGCTTCTTATCAAAAAATAGCACACTAGAAAACATGGGACAGCAGCCTTGAAGTTCTGGAAAAAAATGTTTCAAAAATAGCTGGGCTCAGTGGCCCATGCCTGTAATCCCAGCAGCTCCGGAGGCTGAGACAGGAGGATTGTCAGTTCAAAGCCAGCCTCAGCAATAGTGAGGCGCTAAGTAACTCATGAGACCCTGTCTCTAAATAAAACACACAATAGGGCTGGGGGTGTGGCTCAGTGGCCGAGTGCCTTGAGTTCGATCCCCGGGAGCCAAAAAAAAAAAAAAAAAAAAAAAAAATGTGTGAAGCAGGAATTTTCATATTGACAAATGGTTTCCTGCAGATCTTCAGTATAAGAACCACTAAAGGAAAATCTTTGGGCAGAGGGAAATGCCACCAGACAGAACATGGAATCATATGAAGGGATGGAAAGTTCCAGAAATGGGAAATAATATGGTAGCTATAAAATAATTAATTTTTTTTACCTTAAAATTTCTTTAAAAGATACCAGTCATTCAAGGCAAAAATAAAAACAGTTTATTGTAATTTCTACTAGATGTAGCAGTTAAATGCGTAATAAAGGACAGGGGTCAGGTCAGTGGACGTACACAGATCAACAGTAGAAAAACATCAATGAAAACCGAAGTCGGTTCTTTAAAAAGATCAACAGAATTGATTAAACCCCTACGACTAATCAAGAAAAAGAGAGCAGAAACTACTGTATGTCAGTAAATACCACAAATGAGCAGAAATGGGGATAAGTTTCTTAAAAGATGAATTATTGAAATTGATTCAAGGATTTGAATAACTATTAGATTTGATTTTTTTTAATCAATTTTGTAGTTCAGAACTTTCTCACAAAGAAAACTCCAGGTCCAAGTGGCTTCCCTGGTGAATTGTAGAAAACATTTAAGGAAGAGAGAGACTTATACAAATTTTTTCACAGAGGAGGAGGAAACTACTTCCCAAATAATTTAAGTCTTTAAAAATTATTTTCTAAATTTAAATGCATCACAGCTAATCATTTAAACTAGCATAATCACAATTTTTTAAAAAAGGAAAAGAAGTTACAGAACAAGATTTCTCACGAGCTTAGGAGCATTAAAAAAAAAAAATCCCACAATACTTGCACATAAAATATAGCAATATATAAAAAGAACAAAATATCTCTTGACCAAGTAGTATTTATCTCAGGAATGAAACATTTAATATGCAAAGTGAGTGAGTTACATTAATTTCATTAATTGAATAAAAAATAAAATTCTATGATCTCTGCAGTAGGTGCAAGAAAGCATTTGACAGAATTGGAAACCTATTTATGACTAAAGATTCTCAGCAATCTAAAAATAGGAGGAGGATTCCTCAACCTGTCAAAGTTCACCTTCCAGCAACTCACAGCTAAAATCATTCTAAACAGCAAAAAGAAAAAGGCTTAAAGTAAGGAAAGAATAAAATTGTCTTCATTTGTAAAAGATCTAATTCCAGGTCCCACAATCCCTCTTATTCTAGGTGGGACCACATGGATGCTTCAAACCTTGGGTAGTACCAAGCCCTACATATACCATGTTATTTCCCATACATATGTACCTATGATAAGGTTTCATTTGTAAATTAGGAACTGTAAGAGATTAGTAACCACAATTTACTGTAGATCTCGGTAGACTCATCGTATGAATTCTTTCCTTGTTAAGTCAAGAACTTTGAACTTTTCATTTAAAGGAAGCAGTTTACCACTTTCTTGGGCATATCTGAATTGTCAGCATTGCTACTTTGTGCTTTGGGACCATTATTAAGTAGAATAAGGGTTGTATGAATATAATCTATAATACCACAGCAGTCTGTCTGATAACCAAGATGGATACTAAATGACGATCAAGTGTGTAGCATATACACCGAGGATACACTGGAAAGGATGATTCACGTCCTGAGTGGGCTGGAGCAGGATAGTGCAGAATTTCATCACACTCCTCAGAATGGCACACAATTTAAAACTTCTGAGTTATTTGTTTCAGGAATTATCCATTTCATATTTTTGGGCCACTGTGTAACTGAAACCATGGGAATAAAAATTGGATAAGGGAGGACTACTGTAATCTACAAAAAATGCTGCAAGAAGTAAGTGAATATAGAGAAAAGCATAGGATTTGTGGTCCGTGTGTAAGAGCTCATTGTATTTCTGTACACTAGCAAGAGTATGAGCATGAAATTAATATAGAAGTCACATTGTGCTAGCCCTCTGTTCAGAACCCTAGGATATAGCATCTTCCTTGACCCAGAATTAAATCCGAAGTCTTGTTCCCGTGCTCTGGGGCCCTCTTCGGAGTCATCCTCCTCTCTGTCTCCCTTCAAAGCACAAGAATGAGAACTTTGATCTCACTTTCTCCCCCTGCTCTGCTGTTTTGGGGCCTTGGAGTTTGATCTTCTTGTTTGTCTGCACATTCTCCCCCAACATATACCATGACTCGACTCTCAGTTCCTCCAGCTCTGCTCACCCACCCCTTCTCTTCTATAAATCAGTGCCTCTATTTACCTTGGTTTGGATGTGTGGTTGGCTAGTTTGTGGCTCAGTTTTGTTTACAGTGCTGAGATTGAACTCAGGGCCTTGGATGTTGGGGAAGTGCTTTACCACTGAGCCACACCCCCAGACCTAGCTTGCTTGTTAGTGTTTAAGCTCTCACCTCTGCTGGGCACCTTGGATATCTGCTTATTCTCTGTCTCCCTTCAAAGCACAAGAAGGAGAATTTTGTCTTTTGTGGTTGATCCGTGTTGAATCTGCAGTGCCTTACAACTTAGTGGTAGAAAATAGATGTTTGTTTTATGAATTATTAAAAACCATATGAAGTGCCCATAGGAACAATCTGGGGGTAAACCTACAGAAATAAAAGTGCTTGGCATGGTAGGATTTAGGTTTGCTTTTTTCCTTGTTGAAAATCTGTGTAATTTTACCATAAAAGAAAATTTTCAACTAAAAATTCTGACATCGCCAGGTACGGTGGCACACACCTGTAATCCCAGCAGCTCAGGAAGGCTGAGGTGGGAGGATCACAAGTTCAAATCCAGCCTCAGCCACTTAGTGAGGCCCTAAGCAACTTAGCAAGACCCTGTCTCAAAATCAAAAGGGCTGGGGATGAGGCTCAGGGTTAAGTGCCCCTGGATTCAATCCCTGGTACAAAAAAAAAAAAAAAAGGCCGGGGTGTAGCTCAGTGGTAGAGCACTTGCCTAGCATATACTAGGCCCTGGATTCAATCCCCAGTTCTGCAGGTGAATAAATGAATGAATGAATGGATCCTACTTCCTGCTGAGCCCGAGGCAGCACAGAGCACACATGTAAGAGTGTCACAGAGACACCCATCATTTGCAAGGCACACCATCTTTCTGCAAAGTACTTTCCTAGATATTACCACAGGGGCTCTGCACAGGGCCCAGTGAGCTATAAGTGGATAGGATGATGAGTTGGAGAGAGCTGGTTACCGGCCCAGGGCTACTCAGACAAGCTACAGCCAGGAGTCCTGTCTTTCCATTGCACCCCATGTTGGGAAACAGTCCCGTGGTGGTTTTGCATGGAATCTGTCAGCAAGGCAACCCTCAGATCTGATTTTTATGAGGTTCAGCATGCTGTTCTGCTTTGTGCACACATGCTTAGGGTGGTGGGTCAAAGAAGAAGACTTTTTTGTTTGCTTCTCAGGATCTGTTTGGGAAGCAGGACCTGTGGGGATAGAGACTGGAACTAGCCCAGCTTCAGTCAGGCCTGTGATGTTTACGCACATGAGGAGACCAAGGAAGGGCCCTGTTAGTCCTGGGACTGAGGGCCCCCGAGACCCCAACTGCAGGGCTCCAGAATGTGGGCTGGCGAGGAGAGCATGGGGAGGTCATGCACGGGTGATTCTGCTGGGGCCTAATTCATGTCACATAAACTGCCTGGATGGCCTGGGGGCCCACGCAGGTAAATAGAGGGTCCCCCCCCCCCCGCTACTTTCTGCACTTGAAATTCATGTTAATAAACTCTCATTGCTGGGTGAAAAGTGTGGACATTCATGTGCAGTATCTCCTTGGACCTTCAAAATGGGCAAGAAAATAAAACCCATCATGTCCATCTCTTTTGATAAAGAATCATGGCATCGATTTCACCTAATATAATCCCATATTAAGTGGCACAATTGGACCAGGGATCCAGGTCTTCAAACTCCGAGACATGGCTGGGGCAGTGGGTAGCTCCGTGGTGGAGTGTTTGCCCAGCACCTGTGAGACCCTGGGTTCCAACCACAGAACAAGACAGACAAAACAGCAAAACTTCAAGGCAAGTGCTAGGTCTCTTGGGGGCTCCAACAGAGGGACTTATGTGGAGCAAATCACCCAGGGGAGTGACTGGGACAAAGAGCCACACTGCCACCATGAGATGGTGCTAATTGTAGTCAGAGGTTTCCTGCAGATTTGTTCCAAGGCAAGGATGAATGAGGGTGGACCTGGAGCAGGAAAGGGGGAGGAAAAGGAGCTCACGGCAGGGTGCCTGGGAGAAGTGGGCATGTCAGTTCTGTGTTGTTTTGCTGTCCAGGTGGGGCCCGTCTTTTCACAGCTCTCCCTCTGGGGTTCAGTTTACCTTGTCCTCACAGGGTCTGGGGCTGACTGATGGAGCTCTGAGTATCGCTGACACTGGAATGAGAGTGGCCCAGGGTTCCCTTACATGAGGCTTTGCCTCTGGTTTGCAGATGTCATTCTGGGCACCGAGTGCCCAGGGGACCTGCCAGCGATCAGACCAAGGAGCCTCCTCAGACCAAGGTTTAAGAAAGCAGGATGACCTCAGCAGCAGTTCTTGGGACTTTAGCATTTTGCTGCACTGGGGCTGAAGGACGAGGTTGGAAAGGATGATGGTGTTCTTCATAATTTAGTGTCACATCAGAAATAAAAACATTAGGATGACGACCCACTTGGAGAGCCATTAGAGCGGGTGAGGCATGTGAAGAGTGCTTAGTGGATTCTGAGTTTGGGGCTAATCAGAATATCGATCATATTCGTCATTGGTGCATTTGTGCTTTAGGAAAAGAAAATGTATTCCTTGACTTATGTGTTTGCGGTAGTTTAAACGGAGATGTGGCTTCTTTCCACAGGTGGCATTATTTAACAGAGTCAAGCCTGACATATCCCTCGCTGAGAAACTGAAGAAGACTCCTTTGTTTTTGTTTTTGTTTTCCCCCTAGATGAGGTTTTTCTAAGCAGGAGTGGGGAACAAAGTGGATCTTAAAATCAGGGAATTCTTACAAGTGAAGTGTCCTGGAAGTGGGCGTTTGGCAGGTGTGGGACGGCTGGACCCTCGGTCTACCCATCCGCCCATGAGCTCTCGGTGATGGAGTGAGCGAGCCCCACCACGTAATCCTTGCAATGAGCCTTGCCGTGGTTTCAGTGTGATTGGAGGGTGTCTTCCAAGAGTTCACCAGCTGGCAGCTTGGTCCTCAGTGTAGTGATGTGGGGAGGCCTTGGGACCTTTGAGAGGCGGGGCTTGGTACAAGGTAGTTAGGTCATTGGGGAGGCTGCCCTTGCCCTTGGAAGAGATTTGGTAGTTCTCATGGGGTCTAGGTGAGTTCTCGTGAGAGTGGGTTGTTATGAAAGAGCAAGAGTAGCCCCTCCTCACTCTCTGGATTCCTTTCTCACCATGTGAGATTTCTCTCTCTCTCTCTCTCTCTCTCTCTCTCTCTCTCTCTCTCTCTCGTGTTCCCACTGTGAAGCCATCTACCATGAGGCCCTCATCAGACATAGAACAAGTGGGGTCATCCAATCTTGGACCTTCAGCTAATTAAATAAACTTCTCTCTGTAGTGCCTAGCCTCAGGTATTTTGTTATAGGAATAGAAAGCTGGGTTGCACGAATCTGCACAGCACCAGTGGACGCTGAAGCCAGGCTGAGCTCCTTGTGGCTTCAGGAAGGAGGGTGTTGGCTCCGCCCCAGGGCTTAGAGGAATTGAGCTCTTCCCTAGGCCTCTGCATCACTGAGATTAAGTCTCTGACTCCAATGGGAGTCGGCACTCAGACCACGGGAGTGCAGGTCGCCCTCACCCATGCCGTGCTGGATGGGGTCCGGAGGGTGCGGCTCTCCAGAGGCCCCCACCCCAAGAGGATGCTGAGCTTCTGAGGTGAGAGAACTCTGAACACTGGTTGTAGACGCTGGGCTGTTGAGTCCCTTTTCCTAACTGTATCCAGGAACCTCGGGGCCATGTTTCCTAGGCTCCTTTGTTTGCCTTGGACCAATGACCTGTGGGTTGGGATGTGTCCTCTGGATGAAGAGGTGACTAGAGCCTGGAATACTGATCCCAGAGGGGAGGGGTGACTCAGGGTCTCAGAGTTCAGGCAGGCTGGCAGTCTCTGAGCTCTGGCCTTCTCAGGGTCCTTCTGCCTAGGGACCTCACAGCCCCTGCTCTGAGGCGCTGGTGCTTTGGGGTGAGCAGGCACCTGCCTAGGGAGGAGACCCCTAGCCTAGTACAGGACCCTTGGTCCTGCTGACCCTTTGCTCCAGCCCGAGGGATGGTCAGTCCCTGTCCGGACCCAGTGACGTCTGCTTATGCTTGTTTAGAGCTGCTTAGAAACCTGGAGTCTGCTGTGTGGATTCAGGTTGGATTCGCCCACTCTGAAGACCAGAGCCCTGGAGCCTGCTGCTCCCAAGGCCCTTCCTGGCATCCACACGTTCAGGAAGCCCACTGATGGCTCTCGATGGTGTGTGAGGCCCGACTGAGTCCTCAAGTGAAGTCTTGGTCTCGTCTTTGGGGAGGTTCTTTTTCAATTTTATTTGCCTGGTTGGGAGTTAGGGGCACCACGTGCCTTCTCCCTGGGCTTGATTCTGGGCCTTGAAGGCCAGACCCCTCCACCATAGGCTGGGGGTGCTCTCAGAGAGGAGAGCCCACTCCTGGGTCCATGGCTACATCTGTCCTGCCTCCTGTCACTGATGATGATGTATCCCTTGTGTCACATGGGTTGACACCTAAATCTCATTGCAGAACCAGGTGCAGTGGTATGTGCCTCTAGTCCCAGCTACCTGGGAGGCTGAGGCAGGAGGATCCCTGAGCCCAGGAGTTCAAGTGCAGCCTGGGCAATATAACAAAACAAAATCTAGTCTCATCACATACTGTTCTCAGGTCACGTTGTAGGGTCAGTGGCCTCCCCAGCCACCCTAGGAATTCCATTTGAGGTCCTTGGAACTTCTAACTGGCATTTTCTGACCATTCCAGCACAGGGGCTCGTCCATCACTGAGGTCCTACTTTCCCAGCTTGTGTCCAGTCATGCCCTGTCGGGCCCTGATTTGTTCCTCCCCTTCTGTCCACGTCCCACTGTGTCACCTGGCCCTCAGGCTCACGCACAACCTCTATGGCTGGGCACAGCTCCTCCTCAGCCAACCATTGTTCACACGTACTGTTACTGGGTCACGTGACATGCACCCAGACTGGGTCCACCCATTTTGCCCATTCTGGTCTCAGATGCTGGACTCCAATAAAGAGGCCTACCCTTGAGTATAAATCAGTTTCTAGACTGTGTCTGTTTTGTGACCCAGGACTTTGAGAAGATGCAGAAGGATTCCTTGAGAACTGCGGACCCCGTAGTCTGATGTGACATCTCTGTGTGAGCGTCCTGTACAAGGTGCTCTGTGGGATGTGCTGTCAGCCCACAGCCCCTGCTCTGAGGCGCTGGTGCTTTGGGGTGAGCAGGCACCTGCTGCTGGGGCAGGACCTTCAGGCCACACGGACTGGCCACCTGGGATTTCTGCCCTGCCCTCCAGGCCTCTGAGCACTGAACCAAGGGAGTCATCAGACTAGGATCAGGGTTCTCCCAAGTGCTGGGGACAGACAAAGCTTTGGTGGGAACTAAAATCCTCAGTCCCTTGTGTAGTGCTGACAGCCTCCTGGCCTCAGCAGGGCCTCCAGAGCACCACTGTGGTCAAAATGGTCACTTTTTATTAAGCTTACTGCTCTGTGGCCAGTCCCTGTGCCAACATATTGGCATTGATTTCTCAACACCGCCAGGAGGGATGGGTCCCTTGTCACAGGGGGAAGAAGTTGCAGAACTTGTCCAAAGTCACTGTGCTCAGAGTGGCAGAACCAAGACGGAAGCCCAGCAGAGCCTAGCTCCTGCCCTATGGCCTTGGTCACTTCCGGCCCAGGTGGGGAGAGGGCTTTGGTGCTCCTTTCTGGATAACTTGGTTCCTTCACTGGCCCCCATCACAGGTAGAACTGGGGACCTTCTCCTTAGCAGATGAGGCTCTGTCCTGGCAGCCACACCTGCGTCCCCGATTGTCCTCGGTGGCTGGCTTGCTCTGCGCAACAAGGCTTCGTGGGGGAGGCTGGATTTCTGCCTGGCTGGACTTGGGTCCTCACATCCATTTGGGATACGAAGCCAGGATGGCGAGAGTGTGCTTGGTTCTCTTGGGAGGGCTCCCCCTCCATATCTGGGGGAGAGTGAGGCACCGACAGCAGTGGCACTTTATTATACAGCCCACCACCCTCCCCGGCACACGTAGGTGACAGTCGGGCCCTGAGTCCATCTCTGCTCTTTTTCTTGCCCACTCCCCGCTATTCCTTTGGGAGCCAGGGCAGGGGGCCTCAGAGCAGGCATTGCTGGGTGGGGCTTATGGGGGAGACCAGGGCACCCCGTCACTGAACCTCCAGTCCACAGCTGCCTTCCTGCAGAGACTTCCCCACGCTCAGTCTTGCCCGGGGCCCTCCATCCTTAGGCCTGCTCTGGCCTTTCCGCCTGCTCCTCTCCTTTCCTCCCCAGACCATGTGCTTTTGCTGCCGGGTGCTCAGGTGTCCCCCTGCCTGCAGTGCCACCACCATCCTTGTCCCTTTGCTGGGCCATTCATCGGACTTTCAGGGCTCAGCTGTTGTCCCAAGCCTAGAGCAATCCTCACCACTCAAGCATCCTTTTGCCACCTGTCCTGGTCTGCCATTAGGCCAAGCTGTGTCTTCCTCATGTGGCCTCATGGGATTTATTGTGTCTGGCTCCGTCCCGTGCCACTGGGGTGGAAGAGGCAGCGAGGCCCAGGCTGGTCAGGATGGCGTTTGGGGGCTCGGTGGTCTTGCTGGGCTCTGAACCACGTGGGTGCTGCAGGCAGATGCAAGGGTGGGCAGACTCAGCTCCAGCAAGTCGACCTGAGCCAGCAGCAGGTGCCTCGGGCCCCAGAGTGTGCTCACTGGGGCCAGGTCAGCGGACTGTGGGTGTGTTCTGCCTGGCCAAGGTGCACTCTGGCCCTCCCTCCACTGTCCGAGTTTCTGTGACATCTGTCATCTGAGCCCCATATCTGTCACTCATGACACCGCTCTGATGCTTTCACATGGTCACATCTTACCTCCCCATGATCTTGGGGAAGTGAGAACTGGAAGAGAATGTTCCTTTAGCTGAACCTGTAGTCTTGGTATCTGCATCTTTTTTATTTTTATTTTTTAGTTGTAGATGGACACAATGTCTTTATTTTGTTTATTTTTATGCAGTGCTGAGGATTGAACCCAGTGCCTCACATGTGCGAGGCAAGTGCTCTGCCACCGAGCCACAACCCCAATCTCTTGGTATCTGCATCTTTATAGTAGCCAACCCCAGTCTTGACTAATTATGCACGAATTTCCATTTTTGGAATTTTATGTGGCAAACACTACAACCATATCCTCTCTAACTGCGCCAGCTCTGGGAGTTCCTGACCCAGCCCATCAAGGGTGATTTTAACAAAACCTCAGCTAAGGACAGTGAGGAAAGTAAAAATGTAGCCATGGAAATCTCACAGTGGTCTCCACGGCTCCAAGATCTAGGAGACCATCTCCCTTGAGACCACCTGTCGTGTGCACATGCATTTGATGCATGGCTGCTGAATAATTTGTCAAATGAGGGTGCCATCCAGGGTTGCCTCTAGTTCAGATTTCTGTGAACGGCAGAATACATGATTGATGGGCATCTCTCACCCCCTGTTACTTTTATGAAATGGTAAGGAAAAGCAGTCACCAACACTTGACCATATCTTCCATGTTGGATTTGCAAACAAAGGTTAATTTTTCTTCCTTTCTTTTCCCTCCCTCCCTCCCTCCCTCCCTCCCTCCCTCTCTCTCTCTCTCTCTCTCTCTCTCTCTCTCTCTCTTTTCCCCCCACCCCACCCCCTCATGAAGCATCCCTACTTTACAGATTTAAAATGACCAGAAAAAGTCATGCCACGTAGAACCTTCTGGGCTTGAGTGTTTCAGGCAGACCCCTGATTTTGTGCATACTCCTTGACGTGAATTAGGTTTGCTGCTTCAAAGGACCTGTGACGACTGATTTCTTTAGCATTTGTGTAACACGAAATGTAGGTGCTCAGAGGAGCAGGGCGGATGTACACTGAGCAACACTGCCGTTGCTCTCACATTTAATACCAGGGGGGCAAAGGGTAGAAGAACTGGGACCTGCAACAGCCTGGACGAATCTCAAAAGCATCACAGTTAGTGAAAGAAGCCAGTCCCAAAATGTCACATGCTGTACCATTCCATTTCTGTGACATTATCGAAAAGACAGCTTACGAGTGACAGAAAACAGATCTGCAGTTGCCAGGGGTGCTGGAGGGCTGGGGTGTGACTACGGAGGAGCAGACAGAGGAGGTGTTTTTTTTTGGGGGTGTGATGGAACAGTTTTGTACCCACTGCCACTACCCAGGTGAGAGCCACATGACTGTACGTGGGTCAGAATTCAAGAGCTGCACACCAAAAATGGGTTGGGTTTACTGAAAATAAAATAAATAATACCAGAAGGGTAAGCAATGCCGGGATTTGCACACTCACCAGCTCAGAACCCCTAGAAGCCACCTCCTCTGTGCTGAGGTTTAGTAGCCTCCCCAGCCCGGGGCTGGCTCTGCCATTTTGCCAGTGGTAGCCCACCAGGTTCGGTGTCTGGTGATAGCCGGCTGCCTGGTTCCTAAACATCTGTCTTCTCTATAACCTCCTATGGAGGAAGGTAGGAGGGATCCTGCTGGGGTCTCTTTTATAAGAACCCTAATCTCATTCATGAAGCCTCCACCCTATGACCTCATCCCCTGCTCCTATTATCATTGCCTTAAGGGTTAGGATTTCAACTTTTGAATTTTGGAGGGGAACACAAACATTCAGACCATAGAAGCCCTGTAACCGAGGGCATCTTCCCGACAGACTTGATCCCATGAGTCTCCTGTTGAAAATCTTGACACGTTCTCATTACCTTTAGGATAGAGTTCTAATACTTTAAGATGGCTCCATAGTCTAGAATATTTAGCTTTGCTCTGCTTATTTATCTAGCTCAGTCATCTGTCCCCAATCTAGCACTCAGAACTTCAGTGACATTGAACTTCTTACAGAGCTTCACGAGGGTCACCTCTCTCCTGCCTCTGGGCCTTTGCACATGCTGTTCCCTGTGCTTAGAACCTGGCCCCACATCACCACCCTATACCCACCATACAGCATTTTTCTGGGAAATGTTCTGTTTATCTTCCCATACCCATCATAGTGCTCCCTTTTATTGGGACTGAGCATTTCTCCTTTCCACTCTCGAAACTACCCTGTTTTTCTGTCTGAGCACCCACCGTCCCACGTCGTAATGGCCCTCAGAGCTAGACTGTATGATCTTTGTAAGTGGGGCCCTCCCTCAGTTGTCACTGTTGAGTCCTCGGCCCCTGGCACAGTGCCTGTAACTAGAAGGTGCTGAGGACGTGTTTTATCATGAGCAGACCGAGGTGTCAAGTCCCAGAGCCAGTGACCAACAGGACTTGAGTGCCTGACATCTAGGTGCTGCTCCCTGTCCTCTGAATCACTTACCGTCTGGGTAGAAGGTAATACATGTTGAAATGACTGAATCATTTGCTGAACCACATGACAGGACACCAGATGCTGTCAGGGGACATCAGGGATGCTGAAGGGCCTGAGGCTTGGGGGAAGTGTCAAGACATTTTTGCTCCAAATCATTCCTTAGCTTTTGTGTTAGCTTGTTTGTCACCGTGACCAAAATGCCCGACAAGAACAACTTAGAGGAGGAAAAGTTTATTTCAAGTTCTTGGTTCCGGAGATTTAGTCCTTGGTGGGATGACTTCATCGCTCTGGGCCCAAGGTGAGGCCAAGGACAAGGGCAGAAGAGAGTGACAGAGGAGCCCTCATGGTGGTTGGGGAGCAGAGAGACGGGGAAGGGGCCTCAGGGAAGAGGTACCTTTCCAGGGCATGGCCCAGTGACCTTCCTCCTCCAACCATGCCCCGCCTGCTATGGTCACCACCTGGTTCATTCATACTGGAAGGGACTGATTAGGTCACAGCTCTCCTCTCTGATCATTGCACCTCTGGATATTCATGAACACCGGAGCCTTTGAGGGACGCCTCACATCCAACCACAGCAGCTCTTACCTCCTGATGTGTAGATGTGCTTCTCACACTGTGATGGGTTGCTGCCCACGCACCAAAGCTGGGCCAAGGGCCTGCCGCGCCCCGCTCCATAGGTGACTTCAGGTAGCCCCAGGTCTTCCTGTCCTAGCCGGGAAACTCACTCACCACTTTTCTTTGTGTCCACTCTGCCCGGTGTCTCTCCCTTCCTTCTGCTTTTGTGTGTGTGTGGTTGTGTGACTGCATCTCTGCTCTTGTCAACATTGAAGATTTCCCAGTTTGTCCCTGTCTGAGCTGACACTCTCCTGCAGAGGGCTTCTGTAGCCAAATACTTAGAGGGATCCAATCACTTAGATAAAAACGTCTAAAGGAATAACTCAACAAAATCATTATTCAAGCATTTCAACATTTATTATCTTCCTATCCAGACTGGTAAGCCAGCTCCTCGATGTCATTCATTCAATTCCCGTTGGTCCCTGGCTCTAGGATTTTACAGACACCTCTGTTCATGATAAAATATGTCCTCGGCACCATCCAGTGGGGGACTCTTCCCACTCCACTTCCCTCCCCCACAGCCCAAACAGTAGCTCTCCACTTGGAAAACAGTGTCTTCAGTCATGTTTTGAGCAAAAGTATCACTGCTTGGAACCTGTGAGCCAGGTCCCCTGGGTACAGAGGAGGAAGCAGTATTGACCCAGGCAGGGGAGCAGAGGGTGGGCTGCGGGGGCCTTGTTGGGAGGAGTGAGCCCATTGCTCTCAGCCCTGGAATCGCCTGGGCAGGTGAAGACAGCCTGCACCCACTCCCAGGTAATTCAGCCAGTGCCGTCCACAGGAGCCCGGGTGAGCTCAGGTGGATGTGATCCTAAGCATTTGCAGATTCAGAGCCTTAGCTGGGCTCCCTGGGAGGAGATGGGAGGTAGACTCCGGAGACTTTTTTTTCTTTTTAATAATTTTTAATTACACAAGTAATTTAAAAAGTAATTACATAAGTAATTCTAATTATATAAGTAACTAAAAAATACCACAGAAACACATAGATCAAAATTGGTCATTCCTTCCACAGAGGTAAGGTACTGTGTATCCTTTCCCATCTTTCCCATATTTTTACACAATGGGATGTGGAAATGGGCTCCTTCTGCTCTCTAGACTGAGGACAGTACCGTGGCACTGGGTGGCCCCCCAGGCTGGTGGTGTGGCGCAGGCAGGTTGGCCCCAGCCTCCTGTAGCCTGCCGAGGAGGTGGAGTCCCAGGTGGAGATATTTCTTTGGAGAATGTTCCTTTCCAGTGTGATTGGAAGTTGGCAGCACCTGGAAGGGTTTCCCTGGTCCATTGGTGCTGCTGCCAAGAGTCAGGTAAGGAGAGGGCTCCCCACAAGGGGACAGGCCAGGGGATAGAGTGTTTATGGGCTGGGTCTAGGTCTAGAGACCAGAAAAGGCCTAGGTCTCAGAGACCAGAAAAGCTGTGACTGAGTTCACTGCAGGTGGCAGGAGCAGGTCCATAGAGTAAGTGGAGTGAGAGGGTGGACGGTGTGTGACTCTAAGGAGTCCAACTGAGCTACAGCCAGTTATAATATTCATAAATGCCGACATGTCTATGGGGAGGTTACATTTTGTTCGTTTGCACAGAATCTCGTTGGTTATACAGGTTGAGCATCCCAAATCCCCAAATCCAGAACACTCCAAAATCCACCAACATCATGTCCAAAGAGGAAAATTCCACACCTCACATCATGTCATGATTGTACTCAAAATGCAGATGTACTAAAAATATTGAATAAAAATGACCTTCAGGTTATGTGCATAGGAGTATTTGAAACCAAAGACTTCCTGTTTAGACTTGGGTCCTATCTCCAAGAGATCTCGTTATGCCTATGCAGATATTCCCAAATCTGAAAACATCTGTAATCTGAAACACTTTTGGTTCTAAGCATTTCAAGGAATAATCAGTCTGTACTACACTTGCATATTTCTGTAGATTTTTGAAAATCTTGTGATATATTGTATAAGTACTTCGTCAGAAGGTAGACCTGCCCTATTTCTTCTACCCGCTCCCTAGTAGTTAAATATTCCCATAGCAAGGGGGTACTTATGATATGTCTAATTTTTAATATAAGTTCAACTTCAAGAACATAACATTCACTTCTGCACACGTGCCTCTGTGAATATCGCTGTTGAGTAAACTTCCAGAAGCAGAATTGCTGGGTCAAAAGATAAGAATGTTTAAAATCTTGATAGAAACTCCTAAGTAGGTGCTCAAGAAATGGGTATGATTTTTAAACTCCTATCATGAGCATATGGAAGTACCCATTTCTCACATCCCAGCAATGATGAGTGGTTTCTACCTTTTTAAATTTCCAGAGACGTCATTGCTACATTCAGGCATTAGTGGGGTTGCTCCATATTTTTTATACACTTACAGGACATTTGCTATCATATGAGTTGTTTCTACATACCATTTGCCCACTTTTCCCATTGAATTGCTCCTGAATTTTCAGAAAAGCTCTTTTTTAAGTCAAAAATGTGTGTGTGTGTATATGTGTGTGTGTGTGTGTGTGTGTGTGTATATATATATAAAATATCTTATAAATGTATATTCATATACCCCCACATGTACACACACCCTCTACTGTATATATTGTTAAACTTTAACTCAAATGTTTCAACTATATTGAAAGATTTCACTCTGTAGAAAATGTTTGGAAAAGATAAAATAGAGGGGCTGGGGTTGTGGCTCAGTGGTAGAGTGCTCACCTAGCATGTGCAAGACCCTGGGTTCGATCCTCAGCACCACATAAGAAAACAAATAATAAATAAAACAAAAGTATTGTGCCCAACTACAACTAAAAAAATATATTTTTAAAAAAAGATAAAATGGAAGGAAGGAAGGAAGGACGGAAGGACTCACTCCTGATTTTGCATAGGACCTTCTAAGTTATGTTCAGCTGAACCTTGCTGGATTGCTTGCTGTATTCCCCCATACTCTGTAGTAATTGAGATAAAATTCACATATCCTAAAACAAGGTTGTGAACTATCACCAATATCTAATTCCAGAAAATTTATATCATCCAGAAAAGGAACCATGTATCTGTCCCCTTCATAGCCCTTTAAGCATTTGGAACGAGTTGTCCCTGAAGCCATCTGCTTTGCTCTGCCTGGGCTTTTCATTGTGGACATTCTTTAAATTACTGATTACTGCTTCAGTCTCTTTAGTAACAACTAAGCTGTAGGTCTGTTCATCATTTCTGCTGCTTCTTGAGTTGCTTTTTTTTGGGGGGGGGGGGTTTATAGGGATTAAACTCGACCACTGAGCTACATCCACAGCCCTATTTTGTATTTTATTCAGAGACAGGGTCTCACTGAGTTGCTTAGTGCCTCACTTTTGCTAAAGCTGGCTTTGAACTCGAGATCCTCCTCGGCTGGGATTACAGGCATGCGCCACCACACCTGGCTTGAGTCGCTTTTGATGGATAAATCCTCTCTAGGAACTTGTCTGTTCCATCAAGGTTATCAAGTTTGTTGGTGTACAGTAGTTCAGAATATTTCCTTGTAATTGTTTTTCCTTGTGTAATGTTGGTAGTGACGGCTCTTTTATTCTTGATGTTTAACAATTTGTCTTCTAAATGTATATTTTTTCTTGGTTAATCTAATTAGTTTTGTCCATGTTGTTGATTTTTTTTTTTTTAAAGAACCAACTTTTGGCTTTGTTGGGTTTTTCCATTTTCCTTATCTCAATTTCATCAATTTCTAATCTCTATTCTTTTCCTTCTGCTTGTTTTCAATTTATCTTGCTCTTGTTCTGATTTTTAAGGTAGAAGGTTTGGCTTTGATTCAAGATCTTTCTTTTTAAATGGAGGCATTTATAACTATACAATTCCTCATAAGCCTTGTTTCAGTTGTACCCCATAAGTTTTGGTATGTTTTGTTTTATTTGGGCTAGCCTCAAAATGTTTTCTTTATTTTTTTTTAAAAAGAGAGTGAGAGAGAGAGAATTTTTTAATATTTATTTTTTAGTTATTGGCGGACACAGCATCTTTGTTTGTATGTGGTGCTGAGGATGGAACCCCGGGCCGCACGCGTGGTAGGCGAGCGCGCTACCGCTTGAGCCACATCCCCAGCCCTCAAAATGTTTTCTAATTTCTATTCTGACTTATTCAACCTATTGATTATTTGGGAACATGCTAATTTTCACATATTTGTGAATTCCCAAATTTCCTTGCATTATTGATTTCTAATATAATTCTGTTCTGGTTAGAGAGCATTCCTTATATATTTTAACTATTTTAAAATATATTGAGATTTATTAAAAGATGGTCTATCCTGAAGAATGTGTGTTCTGCTGTCACTGGGCGAGTGTTCCTTAGATGTCTGTGAAGCCTCATAGGTTTACCATATTGTTCACGTGTTCTACCTCTTCGTCGATTTTATGTTCACTTTCCATATTAATTGCTGAAACTATCACTGCTGAATTATCCATTTCTCCCTTCAATTCTGTCAGTTTTGCTTTGTATATCTTGACACAAAACCATTTTATTTTTAAATTTTTAAGATGTTTTCTAATTAGCTATACATGACAGCAGAATGCATTTTGACACATCATACATAAATGGAGTACAACTTCTCATTCTTCTGGTGGTACATGATGTAAAATCACACTGGTCATGTACTCATATATACACATGGGTTGTTAATGTCTGAGTCATTCTCCTATCTTTCCTACACCCATACCCCCTCTCCTTTCTCCCCTCCCCTTTCTCCTCTCCCCTCTGCCCAGTCCAAAGTACCTCTATTCTTCCTGAGACACCCCCCCACACCCTTATTGTGAATTAGCATCACATAGCAAACTTTCAGCCTTTGGTTTATTGGGATTGGCTTATTTTGCTTAGCATATTTTCCAGCTCTTTTCATTTACTGACAAATGCCATAATTTCATTCTTCTTTAAAACTGAGTAATATTTCATCATGTATATGTACCACATTTTCTTTATCCATTAATCTGTTAAAGGGCATCTAGGTTGGTTCCACAGTTTAGCTATTGTGAATTGCGCTGCTATAAACATTGATACGGCTGTGTCACTATAGTATGCTGATTTTAAGTCCTTTGGGTATAAACCAAAGAGTAGGATAGCTGGGTCAAATGGTGGTTCCACTCCAGTTTTTCTGAGGAATCTCCACACTGATTTCCAGAGTGGTTGCACCAATTTGCAGTCCCACCAGCAATATATGAGTGAACCTTTTCCCCCACATCCTTGCCAACATTTAGTGTTGCTTGTATTTTTGATAATTGCCATTCTGACTTGAGTGAGATGAAATCTTAGTTTTGATTTGCAATTCTCTAATTGCTAGAGATGTTGAACATATATTTTTTCATATATTTGTTGATTGTATTTCCTCTTCTGTGAAGTGTCTGTTCAGTTCCTTAGCCCATTTATTGATTGAGTCATTTGTTCTTTTGGTGTTTTTTGAGTTCTTTATATATCCCAGAGATCATTGCTCTGAGATGCATGTGGTAAAGTTTTTTTTTTTTTTTAATTTTTTCAATTCTGTGGGCTCTCTATTCACTGTATTGATTGTTTCCTTTGCTCAGAAGAAGCTTTTTAGTTTGAATCCATCCCATTTATTGATTCTTGATTGTACTTCTTGTGCTTTAGGAGTCTTGTTAAGGAAGGACCCTTGGCCAACATGGTGATGATTTGGGCCTACTTTTTCTTCTATTAGGCTCAGGGTCTCTGTTCTAGTGCCTAAGTCTTTGATCCACTTTGAGTCGATTTTTGTTCAGGGTGAGAGATAGGGGTTTAATTTTATTTTGTTATATATGGATTTCCAGTTTTGCCAGCACCATTTGTTGAAGAGGCTATCTTTTCTCCAGTGAATGTGTTTGGCACCTTTGTCTAGTATGAGATAACTGTATTTATGTTGGTTTGTCTCTGCATCCTCTATTCTGTACCATTGGTCTACATGTTTATTTTGGTGCCAATATCATGCTGTTTGGCTCTGTAATATAGTTTAAGTTCTGGTATTGTGATGCTTCCTGTTTAACTTTGCTTGCTAAGGACTGCTTTGCCTATTTTGGGTCTCTTGTTTGTTTGTTTTTGAGCACAATTTTTCATATCTCTGGTTGTATACCAAGTATATTCACATCAATTCATGTCTTCATACCTGTACTTTGGATAATAATGATCATCACATTCCAACATCATTTATAACCCCATGCCCCCTCTCTTTCCCTCCCACCCTCTGCCCTAACTAGAGTTCATCTGTTCCTCCCATGCTCCCTCTCCCTATCCCACTATGAATCAGCCTCCTTATAGCAAAGAAAACATTCAGCATTTGTTTTTTGAGGGATTGGCTAACTTCACTTAGCATTATCTTCTCTAACTCCTTCCATTTACCTGCAAATGCCATGATTCTATTCTCTTTTATTGCTGAGTAATATTCCATTGTGTATATATGTTGGGTCTCTTATTGTTCCAAATTAATTTCATGACCGATTTTTCTAGTTCTATAAAAAACATCATTGGAATTTTAATAGGAATTGCATTACATTTTGGTAGAATGGCCATTTGAAAAATATTAATTCTGCCTATCCAAGAACAAGGGAGATCTTCCCATCTTCTGAGGTCTTCTTTAATTTCTTTCTTTAGTGTTCTGTAGTTTTCAATGTAGAGGTCTTTCACCTCTTTTGTTAGATTGGTTCCCAAGTATTTTTTTTTTTTTTTTGAGGTTATTGTGAATGGGGCGGTTTTCCTATTTTCTCTTTTAGTAGATTCATCTAAATGTATAAGAACATGTTTGATTTATGGGTGTTGATTTTATATCCTGCTACTTTGCTGAATTCATTTATTAGAATAAATAAATTAGAATTTTTAGGATCTTCTAAATATAGAATCATGTCATCAGCAAATAGTGATAGTTTGAGGTCTTCCTTTCCTATTCATAGCCCTTTACTTTCTTTCTTTTGTCTAATTGCTCTGGCTAGAGTTTCAAGGACAACGTTGAATAGAAGTGGTAAAAGAGGGCATCCTTGTCTTGGAAGCAAAACTGTTTTAGATGCATGTATGTGTATAATTGTAAATCCTGACTGGCTGCCCCCCCTTTTTAAAAAAAAATATATTTTTTTAGTTGTAGTTGGACATAATTCCTTTATTTATTTATTTATTTATTTATTTATTTATATGTGGTGCTGAGGATTGAACCCAGGGCCTCGCACATGGTAGGTGAACACTCTACCGCTGAGCCACAATCCCAGCCCCGGATGCCCCTTTTATCATATGGTTTTTCTTTATATTACTTTTTGTCTCATACAATATTTTGCCTGATAGCAACAGAGCTACTCCAGCTACGGTTTTGTTACTGTTTTTTTAATGTATCTTTTTTCCCCATCTTTTTACTTTCAACCTATTAATATTTTTGAATTTAAAGTGTATCTCTTGGGACTGCGGATATGGCTCAGTGGTCAGGTACCTTAGAGTGCTTACCTAGCCCGTGCAAGGCCTTGGGTTCAATCGCCAGCACCACAAAATAAATAAATAAGTAAAAATAAAACAAAAAGTATCTCTTGCAGATAGGTATGTACTTAAATTGTTTTGTTCTAGTTATCGTCTCTGTTATTTTCCATTTTAATTTAATAGGTTTTATTAAGGTGGAGTGGACGTCCACCCTTCTGCTCTGTAGTTTCTGTATGACTGTTTCTGCCCCGCCCCCTTCCTTCATTGCTAAGCACTCTTTTTGTGCTTGATAGGTATTTTCCGGTATACCATTTTAATTCCCTTGTAATTGCTTCTGTGATTTGTAAATGGTAGTCAGCCTGGGGATTTACATCTTCATTTGCATCCTAACTTATAACTACCTATTTTGTATTCGTACCAGCGTGATTTCAATAGTATATAGAACCTTTTATATGGCTCTAATCTCTCTCTCCTTTTCAGTGCTGTTAGTATCATTACAAAGCATATCTTTACATATTACATGCTCATTAACACATGTGTAGTTACAGGCTCACCCAATTGTCTTTTAAATTAGAATTTAAAAAGTGATGAACAAAAATACATGTACATTTTCTTTGATATTTACCTATATAGCCATCTGTCCTAGCATTCTCCATTTTTTATTCACGTAGATTTGAATTACTGTCGAGTTTCCTTTAGTTTTTCTGGTAAGGCAAATTTTCTTGTAACAGTTTCTCTACAGTTTTTTTTTTTTTTTTAAATCTGGGAATATCTTGGTTTGTGTTAATTTTTCCTTCATTTAAAAAATTGAGGCAAAAACATAAAATTATCCATTTTAAAGCGAGCCATCCCATGGCAAAATTAGTACATCCACAGTGTGGTTCAACCGTCACCTCTGTCTCATTCCAAAACAATTTATTTACCACTAAAGGAAACTGTACCTATTAGGCAGGCATCCCCATTCTCTCATTTTTGAAAACTGGTTTTGCCATATTTAGTGTTCTTTCTCCAGGGTCTACTTGTTGCAGCACTTTGAATAGTTTATCTGTCTTCCATGATGTCTTGAGAAGCCGGTGACTAGTCTTATTGAGGATCCCGTGAATGGGATGGGTTGCTCCTATCTTGTTGCCTCTAAGATTCTGTTTACCTTTGGCTTTGGCAGTTTGATTATGACTGCCAAAAGCTGTCAGGCCTAGGTATGTATCTTTTTGCCTTTATCATAATTGGAGTTCAGTGAACTCCTCAGATGTGCAGATTCATGTTTTCTTCAAATTTTGCAAGTGTTCAGCTCTTAGTTCTTCAGATGTTCCTTCTGCACCTGTCTGTTCCCTACTGAGCCTGTCAGTATGCGTGTGTTGGTACATCAGTGGTGGTCCACAGGCCTTTGAGGATTGATTATTTCATCATTACATCTTTCTTTGACTTAGACTGGTTGATCTCATTTGACTTGACTTTTAAGTTTACTGAATCTTTCTTCTACCAGTTCAGATAGGTCATTGAGTGCCTTTAGTGATTTTAAAAATCCAATTATTCTAACTCTTCACCTCCACAATTTTTATTTGGTTCTCTTTTATATTTTGTATCTCTTTGTTTGTATTCTCTATTTCATGAGATGAAATTCAGTTCTGATCAGGAGGGTTTCTCATTGCTTTTGTGGAGGTGTAAATTTTTGGAGGTCTGTATTCTGCCATTTTGGCTGATATCACTTGCTTTGGTTTTATTATTAAAAGTGTTTTTAAATCACGTTGAATGTTTGGTATCTTATTTAAGAAAGCTCCATTTTGCTACTTATTCATTCTGTGTCCTGGGGCAAGTTAAAGAGCTCGTCAACCTCAGTTTCATTTCTTTTTTTTTTTTTTCCAGTTTCATTTCTTGATTTTTTTTTTTTTTTAGTTGGTTTCCAGGTGAGAGCTCCAGTTTTTACCACCTCTGAGCTTCTGCACTTCTAAAGACCATATTTTCACCTGCATTTTCTGTTTTTCCTTACACTGTTTTACTGAGTTTAGTTTTCTAGTTCTTACCATGCCCTGCAATCATGTTTTTGTGAGAATTCTTTCATTCTGGATTGTAAACATTCTTCTGATAGCATCTTCCTGGTGCTTGGTTTTTATTCATTCCTGCTGAGAAAATTTAAAAATACAGTTGCTATGTATTTTACCATAATAACAGAAAAAAAACTGGGGAGAAGATGCAGTTGCTCTTCCCACCAACATCCTCCTGCTTCGTTTAGCAGCTCCTTGATGTGAAGTTCAAGGAGAGTCTTAGTACAGGGTACATCAAGTCTGAAGTTCAAGTGCCATATTATCTAAGCTGTATGTCTCATGCATCCTTTATAGTGGCTGAAGAGTTGACCTCAACCACAGATTTCATTTGCTGCCTTGACTAAACTTTCTCTTGTAAGCTGTAGCCCCTGAACTTGAACTCTGGCTTCCTTTGGCTGGTCATACTCCAGATGCCCGATTGCCACAAGCACACTCTCTCTCATGCCTGGTATCTTTCCATTCCGAGCACCTTCTCACTGTCAGGTTGGATAGTGAGCTAAAGCCGACTCAGTGGTCCCTTGTTCCAGGGTTTGAGGAAGGATGCATGCACCTGCCACTCTCTGGAAGACCCAAGTTCATTCTCCAGTTTTCCCAGTGCCTGTTGCTGGGATCTGTCTTGGTCAGCTTAGGCTGCTGTGATAACAGAATACCAACGGCTGGGTGACTTAGAAACAACAGAAATGTATTTCTCACCGTTCTGGAGGCTGGAAGCTCAAGGCCAGAGTGTTGGCAGATTTAGTGTCTGCTTCCTGGTTTGTGGGTGGTGCCTTCCTGCCGTGTCCTCACCTGGCAGAAGGGGTAAGAGAGCTCTCTGGGACACCTTTTATTTGGGTCTAATCCCTTTCATGAGGGCTTCACCTTCATAATCTAATCACATCCCAGTTCCCAACACCTTGGGAATTAGGGTTTCAACAATGAATTTGGGGGGTCACAATCAGTTTGTTGATGGCAGGGTCATAACCATCCTCTCTTCACTGGGGTAGTTGTTAGGGAGATCGGGATGCCTTGGGGGTGAGGCTAGGCAGGCTGGCTGTCCATCTCTGGGGAGAGGATGGGGTTCAGGGCCTCTTCTTTTTGTACCTGTTCTAGCCCTTCATGTTTCTTCCCCGACAGGCCTGTGCATGGGGTTATGGTAGTTCCGTGGCTCCATCCAGCCATTGCTGTATGTGTCCCCTGCCCTGAGCCCTCCCTCCTGGCTCTGTGAGCCGTGCAGTTTCCCTTGAGTTGTATGGCAGGTGCAGAGAATTTGCTGCCCATCCTGCTCTTTCTCGGATTCAGTGTCACAGGTCTGTGGCAGGAAGGAGCAGGTATTGGCCTTGAGCTTCCAGGGCCCCCTTAGCAACAGGGTCTAACCCAGCTTCCCCTTTGCACCCTCTGCTGGCCTGAGTCTGCAGGGCATGCCCCCAGCACAGGCGGCTCCCCAGCCACAGATCATCTGCTGTGGGTGGCACTATTTCTGAATCCCAGTGAGTTGGGACGGACGGCCACAGCAGGCCTGCGTGGAGGTGGCGTGGGTGGGTCTCCATGTGCTGCATGCTGAGCGTTGCCAAAAATACCAGCGAGCAATGAGCCCCTCCATTAGCGCCGCGCCTCCTTTCCCCATGACATCATCTCATTTGGTCTGAACAGCAGCCTGTGTGACAGGCCTTGTCATCCCCTCTAGAGAGGTGAGAAACTTACCGGGCCCAGGCTGGTGACACCAGGACTGCAGTGTAGACAACAAGGTCGCACGCTTCCTTCCCACTCCAGCTTAGATTGGCCCCTCCACTTGGTTGCTGGGGCTTGGTCATTTCCGGTCAGTCTCACTAGTGGTGCTTTATGTGAACTTCATGCAAGCACACTCTTTGGTAGTGCAGAACCACCGCTGCCCTTCCTGGAGCGCCTGCTGTGGGCAGGACCCCTGCTGGGCTCCGCAGGAGCCTGAGAAGGACAACTTGCAGTTTCTTCTCTGCTTTGAGCCCCCCAGTGACCACCTGCCTATCTTCGTCCCAGCCAGCTTGGTGGTTTTCCCAGCTCTCAGCACACAGCAGGGAGCCTCTGAGTTCTGGGAGGTGGGTACTGGAGCCTGGGAATCTGGGTGGAGAAACACTGCTGGTCCTCCATGCCTTGAGGTGGTCCACCAGCACATCCACCCTCCTGCCCCTGGGCTGGTCACTCTGGGTTGGCACAGAGGCTTGCCTCATTGTGGGCCCTTTGTGTTTGGCAACCTGCCCAGCCTCGGCCACCCCGAAGCATAGATTTCTTTCTGCTGCCTGGCTCCTCCTGGGGCTCAGGATTCCCATGGGAGAAATCTGAGGCTTGCTCTCCTAAACCTGCCACCATAGATCCTTCTACCTGAGGGCCTTGTTGCCACTACCTGTGTCTACCCAGGTCTGTCTCACTCTAAGGCTCTTCATCCTTTGCCAGATTGTGTCCCACCTGATGAAGAAGGGAGGCTATTTGAACACACTGGGCATGTGCAAGGGTTGGGAATTCACGTTTGCTCAATCTGCTGGATACTGAGCTGTTCAATGTGACTCTGACAGAAAGGTATCATCATGCTTCTGCCCTGTGAAATCCATAGCAAACAAACCCTCCCTTTACTTATACCATCCTTACAGCTTGCTTCCACCTGTTCTAGGTGTAGCTCTTCTGAAAAGACACCAAACCCCTTTGTCCTACAGATCTATAAGTGGAACCAGAGAAAGCATGTCCAGGCAGCTTCCAAGGGTTCAAATGGTTTGATGTCACTCAACCAGCTCCTGTCTGCTCAGGGCATTAGTTGGGACTCTTACAGGTAAGGTTTGCAAAGACTTGAATAGCTATTTTTTTTTTAAATCCAGTCACAAAAAGTTGTGGCTTATATAATTGGAAAGCAACGGATGTCCAACTTCAGGAACAGCTGGATCCAGGACTCCAGAGTCCCCACTGTATATTTATTTACCTTTTTTCATCTCAGTGCTTTTTCCTCTCTAGACTCAAGTCTTCCTAGGCCTAAGAGTAAAGAAATATCTATTTCCACCCATTCCCCAAAGCCATAAGCCTCACTCTCCTTGAGTCACTCACTTATCCTGAAACAGTCACTTGCCAGGGGACAGAGCAGGATTGACTGGCTTATGCCTGGGCCACGTCTGTAGTTCCTGTCTTGGGGCTAGACAGTGTGTTACATTGTGGTCTTGGCAGGTTCATAGCGAATCCCTGAAGGATCACAGTTTCCAGCCCTGCTGGATAAGCAGTCCCCTCTGCTCAGCACCTCCTGGGAGTGGGGCGGCTCCTCACCACGTATTTTGAGTGGATGCAGCCCAAGTCATCTTGACTTCCCCCGGATGAGTTCTTGTCTCTAGGAGGCTGCATCCCTGGGACCCCCTTTATCTGACCTTCAGCAACTCAAGTGAAAACCCTTGTTTTGGTGACTGTGTACATTGGACATGGGACTGTGTGCTCCCCATTTTCTGTTTTAGATTCATTGCCCTTACCCCCCGAGACCCTCACCCAGGTTTTGAAGGGTATGGTGGCCCTTCCCTAGGAACCCCAGGTGATGCAGCCTAGCCATTCCTAGAAGGCAGATGTTCTAACCTAAGCCTGAATCCTAAGAGGCACCTCTCAGAAGAGGGCTCCTTCCCCTCCCCCAGTGGTGCTGTGTGCCCAGCTTCCACCACCAGCTCATAGACCAGGAGGACACTCTTGGCCATGATTGGCCTCCATTGCTGGGTGACAGCTGCTTGTCCTGCAGGTGAGCAGGCTTATGTACAAGGGGCATGTTCCCTCCCCTACTCCAACTGAAGCCTCCCCTGATGACATGAGGGTCACACCCACAGGTCTTGGCCTGCCTCTGGAACAGGGGATCTCTACCCTGGCTTATTCAGAAGTCACTTGGGGCCTTTAAAATTACTGACACCTGCCCCGCCCCACCCTGCCCCAGTCTTGTTGATCTAAAGTGGGTTCTTATGTTTCAAGTACAGAGGAATCTCCTCGGGGTCTTGAGGGTGGGCAGAGTGTGAGAGCGCTTAGATCTAACAAGTGTGCAGGGAGCACCCAGGCTGCGGCTCCCAGAGCCTTCCAGAGGCAGGTTCTTTGAGTGGCAGGGCACTGGCGTTCCCTCCTTGAGGCCTCTGCAGGCGCCTGGCGGCTGGGTACAAAAGCCTGTAACCCGATCATCATCACAGACTCAAGCTCATCCTGCTGCCTCGGGGTAGAAGCCAGAGCCGCTGCCTCTCCATGCGTGGGATTGTCCACTCGGTTTAAGGCAAGTGTCAAGTCCACCCGTGGGATGTGTCAGCCAGGACCTGCAGGTGGGCTTACCTCTCAGCACCTCAAGCTTAAAAAGAACACTCAGCACGGTTCCCCCAGCCCTAGCAACCTGAGTGGCAGAGTTGGTGGAAGGAGGTGGAGGTGTCACATTCACCCAGGTGCAGGTCCAGGGCACTGGCCAGCCTTGCAGGAGCCCAGCCCTTCCCTGTCCACCCAGCATTCCTTGCATCGCCCCGCCCTGGCCTTCAGCTAGAGGTTGGACTCCTTGGATGTGGGATCCAGCCCTGTGGGGCTCCTCTCCCCACCTCAGGCCCGAGAGCCAGAGAGAGCCAGAGCTGGAATCCCGTGACTCTCTGGAGCAGGCACCTGAAGACACACTCAGACACGGGAGTCCCATTGTCCTGGGGGCTCAGCTGCCAGGAGACCCTGGTTTCCTCCCCCACCCCACCCCGTACCCTTTCTTCTTGTGTCCCACCTGCCACCTGGTGACTCTGTCTGTGCCTATCTCCCTCCTTCCTGTGCTGGGGATGGAACCATCTATCACTGAGACAGACCCCAGCCTGACTCAGTCTTTGGTAAATGACTGACACCCGGCTCCAATGAACAGGATCATGTCTAACTCAGCTTCCATATAAGGGAAAAATGTATCCGGCCTATTCACAATAGTCGCTGGCACGCAGTAGTGGTAAGCTGCCATTGTCCTTGTCCTGCTTTGGCTTGCTGCAAGAGTAAGGAGTGAGAAACCCCCAACCCTTGTTTGCTGGCGGGATCCTGCTCACAGGCAGAGGGGGGAGCACTGGCTGTGGCTCCCTGAGGACTCCAGGACCCTGCCATGGCTGCAGTGACCCTTGCCAATAGGAGGATCACAAGGTTACTGTGTGGCCCCATATGTTTACCTGTGCATTTTATTAAGCACCCACTATGTCCTCAGCACCAGGGCATCTCCAGAAGGCAGCAAGTTTATTGGTACTATCCTCAAAGACTTCAGAGTCTCCTTGAGGAAGCCAGCCATGACCCACAGGGCCGTGTAAGTGCTGAATGGTGTGGGCCATCTGTAAACTGCCCGCCCTATGGAAATATTAAGACAATGGGGACTTTGTTGTCTTTTCCAGGTCTTTAAAATACCAAGGCTATCATGATTTAGAATATTAGTTGTCTTCACATAATGAGCCACATGTGTTCCCATACTGCTTCATGTCCTCGCTCTCCAAATGTGATGTCTCGGAATTACAAAAGAGGAAGATATTTCTGTCAAACCAAACCAACCCCCGCATCTGAATCACACAGGGGCACTTTGTTAGAGAATCATACCAAATGGCTCCAATAAAATAAAATCAACTATTTGGGAGCTTTTTGTTTTGTTTTGTTTTAGATCTTCAGAAGAAAGTTAACACTGAAAAGACTCTAAAGTGAGTCTGGGGCTGGGGCTGGGGCTGGGGCTCAGTGGTAGAGCACTTGCCTAGCATGTGTGAGGTGCTGGGTTCAATCTCCAGCACCACATAAAGGTGTTGTGTCCATCTACAACTAAAAATATATATTTTTAAAAGTGACTCCAGGTTTCTTACTTGAATATTCTCCTTGGGTTTTATAAACCTCAGCGATGAGAGTCACTCATTCATAAAATATTTATTGAGCTCCTTCTGTGTGCGCATATTAGGAATACAAAGAGGCAAAGAACCAGTGTCTGTCCTCAAGGGAGCTAAAAAGTCCAGGAGAGAGATGGATACAAACTAATTGTGGATGAGCAGGCGCTCAGAGGGAGGGTGCAGGGAGACGAAGCCCTGGGGACCATGGTGCTGGAACAAGCTGCTGATGTGTGTGGATGCACATTTCCTCAGGACGGGATGTGCAGAGCACTAGGCGTGGCTGTGTGGGGGCAGGTGGCAGGAAGGGCAGACAGGCTTTCTGGGGTATTACCATGGCCATTCATTTTTCTGAATCACAATCTGAGGACTAGATTTTGAAAATATATATTGGCCTCAGCTCCAACATGTTTTAGATGTTGGCTAACCACAACATCTTTATAGAAAAAAAAAATTCATGCCAGTTGTACAGACCTTCATTTTTCAAAGATCGTAAGATGGCATATTAGGTAACAGTCCAAGTCATTTATATTACAGTTGAGACCCAAAGAGAAAGTGACTTGTTGCATGTCACTCAGCTTGTTAGTAGCTTGTCAGTGGTGAGCTAAGTCTAGAACCCAGTTCTACACATTTATTCTGTTTCTGCTAATGTTGGCAGCAGGCTTTCAGGTGAGTGCAGATCTGAGCAGCTGGCCCTAAGTACTGTACTGAGAGAAATCCTGAGAATTGCTCATAGGATTGATTATTGATGTCTGCCAAGGACAGGTCATAGATGATTAGCAAGTGGGCCCCATGTGGCCATTTGGCCTTATCTTTCCTTGTGGTAAAAATGAAGCATCTCTAAAAGCAGAAGTTGTAGTTAGTGAAAACTTGTTAAAAACTAAACTTACGATGCATTTATTAAGGCTTTTTACATGTATTCTGCTCCAACACATCCTCAGGGCTGTGAACACTAAGCTGAATTCCACATAGCCTGGCCCTCACTAAGCTAATGGCAAAAATCCCTATTCAGGAGGAATTTTCCTTGAACATCAATAGCTTGTAACAAAATGGAAAAGTTAAAAAAAAAAATTAACAGTAGATTTAAGCTTAAATCTACTGTTACATTAGTGGTACATTAATACTGGTAGTCTTAACTATTTTTAAGTTAAAATGGAAATTAAATTAATGCCTTTTTAGTCATTAAGCTAGCAAGATGATTTTGGACCTATGGGGGATTAAAATATTACCTGTATTTTTATTCTCAATTTAAAAAACATAGGCAAATAGGTGCAGGCATGCAATTTGTTTTCAATAACTTCATAATTTTCAGAAATCTTCACCTCCATCTCCCAGGTCCTGGAGATCATTGGAGCACTCTGGCTTTTGCTCCCAAGCATGGACCAGTTTGCAGGGTCATGGCTTAGCTTGGGGTATTGGCTGATGGAAAATGTAGGAGCTGCCCATGAGGCAGGTGAACAGGAAAAGAGTTCACAGTTATTGACAGCAGACAGTGTCCTGCACGCCCACGAGGGCAGATTGGTGGCCTCCGTGTAATTTGATTTACAAAGTACCAGCTCACTCACCAGGGATAAGTATTCGATTTCATTAGCTGACGGGTTCCTGACATATTTATTTTTTATAAGTGCAGACACTGGCTCTGTGTGGCACCCCTCTATTTCTGTCCTCCGCGCTAGAGTCTCTTTCTTTAGTCTCTTGCAGCCTGCCATCTCCCAGTGTTCCTGATGCCTCCACATTGAATCATCTCTAGTTGTGCGTCTTACTCATCAGGCCGCCAGGTTCCCGAGCGCAGTTCTGCACGGAGCCGCCGGCTGATAGAACATTGGATCACAGCCTGCTGTTCCAGGATTGTTCTGTTCTCTCCTGCTCAGGCTGTCAGCTGGGACTGTCCTTCTTCCCTGTCAAAGATAGACAACCTCCTCTCATCTCATGGAGTAACTGATAAGCCTGGAAGCTGTCGCTGGGGGGGCTCCGTGTTGGGAGCTGTTGATCTAGCAGAGTGGCACCTTGTGGGAGAGGAGCAGGATCTGGAGGTCAGGGGCTTGTCATTGAGTGGTGCCTTTGCTGCTAATTGACCATCAGTGGCGTCTCTGTCTGCAGCTGTACCTTCATCTGCTGAGTGAGGGACCAGTTCCACACTCTCCTGTGACTTGCGGTGTACATGACTGGGGACCTTGCCACTGTGTAGAGGGACACTGCGCTTTAGGGACTGACGCTTGCATGGCATTCCTGCACCTGTGTGTACAAACTGCGACTGCCCCTGCAGCACGTGGGCCCCAGCGGGGAGTGAAATAAAGAACAAGTTGGGCAGCTGACCTGGGCCCCCGGGCATGGTGGGCTGTTTGGGGCAGATGCCTTGCCTTCCTCCTAGGAGTCCCAGGGACAGGGTTGCCTGAATGAGCTACCCCAGTTGGAAGCAGTGCTGCAGTAGTCAGTGGAAAGGATGAGCTTTTCCTTGCAGGAAATACCTGTATCTTTGTCACCTGTGACTTAGGCCTGTTTCTAAAGGGGCAATGGGGTGACCACCGCAGGCCAACCCCAGGTCAGAACAGCAGGCACTGCTGGCTTCCAAGGATCTTCCAAGGAGCCCCAGGAGCCCCTCAATTCCACAGCATGGATTTCTGGAAGGCTTTAGAAGAGGCCAGAACACCGGTCCCATCTTTGGGACCAAGTTCTTGAATGACTTCTCTTGCATCCTGGGAGTTGGGAGGAAGTGCCTGGCATCTGATGGGGATTGGCTGCAGGTGGCCGTGGGTGCAGGGCTGCTCCTGACTCCTAGCAAGGGCATTTCCCTGGGGGTTCCTGATGGTCCCCTGCATTATGCTCAACTGGAGAGAACTGTGAGAAACTCTCTGTGTAGTGTTGTGTCCTATGGCTGCTCTGTCTGTTTTTGGGTTTGATTAGAGAGCAGTGTAATCCATGAGGGCCACTAGGGTCTCTAAAACCTCACTTTGAAATATTAAGCAAGAAAAGGATGTAACTGGCAGGTACCACTTATAAAAGTTAACCCTGAACAACCCATAGCCAGGGGCAGATTTCAGAGCCAGTCAGCTCATTTCTAACCACTGGAAACAGGCAGTCTAAATGATCTCAGTACTCACTTGGTCCTTGGGAACCTAATTGTCGCACTTAACTGACTTTGCAACTGAAAAGAACTTAAGATCAGCAAACCGACTCTTCTGGAGTTCATCAACTTGAATGTTTAAAATTCTGCATCAAGTTAAAGCACCTTGGGATATCTTTAAAATCCTCCAGTGAGCAAGGGTCACCCTCAGAGGCCTGGGAGGGCTCATGGGCATGCAGGGTGGGGCTCCCCTGGCCTGGGTCCTGGAGGGCCTGAGAGGTCTCAGTTCTGCATTCCTGTCCCAGTCCACTTGAGCTCCGGGAGCTGTTCCTGTCCTGAAGTCAGAGTGTAACCATTTGCGGTCCCCGTATGT
Source organism: Callospermophilus lateralis (assembly GCF_048772815.1). Taxonomy (NCBI): domain Eukaryota; kingdom Metazoa; phylum Chordata; class Mammalia; order Rodentia; family Sciuridae; genus Callospermophilus; species Callospermophilus lateralis. Next base: position 97,197,570 of record NC_135318.1, on the reverse strand, counting down.
GTGGGATGTGTGGAGGGAACTCACAGCAGTGGAGCCCAGAGGGGAAGCCATGTTCTGGGAGCAGAAGCTCCCGGTGGGTCCCCAAGCTGCTGGGCTTTGCCATTGTGGGCAAGCTGGCTACCTTCCTTGCAAGTCAGTGCCCGAAATCTCTACCTTGATGGTAACTCCCCAGTTCTCTGCTGCTGAGATGGTGCAGGGACCAGCAAGGAAGCTAGTGCAAACCTACCTGGGAGAACAGCCGACGCTTCTCCTAGACATGAGCTCTTGTTTCCAGCAGAGGCCTGACCCTGAAAGTCCCCTCTGTGTGCCAAGCACAGGGTAGAAACCCACACAGAGCCTCTCTGTGGTCCTTACAGCCTCGTCAGGGCTTTCCAGGTAGGAAACTGAGCCTCAGAGACGGCCAGTAACTCAACTCCAAATCCCAGGCCCCGAATCCCCATCTCTTCCTATCACACGGTCTTGTCTTCACAGGAAATTACTGGAATTTCTAATTCTGAGAAAAACACATATCCAGTCTCAGGAAAGATAAAAGGCATAGAAAAGCACAACAAGGAAGTTTAAAGGCAGTTTGCATCTTAGTGGACCTTCCTCTGTGTCTTCCATGCACTAAGAAATCTTTGGTGTTTTGTGGTGCCGAGGATGGAACCCAGGGCCTCGAACATACTAGGCAGCACCCTACCGCTGAACTACATCCCCAGCCCTGAGAGATGTTTTTTTAAAAAATAAAATGTGTTCTTACTGCACACGCCATTTCATAGTATGCTCATCATGGAAGGTACCGGGAGGGTGGGATTGCGGGCATCACCTGGAGTTTCTTAGACTTGTCGGGCTCTCTGGCCCCAGCCTAGCCTCTGAAGCAGAGTCTGTGGTCATGGGGCTCCACACTCCCTGTTGCAGCCTTTTTTTCCAGCTTGCCGAATATAGTGGGCATCCCCCCATGTCCATAAATGCTTTCTCATCATGTGACTTTTTTTTTTTTTTTTTTGGTACTGGTTTCTAGTGATGCTTGATATTCCCTTGTGTGGCTGTGTACCGAGTTGAAGGGCCTGTAGAATGTTCCCTCTCGATTACAGGGGACTGCTGGAATGTCTAAAGCAGCAGAATGAGCATCTTGTAGGCTTTTGATGCACAGACCAGGTTGCCAGCCCAGAAGGGACAGGTCCCTAAACCCTCAGGCCAGGTTTCTTGAGGGCAGCTGCTATCAGGAGGAGGGGCTCACACTTGGGTGGAGTGCAGGCCTTGATTTGAGGGTCATATGGTCCACTGAGGTTTTTTTGGTGGTTCTTAGACCAGTTGTTGGACCTTCAGATGCTCCATTTCCTAACTGCAAAATAGAGAGACACCATTTGTTTCACTGCTGGTTTTAGTGAACATTAGATGAGAATAAATAGAAGCCACCTAGGACCTGGTACAGTCCAATGCCTCTGAATAAAATGAGCCTTGGACCTAAGGAGGTTACTGTAGTTTAAATGTTCCCACTAAGCCTCTAGCAATTAGAGAAATGAAAATCAAAACTACTCTAAGGGCTGGGGTTGTGGCTCAGTGTCAGAGTGTTTGCCTTGAATGTGTGAGGCACTGGGTTCAATCCTCAGCACACATAAAAATAAACAAATAGAATAAAGGTATTTTTAAAAAGGCTAAGTAGTTTAAAAAAAAAACTAAGATTTCGACTCACTCCAGTCAGAATGGCAATTATCAAGAATACAAGCAACAATCAATGTTGGCAAGGATGTGGGGAAAAGGTTCACTCATACACTGCCGGCACTTGCTGGTAAATGGATAGAGCTGGAAAGTATCATGCCAAGCAAAATAAGCCAATCCCGAAGAACCAAAGGCCATTTGTTTTCTCTGCGATGTGGATGCTAATTCCACGCTAAGTGGTGGTGGTGGGGTGGCTAGGGAAGAGTAGAGGTACTTTAGCAGAGGAGGATGAAGGGAGGGAAGGGGGCTTGGGGGTAGGAAGGATAGTAAATGAATCAGGCATTACCACCCTATGTGTATATATGATCACATGACTGGTGTAATCCTACATCATGTACAACCAGAAGAACGAGAAGTTATGCTCCATTTATGTGTGATGTATCAAAATGCATTCTACTGTCACATATAACTAATTAGAACAAATTGTTGAAAAAGCAAATCTGTTGAAGTTTAATCCCCATTGTGAGGTATTAAGGGGTGGGAACAGGAGACCTACAAGAGATGATGGGGTCATGAGAACTCCATCCTTATACGTGGATCCATCTATTCATGGATTCCTGGGTTAATGAGTTGAATGGGTCTGTTCTAAAAGCCAGTTTGGTTCTCTTGGATGTACTCCTCTCACCATGTGGTGCCCTGTGCCACCTTGGGACTCTACAGAGAGGCCCCACCAGCAAGAAGCCCCCTACTAGATGTAGCCTTTCTCCTCTTGGATCTCACAGCAGAACCATGAGTTAGATAAATAAGCCTTTATTTTTTATAAGTTACTCAGCCTGAGGTCCTCAATTATAGCAACAACAGAAAACAGACTAAGACAGATCCTATCACAAAGCCTTTAGGGTTTTTTTTTTTTTTTGCATAAAATATTTTCTGTTGCACATAATTGCAATTTAATAGAGATACATAGGTGTTATTGGCCTTTTCATCTGGTTTTCTGATGTCCTAGAAGATATATGACTTGGGCATTGCTAAGGACAAAGCACCAAAGAAATGAAATCCCTGAGTACTTTAGTTAAAATAGAGAAGATGTGTAAAATACGCAAACCGTGCCATGAGAGTGGGCTGGAGGTGGCGGGGGTGGCCTGCGAGGTGTGCCCACGTGTGGAGGTGTGCGTGCTACCGTGAGGCCTGAATCTCTTCTGGCTTTGCTGCTCTTCAGGGAACCTTGTGTTACCTGGGCATCCTGCAGTGCCACCACAAGGTCGTCTGTGTCCATTTGGAGCCATGTCTTGTGGAGGACGTTGGGCTGGCTGCTCTGTATCATCCTAGATCTTGGGCCACCACAGTGACAAAGCAGTGTCGAGGCTTCTAAGAGAGGATAGAACATAACAAGGTGCAGAGGCCACCCCTCCAAGCCAGGCTGGCGGCCTCTGCGCAGGACAGAATTGCCTCTGTGGGTCTGGTAGGGCTTTGCTTGTTCAGCAGGCAGAGAATCCTGCTCCCAGGACTAAGGCCCCGTTCCTGTCCCTTCAGTAATCACTCTGCTGGGTGGGCCGCTGAACTGCCCTAGGAGACGGGAACTCCTACCAGCCTGTTGTCCCTTTCCCTGGGCCAAGTCTGAATGGCTAGTAGCAGAGCCCTCCTGCCAGGGCGGAGGCAGTGGGCCTGCAGATTCCGCCTCCTCTAAATGCTTACAAAGGCAGGTGCATAGAAACCACCTGCACTGTGGCGAGCTCTCCGAACCCAGCACCTTCCTTTGTCACCATATTCGTTCTGCTTTCTTCTTTAAACTGTAAACCATTCGACTCTGGAACTCTCTATACAGTTGGCATTTTGAGAAGCAGAAAAGCAAGTTAGGACTCTTTTGGAACCATTTCCAGAAGTCTCCAGTGCCGCCTGCCTGCTCCTGGGTTTTAATATTACAGAATCACACAGGTTGGTTGCCTAGAGCCTTCTGTCATTGCTGTGCATGTTGCCTGGCAACTGCTGACTGGCACAGTGGCCCTCAGACTTGGGATGGACTTGAGTCCCTGGAGTTGCTGCTCACTTGCAGGAAGCTATTATTTTGAAGCGGCAGCTGCAGGTAATCAGAGAGGACGTCACCAGGCCCCTGGCTTTGTCACCTGGAGAGGCTGGGGAGCTGCCAGGCAGGCTCAGTTGGTGATTTCTCTTGGGTAGGCGTGGCCTGTGCACCTGCCAGGTGTGGTCTCCAGTGGAGAGGGCTGGGAATCCTATCAGGGTCTCAGGGAGCCGTAATAAGCAGGGGCCCAGCTAAAGTAGCCTTCGGATGTCCCCAAGAAGGCAGTTCACAAAACATTTCTAGGACCTGAGGGGGACATCATGGGCCTGGCAAAAAATGAATAGAAAACAAACATTAGCAAGTGTGCAGGGGCAGAGACAAGCAGGGCCCCTCCCTTGCTGTGGCCCCTGGCTCCGCAGAAAGCAAGTGTGTGTCAACGGCGGCAGGAGGCGCCCTGTGGTTTGGGTGCGAGATTGGGAGAGGGGTGTGTTTGGCTCAGAATCTGCTCTGGATTTCCCCAGCAGTGGACCTGACTCCTTCCCGGGTGGGGTCTGCCCTTTCCCAGGTGGGGAGTGTGGCCTCTGCCTGCTTCCATGGGGGAGGTCAGGAACGCACAGCCGGGAGTTGGTTGTTTTCTGTCCTCAGCCATTCAGTGGGGACTCCAGTCACAGGAAGCAGGTGACACTCCAGACCAACTCCCTGAGGAGTCAGGCCACCCCCACCCCTGCCCTCAGGGCTTGGGGTGGAAGAAGGAAGTGCCAGCGTTTCTCAGATAGCTTTTACTACAGGTGCCTGCTCACCTGCCCAAGGAGCTGGCGGGCTGGGCTCAAGACTGCCTGGGATTGGCTGGAGCCCTGCTTCCTTGTGGCTTGTGGGTGCCACCAGGCCCACTGGAGCTGCCCGGGAAACAGGGGCTGGGGCTCCTACCCAGCGTCTGGTGGTGTCCCAAGAGCCCTAGGCCCTGGCAGCACCACGGGGAGACCTGCTCTTCTCCCTGCTGCCAGTTTCAGGAGGATGAGAGAGGCAGAGGCTCACTCCACCGTCAGGAAGATGGCTGCCTTTTACCAATGCGTCAGGCCCGACCCCAGGTGCGCCCCCTGTGAGCCAAGAGGTGGGGGCTGGGGCTGTAGGGGAGGGGAGGCCCTGCCGCCACTGCCAGGGCCTGGGTGGCCCTCGTTCTTTGGGGCCGAGGTCTTTGGCATTCACTGCCTCCAGCTCTAGGGTGTTTGTGACCCCCCTTCCTTACAGACTTTGTTCTGTCTCCTTGAATGATGTGAATTCTGGAGCAAAATAATGATTTCCTTTGTTTGCTCTGCGAGGGAGCGAGAGGGAGAGACCCAGGAGGACTGGGTAAACAGAGCGCTGTACTTTCACTCTCCTGGCTTGCTCCTTGGATCTGCAAGGCATCATTGATACGCTCTGAATGGAAGGAGGGCAGCCAGAGGTCAAAGTAAAAGGACATTGGAAGTGTTACTCGAAGCTCAGCACCCAAGGGCTCGTTCCCAGCTGACAGACCCCGCCGTGGGTGACACCCTGCTGGAGCTCCTGCCCAGCAGAGGCCAGCACCCCTGCACACGGCCACCTGGCCCTGTTATAGGTGACTTTATCCCTGGAAGGTGTGTGGCTCTCAGTGCATCTTAATTCTGTGCCTGGTGGTGCAGAGGGGAGTAGAGCTCTGGCTTGATTTAAACTCATTAGCTCAGCTTAAAAAAACAAATTGAGTGTCTCCTACCTCAGATGGAAAATCCCAGTAACGCAGCCTCTATCCATCTGGTGATCGTTACATTCGCCCATCCCTTGGTTAGGTGGATCATCTTGGAAAATTCATCTTGCATCTTTGGAAGGATCCACCTACCTCTGGGCAGCAGGAGGGGATGCTTGACACTTGACACAGGTGGTCCATCCCCAAGCATCACTTTTTTCTTTTGTTACCTAGGAGAAGAGACCCAACAACTCAAGGACTCCTTGTGAACACAGGGCATCTTACTGGGTAAAGTCCTGTGCAGCAAGTCATTATTGTTACTGTTTCCTTAAAAAAAAAAAAAAAAAAGAGCAATAAAATTGCTAATCTAGAAAACAGGCATTATCTTGATATATATGCACAGAAATAAGGGAGTGTGTTACCTTAGTAAAGTTACAAGATGAAAAACAAGCCAGCCCTTGTAAAACTGTCCGTTGTATCCAGGACTCTAGGGTCCCATTGGTTGCGCATGTGTTCAGCCATCAGCACTGGGTACAGCTTGCACCCTGAGATTGAAAGTTTCAAGTTAAGTGGCATCTTTGCAAGATACTCCCCAGCATTGGAATGAATTTATATTTCCCCCAAGAATTATGCAAATAGAATTTCTAAAATAAGGTTGTGGAGTTTGACGCTCCGACACTTAGCTATTTTTGAAATAATGGTTTTGTAAAAGTCTCTAATAGATTTTTTTAAAAACTCTAATAACTTGAAAATGTCTAAACTAATGTTTTTGAAATCTCATGTGAAAACATTCACCTCTGGATAGGTGAAAAACAGGCTGCTCTCGTGAACACAGTCCTGCATCGCTGCTGAGACGTGGGTTTCATTCAGGTGTGAGAGCGTGTGTGGGTTTGGGTGCCTGCAGGAACACAGACAGATGTGCAGATACATGAGTTTACACCGTATTGGAAGCCCATGACTTCCTAGCTAGGAAACTTACTTTGTTCATTTACAAGGACTCTGAATACCACTAAATCAACTGTTACGTAAGCAAGTTTCAGAAACTAGTATAGTTTATCTTATATAAGATACTATTTTTATGCTTATAAACTGTGCTGATGGATGGCTGAGTGAGTTGGAAGGAAATGGTGGTATTACTTTGCAAAAGAAACAGCCCAGGGGCTTGTGGCCTGCTCCTTGTTCTCTCTAGATGCCCTCAGTGTCCTTGTCCTCACATGGCCAGTAGGGAGCCTCTAGCCTCTAAGCAAGGACCTCCTTTGTTTCCACTTTCCTTTACTCCTTAACTGAGGGGTCTGCAAAGCCCATCAGACTGCAGCTCTGCACAGCTGTTCGGTAGGTGATGTCTAACGGGACGGTGGGCAAGACTCAGGAGAACTTGGTCTAGAAGTCTGCCCTTGGGGCACTGGAGGGCTGGGTGGACTCAGGAATTGCAGGTGGGAGGTTGATGCCATCTCACCTTTAGCAGGAAGCGATTCTTTTCATCTGGCCAGAGTCACTGAGGAGCGCCTGCGGTTCATCCATTCACAGAACTGGGTGTGTTAAGCACGCACGCATGCAGTGCTTTGCTGGCACATATTCTCAATTTTCATAGATTATCTTCAATTTTTTTTACATATTTAGCAAGAAAGGGACTATCTTTTTATGAAACACTGAAATAAGTCTTGACTTCTTTAGGTCAAGACTTATTTCAGTGTTTTATAAACCTAAATGGGTGCCGTAGCGCACGCCTGTGATCCCAGTGGCTGGGGAAGCTGAGGCAGGAGGATTGCAAGTTCAAGGCCAGCCTCTGCACCTTAGTGAGATCCTGTCTCAAAGTAAAAAATAAAATAGGGTTGGGGATTTAGCTCATTGGTAAAGCATCCTGGGTTCAATCCCCAATACTGAAAAACAAGGCAAAACATTAATTATAAGATACTAGGAAACTTTAAAACTGAGCAGCCAATAAGTTCTTTTACTCTTGCTTCTTGTCCCGTTTAAAGCTTGTCACTTATCCTTAGAGTATTCTCTGGTTTCAGCCCTTAGTGTATGAGATTTCTTTGCTTTCTTTTCTTTTGTATAGCCCTGTCTCCTCCTGTCCTTCCTGACAGGTGGGCACAGGAGGTCTGTGTGTGGCTAGTGTCTGTTTGCAGGGAAGGTGGTCCTCTGGCTCCTTGAGGGAGAGAGGGTGGATCGTGGTGAGATTCTCTGTGGGGTAGGTACAGCAGCAGGTCCCTTGGCTGTTGAGGATAATAATACCATTAAACAGTGAGCTGGCATGGTTTTTGAACAGAGATTTCTCACAGGAACTTTGTGAGCATTACACATTCCATTTGCCTCAATAATGTGAAACTTATTTTTCCAAAAAAAGGAACAGGCAGATCCTGACGTGACTCACTGGAGAACAATAGTTAAGTCATAATTTATTTTCATCTTTTTCCCCAAGAAAAGGAAAAATTGATTAGATGTGTGGGGACATAAGCAGGCATACATCTGTAAAGAGGCACTTGATCAGAGTCACACAGACACACACACACAGAGTTGACAGGCACATCACATTCAGTTGCAAGAGACCCTAATGTGTCGGGGAGGGGCAGGGAATATCATGTTTCCAGCAGAGGGGTCAGCATCTCAAAGACCCCTGGCTGGAAGGAGATGGAGCGCCATGGGGGGGTGGGCAGGGATAAGGTGTGTGCTCCTGCTAGTGTTGCCCAGGTCCTCTAGCCTGACGCCTCTTCTTACTGATAGCTGGACCCACTCACATTTATATTGCTCCCCATTCCCACCTATATCTGCAGGTTTCTATCCAATGTCATATCCTCCCTCCTGTAATATCTGTTTTAGTGAGTTTGCTGGGAATATGCCTTTACAGCACCCTTTTTTTTTCCTTCCAAGTAAAACTCCCCCCTCAACAACTTTGCCGACGTGTGATTCATATACATAAAAGTTCACCTGTTTGAAGTATAAGGACAATGGGTTTAAAGAATTGTGCACCTGTGAACACCAACTAATTTTTTTTTATGTCAATTGCACATTCTCTAAGTGAGTGAAACTACATGTTATGTATGATTCTGGGGCTGGGGATTTAGCTCAGTTGGTAGAGTGCTTGCCTTGCATGCACAAAACCCTGGGTTCAATCCCCAGCACCATAAAAATTAAAAAAAAAAAAAAACAAGATTTGGTAGCAAGCATACTGGGTTATACTGAGGTGTCTCAGACTTCTTTCTGTCATGTCAAACACTGAAAATATCATTGTACACCTCACAAGGATAGACTGGTTACAATTTAACATATAGTGGACATTTTCTTTTTTTAAAGTAACTCTCCAGTAACATAAGACTGAATCAAGAAATATTCTTGATTAAAAAAGTTTTGGATCTATATTACTAAATTTTGATGTAGCACTTTTGTCTATGTATTTCTAAACGTGGATTGAGCAATAAGTTTTTTTTTTTTTTTTTGGTTTGGGAAGAGTTTTTGTGTTTTGTTTCAATGCACTCAAATTTCTGAGTCTCTAAGACACTAACTGTCCAATATTAAATTTTACTGGAATCCCTTTTGCCCACTGTGCTGAGAAGCAGTATTCCCACTGCTTGAATCCCAGGCCATAGAGCGTCTAAGAATGTAGTCCTCCTCTAGCCCGCCATCTTGAATTTCTCTTGGGGTGTTTAGTGGTTGTTGTTTTCTTGTTTGTCTTTTTCCTTTAAAAAAAAATCTATCCTTTCTGAATGGTGATATAGGATTTATAGTCTGAGTTGAGACAATCTTCATTTTATTTTAAGATCTGAGATACTTTTTACACAAATGAAGGGCTTATTTGCTTATAACATGTTGATGGCTCCCACCCAAAAAACTGTCCTGGTTTATTTCCATGGGTAGGGGAAGGAAGATAGTAGGATGAGACTCAATTTAATATATGATTTCCAGTCTGTTTAGATAATTTCTGGGTTTTTTGGAGTCAATTTTGGGTATTTATATTTTTCTGGTTATTTTGGTTATTTGTATTTTGGTTATTTGTATTTGATTATTTGTATTTTTGTAAAATCATCGATTTTCATGTCAATTTGAAAATTCTATTTTCCTACTGTATTCTCTGCAGCTATGTTGGGTTTCTCATTTAAAGGGAGTCTGTGAATTCTCTCCTTTCTTTTTTCTGTTTTTATTGGTGCATTATAATTATAAATAATGGTAGGGTTTGTTTTTATATATTTGTACACACACAATATATACAATAATATGATTGAGCCAACGTCATTCCCAGTACTTCTCTTTTCTCTCCCTTCCTCCCTTCTCCTGGTCCCTTTCCTCTGTTCTACTGATCTCCCTTTGATTTTTATGAGATCTTCCCCCACCTTTCTTCTTCTTTTTTCCTATCTATCTTCCATATATGAGAGATAGTGTATGGTCCTTGACCTTCTAAGTTTGGCTTATTTTGTTTAATAGAATGTTCTCAAGTTCCATCAATTTTCCACAAATGACAAAGTTTCATTCTTCTTTATGGCTGAATAAAACTCCATTGTGTACATACACCACATTTTCTTTCATTCATTTATCCATGGATGGACACCTAGGCTGGTTCTAGTTTGACTACTGAACACAATCTAATTTTAGTACATTTTCATTTCCCCAGAAGGGCTTATGCCCATAATAGTCACCTCCCACCCACCCCATACCTTCTCCCAGCACCACACTCCCCAACTCTAGGCTACCCTTAATGTACTATGTTTCTGTTGGTTCACCGGTTCTGGACATTTCATATAAATAGTATCATATAGTCTTGTGACTGGCTTCTTTCACTTTTCATAATGTGTTCAAGGCTCGTCCAGATTGCAGCATGTATCAGTACTCTATTCCTTTTTATTGTTGAGTAATATTCCATTGTATGTATAGAATACATTTTCTATATATCCATCCATAGATGGATATTTGTGTTATTTCCATTTGGGGTTATTTTGTAAATAATGCTGCTGTGAACATTGCCATACAAGTTTTTATGTGCACATTTTTCCTTTTTTTACTATGGGAAAATACATGTAACCTAAAATTCATCTTCTTAACCATTTTTTTGGTGGTGTTAGCTACATTTAGGTCATTGTGCAGGCGTGACCACCCTTCCATCTCTAGAATATTTTTCATCTTGCAAAATGGAAACTGTACCCATTTAAAAAAATATCTCTCTAATCCCTTCTCCCCAGAGTCCCTGGTTGCCACTTTCCACTTTCTGACTGATTTTGAGGACTTTCAGTGCCTCATATAAGTGGAATGGTACAGTGTCTGTCTTTTCGTGACTGGTTTATTTCAGTGAGTGTGTTGTCCCTCAGGGTGGTCCACACTGTAGCATATGTCAGAAGTCTCTTAGAAACCTCTTAAGACTAATAAGCAGGAGTTTGCTTCTGTCACTTTGATATTTGTTTCATAAATGCCTTTTAGCTTTTTATAATCCCTCATTATTTCACACATTTACTGATGTGTGTGTGTGTGTGTGTGTGTGTGTGTGCGCGCGCACGCGTGCGCACACGCGCCGCAGTTGATTTTTTTTGGTAGTAAAACGTTTCAAGTCCTTTCTCCTTTCCTTTTGTGAATATTCTATAGCTATTTTCTTTGTTACCATGGGGATTACATTTGACATTCTGATTATAGCACTCTCATTTGGATTTATATCAGCGTACCTTCAGTCACATACAGAAACTCTGCTCCTTTATATTTCTTTCCTTGCTCCTTGTCACTTGTTGATACCACAAAATTGTATCTTTATATACTGTACGTCCCCGAAGTATAAATTAAATAATTTCTAAGAATGTATTTTTATCCTAATATAGAGCACAAAAATATGTAAATATAAATCAGTTACAATAATACTAGTTTTTAGAATGGCAATTGCTTTTTTTTTTTTTAAGTCATGGTCTCTTAAGTCATTAGAAAACAAAAGGTGGAGTTACAAACCACTGGTATAGAAAACACTAGCTTTTATAACTCCCGCGGATTTACTTTTATTGAGATCTTACTTCTTCGTATGACTTCAGGTTCATATGTCTGGTGCCCTTTCACTCCATCCTGCAGGAACCTCTAGCGATTCTTTCAGAACAGCTCTCCTAGTAATAAACTCTCTCAGCTTTGGTTCACCTAGTGATGTCTTTATTTCTCCCTCACTGTTGAAGAAAAGCTTTGCCAGATATAGGTTTCTTGGTCAATGTTTTTTTTTTTTTTTCTTTAATTATTTTGAGCCTACTGCCTCCTGGCTTCCCAAATTTCTGATGAGACTCCCGCTGACAGTGTTATTGAGGATCCCTTGTTTTATCACAAACCATTTCTCTCTTGCTGTTTGCAAGGTTCTTCCTTTGTCTTTGAATAATTTGATTGTCATGTGTCCTGGTGTGGGTTTGTGTTCATCTTACTTGGATTTCATTTACGTCTTTCCTCACATTTGGGAAGTGTTCAGCCACTATCACCTCAAATATTCTCTACCTCTTTTTCTGTTCTCCCAAAATTCCCTCCAAGCAGATGATGGTGTTCCACAGGGCCCTTATCTTCTGCTCACTTTTCTTCCACATTTTCTTTCTGTCCCTTAGGCTCAATAATTTTCATTGTGCTGTTTTCAAGTTTGCTGATTATTTTTGCCTGTTCAGCTCTGCCTGAGAATCCCTCTAGGGAATTTCTCATTCCAGTCATTGTACATTTCATCTCCAGAATTTCTTTTAGCCCTCTTGTTTAGCATTCCTCTCTCTCTATTGATGTTTCAACCTTGTTGATACATCATTTTCTTGACTTTATATCTGTCTTACTTCAGTTTTACGAGCAGCTTTGAGATGGTTGTTTTAAAGTCTTCATCTAGTTTATCTGCCATCAGGTCTTCTTCAAAGAACAGTTTCTATGGATTTATTTTTCTTTGAATGGGCCATGCTTTCTTATTCCTTTGTATCCATTGTGATTTTTTTTTTTTTTTTTGGTCTTGTTGAAAGCAGGACTATTTTAGCCTAATTAAGGTGGTAACTTTGGAACTCAGTTTCTTTCCCTTCCCCGGGGTTTGCCGACGTGGGGTGATTTTGTTGTTATTTGTTTTGCTTGTTTGATTGATGGTTGTGGGCTCTTTCTCTGGTGATGATGGGTCTGAGGTATAAAATTAAAGCATTTTCAGGTCTGTTCTGCGTCTCTGCCTTCCCCTGGGCTTGGAGCATGACTTACTAATTTTTGCTGATACTTGGGTGCCTTTGAATGGCCATTCTTTAATATATGGCTTTCTAGAGGGACAAAGAGAAAATGCAAAGGGTTTGGAGCATGTTACTAGCCCATAAAATCCCCGGTAACCCCTTTGGACATGGAAGGGTCTTGCAACAGTTGGGAGGAGTCCAACAACAGTGGTCCTCACTTCTTTGCACCTTTGGGATCAGAAGCAGCAATGAGAGCACAGATTCCCAATATCTGAAGAACAGGGTCTGTTTTTGCCCATCTGGCTCTTGCAAGCTGGGTTCAAGCTGCTCCTGGAACACTTACCTGGTTGCCTGCCTTGGGGCTGGGAACTTGGAGCCTGGGTAGACAGGACTGGGTTGAGGTTGGCAAAAATGAGCTGTAAATTACCTGCCAAACCTTCCCCTGGAAGCTTCAAGTCTTCAGTAGACTCCAGAGTTTCAAACAGTGACATCAGACAGATTCTCCCGGTGTAATTGTTGTGTATTTGGGGAAACTGGTTCCTGGTGCTCTTCACTCTACCCTCTTCCCAGATTCCTCCATGGACATATGTTTTTATTTCCCTTTGGTAGATCCCTAGGAGTAAAATTGCTGGGCCATATGGCAATTTTATGTTTAACATTCCGAGGCACTGCCAGACTTCTCCCTGGTGGCTACCACATTTACATTTCCACTAGCATTGAATGATGGTTCCACTTTCTTCACAGTCTTTCAAACATTTGTTACTGCCCCTGTCTTAATTATAGCCATTCTAGTAAGTGAAGTAGTATCTCCCTGTGGTTTTGATTTCCAACTTCCTAGTGACTGATGGTGTTGAGCAACTTATTAGCCATGCATCTTGCCTTTGTACAAAGGCAAATGACAAATCCTTTGTCAATTTTTTAAACAGGGTGTCTTTATTGTTGAGTCATAAGAATTGTTATAAACTCTGGATATTACTCCCTTACCGGATACATGATTGGCAAATATTTCTCTCCCGGTATGTGTGAGTTGTCTTACACTTTCTAGATAGTCCTTGGAAACAAAAGCTTATAATTTTGATGAAGTCAAAACTTATCTATCTTCCCTTTTAGTGTGCTGAGTATCATGTCTGAGGAATTATTGCCTAATCTAAGATCACAGACTTACTCTTATTTTCTTCTCAGAGTTTTTTGATTTAGTTCTGTGATCCATTTTGAGGTAGCCGTGTGAGGCAGGAGTATAGATTGTTTTGGGCAGCTTGATGTCCATGTGTCCCAGCATGATTTGTTGGAAAAAAAAATCTGTTCTTTCCCCTCTTGAATTGCCTTGGCATCTCTGTTGAGAGTCACCTACCTGTAATAGTATGCATTTATTTCTGGACTGTGATTTCTATTCTGTTAATCTGTAGTTCTGTCTGTTTATCAGTATGATGCAGTCTGTCTTCAAAAAAATTTTTATATACTTATTTTTTTAAATTGGCAGCAACACAGTCTTATTATTCTACTTTGTGGTAATCAAATGGAGAGTGTGAGTACTTTACTTTTTTCTTATTTTTCAAGATTGTTTTGATTATTCTGGGTCCAAACTTATAGAACGATGAGAGACAACTTAAACCAACAGTACTATTTGGCTTTTGTATCATTGTCAGGTTTCTGCTTATTTGCTCTAATCAATACTGAAAGTGAACCCCAACTATTGGAGTTCCAACGATTATTGTTGAATCGGGTCTCTTTGTTTTACCAGTTCTTGTTTCAGGTATTTGGGGCTCTGTTTTTAGGTGGCATATGTATTTATAATAAATATATCTTCCTCTTATAAAATGAATCTGTTTATCTCTAGTGACAGTGCTCTCCTAAAATAATTTTTTCCTGATATTAATGTAGCCATTCCATTGATTATTTCAGGGTGTTGTTTAACATCCATATAGTTATGGTTTTTCCCAAGTTACTTTCTCTTGTTTATTTTTAATTTCATCCAGTTGTTGTCAGCAAACATACTTCCTTTGATTTCAACCCTTCTAAACCTATTTCAGCTTCTTTTATGGCCGGTCGTGGTATATTGAAAGAAAGATACTGAAGTCTTCAACTATTACTGTTGACTTTTCTATTTCCAACTTCATTTCTATCAGTTTTTGTATCAGGAAGTTTTAGGGCTTTGCTATTAGGGGTATGTGTGTGTTTATAAGTGTTGTATATTCCTGATGGATGGATCATCTTATCATTACAAACTGTCCCACTTTATCTTTAATAAAATTTTTTACTCTAAGTTTATTTTGTCTGTCATTAATATAGCTACTCTTTTTGGGGGGTTGCTGCTTGTGAGAAACAACATTTTCCCTTATTTTACTTTTAACATGTTTGCATCTGTGAAACTGAATTGAGTCTCTTGTAGACAGTATATACTTGCATCCTGGTGTTTTGTTGAGTCTGACAGTCTTTCCCTTGTGAGTGATTAGTCCATCTACACTTAGTGTCGTTATTGATATGTTTAGACTTACCAGTACTATTTTGCTTTTTGTCTTCTATATACTTTACAAACACTTGTCCTTCTCTTATTTACCACCTCCCTCTGTCATAAGTATTTATAGTCTAGCATGTGTTTTATTTCCTTATCAACTTTTGCCTGTATTTTCTTCAATTATTTTTTAGTGGTTGATCCAGGCCTTACAATCTACATCTGAACATATTAGAATCAATTTAGGATTGATTTATTGCACTCCAGGCCCTAGAAAAAGAGTCATGGCATGCCACACCATGCACTAGGTCATCGGGAAAACTCTTAGGGAGTTGAGAGGGGGTGTGGCCCCAGGGGCCTTTATTTGGGGCCAGGGTGGAGTACACAAGCAAGAGGCATGAGGCTGTTTTACTGGTCTATCCGAATGTCACAAAGTCACAGTCAGGGGATGGCAAGAAGGAGAACTTGTTTCAGGGACCAGTCTTACCACACTGGTGCACTTGGTCACCTGGGCTGGATATTCACAGGCTATTTGTGGGGAGGGATTTTTAAAAAATTCACAGTACATCAGTTCCATTCCTAACTCCCCCTTTTTGTTGTGATTGTCAAATATATTACTTTTCTATATGTTGTAGTCCCAATATTGCAATTTCTGAATATTGTCTTACGCAGTTACCTTTCATATCAATTTTAAAAAGAGAAGAAATAGTCAATGGTATTTTCTTTAATAACTTCCCACAAAATTACTTTTATTGAGAGACAGCTTTGTTGGATATAGGATTCTTGGGTAACAGTATTTCCTTTTGTGTCCTTAAATACAACATTCCACTGCCTTCTGCCTTCCATTATTTCTGATGGGAAGTTAGCTGTCAATGTGATGCCCATGCACCTGGTATGTCTTCTTCCTCTTGCTGCTTTCAAGTTTTTCTCCTTGTCATTGGCTTTTGCATTTAGACGACGATGTTCCTGGTGCAGATCTCTTCGCATTTATTTTACGTGGACATTGTTAAGTTTGTTAGGTGTGTAGATTATTGTTTTTTATCAGATTTGAGAAGTTTTTAACCATTATACTCAAATATTTTCTCCAGGAAGTCTTCTCTTTCCTTCCCAAACTCTCATTTTGAATATCAGTATACTTAACGATGTCCCAAATGTCTCTGTTCATTTATTTTCTCTTAAGATTGCAAAACTGCACTCTAGCATCATGTATGCCTAATAAGAACAGATTTTTTTAAAATAAAAGTAAATAAAGAAAGATTGCATATTTTTTGTTGATCTGTTTTCAAATTTGATAGTTCTTTATTCTGCCTCCTAGGGAACCCCCAGGAATTATTTTTCCTTTTCATTATGGGATTTTTCAACTTCAGAATTTTCAGCTTGTTCATTTTCAGTCTCTACCCTCTTAGTCATATCCTCTCTTTAGTGAGCCATTGTGACCATGCCTTCTTCTAATCACTTACATATGACTTTCCATATTTTTTGGAGCATGCTTGGTGCTGGTCTGGAGGCTTTGTCTGCTCGTTGCACCTCTGCCCTCCCTTGGGCAGTTTCAATGGCGTGTCCTGACTCTGAGTCAGGCTTCCTTTCACTTGGGGTCGTTTCACCAAGCTCCTTCCATTGCCATCTTGAAATTCCTGCCTCTCCTCTTTTCTAAGTATTGTTTGTTTGTTTGTTTTTAATAACCTTGTATTTGATATGAAACCAAAACTACAGAAAACTCACATAGTATCAGGGAATCTCCATATAACCTTTGGCGAGATTCTCCAATTTTTCTCACTTTGCCCTGTGTGGTCTTTGCTTCTCTGAATGTTTATTTGCCTGTATGCTCACATCATTTTATTTTTTTTTAAAGACCATTTGACAGTGAGCTAGAGAAATCACATGTACATTTCCTAAGGACAAAAACATACTTTTAAGTACCATAGTTATAATCATCAAAGTTGGGAAATTTTAAATTGACATGTTGCTGTTGAATTCACAGTTCATATTCAACCTTTGTCATTTATCCAAATAATGGCCTTTGTAGCAGTTCCTCATTCAGGAGTCCTGAAGTGCATGTTGCCTTTACTCTGGAATGGACTCTTGACGTTCCCCCTTGACCTTGACATGATTCTGAAAGCAGAGGATTATTATCTTACAGATCATTTCTCATTTGGGTTTGTTTGATATTTTCTTATGACTATATTATTTTTCATGTGTCATATCAGTATTGGCCACTGTTATATTTTCTTTTGAGTTTGTATGATCAAATTAATTGCCCAGTTTTGGAAGAGGGAAACTGTTTGATTTTCACTTATGGGTTCCTAGGAATTCTTTAAATATGATGGATACAAGTTTGTTTCAGATTGTGTTGTTGTTTTACAAATATTTTCTCCCTGCCCATGATATTCCTATTCATTTTTTCTGTTATATTTTAATGACCAGAAGTATTTCATTTTGATGAAGTGCAAATATGTTTTTTTCCAATGGGTTTTTAAAGCATGTCTAATACATTTGTTTATCCCAAGGTCAGGAAGATATTTTCTTTTCAAAGCTTTATGTATTTTTATATTTTACATTTGTATTTATAATTTTGCCATTTCCCCTCTTTGGGTTTCATCTGGTTTTCTTTGTTCTTTCTATTTTGCCTTATTTTAGGTCAATTAAGTTTTTTTCTAATTATAGCATTATATTTATACATAGTGTCTGTGTTCCTTTTTCCATAATTATACATACAAGGAATTGGATTTTAATCCCCATTCCACCTCTCCCTTCCTTCCCTCTCCCTCCCCCTTTTCTCTCTCTCCTCTACTGATCTTCCTTCCACACTTTATTCATTTAGTTTTGATTGGCATTTTCTACCTATACATAAAGGAGATATTCCCTTTGGTAAACTTATATATGGATATAACATTATTTTATTATTTTTTAATATTTATTTTTTAGTTGGACACAATATATTTATTTTATTTATTTATATATGTTGCTGAGGATCAAACCCAGGGCTTTGCACATGCTAGGCAAGCGCTCTACTGCTGAACCACAACTCCAGCCCTATTTTCTATCTTCTATTGTCTTGAACTTTAATTTGTTTTTCTTTGAAGAGGAGCATAAGTTTATTTATTTGGAATCTCTCTATATTTTTGATGTAGGCATTTAATGCTCTAAATATTCCTGTTAGTATTGCTTTCATACTGTCGCAGAGATTTTGATATGTTGTATCATTGTTTTCACCTCTTTTTAACAATTTCTTGATTTCTCTCATTTCTTCTTTGAGCCATTCTTTATTTAAAACAATATTATTTAATCTCCATGTATTTATGTGGTTTCTATTATTTTTCTTGCTGTTGATTTCTAGTTTCATTCCATTATAGTCTGATAGGATGCATGGGATTCTATCTATTTTTTTATTTGCTAAGACTAACATTGTGACCTAGAATATGGTCTATTTTGGGTAAGACTCCATTAGCTGCTAAAAAGGAGGTAAATTTCGCTGTTTTTCAGTGAAATATTCTGTAGATATCTATTAGGTCAATTTGATTTACAATATTATTTAGGTTGTATATATCTTTATTGATTTTATGCTTTGATGACCTGTCCACTGGGGATACCGGTATGTTGAAGTCACCCAGTATTATGGTTATTGGGGTCTATCTGGGATTTAATGTCAAGGAAAATATATATATATATGAATTTTTTAATATTTAGGTGGACACAACATCTTTATTTTTTTTATTTTTATGTGGTGCTGAGGATCGAACCCAGCGCCTCGCGCATGCCAGGCGAGTGTGCTACCACTTGAGCCACATCCCCAGCCCCAAGGGATATTTTTAATGTGCTGATATTTGGGGCATATATATTTACTATCTCTATATCTTCTTGTTGGATTGTTCCCTTTACTAGGATATAATGACTTTCTTTGTCTCTTCTGATTAATTTTTGCTTGAAATCAACTTTGTTAGATATAAGAATAGCTACTTCAGCTTGTTTACAGACTCCATTTGTACCGAATTTTTTCCCCCATTTTTTTACCTCCAGCCTGTGTGAGTCTTTACCTATGAGATGAGTATCTTGCAGACGTACATAGTTGGGTCTTGTTTTTTGATCCATTCTGCTAATCTACATCTTTTAATTGAGGGATTGGGACCATTTAAATTCAGTGTTATTATGGATATGTGTTTATGGTTTACTGACATTTTGATTTTTTTGTGTATTTAGTTCTGTCTTTCTTTTCCTTTAGATTACTAGTCTTCTATAGATCATCTATTTGGGAGTTTTGGCATTTGTTTTTGGGTTCCTCTGTCTGCAGTTTATCTTTGAGAAATTGTTGTGGTGCTGGCCTTGTTGTCATAAATTCTTTAGTTCATCCTTGTCATGAAAGTTTTTATATTCATATCGACTAAGAAGGAGATATTTGCTGGGTATAGCAATCTTGGTTGGCAATTGTTTTCTTTTAGAACTTGGAATCTCTCATTCCAGGCTCTCTGTGCTTTTGTTGTCTGAGTTGAGAAGTCAGGAGTGAGCCTTGTTGGTTTGCCTCTAAATATGATCTGATGTTTCTCTTTTACAGCTTTTATTATTCTTTCCTTATTTTCTATCTTCTCATCTGGTTGGGCCTCTGTGGGGTTCTGTATGCCTCCTGCATGTGGATGTCTAACTCCTTTCTGATATTGGGAAACTTTTCTGTGACTATCTCATTGAAAATATTCTTAGTGTCTTAGCTTGTATCTCTGTGTTCTCTTCTATCCCAGTGACCCTCAATTTCTGTCTCTTGATGTTATCCCAGAGTTCTTGTATGTTCTGATCATGCTCTAATTTTTTCTTTTAGTGTATTCTGTGTACTCAAATTTATGTATTCCATCTTTAGGGCCTAAGGTTCTGTATCAAGCACTGAAGTTCTATTTTCTACACAACCTAATTTTGGGTGATGTTTTCAAGTGAATTTTATAATTCGATTATTTGTCTTTTGTTTTCAGGAGTCCTGATTGGTTTCTTTTCAGCATTTCTCTTTGTTTAAATGGTTTTTCATCTCTTGTATTTTCTCTCTTAAATCATTCATTAGGTCTTCTTTTAGTTCATTGAACATTTTGATGATCAATTTTTTGAAATCTTCCCCCTGGAATTTCATCCTTTTCATATCTGTGGGTCCTTTGTTGGGAGACTGAATTTTGTGGGGAGGTTTATTTGCCTGCTTCCTCATATTTCAGAGGTCCTGGACTTGCATATCAATTGAGATGGATTCATTTTCCTCTTTTGTACGTGTGTCCTTATATGTGTATTTTTCTTTTTTCTGTTTTTGGTATATGGTATAGAGGGGAGGGACCTGAAGTTCCCCTCTGGTTGTCCCTCCTTGGGGCCTGATTTTGGGTTTGGGTTTTTTGTCTCCCAAATTCTATGGTTTGAAATAATGTTTAGGCCCAGGTGGGGCTGATCATGTGTGGAGTGAGGTTCGCTGTTGCTTGGTTGAGGTGGGAGTATTGCTCAGCAGCAGGACTTCTACTCTGTAATCTTGAAGTGTCTCAATCCACCTTCTAACCCCTCTTGGAGGGGTGGGAGCCATGAGTAGCACTAGTGTCAGCTGCAGATGCACAGTTTTGAGATAAATATTCAGTGTCTACTTTGAAATCTATAACACTAATTGTCACCCATATAAAAATGGTGGGGTCCACATTTAACATCAGTACCAGTGATACAAAACTGTGGACTGGATCAGGCATCAACATCACGTGCCTACCATATCATCCACTATATGAATAATCACAGGGTTACAAATTCCATAAACTGTATAATTCTTATTATTTTGTGGGATTACCATTTCTTAAACACAGGGAAAATAGGGTGGGAAAGCCAGAGAAAGTTTAAGATACTTTTAAAAAGTGTTGAAAGGAGGGGAAGTTGGTAGTTAGCAGATGTCAGCTGTACAGAAGAGGGAGTAGAAGATTACAGAAAGAAATAAAGGATGTGGAAACAGGAGAAATTGATTGTTAGTGGGGAAAGATATTTACAAAGGGGAGATAGAGGGCAAAGAGCCCAAATATGGACAAACCAGCAACTATAAGATCAAAACAGCTTGAACCCATATATAATTGCACCCCACCTAGGACAAATCAAGGCTAAATAATAAAGAGGTGTAGAAGAAAATAAATAATGTGAAACTAAAAATCCACAATTCTATACAATAATCATACAATTATTTTTTCAAACTTATCTGGGTAGTGAGTCTGTACACACGCATGCCCACCAGTAAAAAATAATACCATATAATGAAATGATGTTTAAAACAAAATTTTTAGATAGTTCAAATTTGGAAAAAATATAAATAGAACAGATTAAAAATGTATGAAGAACAGAATAAAAAAATGAAGAAGGAAAAAAGAATTTTAATAAAATAGACTAAAGAATAGAACATGAAAAATTTTCCTGAGAAACAAAGGACTTGTTTCTGCAGAGGTGGTCAAAACGTTGTCGGGGGTGGATGTGCATCCCTGGTGTTTCTTTTGGGCTTTGAAACAGTTGGGTCAAGGACTGGGGGTTATTAAGCGAGGCACCTTGTGTTCCTCCCTTAGCTGCCAGCCTTTGTGGCTAGAGGCAAAGACGGTTTGTAGTAAACCTCAGTTTCCAGTCTCCTGGGAAAAAAGGGGGTAGCACAGTTTGGGTGTTGACAGATTGTGTGCTTCTGTGGCCAGGGTGTGGCAGTGTTCTGAATTGGAGATTTCAGTCATTGGGGTTTGGTCTAGATGAACTTTGGAACTCTGTAGGTGGGTTTGGGATTTGTTCTGCACCCCCTATTGGAGGCAGGGAGGGGATGCCAGTCTCTGCAGAATGTCTGGGACTCTAGGGTGTCTGGTAAATTCCACTTTGAGGGCGTAGGGGAAAACCTCTGCAGGTCTCACCCTACCTGCTATGAGTATGACACATGGGGTGCACGCCCGGCGGTGGAGTTGCTCCTGTGTGGCCCCTGGACCCTGCAGCAACAGCCACAGTGGGCGCTTTCTCCCCTGGGATGCAGAGCCTGCCTGGCCAGGCTGACTTATCTGTGTGCCTATTTCAGAGTCTCTGGTTCCGACGCCTTCTGGGAAGTGTGGTTAGCTGCAGGAGTTCCCCAGCGAGGGTGGGTGTTGCAGGCAGCGGAGGTGATGGGACTCCGTGCTTTGCACCTATCCCTGCCCTTTGCTGTCCCGCCGCAGCTCTGCTGGCCGCCCACATGGTGCTTCTCTAATGATTTTTTTATTACGTTTGTGTTTCTGACTTCGGTGACTTTATCATTTTATTTTATTTTTTTAACAGTTCAGGGTTAATTTACCCACCTCACTGAAAAGCCTTCTCCCTGCTAAGTTCAGTGTTGCGTGACTGCTGAGATCTGCACCCTTTGCTCTAATCCAGCATCTTCCCTCCTCCTAAATAAGTTTTTTATTGTTCCACTGTAAATTCTCTTCTGGATTTTTAGTTGAACCTTCTCTTTGTAGTGTTTTCTCTTGGGATCACAATATTCACTCTTAAGTTGCTGCTGTCTATTTAGAGTTAGTGTTGTACAGCTTCGTGGAAAATGCAAAAAACCTTGTGATAATATAATCCTACTTACAACCCCCATCTTTATGGTATAGTCAACACATGTTGTAAATTAATGGTATTAAATTTTTCTTTTGGTACCAAAAATTGAACACAAGGGTACTTAACCACTGAGCCATGTCCCCAGCCCTTGTAGTATTTTATTTAGAGACAGGATATCGCTCAGTTACTGAGGCTGGTCTTGAACTTGAGATCCTCCTGCCTCAGCCTGCCAAGCCCCTGGGATTACAGGCATTTGCCACCATGCCCACCTAAAATTTTTCTTGAAATTGTCATATGCCTTTAAGTAAATTTAGAGAAGGAAAGCACTTTTTAATTTACACAAATTTATCACAGTGAATTCCATTCTTACCATAGCTTTCAACTTCGTTCTGATGTCATTTTCTTCCATCTGAAGAACTTCTTTTTGCATTTCCTGTAACAAATTCTTACACTTTTTAATTTTCTAAAAATGTCTGTATCTTTGCCTTTGTTATTTTTTTAAACTTTTATTTTTTTGTTGTAGGTGGACACAATACCTTTATTTTATTCTTATGTGGTGCTGAGGATTTAACCCAGTGCCTCATAAATGCTAGGCAAGCACTCTAGCTCTGAGCCACAACCCCAGCCCTGCCTCCTTTATTGAAGGATCCTTTTTGCTGGATATAAAAACTGGGTTGCTGCTCTTGAGTTTCTGTTGTTGTTTTGTTGTTGTTGTTGCTTTATTTTGTTTTCAGTGCTTTAGAGATATTACTCCATTGCTTTCTCTGATCTCTGGTTGGTCATTCATATTATTATTTGAATGTATGTGATATATCATTTTCCTCTGGCTGTTGCCAACATTTACTCATTGTTGGTTTTCGTACACTAGGTTGTGCCCCATGTTAATTACTCTGAGGTCTTGGTGTGATTGGTATGATTTTCTTAGGGTTTTCTAAGATTCTTGGATCTATAACATTCTTTGCCACCATCATTTTCTGGACATTTTTATTCATCAGTTTTTCAAATGTTTTTTCCTGCCTCTCTTTCTCCATCCCTCCCATATTTCTCCTGCTTCCAGAACTAATTACACATATGTTAGATCAGCTAATATCGTACCTCTGGCCACTGAGGATCTGTTCCTGTTTTCTTCCCTCCAGTGTTTATTTCTCTCTACTCTTCAAATTGAATTGTTTCTGTTCATCTTTAACTTGATCATTTACTTCTATGTCTTTAATGTTAAGCCCATCAGAGAATATTTTGTTTCAGAGATTACACTTTTCCTTAAGATTCCCATTTGTTTCTTTCTCAGTTTGAACTTCTTCTTCCTCTTTATTCATTACAGCCATATTTTTAAGTCCTCAAATATATATTCAGTAGCTCCTTTAAGGTCTTTGCTACTTAAGTATTTGGTTACTTAAGTAGCAAAGACCTTAAAGAAGGATTATTCAGGATCATTCCCTTTTAAATAACTTCCTTGACTACGGGCCACATTTCCCTGTTTCTGTACATAATTAGTCCATGTTGGTTTGAAGGTAGGTATTGTGAATGATAAGCTGTAGGAACTCTGAGATCTTATGTTCTCCTCAAGGTGGCAGCTTCTATTCTAGCAGGCTGTCAACTTGATTGGACTCGAATTGTGAGCTGTCTCTCCTGCAGCAGGCTGTGCAGCAGTCTCGCTCCTCTTCTTCAGTGTGATAGCTGTTGCCTTCAGCCTGGTTCCCTTGAGCTTAATTCTGACAAGCCAAGAATTCGGAGTTTTCATGTGCAGATTTCGGTGCTCCTGTCTGTGAGGGCTTTCTTTCCTGAGACTCTCCATCTGCTCTGGAATCCTAAACTCCATCCTTTGACTCTTGCGTGTGCTCCAGTGCCCCCCTAACACACTGATGGGTGAGGTTGCCCAGGTGGGAAACCCTACACACACAAATCTCTCCTACCACACTTCGCTTCTTTCAAGCTCGATGCTCTTCTGATTTCTGCCCACTTTTGGTCGATCATTTCTGCCTTCAAATTATTACTCATAATAATATGTCTATGGTTTATCATCAGTATCCATAAAAGGATAACTATGCTCTGGACTACTCCACCATTACCAGAAGCGTAACCCACCTTTAAATGTGAAGGATATTTTTTCAGAGTTCAGAATTCATGTTGCCAGTCATTTGCTTTCATTGGAGTTTTCTGCTTAAAACACAGTGGCCACTGAGAGAATGATACCCTTGCTGATGGTGACCTAAAAGATGGTGAGTGTGGAGACCAGGGAGAAGGTGATGCAGGACAGAAGCAGAAGTCTCCTGTGGGAGAGGGGGAGGCAGGAAGGCTGGAAAGGGAGGTAGGAGGACACCAAATTTAAGCAGGCTTTTACAGTTCTTTTTATTTAAAAAAATATATATATCATTGTATTTGTAGATGGACAGAAAGCCTTTGTTTTATTTGTCTATTTTTTATGTGGTTCATGTGCTAGGCAAGCGCTCTGCCACTGAGCTATAGCCTCAGCCCTCAGTGGGCTTTTGCTAAAACCTAGTCTTCCCTAAGGCTGACCTTACACAGGGTAGATCACCTCCTCTGAATAAGGGAAAGAGGACCTAAAGGTGACTCTTTCTGGACCTTTGTCCAGAAAGAGAAGTTAGATGAATATGGTATTCAAAAATCTCAAAGGAGGTTTGTGGGTGTGATTCAGTGTCAGAGGACGTGGCTTGAATGCTCACGGCCCTGCTGTCAAGCCCAGCACCACAAAAGCAAAATACCTACCTAATACAACCAAAAATCTCCAAGGGCATAATACCCAGAAGCCCTTCAGTTCACCAATTGTCTTGCTTGTGTGTTGGGTTCTGGCCCTTTGTTTGGAGACTGTCCTAGGCACTGGGAAGACAGAGATGCTAACAGGCATGGTCAGCCAGGAAGCCCACAGTCTTGGGAGGGAGAGGAGCTTTTGCAGCTGCCTGCCCAGGCTCTGGATGACAGGTTTGGGAGGAAAGGTAGAGAAGGTTATGAAAGAATCCACAGGGCTCTGAACAGAGCTCCGAAGGAGGTTGCAGAATTGGGCCACCTGGAGGGTGAACTGCAAAGCTTTCATCCATAATTGCCACGCTTGGATGTGTGGAGCTAGCGTACAGGTATTTTTCTTTGCATTGTATAGGTAAATATAGTGGCTTGGAGTCTTTAAAACACCATATTAAGATCTATTCTCATTCTTCATGGGAACCCACTTTTGTAGGGCTTTTCTATAGAAGCTCTGCTCTAAGCTGGGGAGGCCCTGTGGACAGAGAGGGATTGGGGCGGCCCCCACATCGAGACTCCTCTGGGTTCTGTGGGTACCCACCTGCGCACTGAATGTGCAACCTGAACATGCACTTCAGAGGAGCCTGGAGGGGGCTCAGCATCCTTGGGAGTTAATTAGAACCTCCAAAGAGACCTCTCACATCCAGGTTGAGTTGAAAGAAACAAGTTTTCCTTTTGGGGTGCGTAGAGCTGTCAGAACAACAGGGGCAGGAGGGCGGAAGGCAGATGCTATTTGAGGGGCATAGAGGGGGGCCTGATTTGGACCTCGAGTTCCCATGAGAGGCACTTTCTTGACGGAGCAGCCAAAGGAGGGCTAAAAGGTCTTGGTTCCTTGCCATCTTGCTTTCTGATTCTGGTTTTCCTTCTCGCTTGTCCATGACTTTTCCTGGGGTCAGGGAACGTGCATTCAGAAGGGTACAACGGAGGCGGTGCGTTCCCTTGCCACCGCCATGGGCACTTCCACCTGGCATGCCCACGTTGAAAAGCACCTTCTCTGTCTCTGCACCCTGCAGTCTCACAGGGCAGACCTTCCTCTGGAGTATGTTTTTATCAATTACCCAGAAGTGGTGTTGGTCCATCACGCTGCTCGGATAAGGAGGCTCTGGGGTCAGCAGTGCTGTGACTTGTGATGGCTTTAAAGTGGACCCTGTGCACAGGCAGACTGTGTTGTTGACACTCACCTGCTGCCAGCCTGGTCAGTCCTGTGTTCCTGTGATGCCTTTGTCCCTGGACAGGAACATCTGGGAAGAGTGAGCCTCGGTGGTCCATACAGTACTACGTGCTGTGTTTTGGTCCCATTGAATTCAAGTGTCATTATCCCCCTCTTGTACATGAGGGGACTGAGCCCCAGCAGTGGTAGATGTCGGGGACATCCTGACATCCAGGACTTTGTGCTTTTCCTCTGCATATTATTATGGTATGTTTTAGTCAGCTTTTTCGCTGCTGTGAATAAAAGATCTGACCAGAACAATTTTAGGGAAGAAAAGTTTATTTGAGGGCTCACAGTTTCAGAGGCCTCAGTCCCTGAGAGGCTGGTTGTATTCCTCGGGCTCCAGGGGAGGCTGACCGTCATGGTGGAAGAGCGTGGCCAAGGGAAGCAGAGAGAGAGACTCCACTGCCAGGTGCAAACCTGTACCCCAAAGCCCACCTCCTCCAGCCACACCCACCCCTTCAGTTACCACCCAGTTAATCCTATCAGGGGATTAGTTCTCTGGTTGGTTAAGACTCTCACAATCCAATCATTTCTCCTCTGAACCTTCTTGCTTTGTCTCACATGTGAGCTTCTGGGGGACACCTCACACCCAAACCCTAACACGGCATTATATATGTATGAGCATGAAGACATTTGGAACAGGAAACATGAGCAGGTACTGAAACTTCCCCTGTGTGGTGAACCCCATTTACTGTCTTTCATTTGTGGGTGGCTTTTGCTTCTGTGAATCTGCTGGCCACGTGGCATCTGCCGGTGACAGCCTGCTTCAAGAGGGTGGAAGGATCCACATAGGATAGACAGGGCCCCCTCGACCTCCCCCCTATCCCCTACCTGCTCCCGAGCCCTCTGCCCTGTGTGACTTTATCACAGCCACGTCATTCAACTCGGGGAGAAGCAAGTCTGTAGTGCTCTAGGCTTGTGGGATGGAAATGGGGTGCTCTCCATACACTTAGCCAGGGAGGACCATGCACACCTGTCACACACCCCTGCACATCACCACTACCTTCCCAATCTCAGCTGTTTTATTTGCCAGAGGTGACTGGACATTTTGCAGATAGCATCATGGTTTCTCCTGAGTTACCCTTTCCCAGTTAGTTGACACATCATGACAGACTCAAACCCCTTCCCTCAGACTGAGATACCCTGTCAGACCCAGTGGATGGTCTCCCAGGGCCTCCCTCAACCCCTCAATTCTGACCTGACCCTGGACAGGGCTACTTGGCAAGCAGAGCCATTTCAGTGGGAGATTCTGTCCCTTGGATTTCCCTGCTTCTCTTGAGCTCCTCTGGAGACACTCAGGACTCTCTCCTTTACTAGGGCAGCACCTGCAGGAGCTAGGGACGACCCGGGTCTCATCTGTTGCTGTGCACCTGCCTGTGCTGGGGACACAGTCAACATGAGCCTTCCGGTTGTCTTCATCACTACCTTGGGCAGGTTAATAAACTGTCTACCATGGTGTATGTTCTCATCTCCAGAGTGTGAACCCTCAAAGCCCTCGGGGATCAAATGAGATGATTCAGATAATAGTGTTGCATGCTCAATAAGTCATTTGCATAAATCAGTTGTCATTGTGGTTTACTCCAAATGTAAACAGCGGAAGGCTCTTGCACTTTTGCTTTCTAGCTCAGTGGCAACCTTGGCAGATGGTACCCAGGGTCGTAGCTGGTGACTCTTAACCAACCCTCACCGTCTTCACTCTCCTTCCTGCTCCTGTGGTTTCCTTCTCCATCATCTTCTGCTCTGAATGCCCTGATAGCCACCCACTCCTCCAATAAATAGTAACACCGAGCAGCAAGACACTCGGACATCAGGGGGCTGCTGACTGACTGACTCCGTCATCTTGGGAGCTACGGTCTTTGTTCTGTGTCAGGTCAACTGTGACTCTTATAATGATGCTGCTGTTTATACTCTCTGTCGCTTTGATAATGAACACAGTGAAAACAAGGCTCTTCTTTAAAGCCTAAAAACAGTGGTCAAGGATTTGAAAAAGGACTATTTCTGTTCCACCCTCCTTTTATACATAATGAGAGCATGATCATGAGTCAGATGGTGAGGTTCCAAGAGAGCTTCTGGCAGAGCGGACATGATACCAGGCGTTTTTATGAAGCCAGATCATGTGAAAATTGAGAACCGCGGCTGGTGAAGCTTTTTTCAGCTTTTAAGGAATTGTCTAGGAGGGAGAGCACCATGGTTTGACATTGACATTAAAGGAACCTAAATGTTAGCACCAAGTCCGGTGCGCAGGCTCGCGCGTCTGTCTCTTTTCCTCTGTTAAGTATTTCCTTTGTATTTCTCTCATCATTTTACATCTTGTTCCACGTACAAGTTGTGGGTGTGAACTGGTTAAGTAGCTGAACCTCTTGTTTTAAGCGTGATGATCCAGTCTTTCCTGGTTAGAAATAGGTGTCCAGATAAATGACGAGTCAGTACTTGGAGGGACAGGGCGCTGTCTCAGGGTCAGCCATAGGAGGCAAGCCCAGTAGCTCAGTACTCTGCAGCAGGAATATGGTCTGGTAAGTGTTGGTTGGATTTCCATGAAGAGTCAGAGGGTTTTTTTTTATTATCATGTTTTAGGAAGATGCCAAATCCACATGGATGAAATGATAATAATGTCTGGTGTGATTTGCTTCGAAACAATCTCATGAGAGGGGGCGCTGGGGTAAAGATGAAGCAAGAGTTGGCCCTCTGTTAACTTCATCATCTGTATGCAGCCATGAAAATAACCCTTATCAAGAATTCTTAAGATGATATAAGTAAGAAAATCAGGAAGTCCAACGTCCTAGCGTGTGCACGTACATAAAATATTTGTGTAAACATAAACATTGGAGGGAGATTAAAACATCAATTGTGGTTATCCTTGGTTGGTGGGATTATGTGTGATCTCCATTCTGTTTTCCAGACTCCTTACAGGAAACGTGAAGAAAAACGTAACTTCTCAAAGTGGGAGAAAAAAAACACTTTTTAAAGAAAGGATCTTAACCTGTATTGTGTAAATGAGTGACGCGTTTGTTTCAGTTATGCTTTCCATTAAACTGCTCAGGTCAGCAGTTAGAGACACGCTTATGTGGTGACTTATCTCGTGGCTGTGAGCGTGTTTGGGGCCTGCACTGCCCTCTGCCCTGTGCGCTCTCTTTGCAGGGGTGTGTACGGGCAAGGCCAGTGGCAAGAGCAATCACCACTCCCTTTACGTTCATTGGGAACTTCTGCTCAATATGTTCCTTTAACACAAATTTCTGTCTGATTTCAGTGAGCTGGACATGATTTCCACGAGGGTCATGGACATCAAGCTTCGGGAGTCTGCAGAAGGCCTCGGGGAGGACAGCACCGGTGAGGCCCTGGCTTCCCCTGGGAAGGGCCCTTGCTTGGTGCTGGGGCAAGGGAGGAGCCGATTGAAGACGGGGCTGTGTGTGAGAGAGAGCGGCCAGTCCCCCGTGTGCTCAGACATCCTTCGGTCCCCACACTGACTAGCAGCACGTCCACATTATCTGAGGAAACTTGGAGCAGTGTTCCCTTCCGTCTCTGTCAAACATAGGGGCTTTTTAATGTCATTTTCTTCTTCCTGGAAGTGTTTGACTTAAAAGCAAAAGAAAGGGGCCCAACGGGAATTATTTGTCACCTAAAATTATCTAAAGGTATCTGTAGGAGCCTTTGCAAAGCACAGGATGGCCTCATCATCCAGCAAAAATAATCTCATCAAGAGAAAGCCTTTGATCCCTCTCTCTGATTTTTCATTCTCCTCCAGGATGTGTTTATTACGGCCTTTCCTGAGCTAAATTCCAGGCCCATGATTCATCATCTCAGAGCACCTTCCAAGAGTTATTCAGTTATGTGACTGGCCCACTGCTATCCACATATTGCTGTTTATGTCTTGATGGAGTTGTAAAGTTGACATTAGGAAACACAGATCTCCCCACAATGTACCTTTCCCTGGTAACTATCTGTGTTCCCCTTATCTCATTAGCAAAGGCCTCCAGCTGTCTATCCTTCAAAGTCCAGATACCAGAAGTGATTTTCTTTGATATAGTTTGGGAAGAATGGCTTCCAATAATAGGAAACCCTATCAGCTAAGCTTACTAATTTTAGTAAGCTCTATCTCATATGTTATATGATATGTAGATACTTCTTATTCTGTATTAGAACCATTCTTCGCTGTCACATTTTAATAGATACCAAATAAACCCAAATATAAGGTGAGTTTTTAAGATTATCCCTGAGGAAAAAAAAAATGGAGTTTTAAATTTTCTCTTATTATGGGGCATTGATTGAATTAGTCCTTATTTTCAATAATAGCATTTGAATAAATATCATTAATACCATAAGTAACATGTCATTATCCTTAAACTTATCAATAAATGCTAGTATTGAATACTTACAGAGGTCACCATGAAGAATCAATTTTACAAAAGAAGGAGAGAAACTAAGTATTCTTTTATTTTCAAATAGTGATGAGCTTGAGGCCAGGGTTGTGGTTCAGTGGTAGAGCACTTGCTTAGCACGCATGAGGCACCATATAAAAATAAATAATAAAGGTATTGTGTCCACCTACAACTAAAAATATTAAAATAATAATAATAATGAGCTTAAGGTAGTAAGAACATTCCTTTCCACTCGTAATTTAAAAATATAGGGCTGGGGTAATATAGCTCAGTTGGTAGAGTGCTTGCCTCACATGCACAAAGCTCTGGGTTCAATCCCCAGCACCACATACACACACAAAAAAAAAATTTTAAATATAGATAAGAATATTATTCATGTTGTTTTTAAAAGTAAGAAATAATGAGGCCAGAATTAAAAGAAAAATGGTAACCCAGAAAGATAAGTGATCACTTTTGCCCTCAGAACTTATTAATCAGTCTTGGAAATTTTGAATTTCACTATCCTGCCTACATAAGAGAGGGGGTCAGAAGACAAAGTGCAGCCCCCATACAAGGTGGACCCTCTAATAGAAGACCATCCTTACAATAAGAAGCACAAAATCTGTGAACCATGGATAAACCAACCCTTCTGTGGATTTGCAGCTTGAGTTTGTATCACTCTGCTTTTGAACTTGGTTAATGGTACTCCTAGACCAGGAAGAAACCCAGGTGCTTTGCAGAAGCAACTTTCTGTAAAGGAAAGTGTCTTCTGTCTAGGCTTCAAATTACAACAGAACATAATACTTTCAGTACTAGGACAAGCATATAGTTAGTGATGACCAGGTGTATAGGCAACAGGGCACCATGAACAAGAACCAACATGCTGTGGGTTGAATCCGGCCTCGTAGAATCAACATGCTGAAGTGCCCACTATGTGATTTTATTAGATATTTAGTTAAGATGTGGTCATCCTGAAACAGGGTGGGTTCCTAATCCAGTATGAATAATGTCCATATAAAAAGTGGAAATTTGAACACAGACATGTACATGGTGAGAGTGTAATGTGCACATGAAGATTAGGGTGATGCATCTACAAGCTAACGGGCACCAAAGATCGCCAGCACACTACTAGAAATTAGTTAACAGAAGTGGCACAGATTTGCTCACAGCTCTTAGAAGGAACCAAACATGCCAGTTCCACCTTGATTTTGGCTTTCCAGCTCCAGAACCATGAGACAATTTGTTTCTGTTAAGTCACCCAGTTTGTGGTACTTTGTACAGCAACCCTAGCAAACTACATAGCAGAAACAAGAAAACTAATATGATAAAAGCATCAGATGTCAGAACTCTCAAATACATACTATAAAACATGATGTGTAAGATTTGAAAATATCTGGAAGTTCCAGGAAACCATAAAAACTAACATGGCACCCAGCCAGTGCAATAAGGCAAGAAAAATAAATTAAAGGCATTGAGATAGAAAGAAGAGATAAAACTGCATTTGCAGGTGACATGATTATCTAAAATATACAAAGTATCCAGAACTGTTAAGTTTAGCATGTTCATAAAATATTAAATCATAATATAAAAATCAGTTATATTTCTATTACTAGCAATGAACATTTGAAAAATTGAAATCTTGAAAAGTACCATATGTAATAGCATCAAAAATTTAAAATACTTAGGTATATATGTAACTAAAATATATGCAGGATTTGTATACTGAAAGATACAAGTAATTGTTTAAAGAAGTTAAAAAGACCTAAATACATGGAGAGATATATCATGTTTATGGATTGAAAGACTCCATGTTGCTAAAATGTTAATTCTCACCAAATTGAGCTGCAAATGGTGTGTTAGTACATGTAGGTATAGTGCAGTTTTCAAGTCAGCTATGAAAGTCAGGGATACAGTTAGTTTGATACTTTGTTGTAAGAATATCAATCAGTAACTTTTTTCTTTTTCTTTTTTGTTTTATTTTTCAGTTGTGAGAATCAAACCTAGGGCTTTGGGTATGCTAGGTACATGCTGTACCACTGAGATATAACCCCATACTGTAATAGTGTAATCATTTTTTTATTTCCATGAAGGTTCAGATTTTTTTTTTATTTAGCAAGAAGCCAACTCTATAGGATTGAAATGAAAATAGTGTGTGAGATGTTTTGCTTTGAAATAACCTACAGGTAGTGGGGAGGAAATGGGTAAATATGAAGCAATCAAAATCCCAGCAGGATTTCTAGGAGTTACTGGCAAGCTGACTCTAAACTTTATATGAAAAGAGAAAGAACTTCAACAGGTAAAACAATTTTGAAAAATAGAAAGTTGGAGGACTCACCACAGTACTTGATTTCAAACTTACTATAAAGCTAATAATCAAGCAGAAAGATAGATGTTTGGAAATAGATAGAACAAAGTAGTGTCCAAAAATAGATCCATATGAAAATGATCAGTTGATTTTTGAGAAAGTTGCAAAGGTGATTCACTAAAGGATGCTAGAACAATTGAACACCCATTTGTAAGACAATGAGCATTGATTGATACCTCACAGATTATAAAAAAGTTAACTCAATATATCCTAGACATAAATGTAAAACTATAAAGTCTTTAAAAGAAAGCTTAAGAGAGAATATTTTTGACCTTAGATTAGGGAAGAGTTCCAAGATATGATGCTTCAGTCCATAAAAGGAAAAAAAATCAATAAGTGGGACTTCATCAAAATTGACACTTTTGCTCTGAGAAAGATACTGTTAAGATAAAAATACAAATCAGACTGGGAGAAAATATTTGTAAATCTCACTTGATGAAATATTTACTGTTAGAGTCTGTAAACAAGTCAGGATGGCACTTGGCATTTTGCCAGAGAAATGTTAGGGTCTGTAAACAAGTCAAGATGGTGCCTGGCAAAATGCCAGAGGGAATGGTTTGTGAAGTAACGCCAGCAAGCCATTAAGTGTGGAAATTCCTTATTGGTTGACTGATGTATCTAGTTTATGCTAATTAAGATAAGCTGTGTAAAAAATATAAATACCTCTGTTGTCCTACAATAAACGGCTTCCACTCCTGCTATATCAATCTACACAAGTTGCTCGTCACCCCCCGGTTAGTTTGCCCAGCCAGCCGGGCTGCGGTAATTTACATCCAGCATATATTTGAAATCATCAACATTCATTTTTTTTACTGTTTTTAAAATAAATTTATTTACTTATTTTAATTAGGTATATTGACAGCAGAATGCATTTTGATTCACTGTACACAATTGCAGCACAACTTTTCATTCCTCTGATTGTACAAAGATGTAGCATCGCACCCTTTGTGCAGTCATACATGTACCTAGGGTAATGATGTCCATCACATTCTACCATCTTTTCTGCCCCCATCCCCACTCCCCTCCTCTCCCTCTCCTTTGCCCCATCAAAGTTCCTCCATTTTTCCCATTATGGATCAGCATCCACTTATCAGAGAGAACATTCAAAAACAATAAAACAAACCTATTTACAAAATGGGCAGATCTTAAAAGATGTTTTTATCTAAGAAGAAACACTCAACATCTAGTCATTAGGTAATGCAAATTGAAACAGCAATGAAACACACTACACAACTATTAGAACAACTTGAAAGAAATCCTCTGAGCAGCGCTGGTGAGGAGGCATTGCTGGTAGGAATGTAAGATAGTACAGTCAATATGGAAAAGATTTTGGCAAATTTCATATAAAGTACATGCACTTAGCCTATGACTCAATAATCCCACTCCCTCATATTTACCAAACAGCAGTGAAAACATGGTTACACAGAAGCCAGTAGCAAGATTATTCATAATTGCTAAAAACTGAAAAGAATTCAGATGTCCTTCAACTGGTTGGATGGTTCAACAAACAGTGTATCCATCCAATGGAATACCACTCAGCAGTGAAAAGGAACAAACTATGGGAAGACATGAAAATATTGCATGAATCTCTAAGTGAAAGAAGCCAGAATCAAAAGGCCACATACTGTATGACTCACTCTGTTCTGGTTTAGATACGAGGTGTCCCCCAAAAGCTCTATTTTGTCCTTGCTGAGTGGAACTCTCTCTCTGCTTCCTGGTGTGATGTCTTGAGCTGTTTCTTCCACCACACCCTTCTGCCATGATGTCACTTGAGCCCTGAGGAAAAGGAAGAAAGCTGTGTGTGGACCGAGACCTCCAAAACCGTGAGCCCCCAGATGAACTTTTCCTCCACTGAAATGGTTCTTGTCAGGTGTTTGGTCACAGCAGCAAAAAAAGCCAACTAAAATACCCTTGATACGACCTTGAAGAGGCAAGGTTATTGGAACAGAGATCTGTGGACGCCAGGGGTTAAATATGGGCAGAAATTTTAACTACTTGAGGAAATTTGGGGGCGGATGTCCTGTACAGCTCTGCATCTGGATTGTGGGGATAAATATGCAATTCTGTGTGCACTAGAAAGAGTGCGTGTGCCAGGGGTCAAACCCAGGGCCTTACAAATGCTAAGCACACACTGTGTGACTGAGCCATGCCCCAGCCTGAAAGAGCGGTTTTTTGGTTTTTTTGGCTTTTTTAGTTGAAAATATTTTTCTGGAATTGAATTAAAAAAAAAAAAAAAACAAAGATGTCCCAATCTACAGATTTAAAAAAAACCAATTAATCCCAAGAAGACTAAATACAAGGCAATCCATCCACATAGTATAAAACTGCAGAAAACCAAAGCCCAAACTAACAATCCTAAAATCAGTCAGCGGAAGAGATCTCTTCTGAAGGAACAAAGTACTGATGGCTTCCCAACAGGACAGAACCCACAGCACCATGCAATAATGGCTTCAGGATATTATTAGAAAAATAACTGTCAGCCTAGCCCTCCGAGCCCAGGAAAGACAGGGATCAGGATGAAGGAGAAATAAAAGCATCTTCAAACCAAGAAAACCTGAGTTTGTCACCGTTGGACCCCTGGAAAGCAGATTCTGCAGGAAGCTTCCTTTGGCCGAAGGAACTTCCTGGTGGAAGTCCTGGATGCAAGAAGGACTCGAGGCCAAGGAAGTAATGGTGTCGCAAAGGGGATCCAAGTGTTCTAAGATCCATGCATGGTCCTGCGATAACCCCGCCGGGTAACCATTGCCAGAAAAGAAACAAAAGGCAAGGCTTCCAAACTTGTGATGGGAACCATGCAAACAGTCAGTTAATCCAAGAGAAGACAAGAGCAGAGACTGAGAAAACAGACCAAAGAGGCTGGACTTGTTTTGACTGATATATCAGTGATCACGTGAGGGCAAACGGACCAATGAATTGTCCCACTTCAGTAAGGCTGCCAGGGTGCATTCCTAAAGCCCTAAGTATATGAATCTTCAATACAAAGGTTCAGAAAATTAAGGATGGTGAAAGAACAAAAATACACCTTGTGAGCCCTGAGCAGAAAGAAGGCGGCAAAGCCGTATTTGTATTAGTCAAAATAGCATTTATGGCAGAAAGCCTAATTGAAAAATAAAGAGGGCCATTTTATAAAAGTTTCAATTTCCCCAGAAAAATGATGATTTTGCATGTTTATGTATTAAGATAATGTCAAAAAATTATATAAAGTAGAAGTCGATAATTAAATAGATAAGAAAATCTACGATCCATAGGTTAGTTTCTTTTACGTCTCTTTCTGAAATTGATAGAACAAATATGTGTACTATTTTACTAGTAAAGACAAAGTATTTGTACAGGTCTATCAAAGAGAAAAAGGCCTTGTTCTAATCGACCTGTGTTTTAGTCAACTTTTCACTACTGAGACCAGAAGACCTGTCAAGAGCAAATTTAAAAGGAGACATTTATTTGGGGGCTCCTGGTTTCAGAGGTCTCAGTCCACAGATGGCCGACTCCATTCCTCGGGGCTAGAGGTGAGACAGAGCATCAGAGTGGAAGGATGTGGTGGACAGAAGGGGCTGAAGACACCACACCAGGAGTCAGAGAGTGACTGAGCTCAGCTCACAAAATATAAACCCCAAAGCCACATCCCAGTGACCCACCTCCTCCAGCCACTCCCCACCTGCCTACAGTTACCACCCAGTTAATCTCTATAAGGGGATTAATTCACTGATTGGGTTAAGGTTTTCATAACCCAATCATTTCTCCCCTAAACTTCTTGAATTGTCTCACACATGAGCTTTTAGGGGACACCTCACCTCTAAGCCATAACAACATGTACAGGGCATGGAAGAAAACACATTATTTGAAAGTATAGTAGGAACATTTATAAAAATTGTTGATACACAAAGTAAGTTGAATGGAATCAGATCAGAGTATATTATCTGACCACAATGCAGTAAAGCTCAAAATCAACAACAAATAGAAAGTCCCCGAGTGCATACAATAAAAGAAAGAAAAGAAAAAGAAAATCCCCAAATACTTGGAAATGCAGACATACTTCGCTAAATAATCCCTACATAGGTCTAAGAAGGCATCATAATGGAAATTAGAAAACATTGTCAACTAAATAGTAATGAAAATACTACATTTCATAACATGTGCATGAAACAGATTTAGAAGTGCTGCCTTAAATGTATGTTTTGTAAAAATAGAGAAAATGTCAGATTAATGTTTATTCATCTAAAGAAGTTTTTTAGAAATAGCAAAATCAACCCGAAGAAAGTTTGCAGAGATAGTAGAGAATAGAAACCAAAACAATATAAAATAAACATTCCACAGACAGAATTGACAAGCCAAACTTTTTTGCGGGGACGGATACTAGGGTTGAACTCAGGGGCACTTGTCCACTGAGCCACATCCCCAGCCCTATTTTGTATTTTATTTAGAGACAGGGTCTCACTGAGTTGCTTAGCACCTTGCTTTTGCTGAGCCTGGCTTTGAATTCACGATCCTCCCAAGCCGCCAGGATTTCATGCGCCATGGCACCCTGCAAAGCCAAACGTTTTATAAGCAAATAAAATCAACAAACCTCTGTTGCAATTGATCAGAGAACAAAGAGAAGGCACAGATAATTAACATGAGGCGTGACGAAGCTTCAGCACTCCAAAGGAACAGGCAAGGGTGTTAGAATTCTATTTGCTAGTCGATTTGAAAATTTGGGGGAAAATGGATAAATTCCTAGAAACATGTGGCTTACAGCAGATTCAAGAAGTAGAAATGGTCAGACAGCCATTGAAAAAACTGACCTAGAAAGCTGGCAGAAGAGATAACACATAGAGGGCTGACCGTTGTCCTCGCAGTTGTACTCGGGGTCTCCGTAGCCACACTCTTATCCACACCGTTCATGCGGTAAGCAGCATCTCTGACCGTCAGCATAGTAGGGCTGTACATTTGTTCAGGCTTTGGGGACATGTACCAATTTGTTGACGAGGTAAAGGCCAAAAGGTGTCCTGACCAATGGCAGGAAAGTCTGATCTTTCAAAATGCTGACCCTTCCTAGAGAACCATCTGTTGACCTCACACATTTGCTGCAGAACTTTCTTTCCTTAGGGAGGGGCTTGTTCCATCCCTGCTAGAGTAATCCTAAGGGATTGTCCACCCGGAGACCAGACCTGCAAGCTTCCCAGAGGGGCATTATTACTAACACTACAGAAATATTCTTGTTTTTAAAGGAATTCAGCTTACAGGATTATTTATCAGACGTTTTCAGCTGAATCACTTTAACCAGTGTCCACGACCTATGAGACAGCATCTTGGTGACCTCTGACGTCACCTCCTTCTGTTGGAAGGAGAGGAATGAACTCTGCTGAGCTACTCTGGGGACATCGTGGGGTCCTGGGCGAGAGGATGTGTGGGTGACAAGGAAGGTGACCTCAGAGAGGCGATCCCAAATTGTGAAAAAGTATCGCAGATTCTAACAATTCAGGAGATGTGGCCCAGTCTGACTCGGCCCTGCCACAGCCTCTTCCAGCATAGGAATGGCCGCCACTGGGTCATCTTTCTCACTAAGAGTTATTAGCTCATCATGGCACTCATTACTCCAGAGAGCCACCTCTTGCCAATAAGACCAGGCTTCGTCTGATTGTCCTTAGTTTATGTCCGGGATAAATGAAGCATCTGAATGTTTTTTAATAACTCGAGTAAAGGAAACATGGAATATAGACCCAATGAACTATTACTCGGCCACCAAAAAGGAATCATATCTTATCATTTGCAGCCAAATGGATAATACAGAGGCAGTCAAGTAAAGTAAGTCAGATGCAGAAAGATGGGTACTGCATGTTCTCTCTCATATGTTAAAGCTAAAGCTAAAAAATAAAAAAGATCACTCAAAATGTGTAAGTAATGACTCTAGCCTTGGAAGGTGGCAGGGAGGAGAGCTGGAGGGAGGCTGGATTATGGCTAACCCAAACTCAGATGGAGGAAGTAAGTTCTAGGGTTCCACAGCATAGCAATGGGGGGCAGTTATAGTTCACAACGATCTATTATATACTTCATTAATATCTAGAGGAGGTACACTTGAAACTCCAAACACAAAATAATGATAAAGATATGGAAATATTAATTATTCTGATTTTATCAGCATGTATTGTATACATGTGTTGAACTACTGCATTGTACCCCCAAAATATGTATGATGATTAAATGACAACTGAAGATGTTTAAAAATGTTTAAGGAGCCTCCAAAAACTTGGAATGGAACCACCATTTGACCTAGCTATCCCACTCCTTGGTCTATACCCAAAGGACTTGAAATCAGCATGCTATGGTAATGTAGTCACATCAACGTTTATAGCAGCTCAATCCACAGTAGCTAAACTATCAAACAACTTAGATGCCCTTCAACAGATGAATAGATAAAGAAAATGTGGTACATATACATTTAGCCATAAAGAAAAATGAAAGGATGGCATTTGTCAGTAAATGGATGGAGCTGGAGACTGTCATGCTAAGTGAAGTAAGCCAGTCCCCCAAACAAAGGCTGAAATGTTCTCTCTGATGTGTGGATGCTAACACATAATGAAGGGGTGGGGAGGCTAGGGAGGAATAGAGGTACTTCGGATTAGGCAGAGGGGAGTGAAGGGAAGGATAGCAGAAGGAATCGGACATTATGACCCTATTGCATATATGATTCTACATAGTGTACAACTGGAAGAGTGAGAAGTTATACTCCATTTATGTATGATGTGTCAAGATGCATTCTACTCTCATGTATAACTAATTAGAACAAATTTAAAAAATAAAATATAGGCATCCAAAAAAACGTTTAAGGAGATGGAAATGTTAATGCCTTATTTGATCATTACACACTGTACACATGTATTGAATAGCCACACTGCACCCCATGCATTTGCACAATTGCAATAATTTTTAAAAAATACCTTGGGTCGGGGCTGGGATTGTGGTTCAGCAGTAGAGTGCTCACCTAGCATGCTCGGGGCCCTGGGTTTGATCTCAGCACCGCATAAAAATAAGTGAATGAAATAAAGGTATTGGTCCAACTACAACTAAAAAAAAAATAGATATTAAAAAAATACCTTGGGTCATCACACAGCCTTCACCTGATCAGAACTTTCGTCGTTGTTGTTTATGAATATTTTAGACGTTAAACCTTGATTTCGTGTGAGAGGGAAGCTCCTGGGGCTTAAAGATTCCATGATCATGCTCCAAGGCATTCTTGCCTCATCTACTTAAATTTTCTGAATAAACAAACTGATTTTGTTTCCAGGTGTGAAGGCTGTTACACCAAGCAAAGGAAGGACTTCCGGAAGCAGGTGGCCAGCGTCAGGCCTGAACCCGGGCTTTCTCTGCTTCACGGGCACCTGGCACACCTGCGCACAAACACACACTCCTGCTCATTATTACTTCTGCTTACCTCCGTATAGGAAAGAAGAAATCTAAATTCAAAACTTTCAAGAAGTTCTTTGGGAAGAAGAAGAGAAAGGAATCGCCTTCGTCCACGGGGAACAGCACCTGGAAGCAGAACCCGGCCAAGAGCGAGGTCATTGCCATCGAGTCGGGGCCAGTGGGCTATGACTCCGAGGATGAACTTGAGTAAGTTGCTGTCGAGGCCACGGGGCCCTGCGCTCCCGCTAGAGGTGGGGACATCCGGGCTCAGCAGAACGGATCCTCTGTCAGGGTCTCAGTACTGTGCTGGGCTCCCGGCCTCCTCCCCTCCTGGGCAGCCCAGGAGCGGTTCCTCCACACAAGTTATGTCCTTTGTCTTTCTAAACACGGGATGGAGAAAATGTGTGTGTAGGGGTGGGGCATGGATACGTAGCTGCTGTGTGCCAGATGTATTAAGTGTCCATGGTCCACGGGTACAGTGGCGCACACCTGTAATCCCAGGAGGCTGAGGCAGGAGGATCGAGAGTTCAAAGCCAGCCTCAGCAATGGCAAGGTGCTAAGCAACTCAGTGAGACCCTGTCTCTAAATAAAATACAAAATAGGACTGGGGAGGTGGCTCAGTGGTGGAGTGCCCCTGAGTTCAATCCCCGATATCACACACACACAGAAAAAGTCCATGATCCCCATGGGAGAAGAGGTACCATATGCCATCAAATAAATGAGCCAAATAAGCCGGAGAGAAATTTGGAAGCTACCTGACATCCCAAAGCTGAACGCCAAAGGATTGGGATGTGGACCTTGGTGTAATGTGACTTAAACACCTTGAGGACCATACGAGAAACACGTGGCTCTCTGAACTTGAACTCCAAGCAATCTAACAAGGATGCTTTCTCTGGTCCGAGTCCAGGATGGAGAGAGAGGAAAGCTTCTTGTTCAGTCTTAAGAAAATCATCCAACACTCAGAAGAGACCCAGTGTGGGTGAAAAATTGGGGGAGGTCTAGTGAAGAAATGCTGGTTTTTGTAACTTGTAGTCCATCAAAATATAGTTACCAGGCACATCTTCCCGTCCCTCCAGCCGTTATTTCTGTAACTAGAAAGAAACAGGTTGGTTGTCCTGCCTGCTTTTATGTTTTCTTTAAAACATTGGCCTCTGAGTTGAGGATGAGATTCCTCAGAGAGCATGAACCCACTGGGGGTCTGGGGAGGGGGGGATGTAGCAGCGGAGACAGGGTCCTGGGCCTGAGCCAGCCCATGAGGGCTCCTGTCCCTTCCTAGCTCCAGCCTCTCCCTGTGTGGTTTTATTTGCTTTTTAAGGTGTAGAAATTAAATTGACCACTTGGTGGCACCAAATGACTGTAGAGGAAAATTTAGATTCTGCTCCTTTAATTTTTTTCCAGTGCTGGCAGGGAGCAGGGCGGGCCATGGGTGGTGCCTTGTGCAGCGTGAGGAACCCACTGCACACAGGCCCTAGGTCCCATGCTCCAGACCCTGAGGGAGCAAGAGTTACCTCACTGGCCAGCCCCAGGGGCACGCTCACCCCCACCCCACCCACCCCATCTCCTGACAGGAGCAAGCCGTCCGTCCTGTGGTTGCAGGCACAGACCTGGGGATGACCCCTCCTGCCACAGACAGAGCTGGGGGGAAATGACCTGTGCACTTATCACGTCCTCCTCTTAGAAGAAGCCCGAGGAAAGTTGGGGTCAGGCCCTTGGTATCTTTCTATCTCCAGCACGTAGCAGGAAGCTGACTTCAATTGCTTGCAAGAGTTTGCCAGGATCCAGGAAAGGATCCCAACTTTCCTTTAGGGGATGGAGTATGACAAGTGACATTTTTCAAGATGGTACTGAGGAGGAGACCAGATCCAGATCTTTAGCTTCTAGTTCCTTCCTTTCATGCTTGCCAGTTAGCTGTTACTGCTCCTAGAGTTTTCTGGTGGGTACAGCTAGGAAATTCGTTTGGCTTAAAGAATAATCATTAATTCACTGATATTTTCATTCAAGTCTTATCTCTTTGATTCTTTGTATTCTCTCTTTTTTTTTCTATTGGAAATCTTAGCATTTTCTTCATCCTGTAATAAAGTCACTTTGTGCTCCATGCACAGTTGGCCTTCCACAAACATTGCTCTACTCTGTTTCGTTTTGTTTTTAGCCCACATTACTACTGATGGAACTACTAGGTGCAATTTGAAATGTTTGTCTTTGTTGTTCGTAGAATTCATCCTGCCCTGGATGTGGAAGCAAAAGTCATTTGGAGGGCTGGGGCTGGGGCTCAGTGGTAGAGCGCTTGCCTCACACATGGGAGGCACTGGGTTTGAGCCTCAGCACCACATAAAAATCAACCAATAAAATAAAGGTTTAAAAAATAAATCTAAAAAAAAGTCATTCAGACACAGAGTTAAAGGCACCTGAAATCCTATCTTTCTTTTTGTAGATCTGTCAACAACCTGCTGTAAAAGTTGGCTCATTTGTTTCTGTTTTCTAGTTTTAGAGATTGCTCTATTTCCCTTCCCTGTCTTTTGTTTATAGGAAACATTTACAGTTTAAAAGACAAAAATTGTAAAGGCAGGTACCTTTGTACCCTGTTTCTCTATCTAGTTTTCCCTCCCCGCAAAGGGAACCATTCTTCCTCACTTATGATTTGTCCTTCTGTTCTTATTTACTTTTTTCTTTAAATATTTTCTTTGTTGTTGATAGATCTTTATTTTATCTGTTTTTCCGTGGTGCTGAGAATCGAACCAGGTGCCTCACACACGCCAGACAAGTGCGCTACCGCTGAGCCAGAACCCCAGTTCTTTTTATATTTTTTGAAAGCAGAGCATGCACCTGTGTTCTCGTATGTTCCTGTGCATGTCCCCACCCCCTTCTCCCAGAGCTGGTGTGCCCCGAGTGTGGCTGTGTGCCGCTTGCTGTACTTCTGCAGGTTCCTCTGGCGAGCTCCTGCAGGGAGAGGATCTTCCTTTCAGTCAGAGGCAGAGTCCTCCTCCTAGGATGCTCCTGGAGTATTCTGTTCAACACCCCGAGGAGTATGTTGGCTGCTTCCCCATCTCACAGACATTGCCGTGGTGAATGGCCTTGATCACGTGGCCTCCTGTGTTTGGCTAGGGTGTCTCTTTGGAGACTTCTTCATTCCCCTGGACTCCTAGTGACACCCGAGTGCAGGGGTTTGGGCAGTGCTGTGGTTTCCAGACAGTATGGTCATGGGCTGTGCTGCCGGCCGGAGATCCAGGTGTGTGTGTGAGAGAGACAGACCTTGTGTTAGGAGCTGCCATTGGCAGGGAGGGACAGTTTTTTCCACTGTGCTGATTCCTTCCTAGAAACGTGAGGACCCCCCTTCTGGGAGCCACGGTGCCTACTTGCAAGCTTGCCCCTGCAGGCCAGAGAGTGTAATTAAAGGGAAGCACGGCTGACCCGACACAGCTTGATCTGCAGTAGGGCAGGGCCACACCTCAGAGCCCTAATGCCCCAGAGAGGACAGGATGCCCCGGGGAGGGGCAGGGGTGGAGTCGGTGTGCACAAGACCAGCGAATGTAGAGGCTGCTTTCCTTCCTTCACCGTAGTCTCCATCATCTCCTTCCACCTATTGTTCAGGCTGCTAGGAAAATCTTACAGCTCATTCCCACATCCTG
The DNA here is from genome assembly GCF_048772815.1 of Callospermophilus lateralis. Classification (NCBI taxonomy): domain Eukaryota; kingdom Metazoa; phylum Chordata; class Mammalia; order Rodentia; family Sciuridae; genus Callospermophilus; species Callospermophilus lateralis. The sequence continues at coordinate 97,153,402 of NC_135318.1, read as the reverse complement.
TGGACATTTTATGAATGTCCATTGATTGGGTTCAGTTCCAAATCAGATCCTTGAGCTCCGGGTTGGGAAAAGGGCCTGGCATGGCAATGGCAGGAGGGCCCGCCACTGATGTTTGGGACGTAAGCACAGAGTGGCAAGGATCGTGCCGGGTAATCAGAAGAGGATACGGCCGTGCAGATGGCAATTCTCACTACGCACAAGCAGGGATGCATGGTACCTCCAGCCCGCAGGCCCTCAGCCCACTGGGCAACACGGAGGGGCTGCACATTTGCCCCCGAGCCATGCCCTCCTTCTGCCACATTGGTTTCCCCGCCCTTCCTCCCTGCAGGCTTGGCATCTCCCAACCTCACACCTCAGGTTTTCCACTAATAAAAAGAATTCGCAAGCCTTCAGATCTCTTAGGAAAATTCCCAGCTCTGCGCAGCTACTAGGGGTAGCCCGAGGTATTTGACGGTTGAGAGGCATAAACAGGAACCAAGAGCTACAGACGACACACACAGAGGACTTGTAGGATGTGCCTGGTGCGGTTAACCCACACGGCCCCCCTTTCACTCTGGGTCCCCAGGAGTCGGTGAAGGGGGAGGTGGCCAGGGTCTCACGGTCACTTTTTTATCCCAGGGAGTCCAGGGGCACGCTGGGCAGCCGGGCCCTCTCACATGACAGTATTTTCATTCCTGAGTCGGGACAAGACCCTGCTCGGCCCGTGCGGGTATTTTCCCAAGAAAATGTGTGCGACCGGATTAAAGCCCTCCAGGTGAGCATTTCCTTGGCAGAGACTCTTGGTTTGGTTTGGAAGCCAGATATTTTTTTAATATTTTGTTTATTTAGTTGTAGTTGGACACCATACCTTTATTTTTATGTGGTGCTGAGGATCGAACCCAGGGCCTCCCATGTGCTAGGCGAGCGCTCTACTGCTGAGCCACAATCCCAGCCCCTGGATGTCAAATGTTAATCCAGAAGTTTTAAAGTGATTTCTGCTTCATTTGTTTGCCATGTTTTAAAGTAATAGGCACATCACAAGTCTCCTAAGACTCACCAAGCTGCTTACCCCTTGATCTTGATGCATTCTGGGTTACAGCTTAAATGAACAATGAGAGAGAGAGGACGAGCTGGGTAGCACACACCTGTAATCCCAGTGGCTTGGGAGGCTGAGGCAGGAGGATCGCATGCCAGCCTCAGTTACTTAGTGAGGCCCTGAGTAACTTAGCAAGACTCTGTTCTCAAAAAAAAAAAAAAAAAAAAAAGATAATTTAAAAAGGGCTGGGGATGTGGCTCAGTGGTTAAGTGCTCCTGGGTTCAATCTCCAGTACCAGAGAAAACCAACCAAGAGGAATGACCACAGGAGCTGGTAGCCAATGCTGTTTCAGCTTAGTAACCCCCGCCATGCAAGAGTGTTGACGATATTTCCCAAATGAATTAATTGGAGTAGGGAGATTTGTTGATAAGTGTTATTGATGAAAACACTAAGAGCAAATGGTCTTTATTTCAATCTAGTTAAAAATACAGTGTCACGTGAAAATGGGGCCTCCGCCCCCTCCAGGGGGGCTTCCGGCCAAGCGGGCAGAGGATACCGGCATGAGCTCCGAGGATGATGGGCTGCCCCGGAGCCCCCCTGAGATGTCCCTGCTGCACGACGTGGGTCCCGGCATGACCATAAAGGTGAGTGCAACCTGGGCCCTGACCCTCCATCCATGCCAATCATCCAGGGCAGCTGGAGCTCTGGGGGCTCCTGGGGGCGGCCGGGTCACCTGAGCCTGCAGCTGGCCCTTGGGCTATGTTTGTCTTCATTCTTTGAGCAGAAATTCAGGTCTGGTGAGGCGATGTGGTTTGGATGACATATTTTTGTGATGGTGTTCAGACCGATACCTCGTCTTTCCGGTCCGTGCAGACAGTCAGACCCACAATCTCACTTAAAAGAGGGAGCCGCCTTTCTGTGTGTTCTCTGCTACTGTGACGCTGAGTGGAAAGAAGGGAAGGGTGGACATGTACACTGGTCTAAACGCCACGTCCTTGTCTTAGGACCACAAGAGCCTGTTGGTCTAGAGTGTGCAGCCCATTACTGGTGAACAGGGCAGCAGAGAAATTTGGACCGCAGGAGAGTTTATGACCCCAGAAGGGCAGAGAGGGGCGGAGGAGCTGATCCTAATACCCTGCTCCCCATAAAATCCGAGAGGAGGGGCCTGAGCAGGTGAGCTCTTTCTCATGCATAAACACCATAGCTCCTGCTGCTGCTGCTTTCTGAAAACGGTATTTCACTGTAGTAAGAATGCTTCACACGCACACAGTGCACTCTGACCCGAGTGATAAAGTAGACGGTCATTTTACCCATGTAGATAAGGCTTGCTGTGGACGGAGGAGTTGGAATTATTCCAGGTGTGTTGATGCTTGAAAAGCAGATAAAGGTCAGAGTTCGAGTATTAGGGTCACGCACCCGCCCTGGGATCTTTGGAATGCTCTGGCCCCTGGCTGGCCTAGGAGCTGTTCATGGTGGGGCTGCAGATTCTGTGTTGCTCTCAATTATGTTCAGCAACTATTTCAGCTTGGATGCCTGCGAGTCCACCACAGATCTAATTTTTTTTTTTTTCTTATTTTTCGTTCTTGTGGAGTTGTGGCTTCCATCACTGATGGGAAGTCAGGACTGTGATGTGGCCGCAAAGTCAGCCCCCACATTGGGGCTATCGTGAAGCTACCTGGAGAATTAATTATTCCCTCCAGATTCCAGCTCCAGGGTGAGCATGTCCAAGCTCACTCCCAGAGTGGGGCCGGGGGTCCGGAAGCTGCCCACACCTCTTCAGCCTCAAGAAATACTAGAGAATGGCCTGTTTCTGGGCTCTGCCAAGCTGACCCTGTATTTCTTCATACCCTAAAACACTTCCAGGTACAGTTTTATTGTCACCCTCTCAGGAGCAGACGTGACTCTGTCTCAGGCCACGTGGTAGGAGATGGCTTCTTATTCAGCATGAGTGACTCTCCCTCCTCCCATCCCACGGATCCCTGGCTCTCACACTTCCTACATCTTCAGGTAGTAAAGAGGAACAGGTGGTACCTAACCCCATGCATTAGAGAGCCAGCCCGGTTCCAAACCCACTCACACCATGATGTACAATGCCATGGTCAGCTGCAGGGGGCCATTCATGCTGGACCAGGGCTGACCTTGTTTTTCACCGCATCCCTTCTATGGTAGTTACTGCACACACACACACAAAGTTTCTGAGATTTTTAAAAAATCAATTATTGGATAATATGCACAATCCATAGCTTCATGAAAACTAAAATTTGAGCCTTTAGGATACAAAAGAAAGAAAAGAAAAAGAAAAATGTACTCCTTTCCAGTCATCACGGATCCCAGAAAGTGTTTTGTACACACTTGGCCGATTGAGAGGAAAAAGATGATGCATCCTTTAGAAATGTGCTTATGTAACGGGATATTTAACATAATGGTGCCTTAAATCCCAAGAGGACGGGATTTGGGGCTCTTTAATTTTATCCTGTATGACACCTTCCCTAAGCCCATGTGCTTGACAAAGCCACTTGAGATTATTGTTAAAGAAAAAGAAAAAAAAAAAAAAGACTTTGGCAGCAAATATGGACATAGCCACGGTGGTATTTCCTGACAGTGAGGTTTTCGGGAAACACGTGGAATTATTTTTGAAATTCATTGCAGCGTGTGTGAACACAATGAATGAAACCTTACCTGGTGGGGTTTTATATGTCTAACTGGTCATGTTCTAGGTTTTCTGCTATTAAGGTTTTACCAAGCTTTGTCACCTCTTGGAATCCATGTCCTCAGGGCCTGGGGAGGGTGGAGTGAGATCAGATAGATGGGTGCCCCCCCTTCCCAGAGGGGCCAGCAGCTTCTCTTCACCCACTGTCCTGGCCCCACCAGCTCTGCTCCCTGACTGATGGCCATTCATGTGGGCACTGTCCTAAGCTCATTCCTCAAAATAAGCCCCATTTTGAGGACAAACTTTGGAAAGCACCTATGACCTAAGGTCACGCCTTAAAAAAACCTCCTGAACCTCAGTGCATTTCCTTTGTGCCACATTCTGCACGACTTAGACTAAGTCCTCTGCTTCCAGAAGCAAGACTGCAGGGAACGTACAGTGATCAGCAGTAGGCAGTGCAGATGACTCTCTGGATGCTGCCAACTCACCCATGAAGACACAAGCCAGCTTCCCTGCCCCAGCCTCCTCCCCAGAGAGACCCCTCCATACCCCACCCTTGAAGTCAGACCACAGATCAGAGGCAGAACTCATGATCCTCCTAGTCATGATGGGATTGGTCTTCCCAGTTCCCGAGAACTCTCAGAATGACAGTGGGGACAAAAATGAGAGTTCTGAGGACAGAAGAGTCCCCTAATGGCAACATCAGCTGTGACATTGGCGCAGGGTTTACATGTGAACAGAAGTCAGGGAAGCTAAACTCCATGCCAGGGTCTCCCAACCAAGGGGTTAAAGTGAGCTGAAGCTAAAACCCAGCAATACAAGTGCACACTCACGTAGAGGAGGGACAGGGGCTGTTTACCCTTCGAAACCTTTGGGCTGTTAGATTTGTAGACCAGTAAACAAAGGCTCATGTTGCACACATCTTAGCAGCATAACCCACGTAGACTGCACCTCGTGAGGGAGTGTGCCATGTTTGATGGGCAGGTGTCTTAGGGTATTGCCCTTGGTCTTCCAGTGACTGCCAGAATCCCCTTCCTCCCTGGAAACACCTTCTTTCTTTGCTGACCATCAGTTCAAGCTATTACAATCTATTAATATACTTTTAACTTACCAAGTGGTGACTTAAAGCCAGATTGCCCCAGGAGGTTGCAGAGCTCTCCAAGAATGAACAAAGGTCCAGTAATAGAAAACTGGGTAGGGCCTTGCCCTCCTTCTTGGACAGCTTCTGTGCCCTGGCCCCTAAAATCCCAGCTCTCAGCTTCCATAGACAAAAGCAGGAGCTTCTACCCTTGGAGATACGGGCTGGACTGGTCCCTCGGGAAGATAGCTGGGGGCATGGGGGAGAGTGGTCCTGCTCAGGAAGCCTGTTCACAGGCTCTTGCATGGCCTTGGGAAGGAGTGGAAGGTTTCCAGGGTTTGGCCCAACACTTTGAACTCCCAGCCGTTTCACTTTCTAGAGGAGTATCCTGAATGCTCCCTGTCAAGAGCCAACCTGAACAAGTTTCCCTCCCAGGTAAAAGCCCGAGAGTGTGGGAGCACAATGAAAGGCAAGCCGGTGTATCTGTCTTGTCATGAAGTTAATGTTTGGTGTATTGCTCCTTGTCCCATGAAGGTCTCTTTAGTGTCCTCATCCCGGCCACAGTCTCCAGAGCACACGGGCGATGCCACCAACTCCTCCCGGACCTCGGATAGCAGCCTGGCGCCCGTGGCTGATTTCAGCTGCCCTCCAGAACTCTCCTCCTGCCTGGACAACTCTGCAGCCAAGCACAAGCTCCTGGTCAAGCCCCGCAACCAGCGGTCCAGCAAAATGAGGCGGCTGTCTTCGGTAATGGGCTCCTCCTCTGCCCAGGGGCCAGGACGGGTGGGCTGGGTGGCCCCCAGCCCCTACCCTGCCCTCTCCCCCGCTCCCTCTGAGCACCACCCCTGTCAACAGGACCACACTGCGGGAACTGGAGTTGGTTGTTCATCTTTTTTAACATCAGTCAATGTCCCTCCCTTATATCAACCCCGTCCACAGGTTCACTCACTCATTCCCCAGACCCTGTCACTCACATGCTGTGTGTGGTGCCCCAGCATCTTGGTCCAGGGCTTCTCTTCTCCTCGCTTTCTCGCCCCACACTTGGGTCTCCTTTCTGCTGCTTGAGCTCCTCAAGATGTCCCCAGCCTCAGGTCTTGGTACTTCTGTGTCCCCCTGCCCAAGACGCTCTGTTCCTGGCTAGCTCTGTCTCAGCCTTAGGGGTCTCATCTCAGGATTCCTGTCCCCAGAGAGGGTCACCATGGTCTTTCACTCCTTCAGTGGTCTTGCCACACATAGACAGGACCTTTGAAAATGTGTGTGTCCTCTTTGTGACCCTGTCCCCAGCTGTACCTCTAGCCCTTAAAGTGGTGCTAGGCACAGGGCTGGCATTTGGTAAGCCTTTGAGAGGGTGACGAGTGGGTGACAGGAGCTGAAACCCTGGAGGGGACACCTGAGCCGCATGAGGACGTAGTTGGCAGCATGGGCCTCTCACCTTGTGTAGAACAGATTCCTCTGTGGTGATGCTGCTTGAGAGAATCGTCTCCTTGTAGTTCTGGAAGCTCAGCTGACTCATGGGGCACTCTGACCTCCTGGTATCTGTGAGTTAGAGGTCAACAGGGTGCCACTGTCCTCTCTGCCTGGAGGAGGTGATAATCAGGGCAAAGGGCCAGCCTGGACACAGAGAATGACTGTGCTTAGAGAAACACTCACAGACCAACCTCCTCCTCCCTCTCCTTCCCTCAAGAATGATGGCGGGGTGTTGAAGAAGTGCCCAGGGCAAGCTAGGCGCTTCAGCGGGAGACAGCAGGCTGGGCCCACTCAGGACTTCAGGACTCCCTAGGGAGAGTGGGGTTTCCCTTGGACGTGTGGGAGGCGCTTTGTGAACTCAGGGAAGCAGGATTGACTATGCCAGAAGAGGCAGGCGGGTCACGCAGACTAACTTGCCAGCTGGGACCAGAGCACCAGTGCACATGCTGGGTGTCCAGTACAGTGACACAGCTGTGCCCTGTGGGGCTTGATGAGGTCCGGGAACTTCAGACCTGCCCATGTTCTTGCAGGGTGGAGTCATGGGGCCAGGCACAGGGCCAGCTCCCTTCTGGGCTCAGTTCTAGGTTTCATTCCCACGTAGATGTCTTTTCCTCTGGTGAGGTCACATGGCCCCTCTGCTACCTTTCTGTCCCTGGGCACTTCGTAGAGGCTCACTGTCCCTTTGGTTTTATGGGCAATGAGGTCCTGCTGTTTTGATCCCCCATATCATCCAGGGTCTTTTGCTCCGTCACTTCCCCCACCTGTGAGCTCAGCCATCCTCAGTGTCTCCACTGTGGCCTCTTCCTGTTCCTGCTGCTGGCCTGACCTGGCCTGGCCTGGCCTTCTCCAGCTGTGTTTCCAGGGGCTGACATCATTTCATATCATCGAAGCTCCTGAATCTTTTGGAGCTTTAGGATAAATGAAAAGGGCTCTTATTTTACAAACCCCATCATGTATAATAAAAACCCAGCTATAAAGACTGTGATATTTACCATGAATTTGAAATACACATTCAAGCACATTTGGCTCACCCCGTTTGCCTCCCCGCCCCAGCAGAGTGGTTCCCTCAGCATTCTGTTCTGCCACAGACCATGCTCTGTGTACGGTTCCACATTCAGAAGAGCTGAGCACCCATGGACGTTCACACCCACATCTCACTGTTACCAGAGGGTCCTCAGCCAACCCAGTCAGTGCCAAGAGCTGAGAACCTTGTGAATTCCATTTTGATAGGAGCAGCGTGGTTAGATGACTAGCCGCACGTTTCCTGGCTGGCAGAGACACCAAACATAGGACCCAGGTCTTAGAGACTGATGCCTATTGTCTGCCCCGGGTGCTACAGAGATGATGTGGACACTGCTCTAAGGGGATTCCTTTTTGGCCAGATGAGCTACTAGCCACAATAGCACCTTGCTGCACGCCAAGCAATTGGTCCCCCATTTCTGCTTGCTTGGGATGTTTCCAGGGGAAAAGCCACTCTAAGGACCCAAGAGGGAGGTGATGAGGAGGTTGCAGAGATGGAGTGGGCGAAACACCCAGGCAGTGCTCCCCTGGGGCTCTACTCAGCATCCAAGCCTACCTCTGGAGTCCATGCTCCACACCAGCCTTCATCCTGCCCTGTTCCTCCACAGCAGCACCCTCGTAGCTACTAGTGGCTCAGATCTACTCCCCAGCTTTCTGCTAACAGCCTGGCTTCTGTGATAGTTTCAAATCATGGCTCATTTCCCAAAGCGATCTCAACAACAGTAGTTTCCTGTAGTAGCCAAAGGCTAGGGACATGGCAAAGTTAGGAACTTGCAGCTCTGGATGATCTTCTGTAGGTTTCTTTCTTTCATTGTAGTTGGACATAGTACTTTTATTTATTTTTATGTTGTGCTGAGGATCGAACCCAATGCCTCACACATGCTAGGTAAGCATTCTACCACTGAGCCACAACCCCAGCCCATAATGTTCCCTAGGTTTCTTTGTGCATCATCTTTTTAAACCCAGAATAGGATTGTGTGTTTTGGTTATGTATGGTCACAAACAACCCAATCTTCCTGTGTTTGCTTAGCAAGTGGATGCCAGCTGGGAAATACTTAAAACTAACACAGGTTGGGGGTGTAGCTCAGTGGTAGACCACTTGCCTAGCATAAGCAAGGCCCGGGATTCAGTCTCTAGCACCACAAAAAATAAAATAAAAAATCTAAATAAGCTACAAATAACAATAAAACCACAAACACACCCCAGAGTGTCACATTTTAGGACAAGAGCAATGTTTATGCAACAGCCTGAGTGACGCTTGAGGTCTGCTGTCTTGAGCTTTTTAAAAAGATCAACCTCAGTACCCTCAACCTTTGAGACATTTTTACATATTGCTTTTGAGTGGTTTGTGATTATCTTAATTACATTCTTTTTTCCTGAGACAGGAGGCATGAACTTTTTGACAATCAGGAGGAAGTTAGACTAGACTCTAGATTCCAGAGACCTTTTAGAACTAAAAAATGCCACAAGGGAGTGTAAGGTTGTTAAGCCCAGTAGTGCTTCAGGCGGCCAAAAAGGAGACTCATAAACTATAGGATTGCCTAGAGGAGACAGATTTGCGATAGTTCTTGGGGATGCTGGTGGAGCATCTGGGAGGCACAGAGTGGGGGGCAGTCACTCAGCCCCACCTTGGGCACAGTGATTGGACCTTGGTTAAACTTGAGTGGAGAGTAGGAGACACAGTGTAAGACCACAGAATAAGATTTTAAATTCATCTGAAATTTTTGGATTTTGTTCTATGAGCTGTGGTTAACTGTGGCCATGTTCGAATGATATGAATCATCTTTGAGGAAACCTTTGAGGGTGCATCCCTGAGGAGAGCTGACATGGGGGACTGACTTAGAGGAGCACAGGGTCATAGAAAGAGCAATAGCTGTCCACCTGGTAGTTACCTGATAGGTTGGACTAGACCAAGATTTTGACACTCTGAGCTCCTGGTTCTCCAAGTGCAAAAGGGAATGACGGCCCCCTCCTCACTGGGATGAACTGATGACTACATGAAGTCACAAGTGCATAGCACAGTGTGATACACACTGCGTCTCTCTACCTTGCCCTAGACAATGGCATCTGCTGGTTTTGGGGCTCAGCCATAAGCAGCTAATAGCAACATTTATTTTGAGGGTGTAATTGCCATTGTTCTGTGGGAGGGTCCAGATAGAATAATAAGGAGAGATTAAGAAAAGACAGCTGTGTATGAATGTCAGCTCTGGAGATATACTGCTTTCTCAAAACCATTTTTAGGCCTTAAAGAAAACAGTGAAGTCCTGGACTTCCTAATATCTGCTGCAGTGATGGTGTCTTCTCTCCTTTTTCTCCTAGCGGGCCCAGTCTGAATCCCTGTGCGATCTAATAGGCACCCCAGAAGAGGAAGAATATGATGAGAAGCTTTTCCCTCAACTCAGCACAGAAGAGAACCCCAGCTCTGGACAATATGATCTGATGCTGCATAGAGACCCTGAGCCTCGGGGACTGGTCACCTTGCTGCCACCTGGGGGACCCCGTGCCAGACGTGCCCGCCTACAGCACTGCCCAGCGCTCAGTGCTAGTGTTGAGGATGGGCTCTCCCCTGGGGATGATGTCTCAAACTCCCTAGTGATCCCGGAAGTCATTGAGCCTGTGGCAGTCTCAGCCCCATGCTTGGAGTCCCCATCTCAGCCAGAAAGCTCCCTGCATCCTAGTTCTGACCATGAAATCCAGCGCAGTGAAATCCAGAAGAGGGATGAAATCCAGAAGGACAGTGAAATCCAAAAGATGGGGAAAATCCAGGACAGTGAAATCCAGAAGGACAATGAGATCCAGAAGAGTGGTGAAATCCAGAAGGACAATGAAATCCAGAAGGGGGTCGAAACCCAGAAGGACAGTGAAATCCAGAAGATGGGGGAAGTCCAGAAGGACAATGAGATCCAGAAGAGGGGTGAAATCCAGAAGGACAGTGAAATCCAGAAGAGGGGTGACATCCAGGAGGACAGTGAAATTCAGAAGAGGGGTGACATCCAGGAGGACAGTGAAATCCAGAAAAGGGGCGAAATTCAGAAGGACAGTGAAATCCAGTTTAGGGACGAGATCCAGGAGGACAGTGAAATCCAGAAGAGGGAAAAAATTCAGAAAGACAGTGAAATCCAGAAGATGGAAATCCAGGAGGAGAACAAAATCCAGGAGAGTGAAATCCAGAAAAACAGTGAAATCCAGGATATCGAAATCCAGGAAAGTGAAATCCAGAAGGTCAGTGAAGTCCAAAAGGAGCCGCCTGTGGCAGGCCCGCGTCCCCTAGTCCCGGGCACAGCTGAGGAGGAGGTGTGTGCTTCTGGAGAGATGGGAAGTCCACTAGTGACCTGCGTCTCTGAGAGGAATGTGGCTCCTGCTGAGACTGTCACCACCACCATCACCTTGGAGACACCCTCGGATCCAGAGGGTCCAGGCCAAAGGGTGCAGGAGGAAGAGGGGCCCGCACTGGCAGTGCCAGGACCCAACGGAGCTGCGGGAGAGCCCCCCGCCCTGGCCCCCAGCCCTCCGATGCCCAAGAGCTGCCTGAAGCACCGGGCGGCGAGCCTGAGCCTGGCCGAGTCGCCGGTGCAGGGCGCAGGGCAGTCACCCCCGCGGGAGCGCAGCCCGGGGGCCCCGGACGCAGAGGCCCCGCGCCCAGCCCGCGCCAAGGCCGAGAGGGCGGAGTCCTCCCAGGGGGCACCCGAGAGGGCAGCGCCGGGGCGGAAAAGCGGGAGAGGTAGCGGGGAGCTGCGCAGCGTGAAGAAGTTCTCGGTGTCCTCGAGCAGGGCGCGGTCACGGCCCAGCGCCGCCAGAGCCCCGGAGCCCGCCGGGGCGCCCGGTCCCCGCCTGCCGCTCCTGAGGAGCAGCGGCCTGGCCTGGAAGAGCGAGGCGGCGCTCGACGACCTCCAGGGGCTCCCTGACCCCGTCGTCGCAAAACCAGACCCTCCGAAGCCCGCAGAGTGCGACCCTCAGGACTCAGGGGACATTGTGGGCGGCCAGGCCCGGCCAAGCAGGAGCCCCCAGAAGGCCAAGACCACTCCGAGCGGCGCAGAGGCCGGCCCCGCCGCGCAGGAGCCACCCCCGAGCGAGGACAGAAACCCCTTCCCCGTCAAGCTGCGCTCCACCTCCCTCTCGCTAAAGTACCGAGAGGGCCCTTCCCAGGAGGCAAAAGGCGTCAAGAGGCACAGTGCGGAGGTGCGGTTAGAGAGAGGACTGACTCTGCCCTCCAAAGACGAGCAGGGTCACACGGGGGCCACCCCGGCTCTTCGAGGTGCCAGGTCTCCCACTGGCCCAGGAAAGGGGAAGGCCCGGGCACCTGAGCAGCTCGGCTTCAAGCCACCACTACCCAGGAAGCCACTTCTGCAGAGCTTCACCCTCCCGTACTCCTCTGTGGCCCCAGAGGCCAGTCCTGGGGAGCCAGAGAAAGTCACCCCACCTGTGGACGCCAGGAAGGAGAGTAGGATGGCGGAGAAGAAGTCGCAGCACAGGGGAGCAGGTAAGAGCCCCGGAGGGTGTTGGAGAATTAGCAGTGGGAAATCCACATTGGTTGGAATTTCTTGGGGGATGGCTACAAAGTGTGTAAATACTGTAGGTACAAACCTTGATGCAAGGAGAACTGGAAAAAAGAATCACAATTGCTCTTAGTACCACTGATGATTGTGTTTGATTAAGAATTGGGCCGCGAGAGGTGTAGATCAGTGGTATAGCCCTTGCCTAACTTTTTTTTTTGCAAGGCCCTGGGTTCCATCCCCAGCATTGAAAACCAAACCAAAACAAACAAACAAACAAAAACAAAAAACCTCTGATTAAGAGTTAGGAATAGAGAATGACAGATACCAGGATTTTATGAGAATGCAGAGAAGTCATATATGTGGATATAATAAGAGCAATGTAAAACGGATTCTTTCTTGGAGATGGTAGGATCCTCAGTGGTCCATCCTACAAAAGTATCTCCCACTCTGTCTCAGATAACAGCAAGGCCCCGAATTCCAAGACATGTGCTCATTTTGATGTAGGTTCTCCCACGGTCTGAGCTACTGCTTGGCTATAAATGGAGCATTTCACTTCTCTGCCAGTGAGAGCCCTGACCTTTCCACCCCAAAGAAGAATTTCTTCCTGTTTTAGAATCAGGCCCTTGTGGCCTGGCCTCACATAGAAAATATCCTTTTCTTTTTTGTTTGTTTGTTTTTGGTACCAGGGATTAAACTTGAGGGCACTCAACCACTGAGCCACATCCCCAGCCCTTTTGTATTTTATTTAGAGACAGGGTCTCACTGAGTTGCTTAGTGCCTCACTTTTGCTGAGGCTGGCTTTGAACTTGGGATCCTCCTGCCTCAGCCTCCTGAGCTGCTGGGATTACAGGCATATGCCACCACACCCAGCCTGGAAATCACTCTTTATGATCGCACTTATAAGTCGTCGTGAAACATAACTTCCCTCAGAAGATCAAGGATCAGTATTTATTTTCTGTCCCAAAAGGGAGATCATGGTAAGATGGGAGCAACACATAAGAATCTTTAAAAGCAAATATCTTTTAAGATAAGAAAGGACAAAATAAATGACTTTTCTCTCTGTTTGACCTTTGTCACATTTTATAATGTTTCTGATAAAATGAGAAATCTGTTGGACACAGATATTTGCAGTGGAGCTAAATAATCATTCATTGCTGGTTTGTTTTATTAGTGGAAATCCATGTGCCAGGAAGCAAAACTACACAATTGGTTCGTATATGTATGATGGGGACCCTAGAGAGAAGCTTTCCATGGGAAATTCTATTTGACAATGTTTCTGGCTATTTTAAGTGGTACTAGAAGCCCAGGAATCCACTTAAGCACTACTTTAGGGGACAGAGAAGAAACAGAACTCAGTGGCTGTTTTTGGAGAATCCCGCACCCTAAAAGGGAGGTGCATGGCAAGGGGGAACCGTTAGCTCATACAAATTAACACAAATACAAAAAACACTCTGTGTTTTCTGTGTCCCGGCTAGGAAGTTAGAGAAGATGTGAAGTCTAAAACACTGAGTTTCTAACTAAGGTGACACCCCCAGATTCAAGGAATTCCAAAGAACCCCCAGGTGTGAACTGGACCCTGAGCCCCGTGGTTCAGCCATAATTTTTGTGCTGCTGCTCCATTACAGTAATCAGTGAGGAGCTTGGGGGAGGCTCACGTCACGCTGATGGCCCACTCTGCAGATCTCTAACACGTTATTAAAGTGAATGTAGGGTGAGTCAAAAGGCCATCTTAATGGCGGGGGGGGGGGGGGGGGGGGTTGCTCTGTGCGGGTGAAACCAATATCAGCACCATCCACCTCCAGGTCAAGGAATGAAAATGCCTCTCAAGGGCTTGCCAAGTGAATGGAACTTAAAAACAGGACACTCAGGGTCACAGAACTGGAAAAGAAGCACCACAGGGCAGCACTTGGCTCCTTAATTAGGTATGACCTCCTCAGCCGAGGCTGCCAGGTCATCAGCACTATATAAAATGCTCCGGATAGTCTCAGTAGTGACACTTTTTGTGTTTTTTACTTTGACTTGTAAAATGCAATTCAGTATTTCTTTAAGGCTTTGCTTAAATAATAGAATTTTCTTGTCCATCTATATATATTAACATTCTCTAAGCCACAGAAGTAATCAAATGAATTCCAAAGTGAAAGAAGCTAGAGTACTTTTATGGGCACAGGTAATGATTTTCATTTTAATGCAAAGAGAGGAGGAGAGGAATCACCCACATTCTGTTAGGAACCATCCTCCCCGGAGGCCATATTTGAGACATAAATCTCAGGATGAGCTGTGGGTGCTGCTGGTCCCACTCCAGACCTTGGACTCCAGAATCTCAGGCTCCATTTCTGAAGCAGCCCCTCCAACTTCCCCAGGCAGGATCTGTTTGTGGTTTAATTCATTATTATTACTTCTTCCCTCATCGTCATCGATCTCAAATTATAGCAGCTGGAGGCAATTTGATTCATATAAAACATATAGATAATAAAAGTTTTAATAACAGTGTTCATCTGTTTTCCAGGAAGACCTAATTATTGCTGTTTATTATCTTGTGGTATCAGGTACTTTGCCCACAGCTCCTTGGGGCTGCCATCTCCCCAGTGCCCCCTCCAGGGCATGGGCCATAAAGTTAGATTATTGAAGTGTCCCCAGATGGGTACACAGTTCTGCCTGGGGCACTCCAGCAGCTGTGGCTCTAGCACTCCTGTTCATCTTTGTCCTATTCCTCTTCCTCTTCCTCCTCCTCCTCTTCCTCCTCCTCCTCCTCTTCCTCCTCCTCCTCCTCTTCCTCCTCCTCCTCCTCCTCCTCCTCCTCCTCCTCTTCCTCTTTTCCACAACTTGTGTTCTCTTCTTTGAAGGAATGGAGAAACCCTGTAGGGCAGAAGGAGGGGGGAAGAACACAATGACTGTTTCAATAAACATGAAGCCTGGTTTGCCAAAGGTGCTGATCTGCACAGGGACACCTTGAGTGGTGACTGCAAGCCAGGTACTGGGTTTGTGTTCAACAGAGGATACCTGTTTGTAGGCCTGGTTCACAATTTGCTCATCTACTTTTTGAGGAAAATGGCTCAGGGTTATCAGCCTTGTTCATTTGTGCAGGATATCAAGCCTCCTCCTGTTGGACCTATTACAGATCAGGAAGCAGCTTTCTACACCCAGGATAAGAACAGAGGAGTTTTAGGCTTGTGTGGAAAACTTGTAACACACACACACACACACACAAAATATATATATATATATATATATATATATATATATATATATATATATATATATATATGAGAAAGAAGAATCACTCTGAAGGGTACTCTTCAGATGTCACCTGTCTACCTTGCCTTCTTTTTCTGGGTGTGGAGCATGAGGTTAATTTTGCATATTTTGTAGTCACATGTTGGTGTTTTGGGAGGTAGCTCAACACATTGCCATTCTCTCCTGGGACCTTATTTGATAACCAGCAGTGACCTCCAAGCTGAGCTCCAGTCGACTGTGGTAATGCACCCCAGTCCTAGACCCTTTTTAATAAGAGTCTGATCCTCATTCATTCATGAATTCATTATTTCAGCAAATACTTAGTTTACTCCTGCTACACACAAGCAGTGTGCTCTCCCCCAAAGAGAAAAAACATGAGCATCTCACCTTTAGGGGCTCCTTCAGGAGGCATCCGCTGGATGCAATAGCAGAGTATAGAGATACCCATCTTGTCTTTGGATGTCAGGGACCTTTTCTAGAAGAAATGGGCTCAAAGAAACTGTCACCCTTCTCTAAGGACAAAGTTATTTCAATTATAGTTAAACTCATTTGAGGATTGAACCCAGGGGTCTTAAGCCACTGAACTACATCTCTAGCCCTTTTCAGTTTTTATTTTGAGACATGGTCTCATTAAGTTGCTTAGAGTCTCACTAAGTTGCTGAGGCAGGCCTAGAACTTGCAATCCTCCTGCCTCACCCTCCTAAGTGACTGGGATTACAGGTGCGCACCACCATGCCTCTTGTAGTCAAGTTCATTTGAATAGGTGTGTGTGTGTGTGTGTGTGTGTGTGTGCGCGCGCCTCCTTCTCAAAATGCATCCATGTCTCTTGAATTTTAAAATAAAACATGAAACATATCCTCTCAAAATTTTAAGCGTACAATGCAGTATCATTGACTATAGGTACAGTGTTGTATAGCAAACCTCTAGAATTTATTCAACTCACATAACTGAAATTTGACATATGTAATTAGTATTGATTTCCCATTTCCTTTACCCCCAGATGCTGGGAACCACTATTCTGTGCTTTGATTCTATGAGTTTGACTATTTTAGATTCTACGTGAGTGTGAGCATGAGGTATGAATCTTTCTGTGGCCTTTTTCACTTAGCATAGTGCCTTCAGGGTTCATCTATGTTGTTGCATATGGCAGAAGTTCCTTCCTCTTTGAGGCTGAATAATAGTCCAGTGTATGTACATACCACTTTTATTTATCCATTTATCCTCTCTTCTAAAGGACAACATTAGGGAGTAAAACTACTGATCCCTAGACATTAAAATGATAGAAGGTGGGTACTATGAGTAATTCTATGCACATAAATTCAGCCAATGAGAAGAAAAATGGCCAATTCCTTGAAAGACACAAACTATCAAACTTGCAAAGAAGAAATAGATATCCTAAATAATCCCATATCTGTTAAAGAAATCAAATCTTTACTTAAAAACTTTCCAGAATAGAAAACTGAAGGCCCAGTTTTACTGTTGATTTCTACCAAACATTTGAGGAATAAATAATACCAATTATATAAAATCTCATGCAGAAATAAAGAAGAGGAAGCAAACACTTCTCAATTTGTTTTGTGAGGCTGATACCAAAATTAAAGACAGTACAGAATACTGTGGACCCATATCCCTCATTGATTTAGATGAAAAAAGTCTTTAAAAAATGTTATCAAATTGTTTATTCTAACCACATGTGTCAGAAGCATATGAATGTCCAAAGGCAAAATTATGAGCCTTGATGTAAATCTCACATTATACACAATAATTAATTCAAAGGGGTCATGGCCCTTAACTGTGAAATGAAAACTATGAAACTTTGAAGAAAAAAATAGGAGAAAATCTTGGGGGCCAGGCAAAGAATTCTTAGATTTGCATGATCTATAAAAGGAAATGTGATAAATTTGACTTAATAAAATTAAAAACATTGCTTAGAAAAAACCTTGTTAAGGAAATAAAAAGATGATCTGTACACTACAAAAAATATATGCAGATCACACATCTAGTAAAGGACTAGTATCTAGAATACATAAAGTATTCTCGAACTCAACAGTAATAAAAACAAACCCATTAGAAAATGGGCAAAAATAATGAATATCCACCAGAGAGGATATGCATATGTCAGATAAGCACATGAGAAGGTGTTCAGCACTATTAGCCATTAGGGAAACACAAAACCTTAATCATTAAATTATTAAAATAGCCAAAACAAAAAACATCAATATACCATGTGCCAGGGAGGATGTGGAATGGCACTCTCATTCTGTTACAGTGCATTTCTTTATGTATTGATGATGAACGTAGAAAATGTACAGTCACATTGGAAAACAATTTGACATCTTCTTTGACACACTTGCCTTGTGACCCAGCAATCCCACCTCTAAGTGTTTATCCTAGCTAAATGAAAATTTCAGTTCCAAAAAAAGACATAGGTGAGTGTTTATTACAGCATTTTTCATAATCACCAGAAACTAGCAATAACCCAAATATTTTTCAGCTGGTGAATGAATAAGCAGATACATCTGTGTGATGGAAAACTGTTCAACAAGAAAAAAGAAATGAGCTCTTGATAATGCACAGCAACATGGATGAGTACTAACTGTAAATCGAGTCAGTTGCAAAAGATTATAAGCTGAATTAGTCCATTTACATGCAGTCTGGAAGAGGCAAAAATACAGAGGTAGAGAATAGATCAGCAATTGCCAGGGGCTAGAGGTAGAGAGAGGATTTTTTCTACAAAGATGAAGGACAGGGACTGGGGTTGTGGTTCAGTGGTAGAGCACTTGCCTCACCTGTGTGAGGCACTAGGTTCGATTCTCAGCACAGCATATAAATAAATAAATAAAATAAAGGTCCATCAACAACTAAAAAATTTTTTTAAAAAGATGAAGGACAGAAACATTCCCCAGGGTATTGGCACTACCCTGTCCTATTCATGATGGTTGTTACAAGAATCTAAGCATGTGTTAAAACTCAGAACTTCACAACAAAGAAAGTGAATTTTACTGTGTGTAAATTTTTAAATAATTTTAATATACACAAAAAAGACATAGTGACCTCCTCTTTACCCCTTTGTAAACTTCTGTAGTCCTACCCACTAAGAGAGAACCATCACTAACAACCAATATAGGCACATGAATCCTCCATTTTTTATCACAAAACATGGTACAGACACGTCTGATATTTCCATTGCATGATGAAGCAAGATGTTCCTCCTGATTGGAGTGAGTGGCCTTGAGCTCATTGTTTGAAGCACCAGCTGGGCAGTGCACTGCATTCCTTGAGCCAGTCCCCTCCCGACAGGGTGTTGCTCTTGCTTTGAGTTTTGCCCTCTTGTCCACAGAGGACAAAATGTGCTTGTCATTTTGTCCGTCCCTAGGACCCTCAGTTCTCTGGGATCTATTCCTGAAAGGATTCTCTAGATCACAGGGCATTTGCACGTCCAGTAGGCAACTTCAAATTGCCTTCCATAAGGGCCATACAGTTTCAAGTTTCTTCCGCCCCGTGGAGACCATCTCTTCTCATCAGCACTGGGCAGGGCCAGTCTCTCCCCCAACAGCTGACCTGGTGGAAGAAAAACGTCAGTCATGTTGTACACCCTGGGCAGCAAGTTCCTAGTGGGAAGTGCCTTTACCCTCCCTGCGTTCCTGTCCCCATACCAGCCCTGTCCTTGAACCTGACCTCCTTCCAACTCACTTCTCACTCTCTCTTCGGTGTCATGGATCTTACTGAAACCCAAGTTTCTCCACTTCTGCTGGAGGGTGAGGTCTGCATAAGCTACAGGTCCCTGCAGCTGAGAACCCTGTCACAACTCCTAATGGTGGGCTGTGCCCTCTAGGGTTGCTGCAGACCCCAGCAGACACTGTCAAATTTCTTCTTTCTGGATTCTTCTCCTGCAAATTCAATGAATGGAATCCACAGATGGGGATGAGTGAGGGTAAGAGCAGCATTTATTCAAGGGTGAACAGAAACAATTCTGCAGGCAAGAGGGGACTTGAGGGGGCACCGGAGAAGGGTTGCCGCTTGAGCCTGCTAGTCTAGGGATTTACGTGGCGTTTGGATGGGTGCTCTAGGTCCAGATCCATGCAGTCAGGGTTTGGGAAAGTACCGACGCTGTTGGTGAGCCCTCAAGTATGGACTTCGTCCAGGTCTGCCCCACTTCTGTTTTCTTGCTGCTCACTGAACCCAGTTTCCCAGGAAGTTGAAGTCGGTGGGTCATGGATGCCGGGGTCGTCCAGGCTGCCATGCTGTGTGGAGCAGGCGTCCACGCTGGGCCTGGGCCAAGCCGCAGTGGGGTGACAGGCAGCATACTCTGGCTGGCCTCGGCCCTGGCTTACTGTGCCTCAGGCCTGCACTGGTATGGAGGGGTCTGCAGAGCTGTGATCTCTGCAGATGCACAGTGCCCAGGACACCTGCCTGGGCTTGGCTAGGGATAGCACCAAGTAGTTGTCCATGAGACTGGGCCTCTACTGTGCTCTAGCCCGCTCAGGCCACCGCTTTACTACCATGCTCTGGGGACATGGGCTTGGCTCAGAACCATGGAGGCTCCTCTTTAAAAACTCTGCCCCCATCACAGAGCAAAGTTCAAACTTCTTGGTAAGCTACTTAAGGCCTTTTAGATTCTGCCCACTCAGTAATTCTTTTGTTTGTTTTTGATTTGGGGGTTTCTTTTGGGGGAAGGGGATAGCAGGGATTGAACCCAGGAGTGCTTAACCACTGAGCCACATCCCCAGCCCTTTTTTATTTTTTATTTAAAGAGAGGGCCTTGCTAAGTTGCTTAGGGCCTTGCTAAGTTACTGAGGCTGGCTTTGAACTTGCAATCCTCCGGCCTCAGCCTCCTGAGCTGCTGGGATTACAGGCAGCATGTGCCACCACGCCTGCTGACCAGTCAAAATTCTGCTGTTCTAAGCTCTTGCCCTCCCCCTCACTCCCTGACTCTCCCCCAGCTTCACGCCTACCCCCAGCTACTGACCTCTGCCACATGGACCACATTTCAGCTCACCCCAAACCTAACTCCTTAGGAACATCTGGGGTTTTTCCCCCCTCTGTTGAACACCCTGCCCAGGGCTCCTGTCCTGCAGGGGGTCCTCAGGCCATGGGTGCGTGACCAGTGCAGGGATGAGAGAGCAAAGCAATGCAGGAGCTGCAGGTGAGACTGAGGACTTGGATCTGGAGGTTTGACTCAGCTGTACCCCTCAGGGGCTGGGGGACCCCAAGCAAGTTGAGTTTCTCAACTTCTAAGCCTTAATTTCTTCCTTTGGAAAGTGAGGTTATGAGTAATAAGGGAACATAGGACAGCAAGAGCATTTTAACTGCAACATGTGGCAGTTCCGTATAGTACCATCATGCTTTTCTAAGGATGTACCCAAGTGTTCTTATCTCAGCTGCAAAGAACACAGTCTGTTTGGGATTCTCCCCATACTGATTGGGCTTAAGGTGCCAGTGCATAGGCAGAGCTTGATAGACCCAGAGAATGTGTTGAAGATCAGTGGCAAGTCAGGAGCCCACCCACCCCAGGAAGGGCAGGGGGGTGGGGTTGAAACTTCCTTGGAGAGCACAGCTGCAGTTGGGTGAGCCCCTAGGTCAGCAGGCATGGACTAGGGGAACCTCCCTCACCCAGAGTCTCCACAGGGGGCTCCCATGAGACTTCTTGGATAACTGGACAAATGTACCCTTCAATTTGGGCTCATGGAGGACTGGTACTGGACTCATGGCTACGGGCCAGACAGGGGTACCTCAAGACCCACTCTTCTCCCAGAGCCCTGCCAGATGGGCTACCTAGAGGGCAGGGGGACACTGGGGAGCAGAATCATAGCCTGAAGGAACCAGCCACGGACAGGAACCTTCCAGAGTCAGTTTTGGACATCTGTCAAGCCTGACCAGAACAAAACCCACTGAGAGAGTGGCAGGTGCCGATCACAGGACAGCCCTGTCCTCCCAACTGATTCTCAGTCTTGAGAAAGGAACCCCAGCCCAGACACCACGCGTTCAGGAGACAGGAGACGTCACCTGACTCGGCTCAGAGGAGATGAGTTCTCA
Organism: Callospermophilus lateralis; assembly: GCF_048772815.1. Classification (NCBI taxonomy): domain Eukaryota; kingdom Metazoa; phylum Chordata; class Mammalia; order Rodentia; family Sciuridae; genus Callospermophilus; species Callospermophilus lateralis. The sequence goes on along the minus strand of NC_135318.1, from coordinate 97,132,406 downwards.
TTACTGATCACAACCAAAGTGACTTCAGTGACTGCTGGGACCTGAGAAGGACTGGGAAGGTCCTGGGACCCAAGTTTCCATCTGGGCCAGAGAACATCAGGGTGGAGCGTGCATTGCTCTGTCTGGAACCTGCAGATGCAGCCCACCCCCAGGGGGCAGGAGGTCAGGGGAGGAGGAGGGGGGAAGAGGAGAAAGCAGTGTTGTTGTGACAAGTGGGCAGCTGTCCCAGGCCTCTCGGAGGAGGGCTGAGGACAGAGGGGCCCGAAAGCCAGAGAAAGTGGCAAGAAGTAAGGCCAAAGGTGGTGACTGTGGGCACCCACCCTGCACAGCCCTGGGAGTAAACGTCCTGGGGGCTGTACACAAGCAGAGCCTGCAGAGGGGAGTCATCGGTCCTTTCTCAGGAAGTGGGCCATATGGCTAGCTGGACACTCTGTCTCAGCCACAGAGGAAACACCCTGGGCTTGCCCTTGAAGGTTCCCAGGAGGGAACATCTGCCCAGTAGCAAGGAGGTTGGCAGTTGGCGATGCTGGCTGCAAAAATCAGGGTCACCTGGGAGCCTGCCCCGACAAAGGCTGATGGACTGGTCCAAGGGACTACCAGACAAGGCTGTTTTTAAAGGGTCCCGGGTGGTTTTAATGAGTGGCCAGTGTTGAGATCCCCTCTTCTAGGGCATTCCTCAAACTAGAAAGTGCTTAACAATCTGATTAAGTTGCTATTTCTGATTCATCATTTATGCATGATAACAGCCCCTCTGGTCTGAGGACCCCACTTTGAGTGGCCAGGATCCAGAAGTGTGGTATCCACCATGGAGCCACCTGCTCCATTAGGCTGTTCAAATGTGAATTCAAATTAAATTAAAAATTCACTTCCTCAGTCACACCAGCCACATTTCCAGAGCTCAGGAGCCACGTACGACTAGGCAATAGCACATAAAAACATTTCCATTGTCACAGAAAGTTCTCTTGGATAGTGCCAATGTAGACAGTGTGCTATTTGGGGACTGTCATTAGCAAATAACATCTTTCTGAGATCCTGCAAGGACATTGCTCTTCTCAAAAATGTCTTGGGAGCCAGGCGCAGTGGCACACACCTGTAATCCCAGCAGCTCAGGGGGCTGAAATAGGAGGATCGCAAGTTCAAAGCCAGCCTCAGCAATTTAGTGAGGCGCTCAGCAACTTAGCAAGACCCTGCCAGCATTTGGTGGGTAGAGATGCTGAACATTTCTCCAGTGCACAGGACAGTGCCCCAGGACACAGAGCTGCACAGCCCAGTGTTAGTGGCACCAGGATCAAGTAAGGGACTCTGTTTGCCACTCATGAGTAAATTATGTGGGGAGGGAGCCAGTGCATAGGAATGTGGGGTCACACCCCTTCATGTGCCATACACATACTGTGTGCTGCAGAGAAGGAAGATCAGGTCAGGTCCTCATGGCCAAGCTTTGTCACATACTGGCCATGTGACCACTTATGACCATTTGGGTCACTTTTCTCTGAGAGAGGAAACTGACCCAATGTCCTTGCATTCGGAGGAGGGTTGTGATGTCATCATGAGCAAGATTCTGCTCTGAACATAGAGCTTAGCTGTTAGCATTGTTTTGGAAGGGAGAACCCACCCCCCCACATGCCTAGGGCTTGGGGACAGAGGGCCCATGTGTCCAATAGAGGAGGAGAAATCTGAGCTTGGTAGATAAGGACCATCCCTAGATGACTGTTCCCTCTTGGCCTCCAAACAATTCTCATGGAATTCCAGCTGTTGGAGAGATCCTCAGGTGGGCAGGGAGGGCCAAGGAACCCCCCCAGGGGAGCCGTCTGTGTACATTCCAGTTGTAGGATGAGAGTGCCTTGCGGCAGGATGGTTTCCCCCGCTTTTCATCATTCATCTGCTGGACCCCAGAGGTGCCTGGCAGGGAATGGCGACCATCTGTCTCTGGGCTCAGAGATGGACCTGGCTCACTGCCTTCTGCTGAAGGCTGGCTTTAAATGCACAGAGAGTGACCCTTGAGAAAATATGCTTTCAGTCCAGCTCCTGCATTCACCACTTGTTCCTGGGGACATGGGGATTGGGCTTGGCCACTCTGGGGTGTCAGCCTGCCTTGCCATGCCGAGCACTGGGTAGCTGCACTAGCTGCACCTGAAGTCAGGAAAAGAACCTGGCCAAGCATCTGCCCTTGGGGTGCCCCCAGTGAGCAGGCCTGCACGTGGGTGACCAGTTTCCTGGACTCGCCAGATAATCCGGATCCAGAAGTGATTCCCACGATGGTTTTTCTTCACAAATGCCTTCTCCATGGATTTCACCCGTGGGCAGCAGAGCCCGGAAACAGCTTGGACTAGAACAATGAACAAGGCCAACCCCAGGCCCCATTTGGAAGAAGACTCGAAGAAAGTCCTCCTGTGGACCGTGAGCAAACCCTGGCCCTGGGGCAAGGGCTGACCACTCCTCCATGGTGAATACGTCCTTCTCGTGCTGCCCTGAGAGACCTTCCAACTCCCTTGACCTCACGGGGCCAGTGAGTTACAAACCACGACATGCTGCCTGTGGCACCGTGTTAGGTGGAGCTTCGCAGAGACTGTCCATGGCCCGAGGGCTCGTCCTGGCCTTCACCAACGCTCACCTCTCAGGATATGAACACCTGCCCTGACCGTTGAAAGCAACGGTGGCTGTTCACTCTGCTGTGTGAGTTTGAAGACCGTGAGTGGGGGGACATGCCCGTCAGGGAGGGTGGGTTTCTGAATCTTGGGGAAGCAGAAGAGCTCAGCGAGGAGCCCCTGCCTGTGCCTCCTGACCTGGGAGGAGGGAACCGGAGAGGCACAGTTTGGCCCTTGAGTGCAAAGCTGGGAAAGAGGCTGCAGACATGGATGCGGTGACTGTCCTCTTGAGAGCTCCATTTTGCCACGAGGCGGTGTAGTGGGTTTGTGTGGAGAAGCAAATTCCCTGCCCTTGCTGGTCTGTGGAGTCTCATTTAGGACTGGAAATGGAAGCAGGAGGAGGGAGATGGCCTGGACAAGGGGCAGAGACCCCAGGGTGCACTTGAGACCCAGGGGAAATGAAGGGTCTGTTGACAAGGCAGAGGGCGCCCCTTGTCATCCCTCAGTGCTCTTTGGCACCTAGTCTCATTGCAGGGTAGAGCAGCCCTGGGCTGCAGAGTCGCCTCTGGGTGTGTGGACAGCAGCTGACTCCTAGCCCCTCGTGTGTCCTGACCACCTTAGAGTCGTTTTTCACTGTTGGTTGATATTCACATTGTATTGATGGATAATGTACTTACAGAGAGGTGCACAGATCCAGAAGAGATCACACAGGCAGCTGAAGGGATTTTAGGGTGAGGTTCCTGGGATCCTCTGGTCACCCTATCTACCTACCAATAGGTCACACAGTTACAGGCACGTTTCAGTTCCAAGACGCCTAATTTAAGATGCACTGCTGATCATTGACATTGAACTTGGGGCACATCACAGCTTTTTTGCCCTTCAGAACTCTAAACAGCACTATACTTGGGGCCACTTCAAACAGTGAAAATGCTTCCAAAGCCATCAGACGGCTCCTCCCATGGAAAACCAATGTCCAAGAGAGGAGTGTGGGGGAGAAAGAATGGCTTCCTTCAGTGCCAAGGAATGGAGAAGTGGGAGCCCCTGCTCACAGGTCAGCCTCTCAACTGAGGGGCAGAGGGGTCAGGATAGGAATGTGAGGCAAAGGGAGAGACTAAAAAGAGGGAGGAGTATCCTGTCTTTTCTGGGGATGGGCAGAGATCTCCCAAGAACTTGGCCGCCATTTCTTTGCACTACTTTTGTGGTCTGGTGTTTCCGGTCATGGTAGCTGGTAGGTGTCCTAGCTTTGAGGGTGGGAAGCAATTCAGCAAGTCTGGGTCAAGTTAACCCCACGTGATTTCTCATCTGAGAAACTAAACATTTCTCAGATGATCGACATGTCTACATGCAATGCTGAGGAGAATCTGACCCAGAGGTTAAAGCAACAAAGGAGACAGACAGACAGACGGTAGGCAGACAGAGATGCCAAGCATTTCTATTCCATTTCAGTCGACCGTTGGACTTCTGCAGAACCCCGTGAAAGCCAGTGTTTTCTGCAGAAGCAGTCTTCAGGTCCCTGAAGAGTAACCTAGGCCACCCTTATCACCATAACCCACATGTCAGAGATGTTATCTACAGCAGAGATGGGGAGACTGATAATGAATTGCCCTGCTATGTGTGGCCTCCAAAATTGGTGATTTTTTAAAATCAACGAAGAGCAAGTGAAACCAGAAGGTTTATTTAAGTTTTTCCTCAGTAACAATTCCCCTCTTGTCTTGGTTCATTCTTTAGTCTTGAGGGATTTGGGGTCTATTAGAGGTCGTTCGGGAGGCCATCTTGGACCCCACAGGTTTTAGCTGGTCTAGTCACAAGGCGCTCCTCATCCATCAACATCCTGTCCTTGGGGTGAAACAGAATTAGATGTTGAGCAATAACTCAGAGTTATTGAATTTCGTCAGGCTGTGTGGCAGTTACACCGAGTAACGAGAACACCAAGAAAAAGGCCCCCAAATGTGCCTTTTAGGCCACAGAGAGGACACTTATATATAATATAGAGCTAAAACAAGAAGACAGAGTGCGCTCCTGTTCAGCCTCAGCTGGGCAGAGCCTCAGCTGGGCAGAGCCACATCAGGCAAGTCACCCAGCCATTATCTACGAGTGACCACATCACGTGAGCGTTGGCTAGAGGTTCCAAACACACTTGAGCAAGTCTGTGAATTATCCGTGAGACTCGGAGAACCATCAAGATTGCCTGTTGAACATGAAAAGGAAGGAGCGGTGATAAGTTTAATTGTGAAGTGGAGCTGGTGGGTCACAGCCCTGGCTCCCATCACTGGGTGTGGGAGCTTGCTCTATGAGAAACTCCTGCCCGCCCCCCAAATGCCCACGGTTTGGAGAGTGAGCCTCAGGTGAGCAGTGCAAGCCCAAGGTAAGATGGCACAGCTTGGCACGTGCACAGAACTGATGAAGAGCCGCTGCAGACTTTGCCAGTGGGTATTGATCAGTCTGTCTAATCCAGGACAGACGATAGATCAATAAATGCTTTTAAAACCAAAAAAAAAAAAAAATACAAGTGGAAGCTCTTCAAGAAGGAAGCCTGAAATGTGGGTGAGGCCAGGAGTGTCCCCAGGGCCCACGTCTGCTTCAGGGGTTCTCTTGGAGTCTGTCTGCACATCCCATTCCCACCATGTCAACAGGCCTGTGACTGAGGATCTAGAGGGCATACAAGGACAGGACCAGACTCTGCCTCTCAAAGCACCGGGGCTTGGTCCACTCCTCTGACTCCAGCTACTTATGAGAAAAGATGATGACGCCTTCACTTGAGATTGAAAGTCTTAATGGATCCATTCTGGCCTCTTCCATAGACAGTGTTAAAGTCCTGGGAATGAGCTGCGCCATATGCATTTTTAAGATGGCGGCCAAGCAGAGAAAGGTTGGTAAGTCTTCACACAGCTCCCTTGAGTTGCTGCCTCATGGGAAACATTTTTTGTCTCCCTTTGTAATACTCTTATCTACTTTCTCAATTTGTACAATGTGCACATGTACTTTGCTAAATGAGGCGCAGGAATCTGGCCATCCTGCTGGGTTATCCTAGGGCCAAAGGGCAAGGAACCACAGGATTTTTCATCTGAGGGCTCATTGACTCTCACTCAGAGGACAGTTCATGGCAGCTGCCAGCTTCTAGACTCACCTATGACCCAGGTGTCAGGGCATGATTTAGAGCACCATCCTGGCCCCAGGTGGGCACTATAGAAGTCTTAATGAAATCAGACCTTAAGGCTCAATTTTAACAGGCATCCCCCAAAAGGGTTGGGAAGGATAACTATCACCATTCAGTGAGTCATTATGAAGTGATGAAATGCACCGGTCCCAGGTAGGGGTGGTTGAACATCCTTAGAAATGGCTTAACATTGAGGATTTTGGGAATGGTCCATTTTACATCTTCTTGAACGTAGATCGCTCCATCATGATGTGGTCTGGGTCATGGTGCTGGCTCTGGACACTGTGGTTATCTTCCCCTACGGTACCAGAGTCTTGTGAGAGGAGGAATCTGAAGAGTGACACATGGGTGTGTCTCCTGGGATTATGGGTGAAAACCAGGCTACCATCTTGAGCAGCATGTTACTGCATCAGATCCCACCAGGGTCACCACAACTCAGCACAGAGAACCGATGGCTGTCCTAGAGATGGCTCTCCAGGGCGCATTGGTGTGTGCGGGGCCAGGCTTCTCCATGACCTGGCAGGGTAGCCTTCAGACCCTGCTGGCACTCACTTGCTGCCTGGCCCATGCTGGGCACAGTGGACCCAGAGATGACCAGAATGAGGCCCCTCCCTTCACGAGGTTTGCAGGCAGACCAGCACCAGGCCTGCTGGAACCACTGAATCCTTAGGTATCAGAGGGCCAGCCAGGCTGCCAGACACAGCAAGGAGCTGGGGTACAACCAAGCACCCTGTGGGTTCTTGTCAGCACAGGGAACAAGGGCTCCTAAGTCTTACTCTTGGGACTGGAGTAGGATTTGACCAAAGTCTACATCCTTCTTCTGTAGGAGAAATAATAATAATACCAGAAATAAAAGTAATAACAGCAGAGGTTGTGGGGACAGCGAAGGCCCAGAGCAGACCCAGGTGCCAGGAGCCATGCCAGCTGCTTTCCAGGAAGGGCTCATGGAATCTTCCAGCAAGGCTGGGAGGTGTAGAGGGTGGGCTGTCTCATGGAATGATATGACCTCCATGCCGGGAGGTGTTGATTCTGCTATTTTCCTCACTAGACACTGAAACCGGGTCTCAGAGGGATTCGTGAATTAGCCTAAGAGCATGTTGCTAACCTGAGGCCTTAAACCCAGCCGTCTAGCCCCCGGGGCAGGTCATTAGCTGCTCGGTTGCCCTGGCCCCAGGGAGGGAACAGTCCTCATTAGCAGAGCCACTGATCCCAAGCCTGAGGACAGGCTCTCTTGGAAATGAGTGCTTACATATCTACTCTTCAAGAAGAAATCCTAGAGGTAGGGGAGAGTGTCCACAGAGGGAAGGAATTTGGAGAAGAGCAAACTGACCAACCGCTCTTTTGACAAATCTTACCCTAAGTAACAACAGGAAAGCATTTTCCTCTTTTCAAACATTGTTTCCCTGTGACGTGCATCGCCTGGGGTGAGCCTTGGCCATACAGTAGCTTTCTGCACCTCCAGCTCTTGCCTCCCAGAGGTGTTGGTCCACTGTGTTCTAAGACCTGATTGCTGCCTTCCTTCCCTTTGGGGTAGCTGTGAGGGGGACTCTGTCTCTAGGGCCTCAGCAAAGGGGATCACACAGATCCAGACTTGAAATTGCAGCTCCCTGGTCTGAGAAATGTTCTTGGGATGTTGGTTGCCAACCCCAGCACTCTTGACAGCTTAAACGCCTTGTCACTTGGAGAGGAGAAATTGAGATGTCAGAGGGCTTTCGCCAAATCCCCAGGAGATTAAGGCTGTCTGTGTATTGAAGCAGGAAAAGGTAAACAAAGGGATGTTTTCAGCTGATTTTATCTGACACATCTACATTGTCTGGGATTAAGGACATTCTGAGTGTGTGCAATCTCAGAAGCGACCTTGACCTTGAACGTTCATGCTTCACAGCTGTCACATCATAAGGCCTTGGATCCCTGAAGCCTGCCTTATGCTGCACAGCACCTTGCCTTCATTCCCTTCTCCAGCCCTCCTGGGGTGGACAGTATGCCCCAGACCCCACAGCTCCTGCCCCTTGCTGGGTGCCCAGGGCAGGGAGCTGGGGGGTGCAGGCCACAAGAGCCACCTAGATCTACCACAGAGCAGAATGCCTCATCACCCGGCTCTGCCTGAGCTTGCCTGGGACAGGTGAGCTTCTGTGAGACTCAGCATTGTAGAAAACGTCTGCCCCGTTATCCTCCTCTCAGCTCACCTTAGGTGGTGGCTTTTCTCTGTCCCTCTTGGTGTGCTGCTTCCCCTGCCCAGGAGCTTGGCCCGGGACAGTCCCCATAAAAGGATCTGGAGGGAATCAGGACCCCTCTGACCTTTCTGCCTTCCTGACAAGGAAGAAGAAAATATGGAATGTAAGGAAAGGATGGCCCTTGGAGGGGAAAGCAGGAAGCAAGAAGGAAAGAGGACAATCGGTGAAAGATTGTGGCCAGATGCTTGGTGCCACTGTCCCTGAGGGTCACCTTATCACACACTGGTACTTCCTGGTGCAGGTACAGGGCCCACTTCCCCTGTAGGTGTGTACATGAACATAGACATGTGAATACACAAACACGTGCACACACACACACACACACACACACACACACAGTGTATCTATCAACATTGTCCCAGAGACAAGCCACGCAACAGGTGGCTTGTCTTGTCCTTCTGTGCTTGGAATGGACTTCTGCCAGCACACTGTCAATATAAGGAAAGAAAACAGTTACCTCTGGTCAAGTTCAACCAAGCTGTGTTGTTTACAAAACTACAGTTCCCATAAATTCAAACCCAGAGTGAAATCCCCGTTTCTATTGTGCTGGTGTGGTGTGGCAGGTGCCCCTGACCAGCACGACACAGACCCGGTGAGGCAGAGAGGAGGGTGCGAAGGGCATATTGGGTACGAATGTGAAGAAATAATAGGATGAGAACAGAAAGGAGCCGCCTAAGAGAAAAGCAAAAATCCAGAAAGGCAGCATTGAGGATACTCTGGAACTCTGGTTGAGAACAAGAGATGAGAAATACCATGTTCCACACGCAGCCACCTGCCACCTTCTACCTGAGAGGCAATTACTGGGTGCTCTGGAGAAGGCATAAAATATGAAATGACATTAGTATTGTTTTCCACCAAAGAAAGTTATGTTAACAGTTGTTAAAGACGGGAAGAGTCGGGCATGGTGGCGCTCACCTGTAATCCCAGCAGTTTAGGAGGCTGAGGCAGGAGTATCTGGAGTTCAAAGCCAACCTCAGCCACTTATAGAGGGCCTTAGCAACTTAGTGAGGCCCTGTCTCAAAATGAAATATCAAAAAAGATTGAGGATGTGGCTCAGTGGCTAAGTGTCTCTGGTTTCAATCCCCAGTACCAGGGGGAAAAAAAAAACAGGAAAACAATAGTGTTTCTATGGCATCCAAACAAATCAGGAATCAGGGAGTGCACCCTGGTCCCAATGATAGCATCCTATTGAAAAAAAAATTGTGTCTATTTATGTGTGTATTTTTATCTCCTTCCAGGAAAGATTCCCTAGGAGGAAGTTAGCTTTAAAATCCACATTACTTAGAAGGGCAGTTGTATTTAATTTTTTTGTGGCTCACACTGGAGGAACATAATCTCTTTGATGCATCTTTAGAAAGAAAACGAAGTCCCCCTTAAGAAAAGTGTCAGTCCCACCCATGTGCTCCCAGACCTCCTGCCCCTGGCCCCTTCCACCTTGCCAGTGCCATACAGTGGGAGAAGCCAAAGGTGGAGCTGCAGAGGGAGTGGGTGGCCTGCTAACCTGTGCCTCTACCCACAGAAAAGAGTCTGCCAGCAGGTCCCGGAGCTGACGGGCAGCCCACGCCACCCTGGATCACCATGGCCCGGCAGAAGCGGCGAGGGCCCCCAGACCAGCCCCTCAACCAGGAAGACAAGCCTGGGGTGCAGATTCTGAAACCAGAAACAGGAAAGCAGACCAAGGCATCCGACAGAGCCCAGGTGCTGAGAGTGAGCACCTTCTGTTTCTGTGCATTCAGTGGAGAGCAGCTGGGGCTGGGACCACACATCCCACATGGGCATCCCAGAGACAGGCAGTCACCTGTGATGATTGCCAACATGTCGTCGAGGGTCAGCAAAGCAAAACCAATGATGGGCCAGATTGTAGCCTCCATGGTGGAGCAGTCTGCCTGCTCTGCGCTTGGGCTGGGCTGTTGGGAATGTGGGGAAGCATGTGAATCACTAGGCAGCGGAGACGGCGCTCTGCTCCTGCCTCCTTGGCAACACAGCTCAGCATCTGGAGAAAGGGAAAGGAGGTTAAAATAACTTCTCGCTTAGGCACCCAGCGGCAGTGTCAGCATCTCCGGTTCAGTTCTTTGTGTGGCTGCACGTGCTGCCCGCGGGGGCTCCCTGTTCTCACCTGGGGCTGTGGGGGGTCTGGAACCCTGGGTTTACTCTCCCTATTGTGGCTGTGTGAGGAAGGAGCAGAGCCTGCTGCAGGACCTCCTTCCCTTCAAACCTCAGTTGTCCTGGGACTGCGTGCAGGCTGAGGCAATTTATAAAAGAAATTAACCAGCCTGGAGCGCGTGGGTTCATACCGAGTGTTGTAAAAGTTCACACGACTATTTTCAAACCCAGTTTGTGTTGAGTTTGGCATGGAACCCTGCCATGCAGCATCTGGGCCTGCGGCTGCATGTTGGGGACAGGGAAGATGCCACGATGCACATGCGGGCTGGGGTCACTCTGGGCACTAGCGGGAGCTCCAGCGTTCTGATGCTGGACATCAGAGAGTTGTCAAGAACCAGTGGCACAGCGCATCTCTGGAGAGACGCCTCACAGCTCACTCCCTTGGGCTGGGTTTGTCCCTCTCTGAGTCCATTCAGCTGGACAGTGTGTCCCTTTCTTGTCTCACCCTAGGAACCCGTGAAGCAAGCCGACTTTGTCCGCAGCAAGTCTTTCCTGATGACCCCTGCTAAGCCCACTGTGACCCAGAAGCAGGGGGCAAAGCTCAGCCTCAAGGAGGGTCTGCAACGAGGAATCTCGCTGTCCCATCAGAACTTGGGTATGAGATCCGCACGCGTTCCTGAACACGGTCATTGTCTTCCTGGAGGGCTCCTGAAGTTTGGGCCTGCCCTGTCGAATTTCTTGCCATGTTGAGTTTTTGTCATGCAGCTTTTATCAAGATGTAATACACACTCCAGGAAGCTTGCCCATTCCTGGAGTGCCATTCAGTGAGGATGTCTTTATAGTGGGCCACCCTCACAGAAATCCAGAGATCCCTCACGTTCTAAAGAAAGCTCATGTCTGTTTGCAGCCTCTCTCCACTCCCATCGTCAGTGAGCAGGCAATCACTGATCTTTTCTTTTCTTTTTTCTTTTTTTTTTTGGTCTCCATAGATTTACCTTTGGGGAACATTTCTTATAAAACAGAATCATAAAAGATGTGCCCCTTTACACCTACCTTCTTTCATGGGGCATAGTGCTTTTGAGTTTCATCTCTGTTACATGGATCCATATTCTTTTTTTTTTTTTTTTTCATGGTGCTGGAGGTTGAACCCAGGGCCTCGTGCATCCAAACACGCACTGCACCACTGAGCCACACCTCAGCCCCAGTATTTCTTAAATTTTATTTCTTTGCAATAAAAGTTGTATAACAAGAGCTGTGTGCAGTGACACACGGCTGTAATCCCAGCCACTCGGGAGGCCGAGGCAGGAGGATAGAGAATTCAAGGCCAGCCTCAGCAATTTAGTGAGTCCCTAAACAACTCAGCGAGACCCTTCCTCTAAAAAAATACTTTTAAAAGAGTTGGGGATGTGGCTTAGTGGTTAAGTGCCTCTGGGTTCAATCCCTGGTACCAAAGCGGGGAGGAAAAAAATGAAGTCATAACCACAAGAAATTTACCTTCCTAACTATCTTTGAGGGGGCAATTCAATGGCGTGTGTACCATATCATGTGTGCAGCCTCCTCCATCTTTCCTACAGTCTTGCTCTAAACATTTTTCTGGCTTTGTTGTGTGGCCAGGACTGTTTAAATCTGCTTCTAAGCCTTTTTATCATATAAATTACATGTTCTACGCCTGCATCATCTTCACACGTTTATGTATTAATGAATTTCGTGTTTGGGAACACAGCTAAGACTTTGGCATGTATTTAAGGAAATGCAAAAGGCTGAAATGAAAACTCACACTCCCCTCTCGGGTTTCTGTTTATTTTTCTCCTTTCCAGCGGCTCAGTCTGCGGTGATGACGGAGAAGGAGTTGCATCAGCTGAAGAGAGCCAGTTATGCTAGTGCAGATCAGCCTTCCTGGATGGAACTTGCCAGAAAGAAATCTCAAGCATGGAGCGACATGCCCCAAATCATAAAATAGATCAGTGGCGTGCCGATGGCAAACGTCCACTACCTTGACAGGCCACTTAGTTTAAAACTGCCGATAAATTGTGGCCAACAGACTGTGAAACTCTAGATTGATTTTATCACCACGTCGTGATGATCCCGGGGAAGGGGAAGAAGCCAGGCTCAACAAAGAGGACAAACACACAGCCATAATCCCGGGCCGGAGGGGCCCCCAACAAGAACAACATGGAAGAAGTCCAGGAACCAGCTCCTGTGCCCAGAGGTATGAATGCGAGCCTTTTAGAACTCCCTTAGTAAAGAGGCCTCAGACACGGCAAGCCCAGGACAGAAGCCATCCCAGGAGCCGGTGTGACACCTCCCCTGAGACCAGCCATGTCTCTGGCCACCGTCTCAACTGTGGACTGTCTTCTCCTTCTGTGTCACCACCAGGCATGACATGTATGGTAAAATAGGGACGCCGTTTCCAAGAGCAGCTATAAAACAACCTGATTTTGTGAAGATAGCTCGTCTGAGAAGGAGAGAAAGGGACATAGCAGGGTTCACGATTCATAGACTGTTTCCAAAAAGTGAATTTTTAAACTTTTCCACTAGGCATCTGTGTCCTTGACCGTTGCACAATTCATTGCCTGTTTAATAAAAGGTTTCAAAGACGCCTCTGTCACGTATGGGAATGTTATTTCTACTCACAGGGGACATCCTCCAACCCGGAGTTAAATGCAACACAAAGCCTCTCCCTTCCTCCAGTCCTCATTTAGCATCCCAACTGGGTTGGTTGGGGAATTTGATGTTTTTTGAATTTGTTCTCCCCCCTGCACCCAACATAAATTTTGGTGTTCATTTTTAGAAGCCAGAAGATGACGTAAGCTTTTCTCTTTTCATTTCTGTGGTACACCACAGTAAAATGTAAAAATTTCTTGAGAAGTTATTATTCATTAGCATCTGATTCTTCTAACCTGCACATTTCTATTAGAAACTGGGTTATCAGTATGTTAGAGATTAGGAACCATGAATGTACAACGTGGAAAAGCCAGGCAGAATCTTAGAATTGTGTCTTGGTGGTTACATAATAACTCCTTTCTGTTTTTTTGAATGGAATATCACTGTGTTGCCCGGGCTGGCCTCAAACCCCTGCCTCAAGTGAACTTCATTTTTACTCAGTCTCCTGAGTAGCTGGGACTGCAGGCAAATGCCACTGTACCTGGTTCTTTTTGAAAACAGTTCCAACCAGTTCCTTTGAACAAGCCAGTCTCCTTGGGAATTTGTACAGCTGGAATCAGAATTGTAAGATGCCATGATATATTGTAATTTGATTTTATGTATCTTAAGGGCTACTACCTTTATTGTATCCTTCATCTTCATGAAAATTATTTTTCTAGCTGTTAGTACTACACGACTTCATTGAGTCTAACTTTAGTGAAAAAGTCCCAGGACAGTCTTTTTGCCCCCAATCAGATTGATTTATTAATTGCATTCTCTTAGAGGACATCAATACTGAATTCCGTGGTGAAGAGGCTCCACACAAGAGCTCCATCTAGCTAGCTTTGCTCCAAAAGCTTAGCATGAATATTTTAAAAAATATTTTTAGTTGTAGATGGACACAATACCTGCATCTTATTTATTTATTTTTATGTGGTGCTGAGGGTCAAACTCAGTGCCTCACACGTGCTAGGCAAACGCTCTACCACTGAGCTACAACCCCAGTCCTTAACATGAATATTTTTAACTGGAAAAAACAAATGAAAATCATGTTGGTTATGATTACCCCAAACTATCATTTCTCCTGTTAGCAGAACATTTCAGATAAGCCATTTTGAGGCAATAGACTTCACTGTAAGATCGAAAGTATTTGGTTCCGTTTTGTTCAGACAGAAGTTCCTACCCTCTGTGTGTTCCAGGATGTGGTTTAATTTTTCAGGTGCCTGGTGAGTTAGAAGGGTGCAGCTTTTTAGAACCCTAGGAGAATTCACGGGGGGGGGTGGTCTGCAGCTGCTACCACCCTCTGCATGGAGGTAGACATCCTTCTGCAGTAACAAGAGGGGCTAAGACAGGAGCCAAATCTTGGGGATGACTGGAAGTCTGAAGAGGCATCAGAGATGGCAAAGACCTGCTAGGACTTACCAGCCTTGGTTTTCCTAAGAAGAAAGATGAGCCAGGCACTGCTCTGGGTGCTTCATGCGTCCTCTTCAGAACCCTTTCACAATCCTTCGTGGATCAACACTCACCTCCACATTGGAGCTGAGAAAACCAGGCACATTGAGATTCAGGTCATGGTCCAAGATCCCACAGCAAGCAAACCCCCGGAAAGTGAGGCCAGGCCCCACGCTTCCCAACACTGCCCTCGAGGGATGGCCCTATCTCTGAAAAGCGCTGGGTGCCAGGGCAGACCTGTGTCCTCAAAGACAGTATAGACAGGGGACCTCTGACCTTGACCTTGGCTCCTCTGTCCAGGGAACAGCGTGAACCTCATGTTGCCTGCCTGATTGATCACCTTCACCCTCGTCCTCCGTTTCCTCAGAAGAGCTGGGGAAAGTGCACGGGGTTTTCTGTTTCGTGGTTTTTTTAATCACAAGCACCTTCCTGGACTATGTGGCACCTGCTTCCAAAATTCATTCCTCCATTTCATGCAGTTCATAGCTGTGTGGAGGCAATCTGCGGGGGTCCGGGGTCATCCCCCAACTAATAGGTTAATCCTGTGGCACAGCCATGTCATTTGGCGGGGGACACAATGAATAAACATTCAGTATAAAAAAAAATCAACAGGGCTGGGGTTGTGGCTCAGTGGTAGAGTGCTTGAACAGGGCTGGGGCTGTGGCTCAGCGGTAGAGCGCTTGCCTAGCACAAGCAAGGCCCTGGGTGAACGGTATTGTGTCCAACTACAACCAAAAACAGTATTTTTTTAAAAAAAAAATCAGCAAAAAGCAGAAGTATGTGAAATAATAAGCATAAAACAAAGGTACTTGTTAGTGCAGAACACCTCCTCGAGCCTGGGTGGTCAGGAAAGGGTCTGCAGAAGAGGTGGCCTGATTATAACATTGATGGTGGCTTCCTGGCTGGGTGGAGGTGGAAGGAAGTGGATGGATTCAAAACATGTTTTAAAGGCATTATAGCTGGGTGCACGCCTATAATCCAGCAGCTCAGGGAGCTGAGACAGGAGGATTGCAAGTTCAAGGCCACCCTCAGCAACTTATTAAGGCCCTAAGCACCTTAGTGAGACCCTATCTCAAAATAAAAAACTAAGCTGGGGATGTGGCTCAGCAGTAGAGCGCTCACCTAGCACATGCGAGGTGCTGGGTTTGATCCTCAGCACCACATAAAAATAAATAAATAAAATAAAGGAATTGAGTCCAACTACAACTAAATATAAATAAATAAAAGGGCTGGGATGAGAGCATGTAGATTTTGGCCCCAGCTCCTGGGTAAGTGAGGATATGACTTACTAAAATAGCAAAAGAGAATGGAATCCATAGGAAGGAGTCCATCTCAAATTGAAAATCCTGTCAAGCATCTGACTGGAAATACCAAGTAGGCAGATCCAGCTACCAAACTGAGAATTATCATTATTTAGATGGGATAGAAATTCAGGGTCTGGAAGAGGAACAAGAGGGTACCAGGACTACCTGCCGTAGGCTGCTCCAGCACAGGTGGTCTAGAGAGAGGGTCCACAGGAAGCGTCTATGAAGCAAGAGAAAGAGCAGGTAAGTGCCAGCAAGAGGAGGTGCTTGGGGGAAGGGAGTAGGTGGTTGTAGGTTGGGGTTTGCTGAGACGGGATCAGGCAGACAGAACAAGTGTGGCTGTAGACTCTGGGCACCCAGAAATCGTGACCTTGGCAAGAGCCCTTGGGGCAGAGTACAGGTAAAATAGGCAGAAGCTGCAAATCAGCTGAAACTGACTTCCAAGAAATTTTATGTGACCAAGAAATTTTATGTGACAAAGGGGAATGAAGAGAAGGGAGAGGGGACTGGAGCAGGAAAGACAGAATGAATCGGACAGAACTTTCCCATGTGCATATATGAACACAACCAGGGTAACTCCACCTCATGTTCAGCCACAAGCATGGGATCCTAATTAGAATAAGTTATGCTCCATGTGTGTATAATATGCCAAAATATACTCCACTGTCATGTATACATAAAAAGAACAAATAAAATAAAATGTCTAGGGCTGGGGCTGTAGCTCAGCGGTAAAGCACTTGCCTCGCACGTGTGAGGCACCAGGTTTGATCCTCGGCACCAAATAAAAATAAATGAAGATACTGTGTGTTCGTCTACAACTAAAATTTTTTTTTTTAATTTCCAAAAATGTTGCAATAAAAAAAGGAAATTTTGTGTGAATGAGAACAGAAGTGATGGGAGTCACTGGTGGGCTCTGGCCCACAGAGTTTTGTTTATTTGTTAGAAGGGACAAAACACTGTGGACCACAGAGAGGATTTATATGTAGGTGGGAATAAACTCACAGCAGAGAAGAGAAATAGTCTGAGGTTGGTCTTGGCAAGCACAGGTCACCCTCCAGAGATTCAGACCAGGGTGAAAAGCCCTCACTATAGACTGCTCTCCTTGTTCCTGGAATCAGGAGCCCAACATTTTGATCCAGCTGACAAGGGAGGACCCACTGCGATGACAACCTGGTGATTTGCTTTCCCCAGTCTGACAATTTGGCATGAGTAATAGTGCTGAAGAAATAAATAATATATATATATATATATATATATATATATATATATATATTTCTGATTACTTAGACGCAACAGTAGAATGCATTTTGACCCCTCATATATAAATTGAGTATAACTGCTCATTCGTCTGGTTGTACATGATGTAAGTTACACAGGTCGTGTAATCATATATGCACATAGGGTAATAATGTCTGATTCATTCTACTTCATTCCTACCCCCACTCCCCTCTCTTCACTCCCCCCTGTCTAGTCCAGATTACCTCTATTCTTCCCCCTCCCCCTTGTTGTGAATTAGCATCTGCATATCAGAGGAAACATTCGGCCTTTGGTGCTTTAGGTTTGGCTTGTCTCACTTAGCATGATAGTCTCCAGTTCCATCCATTTACCGTCAAATGCCATAACTTCAGTCTTCTTTAAGGCTGAGTGATATTCCATTGTGTATAGATACCATATTATCTTTATTCATTCATCTGTTGAGGGGCACCTAGGTTGGTTCCATAGTTTAGCTATTGTGAATGGAGCTGCTATGAACATTGATGTGGCTGTGTCCTTTGGGTACAGACCTAGGAGTGGGATGACTGGGTCAAGTGGTGGTTCCAGTGCTAAGTTTTCATACCAGGGAGAATGGTAAGGGGACTATAGAGCTCTGCACGGCCCATGACACACTTACTGGGTGTATGGTCTGTCCCCCAGTGTTCCCCTTTCACCTTGAAGATCTATGTAAAATCCACTTAGATGGCAGCAGATCCTATGCTTGGGAAGATCCAGAGTTTTCCCCATGATTCCGACAGCCCTCTTTGCACCTGAGAGCTGTGTGTCCTTGACTGAGACTCTCTTTCCCCAGAATGTGGGCCCTTCCACGTCAGCAGAATTCTGTGCCCAGATGGCCTTCTTTGTCTTTGTCAAACCTATGAAACATTTGGGTGTGGAGTCACCAGGAAGAGGCCCCTCCCAGGGGACCTGGCTCTCTCCAACTTCCTGATCCTGAAGCTACAGCCACCTGCAGGATGAATGTCCCTTCTCTCACACTCCTACGCACTCCAAAGAACTTCTTTGGCACAAATGGAGTCGTCTCACTGAGGGAATTTGTGATAAAGGAGATTCTCTCCACCTCGTTCAAGCCTATCCTTTGAAGAATGCTTAAAGCCACCAGCAACAGGGTCTGTGGTTCCTGGCATGTGCTTGTGACTGCATTCATCCCCAATGGTCACACTTCTCAAACATCCATCTCCTAGGACTAGATGTCAACAGCCCCAAAGACCTTCCCCCTGCTGCTCCAGCCAGGACCCCCTCCCTGGGGCTCTGGGACCATGGTCTCTAGCTTGGGCCAGGCCTGAGGAGAGTCCAGCCTTCCCTAAACACACGGTGGGGGGAGGATGCCTGTCGATTGTAGGTGAGAAGTCACTGAGAAGAAAAATCATGGTGCAATGGAGAAATGTCAAGAATCTGCACTCCATGGGAGGGCTCTAGATTTGCATCTGTTTTTAATGGAAAACTGAGGGAGAAAAAAAACTTGAAGGACAGCATCCTTTATATTGGCTCCTAAGAGAAAATCAAGATAAAAAAATTTTATGGTGGTGGTTTTAAATTTAAATTAAGCATTTTAGGCAGTGGTTTTAAAATATGTACCCAAAATTCTTTGACAATCTCTTCAAAATGTAGAGCCTAATTCCCCCTCCCCTGAATGTGGGTCAGACTTAGTGCACCCTTCTTTTTTGGGGGGGAGTACTGGGGATTGAACTCAGGGGCACTGGACCACTGAGCCACATCCCCAGCCCTATTTTGTATTTTATTTAGAGACAGGGTCGCACTGAGTTGCCTAGCACCTTGCTGTTGCTAAAGCTGGCTTTGAATTCACCATCCTCCTACCTCAGGCTCCCAAGCTACTGAGATTACAGGTGTGTGCCACTGTGTCCAGCCTCTTTAAAAAAAAAATTATATATATATATATATATATATATATATATATATATATACACACACACACACACACACACACACACACACACACACATACATACATATATCCCTTTATTTTGTCATTTAGTTTTATGTGTGCTGGGGATCAAACTCAGGACAAGCGCTCTAACACTGAGCTACAGTCCCAGCCTCTTGGTGCTCCCTTCTAATTCTAGTATTCCATTCTTACCCACAGGGTATACACTGTAAGCCCCCCAGTGGGTGCCTGAAATCACAGACAGTACTCAGCCCTAGATATACTGTTCTTTCCTATGCACACATACCTATAAAAGTGTTTATTTTTTCATGTGAAGGAAGCACTTTATGGCATTTCTTTGGCCTCTCCAAGTTGGCAGCCTCACAATTGTTGCACTTTGGAGTCAGTATTAAGTAGAATAAGGGCTATTTGAACACAAGCACTGTGATACCACAACAGTAGAGCTAATAACTGAGATAGTTGCTAGGTAACTAGTGGGAGGGTAACATATACAGTGTGTATATGGTGGATGATTCATGTTAAGGGCAGGATAGAGAAAGATGATGAGAGATTGACTCATGCTATTCACAACAGCATGTGATTTAAAACCTATGGATTGATTATTTCTGGAATTTTCTATTTACTATTTCCAGAAATGTTTTAGTTACTGCAGGTGACTAAAACCATGGATGCAGGAACCATGGATAGTGGGGGACGACTACATAAAATGTCACAGAAGTGATGATGTGTGGCATCTGAAGATAGATGATGCGTGATATCACTGCTTTCACATCACCCTTTGGACTGTTTGCTCTGGGGGAAGTCAGTCACCACATCTTGAGGATGTGCAAGAAGAACTGGAGAAGCCCGTGCGACTCACTCACGTGGCTGGCCAGTCGCTGCTGTGACTGAGGCCTTCTGGCACCAGTTCACCGGTCCTGTGAATGAAATGCCTTGGAATTGGCTTCTGCAACCCATGAAGCCATATTGGATGCAGTCCAGCGGGCATATTGATGGCAGCCTCATGAGAAATGCCAGGCCAGGCTTTCCAGAGAGGCTGCTCCCAAATCCTGGCCCAGTGACACCGTGAAGTAATAAGTGTTTATTAGTATGTTAAATCATTAAGTTTTGAGGCAATTTGTCACAGAGCAACTAACACAGTGGGGTGTCATTTGTTTTTCTGGGTCCCCAGGTGGAAAAGCCCTACTTGTTTTTTAAAGTTAATATTTTAGTTGAAGTTGGCAACCTAACCACAGCACAGTCTGAGACAATTTTACTTAACACCTCCCAGTCTGGCTTGGGCTGGGTGGTAGAAATGGCTAGAAGCGGACATGGAAGACCTCAGGTCCCCTTGTGCAGTGGAGGGTTGTTCCTGGAAGCAGGTGCCCAGCTGGGACCAGAGCTCCAGCGGCATCCCCTCCCACTCAGCTGCAGTCCTCCCTTCCTACCTAGTAGGTGACAACTAGTGAGGTCTGGCTAGTGGCGCGTGTGCAGAAGCGATGGCACCCCATACACACATCCCTCTGTCTAGAGAGGGTTCAGGAGAGGACAACCAGGATGGCAAACGAGGAACTCTCCCACGGGAGAGAAGTCAGAGAAGGGAGGAGATGTCTGGCTCAGAGACACCAAGGGGTAGCAGGAGAAGTGTCTTCGTTAGATGTCTGAAGGAGGAAGAAAGAAGTGATTTACTCAGTATAAACCCACAGGGATCGTTTCAGTCAGCTTTGCATCGCTGTGACCAAAATTCCTGACAAGAACAGGGTAGAGGAGGAAAAGTTATTTTAGCTCACAGTTTCAGAGGCTTAGTTCATGGTGGGCCGACTCTGCAATTCTGGGCTCAAGTGACACAGAACATCACGGTGGAAGGCATGGTGGAGGAAAGCAGCTCAGGACATGGTAAGTGGAGCAGAGAGACAGCTCTGCTCATGAGGCTCAAAATATCAACCCCCAAAGTACATCTCCAGGGACCTACTTCCTCCAGTCACCACCAGCTACCCACCTACGATTAACACCCAGTAAATCCATCGTAGTGGATTAATCCACTCATTAGGTTACACCTCTCAAAAGCGGATCATTTCACCTCTGAAAATCATCGCATTGTCTCACACATGAGATTTAGAGGGACACCTCCTATCTAAACCGTAACAGGGATCAAACCAGGACCATGAAGGAAGTTCAGAAAAGGACAAGGGAAGGAATGTTTAAAAGGTGGAATTTGTCCAGTGTGGAACAGGATGCCCAGTCCCCAGTGAGCTCCCCACACCCACGGTGAGCAAGCTGGGGGAGGATGACCATCCCCCCAGGATGCTGGGAAGATCTTTTCCCGCTTGAGAAGTTGGGACTGAAGGGCTCCCCAGCTCAGGGCTAATCTGTATCTACAACTCTATGACACCCAGGATCCTGAAGCAGGGGCATTTTGCATATTGCTACGAATACTCACGCTTACCAAGAAGAAATCCCTCAGAAATTAATCCAAATAAGCTTTTATGTGGAATGCCACTGCCCCGTGTGCTTTTAAAGTTTCTTTTCACCAGAAGGGAGCCATGCAGAACCAGCCAATCCAAAGAAAGGGCCTCCAGCTTCCTCTCTACAGATGGAAAGAGTAACAGAGAACTGCCTCCCAGCCTCTCCCCCGAACCTTCCAGCTGGTTCTTTTCATATGGAAGGAAATATTTACTTATTCTTGGAGAGATGAAAATCATCTCTAGAGAGCAGGCATTTTAGGACCAAATAGCAGAAATAATGCAAGGCACATGCATGCATTTGGGGTAATGCTCCGCTGCTGGGCCGGGGTTGACATCTGCTCCGTGTGCATTGCCTAGCTTCCTTCCTGCCTTCTCCGGTGGGAAATTATCCCCATTAGCTCAGAAATAAAGGAGAGATGTGTTTGTGAGGCCCAGAAGATTATTTAAAACAACCATGGCCAGGTTGATTGTTGGGGTATGCTGTAAGAGCTTGCTTACTAGCCTCTTTCAAGGACACTCTGAAGTATTTGTGGGGAGCCCAGAGGCCTTTTGGCCTGGGTGGTCCCCCCTTTGCTATTACATGTGCAGAAAAACGGAAGTTCCACTTTTAGCCTGCTATCCAATAAAAAATAAGTCGCCCCTGGAAGATTCCCCAGGGGGAGGAGAAATCTGTTCTTAAACTTAGGAAAATGCAAAATTGCTACTGAAACAAAGAAAACGAGAAGCAAATCAGTAGGGAGTCCTTTAGATAAAATAAACCCTATCTTTCAGCAATGGAAGGCTTCCATTTAGACCTCTTTCTTCCCAAGGAAGGGGTGAAGATGAGCAGATTGTTCTCGGTATTGCTCACCCCTGACACTCATCTACCATCCCATCTGTGAGGCCCAGGTGTCCACCAGGTGGGCTGCCCAGGTGCTCATGAGGCCAGAGCAGGAGGCAGAATTGGACACCCATAAAGTTGCAGACTCAGCCTCAAATTGCTCTGTCCCCTCAGAGCACTGCCCACTTGAGGTGCTGAAATACTCTTGAGTCCTTGAGGTGTACTGCTGCACACTGAATTCAAAGTGGCTGAAGCTAGACACGTCCTGGGTGCACAAGGAGCCAGAACTTGCCTGAGTCCTAGGACCTCCTGCTGGTGTGGGCTGCCTCCACGGGACACCTAAGCACTGGTCATAGCAGGTATCTTGAGCTCTTTTCTTTTCTGTAATCTCTTCCCAAGGGGCACTGGGCTTCCAAGCTTTCCAGGATAGATGGTGCCCCTCTCCCCAAACTCATATGTTGAAGTCTCACCTCTCAGGACATCAATATGTGACTGTATTCCAAGACAGAACCATTAATGAGGTAATTAATATAAAGAAAAGGTCACTTAGATGGGCCCTAATGCCTGGTGTCCTAAGAAGAGATGAGGTCACAGACACAGGGAGCAGATGGCCATCTCAAACCAAGGAGATAGGCATCAGAAGAAATCAACATTGACAGTGCTTTGAGTCTAAATTTAAGCCTCCAGAATTAAAAGAAAATGAATTCTGTTGTTTGAAGCACCCAGTCTGTGGTACTTTGTTAGGGGAGTAGGGCAGCCTGAGCAGATTAATATCTAGCGTTGTCCACATTTAGGGTTGGGGTTGCCTCTGAACCTGGACTGGGAAAGGTGACCTCTTGGGACTCCCCCACTTGGAGCCTCTGGTGAGCCACAGACAGGCCAGCTTATTGGCTTGAGCAAAAGCTTGGATACTCCTGACAGGAGGTCATTTAATAAGAAAAAGAGAATAAACCCCAGTTTTTCATTCTCCTCTCTTCCCCCAGTTTCCAATAACTTTGGTTTCTGTACCACTCTCTAGTTCAGGGCATGGCTTTGGTTCAGTCTGCAGAAGGCTCCACTACAAGGTACCCACCAGCCCTGGCTGTGCCATCTTTTCTTTGTGTCCCAGTCAGTAGTGGGCATAGGAGCGTATCTGGTACGGGGTAGATGCTCAGTTAATGCTGTTGAATGGATGAGTGAGCAAGTATTTACCTACACAAACGGCCACGTTAGGCCAGTCTCCAAGGAAACATCACTCAATCACACAGACACTCCGTTCTCATCCATTCCTGCATGTCAGAGTCCACCCAGAGGTTCTTAGTGGAGTGGAGAAGCAGGAGAGGGAAAGGAAGAGGTAGGAGTCAGAATCAGAAATACCTGAGGAGGGGCTGGGGCTGTGCGGCAGTGGTAGAGTGCTTGCCTAGCAGGTGTGAGGCCCTGGGTTTGAGCCTCAGCCCCACATAAAAATCAATAAATAAGATAAAAGTATTATATATATAAATATGCACACATACATACACACACACACGTGTTTACACACACATACACACATATATGTATATATTTGAAAGAAAGAAATACTAGAGGAGCCTTTGTCAAAATACCTAAGGCTGTTCTACTGTAAGTCAGACCAAAACTACCTGGCTGTAAGTTTAGATTTATCTATTTCTAAACTATAAGTTTAGATTTATCTATTTCTCCTTTCAAATCTGTCAGGTTTTTTCCTTGCCTTTTTGTATGCCATATAACTTTGCTGTGGTGGATGGAAGCTGGAAATATTTAATAGAATGATAGATATTAAGGTAAATGTGGTTTTTTTTCCTCCTAATATTTGGAGACACACCTGCCTTTTCTGCTCCTGGGCCTTTGGTGTGCGTTGTGTTCATCTGATCAGAAGTCGGGGTGATTTCAAGTTTCTTGTCCATATGGTTATCTTCAAAATGCTATGGAGCTGGGGTCTTCAGAGAAACTGAGGCAAGACAAAGACACCTCCCCCCCCCCCCCCCGTTTCAAACCTCAACTCTTGCAATCAGATCAGGAAGATTTGGGACATGTTGCTCAGAGTGACAGGCATGAGTTCACTAAAGGGACAGGAAAAGCGAAAGGGGACACCCTCAAGGGAGAGAGTGGGTGGGTCCTCTCAGAGCGGAGAGGGACAGTGTGCCTTTCCAGTTTTATTGGGGATCCCAGAGAAGTTTCCAGAGAGTTCCACCCAGGTCCACCTCTTGGCTTTTGACTGACAGCAGGGTGACATCTGACTTTCAAGTCCCCACTGTCACGGCAACTCCAGGTCACCTTGGCCCATGCTGAGAGACTCTAATTGGATTCTTAACCATACATTCTTACAGATTTTAGGGTTAGGGGGAACTCTCTTTATTTCCTAGAGTTCCAGGATCCGGTCACAAAAGTCTCCTCCTTCAGGGTAACTTGGATTCCTCTTATCAGCATTATTTTGGTTGGGCCTGCATTTCTCCTGTAGGGAACAGGGAGTTTGCGGAGGAATGTGACATATCCTGTCCACTGAGGCCAGGCAGAGCTGCAGGTAAATTGCTCCTTGGAAAAGAAAGCATGTAGGGGTCAGCACAGTGGGCCCATGTCACAGAATTATTCTCTACCATCCTCATCTGTCTGTTCCCTAACGAAAGGACCTCAAGTTCCTTTGTTATCTGGTATTTATGGTGTGGGCTAGTTTGCTAGAGGGTATTTCTGAGTATGTGTTCTTTATTTGGCTTTAGGTCTTTCCAATGCTCCCCAAACAGAAACTGTGTTTTCTAGCACTCCTGGCTGTATTCCACAATTACTAATGTGTGCTAGCGTTGTGGAGGAAGGGGGCAGACGGGGCACTCTCCAATGTTCTGATTGAAGTTCAAACAGGCAAACATCATGACTCTGGTGACCTTCAGTGTTAGCCCTTCTTTTTTTTTTTTTTTTTTTTTTTAATCAATGATCTCAATCTACAGGTTTTGTTTCTCTTCATTAAGGTTTTGTTTCATGGGGAAGGTAGAGAATGCGGCTCTGGCCAATTGTGGAAGTGACTTTTGTTCCTTCTCCCAGCCACACCATGGGAAAGCTTTCTCAAAATTCTTTTCCAGTTCATGACTGTGAGTACCTGTTGCAATTCCTAGGGGAAAATTCTTCAACTGTCTCATTAGCTCACATCCAGCACTCAGCAAAGAGCCAAATTTTTCTTATTGAATCTTTCTGATTATCTTATATGGTGTACAGTAGCCATTGTCCCAGATAAGCAAATGCTTAGGTCCTGTTTTACTTTGCAACTTCAGCTCTCTGATGAGTACAAAACTGGTCACTAATTTGTAGTTCATCCTAGTATTTTTTTTTTCTCTAATTTTAAGAGTGAGACCAACTCTTTCAAGCCCTCTACTTCTCAGGGCTGAAAGAGGAAGTCTGCATTAGCATTTAAATTAGCACAAAGGCCCTAAGTAAAATAAATAAACAAGGGTCAGATTTCCAGTTTTTCCTGTTGTTTGTGTCAAAAGCCAGGCACTGGAAAAGTATTTTAGTCAGACAAAAGGTACCTGTGTGTCAATTTAATGCCCCAAGATCTAGCTTTTGCCTGGCTCCCAATACCCAAAGTCCTAAGTTCTAGCCACACAGGGCTCACAAGCACCTTAGCAGAATCACCTATCAACACATCTGCAGATCTCCAAGGCTTTGCTCCACTCCCACACGGGTCACTCAGCTGTACCTACCCACAAGACAACGCTATCGCCCAGCTCCCCCGACCCCACCAAATGCCCAGCGCTGAAAGCAGACTGCCTCCATCTTGGCTCAACGTTCTCACCATATTAGGTGGGGACAGCTCCCAGATTGGATCTCCAGCAGCCAGGAGAGGTCTTGGAACCCTGCAAGAGCACTACAAACCTATAGGGTAAAAACAGTAACACCCCAGACCCACAGAACTGGAAAGGAAGACACATGAGCAACATGAAAAGACAAGGGAAGAAAGTGGCCCGAACAAATCAAGACACCACATCATTAGAATCACTGGCAGCCACAGCAGGAGAAATGACCGAGAGGGAGTTCAGGAAGTACATGGTTAAAATGTTCTGTGAACTCAAGGAAGATATAAGAGAGCAGGCAGTGAGAGATCACTTGGACAAGGAGCTACATAAACAAATCCAGGAAGCAAAAGATCACCTCAACCGGGAGACAGAGGTTCTAAAAAACAAACAAACCAACAAAGATCCTGGAAATGAAAGAAACAATAAACCAAATTAAAAGCTCAAACGAAAGCATCACCAACAGAGTAGACCACTTGGAAGATAGGACATCAGACAATGAAGACAAAATATATAATCCTGAAAAGCACATAGACCACACAGTGATCATGGTAAGAAACCATGATCATAGTGTTCAAGAAACATGGGTAGCATAAAAAGACCAAATTTAAGAGTTATTGGGATAGAGGAAGGCATAGAGGTCCAAGATTAGCTTTCGCCTTTTAATCTTCATTGTGGCTTCAAATCCCAATGCAGTGAGTTGTGTTCTCAGAGCAAATGAGTGTCGATCAATAAGTTGTCAAAACTGGGCTCCATTTCTGTCTTTACCTCCTTCATCTATTTTGTTTTAATATCATTTATTATTTGATTGTTAGGCAATATCATCTTATTTATAGTCCCTATTTTCTTCCAGTTTCTCTTATTTGCATTTCCTTTGATTTACAGGCTTTTTACAAGTTGTCATGAGGAATAAAACAAAAACTGATTTTTGAAATACCTCCCGGAGAGCAAGAGGGAAAAACAGACAGTAAACCAACCTCTCTATTTCAAAATCTTCTCAAGACTTTTGTGGTGAATAATCCACTTCCAGAATCAAATACATCATGATTTGAGATGATGTAAGAATGGAAAGAAGTTATATGGGGGTTTGTCTAACCTAGGGTTCAAGTTAACAGTGGTTTGGAAACTAGTTCTGAAAAGTGGGAAGTTTAGACTCCCCCCACCCCCTTTGAGGTTTACTTTTTTCTTTTTAATCAAGATAAGGCATATATTATAGTTTTAAAAGAGTTTGTATTCTATAGCAGGGGTCAGCAAGCTTATTTCTGTAAAAGACCAGATAGTAAATATTTTAGGCTTCTGGGCCATGTGGTCTCTGTGAGAATGATCCAACTCTGCATCATTAACACAAAATCAGCTGCACTGGTACAAATGATTGTGACTCTGTTCCAATCAAACTTTATTTACAAAAGCAGGCAGCCAACCCGTGGGCCATAGTTTGCTGACTCCTGAGCTACAGAATGACAATAAATGAAAATCAAAAAGACTTACATCTTAGACCAGCATGGTGGGCCACACCTGTAATCCCAGCAGCTCAGGAGGCTGAGGCAGGTGGGTTACAAGCTCAAAGCCAGCCTCAGCAACTTAGTGAGGCCCTAAGTAACTCAGTGAGACCCTGTCTCTAAATAAAATACAAAAAAAAAAAAAAAAAAAAGGGATGTGGCTCAGTGGTTAAATACCCCTGGACTCAAACCCAGGTACCAAAAAAAAAAAAAAAAAAAATGGAGGGGGCTGGCATCCTGAGAGGCTGTCCTGTTGTCCAGATTCACCACCTTTAATGGTTATATTCCACATTGTTTGGGTGGTTACAGCCATCATTCTAGATTATATGCTTGCAGTTCTATTTCTTGATTTATTCCTTTTACATGGTATCTACTGAGTCTTCCTTATGAAACACGAGAAAATTGCCAGACTCTCATTTTCACCTCCCTCCACGACTCACCAAGATTGGTCTCTTTAGACGCCCGTATTTATAGTGTTTCCGTGTCCCTGTGTACTTCTGTTGTTTCTTTCTCCATTGACAGGTGATGTGACATGGGGATCTTGTTATTCCTTCATCCCCCTCGATCCTCCCCTGACTACTGCTAGCGCCATTGTTATTTTCACAATACCATGTTATAATGTTTGCCCTGTTTTGTAAATTAATTAGGTCTTTGGCGTTCTGCCAGAAGTCGGTTCTAAAAATTGCAAACCAAGAAACAGCATTTACGATATTTTAATTATGTAAATATTAGTCATGGCAGAACTAAATAGCACGATTGGAGAAATAAGTATAATCCACTGGCAGTAAATCTCTCTCCACAGAGAATGTTCCAAGCATTTCGAGCCACGCAAATGCTCCAGCACATACTCAAGATCATGTCCTATTTTAGCTTTCTGTCTTATCCTATCAGTAACCTTCAAGAACTCTCTTTCTGTGCTCTGCTTTTTAGGTCGCCCTGCTGTTCCACAGAAGCAAAGCCCTGAACAACACTTGGAGACTTCCACTTCTCAGGTTCTCCTGTCCCTGGGAACCATCTTGGTTCTCCTCCTAGATGCCGTTGGCTTTCCTCAAGTTTGTCTTGGTTGTCTGTCTTCATGGAACAAAATCAGACTGACTGATCTGAGGAGTGTGCTGTGGGTTCCTCTGCATGTGTGTAGCCTTTTAATCCCAAACTCCTTTTCTAAAATAGGAAGGCCAAGTCCATGGAGTGGTAGGCTCAATTGTAGGGTGGATAGACCACAAACAGCTACTCTCTCCCATACCCACAAAGCCCAAATAGAGCTGTTACTCTGGAACGCCACACCGATACCCACAGGGGGACCTGGCCCTAACCCACCCACCATGCCATGTCTTTAGAGGGCAGCCAACCTACTTTGGTACTGTTCAGTGTTGGAACTGAGGTAGCTACCTCGCGAAGCTGCAGGTCCTCAAAGACCTTCATTGAACTAGTCTAATTTCAGTCTCTGTTGTAGAACCCAGGACCCATACTCTGACTCCAGGTGGGTTTTCTCTCTTGCATCTTCTAAGACGCAGCTTGTTCTGCTATAGGAAGTTCAGCAATGTCATCCCATCCACTTTCCACCTTCCAGAATTACATTAAAATCTGGCCAGTTGCTGGTTCCCTCTGCTGGCCTCAGCTCTCCTGTGGAATTATTTCATCTTAGACTCCATTCTGCAGCCTTCTTGTAGAATCCCGGGGAGGAGGCCGTCTATCTGAGCCTGCTTTTGTTTTTCTAAACCATCAGCGGACAACCTAGCACACCTAAAGCTGTGGGGTACATTCTCCTACCAATTGAGATACATGAGATAGTTTTACCTTTGGAAAAAACTTAAACCAAGTAATACAACTTAGACAATTTTGCAGAGAACAATGACGTATATTTTACCATGGATTGAAAACAAAGAATTGTACATTTTTTTAAAAAAAAGAGATTTGGGGCTAGGAATACAGCTCAGTAGTAGATCAAATGCTTAGTATGCTCAAGACCCTGGGTTTGACCCCCAATATGAAAATAAAATTTAAAAGAGATTTTCTAGCTTGTAAAGGTCTCCCAGACAGGATTTTAACTGATATCTCCTTCTTCCCCGAAGAGTCAATTACTGGACACATTTCTTCATATCTCCAGGTTTTTGAAAAATATGATTAATCCATCAGGCAGCATTGTTTTCTCCCTTATTCCTGTGTATTGATATTATTGATCCTTTCAACATCCTGGGAAGCTTAGAGCAATGCCAACAGCCCAAGCTGCACCAAGCTAGGAGTGAGCTGACTCACTCTTGGAGCTTCGAGCTCCAACACACACTGGTTCAAGTGATCCCAGGCCTGTTCCCAGAAGAGTCCCTGGGGACTCTCTTTAAGCATCAATCATTTGATGATGGAGTGGTGTTTTCTGAGTCAGACCTGTCAGCCTGAAGGATTGTCCCTTGGGAGAACAGTCCTCAGCATCTCCATGCAAGTGACAAGTCCCCTTCAAAATGCTGAAGGGGAAGGAGAAGGAGAAGCTGGGTTCTAGGGGCTGGGCATGAAGCACAGAAATAAAAGATGTGAGTCACTGGTTCCAGGAACTGAATATTCTCGATGAAGAATTGTCCAAAGCAGCAGGCACCCATGAAAGCATTTTTTAATTAATTGGATCTCTTTATAAATCCAAAGGATAAATTAAATAAATGAATTGTCCAAGGCCAGTTGATGCATAGTTCATGTTTCCTTCAGAAAGAAAGACTTGACTACGGATTTATTGTTGCATTTCTGAAGCCCTGTGATTTTGTGCTGAGGTCTTCCGGGACCCTTGATAACGGCCCTCATTGTTAAGCCTTAGAAGGTATACAGACTTTGTTTTCCACAACATTTACTTATGTCCTCTGCAAAATGCACAAACATGTTGCCAAAAAATATTACTTAAAATAGGAAAGGAAAAAAAAAAGGGCATTTTACTCTTTATTTCCTGTAAGTCACCACCTAAATGTCATCTGCAAATTATAATTGCTCAGCTTGCACTTTTATGGCAAGGTTGGATCTGGACATTGAAGACTGTTCCTGGTACTGACGCAGGAACATGCAGGCTGGGATCTTTGTTTTTAGAAGAACTGAAAATATGGATGTTCACTAGCTCATTTGTAATAGGTCAAAATTTATTTCAGCTACCTTTTGAGAGAAAGAACCACTATGACTACCTGTGATGGTAAATTTTATGTGTCACCTTGCCTGGGCCAGGGGATGCCCATATAGCTGGTTCCGCATTATCTCTGGATGCATCTGTGAGAGTTTCCCAGAAGAGATTAGCATTTGGACAGGTAAACTGAGTAAAGAACACTCTCGCCAAAGTAGATGGGCATCATCCAATCTATTGAGGACCTGAACAGAACAAGATTACGGAGAAGGGAGGCTTCTCCCCTCTCTGCCTGACCACTTCAGCAGGAACACAGATCTTCTCCCATCCTGGGTGCTCCTGGTTCTCAGGCCTTCAAAACCCGACTAGAATCTACACCGTTCTCTGCTCCAGATCTCAGGCTCCTGGATTAAACCATGGGCTCTCATGAGTCTCCAGCTTGCAGTTGGCAGATCATGAGACTCCTTAGGCTCCATAATCATGTAAACCAATATCTTAAAATATCTTCTCTCTCTCTCTCTCTCCATACACACACACACACACACACACACACACACACACACACACACATCCCTGGCTCATGATGGTTCCACAATGACTTTTTGGCCTATGATGGTGTGAATGCAATACTTACACAGTAGAAACTCTACTTCAAATTTTGAATTTTGATCTTTTCCCAAGCTAGTGCTCTCTAGTGATGCTGAGTAGCTCCTGGACAGAAGTTAATAACTGTCACGATAGTATCCTCCTCATCCGGGACTAAATTGAATCCCAGTGTGCTGTCACACTAGGTGCACCTAGTAGTGAGTGCCATACAGCTACCCTGCTTTCCATATGAGATATTCCCTTATAAAATAGGCTTTGTGCTGGACGAGCTGCCCTATTCTAGCCTAATGTGCATTCTGAGCACAGCTCAGGTAGGCAGGGCTCAGCTGAGCTGTTTGGTGGGTAAGGTTCTTAAATGCATTTCTGATTTGACATTTTCAGCTTACAATGGTTTTATCAGGACCTAATCCTATTGTAAGTAGAAGTGTATGTGTGTGTGTTTGTGTATGAGTGTGTGAGTGTACATGTGTATGTGAGTGTGCACGTGTATGTATGTCACAGGATTTGGCTGTAAGATGCTCCCCAAAAGCTCACGTATGAGACAATGCAAGAAAGTTTAGAGGTGAAACGATTGCATTATGAGAGCCTTAATTAATCAGTGCATTAATCCACTTGACTGGATTAATTGGGTGGTGACCATAGACTGGTACGGCTAGAAGAGCTGGGTCACAGAGGTGTGCCTTTGGGGTTTATATTTGTCCTTGGTGAGAGGAGAAGGCTCTCTCTTCTTCTTGGTGCCATATCCTGAGCTGCTTTCTTCCACCACACCCTTCCGCCATGATGTTCTTGCTCATCTCAGGCCTGAGCAATGGAGCTAGCCATCTACGAACTGAGACCTCTGAAATCATGAGCCCCCCACCCTCCCCAAATAAACTTTTCCTATTCTAAATTTTCTTGCCAGGTCTTTTTGGTCACAGCAGCTAGAAAGATGACTAAAAGAGCATGCAAGTGTGTGTATATATATTGGTTTTGTTTCTCTGAGGACCCTGACTAATACACTAATACACCACCTCATAGTGATTTTATTTTTAATGGTACCAGGGATTGAACCCAGGGCTCCTAACCACTGAGTGACATCCCAGCCCTTTTTATTTTTTATTTTGAGATAGGGTCTCACTAAGTTACTTGAGGCCAGCTTTGAACTTGTGATCCTCCTGCCTCAGCCTCCCAAGCCGCTGGGATTACAGGTGTGTACCACTGTGCCTGGACCAACAGTGATTTCTAATGTCATATTACAAGGACAATAACTAATTTGTCTGTTCTCACACATTTTATTCTGGAGGGACACTGTATTTCCCAATGTGTAATGTCCCCTGAACTTCAGAAACAGGAGGGCAAATCAAAATCAGCAAGAAAATGTGCTCACTGAGAGGTAAAGTCACTTGCAGTTCAGACCGCACCGTGGGGCCATAGGAGCCAGAGGGCGTTCCGGGGAGAATGTCACAATAAGGTGACTTCCACTTTAAAACCAGATTCAGGAAGAAGCCTGTGTGTTTAATTTGATTTGGGAATCGCCTCTGTGGTTCTCAGCCTGTTTAAGGTTTGCCTCTAGCTCAGGAGGAGAGCTATGGGGAGAGAATCAGGATGCCCCTCTCTGCCCTCTGCCAACACACACACACACACACACACACACACACAAATGTGGTTAACTGTTGTGTTCAAGGATTATTATTTCAAGGCCTCTGAAGTCACCTCTGTCTATAAAACACAGGAGTCCAGGTGGTTATGGACCTTCTCATGACAAGCTTTTAGATTTGTCAAAATCAAACCACAGCCCTGTGCAGTGCTGGAGGAGCCTGCCCCCTACCCTGCCCCCTCCAGAGCCTCTAATTGCTTCCTCCATGGCCCACAGGGCAGTGCCCAGTGCCAGGCTGGTTGAGAGAGAAGGGCAGACCAGGTACCTGGAGCTCCTCAGTCTCCCAGAGCCATTCTCATTCCCAGGGTGCTCTGCAGCCACCTTGATATAGAGCAAGGAATCCAGCTTAAAAAAGAACAGGTACAGATATTTTTCTGCTTGATCTGAATAGCTGATACCTGGTTCCAGGAGCCTGACATGTTCTGCTGTGCTTGGCACCTTGCACAGCCCCAGATTGCAAATCTGGAATGAATGTTCTTTCCTGTCACCAATGCTGTAACTCCCCTGAAGGATCCTGGACTTTCTCCAGGAGGCCTGAAGCCAGCAGCTGAATCCCAAAGTTCCTACCTCCCCTTCTCACCAGAGCCTTTCACAAGGCTTCCCTGCAGGGGCCGGTGGGCACCTTGCTGTATGTAGCCAAGCTGTAAATGAGCGCACAATATAAAAATAATAATAAATTGGACTCAGTGGGAGAGAGGTGGGTGGTGTTGGGCCTGTGTTTACCCAAGGTGGGTCTGGGGAAAACTTCATGGACTGGTCAGGCTTTTGGGATCTGTTTTAAATGTGGCAGGAAAAGGTGAGAACAAACTGTAGGAAGAACTGGGCACAAGTCCCTGGCACCCTCTGAAAGTCCTCATGACTCTCTGGGTACACCGCGTACAGTATCCTGGTGGGACTGGCCAGGACTCAGCCCCAGGCGCTTCCAACACCAACAACGGTTGAATTTGTGGGCTCTTTGGCTCAGAAAGCTCATCTTGCAGCGTCTTCTGACACTTAATTACTGAACATCCACCAAGAGCCAGCTGCTGGGTGCACTGGGGACACACAGAAGTGAGTGATGAGGACGTTCCTGTCCTTGGTGGGCTCTCGCCTATAGGGCAGAGGATCTGGATTAGTCCTGTGAAAGACAGTGTGCCCCCCCCCGCCCCCTGCAGTGACTTAACCCAGCAACTTCTGTGAAGACAGCAGAGGACCCTGCCCAGGGCAGACTGCTGTGGTCTGAATACTTACATCCTCCCAAAATTCATAGGTTGAAATCCACCTCCCAGGTGACTGTATTAAGAAATGAATCCTTCCAAGGTGATTGGGCCATGAGACTAAAGTCCTCACAAATGGCATCAGTGCCCTTAGACAAGGGACTCCAGAGAGCTCTTTCACCCCTTCCACATGTAAGGGTCCAGCCAGAAGGGGCCATCTACAAATCAGAAAGTGAACCCTCACCAGACACCGAATCTGGTAGTGCCTCGATCTTGAACTACACAACGTTTGAGAAACTAAATTTTTATTGTTGATAAGCCACATAGTTTATGGTATTCTGTCACAGCAGTCTGGAAGGATCCAAGACTCAGGGAGACTGAGAAATTGACACCAACCTTGAATCCCAAATCATAGTGAGAGTGGGCTCGGGGGAGGTCCATTATGGAAGAGAATTTCAGGAGTTCAAACTTTATCCTGACATCTATTAAAAATCATGAAAATTTTTTTTAATCTCTAGGACATTACAATCATCCATATGCTAACAACTCCCAACTTCACATCTCCATCCCAGTCCTCAGGTCTGATATCATCTGCCTCCTGCGATCTCCAGGTGTCCATCCAGTAGGCACCTGCCCAATCTAGACAACTGTCCCACCCCACCCCATGCATCTGCTCCCCCTGTGATAGTGAACCCACAGTTTGGAGATGAGACTGGATTCCCCACTGGCAGGTGAGAGGAGTTTCTCCTGCACTGATGGCAGGTGGGGTCTGCCTAAGGTAGCAGGCAGGAGGTGGGGAGGAATGGGGCGGGTGCTGCAGCTCTTAATGGCGGCCCCACCCTCAGTGTTACAAGGGACCCCAGCAGCTCATCTTCCATTTCTCCTTTCCAGGTTCTTGTCTTGTGAATTGAAATAATGAAATCCACAGACCAGGATGAGTGAGTGTAAGGGTAGGATTTACTGAAGAACAGGAACAGGACTCTTGCAGTGCAGGGGTCCACCCCATAGCAGGGGTCCACCCAAGTGCTAGTCTAGGGTTTAATAGCACTCGGTTCACTGCTATTGGCTCAAACTTAATTAGGGTTTGAAAAAAGTACCAGTGCTCCTGGCCCAAATTTATGCTAATTAGGGCTTGAAAATGTACTAATGCTATTGGTTAATTCTTGAGTCCCAACTTTCATTCAAGACTGCCCGATTCCATTTTCCTTGGCAGGTCAGGAAGCCCAGGTCTAGGTTGTCGGATGGGGCTGCAGCACTGCATGGAGCAGGCTTTGGCTGCAGGCCTCCATATCCCACCAGGCCTGGCTGCAGGAGGATGACAAGTGAGCGAGCACTCCAGGTGCTGGCTCACCGTGCCTACCTGGTGGGCTCCATGCGGCCTTGGGCAGCTGCTCCACCTCTCCACTGCCATTCCTGAAGGTGTGGAGGGGGAGGGGAATAGAAAGCCTCAGGATGGGGGCTGGTTGCCAGCAGCAGGGACCATGAGAATACAGGGTTAGCACTTTCAGGCCCACCTGGGGGTGGAGGGCCAAGGACTTCATCTATCCTGCCCAAGTAACGGAACCTCCATGAAATGCCACTGGGAGAGAATCCCCCAATGCCAGGGTTTGGAGAGTTCCCAGGTGGGAGAACACACTGAGGTGCTAGTAGGGTGGCCCATCTGGGGAGGGCAGGCCAGCTCCAGAACCCCCACCCCGAAACCCAATGCTCCACGCCCTACCTTGTTCCAGAATTGGGTCTTTTATAATAAACTGGAATATATTAGTAAAGCGTTTTCTTGAGTTCTATGAGCCATTCTAGCAGATTTTCATTGTCCCTTGCTACCCCAGGGGATAGGTTCCAGGACCCCTCCTCTGCCCGTGGATTCCAAAATCCACAGATGCTCAAGTCTATGCATATAACCCTGGCCCAACCTCGTGGACACTTTAACCGCCTCTAGGTTACTTAAAACACCGAGTACAAGGTGAATGCTGTGTTGATAGTTGTAATATATTGTTAGGGGAAATAATGACTAGAAAAATATCTGGACAGACACAGCCCCTGCGGTCCTAACCGCATGGTACACGAAGGAGACACCTAGGTGGACAAGCTCCCACAAGTGCCAGAGAGGGCTGGAGGGTTTGAGGTGATGGGAGGCCACAGTTATAGGGCCCGCATTTCACGTCCTTCGTGGGGATTCAGTGTGTGGCAAACTCAAGCTTTGCCCTTTGGAACTTCCTGAAAATTTTTTAAATGAATGTTTTTGTGCTGTGGTTGGTTGAATCTGTGGAACCTACAGATATGGTGTGGGGGGGCTGCATGGAGCCTGCAGAGGGGGGTGCAGGAATCACCAATTGGTCACTGATTGGCTAGGAGTATGGAGGCCCTGTGATTTGTGACTAGACGCTGAAATAGTGGTAGTTTTGTGGGACTGAGCCCTTAACCTGGGTGATCTGATGCTAAATACAGGTAAATAGCTTCAAAATTGGGTTGAACTGTAGGCCATCAAGATACTCAGTATTGGAAGAATTGGTGGTGGGAGAATAAAAAAAAAAAAAAACTTCTATACTTTCAAAGTCAGGAGTTCTAGCAGAAACTGTTGGAAGTCCCTATTTCACTGGCACATCTCCCCAGGTACAGGCACCAGATACCATGAGTCACCCCTCACCCTGATAAACCCAGCCTAATTCCCTCTTAAGATTGG
The DNA here is from genome assembly GCF_048772815.1 of Callospermophilus lateralis. Lineage (NCBI taxonomy): Eukaryota > Metazoa > Chordata > Mammalia > Rodentia > Sciuridae > Callospermophilus > Callospermophilus lateralis. The sequence goes on along the minus strand of NC_135318.1, from coordinate 97,095,996 downwards.
GAGCCATCTTGTCACAAAGGCATGAAAAGTTACTTTCGGCTTTACTATAAATTACTGTGATTTCTAAACTTGCTTGGAATGCCTGCCCGTGCCTTGAACTCACCCATGCCTGGTTTTCCCTGAGCAGATAACAACCTTCTCTGAAACCTTAGTGGCACCTCATAAATTCTGATGTTGGGATCTAAATTCACTCCCTAAGTGCTGAACCATTTAGACCATTAACCTTCTACCTGCCTTTGTATTTTGTTTGTCAAAATCCTGTTATCTGTAAGTTCTCAAGACACCCCCCTTTTGCAACTTTTTTGTGCTATAAAACTGCGCTCCTAGAGAGCCGGGATACTGTCTTCTAACCCATGGATTTCGGGAGAGGGACAGTCCCGGCTGGTCGGAATAACAAGCTTGCTTTAATTTGATTTAATTGGAGTCGGTGGTCTTGTCTTTGTGTTGTGGTTTCACAACCCTCCACATCCAGCAATGCCCGAGGCTGTTGAGTCCACAAGCACAATGGATGGTAAACACACTCACTCTCTGCCCACCTCCCCTCTCACCGACCTGGTTCCAGCCTGGTGCAACTGGATCACTTTGGTAGCCTTCCTGAAGCTATGTCTGCAGTGTTTAAAACAGGTGTTTTGAAACGATGGGTTTCTGGGCACCCGGCAGTGAGAACAGAGATGTGGGACTTTTCCAGGGACCCACTCCTTCACTCATATGTGGGTGTCATGATGTATAGTGTGCCCCTGCTCCAGGCAGAAACCCAGGAGAGTCTGGGCTTCGAGAACCAAGGCTCATCCTACCAAGGAGATGAGAGTGGGCCTGGAGAGTGCTGGCGTGGCCAGAGGGTGTAGAGGGAGAGGAGGCCAAGCCGGAACTCTGATGGGTGGATGGAGGGGAGGGATTGAGGGAGGACCGTGAACCAGGGGCAGGGAGGGGAAGTCTGGCTCTGCAGGGCTGTGGGAGTCAGAGGAGCCTCTGGTCACCAGGAGGACAAGGCCAAGGTCAGCAACAAGGAGATGAGAGATTTCCTAGGTGGAAGCCAGGCTGGCATGTGGAGACGGCATGGGGAGTGAAGAAGGAGGGCAGGGAGGGGTGTCACCAGCTAGTGGGTACAAGCGCAGGAATTTTTTGAGCCAAGGCACCCATCACCACCAGCTAAAAATTAAAGGATGGAAACTTACAAATAATATTTAAAAACAAAGTAATAGATACTGAAAACTCATCTTCCTACTTGGCTACATTTTGCTAGTAGCTATAGTCAGGGTTATCACGGTCCATTGCATCTACGTGGTGGGAATGACCCATAATGAGACTCATTTGCGGGTCTCTTCCAATTCTCATCTAGTGCTGGCTCAAGAGTAACTTGAAATTGGCTGTATTTACACTGTGGAAATCAGCAAATTGCACAATTCAGAACTTTTTAAAAAATTTATTACTAGAGAGCCAGTTGTTAAGCATTTACCAGCCCACCCCTGAAGGAGCGAGATGGCACAAATCCATAGAGAGAGAGTAACGTTGTTCTCCCAGCAAACAGAAGGAAAAAAAAAGGAAGTTATTTTTTTCTGATGACTTCTATTTCTCTCTAAAGTGAGGCTAAAGTGTGCAAGAGCCAGTGAAGAAGGCAGCACTGGGGTCTAGATCTGAAGATGCAAGAGAGGATCAGACACGGTCCTGGCCCTCATCTTCCTGCTTTCCCATGAGGGAGACTCGCGCTAAGTGGCCCTGTGGTAGGAAGAAGCTGTTGTGTTCCAATCTACATCAGTGCTTCCCAAACTTCCGTCTGCTTACCTATCACCTGGGGATGGTGTTGGACTCCTGGTTCTGAGTTGGTGGGTCTGGGGCAAGACTTGGGGTTTCTAACCAAGTTGCAGGTAATGCTGAGACTGCGATCCAGGATGTCAGAGCGGTGCAGTCCTTAGGGGCCATGAGAGGCTGGGCTGGCCTGCATGTCATGAGAGAGGGGACAACGGGTGAGGATGGTGCTGGAGAAGTAGTCCGGGCATGCTCCGTCGGGGCCTTAGGGTACAAAAAGAAGCTTGGATATTATTCCAGTGCCACAGGGGGATCGTTTGAAGGATTTTATGCAGACTGGGGGGTGGGAGTGGCTTTTATGATCTGCTTTTCCTTTCAAATCACTCTGGCTGCTGCTTGGGTAGGCAAAGTGACAATGGGGGGAGGACCTTCTGGGAAGCTGTCATGCCAACCTCAGCCAGAGATGACCATGACCGGACAGCATGGTGACCCAGGAGATGGAGAGAAGTGGGCAGATTCCAGATGTGCTTTGAAAACGGATCTGAAAGACTCACTAGTGGGCTGGGCATGGGGAGGGAGGCTCAGGAGGAGTGAGGGAGGCCCCTTGGGGTCCTGAATAAGTGAAGGTTTCATGTGACCCTGTACTGAGCTGGAAGAGGAGGTAAGGGGCTGAGCAGGGGCAGGTGATGTCCGAGAGAGTTCCATGGGAGTCTGGGTTCAGAGGAGGGTCTTGGCTCCAAACAGGGAGCTGTCCACAGGCACATCTGTGGGGAGGGTAGAGATAGGGAAGAGTGGAAGCCCTAGGAGGGGTCCTGAGGGACGCTTTAGTTAGGGACTGTGTAGAAAGAACAAGAGCCGGGAGCTGGAGGCTATAGTCATGTGTCCCTCCCAGTGACTTAAGATAGGGGCATCGCCGCAGGGCTGACTACTCAAATAGTTGACATCTTGCTTCTTCTTTTTTTTCTTTTTTATTTCTGGCATCATGGAATCACTTTAAAAGAGAAGAGAGGGGGTCAGCTGAGGTCGTGGCTCAGTGGTGTTCACAGTGTCCCTGTGAACCTCTTGCTCTAATAATTTATTCATCGTGTCCCACATGATGATATTCCCATTATATGTTTTATTACTATTTTTATTTTTATGATCACATTAGATATTTTTTTTTACACATGGGAGCCTTGGGGGACATGTTTGTTTATTAGTTTATAACTGAAAATGAATATTTTATACAGGAACATTTTGAACAGACACAGAATAACTCTTAACCTTGTTTCTTCTTAGGCTAAAATTTTATTATCTCTGTTCCTTGGGCTTCTGAGCACTGTGCAAACGAGGCCTAAGCAATGAGCACCATCAATTATTAATAACCATCAGTGAGCACAGAGCTGCTTCTACCCTGAGTGCGTTTCATAACTGGGGATCAGGACAAGGGCTTCTGCTCCTTCCGGGATCTACGGTGCAAAACAGAGCCTGGTGGGACACCAGGGCATCCTGGAACCACAGCTACGGCCCCTGGCCTGCAGCTACCCAAGAAGGGGCACCCTAGGCCTGGGACGCCCTCTTAGATTATAGGATCAGCCCATCATCCAAGAAATTGCCGGCAGGGGCCTGTGATGCTGACGTTCTCCATGAGTTGGGTAAGGAGGCTATGCTTGGAGTTTGTCCCTCTTGCCATCTCTTAGGCTGCATTGTGTCCCCCTGCCACTCATATATGGAAACCCCAAGGCCCAGTAGCTCACAATGGGGCCATATTTGTAAACTGAGCCTTTGAAAAGGTGATTGAGTTAAAATGAGGTGGACGTTAATCCAAGATGACTGGTGTCCTTAGAAGAAGAAATGCAGACTTATTTTCTTCCCCTCCCCAACCCTCCTTGTTGTGAGTCAGCATCCACATATCAGAGAGTACATTCGACCTTTGGTTTCTTGGGACTGGTTTACTTCACTTAGCATGATAGTCTCCAGCTCCATCCATTTACCGGAAAATGCCATAATTCCATTCTTCTTTACAGCTGACTAATATCCCATTGTGTGTATATAGCACATTTTCTTTACCTAGGGATCTTTTGTAATGAAGGGAAGGGAGGGGGAGGAGAATAGAAAGGACAGTAGAATAAATCAGACATCCCTTTCCGATCTCTGCATTTGAATACACGACCAGGGTAACTCTGCACCACATACAACCACAAGAATTAGAATAAGTTAAACTTCATGTATGTATAATATGCCAAAACACATTCTACCGCCATGTATATCTAAAAAGGGAAAAAAAAAAAAAAAAACAAGAAATGCAGGCAGACACGTGCAGAGGGAAGGCCATGTGAGACAAGAGGCCAGGACAGAGGACTGGGGACAGACCAGCCTACGACACCTCAGCCTTCCCACTTCCAGATCACATTTCTGTGGTTGAAGGCGCTCTGTCTCAACCCTTTCACGGTCTGTCCCTCCACCTGGCCTCCTTCCATGGAGCCCTGCCAGGCTGGCCCTTGTGCGGACCTCATGCCTTTTAAAATATGATCTGAGAAGCCCTGTGGCGGAGAGTGCTGGCGGGAGCGACTCGACAGCTTCACCATCCTCTGATCACAAGATGAGAAGCCCAGTGGAAGGAACTTGGCCATCTTGAGCAGGAGGAACAGGACACGTTGTCCTGACCCTCTGACCCAAGGTACCCTGCCCTGTCCCTGGTTGTGTCTCCAAGGCCATTCCTTAGCCTCTCAGGCCACACCCAGACTGTCTCCTGAGCCTGGATCACCCCAGACTAATTAAAGAAAGAAATTGTTCTCTTGCAGTAACAGGAACTGGGAACACCATGGGGGTGGGGGTGAGAGGGGCTAAGCAGAGAGACCTCTCCCCCTGCTGTCCCATGCCAGCACATGACAAAGTGTTCTGATTTTTTTAAGAAACTGTTGCACCTATGTGGAGGCAAAGAGCCCCGGGGGCAGCGGGAGGGGGAGCTGTGGCAGTTACCGCCTGTGGGAGAACCCATTTCAGGAAGGGGTCTGCCTCTTAGAGTTTCCTCCCTCCTGTGCCCTCGGCCAGGGAAAGGCCTCTGAAACCCACTCTGCTGAGCCCACCCCTTCACCAAAGGCAAAGCGGGGAAACACGGTCGTCAGAGGCCCCTGACAGCCTTGTCAAATCGGCCTGTCCCGGGAGGCAGGGAGGGAGGAAGAGGTCCAGATGGTTTTAAGAGCCAGAGGAAGACTCTAGCCACGTGCAGGAAACCCATTGCTCAGCTGCTTTGCCCTGCGGGGACTGCGGCAGCTGGCTGGGGTCCTCCTCATCCCAAGTTGTCGTCAAGGAAGGGTCTGCCCCCATCCAGCCGTGGAGACCGCCGGCTCTGATTCCACCACGCTCAGAGGACTTTTATTTATTTTGGGTACTGGGGATTGAACCAGAGGCACTTAACCCTTGAGTTCACATCCTCGGGACCTTTTACGTTTTCGTTTTGAGACAGGGTCTTGCTGAGTGGCTTAGGGCCTCACTAAGTTGCTGAGGCTGGCTTTGAACTCACCATCCTCCTGCCTCAGCCTCCTGAGCCACTGGGATTACAGGTGTGCACCACGGCCTCCAGCGCACAGAGGACTCTTGATCCACCTATTCAGAGGGGCCTTGGAGACCAGGGGACAGGTGGAGCCAAGCCGAGAGAGTACTGGGCTTCCTCACATTCCGAGGACCAGCCTGGTCTCTGGCCAGGCTCCTCAGGGTTCACCTGTCCTTACCCAGCCCCTGAAGGCCTTCACCCTCTTCCTCTCTTCTCTGCTATAGAAACTGGGGGAAGAGAAGCCAGAGAAACATTGGAAATTCAGACACCTGCCATCTTCCCATGGCTAACAGCTGCTAACCGCAATTCTGACAAGCATAAACCAGAGGTAGATGTAAGCTTAAAAAGAAAAATTAAAGCAGTATTCTCAGTATGAATTCTCAGGTAGGAAGAAGAGCCAGAGACACCTCCTCAGTACCCCTCAAGTCACCCCCCAAAAGCCAACTTCCTCCTTGAAGCTAAGGACTGCCCTCTTAATTTATCCAGCACTCCACAGACTACACCTTATACAATGTGTCTTTATGTTAGGTGTGGGGCCCACTAGGACCCTCTGCAGTGTTCTTAGTGAACAACATAGACATGCAAGGGACATAAGCCCTGGGGGCTCAGAGGTGTTGTCATCCTGATTAGTTATACGAGCTTTGGTTTTTCTCATCCACATCATGGAGTTATCAATACCTACTTTATATGATTATTATAAGTATTAGGTGAAATACTGAATGTCAAGCATATCCCGCATAGTAGGTGCTCAACTAATGTTCGTTCCTTTCCCCTTCTACTGTTTCAGGGAAACTGGTAATTGGGGAACACTTCAATTGCCAGGTATCTATGACATTATACCTGTGCCTTTGACATCTGAACATAGTAGACAAAATGAGTATTTATGAAAGCACAAGCATCATGTGAAATCTTTTAGCATGTGATTGTCTGTGACTGGCTCCTTTCCCACTTAGCCCAATGTCTTCAAGACCTGGTTTTAAAGTAAATGATACAAGGTCGAAGGTCGACATGCAGCACCTGGCACAGAGAAGGGAGGCTCAATAAATTTTTGTGGAAATGAGATAGAACTTTGGATCCTAAATGATTGCCCTGAGTCGTGGAGAAAAGACTCCAGTATGTTCATTGCATTTTTTTAAGAAAGGAGAAAAAGCAAATGATAAAGCATTTTGAAAATTTTCCATTCTGCATAGATAAAACCTGAGATTGGTGATTCAGGTAGTCTCAGCTGCTGGGAACCTAGCTTTCCACAGTGGCTTGTTCTCAGGAACTGGAGATAGCGAGTGGCTATTTTGCTGTCAGTGTGTTTACCCCCTCGTGTTTTTGGTGTTTTCAGTCCTAGAGATGGAACAGAGCCTCAGCCAGGCTAAGCAAGTGCTCCACCCCTGAGCCAATCCCCAGTTCTTTTTTTAAAATATTTTATTTAGAGTCAGGATCTTGCCGAGTTTCTTAGGGCCTTGCTAAGTTGCTGAGGCTGGCTTTGAACTTGTGACCCTCCTGCCTCAGCCTCCCGAGCCACTGGGATTACAAGCGTGGACCATCACACCTGGCCCCATCCCCCTTTTAAAAATAATTATTTTATTTTGAGAGAAGGTCTCTCACTAGGTTGCCCAGGTTGGCCTCAAATATACAATCCTCCAGGGTCCTGAGTCACTGGGATTACAGGTGTGCCCCATTGTGCCCAGAACGCTCAGTTTTTATTTGGTTCATTTGTTCACTTTTAAAGGTATGTGAAGCTATCAAACTTCATTGCATGCATCTGTAGTGCTGGCACCTGTCTCCTCTCTGTCTCTCTCCGTCTTCCCTGTTTACATTAGTAGTAATGTCCACCCTATCCTGGTTGGCTCCTTTGTTCATTTATTCAACCCTCTCCTATTATCATAGATGAAAATTTAAGATACACTGGCCCAAGACCAGTCTTTGAAACCCTCTCTGTACGTTTTCGCTTACCGACCCGGTGATGTGTTTTTCTCGTTCGTCGAAAGGTGTAAGTTTAAACCCCGTGTTGAACAACAACCTTTGAGTTAACCAAACATAGAGCCAGGAGTTGGAATTTTATGAACCCAACAGGACTGGTTACTCCCGTGGCCTTTTTGAAGAGCACTTTCTGTTTTTTCCTGGAGGGTCAGGCCTTGAGAGGTCTGCCAGGACCAGGATCAGGTTTGGTGAGGATTAGAGAATCATTTTCACTGTTTATTTTTAGGGATCTTGCTATTTTTCCTAAAGTGACTAGAATCATGGCAATTGTTTAGTTACTTTAAATCCCCAGGGCTGCTGGTATGCTTACACATCTAGTTTAAATAAATAGACAGTGAGTTTTTTTCTCTACTCCCATACTATCTTCTCCAAATTCCGAATTCCAATATCCACTCTCCATACAACCCAGAGTCTGCCATTGGCAGTTGTGGTTGTGAACCAGGTTGAACTTGGGGTGTGGCACTGTCTCCTAGGTGCACCCCACATGGTCCTGACTTCCCCTGCATTCCCAGGAATTGCTTTCAAGGTGGTATGTGGCTGGGAGGCTGAGGCAGGAGGATCTCAAATTCAAAGCCAGCCTCAGCGACTTAACCAGGCCCTAAGCAACTCAGTGAGACCTTGTCTCTAATTAAATATAAAAAAGGGCTGGATGTGGCTCAGTGGTTAAGCGCCTCTGGGTTCCATCCCTGGTAACAAAACAAAACAAATCAAGACGGCACATGGCAGCCCAAGGACACTTGCCTTTCTAGAAAGCTTGTAATTAGCCTCCAGCACATTGGGCTCTCATTTACAGCCTGATGTCCAGCTGGTCTAGACCCAGCCCCTCCTTCTAGAAGCTTCTCCCAACCCCTGCTCCTCTCCAGGCTCCTCCCCCTTGCCCCTTGGTTTCCTGCTTCTCCCATGGGGCTTTGCTTCTGTTGATTCTAATTGGCAGGCAGCCAGAACCCCCCCCCCCCAGTGGAGGCCGGAAGTCCGTCTAGAGCAGGTTTCCCTCTTAGGACTGTGGTCAGACCCAGCCTCTTGCCATTTGGGGTGGGACTTCCTCTTTCTTAGAGCTTATTCCCATTTGATGCCCCTCCCAGAGCTGATGAGTTTCCCAGCCTTGGGTCTGTTTCCTTCTCCGGGGGAAAAGGTCTGGCCCACTCCCAATTTTCTACAGCCCTGCATCCCAATTACAAAACTTGGAAAATCACACTTAGAATTCCACAGGAAAACAAATAGAAGCCCCCTGTGTGCCAACAATCCGTCCATTCCCAATCCACTTCTTTTGAAATGCAGTTGATCATTTGGTCCTGAGACTGGGTGATACAGAGTTACTTGTTCATGACAGGGTCCACCACCTCAGACTCCTCCAGAAGGTGATTCTGTAATGCGGGTCACGCCCACTTAGATACACTTAGACTTGCTCATTCCACTCTCAGGAATTTATCCTAAAGACATCAACAGATGTGTACCAACATCTGTGTGCAAGAATAGTATGTAGAATTTCTATACTGGGAAAATTTGAGATAGTCTAATTGTCCCAAAGCAGGACTACATAAAACATAACATCAATACAGTGAAATATACAACCATGAAATTATTTTTGAGGGGCTGGGGATATAGCTCAATTGGTAGAGTGCTTGCCTCACATGCACAAGGCCCTGGGTTCAGTCCCCAGCACGAGAGAGAGAGAGAGAGAGAGAGAGAGAGAGAGAGAGAGAGAGAGAGAGAGGGGAGGGGAGGGGAGGGGAGGGGAGGGGAGGGGAGGGGAGGGGAGGGGAGGGGAGGGGAGGGGAGGGGAGGGGAGGGGAGGGGAGGGGAGGGGAGAGGAGAGGAGAGAAATGTTTTTGAACAATATATTTAAAATAAAAGAAATTCCAAAAAAATTTTAAAGTCTCTTAAAATTAAGATTATATTGGCAAGGAATGGCATATAATGTTATTTAGGTAATAATGTCATCTCAATTTTGTTAAAAGAAGAAAATGATTTGCATATAGGTGTGCTTAAAGAAAACACAAAAAATATGGCTATTATGTGTCTCTGGGTGGTAGAATTACTGGTAATTTTCAAAATGCATTTCTCAGGATTTTATTCGGTATTCTACAACGAATGGGTTACTCTTGGAGATAGGAATTTAGGGATGCAGAGAGAACACTGAACTTCAAAAGAGAAAGCCCGGAGAGGTTAAAACGTTGCACACCTGGTGAACAGCCCACTCTGGTCCTTCCCTGCAGCTTGCTGATTGGCTGATGAGGAAGCCACAGACCTGCCAGACTACTGAGGGGTCAGAAGGCACCACTCCTTTAGGGAGCAGGCTCCTTAAAGAAGTTGGTGACTGAGAAGTTGGTGACCACAGTCCATTTTAACAGTAAGGCACCAGCCCTGGGTGGAGCTTTATGATGCTAATGAGACTGAGGCTGTAGGGAGTAGCAGGGTTAGAAAGTTCAAGGGCGACTGCAGGTGCTTGGAAAACAAGGGTACACGTGCCAACCCCGCCAGTTTGCACCTCTAGTTCATCTCCCTGGCTTCTCCTCTATAAATATGAAAATCTGGGCCAAGACAGGGCAGCTCGCTTTCTTTTTAAATCTTTTTAAAATAATTTTTATTTATTTGTTCTTTTTAGATATAAATGTATGAATGTAGAATGTATGTTGACATATCATACACACATGGAGTAAAACTCATTCTAATTAGGATTCTATTCTCCTGTTTGTACATGACGCAGAGTTAGCCTGGTCATGTATTCGAATACAAGGCGAGGAAAGTGATGTCTGATTAATCCTCCTGTCCTTCCTATTCTCCTCCCCTCCCTTCCCTTCACTCCCCTTTGTCTAATCCAGTGAACTTCTATTCTCCCCCTCCCCACCCTCCCTTGTTGTGGGTTAGAATCCACAAGTAAGAGAGAACATTTGGCCTTTGGTTTTGGGGGATTGGCTTATTTGACTTACACGATATTCTCCAGTTACATCCGATTACCAGATGTCATAGTTCCATTCTTCAAAACAGCCATACTACCAAAAGCACTAACTCTACAGATCGAATGCAATTCCTATTAAAATTCCAATGACGTTTTTCATAGAAATAGAAAAAGCAGTCATGAAATACATTTGGAAAAATAAGAGGCCCAGAACAGGCAAAGCGATCCTTATTGAGAAGCGTGAAGCAGGAGGCATCACAATACCAGACCTTAAACTATACTACAGAACTGTAGTAACAAAAATAGCAGACATGTAGCCCAATGGCACAGAATAAACGTCACGGAGACAGGCCCACATAAATACAGTGTCTCATACTAGACAAAGGCTCCAAAAACATGCACTGGAGAAAAGATAGCGTCTTCCACAAATGGTGCTGGGAGAACTGGAAATCCATAGGCAGCAAAATGAAATTAGCCCCCTCTCTCTCACCATGCACAAAACTCAACTCAAAGTGGATTAAGGACTTAGGAATTAGACCAGAGACCCTGCGCCTAACAGAAGAAAACGTAGGCCCAACTCACTGTCTCTAAAACTGACCACATTCCTGTTCTCAGCTGTGGAACACTGTCCCTTTGTAAGGAACCCGTTGCTCTGACCCTCATTCCTAACTCCTGCTGAAGTTCTTTTTTATGACATGGTCAAGAACCTGGAAGGGTCAAGTGGAGACCTCCTCATGGTGGCGCTTTCCTAATCAGCAGGATAATTAGTTATGTGTTGTTTAAAAATGAGGTCACCAAAAAGCAAAATCAAACAACAACACTATAAAAGCCCTCGCCTGTTATTTTTTTTTTAAACTGTTTCACTCCATTCTTTCTAACCAATATAGAAAGAAAAAGGGGGAAACTAACAGTGCTGAGAACTTAAATCCTTTCTGTAACTCTGGAAAGTAAATATCGTTCCCATTTTGAAGGTAAGAACACAAAGTCACAAAAAAAAGTGGGGGAAAAAAAGCAAGATGCTGGCTCCAAAGGCACGCCCTTCCCCTTTCTGTGCTGTCCCCAGTTGTGTTGACTGATTGATAAGTTATTATTTATTTATTAGAGGCAGGGTCTTACCATGTTGCCCAGGCGGGTCTCAATTGCCTGGACTCAAGCAATCCTCCTGCCTCAGCCTCCCAAGAGAATGTGACTCCAGTTATGTCCCTCCACACCTTGACCTCTTGTGATCTTCTTTTTATTTTTTTGTACCAGGGATTGAACCCAGGGGTGCTCGACCCCTGAACCACACCCCCAGTTCTTTTTTATATTTTATTTAGAAACAGGGTCTCACTAAGTTGCTTGGTGCCTCCCTAAGTTGCTGAGGCTGGCTTTGAACTTGCGATCCTCCTGCCTCAGTGGCATGTGCCTCCAGAGCCGGCCCCTCGTGATATTCTTAAACTGCACATCATTCTGTACTTGGGCTTTCTTATCAGGACAAATTTCCCTTTGGAAACAAAAGATATTCGACATTCTATAAAAATTTCACTCTAGCTGACTTTTATTAGCCAAGATTTTGCCTCAATCGAACTATTTGAATAGCCATACCAAAAATATTTCCTAAATGGTCTGAATGAAATTGAGTAACTACAATCCAAACAAGCTCACGTGACACTTTTGCACGTGTCTTATCATTTTGGCACGGGGATCATTGTAAATGAGCGTGGGCCACACACATCTCAGTGTGATAAGGTTGAAGAACTTGTCCTCTCTCCAGATCCTCAGAGATGGCACTGGACTTCTGCCTGTGCAGGTCGAGGCCTGACAGGGTGCTGGAAGCCTGGGATGGGAGCTGACCAGGCCTTGAATGCCACCGTGTCACCCCAAGGTGAACGTGGTTTTGAGTCAACCTTTAACCGTCCATGTCACCCGGAACTGAGATCCAACTTCTGATTATGTTGTGAATATAATCTTGCTATTTGTTTGTACGGGCAGATACCCATGGCCATGTAGCAAAGATCACTGTGTCCTGCCTATCTGTTATCCTCTGACCTAGGAGGAACTGAGCAGGCACACCTGAGTTGGGGAAAACCTAATGTTCACGTTTTATGATAAGGAAACAGGGGACCATACTAGTGTCTGCTGTATTCTCCTGCCCTTCCTCTCCTCTACTATCCCCCCTCCCCTCCCCTCAACAGACACTAGTAGGGCAGTATGTAAAAACGTGGATGTGTAACCGATGTGATTCTGCAATCTCTATACGGGGTAAAAATGGGAGTTCATAATCCACTTGAATCACATGTATGAAATATGATATGTCAAGAGCTTTGTAATGTTTTGAACAACTAATAATAAAAAATAAATTAAAAAAAAAAAGAAATAGGGGACCAGAGAAGCAATTTGCCTAACATTAAGCAACTTTGAGTACATTCATCTCCCCAAGTTACTTCCTCACGTAACCATTGCACCCTTGATTTGTCCAGGCTCTCAGTGTAAGCATTTCCTTGAACTTTGAAGACTTTATCCAAAAAATAACAAAACATATATCATTTGTTTATTAAAAAAATTTTTATTGAGACAGAGTCTCTCTAAATTGCCCAGGCTGGCCTCAAACTTGAGATTCTCCTGCCTCAGCCTCCAAAATAGCTGGGATTACAGGTGTGTACCACTGTGCCTGGCTGATATCTCAGTAGTATTTTTATCACCTACATACTTAAATGTTTATTTTTGATATATTGTTAGATTAAAATATAGCATTCTAATTAATTTTACCCTTTTTATTTTTTGGTCCTGAGGATTGAACTGAGGAGCACTTGACCACGAAGCCATATCCTCAGCCCTATTTTGTATGTTATTTAGAGACAGGGTCTCACTGAGTTGTTTAGGTTCTCACCGTTGCTAAGGCTGGCTTTAAACTCGAAATCCTCCTGTCCAGCCTCCAGAGTCTCTGGGATTACAGGTGCACCCACCTCGCGCCACTAATTTTATCCTTTTTATTTTTGTCTTGAAGGTGGCTGCTAGAAAACTTAATTTTATTAATTTAATTTATTTATTTATGTTGCAGTGCTGGGGATCGAACCAGGGTCTCAGGCATGTGAGGCAAGAGTTCTACCACTGAGTAATATCTCCAACTCATGTTTACTAGAAAATTTTAAACTACAAGCAGGTCTTGAATTATATTTCTGTTGAACAAAAGTGTTTCCAAAGCAGATGATTCTTCATTACAGGCATACCTACTCTGACTGCGCCTCTCAGGATTGTGGGTCCAGATATTGCATTGTCTCTGTGTTGAAAGTTTATAGCATCCCTGGAGCCAGGTGTGGGGGTGCATACCTGTGCTGCACAGCTACTTGGGAGACTGAGGCCAGAGGATCACAAGTTTGAGGCGAGCCTCAGCAACTTAGCAAGACCCTGTCCCATTTTTTTTTTTTTAAAAAGGGAAGGAGTGCCTAGGGATGTGGCTCAGTGGTTAAGCACCCCTGGGTTCTGTCCCCAATACAAAATTTAAAAAGGAGAAGGAAGTTTGTGGCAACCCTGCATCAAACCAGGTTATTGGCAACTTAGATGACCATCACAATTTTTTAGCATGAAGGGCTTTTTAAGTTTTCTTGCTTTGGGTTTTGTTTAGTTTGTGGTGCTGGGGATCAAACCCAGGGCCTTGCATATTCTAGGCAAATGTCCTACCACTGAGCCACACCCTAACCCCATAAAATGCTTTTAATTAAAGTATGCACATTGTTTTTTCTAGCTGTCTATTAACAGCTAACAGTTGAGTACAGTGTGAACCTAACTTTGGAGTGTACCAGAAAACAAAAAAAACATTTATGAGACTCACTTTACTGCCCTGTTTGCTTTGCTGCAGTGCTCCGGAACTGAGCCCGCAATCTCTCTGAGGTTTCTCTGTAGGCAAAGTTTGCAATATGTTCATGTTACTCCCCTCCCCTTTCCACATGAGAACAGCCAGCTCACCTCACTTTGGCTTGCATGGTCCAGATACATGAAAAACCCTTGTTCTCTTCCCATCCAGATTCCTCTGCAGGAGGGGTATGATTTTTAGTCATGTGTCACTTGAAATCATATGATATACCGTTTGTAAGTAGCCATGCTAGAAACTGGAAACTGGAGCCGGATTCTAAAACTACCTCCCCTAAAGCAAAGGGATCAGAGAATGCAGCTATTCATAAGCTCATCCCAGGAACCAGTGAAAAGACAGTGACATTTGGGCAGGAAATGCACGCGAGGCCATTCATTCCCATGGAGGCTCGCTGAGCATCAATCTGCTTGTGATATGAATGATTCATGGGGTCCTCCATCCCACCCTGATGTGTTTTTTTTTTTAATTTTAATTGTAGATGGACACAATACCTTTATTTATTTTTATGCAGTGCTGAGGATCAAACCTGGTGCCTCCCCCATGCAAGGCAAGCTCTCCACCACTGAGCTACAAGCCCAGCTCCCCCAACTCTGATATTGAAGGCTGATGTCCTGACAGGACCCATGGTTCCCCTCTCTGATCCCCGGGCTGAGCAGCTGTGTATACAGTTGGTGCCTCATCTTAGAATCCACCCCTCCTCTACATGGTGAGGGCTCACCCAAGTGGGCTCAGGGCCCGTGATTGGCACTCAATTGGCCATTGCGATTAGGTTTCCCTGTCCAACTGCCAGAAGACAGATGAATCCATTCAGCAGTCATCCTTGGGATCATTTATGAAACCGTTGAGTGCTGTTCCTCCATCTACAAAGAATTAATGGTGGCCAGGTAATAAGCAGCCTTTTGTTGAATTAACAAAATTGTACTTGAATTTCACATTGTAGGTGTCATGGCCAGAAGTGATCAATTCCTGTAGGGTCCAAACAGTTCTGCTGATGAAGAGGGAGGTGGCGGGGGCGAGGGGGGGGGCTGGGCTGTGGCTAACTAAAGAGCCTCAGCTACTGTGTGACTCACACAGGTATTACAGTGATACCCCTGGTGTTGCACATCCTCACAAAAAGTCAGAGTCCCATTAATATGGAAGTCTCCTGAGTTTCAAAACACTGGGCTGAATATGCCGCAGTCTGGCTGGGCACAAATCACGAGCCACTCAGGCAGGAACAAACTTTATTTCTGAACTCCACCAGCACACTCCACACACGCTCCCAGGGAACTCTCCGGAACGCCACATGGCTCCTCCAGGAACCACCAACCGAAAATTCCCTCCTCCGGCACTTCCCCAACCAATGTGGACTCTTCAGGAATCCCCACGCCAGCTCAACCGGAATTCAAGGGGAACTCCGCGAGAACTCAAAAGTCATCATCTTAAAGGCTGGCTGGCATCACCTCTCAACCGCTACTTCTGGCAAAAATGCCATGCGTCATCCCAACTCGGCTGTGGCCCTCAACATGAATATACCTGTCGACTGGTCCAATTCACCCAGGCTGTTTGTAATCTCTTATCTCGCTTGTGTACTTGTACAAGTGGTAGCTTTTCATGGGAGGAAACTCTAATTTCTATTTCTCCCATCTTTCCTTGGGATTCTTCTACTTTCATCCCTCCTTGCATGGTGCAAAGCTCTTGCACCAACTATGATTTTTAAAATTAGACGTGAACTCACCTCCTTGATCACTGTTATAGATTTTTCTTCCTGTATTTTTTCTCTTTGTTTCTCAAAGTTCTCCAGACTCTAGGAGAACCAGGGGCAGTATGAACAGGAGACACACTGGCCAATGTTGACCACATGTCCTCATTGATTTAAAAATTGTAGCTAAACCTTTCTTCCTGAGTTTCACCTTCTGCATTACCAGGGTATTACCAGCATTGCAGGGAAGCGGGGAAAATTCACATTGGGTTCCAGGTCTCTGTTTTAAGGTGATATGAAAGCACATTAGTTCATCCAGACTGTCTTCTGTGCATTCTTCAGCATAGGTGGCTGAGACCCCACCCGTCCATGCTCCTGGCTCTCTCTGTCCACCATCTTTGGGACCCTGCCTCCATTCAACCAGAGACTGTGTCTTTGATGATAAACTCTGAGGTCCTGGAGAATCCTAGGCTCTTTCTGTGTAGTATCCAAAAATCTTCCAGTAGAATTTAGTTTGATAAATGGCTCTTTTGATGCTAACAAGCAGTTTATTGAGTTCTTTGTTTTTAAATTATTTTCCTGTAATGTTGACACACAGATTGGCTCTGTCAATAGGAAGTAGATCCAGAATAAAACTATCTATTTATGGGTTTAACATGTTTTGATATGTGAATACATTGTAGAATGGCTAAAGTAAACTAATTAACATGTGCAATCTACTCTCTTAGCAATTTTCAGGGATAAGATATGCTGTTATTAACTATAGTCGTATGCTATAAAATTGATCTCTTGAACTGATTCCTCCTGTGTAACTGAAATTTTGAATCTTTTGACCAACATCTTCCCATTCCCCACCCAACCCTTCTTCCCTAATCTCCACCCCCATGCCTCTACCCTCTACTGACACAAGTTCAACTTTTTAATTTTTTAGGTACCAGGGATTGAACCCAGGGGTGCTTAGCCACTGAGCCATATCCCCCAGCTCTTTTTCTCTTTTTTATTTTGTGACAGGATCTCACTAAGTTGCTTAGTTCTTCCCGAAGTTGCTGAGGCTGGCCTGGAGCTTGTAATCCTTCTGCCTCAGCCTCCTGAGTCACTGGGATTACAGGTGTGTGCCACCACACCCGACCGAGTTCAACTTTTTTGGATCCCACTTATAATTGAGATTGTGCAGTATTTCAGGCTTATTCAATGCAGCACACTGTCCTCCGAGTTCATCTACACCGTTGCAGACGTCAGGACTTCCTTCTTCTCTAAGACTGGATAGCGTTTCATTCAGTTTTTATCCATTCATCCAGTGATTAGATTGCTTCCATATCTTGAAGAGTATGAAAAGTTTTGCTGTAAACAGAGGAGTGTGGGTCTTTTTCAACACACTCATTTTGTTTCCTGTGGATATATACAAAGTAATGGGATGGCTGAATCATATGATAATTCTCTCTTCAATGTTCTGAGGACCCTCCTACTGTATCTCATAATGACTATACTAATTTACACCTCCCCCAGCAGCAAGCGTAGCAGGGTCCCCTTTGCTCTATGTATGCTATTTCTTTAATGACGCTCAGGAGTCAAATTTTTAGGAATCACAATGTTACTATAATAAATATTAATGCACATTTTTGGGAATTGAAAGAAGACAGCTGAAATTGCAGAGGAAATGGGTTAAGAAACACTGGATGAAGCAATATTTGCTTTCAACCTGTGCATGAACCAAGATGTGAACGGGAAGTCTGCCATTGTTTGTCGGGGGTGGGGGATGGGGGGGTGGGGGAGGGGGGATCCACTGTGAGCGTACATGACCCTGAGTGCAGGTGGCAGGCTGGGAGATCAGTACCACACATCTTCTGTACTGGTCAACATATGGGAAGAATAAGTTCTATAAACTGCTTTAACTGTTGAAGATAAAACTCATGATAGGAAGGCAGAGTTTTACTGTTGTGGTCTGAGTCTCAGTCACATGTATACAATTCATTCTTTAAAGGTATGTCCGCCTCGTTTTGGAGCTTGTGGGATTTCATTAGGTATATGCAGCTATAGTGACCCTAATAAAGACATTTCAAATTCCTCTCTGGGGAACAGCTTGATCTCCACTCTTTGGGATTTGATGTATTCAGAAATTGTGTCTTATACTTTTTTTTTTTTTTGGCATTGAAGATTGAACTCAGGGGTACTTTCCTTAAAATATTTTATTTTGAGACAGGGTCTTGCTGAGTTGCTTAGGGCCTCGCTAGGTTGGTGAGGCTGGCTTTGAACTTATTTATTTATTTAAATTTCTAATATTTATTTTTCAGTTTTTGGCGGACACAACATCTTTGTTTGTATGTGGTGCTGAGGATCGAACCCCGGCCGCACGCATGCCAGGCGAGCGCGCTACCGCTTGAGCCATATCCCCAGCCCTGGCTTTGAACTTATGATCCTCTTGCCTCGACCTCCCAAGCTGCTGGGATTATAGGCATGCACCACCGTGCCTGGCTTACATACACATTTTTGCCTCCATATTTTGTCTTGGACAGTACAGAGCTACATTTCGTGGTCTCCCAAGTTGACTGTCTCCAGAGAACCCATTCCATGCCTGGGGCGTGTGGCGCTCCTCCGGGACTCTGCAGGATGGGGGTACACTTCTGTCATCCATGCTTTGTCACTCAGCTTCCTCTAGCACCCCTTAGGTTCTGGTTTAGGGAACACAGCATGGTCTGTATTGTTCAATGAGCTCCTGTCTTTTTGTATTCCGGGTTCTCTGTGTTTCACTGTCTGTAAGTTCAGGTACGTATCATAGCTGACAGATGCGGGGCCCATGTTTGAAGCATCCCGTGTTCTCCTGGGTGCATCTCAAGGGGTATCGCGATCAGGGAGGGCTGATCTGATTCTTCAGAGAGGCTACCCTGGAGAAGTGGCCGTACAGGAAAACACCGTCAGGCCACCTGATAATTCAATGGTCACAGTCCCCGTTCCCTGCAGCAGGGCCTCCCGCTGCTCTATCATCTGGTGCTCCCCGCTTCTTGGCATTGCTTCTCCTTGTGCGCATCTCGTCTTCCTGATGATTCTGGAGCAGGCATTTTGAAAATCTGCCTCCGAGTCCTGCTCAACTGGTATGAAGCCGGGCACCTGGCCAGAGCTGGCCGTTCACAATGCCTCTGCCATGCCTCACTCCCAGGCAATAATGGAGTGATTCAAGGGTGGGGTCTGGTCCCACACTGGGCTCATCAGCCTCTTTGCCTGGGAAGGTACTGTGAGTGTCAG
Organism: Callospermophilus lateralis; assembly: GCF_048772815.1. Lineage (NCBI taxonomy): Eukaryota > Metazoa > Chordata > Mammalia > Rodentia > Sciuridae > Callospermophilus > Callospermophilus lateralis. Next base: position 97,077,071 of record NC_135318.1, on the reverse strand, counting down.
CCCAGTGGACAGAATTCTAACCTGAGACTCCATAGACAGGGGCAAGTCCATGATTAGCATGAAGAGTGAGGCCACTGGGGAGAGGCAGGACCCAGGGAGAGAGAGAGGGCCTCCCAGGGGTGTCTGCACCCACTCATTCCTGAAGTCATCTTCATCCCTATCCCCGCATGACTTCTGACTGACAACTCTCCTTTGTTTGCTAGTGTTGTTCTAATCGGGTTCCGCCACTTGCAACCAAAGTGGCCCTAATTATTACAGTGAAGCTAAGCCAGGCGTCACTAAATAAAACAAATAAATTACGACGCATACACAGCAATTGCATTTTATACCAGGGATGAGTTCATAAAGACCTTTTATAGGCCGGGCGTGGTGGCACACACCACACCTGTAATCCCAGCAACTTGGGAGGCTGAAGCAGGAGAATTGTGAGTTCAAAGCCAGCCTCGGCAATTTGGTGAGGCCCTGAGCAACTTATTGAGGCCTTATCTCAAAATAAAACATAAAAAGGGTTGGGGATGTGGCTCAATTGTTAAGCACCCCGGATTTAATCCCCAGAATCAAAAAAAAAAAAAAACAAAAAAAAAAACAAAAAAAACCCAAAACCAACAACCAAAAAACAAAAATAAAAACAAAACCGATAACTCTTTTTCCTTGTATGTTTTTGCTGGGGATGGACCCCAGGGCATTGAACATGCAAAGCAGGTCAAAGCAGGTGCTCTGTCACTGAGCTGGCTCTCTAGCCCCTGGATGGATATGTTGTCTCCCAGCTGAGGTAGCATCACCATGTGTCATTACTATAAACACATTATACTGTTTACTTGGTCCTACAGCATTACTGATTCGAAGGTGGGGTTGTTTTTCTTTCCTTTTTAAGTATATTGAATTTGAGAGCCGAGAAAGGGTTTGGGTGGTTATAAAAGATGTCTAAAAAAATTATTCCACGTTATTCCCTTCAAAAAATTCAAGATTTAGGATTATTATTATTATTATTATTATTATTATTATTATTTGGTACCAGGGATTGAACCCACGGGTGCTTAACCACTGAGCCACATCCCCACATTTTTTATATTTTATTCAGAGACAGGGTCTCACTTTGTTGCTTAGGGTCCCACTAAGTTGCTGGGGCTGGCTTTGAACTTGAGATCCTCCTGCCTCAGCTTCCTGAGTTGCTGGGATTACCGGTATGCACCACCACACCTGGCTCAAGATTTAGCTTTTACAGATGTTGCTGGACAGTTTTCCAGTGCTGTTGAGTTCGTTACCCACCAACTGGCAATGCAGATTTCCAGCTACTCCATATTCTCAGCAACCCTGGGTTTTGTCGGTCTTTTTGGTCTTACAGCAGTGGACAGTGGCTATGGAGAGGGATCACGCTGTAGTTCCACTTGAAATTTTTTGGGTTTTTTTTGGGGGGGTGATACCAGGGGTTGAACTCAGGGACACTCAATCACTGAGCCACATCCCCAGCCCTATTTTGTATTTTATTTAGAGACAGGATCTCACTGAGTTGCTTAGTGCCTCGCGCTAAGTTGCTGAGGCTGGTTTTGAACTTGAGATCTTCTTGCCTCAGCCTCCTGAATTGCTGGGATTACAGGTGTGCACCACTAAGCCTGACTCTACTTGACATTTTTCTTAGGATCAAGTAGATTGAGCACCTTTTCAGGAACTGATGACCATTTGAACATCATATTTAATAAAGTGCCTGATCAAGCCTTCCATCCATTTCCTATTGGGCTGATTCCCTCTTATTTATTGATCGACGTGCACTATTTTTTTTTCTGGATATAAGTCTTTTGTTCTATATTGCAAATATCTTCTTCTGTCCAAGGTTTTTTCCTTTCATTCATTTACCAGTGTCATTTGGTGAATGGATTTTTGTTTGTTTGTTTGTTTGTTTGTTTTGTGGTGCTAGGAGTGAACCCAGGGCCTTGTGCATGCAAGGCAAGCTGTTTACCAACTCAGCTATATCCCCCAGCCCTGGATTTTTTATTTTAATAAAAGAAAAATCTTGCCATTTTTTTTCTTTTATGGTGAGGGCTTTTTACATTCTGTTGAATAAATCTTTGCCCTAGAACCATGGAATTTTCTCCCCTGCTTCTAAAACTTTGTTTGACTGGCCCTGGTTAGGTTATTGGTCTAGCCCCTGGTCCCCCCTACTAATTATGTGTGACATCTTGTGTGCCCCACATCTACACACCTGATTATGATTTTAGCTGGAACACCCAACTAGAAAAAAAGTAGTAGCTATGAAACATGGTATTTGGCTGGAAGTACCCCAAACTAGAAAGCAGTGGCTTAAACAAAGTGTGGTGGTGGTACTCATCTTCTGCTGCTGCAACACAGAATCATCGGGAAGTTTTGGAAAACTGCATGTTGGAGCTGCACCCCGTATCCATTACATCAGAATCTGTTGAGATCTGGGTAGCGATAATTTTAAAGTTCCTCTGGTAAGGCGCATTGGGCTGCCAAAGATGGGAACTATGGATTAGAGGCTCTATTTATTTAATTTTTCACAAAGCAAGAAATCTGTAGTTAGTCAGTTCAGGGCTGGTGTGGCAGCTTCACAGAGCGTTAGGGACCCAACCTTCTCCCAGATCTATGCTCTACTTTTTCCTCATAGTCATAAAATGACTGCTAAAGCCTCAGACATCAGATCCACATTCCTCAAATAGGAAGAAGAACCTGGGGTAAAAGCCACACCTAGAAACTTCGGATTAATTATGAATGACAGGAATTTCATCATGTTGTCACTCATCTACAAGGTTAGACTGGGAAAAGTATTTGTGTGGTTGAGCATATTGCCATCCCTTGAAAATTAGGGTTCCATTAGTGAGGAAGAGTGGATAATGGGTATTTATAAGAGTGCCTGTCCAACAACAATCAACAGAAGCCCATTAGAGTTCCCCTCTGCCTTAGTTCTTGTGGGCTACTGTAATAAAATATCATAAACTGGATCGTTTATAAACAACAGAAATTTATTTTGCATAGTTTGAGAGCCTGGGAAGTCGAAAATCAAGGCATTGGCAGATTCCATGTCTGGTGACCATCTTTACACTTACGTGTCTTCTTATGATGGGAGGAGTGAGGGATCTCTCTGGGATCTCTTTGATTGATTCATTGATTGATTGACTGATGCGTAATGGCACTGGAGATTGAATCCAGGGACACTTTGGCCCTGTATTACATCTCCAGCCCTATTTTGTATATTATTTAGAGACAGGGTCTCCCTGAGTTGCTTTAGCACCTCACTTTTGCTGAGGCTGGCTTTGAACTTGTGATCCTCCTGCCTCAGCCTCCCGAGCTGCTGGGATTACAGGATGCACTACCATGGGCAGCTTGGGACCTTTTTCATAAGGGCAAGATTCCATTCTTGGGGCTCGGCTCCCATGACCTGATCACCTTTCAAAGGTCGCACCTGCATATACCCTCGCCTTAAGTGTTGGGGCTTCCACATAGGAATTTGCAGGGGGTGGGAACATTTGGAGCATACCTTCACATCTCTGGAACCCTCTTCAGGATACAGTGGAGGAAACTTCTGTCATGCATCTAATTGTAAATTTATCTAAAACAAGAGTGTGTTTTCTGAGGTCAAGGCAAATTAAGCCTTATGTTTACATGTGTCTTACTGAAAATGAGGTCTTCGGCTTTAAGAGACATGTTTCTTTTTGTATTTCACATTTCTTGTTTAAAATTTATAAAGAGTGCTGGGGATGTGGCTCAAGCGGTAGCGCATGTTTTTCTGAATGGTATGAAGAAAGAAAAGCAAGAACCTTTGTGGGGTATTTGAGGAAAAATAATCAATGTCAGCTTAAAAAGGCAGGCATGTGGGAGTTGGCAACTAATTTGATGTGCAAGAAAAGAAAGAACAACAGAGCTGAGGCTGAGATGTGGACTGCAGTCATGGTGAGCAAGAGGATGCAATGTCCCACTTAGGAAAGTTGGGAGGATGTATTAGTCTGTTTTCTGTTGCTATAACCAAACACCTGAGGCTAGTAGTGCATTAAAGAAAGAGGTTTATTTAGATCACAGTTTTGGAAGCTGAAAGTCGGAGATTAGGTGTTGCCTGTTGTCACAGCAGGAAGGTGTGCAACATGGATCACGTGATTGCCGAAACCCGGGCAGCATCCAGGGAGGACTCTCAAGTAGGGGATGGGAGATAAAGAAAAACACAGAGACAAGGACACAGAGACAATTTTATGAAAAGCTGGGGCCAGGTGGGAAACCTGTACTCTGATGGAACACCAGTGACCGAGAACTAGCTCACAAGTTTATTACATAGAGTTTGATTATCGGGAAGTTAAACATAGGGGCATTGTTGTGAATTGTTGTAAATTGTCAGAGGCTTCTTTGTACACTAAAAAGTTACACAGCTAGCAACATTTTGTAGCGGCTGTCCTAGAGTGCTAAGAACATTCTGTAATTATCCTGCTGTACCCAGGACACCCATTGTCCTGGGACTTCTGATAACTATTAGCATCAGAGCCAAGAGTCAAAGCTGATAACATCTTCGCCTTTGGCAAGGGATGTTTCCTGGGCTTGGCTTTGCCTATGTGGCAGGATCAGCTGATGGCCAGGGGCTCCTCTGCTCTCCACACAAGATGAGAGAGAAAGCCAGTGACAGAGGGGGTCCAGGGTTACTTCTTTTAGAAAAACTCATTGTCATGGAACTAAGCGGGGGTCCCATAAGAACTAGGCTAGCTCCTTCTGAGGGTCATGCCCCTAATGATGCAATCACCTCCCACTGGCCAGCAGGGTTCCACCACCTCTTGTCACTGCTGCCCTGGGGACCAAGCTTGGGGGGGGGGCACCCCATGCAAATTGCAGTAGAGGAGAGATGCATTGGGGGGAGGGGGAATGATGTGTTTGGTTTCAGAAGGGAAAGGGGATGAGAGCTGGGTCCTCCCCTTTTGCACTCTGGGCTAGTTCTGTGTCTGCACTTTACAGCGTAGAGCCCCTGCAGACACTCCGCACATGGAGATGGACCAGGGGGTCTGAGTCAGGTGCAGGAACGGGGGCGGAAGAGGGAATAAAGGATGCTCTGGGAGAAAGAGAGCAGAGAGGACTCGGCTGAGGACCTGGACCATGGCAGGCAGGAAGAAGTCCAGGGAGGTGCAGGGCCCAGCAGAGGATGGTGCTGCTGGGCAGGGCGGGAAGTGCAGCCGGAGAACATGGGATTTGGGAGCTCCTGGGTCCCGTGGAAAACCGTCCATTTGGCCAACACAAAGAGAAAACTGGAACCCTCCCAGCTGCCCTCCCACCTGCCTTTTGGCGCCTCCCACACGGAGGTTTCCAGTATTGGTGCGCACAGGCTTTTCTTCTTGTGCAGTTAGGATTCTTCGGCTGACTGTGGTGAACTTCGCATCCTGGGGTCTGGATGGGTCTGGGCCAGATCAGACGTCAGGGAGGCAGGAGGGCTACGGCGCCCAGCCCAGGAGAACACACCTTCCTGCCCCAGTTCCTCTCCGCTACCCCAAGCCCTGCCCATTCACCTCTGGTCCAGTTTGACAGCCCAGTGCTCCTGAGAAGGACCTGCCTTACACCAGGGTCCAGACTGTCACGAAAGCAGGAGCCAAGAGCCGGGGATGAGGAAACCTGCCCCTCCGGCCTCCCCTTCCTCTGCTGCTCCAGCGTCCCCCAGCTCCGCTCCTGTGTGCCTCACTCTGGCTCTAGGGCAAGATCTTTTTTTTCCCCAAAGCATCAAACTGAGGAGGCCCCAGGTTTCAGGTAGCTTCCCTAAAACATACAAGTTTGCCGTCAACACCACAGCCCCGCAAGGTGGCTGCTGCTGCACTTCAAATAGGGTTCATTTCCCCCGAAATCATGCAAGAGTTTTATCCCCACAGTTGTATGTGAATGGGATTAAGAGAGGAAACTTAATCCAACTATGGTGTTAGGCATGGGAGCGGTGGGAAGTGATGCAATTAGATTAGGTTATTAGGATGAAGTCCTCATGATGGAATCCTGGTGGCTTAATGAGAGAGAGAGAGAGAGATCACATAGAGACACATACGCAGTCCTGCTATCATGTGAAGCAGCCCAGCCTGTTCCTCAACAGAGTTTATGCCATACTGTTTGGATCTTATACTTCTACAACTATGAGCCAAAATAAACCTCTTTTCCTTATAAGGCAGCCTACCTCAGGTGTTTCATTATAGTAATGAAAAGCTGGCTATTTTTTTTTTTTTTACAGATGTGAAAACTGTATTATTATTATTATATTCTACAAGTATATTAATAAAACATATAGAACTAAGTGGGTATATATTGTATATTTCATTAGTGTAATATGTAGAGTAATATACTATATTAACATAATAATGTAAATATATGTTAATAAATATATAATCTATGACATTAATATGCAACATATATACATTAATAAGATATAAGCCATATTTTCATATCTAACCCATTCATATCTGAATGGAAAGTCTGGGCTTCTGACCAGGTCTAAGGACTCAGTCCACCGGTTCACACTGCGACAGTGATAACCAAGGGGCTTTCTCAGAGGTTGGATGCTGAGGCCCCAAAGCCGGATATGGCTAGAAAAGGTGCCCCACCTTGTCCTCCTGCTACCCTAACATAGGTCAATTAATGTCAGCAGCAAAATTTCAATTTCCTCTGAAAAGGGGGAAGATGTGGCTCATTGGTTTCTATTCCAGGAGGTGACAAGTGTGTGGAGCCAGGTGGTGGCTGCCCCCTCAGGCCATGACCAGGCCTCCCTCCTGCCTCCCTGACTTGGACAGGCGTGGCGGTCCTCAGCCCAGTGCTCAGGCAGGGACGTTCTGACCAAGCTCTTTGCACCCACAGACGCGCTCGGGTCCACCTTGGTGTGATGCGCTGTCCCTTCCATGGGCATTCGCTCTTGGCCAAGGGAAAGCCCACACCGGGGTCACGATTTGTAAGGAAGTGCACACATTCAGGCCTTAGAGGACCCCCAAGAAAAGTCTTCTGTTTGGTCTGGGGTGGCTCTGATGTCCTTGATCAAACCCATAGAAATCACTGCCTGCTCTGCATACTGTCCAGTCCCAGCCAGAAACCAGGTACATGTTGGATATGAAAAGTGCTTTCTATTTTCCTCCCATCCTTTAGCTTCACTATGCACATGGAATGGCCTGCACATGCCATCCGTGTCCAGGGTGAATGCACAAGATGATTGTTGGCCGGGCATCATTTCTCCTGCTCTTGTTTGTAAGAGTTAACACCATCTGCAGCACCGCAGAACCCTCCGCCTGACCTGGGTTCCACAGAGGCCTCACCCCAGCTGCCTCTTTCCTGTCTGCCTGCAGCCCTTTCCCGTCTCCTCCACCTCCAGCTCCTTGGCATGATCACTGAGTTCCAGACTCAGCTCTTATCTGTGATGTGACCTTGGCCAAGCCACTCTCTACTGCCCCAGATGAGAGCTTCTTTGTATGTAAAAGAAGACACTTGACCGGAGAGTCTTTAAAGTCTCTTCCAGCTCCAAGAGTCCTTGATTCCAGGCTTAAGATGTTGGCAGAAAATTGGTACAAAGCCGAATGGTGATCCCTCAGAAAATCTGGAATGGAACCACCATGTGACCCAGTTATCCCACTCTTTGGTCTATACCCAGAGGACTTGAAATTATCATACTGTAGTAATGCAGCCACATCAATGTTTGTAGCAGATCAATTCATAATAGCTAAACTGTGGAAACAACCTAGATGCCCTTGAGCAGATGAATGGATAAAGAAACGGTGGTATCTACACCCAATGGAATATTACTCAGTCATAAAGAAGAATGGAATTATGGTATTTGTCAGAAAATGGGTGGAACTGGAAAACATCATGCTGAGTAAAATAAGCCAGTTCCAAAAAACAAAAGGCTGAATGTTCTCTCTGATATGAGGATGCTAACACACGATGGGGGTGGGGGTTGGAGAGAATAGAAGTTCATTGGATCAGGCCAAAGGAAATGGATGTGGGGATGGGATTGGGAAAGATAGTAGAATGAATTGGACATAGCTTTCCTGTGTTCATATATGAATACACAACCAGTGTAACTCCACATCAGGTAAAACCACAAGAATAGGATCCTAATTAGAATAAGTTATTCTCCATGTGTGTATAATATGTCAAAATGCACTCCACTGTCATGTATATCTAAAAAGAACAAATAAAAAATAGATGTTGGGGGCTGGGGCTGTAGCTCTGTGGCAGAGCACTTGCCTAGCATGCATGAGGCACTGGGTTTGATCCTCAGCACCACATAAAAACAAACAAATAAAATAAAGGCATTCTGTCTATCTACAACTATCAAAAAAAATTTTTTTTTAAAAAGATGTTGGCAGATCTTTCAGCAATCCTATATAACGATTTATCCTAAAGCAACCATGATGTTGAACTTAGCCTGTTTCCCCTCTCCAAAATGAGCCAGTCTATAAATAAAACAAATGTTTGAGAGCTTTCCAAACATTAGTATCTGCAAATGTCCCAGGACTCCTTCTATATCTGTGCAATGGCTGGTGGTAGCCAACATCCTGATAAAATACGGGGACTTCAGCAGACAGCCTGAGCGAACCCCAGCTCAGCTACTTCCCAGTTGGGTGAGTTGATGTTATTTAACTTCTCTTGCCTTGGTCTTCTCATCTGTGAAACAGGAAAACAAACAAACAAACAAAAACAAAACAAAACAAAAAAACCAGGAGCCTCAACCTTTCAAGACCATTCTGAAGATCAGATAAATTAAAATGTAATGATGTTCTTAGAGCAAAGCCTGGTAGGGCAGGAACACTCTGGGGATGCTAGCTATTTTTTTACTATTATTTCATTCTACAATTACAGAAAAATAGCAGAGGCATTGGGAATAGTTAGGAAAACTAGCTGGAAAAATCCAAAGGGAATGCCCAGCAGGACTGAGCCAGTCCTGCAAGAGATCACAGTTCATCCATCAGACCCCCTCCTTATTACTCTTCAAATTTTTCTTTTTTTAATATTTATTTTTTAGTTGCAGCTGGAAACAATACCTTTTATTTTCTTTATTTTTATGTGGTGCTGAGGATCGAACCCAGGGCCCCACACATGCTAGGCGAGCACTTTACCGCTGAGCCACAACCCCAGCCCTCAAATTTTTCTTAAGAAAACCAGAATGCGTTCGCTGAACCCTGTAAAATCACGACTCAAGCTCACTGTCTCTGCCTCCTTTCATTCACACCCCCAACAAACGGCAACGTGCCTTTAGCCAATAGCACACTCCTGAAGTGGCTCTTGCAAAGATGACCAGTACCAAATGGGTGGACCCCATGGTTTCTGTGCATGGCTCCATCTCTCTCCATCTTGCCGGTGTCCCTAGATCCTTCTCTCTTTTTTGGGGGGGGCGGGTGTACTGGGGATTAGACTCAGGGGCACTCAGTCACTCTGCCACATCCCCAGCCCTTATTTTGTATTTTATGTAGAGACAGGGTCTCACTGAGTTTCTCAGGGCCTCGCTGTTGCTGAGGCTGGCTTTGAACTTGGGATCCTCCTGCCTCAGCCCCCTGAGCCACTGGGATGACAGGCATGGTCTTTCTCTTAAGCTCTAGTGCTCATTTCTACTTTGTCTAAAGAGCAACAAAGTGAGCATGAACGAGTCTCTCAATGCTGACTTTCAGAGGAGCCAACACAGAGGTCGTCTTCCTCCCAACATCTGCATGGGCTCGCTGCTCTGATTTGGAATGCTGCCATCAGCCCTGACACAGTGAAGCATAAAGATCATCGGATTATTGGGGGGACTTTTTTTTTCACTCTTATCAGATTTTTCTAATAAAAACCCAGTTCTTATTTGAGGTGAGTTCTTTTGGGCACTTTTCTGACACAATTCCAAAACTTCAGTGCCACGCGTGCCTTCTCTTCTTATCTGCCCCCTCAGTAGCCCTAAGTCAGCACTGATGAGCTCCTGCCCAGAGGACCCCACCCTCCCTGTCCTCCCACCCAGGGGCTGTCACCAAGACACTCTCCTGACCCACAGCTCTGACCAGGTCATTCTCAAAAGAGCTCAAATCATCAACTGGACTACAGCCCAGGCTCCTTATGCCAGCCCGGATGCGCCCCATCTTCCCATAGATACATAAAAGCACAGAGACTCCCATTTCCATCTTCCTGTGCCACCATTTCCACCTGCACCAAGAGCCTTTCAGCTGTGTGTTTTCAGTGTGTGACAGTCAAACAGGGTTTGGGCCAAGCACAAGGAAATCATCTAGTAAGTATTTGTTAAACAGGAAAGGAACCGGATATATAATCAAATAGCCACTGTGGCAAATACTGAGGTCCACAAGAAACAGCTTCCTAAGTATTTGTGTCAAGATGATTGCTCTGCCTTCAGTGCTTGGAAGAAACCAGCCTGTGGGTATTATTATCATCACTATAATTTAAAAGAAAAATTTTTTAGTTGTAGATGGACACAACACCTTCATTTTTAAAATTTATTTTTAAGCAGTGCTGAGGATTGAATCCAATGTCTCATACATGCTAGGCAAGCACTCTATCACTGAGCCCCAGCCCCAGCCCCTATTATTATTAATATTATTATGCCCTATTAGGGGTTGAATTCGGGGCTCTCTGCCACTGAGCAACATCCCCAGTCCTTTTACTTTTTGAGACAGAGTCTTGCTAAGTGGCCCTTGTTGGCCTCCAACCTGCCATCTTTTCTTCTCAGCCTCCTGGGTGACTGGGATGACATGTGTGTGCCACCAGGCCAGGTTGGCACATGGACTTATTTACCATGAGGTTGAAGCTTTCATTTGAAAGAAGAAATTACTTTAAGGTTTCTGGGTAGAAGAAATGGAAAATCCTTTTGTAGGCGGGTCATGAAACAATGAAATATAAAGATCATCGGATTATTGGGGGGACTTTTTTTTTTCACTCTTATCAGATTTTTCTAATAAAAACCCAGTTCTTATTTGAGGTGAGTTCTTTTGGGCACTTTCCTGACACAATTCCAATTTATTTTTCTATTAGCTGGGAGCAGTTTTATATTTTTTTCATTATAACCCCATGATGCCAAATCCACATCCTGCTAGAGGTTCCCCAATACTTCTGAATATCGCCTTCTCTGTTATTGCTGAATGATGACAAAAATGTGGCCAGTGAGATAGGATTCATGTTCAAAAATAAGAAGAATGATTAAAAAAAATAATCTCACCTAGATGGTTCCAGTGAATGCTGAATGAGTCTGGGTGACCTGATCGTTTTATAGTATTTTAGTTTTTTGGTAAAATGAATGTAATAGGAATATCATGATATTGATTATTAGAAATAGATAATTTGGGGTCAGACCTGGTGATCCATGCCTGTAATCCCTGCGGTTCAGGAGCCTGAGGCAGGAGGATGGTGAGTTCAAAGCCAGCCTCAGCAACTTATGAAGGCCCTCATAACTTGGTGAGACCCTGTCCCTAAATAAAATCAAAATAGGGCTGGGGATGTGGCTCAGTGGTCAAGTGCCCCTGGGTTCACTCTTTTGGGAGGTTCCTTTACAAAAAAAAAAAAAAAAAGAAAGAAAGAAAGAAAATGAAAAGTATTGGTAAGTCACACATTATCAGACTTTGGCCTCACAGCTCTCTGGTGCCTTGATGAGATTTGGAAGTTTGATCTCTCTACCTCTTCACTGTATGCTCATTTGTCTTGCATTCAAATTTTAAAATAAAATTAAGTATAATGAAGTTCTTCTTTGTCCAGAGTTTTTGCTTGTAGGAGTGGGGATTGAACGCAGGGTCTCTTACATGACAGGCAAGTGCTCCACCACTAAGCTACATCCCCAGCCCTCCTACATACAGTCCTTTTCTAACTAATGGGCAGACAGAACACATAACATACACCATGGAGAATCCAGAAGCCTTTCATTCTAGAATGTTTTCTCGTTTACATTTGGCTCTGCACATGTGATGCTATAAGAATTCACCATCCTTCACAAAGAGCTGCGAATTCCTAACGACCCAACACCCTTTCTCAATGCCCAGACTCCTCTATACTGCCCTTGATGATGGCAAGTCTTAAGAAGAGCAGGAACCCCGACAGGAATGTCCTTCAGCCTCATGAACACATTGGAGTCTGTCTGTCCCTGTCCTGCAAGAGCAGATCCTTTTGGAGTCCCACAGCAACTCGGCTCCCAAAGTAGCTCCAGCAACAGCCTTGCCGTGTCCGGATCATTCTGTCTGCTTCTCCTCTGATTCTTGGCTTCTTCCCCTGTTGCTGGCTCACTTCTCCCCGCCACCCCACACCGGTACCCACTCCTTTCCTCTCTGCCATTGGCTTCCTCTTGCTTCACTCACAGCTTTTGCATACTCTGTCCTGTGTTTCTGTTCTGCCCTGACAGTGAATGAGACTGTATGTCAAAGGCCCTCCTAGGTAAGATCTGGGAGTTCTGTTGGTCTTGGCCCAATTCAAATCATCCCTATGGGGCGGGTCCAAGGGGTATGACTCTGTATCCTGCTAGTGACTACCTCTGTGATAGCCACACCAGGAGCACACACAGAACTCTATAATCTGTGTGTCTGTGTATGATTTGGTGGATAATAAGGAAATGATACTAGATACATTTGCCTACTTGATGTGAGAAAGCTTCAGATGACTTGGAGTCCACAGGAGGAAAAATAACAGGAACAAAATGTTGTTGGTGTTGAAAGAAAGAATGGAGGAACTATTCAGTTGGTGAAATAATACAGCTCAGGAAATCACGGTGGACTGGCTGGAGCCTGGGTCCAAGCTATGAACCAGCCTGGGGCCCCAAAGAGGACTGGAACCCCGATGGTGTGAGACCTAAGTTCTGCTGGGAGGAGGCCTGTGTTGTGACTCAACTGTGTACAGGTTTTTGGGAACTCTTTAAAAATTGTTCTTCTCTTCTTTAACCAGGAAGGACTTACTGACATCTTCTCAGTCCAGGGTAAGTTGTAAACTTTGCTCCTCGAATGCATTCCCATGCGGAACCAGAGGAAGCTTACTCTTACAGTGTGCATCTTCCATAAGCATTTTTAAGAACACAAAACACGTTGCTATCAAAATGCTCTGAAAGATTTTATTTTATTTTTTCCCCCAAATCCCAGCTGCTCAGGAGGCTGAAGAAGGAGGATCAGGAGTTCAGAGCCAGCCTCCTCTGCAAAAGTGAGGAGCTAAGCAACTCAGTGAGATCCTGTCTCTACATAAAATGCAAAATAGGGCTGGGGATGTGGCTCAGTGGTTGAGTGGCCCTGAGTTTAATCCCTGGTACCAAAACAAACAAACAAACAAACAAACAAAAAAGCAAAATAAAACTAGGTTTACCACACACTCTGTGGATATTATCATGGAGCAGTTTTTTGATACTTCCGTAGGCTGAGATGTTACTTTTGGACAGCATTCTGGATTTCTTACGGTCCCTGTCTTCCCATATTCCTTACATAGATGTGGACTTGAACAAGTCTATTGAGTGGAGTGTTCATAGTTCTGGAAGATTCTTTTCTCTGAAGAGGCACTTCTGAAGTGATCTGGCATTTTCAGTTCCCTCTGAGACATTAATATTAGAACTCTCAATCACATCCGGAAGAGAGCTTTCCTTCCCCACTCTCCTTTATCCTTTATTAAACTTTGTGATTTTAATCCTAGATCATTGTAAAATTTAAATTAGGAGGCAAACCCAACACAAGAAGCAAATACTTATTGTGCGCCTTTACTAGAGATATATAGCCTGGGTGTACTATAGCTACTCAGTAATTTTTAATTTTTAAAAGACCATTTTTTTTCATTCAAGTTGAAAACATTACAGCGGCTCTCTAGCTGGCATCACTGACATCAGGCTACCTAATTTTTCCATTTATTTTATGTTTGAATATTTTCATACTTTTGTTTTTAGTTAAAACAGTCACCTCTGAACACTTCTGCCATCAAGTTGCTTCTCTATTTGGGTACTTTCGGAGCTCTCCTCTTACCCACTGCTCACCTGCACCCTCTCCTGCATAGCTCTCCTGGCCTGCCAGGTGTCTGTCCCTGTCCTCCATATTGGTCAGGCCATCCTGCCCAGGTGCCTGGAACACAGAGGAGGCCCTGCCCTCTTTGGGACTCTATGCTGTTTCTCTTGTAAAGCTTATTTCCCTCTCCCTACAGCTGTCCAAATCCTACTCTTGTTCTTTGAGGTTCAGACCCAGTCTTTCCTGTTCGCAGGAAGGCTCCCAAGTGCCTTATTGATAAATAAGATCATCCCTGACCTCAAGCAGCCTACAGCTGAGTGCAGGAGGCAGATAAGTCAGCAGCTAATGATGCTGGGCTGCCCAGTCTTTTTCACTTAATAAAACACAGAGAAAATAATTATGTTCACCTTGGCACCTGGGGTCTGCTTGTACCTGGAGGCTTCAACAGCTCCAGGTCCCACTCAGCTACTCCAAAAGATGAAAGGCTCTTAAGTGTGTTCTTCCTCCGATCAGGATGAGCATAGCATACTAGTTTGGAAACTCAGGGTGATGTGTGAAATGCACCGGTAGGTGCAGGGTCACTGGGGACTGGGTACTTCTCCCAGGTTTGGGGCAAGGGAGGGCTTCCTGGACAGGGGGCAACAAGCTCAGTCTTGAAGAATGTTAGCGGGTCAAAGAGGGCAGTGGAGTGGGGGTGGAGGGGGAGTGTGCCAAAGGCAATTGCATGTGCCCTGTATGGAGAGGACAGCATGGCTCAGCTTGAGGGGTGGTTAGAAGGCAGCCCTAGTGGTGAGATGAGGAGGGTCTTGGTTCCTCCAACTGGACTTTGAACTCTTGAGGGTCAAGATCACATTTTGACTACATTTTCACACATTTTTACATTTTAGTTCTGTGTCTTCAAAACTGTTGAGTCCCTAGATGGAGGCTCAATACGGTGTCATCGTTGGTAGAAAAGTCTCTACCAGTGATACTATTGTGACAGTAGCCATGAGAGAGAACAGTCTCTTTGCTCTTTGTGAAGCAGTCCCAGCGTGAGAGATGTTTTCTAGAGTTTGTATGAGTCTCACTTAAGCTGAAAGACCTGAGGCTTACGCTTATCTCACCCCTTAGATTTCTGGGACAAACTTTTGGTCTAGCTTGAAAGAATGCCCAACTGTGCTTTTTTATTCTGATGTTGGTTGGTATTTACCCCACATTTTCAGTCTCATGTGCTGCCTTTCCGTATTCCAACCTGCCACACTGGGGCTAGCTATCTACAATTCCTGGGCTCCATCACCAGATGGCTTTCTGTTTGCTTTTGTAAGGGGGAGGCTCTGGCGGGGGATCAGAGGGTAGAGGAAGGAGAGTGACTTCCTGCTTTTGCCTCCCCCTAACAAGTGTGGCAGTTGATGCAGGTGGTTGGCAACAGATGCAGGTGGTTGCCAGAGCAGTGGGGGAGGGCAAGCCCTACTTCCTGATGTCCAGGTTTTTCAGGCTTCCAGAACCAACATCAAGAGTCCATCCACAGAGGTGAGCTCAAGGTCACCAGCACAGAAGCTTCTGATCCTTGGGAATCCATCCTGCTTCCTCTTTGTTCTTCAGGTCCACCCCCACCCACTCACACTCTCTCTCTCTCTCTCTCTCTCTCTCTCTCTCTCTCTCTCTCTCTCTCTCTCGTCCCCCCCCACACACTGGGTTCTTCCAGTCCTCCCCAAACCTTTGCACCCAACCCCATGTGATAGTCACTCTGTCCAAAATACCTAAAATTGTCTTCCTGCTCCGGCTCCTTCTCTTCCTCCCCCTTCCTCTTCTCTCCTTCCTTGTTTTCTGCCTCCTCCCCTCCTCTTTTTTCCATCCACTCTCTTTTTCTCCCTCCCTCCTCTTCAGCTTCCTCCTTTTCTCCTCCTCCTCTTCTTGGACTGAAATGCAATACACTTACCTGTAGGGTTAAGGATGTTCAGTTGCCCTAAAAGAATGTAAAAAAAAAAATCTGAGATTTTCCAGATACCTAGAACCGCAGCATTGACGGCCATGGTCCTGGTTATTTTAGATGAGTCAAGGTTTTTATCCTGTTTGAAATGTATTGATAGAGTAGCAGGGTTGGACTCCTTAGGTTGGTTTTATGCATGGATGGATTTCAGATGCATAGCTGTTGATCCAACACCTTTTACAAGTACCAAATTCACAAAGGAAAAACCAACAAAAACAGAATCCAAAGCTCGTAATTCTCTGGCACACTGTTCTCTCCATTATGCCTTCTGAGTATACATCAAATATAATAAAAACAAGTGAATCAGCTTTAATGGTGTAGCTGTCACAGCTTCTTAGTCTGTTTTGGCAGGGACTTTTTCTGTCCCAGCATTGCTGATTGTTCTAACAATGCTTGGGAGAGAGGCTGTTCCCAGCAAGATGGATTCTCTTTTGTTTTAGGGTTTCCTTGAAAAACTTCAGCAATGCCTTGTACACATTATGTAAACTTCGCTGGCCAAGGAAATTTAAATACGATAAGATCTTATGATTCCATCACTGGGGGGGGGGCACACAATCTGGCTTTTGTCTGAATAATCCAGTAGATACATTTATCCCAGTGATATAAATGTGATTTAGGAAAGGCATCTTTCATGAGCCAAGGTGAGAGGAAGGAGAATAAAAATTAAGAATAATTTAGCTCTCTGCTGTTCTTCATCTGTATGGACCTTAATTTCCATGCAGAGTTGAATTGTAAATGTGGTGGTTGGTTTTATTTACATTCCCTTTCATTGATTTCTGGGACCGTATGTGCCCTGTCTGATGACAGGAGAGAAATTGTTACTACATCTGAAACATTTTGCAGCTAACAAAGGGTCCACAGACTCTTATGGCCCATCAGGGTCCCAGGTCCACTATAGTTTCTGGATGAAAGTCATTGAATGCACTGTCTACCAATTAAAATAAGATGTCTTCTACCACCTCTACATGCATCATTTAAAAAGCCAGGGAGAACCTCCTAAAGTGATGCCTCTTGTAGATTGTATACTTCAAAAAGGTCCCACTAGAGCCTGTAGTGGAAGACTCCAGAATCACATTTATAAATGCTCATAAATGATGCAAGTCTGATTGTTAATGCATGGATGAGGGGCAGAGTAGGAAAGAATTAGAGATCCTGAGCTTGATTTCTTAGAAGCTGATTGATATAGACATGGCCCCACCAGCAACCACTTACCATCAAAGAGATAAATGGCAAAGATTCATTTCCTGTGTGGTATCTGCTTTTAGCTCAAATGTCACTTCCAGGAAGGCTTTCCTGCCCAGAGGATCTGATTAATGACCCCATCCTATCTGCTGTTCCAACATGGTGTACTGTGGTTTAATTACTTACCAATGTCTTCCACTAGTCTGTGAACGCTCCATGGTGAGGCACCAGCTGCCTCTGTAATCACAGGCCTCAGAAAAAGTGGATGGAATAATGAAAATGTTGGAAAGGAGAGCTACCACGTGGCAGCTTTGTTGGGGACAGACTATAGAATGGTGAGACTATAGGCAGAACTTCTTGGCAATAATTCCACTGACAGTGTGAAATAAAGGTCAGGAGAAGGCAAACCCAGAAACTGCAGAGGTGGAGAAGAAACAAACAAACAAAGAAAGGTGATAGAAGGGAAATCATCATGGAAAAGATAAAACAAGGAGAAAGAAATCTATAGGACTCCATGGGGTTTGGATCGACGGTCTTTGATTGTTAATTAAACAGATGTAGTTGGAAAAATTCAATATTGTGTACTCTGCAAAAGTAAGATGAATCACCAATTCACACCCACACCTGGGAAGCGTGTATTCCTGAGTATTCTGATTGGTTAGGACACTAGTTGAATTCTACTCTTCCCTGAGCAACAGGGTGAATAGTCTGACACAAGTTTAACCATATGGTCCTTCTGCTTGCTGCCAGTTGAAGTAGTGACAAAGTATCAAATAGATCCCCAAAGCAAGGCAGTTGTTTTGTTTTTGTTTGCTTTTTGTCCTGGCTGTGAGCTTTGCCATTAACCAGAGCTTAGGAGGAATTTCTGTGGTCTTTCTGAATAAGTCAGCCAGGCTGTAACTGAAGCTTATCTGTCCTCTTTCTTTTCCTTTCTCTTCTTGACATATGTCTCTGACATATGGTTTCAAATCTTCACAAAGAGGGAAAAAAATGGAGAAGAGGAAGAGAAATACATCTTTTTACTATTCATCCACACAACAAGATTTTGCCCATTGCTAAAGAAGGAAGAAAGGCAATGGAGTATCATATAGGCTCTGGAATCAAACAGACCTGGATTTGAATTCTGACTTGGCCATTTACTACTTGCCTAAATTACTATTTACATCTGCCAAATTACTTAATTTCTCAGGGCCTCAAGTTTCTTCCCCTATAAGGATTATGATAGTTACTTGTGCTGTTTGGTCTTTTGGTCAATCCTGTGGAAGTAGCTTGGGAACTTTCTCTCAAAAGGCAATGCTTGGGGCTGGGGCTGGGGCTCAGTGGCAGAGAGCTTGCCTCACACACATGAGGCAGTAGGTTCGATCACCTCATAAAATAAATAAAGATATTGTGTCCAAAAAAAAAAAAAAAAGAGTTTTAAAAAAAGGCAATGCTCTCTTCATCTGCAAGGAGTAGTTTGCTTGTCTGTCATGAAAAGGGTGTTCAGAAAACAGCATTTCAAAGATTGAAAACTAATAGACAACATTATTCAGAAGTTTTTATTCCCCAACAAAATTCCTTTACATTAGTCTCAAGATAACAGTAATTAATAATCAGTTAGGACATGCGTGGGTTTCTTGGCTCTCATGCTCAGGTTTCTCTCCATGACAGTTAAACTATTTTAGAAGTCTGAGGAGACACATGACACCCACTTCCCTTGGTCTCACACTGATTTAGGGGGAGCACTGCATAGCAAGGCCTAGGATAGTCTACTCTTAGATGTTTTAAGCATGATATATCCAACAATGTGTCAGGTGTATCCTGGAATGGTTTGTCTTTATTGTTTACATCCGACATGAAATCTGTCACCAACTTGCTACGTGGCAATGTGTGTGCCATATAATATAAGAAACCAGGCTCTACTTCCCTAAGTAGAGAGCAAAGTCGTCATTGGGTATTATGACTGTTATGCACAAGTCATGTCCACAGTGCTGGAGTGTGGACAAAACCTGTCTGCTCCTCCTCAGTCAGTGGGGAACCATGGGAAGAGGGGTGTCATGTGTTGCCTTGCACTTTTAAAACAGTTTAACAGTCATGGAGAGAAACCTAAACATGGAAGAATCAAGAAGCCTGCACATGTCAAAGCTGATTATTAATTACTGGACAAAAATTAAAAAAATTATGTTGGAAAATATAAACTCATTCTGATTGATGTTTTCTCTTAGTTTTCAATTTTTGAATTACTGTTTTCTGAAAAGAATCTATTACCTTGGGAGATTGGCACGGACAAGCCTGTCTTCTTGATCTTTTGCCCCTCTACTCCCTGCAAATTATCTTGCAGGGTTGTTGTAAGCTTTAATGTAGCACCAAAGACAACACATCCTTTGTGTTTGAACCGAGATCTATCGCTTACCGGCCATGTGACCTTGGGTAAACTTTTAAAAACTTCTCTGTGCTCCAGTTTCCTCATGGGAAAAATGGGAGTTAAAATATGAGAGGATGCAATTAAAGATGTAACATGGTGCTTGGCATATAGTAAGTATCCAAAAGATGGTATGCCCACGGGTAGTTACTATTAAGTCACGATGCTCACAGACACTACAAAAAAGGAGGGTCAGCCCACCCAGGTTTTTATGGATGATTTCTCATTTGGTTCTAAAATTAACTTCAAACTTCATGAAACGGTGATAGATTAGGGCTCAGGAGAAAGGGGCAAAACTGCGTGGCCTAACGGGAAAACTAGGGGCATGAGCACCCGAATGATATGCATTTAAATCCTAGCCCTGTTTCCTCGTCCTCGGGGTTTAAGTCAATCTTTCCAGTCCCGTCTTCCTCATCCGTAAGTTGGGGACAACATGTCCCCCGCTGGGGCTGTCAGTGAGATGCCCGGAACCCCAGGGCCTGGAAGCTGTCCCTGGATTAGGGCCGGGACTTGTCCCTGGGAATGCGGACCAGGGATGCGACGGGCGCTGGGGGAAGGGGGTGGACTCGCGGGCAGCCCGGGGCGGTCGGGTCGCGCGCCGAGGCGGAGGCCGAGCGCTGCCTCGGCCTTTGTTGGCGGCGGGAGCTGCCTCCGCAGACGCCGCGGGGAACCAAAGCCAGCTGTGGCGGCGGGGAGTGCGCCGAGCACCGGGAGCCCGGGCGCGGGGAGCGAGGCACCGCTCGGACCGTGCCGTGACGCCGAGTGCCCGGGGAAAGATCTCACGAGAGTTATATAGGCCGAGCGACGGCGCCCCTAAGTGACAGCCGGGCGGGCCACTGGCGCGGCGGCGGGCGGCCAATGGCTGGCGGGGTCGCGGGCTGGGCGGGGCGGGGCGGAGCCGCGGCGGGAGGGCGGGGCGGGGCGCGGCGGCGGCGGCTGCGGCCACAGCAGCTCTGCCTGCGGCCGCGGCGGGAGCGCCGGCGCCAGCGGCAGGTGAGCGGCTCTGGGCTGCGGAGGCGCGCGGCGGCCTGGCGGCGGGAGCGCAGGGCGGCTGCGCGGAGGGAGCGGGTTGAGGGGAGGCGCCGGCGGCCGGGCTCTGCGGCGCCGCGATTGCGGGAGATCCACCTGCTGGTAACGGAGCCGCGGGCGCCGCGGCCCGGCCGGGAGCTGGTGCGCCGGGAGGTGCTCTCGCCTCTGGCGCGCGGGGTTGGCCGGGGGCGCTGCCTGGGCCTCGGGGGCGCGGCGCGGGCCGGGACGCCTTCCTCGCACCGCCCTGTATCGCGCGGTGCCGCGCGTCCTCCCGGCGGCCCGCCCGGCGCCCCGTGCGTTCCCGGCGCTCGCCGGGCTCCTCGACTTTGGGGGAAAGTAGAGCAAAGTGTGTGGGCTTCCCGAGGGTGGGGAGCGGGAGGGAGGGGCGCCGTGGGGTCGGGGTCCGCTGTCCGCCGGACTGGGAGCCGCCCCGCGAGGCTCCGGGGCGCCGAGGCAGGGGCTGCTCCCGCTGAGGGGACCGGGCGTGCCGCCGGGGTGGCGGATTTGCGGTGAAGTGAGGACCTGGTGGTCCGGGGTGAGAGAGCACCTCCCCCCAGTGCCCCAGGCCTCAGCTCCCTGTCCGGACGGGGCCGAGCGGGACCCCGAGGCTGGGGCCAGGTGACATCTGGAAGGCGAGCTCTGGTGGCTGGCCCCGGTGCCGCTCGCAGGACCCTGCTTCCCGGAGCCCTCGCGGTGCTCGTCTTCCGCACCGAGAGCCGCGGGCAGGGACCCTGTGCGTCCCCGAGGCTGCTGTGCCTTTTGCTGTCGGAGATCTTGATAAAAGGACGGCACAGCCCTTCGTTGGAAGAGAGAAGTCTAAATTTAGAATCAGATAATAGGTGTGGTTGATTTCTTTTGCTGAATGTTTTAAAAAAAAAATAGGGTGATTAACAGGTTAGTGTGAGATAGGTTTCTTTAACCCGCAAGAGTAAATGTGAAAACGCACTGGACGACGAAATTATGTAAGCTGTATTAAAGAAAAAGATCGATCCCTTTATAAAGGGAAAACAACACGATTTTAACAGAATTGTGGTGGTAAAGTTATCAAAGCTTACGTCATGGTTTTCATTGATTGTGGATATCCGGATTGTGCCTTCTGTTCTTCAGGCACCTCTGTCTGTGGGATGCTGATTAAGGAATATGCCAAACGTTCAGCAAAGTGTTCTCCCAGCCATGGAGCATGCTAAATATTTCAGTGAACATTTTAAAAGGTTTTGAATCCAGCAGTACAAGACTAACGATGTAAGATTGTTAAATCTGTTAACCAAACAGATTTTTCATCATGAGGTCAGGAGTTGAAAGTTCCATTCATCTTTGGGAGGCTAGAGAAATGACAAGTAATTTTAGCCACTACCTCTGTGTGTGTGTGTGTGTGTGTGTGTGTGTGTGTGAGAGTGAGAGAGAGAGAGAGAGAGAGAGAGAGAGAGAGAGAGAGAGAGAGAGAGAGAGAGAGATTTAAAGATTCAAATGTGTTAAGTGAGAGAGTATTCAGGTGTTAGATTAAAATGTTTGCAGATGTGGACACTGATAAAAATGTGGGTCACCTGTGTCTGACAAGCCAGCCTGATACTGCCTGTGGTGATTTAAGAGCTTGTAGCTCATTAGTTTTTGCTCTCATCTGGAGATTTCATTCACTTGTGCTGCGCAGTTAAACTTCATTAGTTTAGAAATCCTAATTAAAAATGTATGACTACATTCTTGCTGAGTGAAAGGCTCTCATATTTTTCTTGTGAAATTTCAGGTCTTATTAGTGAAATTCATTATAAGTATCTTCTTCAAACCTGAGTTTGCTAATTTCTTGAATCCAGTATTTAATATTCCTTATGTTCTTCATGTATTATGGATAGCATAGCTATAGTTGATTTTAATTTTAGAGTTTGCCTTCACACATTTGTACTGAATTTTATGCAGATTTTTTCCCTACTTAATAAAACGGTATTGTGAAATATCCTTATTCGATGATTCTGTTTCTCTGCTTCTCCATTAGTGAGTGTTTACTCTAATGACCTGTATATTTTTTAGATCTCCTACTAGAACAAAATCCTTTCTGAAGTAAAATATGACTAAGTGCATAGCAACAGAAAGTTGCAAGCATTTTTGTGTAATGTCACACCAGGATGAGAATTCCAAGTTATATAATTCACTCCATTATCACCTCTATTTTTTTTAATCAGAACTCATTGTTGGGTGCTTATTGATTTCAGACAATTAGATGCTCTCTGGAATTTTAAATTATAGGATTTTTTTTTTTTTTGTCACAAAGATTTCGATTCTAAGCTGTTCAGTATTGAAGTTATCTTGACTATAGAAAGGTCAACACATTTGGTTTAGCAGTGATAACTTTATGTGATAATGTCTTTGTGCTCAGGTAGTAAGAGGACCCAATGGAGTGGGGTTTAGTATTTTTAGAATGATATATGGAAATAAGAGCTGCTGTCCAAAGCTGGGAAACAGGCATGCTTTGTTGGGAGTTCTGGGGTGGGGAACTAGCCAAAAGCTGCAGGAAGTGAGAAATTTATTAAAAGTTGTATGTTTAGACTTTGAAAATTACTGTGAATTTTGCAATTTTTACCACAATGAATCCATATTTGTTCTAGTATATAAAACATTTTTGAGATTCACACTTACAGTTGGGTAAAATTAACATTTTGGGAAGATCGTCCAGTTTAACCTGAGACTTCCAGTATACCTGGCTCTTCTCTTTATACTGCTGTGCTACAGGTGGCTGAATTTGAGGGGCAAAGTGTTTGAACTTTGGGATCATACAGATCTAGCTTTTCTCTTTATGTTGATTTCTTTGTGTGTAAAATAGTGTTAATGATGCCCATCTTGTAGGATTTTGTAAAGGTTTAGACCACATAATTGACCCAGCACATAGGAGACATTCAGTGAGTTGTGGTTCTATTTGTCATTATTAGGTGTACCTGTGACCTTTCTTTACTAGTGGAGATTTCTAGTGGTATTCAGTGAAGTAGCTGAGGTGGTAGTTCCTGAATTGCCTGCCATGATCTTCCACTGAGAGAATTGCCCCTTGGGTTTGTTAAGCATTTTGGGGTGCATTAACTCACTCCACTAGAGTATCATTTAGTCTATTGCCAAGAGCATCTTTGTGGTCCCCTGAGGCAACCAGGAGTCGATGCACATCTCAGATTGCCTGACACACCCCTGGGGAATGGGACCGTTTATATGTACAGAAGACTGAAGGAGTGGCTGTTTGCTTCTATATTTTAATATAGTTAACATTTATTGGGAGCCTAATATGTGCTGGGCACTATGCTTAAGTACTTGCTTAAGTACTTGTAAGGACCTCATTTCTTTTCATTTTCTCAGCAGTTTTGTTAGATTGGTGGTGATCTCCCAAATTTCCTGAGTTAAAACAATGTGAAGTGATAGGCCCTGGCTGATAGGGTAGGGGCTGGATTGCTGGGTTTTCTAAATGCTAAGTATTCTGAATTTACCCCCTAGGAATTGGGTTAGTCACTGGGAAGACTGAGGTTATTTTGCTATGAAGATGAACAGTAATAATAACTGTAGGCTTTTTACTATTTATGACAATATGTGAAAGATAATATGTGAAAGACAAGTGCTTTTCTCATTTTATTTATTTTTTTTAAAGAGAGAGGTGAGAGAGAGAGAGAGAGAGAGAGAGAGAGAATGAATTTTTAATATTTATTTTTTAGTTTTCGGCAGACACAACATCTTTGTTTGTATGTGGTGC
This sequence comes from Callospermophilus lateralis, assembly GCF_048772815.1. Classification (NCBI taxonomy): domain Eukaryota; kingdom Metazoa; phylum Chordata; class Mammalia; order Rodentia; family Sciuridae; genus Callospermophilus; species Callospermophilus lateralis. Next base: position 97,052,895 of record NC_135318.1, on the reverse strand, counting down.
TGAGGATCGAACCCGGGCCGCACGCATGCCAGGCGAGCGCGCTACCGCTTGAGCCACATCCCCAGCCCGCTTTTCTCATTTTATAGGTGAACCTTGGAGTAAGTAATGTCAGACCTGGATCTAGGACCCAGGTCTTTTGAGTCTTCTATATTGCTTGTCAGTTTTCACAAATATACGTACGTGTGTGTGTATGTGTGTGTTTCTAAATATTTCTTGTTTCTGTGCCATAGGAAAACTGGGGAGAGTCAAGATTGTTACTCGGGAGCCATTGTATGATCACTAGAGTCTCCTAAGCCCTGTAACTTCTTCATGTAAATAAGTAACCGGAAGTTTCTTTTCACAGACGTAACCAAACCCCTGAAGAAGGAATATCATTTGAAACTTTTTCCTGGGAGGGGAAAGACCATAATTCTGGTATATGAAATGTGTAGTTGGGAGGTAGGACAGCTTGGCCCTGCCAAAAATCCATTCAAAGTGGGGTAATCAGTGAAGAAACCTGTGCTCTGCATTATTGAACAAGTTTTCTTTCTCTTCCCCCACTGATAGGGAGAAAACAGCCCAAGACAGGAGCACATGAAGACAGCGAAGACAATCCTGAGTAGCAATTGTGAATGGTATTCTTGCTAGACACCTTCTGCCTGAGCATCTGAAATGAACCTCTTGCATTGATTGTTTTGATTGGCCTGGAGCCAGGAGTACTGGATTCAGTTGACTTCAGGCTAAAAAGAAAACAGTCTTGGTTGTCATCACAAACATACGAACCAGTGTGATGGTGAAATGAGATGAGGCTCCGAAATGGAACTGTAGCCACTGCTTTAGCATTTATCACATCGTTCCTCACTTTATCTTGGTATACTACATGGCAAAATGGGAAAGGTAGGGAAAATGTCTGCGGATATGTGCGTGAAGTGTGGGGGCTTTTTGCTTTGTAAACGGTGCGCTGATGCTCAAGTTAAATATCCTAGCAACCTGCATTTGCTTGCTCTCTGCTGGCAGTTTCTTTTGACACAGAAATGCAATGTATTCTTGGACAGAGGAGACAGAATTTCTAATTCCAAAGGGGTTTGTTTTGTTTTCAATGTCTTATAATTGCACTTGGAGAAACAGATACTGATCAGTGGTTTACATTACACATGACAGCCAAGTTGAATAACAAAGACTTTTGTTTGGGTATTTTGTTTTATTTTTTAGCTAATCATCATAAATGTTTAATAAGCTTTCTTGTACTGGCTGTTGTGTAGAACACTTAAAAGGACACAATCAGTGCCTTCGTGAAATTTACATGCCAATTATGCTAATGATTTGGTGCTGTGTAGTTAATGATTTAAACCACAGGCCTGGACGGATTGCTGCTTAGGCAAAAGCATTTAAGAAGCTGGTGAGGAGACATGCTGATTGGAATATTAAAAGTTTTTTATTTAGACTGTTGAACTGTGTTTTAAAGGAATGTTATCTGTTCATTGCTAGGAATTGTTATATTCAGGAATAATGAATTTCTACCTTTTCTTTTTTGAAGAGAGAATATTTGGAGTAAATTTCTTTCATTGGCTCCTTTCCTCATATTAATCTAAGCTGTTGATGGCAAGAAAGTTGGAGGTGTTGGAATTTATTTTATTAGTCAAGTTATAATATCATCATCACCTGAGCTATTTGAAGATGCTATTGCTGACATCATTGTATTGTCTCATGAAGAAATTGAAAAGATTGTTTCTTGACTCAGTTTTTTTGGTGTATGTTTGTTTCTGTTCATAGATCTCTGTGTGTGCATATATACTTCTGTGGATCTAGGTATAAGCAAGTATAGTATTGTTTTCCCAGTGTTTGTCTTTCTCTTATTTGGGGGGATGGACTCTTAAGGGGAAAACAAGAGAAATATTGCTGAAAGAAAGCTCTTTGTGTACAAATATAGACTTTTTAGATTTTAGTTTTTAATTGTACCAAATGAGAAGTATTAATCAGGAAGAATCTTGATTAATCAGATTATTAATCCTTGACATAAACAAAAGAAGTGACTGGCTGTTAAGGGTCTACCTCTGAATAAGAGAATTGACTGTAACAGTAGTAGGTGGGTTTTTTCTTATCAGGAAACGTATCAGTTCAGAGATAGTAATAGAGAAGCTCAACCCTTCTCCCTGTGTCTCATGTAAGAGCTCTAAAGTTTTGGAATCTCCATGCCATTTGTCTTGGTTCTTAGGTAAAGGCATTAGAAGCATTATTATTAGTTTCTTATTAATCTGCTGTCTGTAGCATCAACATTAATTCAAAGAATGTAAAGGATCTGTCTCTGTAGTATTAGACGCACAGTCTGTTTTCTTTGATCATGGCTCTTTGAACAGCTCTGCATCATCTGTGCCTACTCTTCTGCTGTTTTTCTGCTCAGTGTTTTGTCCGGACTTTGAGGGATCAGCACAGGCCTCCTGTTATGGTTGGGTGAAATCCCCTGTGTTGATTTGCTGTCGTTTATGTAACCACTCTTCACTGTTGAGCCCTTGGATTCTTTCTAGATAGTTCAGGCAGTCAGACAGCTTGGATTTTCCAGGGCAGGCCTGCTTTTAGATATTCAGTTCTACTACACACAAACCATGTGGTTTCATTTTTATTTTCAAAGTGTGATTTCAATAACCTTTGCCATTGCTGGACTAAGAGTTATTTTTTATCATGGGCCTTTTACATGTACCTCGCCTGTGCCTAGCACTGTATTATATGCTGTGAATATGAAAAGAAAAAAAAGACATGTCTTTGAACAGGGACTGGCAGGAAAGAGGCATATAAACAAGTGTACCATCAGACAGAATTAGATAGAGGCAGTCACAGTGCCTGTCCTGTTCTAAACATTTGTATCTCATTTAATCCTCATAACAACCCTGTAAATATTTTCATGTCTTTTTTGTAGTTGGGAAAACCAAGGCAGAGTGGTTGTGGTACTTAACCAGAGTCATACATTAAGTGGTGGAGAAGTTTGACTTCAGAGCTTAGGCTCTGAGGTATTGTTCTACCACCTAGAAGAGCACAGAGGCTGCTAATTCTTCAGGTGTCTCACAGAGGAGGTAGAGTGTAAATGATGAATGTGAAGGGCATGCCAGGCAGAGGAGGGGGCAGTAGACATACCAGATGCAGGCAGCTGCAGGTACATATGTATTAGTAAATATATTTAGTAAATATTTGTGCATACAACTACAAGTTCTGAAGGTGGGTAGACCAGTTATGCTTTGGAGTCATGAGACAGACACTATACCTGGCACATGGGATTCCTAGGCCGTTTTGAATTCAGTTGGTAATCACAGTACAGTTACTGACCATCTTAATTCTCCACTTGGAAGAAAAAGAACTGACCCATGAGATTGGCAGAGATTGATGAGAATGTCAGGAATCCTGCTAAGGAAGCTGGGCAGGGTACCAGTTTTAGCAGGTTACATAGGATTTCTACTTAAAAATAAGGCAGAATTCTAATTTCGTGGGATGGCTAGTTTGGGAGGGTTATAGGTAGGCGTTGTGAGGGTAGGACAAGAATAATTACATGTCTCACTTGCTGGTGGTGGTAGGGATCCTAATGCACCTAATGTGCTTTGGTTGACCACAATCGAGAAACCAGGCAAAACCAATTAAGTAGTCATAGATCCCTGGACCAGGACTGGTATTATATCTGGTATATCTGACCAGTGCTTGGTGGTTAATGCATGTTTAGTAAATATTTGGTGAATGATTCATTCAGCAAAAACGTATTTAAGAAAAATCTCAACAGCTTTATTGAGACATAATTTACATATTATACATTACACTCATTTAAAGTGCAAAGTTCAGTGTTTTTTCGTATGCTAACAGATTTCTACATCCATGACCACAGTCAATTTTAGAGCATTTTCATCACCTCAGAAAAGAAATCCTGTCCCCTGTATCTGTCACTGCCCTGGTTCTCATCATCTTGTCTGCCTACCCTAGGCAACCACCAATCCTCCCATCTATGTAGATTTCCCTCTTCTGGACTTTGGTATAAATGAAATTGTGTAGTGTGACTGGCTTCTTTCATGTGGCATAATGTTTTCAAGATTCACCCATCTTATGGCATATGTATCAGCATCTCATTTCTTATGGATGAGCAGTGTTACCTTATATGGATACACACGGGTCTGTACGCCCATATGTGTCTGTATATATATGCTATCTATATAGCTTTTTATCACCAAGACCCAATAACCCAAGAAAATAAACTTGGAAGAGGGAAAGATTTACTTTGGCTCATAGTTTCAGAGGTTCAGTCTATGGTCACTTGGGCCTGTGGAGGTGTTACTATACATTATGGCAGGGGAGTGTGTGGCAGAGGTGGCCTGTTAACATTATGGTGGCCAGGAAGCAAAGGTTGTTGGGGTGGGGGAGTGTCCCAAAAGTTCATTTAAGGGCTGTGGTCTAATTGCCTTCACTAGACCTACCTAATAAAGATTCCACCACCTCCCAGTTTGCTTTTTCTCCATCTTTCTCTCTTTAGACCTTCAATATGTTGGATGATTTCCACCCATATTGGTGAGAGAGATCATCTTTTCTCAGCTTACCAATTCAAATATTAATCTCTTCTAGAAACACCCTCATAGACATATCCAGAAATGTCTTGCCAGCTATCTGGGCATCCCTTAGCCCAGCAAGTTGACACATAAAATTGACCATCACATGGCCCTTTAGTGAATTTTTTTTTCTTTAACTTCTGTTATTGTACTTTGCAACTATAGAATTTCTATTTGGTTCTTTCTTAAAATTTGTCTCTTTATTGGTATTCTGTATTCAATCCAATGTTGTCATGCCTCCCTTAACTTCTTTTTTATTTTTTTAGTTGTAGTTGGACACAATACCTTTATTCCATTCATTTATTTTTATATGAGGTGCTGAGGATCAAACCCAGGGCCCCGTGCATGCTAGGCGAATGCTCTACCGCTGAGCCACAATCCCAGCCCTTCCTTAACTTCTTTAAGCTTTCCTTGAGTTCTGGAACATACTCTGAAGTTTGCCATCTAGTTGTACTCATAGGTGGTTTCTGTTGCCTCCTTTTATCTGATGAATGAGTTATACTTTGCTGTTTCTTTGCACATCCTGTTTTATTGACTAATGAATATTTTAGAAAAATACATTTTAGTAACTCTGGATACTGGAGTTCTTCTACCCTTGAGCCTTGTTATTTGCTGATTTGTTTAGTGATTGTTGCATTATTTCATAGAAGTCTGCACCCTCCAGGGGGCATTCACAATGCTGTACAACCACTACCTTTGTCTAGTTCCTGCATGTTTTGGGCAGTTGATTACTTTATGATGCTATAATGTGCTCCATGTTTGTCTGGTAATTTCTCTACTCCAGCCTGGATGCAATCATTTCTCCAAGCAGCCTCTACTCCCTTTGTCCCATCCTATTTTAGTATATGTGCTGCCGAAGCGAGCACCCTTTGTCCCATCCTACTGTGCTATCACCACCTCCAGTCCCTCTCCGTGGACAACAAGGAAATGTATGTATGTATACACAAGTCTATCTCTGTCCCTGTCCATCTGTATTTTTTTTAAAAAAAGCCTAAGTACGTGTTCTTAGCAGTTGCTCAGTTTTTAAGGTAATACTATACTGTTTGCACTACCCTCGTCTTTTCCCTGTCACGCCAGTCTCTTGACATCACAAAACACCATCTTCCTATCCAGATATCATTACTAATGCCCAATACATACATAAAGTGGTTTCAGAATTGCTAACCAACCCAAGTAAAAAGTAAATTTACCAGGGTACTGTTTTTGTGCATAGTTATTTTTATATTTTATCTTGTAAAACATAGTCGACTGCTGTTTTCTAAAGTTACTTGGCCTACTTTTTATCTTAGTCACTTCCTCTTCTCTGTGCTTATGTTATTCATTTATAATGCATGCACTTAGGCTCATTTATTACTCTTTGTATTATTTTGGGTTTCCCTAATACCTTGTTTTATTGAATTTATTTACATTTTGAATATGTAAAACATCATCTTCATTGAATCAGAACTTGGAGCTGGGGGAGCATACTGAGAGGTATTCCATTTCCATTCTTCCCTCTACCAAGTTTCTGTCTTTCCCTTTCAATATTACAGTGTACTGGTTTATCCTTCCTGGATTTCTTATTGCACAGGTTGAGCAGATACCTTTGCATTTCCTCATGTTGTCTTCCTTCTCATTTGAACAGTTGCATGTGGTAGGTGCTTTTATCCATTGCAGTTTTCGCTTAGTATTATGTCCTAGAAATTACTCCATATTCATTCATCAATACCTTTTTTTTAACAGTTGCATAATACTCCATGGTGTAGATGCATTGTAATTTATTCAACCACTCATCTGTTCAGGGCCACTTTGGTTTTTATTCATATTCCTTACATGTGCTTTAGTGCTTATTTATTTATTTTTAATGCTTATTCTAGGCATTGTGCTAGGCCTTGAATAATGGAAATCTAGTTTACATTTTTTTTAAATCTTTTAATGGTCACCTTAATTTCCATGGGAAATCAAGAATTTAATTTTGGAAGAAAACTGTAGTTGCCCTTTATGTTGTAAACATGAAAGTCTGGGGATAGAGTTGATTTGATTAACATTTAGATTTAAATTTATTCAGGAAAAGTAGAGTCACATCTTTTTTGCTAAAGTACATTTTGCTTGCCTGTGAAAGTAAATTTTCAGTTTTTGAAACCAAAGGATAAAAGTTAGGTCAATTTTTAAAAAGCTCTATTCTTTACTTTCCCAACAGGAAGCTAGAAAGTGGCAGCAAATTATAGTCAGTGTTCATTACTTTTAAAGTTTATTTTTCCAGATTAAAAATAGTAAATGGGGGGCAGGGGTGTGGCTCAGTGGTAGAGTGCTTGCCTAACGTGTATGAGGCACTGGGTTTGGTCTACAGCACCACCTAAAAACTAATAAATAAAATAAAGGTATTGTGTCCCTCTACAACCAAAAAAGATTTAAAAAGGTAGTAAATGGTCACATGCCAGGTTTTTCCCCCCCCCTCTGCAGTTGTGATGGTACCTTAGAACTTTCTAGCCCAGAGGGTGGGAAGTAGGCATGCAAATCCATTTTCTTTTCAACACATGTAGACATTTAGTGTTTTCAGGACAGTTTCAGTAAATGTTTTAGTTGCATTAAAGAAAAGTGCACAAATCCAAGTGTGCATCTTCTTGTAATGAGCCGCAGTGGGCATCCCAGCACTTCTGGAGTGCATGTTGGTACACAGTTCTTTGGACATTTTCCCTAGAAGTCTCTGGGGCAGCAACTTCTTTTTTTAGAAAAGGGTCTTTCTCATGGGGCTTCTATTCAGAAACCAAATATTAGGCTTTATTTCTTCATTGCAGCTTGTAGTTAGCCTTCCTGCCTGCCTTCTCTCCAACATTCATAAAATGCTGTGTGCCTTGCCCTGAGTGGGGGGAAGGCCAAGAAGACGAAGACAGAAAACCCACCCTGTGAAGGAGGCCACTGTGCAAGAGCAGGACAGGTGACATGAATATTCAGTGTTATTGATGACATTCCAAGGCATGGGCAGAGGGCTGTGATGTCTCTTAGGTAAAGACTGTTCTGATGAGGGGTTCTGTAAAGGTTTCTCATGAGAAGTGACATTTGAGTTGTTTTAAAGGTGATTAGGAATTAGAGGGAGAAAGGAATCTCTTGCTTAGGAGTTCACCTGGGAATACCTTGTAATAACAGAGAAGGTAGATGTTGGGTTGAACCAAAGTTTATGAAGGTGACAACAGATTGAAAAGTGGAAGAGTTTTTGCCTGGTGAACTGGAGGTGTATGACCTGATGGACCACAGAGTTTTGGCCTGGTGGTCCAGAGGCCAAAGTTCACAAAAACAGTGGGGGAGACCAGGCGAGTTAGCAGGGAACAGGGACTGGAAGCTTCTAATTCAGAGAGGATAGGAACTGGAAACTTCTCTCAATTCCAGGAACTGTTTATTAATTGGTTGCAATAAAGGCAACGAGACCTTAAGGGCTCTGGACGAGTTTGTGGTGCAGAGTGTCTCATCATCTTATTTTTTAAAATATATTTTTAGTTGTAGTTAGACACAATATCTCTATTTTACTTTTTAATTTTTATGTGGTGCTGAGGATTGAACCCAGGGCTTCGCATGTGCTAGGTGAGCGCTCTACCGCTGAGCTATAACCCAGCCCCTCATCATCTTATTTATCTTAAATTTTTACTTCCTATAAAAATTCTCTCTTTAGACTGGGTACATTATTTTTTTTGGGGGGGGTTGATAACAATACACCACTTACATATGTACATGCACATGTCTTTTCTCTTTTATAGTTTAATTAAAGGTAAAGTGTATTCTTTTGAACTTTAATCCTTTAGTCAGTAGACAAAACAAGTACAAATACTGCAAAACTTGTTACCATATTTATATTTTAACTTTTTCGAAACTGTTAGTACCATGAACTTCATTCCTCATTTCTGATTTTTTCTATGATTATGGTAATATTACTTCTATACCTTTTGGGGAATTTTTGAAAATCATAAGCTGGGAAAAAAGGGCGGGGTGGTCTTCTGAGAACTATGCCAGTCAGGATCAGGATGGTTGGGAGGACTGAGTGGGGTGGGGGACCTGGTTGCTTCTCATCTGAGTCTCTTGTCTGGCTGGGTCCTGTATAATTTGGTTCTAAATGTCCTTCAGGGCCCATGTGGTAAAAGCTTAGTCCCCAGCTGGCATTGTTGGGAGGTGGTGGAACCTTCAAGTGGTGAGATGGACTAGGAGGTCTTTGGGTCATCAGGGGTGAGCTGCAGAGGGAACTGTGGGACGCTGACCTTTCTTTCTTGCCTGCATTAGGTGGGCAGATTTGCTCTACCACCTGCTCCTGCCATAATATGGCAGCCATTCATGGATCAAAACCTAAAACTGTACCAAAGTAAACCCTTCTTCTGTGTAAGCTGATTATTTCTGGTACTTGTAATGGACATCTGACTAGCACATTTGTTGCTTCTATGTGGTATTTTCCCTTCAGGAATTAGGATTCCTTACTGTCCTCTCGGCCTTCCTTTGCCATGGTAAAGTGTTGCAAGCTCAAGCATTCCTTGTTAGAGTTTTCTGACTCGGACTTCACCTAGAATTTTCTTGGTCTGAGTTAAGGGAGCTGGTCTGGAAGCTTGATCATTTTAGGACAGATAATTGAATGTTCCTTTTTTTTTTTTTTAACTTATATTTTCCCCTGTTTTTGTTAGGCTTCTTACTTCATCCCAAACTGAGGGCTTGCTCAAAATTTCCCTTTCCCTCCCATTTTTTGGTATATGCAGACTGATACAAGTTTCTCTGTGTGTTTTTAAGCACATATGCTTATTGGAGGACGGAAATACTCAAGTATATTGACGTATTCTTATTCAGATTAACACAAAGCCCCATAGTCTTTGCCTTTTATTTGTATTTCAAAGTTTTTTGATATTTAAATGTTTTGGCACCATTTACAAAATTAATTTGACCTAGTAAACAAAGTTGTTTTCTTTTTGTGTCCACACTGTCACCCTGCGGCTGTGGGGGTCCTCTTAGCCGGCCTTCTTGGTGTGTTTAACATTCACTCACACTCTCCAAAGCATCTGTGCTTTCTTGTACTGTTTCTGTGCTTCAGACCCATCCTTCTATTTTCCTACCAGGAAATGTGGGATTAGTCACCCCTTAAGAGTCCTAGTTTCTGCCTGTAAGAATTATATTAGAGACCCAAGCTGGGTGCTCTTGAGACTTAGATGGAAACAGTGTTGCTGTAGAAAATGTCATTGGTTGGCTGTTAGCTGAACCATCATGTTGCTTTGGGGATGAGGTTTCATTGATCTCTAGGACTTAGCTCTGTGTGATGGAGCCCAGCTCATTCAAGGAGTTAATTCCAGTAGGACTGGAACTCTGGAGGCAAGCTAGCAGCTGGAACTTGTTACTGAGAGGAGAAAGCTGTGTGGGATTGGAAAGGCATCTGCCAGCTGGTTCATCTCACATGGCAGCAAACAGCCAGCCAGCCGGTACTCACCTTGTTCATCCTGGCAAGCTTCTGTGTGGAGAGCCGCTATCTCCAAGCACCCCTTATCTTTTCTTCCCCCGACATTTTGTGTGAGTTATGGAGAAAGGAAGTAAATGTTCCTGAACTGGGGCAGTCCTAGACTGGACACCCCGTGTGTGTCGCTGGTCGGCCCTTCTGTGTGTGCTTTCAGTGAGTCAGCCAAGTTAAGCTTAAGAACATGACCTTCAGGGTTTGTGGAATAAAGAGTCCCCCTCATAGTTGGCATTTATCTCCCAAATCTTTTATCTGTTTCATTTCCCTCCCTTTTATTTTTAGTAAAGTTGTGCTTGTTTGCAAACAATTTTGCAGAGAAATGTAGGACCCGCGAGACTCGCATGATTGCCTGATGTTGCCACCGCCTTTTCAGGGAAATGAACCTGCAGTTTCAAAACTGAAGCTAAGCACCCTGCTGGGTGGGAATGATGGGGGATATCATTTGATGACCATCTTTCTGTCCTGGTCACCTTCAGTCCTCTCAGCAGCTCTGGGGGGTAGGCATTAGTCTCCCAGTTGCTGTGAAGATGGTCAGGCAGTTGGCCTACCGCTGATGCACTCGACCCGGTGCGTGGAGAGTGCTAGAAACCTGGTCTGAACCAGGCGCTATTTACTCCATGGCTCATTCTCCCGCATCAGTTCACAGAGGCTGGCATGAACCCCAGTACAGCAGAGCCGGGCTACCAAATGTGTCTCCTTAGAGAAGCTTCTGGAAACCTCCCATTGTCTACCACCTAATGGGATTTCTTTCTATGCTTTGGTCAAAACTACTTTATTAGTTCATATTTAGTCACAGCGCCCCCCCCCCCCCCCCCGCCGGTTTTTATAAAGAAAAAGTAATCAATTTATGTTGCTGTTTATTAAAGGCTACTCAAGTCCTGTGAAATATCAGTGTTCCCTTTAAATTGAAGAGTTTATATTGTTAGTTGCTGGTATTTTTGGAAAAGTTGTGTTAACTTGAATGATGAAGGGGGATTTTTGTTTCATTACTAAACACAACCATTAAACTGTCTTTTTAGCAAAATATGTGCCAAATTTTAGGAGGGATGTAACCTTTTTTCCCTTCCAGTGATACACAGAAAACTGGGTTTTAGGGTTTTTCTTTGGTGGGGGGGACTACCCAGGATTGAACCAGGAGTGCTTGACCACTGAGCCACATCCTTAGGCCTTTCTATATTTTAATTTTAAGACAGGGCCTTGCTAAGTTGCTGCAGCTGGCTTTGAACTTGCAGTCCTCCTGCCTCAGCCTCCCAAGTCACTGGGATTACAGGTGTGTGCCTATTATTTTGGTGTGTAAACAATAAACCTGAATCTTGTGGCTTTTAAATAAACTACGTTGACTGCATCAAATTTAAAAAACCTCACTAGCCTTACATTTATTTTTATCTTGGGCTTGAAAAGGAGCCTGTTGTCAGCCGCACACTCTGCAGTAACCTCAGCATTGAGAGACTCTCAGGGGAGGGAGCTGTGGACTTGATTGATGTTTGGGTCTGTTACAGAGTCGATGAAAATAAATGTGACAGTGCAGCACCATTAGAAGTAGTTAGAGGAGTGTCTGTTCAGCTCCTTAGTTCATTTATTGACAGTTGTTTTTTTTTGTTAAGTTTTTTGAGTTCTTTATCTATCCTGGAGATTAGTGCTCTATTTGATGTGTGTGTGGCAAAAATTTGCTCCCAAAATATAGGCTCTCTCTTCACCTCACTGATTGCTTCTTTTGCTGAGAAGAAGCTTTTTAGTTGCGTTCATCCCATTTATTAATTCTTAATTTTATTTCTTGTGCTTTAGGAATCTTGTTAAGGAAGTTGGGGCCTAATCTGATATGATGAAGATTTGGGTCTACTCTTTTCTCTGTTAGGCATAGGGTCTCTGGTCTAATTCTTAGGTCCTTGATCCAACTTTGAGTTGAGTTTTGCCCATGGTGAGAGATAGGGTTTAGTTTCATTTTGCTGCATATGGATTTCCAGTTCTCCTAGCACCATTTGTTGAAGAGGCTATCTTTTCTCCAAAGTTTTTGGCACCTTTGTCTAGTATGAGATAACTCCATTTATGTGGGCCTGTCTCTGTGTCTTCTATTCTGGACCATTGGTCTACATGTTTATTTTGGTGCCAATGCCATGCCATTTTTGTTTCTATAGTTTTGTATTATAGTTTAAGGTCTGGTATTTTGATGCCTCCTGCTTCACTCTTCTTGCTAAGAATTGCTTTGGCTATTCTGGGTCTCTTATTTTTCCAAATGAATTTCATGATTGCTTTTTCTGTTTTTATAAGGAGTAATTATGGAATTTTAATTGGAATCACATTGAACTTATATAGTGCTTTGGGTAGTATGGCCATTTTGCTAGTATTAATTTTGCCTACCCAAGAGCATGGAAGGTCTTTCCATCTTCTAATGTCTTATTCAATTTATTTCTCTAGTGTTCTGTAGTTTACATTTTGTTAAGTTGATTTCCAAGTATTTTATTTTTTATTTTTGAGGTGAATGGGGTAGATTTCTGGAGCTAAACAGACATTTCTCAGAAGAAGATATATTTGATCAACAAATATATGAAAAAATGCCCAACATCTAGTAAATAGAGAAATGCAAATCAGAACTACTCTGATTTCATCTCATACCAGTCAGAATGGTAGTCATCAAAAATACAACAAAGCCGGGCATGGTGGTGCACACTTGTAGTCCTAGCAGCTCAGGAGACTGAGACAGGAGGAACACAAGTTCATAACCAGCCTCAGCAAAAGCAAGATGCTAAGCAATTCATTGAGACCCTAACCCTAAATAAAATACAAAATAGGGCTGGGGATGTGGCTTAGTGGTTGAGTGCCCCTGAGTTCAATCCGAGTTTTTTTTTTAAAAAATACAGTCAACAATAAGTATTGGTAAGGATGTGGGGGAAAAGGCACACTCATAAATTGCTGGCGGATCTGCAAATTAGTGCAGACAATCTGGAAAGCAGTATGGAGATTTCTTAGAAAACCTGGAATGGAACCATGATTTGACCCAGCTATCCCACTCCTCAGTCTATAGTCAAAGAACTTAAAATCAGCATACTATAGTAATGCAGTCACATCAATGTTTATAGCAGCTCAATTCACAATAGCTAAACTGTGGAAGCAACCTAGATGCCCTTCAATAGATGAATGGATAAAGAAGCTGTGGTATATATACAAAATGGAATATTATTTAGCATTAAAAGAGAATAAAATTATGGCATTTACAGTTAAATGGCTAGAGTTGGAGAATATCATGCTAAGTGAAGTAAACCAATCCCAAAAAACCAAAGGCTGAATGTTCTCTCTGATAAGTGGATCCTGATCCATAATGAAGAAAGGGGCCATGGGAAAAATGGAGGAACTTTGATTGGGCAAAGGGGAGGGAGGGGTGAGGAGGGCCATGGGGGCAGGAAAGATGGTGGAATGAGATGGACATCATTACCCTAGGTACATGTACTAGGTGCAACTAGGTACTGCGTATACGGTGCAATGCTACATCATGTACAACCAGAGAAATGAAAAGTTGTGCTGCAGTTGTGTACAATGAATCAGAATGCATTCTGCTGTCTCATATACCTAATTAAAATAAATAAAATTAATGTACAAAAAGAGTAGAGGGCTGGGATTGTGGCTCAGTGGTAGAGTGCTTGCCTTGCATGCCTTGGGCTCTGGGTTTGATCTCAGCACCACATAAATAAATAAAAATAAAGGTATTGTGTCCATCTACAACTAAAAAATTAAAAATAAAAAAGTAGAGAATGCAGGTGTGCAGTGTGGAACTTTTGTTACTTTGAAACCATTTTCTGAGAGTTGCACTGAGGATCAGGTGTGTCATGAAAGGTGGGGTATTTGGCCTTCTGGCAGTCAACTCACACTTTGAACTACATTCTGGAGAAGATCCAGGAGACTCCAGAGGTCGCACATGACCAGCCTTGTTCTGAAATAGTAGGATTTGGTTGCTTGTTCAAGAGCAAGGCAGGGCTGGTGTAGATGGTGTTCACTGGGATGAAGTGTGTTGGGACCTTGTTTCTTTTGTAGCTTACTCTTTCATTTTAGAAAAGCCACTGTGGCTCTCTTGAGGCTTTTTAAAAATTAAAGTTTTGTTGTTAATGGAACCCAGCCTTTGTGCATGTTAGGCAAGCACTCTACTATTGGGCCATATTCATGGCTCTAAATTTTTTTTCTCTTATTTTACTGTTGATGACCATGGAGAAATTGGAAAAACCAGGAAAAGTTCTGTGAAGCAAATATAGGAAAACAGGGCTCTTCCCCCCGCCCCCCCCCCCTTCTTGATGAAAGAAGGTAGATCCTGCAAATTACAGAGCTTGACATTTGGGACAGATATTCACTGGGAACTTCGTGAGCATGAAAGTTTATAAAAAGAAGCGGTGATTATAAGCCGAGTCAAAACAGTGAGATTCTTAAGGGCAGAGACTATGCCCCCATCACACCTCACTTAAGAAAATTTAAGATTATTCAGAAGGTATAGTAAGTAATACAGAAATACCTGTGGTTCCATTACCCAGGTTTTTTCATATTTACTTCTAGAATTTCTCTTCATTTTTAATGAGCAAAGCACAGCAGATCTATTTAACATCCATCACCCAGTGTTCCTTTTGCTTTCCTTCCCTGGTGGAGGCGACCACATCATACCTGTGTAGGATCCCACTCCATTTTATGTGTTGCTTTATGGATATGACTATCTAGAAATCACATATGTGTATATGATTTTGTGTGTTTTAAACATTTTTACACAAATAGTTTTATACTATAGGTGTGCTATGCCCCAACCCCTGCTGGAATGGAATCCAGGGCCTCACACATTCTAGGCAAGTGCATTCCATTTGAGCCACACCTCAGCCCCCTCCTTTTCAACCCCCTCACATTGTGGTTTTGGGGAGAGATGTACCCCAGAGGTCCCCATTCTGCTATTTTCTCTAACACCGTTCAATAACCACTTTTTACACCATTTTGTTCTCTAGTTGTAGGAGTCTGGTTCAGATCCCACTAGACTGGGTATTGTGTAAAATTTTCATCCTCGTTTATTCAGAAGCTTGTCTTTTGTGGTTTAGGTCATGGCAGAAAGGAATGGATAAGGCTTTTTGTCTCTGTGTAAGTGGTAGATAACATTTAGAACCCAGTATCAGTATTTCTGTATTATTTTTCTCATTCTAGTCAATGTCTACATCATCTTCATCATTTTTAAGCTTAGTGCTTTGCATCTCATAATAGGAATTTTATTGTTAATTTTCATTACATTCAGGCTACTCTGTGGTCAACGGATCTTTTTTTTTCCTCTACAGTTATAGTGATCATAAAATTTTTTTTTCCCAGTTTAGGGCACTTGAGAGTAAAGGGCATGCTACTAACAATTAATGGTGCAGCAGCAGTTGTAAATTGGAACTGTCCTAACCAGAGGTGTACATCGTCATCCTGTTGACTTGGTGAGCCACAGTGGTAGGGAGTGATTGGCCGAGTGTAGAGGGGACAGGGAACCTGAACTTTGCTGTGGAATTGGTTCAGTCATGCTGGGAAGTGGAGTGTGCCACGTTCTAGAACCATGATTCAGAGTCCATGTGAACCTCTGCACCTGAGGGAGTTCAGGATCCAGTCAGCAGTCACATGAAATGGTTCTTGTTGCAATTAATGCTTTCAACTGGGAGGGGACGATGTTTCCTGAGGTGGTGGTGAGCACTTTGTGGAGGCAGTTATCTTTTAGTGGCAGCTTAATAAACCCTATTCTCAAGAGAAATGAGCCTCGCCCCTTCTGACCCGATTGGACCTAAGAGTCCAGGAGACTTGGTTGTTCCTCTCTGAAAACTAGGATGAAAGATAAAGTAGAAATGGGAGCTCCTCTTGTCCTCTTGTGACTTTCCTTAGGGGAACTTCCTTCCTATGTGTCAATTGTTCCTTTGGTATGGTCCCTAGAAGCTGATATGCTAAAATGGAGAGGAGTAATTGAACAATGATTATTGGTCAGAGAGTTTCAACTACTGCAATAATGGTTTAGGTCTGGAGGGAAATTTACTAATCCCAGTTATGGGATATTAGTGGTTTATTGGCCCTGTGCTCTTTGATTTGTGAGGAGCTTTTCTTCATTTCTCTTGAGCTCAGGTAATTTGTCCACTTATTAATATTTGTTGAGGTGCTATTACACTGCACTTGTGGTGGTAAACGTGATAAAGGACATCCTTGCTGTCTTAGAGCTGTTTACAGCGGTCCTGGAGGGGTAGGGGTAGCTTACAGGGTGATAGTCGAGCAAATAGATAGACATCTTTCAGGTTGAAATGGATAGCAACAATGAAGCTGCTTGATGAAGATGGGGACAGGGACTGTGAAGATGCAGGTGCCATCAGACAGGGTCTTTGAGGAGAACTGAGGCCTCGCTGACGAGAAGCCAGAGAAGCAGAGTGAGGAGGGAACTCAGCAGCTGAGGAGCAGGTATCCAAGCCCTGAGGCAGGAATGAGCATGGCATGTTGAAAGAACACGAAGGAAAGTGTGGACAGCCCTGGTGTGAGATGCGCAGGGAGTTTATTGGGGAAGCTGGACCAGGGGTTACGGGTTGGAGCACTTTGGCTTTAGAGCACTGGATTCCACTGTGGAAAGTCTTGGAAGTTGTGTACCAGGAACGAGCTCTGATCCAATTTACTTTTTCAGAGTGATCTCTGCTGCTAAGGAGGCAAAGTAGAAATAGGAATTTTCTCGAGAGGGTTTTTCTCTATTGTGTTAGCCAGGTTGATGTGGGCTAGGCTTCATGGACGGATCCCACCAGAGTCTTGGGGGTAGACCTGAATGCATGTATTGTTGGATCGGAGAGGAGGTAGAGGGATCAAGGATGGTGCTTAGGTTTTGTCTGAGATGATGGCTGGTGGCACCATTTATTAAGACTGGGAAAGCTTGGAGAAGAACAGGTTTTAGAGGTGGCCATCTAGAGTTCCAAGAAGAATCGAGATGTGAGTTTTGGTGTAAGTGGCATGTAGATGGAATACAAAGCCTGGGGGTGGAGGCTTTGGCAGATCAAGTGGAGGGGAGGTAGTGAGGCAGGAAGAACGTTAGGAAACCCATGCTGAAGAAGTGGTAGAGGCAAGTGTTCTTTTTGGTATTTCGTGTTTCTAAATCATATTCATAAAGTGCTGCTGCATTATTGTTTTCAGTTTGAGACAGCATGAGTGAACTTCCTATCACAGATAAGAATGTACTTTTTGTTCTCTTCGCTCACTTGTTTCACTATAATTTTTAGCTAAAGTGTTATTTCTTGTTGATGTTATTGTGAATGAATGAAGTTATCTTTCTTTTGAGCCCAGTATGGTGCTCTCACCTTTCCCTTATTTCCAGTGTTTTATATTCTTGGTGTTAATGACTGTCTCTTCCTTCCTTTGTATGGTTATGGGTTTTCCACCTCCCATATGTGGATTCTTCAGATATGTCACCTATCAGTTCTTTCCAGTGCCCTAGTGTACCAGATAATATCAGGTTTGTTTTCTTTCCAATGTTTCCTCCTGAAGCTCTGTCCTTGGGCCTGCACTGGAGGTGTTCTTGGCCTTTGGGACCACCTTTCACCCTTCCGTGTGTTTGTGTGTGTGTGTGTGTGTGTGTGTGTGTGTGTGTGTGTGAATAAATAAATAAATAAATAAATAAATTTCTTTTTACACTCCTAAATTCACACTTGGTTGATGGTTGGGTAAAGAATTTTAGGCTGAATGTGTTTCCTCTGAAATTTTCAGACGTGCCTTCCGTGTGTTCTGGCAGCTCTTGTCTTCTAATGGCTATCGAGATGAGTCCTGTATTCTTTGTATGACCTCTTCCTGCGCTTGATGAACTTTTGTTCTGTTTTGCAGTGCTGGCAATTGAACCCAGGCTTTCTGCGTTCTAGGCAAGTGCTCTACCACTGAGCTACATCCCCAGCTTTAGAAACTGTAAAAAATTAATTTATATCCTTCTCTTTTGTCTTTTTTGTATTGACTAGAAACTCTAGTACAATGTCGAATAGAAGTGACAAGAGTGGACATCCTTGCCTTGTTTCCATTAAATTCGATGTGAATTTTAGATTTGTTTTAAAAATATAGATACCCTTTATCATGTTGAGGAATTTGCCAGCATGGAACTAGGAAGTTCCTAGTTTGTCACGAATGAGTGTTGGATTACGTCAAGTGCCTTTAATGCATCTTTTTAAAGTTTCATGTGGGTTTTATCTAGTTAGGCAAAAAGCCTATGTTTTTCTCTGTGGAAAGATTTTCATAAAGGATTAATTTTTGGTTTTATCATTAACAAAAATCCATAGATTAAGCGGGGGAAAAGTAATGCCATGAAATATCTGTGTATTTAGGTCTTTCTTCCAGCAGAGTTTTGATGTTTTCTGTACTTATTTGTTAGACTTATACTTTTTTTGTGCTAGGGTTAAGTGATACTCTGTTTTTAGCTTAAGATGCCAATTGTTCTTTGTTGGTATAATAGAAAGTGATTGATTTTTGTATTTTAACCTTGTGTTCTACAACCTTGCTATAATTGCTTATTAGCTCTAGGTGGGTTTTCTTGTTGTTGATTCTTCAGGACATTATAGACAAATATGCACAGTTTTCTTTCCTCTTTTCAATCTGTACACCTTTTATTTCCTTTTCTTGTTTTTTTTTTTTTTTTTTTTTGCGTTAACCAGAACTTCCAGTACAGTATTAAATAGGAGAGGAGATTGGCTTGCCTTGTTCTGATCTTAGTGGAAAAGCGTCTAGTTTCTTATCAACAAGAGTAATAACTGGGGCTGGGATTGTGGCTCAGTGGTAGAGCGCTCACCTAGCACGGGCGGGACCCGGGTTCGATCCTCAGCACCACATAAAAGTAAAGGCATTCTGTTGTGTCCATCTACACCTAAAAAATAAATGAAAAAAAAAATTAAAAAAATTTAAAAAAAGAGTATTAACTGTCATTTGTAGATATTCTTTATCAAGTTAAGGAGCTGCCTCTATTCCTATGTTATGGCAAGCCATTACTTTCTTCATATTTTATTTGTACTGTTTTTCTCTCTTCTCTGAATACACTTGACATCATATACTATGAGGGGCTCTGTTCAGTTTTCTTTGTTCTTTCATTCCTTTCTGTTCTTTGGATTGGATACTTTGTATTAATCTAACTTCCAGGTCATTGACTCTCCGCTCTTCTGACATCTGAAATCTGCAGTTGAGCATCTCTGCCAGAATTTTCCATTTTGTTTTACATTTGCTGTCTCTTTATTTTCCTTGTTCTTTGAGTCAGTTTGATCACACTCTTCTTGTTTCCATGTTCTTTAAACATGGTTTTATTTGGTTCTTCTAACATATTTATAGTAGCTGTTTTGAAGTCTTCTTCTGCTAACTGTGGCATCTGGGAACACGCAGAGACTGTTTCTATTGACTGATGCTTATCTCCCCTCTGAGTAGAGATCACAGTTCTTTTTTCTCAGTCTATCTTGTAAAGTTTTGTTGACTACTCTGTATTTTAGGTAATACATTGCTGTGGCACTGGGTTTCTTCTTTGTGTCCCTGAAGAATGTGGTGGTGGTGGTTTTGTTAGCTCATTATTTAGAACTGAAATGAGCTAAATCGCCAAAGTCTGTCTCATCTACAGTGTCCATTTTATCTCTGCCCTTTGGTTTTGATCTGTTTTTGTTGTGAAGCCTAGTTTCCTAGAGAGGCTGCCCTAGTGCCTACACAGCAAGTTCAAGGTCAGCCTGGACAACTTTGTGAGACCCTGTCTCAAAAAAGAGTTCAGGTGGAGGTTGGAGAGAAACACTAGAATCCTGGAAGGCTCCGTTCTCTGCGGATGGAGATGTGTGCTGGGCCACAGCCCCACTCCGGGCTGTTTCACATCTGCCCCACCTTGAATTTCCTTTGGCTTCCTCTGTTCTCTGTGGGGGATTTATGTGGCCAGGTCTGGGTGGGTCTGCTGTGAATGCGTGTAGCCTGCTGTCCACCTGGGATCTCAAAAGCTCTGTGAGCCCCTGACAACTGTCTTACTTCCTGGAAATGCCTGCTAAGCATCTGGCTGGTGTGCCAGCCCCTTGCTCGCCTCAAATAGAGCAGTAGCCCCAAATAGAACACTAGCCTCAGGCTAGCAGAGTGCTGCCTCTTCCTTGCACTTGCCTCTGAGATTGCCATTTGGACTGGCAACACCCCTGTGAGTCAGATGAGTACCCTCTGGCAGCATAGTGAAGCTGCTGATTTCCAAGTCTTGCCCCACCCTGCTGACCTTCTGAAGTGACCACAGATGGGGAGGGATGGGGGCAGTC
The DNA here is from genome assembly GCF_048772815.1 of Callospermophilus lateralis. Classification (NCBI taxonomy): domain Eukaryota; kingdom Metazoa; phylum Chordata; class Mammalia; order Rodentia; family Sciuridae; genus Callospermophilus; species Callospermophilus lateralis. The sequence continues at coordinate 97,032,637 of NC_135318.1, read as the reverse complement.
CTGGCAAGACAGTCAGACTTTGTGCTGTTCTTACCGGAAGTTCAGTAGTTTTTATGAATAAATAATTTCAGTCTGTTGTTTGCCCTTGGTTGATTTTCAGAGTACCAGAATGTTTGGTTTTGGACTTTCTTATCAAGCTTTATAGTTGCCTTTTGGGGAAAGGTTTTGGGGACTCCTCTCTTATGCCAGAAGTTAGAAGTCCCCTGGGCAGTTTTCGAATGTCGTCCACCCCCCCCCCCGCCCCGCCCCCCAGTGATTCTGATATTCAGCCAGTCAGTTACACCTAGAATTCCCCAAGCTGTAAATTGTGGCATGGCAAAACTTTTGCCATGTGGACTTAAAAAAAAAAAAAAAAAAAAAGTCACTACTATCAGTGGTGTTATTAAATAAGGGCCTAATTTTAAGACAATACCTAAAGAGGGACTAGCAGATAGATTTCTGGCCAACTTGGCAAAGGTGAGGTCTTTCTTGTTTATGTATTAAAGTTGACAGTTGAAGAGTCCTTGAACTTGGACTCACGTGCAGCTTAGTTGGCTAGCTTCCATTTCCTAAAACAGTCTCCTAATCTAATTTTTCCAGGTTGGAAAGCTTCTTAAGCATTGTGCTATGCTCAGAGGTTGTCTGGAATCTAGGCTTGATGTATTCTTAACTCTGAAAGGAAATTATTCATGGCTGACATATTAGAAGAGACTAAATTGAGAACATTGGGTTATTACAGAACATTAGCTAACTAATTTTTTTGGTGCTACTTTAGAAAGACTGCCAATCAGATTTTGGAGATTGTCTGATGAAATATGTGGATAAAGGTGTATTGTACTCTTAACCAGTAGTGGGTAATCATAGCATAAGAAAGAGACAGTTGATCAGTCTTTCTTAATAGATCTAAAGTGCATGGAAGTGTTAAAGTGCTAATGAACTGAAACTGAATCTCATAGCAAATCAATGTGATTTTTTTTTTTTTCAGTACTGGGAATTAAACCCAGAGACTCAAACTTGGCTCATTTTTGGTATTTTGTTTTTCATTTTTCTGGACTAACAGTCCTCAGAGTATATCTTGCTGGACATGGTGACACACACCTGTAACCCCAGCTACTTGGGTAGCTGAGGCAGGAGGATCAAAAGTTCAAGGTCAGCCTGGACAATTTTGTGAGACCCTGTCTCAAAAAATAAAAAGGGCTAGGGATGTGGCCCCTGGGTTCAAGCCCCAGAACCAAAAAAACCAGAAGCACACAACCCCCTTCAACCACACCCCAAAACATAACAAAGCACAAAACAATGTAAAAGGACCTGTGGGGTTCTCTGGACTCTTCTAGGAGGTTTATAAAGTCAAGACTATTTTCATAATAATGCTAAGATGTTTTTGGTTATTTGCCTTTTTCAATCTTATAAAAAATAGCAGAAGCAGATATGAGAATTCAACTCTTTCCTATTAAGCCACACATTAAAAAGAGTTGAGCAAGTGTTACTTTTTTCACTGCATTTTTTTTTAGAAAATAGTTTTCACACCATGCTATTTATGTAATTGATTTTAAAATGATTTTTTATTTAAATAAATGTTTTGCAAGTCTATTGATATTTCTAACATGATAAATGTTGATAAATATAATTCACATAAACAAAAGGACTTTGGGGTCCACTAATTTAGAAGGGTATAAAGGGAATCTGAGTCCAGAAGTGTGAGAACTGTTATCTCCTTTAGAGAATAAGACACCAGGCTGTGCATATTGTATGCTACTTCTTGCTTATCTTGTCACAAATGTTTTTCCCATATCATGAGTTTTAGCAGTTCCATAATATTCCATTATATAATTATCATAATTAACTTACCTTTATAAATAATGCTGTGATTGGTTTCATGAACATTTTTTGATGAATTTTTAATGACTCTCAAAATGTAAGGTGATTTGCCTCAGCTGACCCCTTGCTACTATTTGCTTGGCTTATTGCAAGGCAATATGAGAACATTCAGCAGGAAGCAAAGAAGAAATGCTAAAATACAATTACTGCTATACAGAAAAGAGTTAGCATGCAGATCAGAGACTGCTTGTCATCAGAAATACCTGCCTGCAAGGTTGGCCATTGACTGGTGTCTGGGAACTTGACTGTTTGCTAACACTGATGTGAAACTTGCTGTATGTGATCTGACCGGCTCCTTGTGCCTGTACTATTCCTGCAAGCTGTGTGGTTTATCTGAGCCACTGCTTGCTTTCTTGGAGTCTGGAATTTTGGTATGTGTTAAGTAAAGGTATTTACTATCTGGGTCCAGTTGACCTATTTTATTCTTACAAGTAATTTTACAAATAATAAATAGGATAAAGAGGTAGTGACAAACAACTTTACTATAAATTGTAATTTATAAGAACTTAAATATCACAAAGCCAAAATTTTATTGCACATATTTCTAGTTTAGTCAAAACTGAAATGGACAGTGTCTTTTGACTAGAGCAAACTGCTTATTAACTGTCATGTGGGATCCTGGAACACATCCTACTTGTACATTCTAATTCCACATTTCAGCTACTACATCTCTAATAGGTTCTGGTACATCTAATAGCTCACCATTACTTTTAGTTCTTCTGCACTTGTGTCTCCAAAACACAAAACATTAATTTTTTTTTTTTTTTTTTTGTACCAGGGATTGAACTCAGGGGCACTTGGCCACTGAGCCACATCCCCAGCCCTATTTTGTATTTTATTTAGAGACAGGATCTCACTGAGTTGCTTAGCACCTTGCCATTGCTGAGGCTAACTTTGAACTCACAATCCTCCTGCCTCAGCCTCCTGAGCCACTGGGATTACAGGCGTGCACCACCGTACCCAGCCAAAACATTGGTTTTGTTTAGGCTTACGATTTGTCTGCTCCTGAGCCTACCCAGTAAATCTTGTTGTGGATGAAAGAATACCATTGCAAGTCCCTCTAGCCACACAGGATGTTCTGGGTCCTTATGATACACAGTGTGATGAGGCCCTTCTAGTTGATGGATGATGAAAATATCATATTTTCTTTTCCCCTTAAATGTTATTATTAGTTCATTGATTCTTTTTTGTTTGGCTTCCCCACCACCTCGTTATTTGAAAAGAATTACAGAATTATAGGAAGCTACAGGGTAGCACAGAAAGACCCTGCAACCTTCTCTCATTTCCCCCTGATGGCAGCTACTTGTGATAAGTTAGGTGCAATGTACAGCCTCAAAATCAGGAAACCAACATGGGTGTTACTGGTGTGGATGGTGCTACGCCATTTTTTCACATGTGTAGATCTTTGTAACCAGCACCAGACAACCATTACAACACCACAGCCATTTCCCCTCTGTTCCTTTGTCACAGTCACACCCCACCTGCCACCCCTAACTCCAGGTAACCACTGATCTGCTGTTGTCCACAGCTATGATTTTGTCATATTGGAAATGTCTTATTGATGGAACCCTATAGTGTGTGAGAGATGGACATTTTTCACTCAGCATGGTGCCCTTGAGGTCCATCCACACTGTTGGAGTTTTCACTAATTTGTTCTTTTCTGTTGCTGAGTAGGATTCCATTGTGTGTGTATCATCCTTTTAGATGGTGTCTATGGTGTATAATTGTATCATATATGTAAGTATTCTTTCCTTTAGACAGCATCTTGCTACGTTGTATTGGCTGGCCTTGAACTCCCGAGCTCCAGGGACTCTCCTGTCTCAGCTTCCTGAATAATTGGGACCACAGGTGTGCACCACCACACCCAGCTGTGTCATGTCTTTGTATCAGCTCTAACTGTGTCATGTCTTTGTATCATTCTCTCTTTTAATTGTTGTAGACTGTTTGTTTCTTGTGATTAGTGATATTGTAGATTTAATTAATCTACATTTTTTTTTTTTTACCCATTGTGCTGTTTTTTCTTTTTCCTGACACTTTGAAAGTTATTTGAACATTTAAAAAATTCCATTTTGAGCTGTGGGGAGTGGTGCATGCCTGAAATCCCAATGACTTGAGAGGCAGAGACTGGAGGATTGCAAGTTCAAGGACAGCCTGGGCAGCTTAGTGAGACCCTGTCTCTAAAAATGTATGAATGATTGACGAATGGACAAATGGATGAGTGGACTGGGGATGTAGCTCAATGGTAGAGTGCCCCTGGGTTTGATCCCAGTACCTCACACATGCTCACACAGATTCCACTTAATTTATCTGTAGGGTTTTTGAGTATATCCTCTGTTGAGATATATTACTAGTGTGTGTGTGTATAATAGTCTACTGGTGTCAACATTTATTAAAGTGAAGTACAGAAGCCTGTCCTTTAAAAGCCTCCTCCTCTTCCCTTAATTTGGGATATAATTGTTTGAAGTATTTCTTCTACACTGAGAACCACACCAGACAATGGTATACTTTTTTGCTTCAACCATCAAATATAATTTGGAAAACTCTAGAGGAAAAGGACATTTCTGTGGTCTTTTTTTTTCTTCCTCTTTCAGTTCTTTCTTCCATTTTGATGTTCTGAGATTCTTCCTTTTGTCATTCCCTTTCTGTTTAAGGACTTTTTTTAGTCATTTGTTTTGGATAGGTTTGCTGATGACAGGTTTCCTCCTTATGAGGATTTCTTGATTTTTTCCTTTTGTTCCTTAAGGATAATTTTGCCATATATGGAATTTGAGGGTTTTTTTTTTCTTTAATACTTGAAAAATATTGTATCATTTCCTTCGGTTTCCATGGTTTCTGATGAGAAATCTGCTGTCATTCAATTTATTTTTTTTTCTGGGTAGGTAATGTGTCATTTTTGTTGGATTGCTTTCAAAATTTTCTCTTTGTACCTAGTTTTTTTTTTTTGAAGTTCAACTATGGAATTTTTTGGCATGGGTTTGAGTTTTTCCTGTTTGGGGTTTGCTTGGCTTCTTGAACCGTTATATGGGTTTATGTCTTTTGTCCATTTTGGGAAATATTGGCCATCATTTCTTCCAATATTTTCTCTACCCTGCCCTCTTTCTCCTTTCATTCTGGGATGCTGATGGTGGGAATGTTAGGTCTCAGACCATTTTATATTTCTAAAGATCCCTGAGGCCCTGTTACGTTTCTCCCTCAACCTATTTTCTATTCTCTAGATTAATTCCCATTGTCTTCCTTCAGGTTCATTAATTTTTTTCTCTGTCCTATCTGCTCTTGGGCCTGTCCATTAAGGGGTGTTTGCTTCAGTGTAGTTTCTGTTCTAAAATGTTCATTTGTTTCTTTGTGTCTTTTCTTTCTTTGCCTGGGGTTTCTAGTTTTTAGATACTTACCTGTTTGTTGAAGCATTTTTATGATAGCTGCTTTAAGATTCTTATAGAGGGTCTGGGGATTTAGTTCAGTGGCAGAGCGTTTGCCTAGCATGTGCAAAGCTGAGTTTGGTTCTTGGCCCTTAAAACAAAACAAAACAAAAAAAGATTCTTACTAGATGATTTCAACATCTGAGTTGTCCTGATGTTGGTATCTGTTGATTTTTTTTTTTTCTCATTTGAGTTGAGGTTTTCCTGTTCTTAGTCTTATAAGTGATTCTTAGTTTTCTTCAAGGCATTTGGGGTCTTATAAAACTGAATATTATTTAGCTTATCTGTCTTAGCAGGTCTTTTCTGTCACCATTCTAGGTGGCTAATGTGGGGAGGCATGCCACTGCATTACAGCTAATGAGGATGGGATGAGGATGCTGAGAATGGGATGGATGTCTAGGATCCTCGCATGGCCTCCCTTGATACACAGGAGGGAGGGATCCCTGTCACTCCTGTGCAGGGCAAGAGGTCCATTCCTGCATGGTCCCTGCTGACATTGTGCTGGCTGGGACAGTGCTCTGTTACTGCTTCCCATGCAGCCTCCTCTGACATCTCATGGTGCCAGAGAGTAGTGAAAGCCCCAGCTCCTCACTCAGACTTTTCTGATACCATCCTAGGAAGAGTGTGTGTGTATGTGTGTGTTGGGGGCGCTGTTACCTGGCAAGGGTGGGGATCTAGGCTCCCTTCTTGGCCATTGCTAGTGGGGTGGAGATAGGTCCAGGGCTGCTGCTTCATGGTGTGTGGCTGGTAAAGAACAGTAGTCATCTAGAAGTTTTCTGTCTTGCTCGGTTGCCCCTTCCTGAGTCCTTCAGCTGCAGAGATCAGGCTTTTCTGGTACTTCTTCATGTGTGGCTGTTGGTTCCAGGCTGCTGGTGTCTCTAGCACCTTCTCTAGGATCTGTAAGGCAAAAAGAAACTCGGGGAAGTGAATGCTGTTTTTTTTTCTTTTTCTCTGCGTCCTAAGAACTCAACTCCTCCCTTCTGCCTTCTGCCTTTGTCTTTTTATGTTGGTTTACTATGTAACATCTGGGTTTTTATTTTACTTAGCAAAAAGAATAGAGAGGTATGAAAATAGAAGTCTGGATATTGAACAGAATTCTTCTAGCATATTGTCTTCTGAGGACACATAGTCTGAGATGTGCTTTTAAAAGTTAATTTCACCAAAGTGACTAGAGACTACAGTGATAGTACCTGCCTTTCTGCATTCATTTTCTGATTTGTCCAAAAATCTTGTGAAATGTCTTCCTCTGTTACTTTCCTTCTCTTTGCCACCATGGGTATAAAAGGGAAAATCCTAAAATCTCAGTTGTTTTCAGTGAAGATCACAAAAGACTACAAAGTTACTAAGTTCTTTTACAACATCTTTCTAAGTAAGTGTATCAATCTTGCATTTTATTTCATTAGCATGATTAGGAATAATTAGTTATGAAATAATTATTAGGACAATGAAATTCCAAAAAGTTTTAAAATAGAGGGAAAAAAGCATTATTAAGATCCCATAATATATCTGTATTAGTTACCTGTTGGTGCATAATAAATTAGCACAATTCTAGTGACTTAAAAATGACATGTTGGGCTGGGGTTGTGGCTCAGCGGTAGAGCGCTCACCTTGCACGTGCGAGGCCCTGGGTTCGATCCTCAGCACCACATAAAAATAAATAAGTGAAATAAAGTTATTGTGTCCAACTACAACTAAAAAAAAAATATTAAAAAAAAATGACATGAACCTATGACCTCATAGTTTCCATGGGCTAGGAATCTAGGCATGGCTTGCCTAGGTTCTCTGCTGAAGAATTCACTTCCAAACTCATTCAGATTGTTGGTTGAATCCATCTTCTTGTCACAGTAGGACTGAGAACCCAGCTTTTTGTTGGCTCTTGGCTAGAAGGAGCTCTGAGCCTCTGTCACATGGGCCTTCCACTACAGCTGTTTGCTTCTTGAAGGTACTTTGGGTTAGAATCTCCGACTAGGGAGAATGTCTGCTGGCAAGACAGAGTTCCATATAATGAAACTATCCCAGAGGTAGCATCCACCCCCTTTGCTACATTCTGTCAGTTAGAGGAGCTAGCCATAGCTCCTGGGCACACCGAGGACGGGGTTCATGCTGGGCTGTGAGACTGAAGGGACGAGGATCACTGGGTCATCTTAGAATCTGTTTGTTGGAATATCTTAGATTTATAAAACAGTCTCATGGACTCAAATGGTACTTGAAAGATAAACTGAGTTTTACTCTTTAAAAAGAAAAACATATTCTCTTTATTCTTTGGAAGACCTCTAAGAAAGACTATAACTCATGAACCATAAAAATAGAAGATTTCAAAATAGAACTTGAAGAGCTAAGTGTGGGTGCAGTAGAGACTGATAGCACACTGGGGTCACCAAGGAGTGGGAATAGGGAGCTGTCTTGATACCTGCGTCCTCACCTGGACACATTAACGTGGCTGTGCTTGCCTCCTGCCTGTGAAGAGCCAGCCGAGCCGGGGACCGGGCTGCAGCCCAGTGTTCTCACTCCCCTCTGTGGACCCGCATTTACTTTTCTTTTTCAGTCTGGGGCATCTTCAGGCTCACAAGATCCCTTTCCTAAGACAGCAGTATCTCTTGAATTCCCCTGTTGAAGTGGAGGCCATCGGCCTCAAAGCGCTAGTTGGTATTAGAGGTGGTGTCCAGGGGAATTGGGGTCTGGAGGGGGGCAGCCAAGTGGACTGTTTCAATCACCCAGTTGGAAAAGAGCATCCTCAGCCATTTGAAACAAAACAGGAGACAGGATATTGTGGGAGCATGCGGGCGGGGAGTAGAAATAAAAAGAGGAGAGAAAAGCAAAGTTTGTGGTCAAAAAAGAAAAGTCCAGAAAAGAAACACGGGAGGAGGATTTGAAAATGATATTGCAGAAGGATATTGAAAGGGAAGCTTGGAAATGAAAGAACAGTAACACGAGATGAGGAGAGGGAAGAAGAACATGAACTGAGTCCTAGGTGTGTAACCGGATCCAGGTGGAAGGCAGGAGGAGCAGCGTTGTGGGGAGGTCCTTCCCTGGTGGAGGGCTGGCCAGTCCCAGCTTTTGACACCCGGATGGCTCCAACAGAAAGTGAGGGCTGTCTGGATGACTTCTTCACAGGAAAACGTATGGCATTAGATCCTCAGAGTACAAGATGTGTTTTGTTTTCCTTGGAGAATGAAACAACACTTGCTGAAACAATGGCTGCCAGCAAATTTAAGTGCCGAAGAAAAAGGATTTATGACCATCCGATAATGTTTATTCCAAGCCCCTAAGGTTGTTGAATAAGATCATTGTCAGTATTTTTAAAAGTACTATTTTGAACATACAGTCAAGTATATGTAAATGTGTGTTATTGAAGTTACACAACTTGTTCCCCCTCCACCCTCGTTTCACTATGATAATGAAATTTGGGACTTTATGATAAGATTACTGAAAAGAGCCTTCCCCCTCCTCCAGGGAAATCAAAGAAAATGACTGCATTCAGATTAAGAATGTCTTTCTGAGGAAGTACATCTTGCAGGCATGTGCAGCATTGTCCGTCTGGTCTTGAGGTGTTGGTCTTCATAAGGTCACTGGATGGATTTCAATTTATTGAACATGTACCTGGAAGAATTACACTGTTAATGATTAGATTACTTGGGGGATAACTCAGAAATAGGGGTTGTGTTCCAGAAAACTTTTCAATGTTAGCATTCACTAATTAGGATCTTATTTTGCAAGTACAATGAAACCTCATGGAAGGGAACAGATTAATTATATTCTGTGTTTTAATTTAAGTAAAGTATATGGTTCTGTTTAGCTCAGTCCCATTTTCCCTTTTGAGCTTAAAAGGGTCTTTTCAGAATCCATGCTTATGCGGTGTATCCTGCCTGGTATACTCTTAGAAATAGGGCATGATGTTGACAAGTCCACATAACTCTTAGACCTTTGAAATGTGTGTCCACTGATGCTTTGAGACCATTTCTTCCCCAAATATAATCTTGTAAATTATGGTCCTAGTGGTTTTAATGCCTACTCCCTCACCCTGCCTCTGGGATCTCTTAACATGTGGGCCAGAGGGAAGGATGGAGGAGGATCTGGGAGAGGGCAGCGTGAATTTCAGGGCCACTTCAGAGCCACTTCAGAGTGACTCCAGGATAGTATTGGCACCTCTGAGCTTCCCAGCAGGGTGGGGAGGGGGGTGTCCTTGGGCACATCAGCATCACCAGGAGCCAATTTGACATTCTCAGGCCCCACCTCTCACCTCCTCAATTGGTTTCCTGGAGGTAGAGTCCAGAATTCAGTGCCTCATCCAGCCCGTCCAGGTGGCTTGCATGTGAGAGGCATGTGAGGCATTGCTCTGTGATTGTTATGTTGCACTTCATTTGTGTACGATGAATTGAAATGCATTCTGCTCTCCGGTACAACTAAGTAGAACAAATAAAAAATTAAAAGGGCCAAAATTTGGTTCCAGTTCCATTCTATTAGCATCGCCAGTTCAAGTTCTGTTCTTTTGGCCCATTTCATTATCTCTGGCCTTTCCAGGCTTTAGTCCTCCTTAACACCTCCTGAATCTGTTTCTTTTATTATTATTATTTTTTCTTTGTTTTAGAGGTTTCCAGATAGGAAATTGCCCACCATTTCATCCAGGCTCTCTTTTCTATTTTAAATTGGTTGTATAAGAATGATGAATATGAAAATTTTTTAAAGAGTGAAATAAAATGTTTTCCAAAGGCAGTTTCTTTCTGAAAATTAAAGCTTGTTAAATTTTGGAATCTTATTACTGAAGGAGTTTCTCAATCCTATTTTTTTAAAAAACTTTCTCTGTGTGAAGGAGTTCTGTGCAATATTAAAGGGACAGAGGGATGAACCAGGTGGCTTATCAACATTCTTTGCAGTATAAGAATTTTATTGTTTAATAAACCCTAAAATTTTAAGAATTAAAAGTGGATTTAATTTTTGGTAATTTTTATGATGGTGCATAGACTCCAGTAGTGTTCCTGTATCTTGCTACTAAGGTACTGCTTGAAAAAGTACTTGTTAATAGTGTTTGGTAATTATTCATCTGTACTGTTGACCAGTTTTTAAAAATTGAGTCCAAGGCTATTAATTAAACTGTTGAACCATATAAAATTGCATGTTTGCCCCTATTTTAGAATGTTTGTATATTTCAAAACCTTAGGTTCACAAAACATGATTGTTACTTTTGTCATCTGATTTAGATACATAATTTTCTACTATTAAAAGCATTCCAAGCCAGGTGTGATGGCATACATCTATAAGGTCAGCTACTCAGGAGGCTGAGGCAGGAGGATCTCAGGACTGAGGGCAACTTAGTGAGGCTCTGTCTCCAAATACAAAAAGAAAAGGGTTGGGTAGGGCTCCGTGGTAGAGCACCACTGGATTCAATTCTGCAGTACTGCAAGCAAAACAAAACATTGCATTTATACTAAAGAAGAAACAGTAAGCAGAACTGAGTGCTTCCCAGTATGAGGTTAGCAAGAGTCTCTTAGTTTCCTGCCATGTCCCCCTACATAAACCAATTGAGATTATTCAAAGAAAAGCAAATACAGGAATCTTACAATTAATAAAACATATTAATTTGGAGAGATTTTGTCTATTAAAATTTGAACTAAACTCAAGAACTGTGTAGTATTATGGGAAAGATGGGTGGAGAAAATTCTAAGAAATGTCTAGAAATTTCTAGAAAGCTAAAAGGGGGGGCACAGGAGTATGAACATGCCCTGATTTTGTGGAATACTCTCTGAATATGGAAGAATGGAGTAGAAACAAAAGATGGAGTTTTCTCATAGCTGTAGACTTTGAGCTAAAAACAGCATCTGGATCAGCAAGCTCATGGCCTGGTCCCATGGTCCAAGGATCGCTTGGGTTTATGGGCCCAAGGTATCCTCTCTCAAATAATCTACCAAAAGAGGGTCCAGTTCTGCTCCACGCAGGGGAGTTTTTGGAATTAGGGGTAGAGATCTTTTTCTACAAATTGGTTTGTCTTCCCACTTGGTGAAACTGGCCTCTCTGTGAGGCTGATTTCAATATACCAAGAAAATGTGTCCAGATAGAGATTGTTCTCAGACCTGTATCCCTCCCTGTCACCCCAGAGCTGCTCAAAGACCTAATCATTCTGACACCCAGTCTTCCTACTTGCTTTGAAAACTTTTCATTAAAATAGAAGAAGGAATGACAAGTTTAAGGATAGTATAAATAACTTCTCTGCATGTTTCACCTGTTGTCTCTGTTATTTTTCTCACTGTAGAGATACTTTTTTTTCTGGAATTCTTTGAAAGTGAATTGCTGAAATCATGTTTCTTTTCACCCCTAAACACGTCGGTGTTTATTGCTATTACTTTAGTGATAAGAACAAGGACATTCTCTTATATTACCGGTACCGTTTCAAGTTTAGGAAATTTGATGCCCACAAGTATTTTGATTTCTCTGGTCTATAGTGTGTGTGTTTTCCCGACAGTGTCTTCATACATATTTTTCCTGGTCCAGGATCCAGTCCAGGACTGTTCTGTGCATTTCATTGTCTGTGTTCTCTTGGGCAGTTTCTTAACCTTTATCTTTGATGACGTTGACAGTGTTTCAAGTGCAGGTGATGTGTTTGCTACGTCACACTTTGCTGTGTCTGTAGTATCTTAGAGATTAGATTCAGATTGTACATTTTTGGCAGGACTGCCACATAATGAGCTGGGTTCCCCATGCATCACTTCAGGGGGCACCTGACCTCTGTCCTGCTATTGCTGATGTGAGTTTTCATCACTCCATTAAGATGACGTCTTCCATATTTCCCTATTGTTAAAAAAAAAAAGTTTTTCCTTTTATAAAATAGTGAGTGCTTTGCAGGGCATACTTGAAATGATCTACGTATTGTTTCCTCATGAGACTCACCTGCTGGTTATTCCTCCCCTTTTCAATCTGGCCTGTGTCAGTTGTTGTGGTTGCAAAATGGAGATTTTCCACTGATCACTGTTCCTTCTACACGTATTAGTTGGTTTCATACAGTCAGAAACACTTTCCCCATATCTGTTGATCTTTATTTCTTCAATGTTGGTATAGACTCAGGGATTCTTACTTACTAGGTTACAATCTATTACCACCATCACTGTCCCCTGTCTGGCCAGTGGGGGCCTCTCAAGTCACCTCCTGTGCCCCGCTTTTCTCTCTTTTCTTGGTACAGAGGATTGAACTCAAGGGCACTCGACCACTAAATCACGTCCCCAGCCCTATTTTGTATTTTATTTAGAAATAGGGTCTCACTGAGTTGCTTAGCGCCTTGCTTTTGCTGAGGCTGGCTTTGAACTCTTGATCCTTCTTCGTCAGCCTCCCAAGCTGCTGAGATTACAGGTGTGAGCCACGGCACCCTGCATCTTCTGTGCCCCCCTTTTGTTTAATATTTATTTTTTAGTTATAGGAGGACACAATGTCTTTATTTTACTTTATGTGGGGCTGAGGATCAAACCCAGTGCCTCATGCATGCTAGGTGAGGGCTGTACCTCTGAGCCACAACCCCAGCCCTCTTGTGCCCTTTTGATGTGTCCTGTCATTTTTTCTTTTGATACTTTCCTTCCTGCTGATGTAAGAATGTTCTAGGTTTATCTTAAATAAAGTTACTTCTCCAAAGAATTCTACTTCTTTATATTGGCAAGTGGTGTTAGAGGCCAGTATCTAGGTACTGCTTAAGTCCCATGGGGAAATGTCTAATGCTTCTCATGCAAGAAAGGAATGGCATGTGGGACAACTTCTAAGACCAGTTTACAAACTAGGATTCAGTAAGTCTGTTTCTTCCTGAGTTTATCTGTGGATAAGGCAAAGATTATAATGTTAAATAGAAAACAGCCTTTCTAAGACATGTTTTGGTGTCACAATAGTGACTTTGGTCTGTCTAGCTGATAGAGAAGTTGAAAACCTTTGTTCTGATTTCTCCTGATTTGAGGAGGGGGTGGAGCTACCACGCCCACGCCTTAACCATTGTGTGTGCCACTGGTGATGGGAACGGTGGTCCCTTCCACCCTCCTGTTGGCTCATGTGTCCAGTCCTGTCCTCGCCTCTTCCTGCTGTGTGCTTTGTCCCTGGGTTCTCCTGTTCATGCTCACTGTTTATCCTCCTTACACCCACTTTATTTCCCAGACCAGCTAAATTTCTTTTCTTTTTTTTTAAAGGTTGATGTGATTTTTTTAATACCTTTATTTATTTATTTTTATGTGCCTTGCACATGCTAGGCAAGCGCTCTACCACTGAGCCCCAGCCCCAGCCCCGACCAGCTATATTTTTTGATCTCTGATTCTCGAAAATTATTAAAATGAATGACTTTAAACTGGGTTCATTATACATGTAGCTCATTGAGGTTTTTAGGAATGCGGAATTTGACCAAAGTCTGACCTAGGGAAATCTTGGCAGGATAGGTAGTATGGAAAATAATGATTATGCTGTAAATGTGCTATCTCCATTGTCTCATACGTATTCCCAGCTTTTAACTCATCTCTATCTGGTTGATACAAATGTGGTTGTTATAGTTGTTTGTACCTTTGAGAAGGTGTATTATACTTGGAGTGTTAATTTCAACGACTTTTATCTTTCTCCATCTTTAAATTTCTGAATTTTAAGTAGGGAGTGTTCACAATGTTACAAATAATAAAAGCACAAAATTAGTTCCCATGTTAGCTAGCAAGCCAGGGTTCTTTAATTCTTTAAATTTCTTTAATTCTTTAAATTTCTTTAGTTCTTTAATTTTCAGTTCTGTATCAGCGAGTAAATATTTTCTTCCCCCAAACTTGACTTTAATTGAAGTTATGTTATTACAATTCTGTTTGGAATTTTTTGTTTAGAAGTATACTGATGACTTTTTAAATTTTTTTGCTTTTGCCTCTAGAAAAACTAATTGCTTATCAACGAGAATTTCTTGCTTTAAAAGAACGACTTCGAATAGCTGAACATCGAATTTCCCAGCGCTCCTCTGAATTGAATAACATTGTCCAACAGTTCCGGAGTGTAGGGGTCGAAACAAATGGAAGTAAGGATGCGTTGAATAAATTTTCAGGTACAGATATATATTTTTTTCATATTATAAAAAGATTGTATTCTCAGGTGTTCTGTAGGTATGTTTCAGAAGTTGAGTAGGGCCGTCTATCCACCAGCATTCATCACCCTTTCAGAGAGAGAAATCAGCACCCAAAACATTCTTATTCTGATAAAATAATTTATATTAATTGCTAAGTTTGATTTTAAGAAAGTACTGTTAAGTTCAATATCAGTTGTATAAACTTCATTGAACATATTGCATCTTTGAAAACACATTCAAATTTAACTTTTTGTTTTTACAAGTATACATTGTGACTAATGTTTAGCCTGGTTTCTGGAGGAATCTCTGAGCTATTTGGAGCAGTTAGTGGTCTTAAATCTGAATTATAGCAAGGGAGATACATGCTTTTGTAACAGACACTTTTGGGAGTAGCTGACCGTATTTCTCTGAGGACATGAGGCAGGGAAGATGAGCACAGTTGTCTTTGCTGTGTCCTGCTCTTGTTGTGATGATTAAACTGATGTGTGTTTATAACCACTTGGCTTCAGATTTGTGCAGACTAACATACTTTCTCATTGAGCTTCTACTATTCTAAAACGAACTGTGAGTTCCTTTCATCTTTAGATCTATCACCTTATTTTTAAAAATTTTATGTTCCTTGCTTCCCCTCCTTATGATGAATTTGTCAGTCACGATAATGCTTAACATTATTGAATGGTATAGATGAAAAATAAACTTTTTATTTCCTTTATCTTTTTATGCATATTTTTCTTCTGAATTATTATTCTTGAGAGTACATTGTGAGCATTTTTACTAACATGAAATATACTTCAAAATGCTATTTTTAGTAGCTGTAGATATCCAGCTGATCTAATACCATAATATATTAAACATTTTCCTACAGTTAATCAAATGTTTTTTTCCTGGGTGTTTTCCCCCGGCTTATAACTCTGTGATGAACATCTTTGTCTATCAATTGATCACATTTCTGGTAGCCTTTAAGTTATTTTTATTAGATTATGACTTTCTAAAAAACAGGATCTATGCTTTGATGACTGTTGATTTTCAAATACGTTAGCACCATTCCTGGAATTGGATAGAAAACAACTGAATAGGGCTGGGGCTGTGGCTCAACAGTAGGATGCTCGCCTCGCACGTGCGAGACCCTGAGTTCAATCCTCAGCATCACACAAAAGTAAATAAGTGAAATAAAGGTGTTGTGTCCAACTACAACTAAAAAATAAATATTAAAAAAACCACTGAATATTTGTTGAGTACATAAAAGCTAAATTCTTTTTTTAATTTATTTTTTAAATTTTAATTTGTTATATATGACAGCAGAATGCATTACAATTCATATTACACATATAGAACACAATTTTTCTCTGGTTGTACACTACATAAAAGCTAAATTCTTTAAAGGGAAATTACTGAATAACAGGTCAGAATGTTTCTGGGATTTTGACGCTGTTTTAATATTATTGTTTAATCCACTGATTTAATAGGTAGAGATGACATATTGTAGTTTGTAATTGTTTCTTTACCCATAAGATTAAACTTGAATTTCACATATTTGTATTGGCATTTCTTTTGTGAGTTTTTGGTTTTGTCTTTTTTTTTTTTTTTTTTTTTAATGGAATCGAGGCTACAAGTCCTTCCTGCCAACTTCCTTGTTTAAAGGTTAACACTATACTTTAATGAAAATTTGAAAGTCTTGCATAATGGAAATAAGATTTTATTTTCATAAAAAATACGTAAAAATTTTATAAAGTGTTAATGTGTAACAAAGGTGGAAGTCATCTATCAGTGGTCATGGTACTTGGCATTGTTACATTTTCCTAAGTCTAAGCACACTGAGTCTGTTCAGTGAGTCTGACTGAGTGCAGAGGTGGGTAATCGGCATCCCACCTGTCCTGGTCCTGTGCCTTGGCTTCATCCACGTATTCATCCATATCCTGACTCTTGTTGGGAAAGTGTCCTTCTCATTTTGTTTTTTTTTTTTTTTTTTTTTTTTAGTTATTGATTGACCTTTATTTATTTGTTTACATGTGGTGCTGAGAATCAAACCCAATGTCTCACATGCTAGGCAAGTGCTCTACCACTGAGCCACAGCCACAGCCCTGACATATTCTTATATTATTCTTCAAGACTCAGCTTAACTCTGCTTCTCCAGAAAGTCACTGCTGGTTTACTAATGTGGTTATTCTTGCCATGTATGCCTTCTCTGCTCATAGTTCTTATCACATTTTATTGTTATGGCTTAACCTGATTTTAAACTTTTATAAGTTTAGGTTTTGGAATACAGCATAACACCTGGCAGAGTAGGCACTTAGTAAAAGGCATCATAAATGATGCCTTTAATACCTAAAAAGAATAACAGAAAATGAGCTGGGCACAGTGGTACACACCTGTAATCCCAGGAGCTCAGGACACTGAGGCAGAAAGATTGCAGGTTTGAGGCCAGCCTCAGCTTAGTGAGACTATAAGCAACCTAGTAAGAACCTGTGTCAAAATGAAAGGGGTTGGTGATGTAGCTCAGTGGTTAAGCACCCCTGGATTCAATCCCTGGTACCAAAAAAAAAAAAAAAGCAGAAAATAATCATTCTTCATGGGCCATATTTAAATTTTTTTCTTGAAGAATCATAACTTATACTTTGTGGTCCACAATTGGAGAACATGACTGAAAACAATGACAGATGTTATGCTGCACATTTCTAAATATCCTTTTTACTGAACATTTCAATAGGAAGAGCAGGCATCCCGTTCTCCAACTAATTGACATAGAAAAATAAAAATCATTCCCTCACTTCAGCAAAGAAGGAAGAACTAGTGAGAAGCCCCTATAGGGAAGTGATTACTCAAGCACACCTGATGTGGAGTTCTCTCAAGCGGCCCCGTCGGGTCCAAGACTGTGAGGTATGATACTGTACTGGCCGACTAGTTCCAGGCAACTCTCTCTGGATCCCAGAGAAGGCAGAAGACTTTTTGATGGATAGTGCCTTTGGAGAATAAGGCTTTTTAATTGAACCATCCCTAAGAGACCTGGAATCAATCTTCTTCTCCATTCTCTCCTTAATTTCTTCTGATAAAAAATTCAACCAGTGGCTTGATACATACTTCTTAATTAGCAGAATACTCATGAATCAGTTTTTTATATTCCCCATCTAACTGAGGAAGCTGAGTTCTCGGGCCTGGCACTTAGAAGTCACGGCAACAGCAGGCGAATTCCTGGGCTCCCTCGGCTCGCTTAGCCCACACCATTCTTTGCGCTTTGCGCGCTTCTGAACGCTAACCTAACGCCGGCCCCACCCGAGTTTCCACCTGTCCTTCTCATTTTGAATGGAGACTCATCCATCCACCAAGCTATGAAATTAGGAAAAACCTTTTTTAGTTCTAATTCTCATAAATTTTTATTGCTGTTTTTATAAAATCAGCAACTTCTATAAGGTAAGATGTTCTGTGAATTAATTATACTTCTGTGTTTCAGGTAATACCCTAAAGCTACTAAAGGAGTTAACAAGCAAAAAATCCCTTCAAGTGCCAACTATTTATTATCATTTGCCTCATTTATTGCAAAACGAAGGAAGCCTTCAGCCTGCTGTGCAGATTGGCAATGGAAGAACAGGAGGTATGTTTATTTTCTTACTTCTTAGTCTGGTTGTCCCGCTGGTCTGAATTGTGACTTGGCATGTTATGCTGACCATGAGCAGTCTGGCAGGTCAAAGAAAAAAATTCTTTCTTTATCTGTGCATTTGGGGCTTATACTGGCCAGACGCCATGTTGAAAGAAGTTGGACATTTTTCTTTGTAGATGAGAATAATATTGCAGAAAAAGATCAAGAGAAATCTAGTTCAGGCAGACAAATGTTTAAACCTTTGTAATTTTTCTGTTTTAAAAACTTGGGAGGTAGAGAGATGACTTTTCCTCTTGTCTTATTTCAACATTAATAGCTCTCATAATGCTGCCAGGAAGGTGGTTCTTATGTGTGTCCTACTTTTTCTTACCAAGATGTCAGGGGCCAGTCCCTTTTATATAAACTTTCCATGAAATAATAGAAATACTTTAGTTGCTTCTTTTTATAATGTACTCAAAACATAATTTGTGATTTTTTTTCTTACTTGGCAGGGCAACCAGAGCTGTTTGGATTTCTGTTATAGGACTGCTTACTGCTTTCCTACTTTTATCCCTCCTTTTTGACATTGTAGACCTTTTCTTTGTAGTTTTAATTTATTTTTTAAAGAGATGGGGTCTCACTGTGTTGCGGAGCTGATCTTGAACTCTTGGGCTCCCGCCATCCTCCTGCCTTGGCCTCCTGCCATCCCCCTGCCTTGGCCTCCCAGGAAGCTAGGACTAAGGTGTGTCCTGTACACCCAGCTCTTTGTAGATTTTGGAGTGCAGATTTTGCTCCCTTACAAATCTTAAACAAGTGACAAGATGATTACTTTATGAATATTGAAATTCATTTTTGTGTGAATGTTTTTTGAAAAACTGATTTAGTCCACTCTTGATATAGAATCTTAAGTATTTTCCTGTCTTTTCTTGTTGGGTCACATTTTTTTCTCATTGTTTAGTCTGTTACCATAAGCATTTATATTCATCTTGATTTAATTTTATATCTTTCTGTTTTATTGGTCGTTTAAAATAACACGTCATCTTCCTGAGGAGGTGTAAACTCTTAAAATACCATGTTCAGACTCACTCACTTTTTCATTTCTTTTTTTTTTTTTAGAGAATTTTTTTTAATATTTATTTTTCTGTTTGCAGCAGACACAACATCTTTGTTTGTATGTGGTGCTGAGAATTGAACCCGGGCCACACACATGCCAGGCGAGCACGCTACTGCTTGAGCCACATCCCCAGCCCATTTTTTCATTTCTTTATTAATTCAAGAAATATTTATTGAGGCCAGGAATTCTGCAGGTGCCAGATATATAAAGATGAACAAGACATGTAGGGTACTCTAAATTAGTTTTTTTAGAATATTGATTGTTCATTATTTTTTGAAGCTGGTACTTACTGTACCTCTCCCTTCAACAGTTTCTATTTGGAC
The DNA here is from genome assembly GCF_048772815.1 of Callospermophilus lateralis. Classification (NCBI taxonomy): domain Eukaryota; kingdom Metazoa; phylum Chordata; class Mammalia; order Rodentia; family Sciuridae; genus Callospermophilus; species Callospermophilus lateralis. The sequence continues at coordinate 97,013,301 of NC_135318.1, read as the reverse complement.
AAGATGCCTTAGCCAAAATTGTGGGTTCATTGATTTAGACTGTATATTTTATTAGTAAGATAAATGAAAATGAAAATAGAAGCGTTTTTAAAGTCATTTAACTTTTTCAAAGTTTCTGACAGGTTCTTTTGTAGTAGCCTGTCCTTTATGAATGTGACGTTCACTTCCTTTTTGGAGGTACTTATTCCATTTTATTTGTTTATACATCTTTATTTCTTTACCATCTTAAATACAATAAAATCTTGTCAGCCAGCTTTCCAACAGCTAGCATTCTTTTTTTTTTTTTCTTTGTATTGGAGATTGAACCCAGGGTGCTCAACCACTGAACTGCATGTCCAGTCCTTTTTTAAAAAAAGTTTTATCTTGAGCTGATTGTAGTGGCCCATGCTAGTGACTTGGGAGGCTGAGACAGGAGGATGGTTAAGTTCAAAGCCAGCCTCAGCAACTTAGTGAGACAGGACTGGGGACTTGGCTCAGTACTTAAACACCCTGGGTTCAATCCCTGGTACCAAAAAAAAAAAAAATTAAATTCTTGAGATAGGGTCTAGCTAAATTACTGAGACTGGCCTCAAACTTGTTGATCCTCCTGCCTCAGCCTCCTGAGTTGCTGGGTTTTACAGGTGTGCACCATCATGGCTGGTTCAGCAGTTAACATTCTTATAAAGCTGACACTAATTTTGAAAGAAAAAGCATACAGCTTGGAGTTGGGGGTGGGAATGTGCCCAGATTTACGTGAAAGGAATTTCCTTCCTAAATTCTTAAGCAGAGGTTCTTTTTTTTTTTTTTTTAATTTATTTTATTTTTTTTAAATACATGACAGCGGCATGAATTACAATTCTTATTACACATATGGAGCACAATTTTTCATTATCTCTGTTTGTATATAGAGTATGTTCACACCAATCTTTTAGAGGTTCCAGGAAAGCTATCGGCCTCTGCTTAGAAAAATGCATAGGGGAAAAACAATTTTGTATGTAATTTTTGAGATTTTTATGAAACCCTAGAACCTATCTAGGGACTTATATTAAAAACTTCAGTTTTTGAGATCAAATTAAAACTACTGCTCACTAAAAATTCTGTTCTTCAGTGGTCAGGCTGACAAACTTCCCTTAGCAGCAAAGCCTTCCCCTGGCTGCAGGGGGAGGGCAGTGCTTTGGGTTGCTATTGACCCCTAGGAGAGGGTCAGGGATTCTCGTGTCCAGGACAAATAACTACTCACCCACCTAGCACCACACTTACATCTTCCCACAAAGATTTGTAAGAGCAGGACACAAAAACCAGGGTGGAAACTACAAATGGGTAGAAGGGCATCTTCTTCAACTGGGAGTCCTCCAAAATCTAAGATCAGCACCATGAGTGATTTAATACTAAAACAAATTTAGTTTATAGAATGGAATATGACTTAAAAACAAAACGCAATCAGTGTGCTTTTAGAGGGATGTGAATGTAAAACTTACCCATAAAATAGTAACTATTATAAAAGAAACAGAAATCTTTGTGTTTTTCAATTCAGTGATTTAAAATTTCCATCAGGAGGTTGATGAAGAGTAGATACATCTGAAGATTAAATTAGTGATCAAGAAGATTGAGCTGTTTGGTTCTTTTAGAAAGTCAAATAAATACAGAAGAAAAAATTTTTGAGTTGAAGAAGCACCCAGGTCTTCATAATAAGGGCCTATTCAGTGAAGAGCAGGATGGCTGACAAAAGACCTTGTTAGGTTATCTACCAAATGGTGCTTCTGGTCAGGAGAGGACCACAGGTAATTCCTTTAAGTATTAGCTGAAGTTAAAGTCCATGAACACCTCCATGTGCCAGGCACTCTGGTTTATAGAATTCAACATGGTTCCTGTTTTTGTGGAGCTTTGGCATAGTACAGGATATGTGTGTTGGTCAAATAATCAGTTACACCCTTTAGTGTAACTAAAGTGTATCACCCTTTAGTGATGTAAAGGGTGCTTTGAGAATGTAGAAAAGGGGCATCTCCCCTGATGAAGAGGTTTAGGGAAGTCTCAAAAATACTTTTGATCTGAGACTAGTAGAATATATAGTTAACAGGTAAAGGTGGGTATTTCCTGTTGCTGCTGTTAACAGACTACTACACAAACTCAGGGACTTAACACACATTTATAGTTTTACAGTTTTGGAGGGTAAAAATCCTAAATTTAAGGTGTCTGGGGGTGTGTTCCTTCAGAAACCCTGTGTGATCGATCATCCCTTCCCGTGCTGTTCTGGAGTGCACAGGCTGATTGCATTCCTTCATCTTTAAAGCAGAGTGTCTTCACATCTCTCCTTTTGATACCACCTCGCCTCCTCTCCCTCGGACCCTTCTGCCTTCCTCTTGTACAACCTCTTTGGTTACCTTGAGCACATTTGGTATTCTAGAATAATCCTGTTTCAAGATGCTTAATTTAGTCATATATACAAAGTCCCTTTTTCATGTAGGGTAACATATTCACAAGTTTCAGGAATTAGGACATGGACATCTTTGGGAGGCCATCTATTCTACCACAATGGGAAAAAAGTGGGAAGTGCACCATAACACTTCCCCGTGGAATATCCTAGAAAATGAAAGAAGGCCACTGTAGTTAATGCAGAGTGAGGGGAAGCACAGGACAATGTGCTGCTAGAGATAGGAATTCAGGCCCCAAATCACAGGGCTTTTCAGACCCGTTACAGGAGTTTGGTTTTCATCTTAAGAGCAATGTGAAGCAACTAAAGAGTTTTAAATAGAACTTGATAAGGATGACTTTTTAAGACTTAAATCTTGCAAGGTCCCATTTCCTGCAAAGGGAAGAATGAAAGTATGGGAAGGAGAGGAGACGTGGGTGACCAGGTAAGAGGTTGTTCTGGGGGTGCTGGAGAAGGATGGACTCAGATTAGGCAGTGGCGGGTGGTTGTAGAGAAGGAAAGAAGATGGGGTTAAGGGCGGTTTGGACTATATGGCAGCATTTAAGAGAAATCATAGTTATGGACTGGATTTGTGGACAAGCCTTAGGTTTCTGGATGGAGCAATGCATGCTGGGTGCATTCACAGAGATAGGAGACAGTAGCAAATGGTTTGCAGCGTTGGTTTGTAAGAGGTGCATTAAATATGGATATGTCGAGTTTCAAGGGGAAAGGATATGAAGTGGAGAAGTCACGCAGGCATGTGAACATTTAAATCTCAGACTCAGAGGAGAAATCTGAGTTAGGTTTAATTTTTAGGAGTTTTTGTTTATGAATAAGTGTTGTTGAAGACATGGATATAAATGAGATCACCTATGGCCCAGGACTGAACCTTCAAAGTTCTCCAGCAGTTAATTTCCAGTGAAAGAAGAGGATAAAGCCAGGGAAGACGGAAAGTACAACTGAGCAGTAGAAGACAAAAAATTGTCATGGAATATAAAGGAAGAAATGGGGGAGTAAATGACTTAAGTCAAACCATAGGGGAAACATGATGGGCTAAAAATATTAAGTAGCAATGAATATTTAAAAAGGAATATAATTTAATTCAAATAAAGATAGACTAATTGAAGATTGGAAATGCCAAATCAAGATTGTTCTGAAAATGTTCTCAATTTTAAAGGAAATAAATACTAGAATTTGAAAACTTCCCAAGAAAGTGGAAGAAAAGTGACATAACAATTGATGTCTCTGTCACATAACAACAGCACAAGGTGGGGGCCTCACCAACCTTGCAACTGCATTTCAGAGTGTCTAGTATATGGTCAGTTTTCATGTGCACAATTATTATTTAAATTGGAAATATAGTCCAACCCTTTGGTTCTATTTCTCTTGGGTTCCTTGATTCTTCTCTCTGAAAGGATGATCTGACTATATTCTTCACTTTGCTGACATATTTCCCCTGAACTCTAACCCCTTAGAATACACACATTTCCTAGATTGTAAGTGATAGAAGATGGTAATGTCAAACAAGAGCAGACTGGGTTATGCTGTGGTATCCAACAACCTCCAAATCTCAGTGGTTTACATAGCAAAGGTTTATTTAAATTTTTGCTGACAGTGTGTGTCCAGTGTGGTTGATAGGGTTTTGTGCACTCACTGATCATTCAGGGATCCAGGCTGACAGAGCCGTTGCCATCTTGAATATAACTGGCTACCCTGCCAAACAGAAAAGACATCCTGAAGGGTTTCAGACCACAGATAGGGTGCTCAGACTGATGACTCTGAACTTTACTCCACCCCAGAAGACCAGGAAAACTGCCTTTATTCTTTCCTTTTTTTTTTTGTCGTCACTTTTTGAATTATCACTAGCATGGTTTACTCTAATTCTGTAAGTATGACCAAAATTAGTACTTTCATTTTCAGTGTTTTTTGGAGTCCTTAAACTAAAGAATTTAAATTTCAGCTCCAAAACAGAGTATATTTGGGGAAAATGGCTTAATCTCAAAAACATGCCATTTTAAGCTTAAATAAACCAAAATGTAAGCAAAAACATCCCTAGTCAGCAGGGAATAGACACTTTGCATTATTACTTTATTGTGTGCTCTGGATCAATGTATTTTGCTTTTTCCATAAAGTTTTTGAATTACTTATGAGTTGGCATTGCCTAGGAACACTTCATATCATAGTTGTTACACTCTTAATCTATATTTTAAATATTTAAAATATATTTTTTTTAGATTCTAAGGTTGAGTATATGGAAATTTGCTTCCAAGATAACTCATCCTGTGTTTTGGCATCTCAAAGTAACATGATCAAGATAGAAATCTTGATTTGGAGCCCTCAAATCTGTTGTTCTGGGTAAAAGATCCCCTTTCCACTTATTGAAGTCATCCTGGATCCCACTTCTTCCTCTCTCTCTTGGTCCCCTGATGAAGGTCTTCAGACTGCGTCCTAAATTCATCTATCTGTTCATTTTCAACTCTTCATTCATCCTAATTCAAACCACCATTTTTTCCTTTAATTAGTGCAGTAGCTTCCTAACTGATCTTCCCAAAATACTCTTAAAGTTATGCTTTTACTTTCCATAACATTTGGTAATCTCTTAAGATTATAAGTTGGATAATGTCACTTGCTCAGCTTACAACTTGATAATGGTTTTCTCTTTGTTCTAGGAATTAAGACTGAATTTGTTCCATGTGACCTGACCCTTAACTAATTCTCTGGATCTAGGCTTATTCTACTTTAGATATGTTTTTGCTCCTGATGTTTCTTTACTATGTCAAAAGCACTGTGCCTTCCCTGTTGTTCCCTCTTCTGGAATGTTCTGCCTCATCATTAATTAACCAGCTCAGTTGAAAGCAGAGAGGACTTTCATGACCACACTATCTGTAGAGGCACCCCCCCATTCCTCACGCTGACATTATCACATTTGAGTTTGTGTAACATGAATTATCCTTTAAGGTTATTATCTCTTTTCCCTCTTCAGCAGTGTAAGTTCTGTGAGGGCAGGGAGCTTATTTTTATATCATTCACCCAGATAATTTGTGCCACAGAACAGATGCAGTCCCTTAACCCCTTTGTACTTAGTATTCTTACCTGCAAATCATGGTTGTAGACTAGTTGACCTATGTTCTTTAAGCTTTCTTCTAGTTTTAGGATTCTATGAATTCTAAGTATTTTGTAGCATCTCTAATTAATTGTTCCATATTTAAGACTAGATTATTTTTAACATCTGCAAAATACTTCTCTGTTGACATATAGCACTCAGAATATTACGACTTTAAGATGTGAATTTTAAAAACTTACTTTGAAATGTAGTCACTTCTATAGTAAATGTGTGTTCCTCAAATCACTGCACCCTGCAAAGCTGTGCAACAGAAAGAGAAGAATGGGATTAGGATCACAGCACTCAAAACCAGGCAAACATAAAAAAGGTTAAAACCTAATGAAGACGGCAGCACAATTTTGTACATTTTAAGTGATTAGGTGGTACATAACTAATATAATATGGAACTCTGCCTGAAAGGGACCTGCAGTTTGCTGCAAGCTATAGAGGGGTTGTAGCTTACAAGTTACCACAAACTGGTGGGGCAAGTTGCGTTATCTGAAATCTGAAGGAACGTAGAACCCCCGGTATGGATGGGTATGGTTGACAGCATGTGAAGAAGAGGCAGCTTGTAGAGGTTTGTGGCGTGTGCATTTTGGTATTTTTACAAAGTTTAGTTTCCTGAATTGGTTTAGCCTGGGTACGGTTTTCTTTCTTTCTTTCTTTTTTTTTTTTTTAGTACTGAGATTGAACCCAGAGTGCTTAACCACTAAGCCAAATCCCCAGCTCTTTTTTGAGACAGGGTCTCACTAAGTTGCTTGGGGCCTTGCTAAGTTGCTGAGGCTAGCTTTGAACTTACAATCCTCCTGCCTCAGCCTCCTGAGCTGCTGGAGGCAGCAGGCATGCACCATGGTGCCTAGCCTGCATGCAATTGTCTATTATTCACCTATATGAGTGTCTCAGGAGAAGTTGCATATAAGCAAATGTGAAATTCATGCTGTGCCAATGTTGATCCCTAATAAATTAATCATGTAGAAACAAATTTGCAACCAAAACAAGCAATTTAGTAGAATCAACTATAATTTTAGACCTTAAAAATGTTGCACAGATTCCTGTAGCACCCAGCGTTTTCCTATCCCTCATCTACCGTGCATTCCCATGACCATGGTATCATGATCAAACCAGGAAATTTACACCAACGCCACACTATTAGCTAACCTTGGCTCTTATTCAGATTTTGTAATTTTCTTTTTTTTTTTTTTTTAAAAGAGAGTGAGAGAGGAGAGAGAGAGAGAGAGAGAGAGAGAGAGAGAGAGAGAATTTTTTAATATTTATTTTTTAGTTATCGGCGGTCACAACATCTTTGTTTGTACGTGGTGCTGAGAATCGAACCCAGGCCGCATGCATGCCAGGCGAGCGCGCTACCACTTGAGCCACATCCCCAGCCCCCAGATTTTGTAATTTTCATTGTTTTTCTGTTCCAGGGTCCAGTCAGGATTTTGTATTTCCTTAAATAGTCATGTTTTCTCAGTCTTTTCCAATATGGGTCAGTTCTTTGTTTTCCATGACCTTGATGCTTTAGAGGACTGGCTGCCTATCTTGTGGACTGACCCCACAATTTGGAATTGTTTGATATTTCTTTTTGGTCAGGTTGAGGTTATTCCTTTTGGCAAGAAAACCACAGAAATGGTGCTGTTCCCTTCTTAGTGCGTCATGGACTTGAAGTTGATATGTAAGACATTAATTTTTAAGGCATGTTTAGTGTTTCTGAGTTTTAGTCGTATACAATTTTTCTGTTTATACTTTATAGCCATTCATTTTTAATGTGAGGTTGACTCTTATTTTTACCAGTTCTTTGTCGTTACACACACACACACACACACTCACACACACTCACTCACTCACTCACTCACTCATTCTCTCTCTCTCTCTCTCTGTCCCACCCCACCCCTTTATGATTAAGCCATGTGGAACGAATGATAATACAGTATTATAGGTATGTTCTTGTATCCTTTGATTAATTTCTTTCTGAAATTGAAATTGAATCCCTCAATTATTCCTGTGAATTTGAAGCATTGTATTTTCAAAATGGTAGTATTTTTCTATTATTGTCCTTGTGAAGTCTTTTTATGTAATTACTGTATTGTTTTGTTTCAGTTTCAATAGTAATGGGGATTCCCACAGTGAAGAGAGAAGTTAAATCTTACCTCATAGAAACTCTTCATTCCCTTATTGATAATCTGTATCCTGAAGAGAAGTTGGACTGTGTTATAGTAGTCTTCATAGGAGAGGTAATTATTTGTTATATTTTTTACCATATAGTCTAAGAGTTAAAACTATTATTGAATATTCAGATATGCTTTATAAACAATTTTTAAAATGTGCTGAGTGAAGCTTAGGTAATATATGCTATCTGGTAAGTTAATGTAAATCTTGTGTGTTGTTTGCTCTAACTTCTTCCCTGCAGTTAAAGCCAGGAATGATAACCTTCATTGTCAGTAGGATAATATTATACACATTGATCATAAAAAAATGTATCCCCATTTCTAGCTCTGAGACCTAAATTGGAGTTGTGAAACTGAAGGAGGGTTTAGCCTAGGCGTAACCCCAGCCTAGGCTAACCCCTGTGAGGCAGCCATCATATTATTAGAGGAAAATTACTTGAATATACTTCAATTTTGGTCTCCTCAAAAGATTTAGAGAAAGAATCTTTTTTGTCTGATACCACAAGGAACAAGTGCCCTGGAATAAATATTTCCTTAATTATCATACCAAATTTCAGCCTGGGAAAAAGCTAAGGGTAACGTTCACCTAGATGGCTTGCCTAGCATACATAAGGCCCTGGGTTTGATCCCCACCCCTCCGTCCCCGATAAAAGGTAAGACAAAAGAAGGTGGGGGGCAGAAGATGGACATAGTATAACTATGTATAGTTCTGGACCTCTGATTCCCACTCCTTCAGGGTTCTCTGTCTCTTTAAATAAAAATGATCTTAATGTTTTCTTAATGAAAAAAGTAATATGCACATTATTTAAAACAATTACATAAGTATGTAATGAAAACTCACCTCTTACACTTTCATGTGGATAGAACTATAAGTATTTTTAAATGTGTCTTAAAGAATTTTTCCTATGACTTGTGTACACATATGAGTGTATCATTCTATACATATTTTAATACCATGAACATCTTTTCATGCTAAAAAGATTAAAAATCACAGCATCATTTTTAAAAACAAAATTAATTTTTTTTTTAGTTTAGATGGACACAATATCTTTATTTTATTATTTTTTTTATGTGGTGCTAAGGATCGAACCCAGTACCTCATGCATGTGAGGCAAGCGGTTAACCTCTGAGTTATAACCCCAGCCTCATTTTTTAATGGCTAAAAAATACTCCATTGTACGGTTTCAACATGAATTATTTTTAAAAACTTTTTTAGTTGTAGATGGGCACAATACCTTTATTTTATTAATTTTTATGTGGTGCTGAGGATTGAACCCAGTGCCTCACATATGTTAGGCAAGCACTCTACCACTGAGCTACAGCCCCAGCCCCTCAACATGAGTTATTTGATTGATAGGCTGTTTCTGAGTTTTTGCAGTTATAAGCAGTACTGAAATAAACACTTCTGTAAATAAATTGTATACTTTTATAGTTACTGACTTGGAACTAATTTATAAATATAGATTGCTCTCTCAGAATCCATACACATTAAAATATTCATAGATAGCCAGCATACCCTGTAGAAATTAAATCTGTTTATCTCCTTTCCAAAAGTCTGAGAGAACTATTTCTTTCTTCCTGTAGTTCATACTAGTTTTAAAATATTTTTGTCAATTGGATGGGTTGAAAATAATACTTGACTTTTGTTAATTTGGATTTCTTTATTGAGTGGGATTAAATGTTGGTTTATGAAGTTTTATTTTGGATCATTTGTATGTATAATTATTTTATAAGCTTTGCTTATTTTTTTGGTTGTAAATTGTGATTTGTAGGACATTTTCATATATGAAATATTTTCTCATTTGTTACTTGTATTAACTTATGATGTTTTGATCTGTTATAAAAGTTTTCCTTTTAAGTAACCAAACTGGCCAATCAAAAAGCAACTTGGTAATAGCTATAAAAATTAAAAACATACACTTTAAGCCAACATTTTGCTTCTAAAAACAGACCCAATAGAAACATTTGCAAATACAGAAATACATTCAAATACATAAACATTTATATAGCTCTTATATGTGTATTAATAAAACAGGTAAGGAAAGTAATCTCCTGTAGTATACCAGATACTCTCACTAGCAAATAGCTTGAGAGTTGGGATTATGGACTGATGTCACTTTGTATTGCATACAATTTTATAAAATCAGAATTTACTTACAGTGAGCACATATTAATATTTAATTGCAAAAAACCCTTTAACTGTGAAAGAATCATTCTTACACACTTGAAAAATGATGTTCAGTTTACAGACAGAGCCTAGTGTCCTTATGGATTTGAGACCCTCTTACTATCACGATTAATCCGGATTAAGATGCAGTATTATTGGGTTTGGATCCAGAGGGACTGTATTCTGGGCTAGATTCTGCTCCTTTTTCTGCTTTCTTGAGCCTCAGTTTCCTCGTCTCTTCAATAAGAGTGATGCTGTTGACTGTTTGGAGCTCATCGTTGTTGCAGAGGCACTGCGAGATCACACAGGGGAAACCTTGTAAACAGAAGAGGCTGTTCAGGCATTGGCAGTGTTCCCGTCTCTGAAGAGTGGTTTCTCCCAAATGCACTGTTTGTCTATATATCTATGCAGAATTTCAATCAAGAAAATGTGAACAGAAGAATTAAAGAGTGCACTGAATTTCCTTTAGTCGGTTTAAAATTATTATTAATCACAGTGTTTGATTCCACCTTGATGAGTAGTTCTAAGCTGGGGCCTCAGTAACACTAGGAACAGGTGTGTGCTGTGTGGCTTTGAGGGTGTCCTACATGTGGAGTTGTTTCTGGGCCTAGGTTTCCACCTGTCTATCTCACTGTGTTATCTGAATTTAGTTTTAATCTGTCCAGATCCGGATTAATCTGACTTTCCCAACTGCTGCTCTTCCAGGTTTCCCATCTGCTTATGAAAGGATTCTTGTATACGGTGTTAATAGGCCTGTGCTGTGGTTATTCTACTTCCAGCTCATGATACAGATCCACAGGGCACGTGTGTCCTCAGTTCTCTTCGTGTTATTCCAAAGTCCAAACTATTGCTGCTGTTTTCCCTTTCTTTTTCATCCTTCAACTCCCAGCTTATCATCTTTTGAGAAATCATTCTGAGTCTCCCATTTGAAATTAATCTAGGGTAAATAGGCAGCTTTACCCAGGCAGGCAGGTGAGTAGAAAGACTCTTTGAGACTCTGGCATTTCTCTATTTTATGATTCATTAATTTCTAATATAATATTAATTACTTCTTTCCTCCTGCTTGCTTTTAGTTTTGCTCTCCTTTTGCTTTGAGATAAATTAGGAATTTATATAAAGGCATGAATTCTCTCTGGTCCATTTTAATATTTGAGGAGAAAAATCAAGAATGAAAAACTGGAGATGCACATAGAAAAGAGTTACCATCATCTTTTCCTCACATGACCCCCAGTTCTTTGTATTCTTTTTCGCTTGAAAGGGAGAAACCATAAGATGCCCCTCTGGGAGAAGAAGAGAGAAAAGTAATTAGTTGCCTTATTCCTTGTTGGTCATTTCACCCTTATTGATCCCTTTGGCATGTGATGAGACATATATAGAACATTCAGAGTGTTAAGCAATACACCGTTGCATTATTTGAAAGTCGCTGACCCATTCTGAACTTGAGAAGGGATTGACAGGAATGCATTCTATCTCCCTTAAGGTTCCTTGGTAGGATCCAAGTGTGCTATTCAGATTTTAAGATTGTATCATTCCTGTGTTTATTTTTCCTTAGACTTTAATTATAATTTTTATATTCTAATATTTTGTAAATCTTATTTTTTGTTGTTTTTATTATATATAGAATATTTCTTATATTGTTTATACCAATTTTATCATGATCATTTTTATTCTACTTTGTTGTACGTGACAGCAGAATGCATTTCAATTCATTGTACACCAATGTAGTGTAACATTTCAGTTCTCCGATTGTAAATGGTATAGAGATGCACCATTTATGTATTCATACATGTACCTAGGGCAATGATGTCCATCTCATTCCACCATCTTTCCTGTCCTCATAACTCCTTCCCACTCTCTCCCCTTTGCCCAATCCAAGGTTCCTCCATTCTTTCCATACCACCCCTCATCATAGATCAGCATCCACTAATCAGAAAAACATTCGTTTGGCCTTTAGTTTTTTGGGATTGGCTTACTTCACTTAACATAATATTCTCCATCCATTTACCTGCAAATGCTGTAAGTACTGTCCTAAGCTCTAAGTGTTATTTAGATTTCTCCAAATGTTCCACTGCTGTCCTCTCATGACCTGACACTCTTGAAGATTACTGGCTGTTTTATGGAATGTCTTTCAGTTTGGGATTGTCTGGTGTTTCCTTATCATTGTATTCAGGTTGTATCATAGAAGTGAGGTGGTGTTCTTTTTCAGGGCCTTGTGTTAAAGGCTACATGATGTTGATCCGTCGCATTACCAGGAATGTTAGCTGTCATCACTTGATTAAGATGACATCTCCCAGTTTTTCTACTGCGAAGATACTCTTTTTCCTGTGTAGTTAGTAGCCTATTTTGGAGGTGATACTTTGAAATCATGCAGATATCCTGTTTCTCATCATAACTTTCTACCAAGTGAGCAGTCTTATTATTGTGTTTACCAAATGGTGATTTTCTAGTTTCATCATTTAGCTTCCATTTAATAATTAGGATTCTGTTAAGAGGAGCTCTTCTTTTTATTTTGTCACTTGCATCAGTGTTGAGTTGTACATAATAAGAATAAGCTTTTATTTTGTTGATCAATTATTCCAAGTTTGGTCACTAGCTCGTTTTGAATTGGCGACTCTGTCCTCCTAATATGGCCCCAGCGGTTCCTCTGCTTTCTAGCAGCTTAAGAGTTCTAGGCTAGTCTTATATTTTCCCTGCACCAGTCCTGAAATCAGCCATTTTTCAAAGGAACCTGATTCTTTTTATTGGAGAATGGATTAAAAAACAAGATCTGGACACTAGGGTGCTGGCTGCTGAGAGATCATTGCTTCTGGCCCTTTGAGTGGACAGATGTATGTCCATCTGTCTGTATATTAGACATCATGATTTCTAATGATACTTTTTTTTTTTTTAAAGAGAGTGAGAGAGAGAATTTCAATTTTTATTTTTTTTAGTATTTGGCGGACACAACATCTTTGTTTGTATGTGGTGCTGAGGCTCGAACCTGGGCCGCACGCATGGCAGGCGAGCGCGCTACCGCTTGAGCCACATCCCCAGCCCCTCTAATGATACTTGATTCCAGTCTCAGAGTCCATTCTAGTCTCCCTCCATCCCCTTAATTTTTCAACTCTTCTCCAACAGTGAGAAACTCAGTTCTTTATGACTCAGTGTATCTGTATTCTTTTACATCCCAATATACAGTCGTTTTTGTGTTGTTGACCCTATCCCTAGGATAGCACTGCCTAGAGGGAAATGTTTGCCTACAGTTCTTTTGTCTCAGCCTTACAGTATCCAGAGTTCTGTTTTCCGGAGTCACTTGGCCTAGTTCTGACCTTTGCCACCCTCTCAGTGATATTTTCATGCTGTTCTTTGGTCATGGACATTGGTTTGTTACTATTTGTCTCTGTTGTGAGTTTGTAGAGTGTTGTCTGTGCAGCTTCTACTTCAGATTGGTGGATGTTTTCGTTGTGGCTTAAGAGATGCTCTGTTTTTGTGAGTGTTCCATGAGCTCTTGGAGATATGTTACTTGTTCTCAAAATTCAATTATGTGTTCTCTGTTGCATTTATGTTTCATATATCCTTATCTTTTCCCACTTGATGTGTTGTGGACTTAGGAGTTAAACATCTTCTGCTACTGTTTTTGTTTTTCCTGTATTATATTTTTTGTTTTATAAATAGTAAAGTTATTTTATGCATGGATATTTATAACTTAATTGGCAGTTACACCTGCTGGCATTTTAAAGTGACTTATGCATTATGTTAATTTTGAGGGCCTGAATTCGCCCTTACTGGGTGGCAGTATTATGACCTATGCTTTCCTGGGGTTTGCGTTTGTCTGGTATTCCTTTGTCCGTCCTTTTGTTTCCCTTTCTTTCTAAATCACTTTTTTTTTTTTTTTTAATGCATCTAGTTTACAGCCTAGAGTTGAATTTTGCTTTGTGATTTAATTAGAACGCGTTTCTCTTCTTCTTCTAGATGAATTTATATATCTGTATGCAGTTATTTGGTCTTAATCCTATCATTTTATGGGATTTTCCCCCCTATATGTCTTTATAGGATTTTTCATTGATTATTTGTTTTGCTTTATTTTGTGTGCTTCATTTTTCTATTTGAGAAAAGTATGTATTTTTATACCAGTGATTACTGTTGTAGCTGTAACTTTATACAGAACCCTTATATAACCCTCTGTTTTCTTAGATGATATTTATGGCTTCCCGACATGGGAAGCAATAAAACTGGTATTATTTCTTCTTTTCCTTTCCTACCCTACTTCTTCCCTTTTGCCTGATTTATATTGTCTTATGTAGTATTCACCATTGTACTAAGAAATAGGCTTCTCTGCTGTCATCTGGTATGCCTGCTTAGCACCCTTTGACTGCAGATACTACAAATGAGGTGAGTAGCTTTGTCTCTCTGCTGTCCTCTCCATTTCTGCTAGATTTGCTAAGTTTTCCTTATTATTTAGTGTACATGCTGTACATTTTGATGCTCTCGATTCAACTGCAGCCTTTATTCGACTTTCATATTGTTCTACCTGTAGACACGTTTCTATTCCAGTGTCCATTACAGAGTCCCACACTACACTTAGTGGTTCTGAATCTGTAGGTTTCCTTCAATCCAAGACGACTCCTCTCTTTTTTCTTGTCTTTAATGAACTTAGGTATTTTTGATGAGCACTGGTAAATTATTTGGCAAAATGTCTCAGTTTGGATTCATCTCATATTTTCTTGTGACTACATTATGATTTTTGGCAAGAGTAATGTGACTACTCTTTTGAAAGGATTCTGCCGGCTACTATTCCCTTCTTATGAATCATCATTGAAGGAAATGGGTTTTCAGGCTGCTGTCATGCCAGAGGATGAGGGGTCAGAGAGTGTTCCAGACTATTTGGTTTATTTGAAACAAAGACTGTCTTCCCTTCTTCCATGGAGCCAGGCTGCTTCCTGTCAATCCAGCTAGTCTGAGTAGTTCTTCTTGTTACCTCTGGGTATTAGGACCAAACTAGATCCTTTCAAGCTTAAGGATTTCAGTTATTTTTCAAAAGGAAAATTTTTGTGTTTCTGAGTCTGGCTCTCACGGACAGTGGTCTGTGGTTTCTTTACTCTCCCTCTGCAGGCTAGTCTTTCTAGTGGGACAGCCTGATGCGCTTCCACCCACAGGGTGTGGTTATCTGGGCACTTTTGAACTTTCTTCTACCCTGAAGCACCTGAAGAGCTTGGTAGTCTCAGAGTGGCCCTTTCTGTCATCATATTTCCTCAAGCTCTCCTCATTTCCTGAGACTAATGACAAGAGTTCAGATTTCATTCTAAGAATTCTTTCACTCACTGAATAAATGTTTATTGAAGAGCTAAAATAGGGAAGGTTCTGGAGATTAAAAAAAAATTAAAATTCTATCAGAATGTAAATGGTGCTCCTGAAGACTAGCATTGCACAAAAATACTAGTTTTTCTATATCATTGGCTATATTTTTTTTAAATTGTGTGTATGCCTTGCTAAAGAGTGCAGTAATTTTACGAAGTTTGTTATGTTGAATAGTCCCATCTTCACCCTCCCATCCACCCCCGCTTTCTTACTGTGAGACTGTTAAGGTCTTTTCAGCCCTAGTGGGCTGGTAGGCAGGTGAGTAGAGAGACTCTCTGAGACTCTGGTATTTCTCTAGTTTATGATTCATTAATTTCTAATATAATATTAATTACTTCTTTCCTCCTGCTTGCTTTTAGTTTTGCTCTTCTTTTGCTAGGTTTTTAAGGTGAATGTTTAGATTGTTGGTTGGAGATCTTTTCTCTAATATAGGCAATTTAAAGCTACAAATTTCCCTCTTAAATTTCATGTTAGCTGCATCTCCAAAGTTTTGATATTATCATGTTTTAATTTTTATTCAGATCAAAAATACTTTGTATATCCCCTTGTAATTTCTTCTTTGACCCAAAGTTATTTATAAATGTGCTTTTTAAATTTGTATCTATTTGAGGACTTTCCAAATTTTCCCGTTCCTGATTTCTTATTCAACTACATCGTGGTGAGAGAGTGTAGTTTGTATGATTTCAGTCCTTTAACATTTTTCAGTACTTGTTCATTGCCCAGTGTGTGATCTGTCCTGCCAGATTCCCAATTCTGCTGTGGAGGATTCTATAGATGTAGTGGAGTGATCTTTCTGTAGATGTTGTTGGGTAAAGTTGTGTTTTTGAAATCTTCTTTATTCTTGCTGGTTATCTTCTAGTTTTTGCTTCTATTCTTCATTTGAAATTATTGATTACTATAATGCATAGGTAGTATTTTGGTCTCTAATTTCCCAGCAGCTAGATTTTTAAGATGTTTGTGTATGCTTTGGTCATAAATCACACAAATGACTATCGAGAAGAAATTGCATGTATACATGTTATCCCATAAAATTTGGTGGTGATTCAACAAATATTTTCTGAAAGAGTGGTAAATTGTTAAGCATATGTACAATAAAAAAAAAACCTCTGCCCATTGTAGCTTACAGAGAAGGGCAGAAAAAAAAATTCAAATATGCAGTATGTTAGATATTAGCATGACGGAGGATAAATGGGTAAGGAAGAAAGGGAGTGCATGGAGGATAATGGGTAAGGAAGAAAGGGAGTGCAGGGACACCTGGGCGGAGGCCTGAAGGAGGCAGGAGTGAAACAGTACAGCAGAGGAACTGTTATGCAAAGGCCCTGAGCCAGGGCATTGTTTGGCATGTTTTGCAGAACAGCAAGGAGAGGCCTGAGTGGCTTGGTGGAGGAGGCAGGGGACTCACTAGTAACAGGAAGCCAGAGAAGGACAGGCTGGGCTAGACCACATATGACACTACAGTTTCTTAAGAACTTCACTTTTGCTGTCAGTGAAGGGCAAGGACAGACTTTGTAAGGGTCAATGATAAATATTTTAGACTTTGCAGGTCATCCAGTCTTTGTTGGAACTGTTCAACTCTGCCATTTTAACATGAAAACAAACCATGTAAGGGGATGCATGGAGCAGTGTTCCAGTCGGGTTTTACCTTAGGATGCCAGGCTGAGGATCGGCTTTGCCAATCCTTGCTCTGATTAAGATGGAAAGTCCTTCAGGAGTTTTGAGTAGAGAAGACACCTAACTTACTAATTTTTTAAAAGGCACTTACAAAATACCTTTTTATTTGTTAATAATTTTAGGCTTAGAAAAAAGTTACAAAAATTATACAGCGTTCCCTTCACTTGTCTCACTTGAAGGCTGACCACTGATGCAGCCATCCTCACCCATCAAAACCAGGACATGAGTGTAATGCTCTCGATTCAACTGTAGCCTTTATTCGACTTTCATATTGTTCCACCTGTAGACACGTTTTTATTCCAGTATCCATTACAGAGTCCCACACTACACTTAGTGGTTCTGAATCTGTAGGTTTCCTTCAATCTAAGACGACTCCTCTCTTTTTTCTTGTCTTTAATGAACTTAGGTATTTTTGATGAGCACTGGTAAATTATTTGGCAAAATGTCTCAGTTTGGATTCATCTCATATTTTCTTGTGACTACATTATGATTTTTGGCAAGAGTAATGTGACTACTCTTTTGAAAGGATTCTGCTGGCTACTTTGGTAAGGGCAGAAATGGGAGACCCCTGGGAAAACTTATCATAATCCAGTTGAGGCTTGAAGTAGGATATTCGTGGAAGAATCCAGAAATAGTTGATTTATAAGCATATTGAACGGATTGGGTTATGGTTAAAAAAAAAAATGTGAGCCACTGCTATGGCATCAGGCCTCAGCATCCTAGTTAGCTGCAGGAAAACTATGCAAATGTACTGCAAATGAAGAAGTAATTTTTTTCTTTTGTCTAGCCCTTGAACTTCCTCTTTCTTATTAATCTTTTAGCCCTTAATCATTTTAGAAACCTGGCTAACTAAAATAATGTGACATTGTTTGGCTCTGTTGGTGTGTCATGTTTAATTGAAAGTAAAAAAAAAAAAAAAAAAATCAAGCATTAGGTGGGTAGTAATAGCTTTTCCTTGGATCCTAGGGAAATAAAATTTATTGTGAGCTGCCAGCCCCATTTTGACACATCCCTTTCCTTTGAATCCTGCTGATCTGTCACATGTACACATTATATTTCTGGAATTCTCAGTGGTTCCTTGTTATGTTAAATGACTTCTGTTTCTCACTGTGGTGGAGTTAGCAAGAACTGAACTTATCTTCCTGATGTCAGCAAGTAGAAGGCCAAAGTGTGTGAATCAACTGTTCTCGGACACTGGACAGCAGACTACACATCATGTGGCTGCCCGAGATAGACGGAAAGCACATGATTGTCCCAGTTTTCTGCCTAGAGACATATTTCTCTATCCCAATGAAACGTATTTCTGTATGCAGAAGGGGCACCAAACAGAGAAGTGAAGACTGCAGAGCAGAGGTCCAGAGGGGAGAGTACTGCCCACAAATGACACCTTTCAGTGCTGGCTGAATCAGGCCACACGTGGGGAATGCCCAGGGCTGGTAAAGGGACAGCCAGGAGTTCCCAGAGCTCAGGGAGCCTGAAGTCTGAGCAGCCACAGTGGCAGGTCTTCAGGGTCACTCTTCAGTATCACACTCTCTCTCCTTCAGAGCCTTTGATGTTCGTTTTGTATATTTAGGTGCTCTGATGTTGGTGCAGATATATTTACAATTGTATGAATTGACCCCCTTATTATAGAATGTTGTTGTAGTTTGTTAGTCTTATCTGTCTGATGTAAAAACACCTCTCTTCCTTGGTTCCCCTGAGAAATCTTTTTCCATCCCTGTCAGATTGTGTGTGTGTGTCCTTAAAAGTGAATTGACTCTCTTGCAGGCAGCATAGAATTGGGTCTTGGTTATTATTTTTTAATCCAGTCAGTCACTGTCTTTTTATTGGAGAATTTAATCCATTTACATGTGAGGTTCTTACTGATAGGTAAGGACTCACTATTTAGTGATTGCCATTTGCTAATCGCTTTCTGGTCGCCTGTGGTGCTTGCTTCCTTTCTTGCTGTTGTCCTCTCTGCTGTGATGTGCTGGTATGCTTTGAATACTTTCTATTTTGGTTGTGTGCTTCCACTGAAGAGCTTTGCTTTGTGAGGCTTACACACAGCAATTTAAGCCTGCAACAGCCTGTTTCAAGCTGACTGCACACAGCTCTGCCTTTACTCCTCCCCCAACATTTTATGTTTTTTTGTATGAAAATTTATATTTTTTTTCTCAAAGAAGCAACTTTTTGTTTCTTTGATTTTTTTTAAATTTTTTGTTTCAATTTAATTCATTTCTGCTCCTGTAGATATGAGTAGTTTTGTGTTTTAACCCTTTTGCTAGGAACAAACTTGCTATATACACTGTCATTGTCTAGAGTATTCTGAATATGGCTCTTTTCCTTAGACCATTGAGTTTTATAATTTTGTATGCTTTGTGGGCTATTTAGAGGTCTTTTGTTTCAGCTTAAAAACTCCCTTTACCTAGGGAGTTCCTTAAAGTCGGGTGGTGAACTCCCTTAGTTTTTGTTTGTCAAGGGCAGTTTTTATTTATCTAGTTTTGAAAGACAGCTTTGTTGGGTAAGGTATTCTGGGTTGGTGATTTTTTTCCCCTTCAGTGCTTTGAATTTGTCATTCTCCTTTCCTGTCCTCCAGGGTTTCTGTGGAGACATCTGGAGATAGTGGTATTGCTTCCCCTAGATGCATGTAGCCTTTCTGCTGTGAGAACTTTGTCTTTGATTTTGATTGCTTGGTGTCTTGCTGAGCTCCTTTTTGGGTTAAATTTTATTGGAGAGCTCTGTGCTTCCAGTACCTGGTTGTTGGCATCTACCCCCAGATTAGGGGTTTTCTCTGCTGTTCATACTTTCTGGCCTTTTTTCCTCTTTCTTTTAGCTTCTGCAGCTCCTGTTACATGCAGATTTGGCCTTTTGAGGTTCTCCTGTAGTTCACATAGACTTCCCGACTTTCTTTTCCTTCCTTTCTTTTCTTTCCCTCCCACTCTCCTTTCCTCTCTCCCTTCCTTCTTTCCTCCCTCTCTCCCTCTCCCCCTCCCCTCCTTTCCTTCTTTCCTCCTTCTTTCCTCCTTCTCTCCTCCTCCTTCCCTTCCCCTTCCCTTCCCCACTCCCCTTCCCTTCCCCCCTCCCCTCCCCTCCCCTCCCCTCCCTCCCTCCCTTCCTTCCTGTTTTTGTTCCTCTGTCCAGGTAATTTCAAATTCTTTTTAACTCACTGATTCTTTTGCTTGATCAAGTCAGCTGTCATATTTCTGTTGAAAATTTTAGTTCACTCATTCTTCATTTCTAGGATTTCTGCTTGATTATTTTAAAAAATTGTTTCTATTCCTTTGTCAAATTTGCTTGTGTATGTATTGCTTTCCAAATTACATTTGGTTTTCTAGCCCTGTATTTTTGTGGTTCACTGAATATCAGTCATTTCATACATTGCCATATCTTTAGGGTCTGTTATTGGAGGTCTGTTAGATACACACACACACACACACACACACACATGATACATACATTATATATATATATATATATATATATATATATATATATAGAGAGAGAGAGAGAGAGAGAGAGAGAGAGAGAGAGAGAGGGGGAGGGGGGGGAGAGGGAGAGGGAGAGAGAGAGGGAGGTAGGTGTGTGTTATAATTCCCTGCTTGTAATCACTGTGTCCTTGCATTACTTTTTGTAACTTTGTGGAGTCAGCTCCCTCTTCTGGCCTGCGCAGGCATTCTTTGGCAGGGCCCATCCTTCACTATTTAGCCTGTGATTCTAGGGGAACAACTGGTGAAGCTCCTATAGAGGCAGAGCTTCTTGTGAGCTCTCTAGTTGGATGTGGTCCTGGCTGCATAGTGTGATGGCTTCTGGTCAGGCCAGTCAGAGGATGTCTTCCCTGGTCAGGCATTTCCACTATTTAGGATCTGTAGTTGGGCAGGAATACAGGTTCCAAGGTTAGGCAACATTGTTCTTCTGGATGAGTGGGGTCAGAGGCTATGCTCCTTGGAAATGCATGATTGTCACAGTGGTGCCATGGAGTGGGCTTTTGGCTGTGTTGAGGGACTGTTTGACCTCCTGGGTCAAATAGCTTTACCCTCTGAGCTTCTCCACAGTGTGTAGACCCTATCTAGACAGGATCTTTGGGGCATTTTGGCCAACACTTCACTTCCTGGGTCAAGCAGGTCTAGCCCCATGTTTCTCTGAAATGTCAGAGGTGGGTGTTGGACCTAGGGTCATTGGAGTGGGCTGTGAGGCTGGGATGGAGGCTGGGCTGGAGGCTGGCCATGTAGGGACGCAAGCTGGGTTGAACTTCCCGCTGTGCTGCTGAAGGCAACCAGTTTAGCTTTGTGGACGGGCTCTGAAGTTGGCTTATAACCCTAGTCACCCAACATGGGTGGTAGAAGCACAGAGGTGCCACCACCAGGGCTCGTGTGCTGGTCACTGTGCTCTCTGCCTCCTTTGTTTATTTCTTCCTGCCTCCTGGTGGTCAAGCTGTGCCATACCCCCAGTGTTGCCCAGGAGGTGAGACTAGAGTGGGATGCGTCTCTGGATGCTCAGGAAGCTAGATGACTGTCCCTGGTTCTTCTTCCTTAGTAAACACCCTGGGCCCTAAGACGTTCTCTCCATGTGGCATTGTGTCAGCTTGGAGGGGAGGAGTGCCGTGGTAATGGTGGGACCATTCTTTCTTATCCTGCTGTCCTCAGTTCAGCCGACCAGCAGCGTGTCTCATGCTTGTTTTCAAGTAGTAGGGTTTTCAGAAAGGTGTTCTGGTCTGTGGGTAGTTGTTAATTGAGCTTTCTGTAGTGGGGTGAAGCCTGAGGCTTATGATTTTGCCTTCTTGCTGACACCATCTCCTCTGGGCTCATGTTAACATATGTATCCAACTTTTCCATGTGTCTCTAAGAGAAGCTGAGTGATCTAGATCCAGGTCTACAACCTGAAATACTCAATTTTTATGCCTTTAGCTTTATTCTGTTTTTAAAAAGTAATTTGCACAATGTATAAAACAGTTGGGCAGCCATCACCTCAGACAACTTCAGAACATTTCCCTCACCCTATAGAGAAACTCTTAGCCATTACCCAGTCATCCTCCTATTCCCCCAGCTCTAGGCAACCGATAATCTATTTTCTGTCCCTGCAGATACTTGTCTTTGGATATTTCATATAAAAGCAGTTGCACATTATGTAGTCCTTTGCAACCAGCTTTTCCAGTTAGCATGGTGTTTTCAAGGTTCATCTCATTGTAGCACGTATCAGCCCAGCTCTTAATTTTACTTAACCAGGACAAACACTTGATTCTTAAGTAAAAAAAGCTCTTTCTTTAGAATCTGTATATTCATTTTAGATTCACAGACTTATTCTCAGAATTGGGTAGTAATACCACCTTTAAAAAGATCTATGTGCCTTTAAAAAATATAATCAGGAAAATTTTTTCTCTAAAAGTAAGCAGCCCCTGAGAGCTCAGTGACCACCTGTCTTTGCTGCCAACCAGTGGGAGAGGAGCAAGGAGAGTACCTGGCAGAGACCCGGGTGGCTTGGCCAGATGCTTCTGGGTTGGTCAGAGGTGCGGCTTTCTTCACAGGGGTCCCCAGAATCCCAGCACATCTTTGCATTGCATGCTTTTCAGTTTTATCATTTAAACTTGTCATCTCTGGGATCTTAATTTTTCTCCCACTTTTTTTCTTTTCATGGAATAGGAAACTTAAATTCAGAGAAGAAACTTCAGATGATACTGTCCAGTAGCCCCAGAGGCAAATCTTGAACCCAAATGTTAAGATTCCAAATGGAAAAGTCTTTCTTGACAGCAGGCTGCATCTGTCGGTGCCTCTGCCCACTACTCAAGGTCTGGGTGTTTCCAGAGAAGTAGGAATAGTTTCTGTGCCCAGTTTCCTGGTGATCGAGTGTAGGCAGTTGGAAAGAATAAACACTTACAAATCTGCTCACTGTATGAAGTATTTAGTGATATTGAATAGCACAATAATACAATAAAATCAGAAATGCAGATCCCTCAAGTTGCCTGAAAATTTAATGTTTTTGCTGCATGTTTTGTCATTTGTCTAATTTTGAGTTCAGTATTAAAAGTTAAATAAAAATATAAAAAGGTTGAATACAAATATGAATTTTGGTATTTTTTTCTTTCCCAGACAGATATTGATTATGTCCACAGTGTTGTGGCCAACCTGGAGAAAGAGTAAGTCCTTCTTAATTAGGAAATAGAAATATTTTAGTTTACTGCTGTCTCTGGCTTTTTGCTAAAAGAAAGCACCTGCCTTGATAGTTAATCTCTCTGGAGATCATTGTTCGTTAGACCTCCTACCATTGTCTTTTACATTCTCATAAAGCAGGTGTGTTTAAGTTCATTTATCTGCTGGAATAAATTGGTGTATTTCAGTATGGAAGAGATTTGAATGTCGTTTGTGTAACACTTTCAAATAAATATTTGTTTATGAAGGCAGTGAAGATAGCCTTAAGAGATTATTTAAGTCTTTCACCCTCGATTAAATAGACAGGCTGCCGGGCATATCTTCATGTAGCATCTCAGGCCTCAGCGCTGAGCAGCGTCTGGCCCCCTGCAGGACATGAACCAGGTAACAGGCGGGAAGCCTGTTATTAGTTTTTACAGTATTGCCTTAGTAGTTTTAATAATGATATCATAAAAATTAGTCTTGACGTAGGTTTCTTCATTGAATTGTATCTGCTTAAAGACCAGAGAAGTTGCAATTATTTGCTGGCTCTCTATTTAAAATAATATGATACTTTGTCCATTGAAATGCTAAACCTGGAGATTTAAAAAATATTACACACAGTTCAGGATTAAATTTGTCATTTGTTAGGTTTTCCTCAAGTGCTAAAGTTCTTGACATTCTTTGTAGAAATGCACTTTGATATGTGGACTCCTTAAATGAAGGAACAGGGCAGTAATTAATAACTGGTCCCCCTTCCCCTAGAGCAAACGGGCAGGCCTGTGGTGGGCTGGCGCAGTCATTTTGTTGACTTACTTCTTCCTCAATGTGCAGGAAAACCAAGGCCAGAAACAAAGCTCAGTCAAACACTAAGAACATTTGTGCAAAGGCAGGTAGTTACATAAGCATTTTCTGGAGATTTGCAAAAATGAGAAAGAATGCAGATGTGGAAAAATTACATTTGTATACATGCAGACTGATTCAAAACTTCAGAAAAGGATTTCTCCAGCTTAATGCTATTAATGTTTGTGGTTAGGTAATTCTTTGTTGTCAGGGCTGACCTGGGCAGAGTACGTTTGACAGGTATTTTTAATAGTATTTCCTATAGTAATGACAGCCAGAATGCCTCCAGATATTGCTTGATGTCTCAGGAAGGATAAAATCACCCAAGTTGAGAAGCACCGGCCTGGAATGACATAATCTATAACCTACAACTTCTGGAAAATTGAAGCTTCTGGAAAATTGAAGAACTTTGAATTTTGCACAAGTATATGTATTTAGATGCATACAGAAATTAATCTGTTTTCTTTCCTTTATTTCCCTACTTTCTGTGGGACCTTAATTTTTTTTTTTTTTTTAAATATTCCGATTGCCTGTAGGAATGTAAGACTGCAGTTCTCCTGGGCTTTCTGTTACTCTAAGGTTAATGGCATTTTATACTGGTTTTTTTTTTTTAAAGCAGTATTAAGAACAAGAACAACAAAATCCCAAACCTTGTGCTACTAGAAAAACCTGTGTTTTCAGATAAATAAGCTCAGTGATAAGCAGCTTCATTTAG
Organism: Callospermophilus lateralis; assembly: GCF_048772815.1. Lineage (NCBI taxonomy): Eukaryota > Metazoa > Chordata > Mammalia > Rodentia > Sciuridae > Callospermophilus > Callospermophilus lateralis. The sequence goes on along the minus strand of NC_135318.1, from coordinate 96,988,810 downwards.
CACATTTTGACCATCACATTATTCCTGCGACACATGTTCTCTGGTGTGTTTTATATAAAATGTGCTAAATTGGATGTTAAAATAAATAAAATCTCACAGAGCTTCAATAACTGAGCTTACCTTTCTCATGGCAGATTTTCTAAAGAAATCAGTTCTGGCCTGGTGGAAGTAATATCACCCCCTGAAAGCTATTACCCTGACTTGACAAACCTAAAGGAGACGTTTGGAGACTCAAAAGAAAGAGTGAGGTGAGCTGAGTGTCCTTTAAAGTCTTCCATTCTGTGAGTGTGGGAGTTAATAAATGTGTTTTCTGTCAATCAAACCTGCAAAAATTTTAGGGCTGGATTGCTAACATACTCAAGATCATCTCATGAAGCCCAGGGCAGCTTGTGAGATGTATTCTGGAAGTTTTCTTAGTATGAGCTTTTAGTTTACTGTGTTTTCCTTAATCTGGCTTTTGGAATCACTTCTGTTATACATTTTTAGTGTGTTTCTATAGGCTGCCAGGAATTCACTGAAAGGTCTAAATATTCTACATTTAATTTTTTAACATTAAATATGTATTTATTTATTTGTACCTGTATTCAATACATATTTTTTAATCTGTACCTGTATGTAAAACACAGTCCTAGGTACCAGAGTTACCTAAAGTATGTTTTATCTAAGGATTAATTCATCAAGACATTCAGGTGTTACTTGAACATTTTCTGTGGTCAAGGAAGTTTGGAAAATATTGGATTAAAATTTCTTTTTCTTGGGTTGTGGATGTAGCTCGGTGGTAGAGCACTTGCCTAGTATATGTGATGCCCTGGGTTTGATCCCCAGCATGGTTTAAAAAAAAAAAAGTTTTCCTCAGCAAATGTTTTTGCTGCTAGATGTTTCAGTGTCTCTAATGTACTAACATATCTCCAGGAAAGAAATATGTGCACAGTTTTTCCCAAACTTACTTGACCTTTTTTTCTTCAGGACACCTTGAAGATTGGTGTTCTTAGGAATGTATTTGGTATATTTAATGCTGCATTAGAGAAAAGAGAATTTTCTTTGACTCTTGTGTTATAATAGAAAACTTGAGGCTTATACATCTAATCTTACTTTGTTAAATTTCAGTCTGATTCCTAACCTATTTTTGAAACTATTCATTTCAGATGGAGAACAAAGCAAAACTTAGATTACTGTTTTCTAATGATGTATGCTCAGGAAAAGGGCATATATTACATTCAGGTAAGTGTGGCTTTTCCTTTAATGTCTTTCACACTTCTAAAGAAGAAGTGTTATCAAGGGTGTATATTCATTAAAGCAGGAGGTTTTGGAAGCACAGCCCTCCTCAGATCTGTGTAGTCCTAATTATATCTCAGAGAGAGCAGGATCCCCATGGCGATTGAGGATGTGGGCTCCGGGGTTCCTGAGTGCAGCAAGTGTGGCCCCAGCTCCCGTGTGGAGGGGCAACCTCACTATGTCCCGCTTCCTTTGAACTCCATTCCTCCATCTTCTTTCCTCCTTCCTCTCTCCACTGTTACATTTTTTTTTTTTTTTTTGGAGTGGTCTCATGGTAGAGTAAATCTTTTTGAAAGCCACAATACAGTTACATTTATATTGAAGATAATAAATTCAAATGCCCCCCACCCCCACCCCCACCCCAAAGCATTGTGGCCTTAATGCTATTCAAGTAGAAGAATCCTGCACTGTTGTGGGGTTTGTTAACCTGGTAGGCAATAGCAAAGAATTCTAGGAAGCTCTTATTTTTTCAAATCTAATTTTCCTTAATGATAGGTTATTTTCTTTAACCAAAAAGAGTTTATTCCTTGTTCAAAATGCAAATACTCTGAAGCATAGCACACTAATCCTGGCTGCTGTTATTTTTTACTGTAAAAGTTTATTAGGTCCTTTCTGGTGAGAAGATTTTGATGAGGACAGCAAGAAGAGATTCTAGTTCTGGAATCAGAAAGGAAGTGATGGGGGATAGAGGAAGAAGAGAGAAGGAAACAGCATAGCCTCCCATGGGAAGACCTCACATTGGGGTCAGACTTTCTCTTCTTGGACATTTTACTATAACAGAAGCCTAAGGTCATTAACTTATAGTGAAAAAAGATTTATTTTGGCTCACGGTTTTGAAGATGCTAGTAGTCAGTTGGCTTTGTTGCTTCTGGGCCCGCGGTAGGAGCACATCACGGTGGAAGCATTGCTCATCTCCTGGCTAGAAATCAAGAGAGAGGGCTCCCACACGTCCCCACATTACAGGCTCCACAACCACCTCTGAGTAGCGCTTCTCGGGGATAAACCCCCTTGTGGTGATCTCAAGATCCAAACCATAGCAATCAGCTGCATTCAACATGATTTACTCTTAATTCACGAAATAAGAACTGTAAAGGATAAATACAGTTAGAATACAACAGTGTCTGAGTTTTGTGTGTCAAAACATGACATCCTAGATTTAGAGAAGTCTTAATTTCAAAATAGTAAGGAAAGCATTTCATTTTTATAAATCCCAATATTGGGGCTGGGGATGTGGCTCAAGTGGTAGCGCGCTCGCCTGGCATGCGTGCGGCCGGGGTTCGATTCTCAGCACCACATACAAACAAAGATGTTGTATCCGCCGATAACTAAAAAATAAATATTAAAATTTCTCTCTCTCTCTCTCTCTCTCTCTCTCCTCTCCTCTCCTCTCCTCTCCTCTCCTCTCCTCTCCTCTCCTCTCCTCTCCTCTCCTCTCTCACTCTCTTTAAAAAAAAAAATCCCAATATTATTGTTGAACCTGGCTATTTTGTTCTGTGGCCAATGTATACATTGTACATTACAGTTAAGAACTTGATGTAGGGAACTTTAAAGTGTCCTTATGTTGCTTTTAAAGTTTATTTTTTTCAATTTAGCTCCTAGGAGAGAATTAATGGAAACTTAATGCCTTTTTTTTTTTTTTTTTTTTTTTTTTGTGGAGCCTAGGAAGAATAATTATTTAAGAAATTAAGGGTAGGATGGGGATGAGAGAGAGAGTAGTAAGGCAATGTTTCCTGAGGAGCGGTGAGTAAGCTATGATGACAGTGGCAGCTATGAGCTTGCGTTGGTTGCCTGCTTCCAGGCTGTCGTTCTTTACAGTTTGTGCTTATACTTATACCATTTAATATAGCCCCTTTTAGTTTGTGGCAAAAACACGTAACGTTAATTTACCGTCTGCACCTTCCCTGAGAGTACAGTTCGGTTGTGCAAAAGATTTCTAGGACCTTTTCACCTTGCAAAGCCTACAGAGACTCTATCCAAAAACATCAGTTACTGTCCCTCCCCCATGTTCCTAGTCACCTGCTACCCGTGTTTCTGTGACTTTGACGGTTCTTGGTGCTCCATACTAGTGGAGTCACCTGTTGCAGCATGTGGCAGGGAGGACTTCTGTTCTAGAGCGGCGTGATGTTCACTGTGTGTTTGAGCCGCATTTTCGTGTCAGTTCATCTGTTGGCCTGCTTCCAGCTCTGGTTACTGGGAATGATGCTGTGGTGAACTGGAGTGAGTACCTCTCTCTCCACGATTTGTTGGGATTCTTTTGGCTATATACCTACAAGGGGGTTGATGAGTCATTATTGTGCCATTTCTTATTTTTCGAGGGCCCGCCATAGTATTTTCCATGGTGGCTGTGCCAGTTCACATCCTGCCAGCAGTGCACAGGGCTCATTTTCTCTGCCTTCTCACCAGTACTTGTTATTTTCTTCTTTTAGCGATGGTCATTCTAATGATGTGGTTGTATCTGGTTGTGGTTTTGATTTTCATTTCCTTCATGATGTATGATGTTGAGCATCAGCTAATGTGCTTGTTTTCCATCTGTGTGGTCTTTGAAGAAATATTTATTTAAATCTTTTGTCCATTTTTAACTGGGTTATTTGATTTTTCCTTGTTAACATTCCTTTAAACATTCTGGGTAGTAACCCTTTTTAGAAGATCTGCAAATATTTTTTTCCAGTTTGATTGTGGAGTTTCCGCTATGTTGTTTCCTTTGACATACAAAAGTTTCTATTTGCTATAGTCTTATCTCTCCACTTTTGATTTTTTTTATCTAGACTTTTGAAGCCATATCCAAAGTACAGATGTTGAATCCAGTGCCTAAAGCTTTCCCCTATGTCTTCTAGGAGTTTCATAATTTTAGCTCCTTGGTTGAATTCCAATCCATTTTGAGTTAATTTTTTTTTGTATATAGTAAAAAGTTTGGATCCAGATTTATTTGTTTGCATGTGAATATCCAGTTTTCCCAGAATTATTTGTTGAAAGGACTATCTTTTCCTCATTGTATATTCTTGACACCTTTGTGGAAAATTATTTAGCCATGTATGCATTGGTATATTTCTGGGTTCCCTATTCCATCTAATTGGGGTGTGTGTGTGTGTGTGTGTGTGTGTCTGTGTGTCTACCTACCTAGGTAAGCAGATAGGTATCTGTCTTTATGTCAGTACCATGTTGATTGGATCACCATTGCTTTGAAATCAGGAAGAATGAGACTTCCTACTCTGTTCTTTTTCCAGATTGGCTATTTGGGATCCTTTGAGATTCTTTATTTATTCTTTATCTTTTTGAGATTTGTTTTTCTATTTCTGTGAAAAATCTCATGAGAACTTTGGCAGGGATCTTGTAAGGTGTAGATTGTTGTGGGTGGCACGGACATTTTAATACTAAGTCTCACCAACCACGAGTGCCTGGGTGTCTTTGCAGTTATTTTTATCCTCTTTGATTTCTTTTAGTGATGTTTAGTAGTTTACCAGAGTTCTTTTACCTCCTTTATTAGGTTTATTTCCAAGTGTTTTATCCTTTTTGATGCTTTAGGAAATGGGATGGTTTTTCTTTTTGCATTGGTCACTGTTGGTAGACAGAAATATGTTTTTTGTGTGTTGATTTTGTATCCTGAAACTTCTGAAATCATTTATTTGTATGGTTTTTAATCTATTCTTTAGATTTTTCCCTGTATAAAATCATTTCATCTTTGGATAATGCTAGGGGTACTTCTTTTCTAATTTGAATGCCTATTTCCTCTTCTTGTCAACATGGTCTAGCTAGTATGACTAATTGTGAGAATGGGCTCCCTTTTGGTTCTGATCTTAGAGGGAAAGGTTTTGGTTCTGACCTCAAGGTGTTTGAAAGTGTTCTCTCTGCTTCAGTTCCTTGGGAAAGTTTGAGACAAATTGGTGTCTGTTCTTTAAATGCTTAGCAGAACTCCTAAGTCAAGTTCTCTGGTCCTAAGCTTTTCTTTGTGGGGAGATGTTCTTTTAGATTCATTTATTTTATTTTTCATTATTACTGCTTTAATCTCCTTGTTATAAGTGTGTTCAACTTTTTATTTCTCCATGGTCAGTCTTGGTAGGGACTTACCTGAGATTCTAGGTTATCCAGTTTGTTGGCATATAAGTATTACTGGTCATCTTTATAACCCTTTTATCAGTTGTAATGCCCTCTTTCATTTTTCCTTTCCCCTCTTCTCCCCTTCCTCATCACTTCCCTCCTCATCCTTTCTCTTTCTCTTCTTTTTCCTGCTTCTCCTCCTCTTTGTTTTCTACTGGCGGGGTCTTGCTCTGCTTCCCAGGCTGACCGTGAGCTCACAATCCTCCTGCCTCAGCCTCCAAGTAGCTCCCCTTTTCATTACCAGTTTTAATTATTTGAGTCTTCTTTTTTTTTTTTTGTTTAGTCACTCAACCTAGAGTTTTATCCGTTTTGTTGATCATTTTTAAAATCCTTGCTGTCTTCTTTTTTGTTTTATTGATTTTTATAATAATATGCGGTGATTCCCTTCTCATTCCTCTTTGTGTATATCTGTTTTCTTTGTGGTATCACTGCAATCACAAAACCTCTTAAAGTTATTTAAACTGATAATTTAACTTCAGTATAAAATTCATACTTCTTTACATCTGTCCCCTTGCCTTTTATTATTCTTTGTCTCAATTACCTCTCTTATATTGCTCATCTGTTAACAATAGATTTGTGATTACTTTTATGCTTTTGGTTTTAAAAATTCTGTATAAGATTTAAAATGACTTATGCAACTGCATTACCTTACTGCAGAATTCTATATTTGTCTGTATATTTACTTTTGCCAGGGAGCTTTATATTTTTGTAGTGTTTGTTGCTATTTATCATTCTTTCACTTCAAGCTGAAGGACTTTCTTTATCAGTAAGAAACCTGGTGCTGAACTCACTCAGCTCTTATCTTGGGAAGCCTTAACTTCTGTCTTGCCAGGTATTCTTGTTTCATTGGTTATTTTGGTTTTAGCATTTTGAATATACCATCCTAGTCCCTTCTAGCCTGCAGAGTTTCTTCTCAGAAGTCTTCTGACACTAATAGAAACTCTCTTGTATATGATGGATCACTTTTCTCACGCTGCTTGCAAGATTTTTTTTTTTTTTTTTTTTTTTGATTTTTGACAGCTTGATTATGGTAGCGCCATAGTCCTGGAGCTCTACCTAGTGTCTGTCTGTGGTACTGCAGCCTCTGGTGCTAATGGACAGCCTTTGTTCTTGGTCCTTGATGTGGTGCTCTGTTCTACTCCCTGCTTTGATTAAGACAAGATAAAAACCAGTCCCTTGAGATATATATCCAATGTCTTACATTTTTTAGGGATACATCTACTCCTTTCTTGATCCAGGGAGAATCAGAAGTTGGGAGTTCTTTGCAGTCACACGGTACCACGCCCAAGGGAGGGCTTTGAATGCACCAATTTTAAATCTGTGTCTGTGTCAGGGAGGAAGCAGACTTGGAATTACCTATTCCACTCTCTTGCTGATGTCTAATAACTCTCTTACAGTTACAGGATCAGATTATACATACTGTCTGATAGCCTGTTTTGTTATATTTAACATTTGTTAAAATGTAATTTTTAATTATTTCTTGAAGTACTGTTATTCAGATATCATAATTACCTTATTGCTGGTCATTTAGATTGTTTCTAAATTTTCAGCTGTTCCTAATATGAATTCCATGAATTTTCTTAAAATTATTGTATGTTCCCCAAACTTATGGCTCAGGAAAGAGGAAGTTGCTTTATATTTAGTCTTTACAATCTTAAATTATGCAGAATTCTGTTAATGAGGTCAGATGACCTGCCTACAGAGTATTAGTGTTAAAAAACATCTTACCCTAAAAAGTCCTCTGATATGTCAGTTTATGAAGGAAAGAGGTCACCTGGGAACATCTGAAGTATTAGGATGAAGGTCGAGGGAGCAAAGGAATTTATTCTAGACCTTGCTGTGATCCCCTAGGAAAGTGGCTTCATGGTTACAGGAGTGGGGAATGTCATACTCAAGACTTTCAGAGGCTTCCTTTAAAAAGGCAGCAGAGTTGGGTGTTGCTTGGCACCACCAAGGACACACACTCGAGGGGTCTGGGAATGCCAGCTGTCCTGGTGTTAGGCCTGCAACTCAGAATGAAGTTTACCATGACACTGCCATTCCTGGTTTCATAAAGTGATTCATTGCAGATGACTGGAAGACAGTGTTTTCTGGAAGACTTAGATGGTTCTGGCACTTCATGGGGTGCCGTATTCTCCTGATACCTCACCTGTGAGGTGGCCCCCCTGATAGTGGTGCTGAGGTTGGCAGTGGGCTCTGTGTGCCCACCTCATCCCCAGGAGAAGCTCCCAGGATCCACTTTTCTGAAGGTTTCAGTCTCCACTGGTGATCTCTCCCCAGATTATTTTATTAAAGGTTCCCAAGTGGTAATTTTCTGCTTCACTGATGTTCCTTGAAGCTGAGTTTTTCTATAAAGAATTTTCTTTTCTCAGCTATGGTTACTTTGAAAAATAGTTCAATAAGAAAAGGCAGAATAAATGCTTGATTCTGTCTATTAATTTTATTCTTACCGATGCTCACATTGGTACACCAGTGTGATAAAGAAGAGCCTCATAGGTTGGCTGTTATTTCCTTTCTGTAAGTCCAGGATCTTTGATCACTTCCTTGGCTGGCCCATCTTGCATGTTTCCTTTCCCAGATCAGGAATCGGTCACTTTCAGGTGCCTGCTCCTCTCAAAGGCATGTGATGGCTAAGAACATGATCTGGGCACTTGAGATGCTGGTTGCTGTTGTGTCTCTACTTCTAGGACTTGGAGCAAGGAAGAGGGTGTTTTTCAGAGAAAGAAACTGCACAAGTGTGTATTGATATTTCCAGTTCAGATGTGATTAGAGGGTTTTCATTTAATTTTTTTGTACTTGTTTCTTTTCCTCTTACACTGAAAGTCTTGGTTTGTAATAGCACGATTGATCCTGATATTTTTTTTGCTGTATAGTATAAAATGGTTTCTAGAATGATCTCAAAATATTAATATCACTACTAACAATAAGACTTCCAAATGCAGTTTGAACTTTCTTTGTTCTTACTTCCCCATAGAATAAATCATGATGAGTATATACAGTCAAAGTATGGTTTCTGAAAGTCACCTGAGTGGTTCTTTATCCTGTGTGACCGTGGTACCAACTTGATATGAAACTAGGTCCGTTTGTTTTGGCTTATAGTCAGTTTTTAGAGTTTTCTTTTTTTTACATAGAGCCTAGCATTTCAAAATCAGAACTTTTATAAAAGAAGGTACGGTCACCAACATCTCACTTTTATCCCTGACTCTTTACCCTGGTTCCTCCCTCCCCTATGGGTGCCCACCACTAGTATTTTTTTTTTTTTAAGAGAGAGAGAGAGAATTTTTTTTAATATTTATTTTTTAGTTATCGGTGGACACAACATCTTTGTATGTGGTGCTGAGGATCGAACCCGGGCTGCACGTATGCCAGGCGAGTGCGCTACTGCTTGAGCCACATCCCCAGCCCCCACCACTACTATTTTTTTAAAAATATTTTTTAGTTGTTGATAGACCTTTATTTTACTATATGTGGTGCTAAGAATTGAACCTAGTGCCTCACACATGCCAGGCAAGTGCGCTACCGCTGAGCCAAAGCTCCAGCCCCCACCACAGTTTTTAGTTTCTCATTCTAGCTTTTAAAAATTTAAGCAGATACGTGTATAGAGCATTCCCCTCTCCAGTATTACATTTGCGTAGTGTAAAAACAGTATTTTGTATCATGTTTCCTCTGTAAACTTGCAGTCACTAATGAGGCACATCAGTCTTCATGGTGGCTCCTGCCATGAGACATTGATGTCATTGAAGCACTCTGTCCACCAACAATCTGTCATGGGTCTTCAGAGCAGCCATGTACTCTTTGCCCCCAGACTGCAGGTCACCCAGGTGTGCTTCAGCTGGTGTGAGAGGACACTCGCAAAGTCCAAGAACCACACCACACACCAGAATACCACTCGAGATTTATTGTCAGAGCATGGAGCAAACTGAAAAGGCTGTCCCTCTGAGGGGAGCAGAAGAGAGTGTCACTTACAGAGCATCTTTATAGCCTGCAAGAGCAATTTCACAAGCTTGCTTTAGGGGTTATGTCATGGGCTGGGGTGGGGTGGACCCTTTAGCAGGCACATGTTCTATGGGAGGCCAAGCAGCAGTTCCTCAGGATCTCTAGATAAAATGGCTCCTAAATCGAAACCTAGGTCTCCTTAGATAAAAGTGGCTCCCGACCTGAAATGGCGGATCTAATGTCATTGTTGATCTGATGCCAATAAGGTGACTTCATGATGATACATCCATATGTAGGATACTAAACAACCAACAGAATCAAACTGTTGATCCATAGCTTGGATCTTAGGGAATTGTTCTGAATGAGGAAGCTAGTCTCAGAGGTTACATAGCGTGATTCCATTTACATAGTTCTCTTAAGGAGGAGACAGAACTGTGAGGTGGAGAGCAGGCCCTGGGGGCCCAAGTCAGGGAGGTGGCCAGCCGCAGTGGGTCTTAAAGGGCCGGAGGGGATCCTTGCCATGCATCTCTTCTGTGTCCTTCCTGTGGGGCATAGCCAAGCCAGTCAGGCATGAGTGGAGGTGTCTCTAGTTTTTAAAAGCAAGGTTGAATGTCACTTGGCTCTGTGCTTTGCCTGCCTTTCCCTTCAGCCCCTCTGGTCTCCAAGGAAGTAAAACGTCTTTCCTGTTCAATGATGTCCTAGGACTCATCATAATGTCCATAGCACAACAGAAGCTCAATAAATAGTTGGCAAGCCCATCAATAGCGTACCTTTCCAAACACTATATTTCTTCATAGATAGGAAGAAGAAAACCTGCAGTACTGAAGTACATGAAAAATCAAACACTAAGACAAATATTACTCAGGTAATGAGAAATGATAACTGAAATCAGAAAAGGAAAAATATTCTTATGCTATTGAAAGGAAAGCGAGGAACCCGGAGACGGGCAGCAAGAAATGGAAGATGGAGACTTGGCAGAGATACACACAAGAGTTTGTCAGAGCTGACAAATGAAGGCCATTTCTCCATAGTCAGAGGCAGCACAGGCTTGAGGTTTGGGACTTTTATGGGGGGGCTCAGGGATTAGAGCTGGAGTATCCTAATGTGGGCAGTTAAGAGTGGGGCTGGTATGAGGGAGTGGTGAGCCTTTCTCAGAAAGGTCCTTGGGTGGGAAAGCCTTAAATGGTGGCTGTCATTTAAGATGGACACCCACATGCTAAGTAAGGACCTTACAGATATCAAATATTTTTGTGGCTTTGATATTTGAGGAAAGGGTGGGTGTGCAGCTCAGTGGTAGAGCGCCTGCCCAGCATGCACAAGGCCCTGGTTGAAACCCGAGTCCTGCCAGAAACAGAAACAAAATGAAGTTTGGTAAGAGGAGACTCTGAGGAGGAGGGCTCTCCACAGGCCAAGGTCCCCATTTCTGTCTTTTCTCGGGGATTGGCCAACACTCCACACAGAGAGTGCACTGGGCACTGGCAAAGCCCAGGGGAACTAGCACTCTGTGAATTGCCACAGCTCTCAATATTTTGTAGGTGTTTATTAATATAAAAGGAACTTTTAGGGTTCTGTTCTACAGGAATGAAATGCACTAACATGCAGGTATAAGCGTAAGTATTGTAGCATTGTGTGAACAACAACCAGGAAACAACCTGAATGTCTGCTTGTGAGCAGGGAAGAGCTGAATAAACCATGAGACACTGTTAAACTAAATGACTTCAGTGGATGTTTATTACTTGGTAAGATACTCATGATGTATTAAGAGAAAAATGTCAGTGTCATGGTATGATCCTTTTTATAAAATTGACACAAGGGATGGTATGGGAGTCAGCTTTCCGTTACTGTAACAAATACCAGAGACAATCAGCTTACAAAGAGAACAGGTTACTTTTGGCTCACAGTGTGGCCCTGTTGATTTGGGCTTTTGGCAAAGTAGAACATCATGGTAGAAAGTGTGCAAAGGAGCAAAATTATTGACCAATGGCAGCCAGAAAGCAGAGCGAGGTAGAGGTGGGGCCAGTGTCCCAATAGCCCCTTCAGGGTACACACCCAGTAACCTGATTCCTTCCACCAGGCACCTCCTAAAGGCCCCACTACCTCCCATGGTGCCATGGACTGGGAACCAAGTCTTCAACACGTAGCCTTTGGGAAGTTAATAGATCCAAACTTTAGCAGATCGGAACCTCATATATTGGTCTGTAAGTGCATTCGGAAGGTGTCAAATGCATGTCTACCCAACTTTTCACATAGGTTAACTAGCAGGGTAAGGGTAGAGAAGGAAAGCTGCTGGCTTTTCTTTAACTTCATGACTAGAAGCAAAAATTTTAAAAGTACTGCAAAACTTATTTTCCTTTGAAAGGGGGAAAAATAGTGTTAAATCTTCAGCATCATAAAAGAACCAAAAGGGACCCGTTGATGGAAAGGGACAGTGATTCCCATAGAAAAGGAGTGATTTAGTTGAACCACAGTGTGTGTCTTCCATTTTATTTTCTGAATATGTTTAATGAAGTCTATTTTTGGTATTTTCATTGTTTTCTTGACTTTTCTGATGAAAGTATGCTTGAGTTTTTCCATAATAATGTCCTATCTGCATCTTAATTTTTTGATTTATTAATATGATTGTTCAATTTTCTCTAGCTTGAAGATGACATTATTGTCAAACAGAATTATTTTAATACCATAAAAAATTTTGCACTCCAACTTTCTTCTGAGGAATGGATGATTCTAGAATTTTCCCAGCTGGGCTTCATTGGTAAGAAAAGTGTAAGATTTATCTACTTTTCAGAAAAATAATTGATTCTCAGAATCTTAAACCAATTGCTTTTTTTTTTTTTGATCCTAAAGTCGCTTTTTTTCCCCCTATGGAAATGGATTGTTTTTGAGCATATGTTGGCTTCTTAGTATGAAAAGATGAGAGTTTGGAGTATCCAAAGACCAACACTGTGCCAGCCTAGATTCTAGAAGCATGTCTGGTTTCTTCTCCCAACACCCAGCAGTTCCGTTGTCACCCCAGGATTGGCATTCAGAGAGGATTCCTTTTTAATCACTTTCTTTCTTTCATTAACGGCTTGGGGCTCTCATTTAAGACCTTTTAGGTTTAATATTCCTAAATTAGCCAACGAAGAGACTATGCTTCAAGTTTCAGACTTGAAGGAAATTTACGTGTTTTTAAAAAGTACTCAGAAGAAGACATTTCACTTCCTATGTTATTTTAAAAAGTTAGGTCTTAGCGCCTGGGCCTCTGACCTTTTTGGTCACTCTACTCAGAACTTATTTAAGATTCAGAAACATCTTGTGAAGGTTTTATTAAAAACACAATTGGGATTCCTTTTTATTCTTCTTTTTTTATTTATTGATTTAGATAATTTTCTTTTTACCTAAACCTCTCTTGTTCCTTTCTTTATAGGAAGAATCTTAGTAAGACATGAAAGAAGACTCTGACTTGCTCTTTGACTCCTTTGAGCCAGTAGTGATAGATTTTGTAATAATGTCAGGAGGTCACTACTTCTGTTTATACCCAGGTGACAGCTTGAGCGAGTAGATGCCTAGCTAGAGCGAGTTTGTCTGTTCTTGATGGTGCAAGTGGGAGATAGGGGGATTTGTGGCTGAGAGCACTAGCTTTGATCAATGTACTTCGTGTTCAGATTTCACTTATGATTTTGATGACCTGTTTCTTTATTGCAGCTATTGACTGGAAGTGTCTTTTCAGGTAAAATGTTCCAAGCGCCAGACCTCACTCTGATCGTAGAATTCATATTTATGTTCTATAAGGAGAAACCCATCGATTGGCTCCTGGACCATATTCTCTGGGTCAAAGTCTGTAACCCTGAAAAAGATGCAGTAAGTTAATTCTGCGGGAGGCGGGTGGGAGTTGCGACTCTGTATTTTGTTCTGAATGAATGTGGCTTTTGTGGGTTTTGGGGAGCCAGATTTGGCCAGTGAGCAGTTGAATGAGGCAGCTGGGAGAAGGCGGTGTTTCCACTGCTTGTGGTCTTTCTCAAATTGGTGAAAAATTCCAATGTTGCAAGACTTTTAAAATATTGGAAAACCCCTCGAAGCAGGGAAGCCTGTTGCAGGACAGTGGCTTTTCTCTGTTCTGTTGTTATTGGCTGTTGATACTGATCCTACCTGTCCTGTGGGTGTTTCAGTTTGTTTTCTTCTTATTCTCTGCCAATCCTCATTTTCCAAATACTTTGGGGACAAATCAGACTCTATCTGGAATAATGAATAAGATAGAAGTAATACCTATGCCAAAATAATAAGGCACTTCTGGTGTCTGACTGCAAGCAACATAGCAGTGTGCTCACCTTTAGGATGAGGGTGGCAGATAACTAAGTGAATGACAGCTTTTGCTTTAGTCACTCAGACAGCAAATTCTTTCCAAAATTCTTAGTATAAAAAGTAAATAGAGGGCTGGGATTGTAGCTCAGTGGTAGAATGCTTGCCTTGCACTCATGAGGCCGTGGGTTCGATCCTCGCACTGCATAAAAATAAATAGATAAAAATAAAGAGATTGTATCCATCCACAACTAAAAAAAAAAAAAAAGATTTATTTCCTTGTCCAATTTGAATCATATCTCTGGGGAAATATAATTCTTCAACTTTTTATGTATTTGGTGTAAGCATAATCAAAATATAAACATGTCAATTCTTATCAATTGTAACACATAATGTTGAGTGAATATTCTAAGCCCTGTTGTTAGGGGGTTGCTTTATCATTCATTGTAACAAATTGGCATTTGTGAAATCTGGCTTCAGGCCTGTGTCCTGGGAGGTTTGATCATCCTGCCTGCTGGTTTTTAGGACTCTGCCTTCTGGGGTCCTTGAGATATTGTTGTGTTCTCTTTGTTTAAAAAACCAACAATAAAACCCATGGACAATAAATTCTTAGAGCAAATCACGGACCACAGAGAAGTAGTGGAGTATCTGTGAACTTTCTAACAGTAGTTCAGCATATAAATTGATTTGAACAAACCATTTTTAAGATATAGGCCTTAACTTATATTTTCTGTGTGACTTGCAGGTTTTTTTAATTATAGGACACAAAGCTGTTCACCACCTTCACCCTCCAACAATGTGCGCCTCTTAGTACTTGCAGATTTTTTATTATATTATCTGATTTAAAGATATTTGGCAAATTCTTTATTATATTACCTGATTTAAAGATATTTTGGAACCTCCATAGTTGGTGCTTTTTAACCTTCAAAATTAAATCTTTATTGACCTGCCTTGAAGGATGGGTGAAACAAGCCCTCTTTTCTTCCCTTAGCTGGGCTTATTGTTACCATTTTTTTTTATATTTATTTTTCAATTTTCGGTGGACACAACATCTTTATTTTATTTGTATGTGGTGCTGAGGACCGAATCCAGTGCCCCATGCCAGGCGAGCGTGCTATCGCTTGAGCCACATCCCCAGCCCCTATTGTTGCCATTTTTAAACCCCGGATCATGGCCTTTTGTCAGGTGTGCAGCAATCATTTCACACCTCAAAGAGGACCATAAAAATCACATGCCTTGGAATTGTGATTTTAGTGTCCTTCTAAAGGACTTCTCATTTTTCCAGATAAGGACAAGGTCTCACTTTATCAAATAACAATAGCACTTTTTTTTTTAATATTTAGAAACATTGTGATAGACAGAAAGCAAACCTACGCATTCGCTTCAGACCGTCCCTTTTCCAACACGTTGGTCTGCATTCATCACTGTCGGGAAAAATTCAGAAACTCACGGTTAGTGATTTGATTGGATTTTCTCATGATGTACCATTTGTTGTTCAGTGTATAGCTGGTAATTTTCTGCATGTGTTGTTTAATGGTGTATCTCTTTCCTGCTAGGATAAAGATTACATGAAACCATTACTTCTCAAGATCCATGTTAACCCTCCTGCCGAGGTGTCTACTTCCTTGAAGGTTTACCAAGGACACACACTGGAGAAAACGTACATGGGGGAGGATTTCTTCTGGGCCATCACCCCAATAGCTGGAGACTACATTTTGTTCAAATTTGATAAGCCCGTCAATGTAGAAAGGTCAGTGACTGTTTCTTTTTTTTGATGCAATGAGTGCTTTTTGAAAATCGGAAGGTGGACGTTTTGGGCATAATGTTAGATTGGGTCTTCTTTAAACCTTTGGCTTGGGCAGCTTCCTCCAGCGTAGCTCCTGCAGGGAGGGGAGCTGCTCCCCATCAGGTGGCAGTCTGGTTCTCTGGTTTGTTTTATTGACACCTGCAGAGGGAAGGCACTCCCTGATAGGGTGGCCCCACTAGACCTGTGCTCATGCCGACTGGCTGGCTGGGGCAGGTGAGCCTTGTCCCTGTTCTCCTGTGCCGTTGCCTGGCGTGCCACCCCTAGGTGGCCTTAGAGCCCTGTGGCATGGCCTGGTGAGTGCGGAAGCCAGCTCCTGCTCAGCCTTTGCAGCGCTCTTCCATGTTTGGGTCTGAAGGTTATCTTGCTAGACTGTGCTCCTCCACATCCTTAGGCCGACAGCAGCCTTTGGGGGACTTTTGCTTTTGATCCTGGCGGCATTTCCAGGTTGCTGGCTTCTCTGGCTCTGAGTCTAGAACGTATTAGTTGAAAGAAAACTTACCGTCCAGCCTGTTGTTCCCTGGACCCCCGCTCCCTCGCGGCTGTCATTTTCTCACTGCCCTGGTCTTCTCGAGTCTGACAGAGAGAGTCCAGGGCTTCCGTTGGGTTTAGAGGGAGGAAGAGGGAAGCTACCTGCATCTCGCCTTCCCAAGTGGAAGTCTCAGCGAGCAATTTGCTTTTGAAATCAGGAAAAGAAAAAAAGTTATTTTATGTATTGTGTTTTTTATATATACATCTATATGTTTTCTATATATAATATACTATTTAGCAAATGAAAAATGTCCATCAAAAATCTGATAAAGAAATTACATATTGGAAGTTAAATTTCTTTATAGCCAGTATTTTTGCAATAACCCTCTGTCAGGTAATTTTGACCTTAGTTACTTGTGGTTGAGAGGACAATATAACGTAGTGACACAGTTCTTCTGGAATTGTGGTGGTATGAATTTCCTAATGTGTATGGAGCCCACCCATCCTAGGACAGAGAAAAGGAACCCCTCCCTGATCCCTGCAGTGCATTATTTGCTAAGGGGGGGAGTTGTAGTCGTCATTATAGAAATGATACATTATAAAAATATTTCCAGATTGATTATGTGTTCCTTATTAAAAAATTTAAAAGTGTGAAGAGTCAGGAAAAAAAAAAAAATCCCTACCCCAAAGCCACCATCATGGCTGGGCTGGCATGTTGTTTTTCTTGGTACTCCTGTATGCTTCTGCTTTGGGTCAGAGTCCATGGGTAATTTTTGAGTTGTATATTTTTCTGTTCTGTCTGTCCTGAGCATTTCAGTGACCACTTAACACCCCATCAATTCCTTTATCCATTGCTAAACTTCTGGTTGGTTTGGAGTTGTTCCGCAGTGAATTGTCATCTGGTGAACATCTCTGACTCAGTCTAAGCTCCAGATTACATTCATGTGCTCTTAATGTGGCTGCCCTTGCCCCAGCTTGGGCCTGTTTAGTAGATAGTGAAGGGTCTGTAGTTGTGTGATCAGTGTTCCAAGTCAAGGTGCCTTCTGGAAGAGCATCCCCACCTGCAGCCCCAGCAACATGGGATGCCAAGGTGGAAGGATCACTTAAACCCAGGAGTTCATTCTGGACAACAGAGAGTCAGTCTCTCTCTCTCTCTCTCTCTCTCTCTCTCTCTCTCTCTCTCTCTCTCTCTCGACAACAGAGAGTCAGTCTCTCTCTCTCTCTCTCTCTCTCTCTCTCTCTCTCTCTCTCTCTCACACACGCACACACACACACACACACACACACACATGTCTTTCTCATGGGAAAATGATAGGTATACTTTTGTGTGTAGTTTAAATATCAGTTGTCATCACAGGTGATTTTTGCTTATAAATACCCTTTTGTCAATCCTGTCATCACCTGTAACTTACACCTGGCTGATTATTTTTAACACGCAGGTGCTTTCTTGATGGTTCTCATAAACTCCTTAAAATAGTGGAAGGTGGGAATATCTGTAGTAGGTGGAAGAAACTCACTCAGAAAACTAGTGAAAGTTACTCAAGGGATCGGGTCTCTGTGACTGCTAAGCCTAAACTTTTAATCAGTCACTGTAGCTAACCCTAAGTTAGGTTTGTATTGAGATATACTTCCTGCTTCCTATCTGGTCCCATTCCTCCCACACTTACAAATAGCCACTATTTAGTTCTGAGAATGTCAGAGCATAAGGATGTCATGCTCACACCAAGTGTCTGTTAGGTTTATCTCAGTATGTCGAGTAAGTTGTGATTTTTCAAATGTTTGAAATAGTGACATTTGATGTTCAGGTGTTTGGAAAAGGCTCTTTTTAGTTTCATTCTCCTAATACTAAAATTATTTGTATTGGCTATAATTAGTCTTTGAACTTGCCGTGACTAGCACTTTTCCTATGAAAACTTTCTCTAATAACCGACACACATTCTTCTGTCTGCATTGCAGTTATCTTTTCCACAGTGGCAACCAGGAGCACCCAGGAGATATTCTGCTCAACACAACTGTTGAAGTTTTGCCACTTAAGGTACAACAATTCCTTCCTCTCTCCCTTTCCGAGGAGTTAATCCCTGTAGCCCTGGTGTGAGGCTGTTCTTGTTAATAAGATGAAAGAACATCTCATGGTCTGTAGGACTCCAGTGCGGGGTGATCTAAAATTGTCTTGAAATATTGAGCCCCAGCATATTGGCCCATGTCCTCATTCACAGAGCCTTCGTTTTGTTTTCTGTTGGAAAATAATGTGGACATTTGTTTTAGGGGAAAAAAAAGACTGTTTACTTCAGTGTTTACTTGGTGTTTCTATTTTGAGTCTCCAGATACCACTGGGCATTTAAGTACCTGTTGGTGAATATACAAAATTAATTTATTTTTCTGTTAGAAATACCTGGTTTCTTTCAAGTCAACACACGTTTTTGACTGCTGTACAAGATTCAGTATCTGATTTTTCCAGCCATCAATATTTTATACCCAGATTCAGATGATGGGTAAACAAAGCACCTTTACTGATCAGTGTTTTGGTGACTGACACTGCTCTCTGGAGAGAGCTGCGCCCAAGTGCCACTTTCATGACTCACGTCTGTTTTCAATAGAAGCAGTCACTTGTAAACTAATACTTTGGTTTTATTTCAGAGAGAAGGTTTGGAAATAAGCAAAGAAACCAAAGACAAACGATTACAAGATGGCTATTTCAGAATAGGTAATACCTACTTTAGTATAATGTCTTTTATTTTTCTGAACCTATTCCTAAAGTAATTTCGAACTCTTATTAGTGTTAAGCAACTTGAGATGGCGATTACCAGTGTGGGTTTGGCATCAAAGGCACTTTCACTGCCCCTGCCGGGCCGTGTCATTGCTGGTCCTCACTGACAGTGAGTCTGCGGCCACTACCTCTTGCCCTTTGCCTCTTATTGGTCGAACTCTGCTACTGAGCCTCAGGTCTGTGTGGAGATGGCCACAGACATTGGGCGGCTGTCGCCACCTGTTCTGAGCACCTGTAACCCCGGCATTTCTTCACTGGCCATTGCCCTCCTTGTCCATCTGGTTGCTGAGCTTCTCCTTTGGAGTCATGCTCTACACCCCCTCTCCCTACCTGAGAGCCCCAAGTTGCCCCATCTGTGAGGATGCCCTGTGTCCTCCGTGTCTATCTCAGAGCTGGGGCTGTGTTGGTCACCTCAGTGATGGTCCTGACAACAGTGTGGACTTTGGCAGAATCTTCAGTGACTTTCCCCTGTCAGAGTCCTTAGCCCCCATCCCCCTTCACTTCTTGTTTCCTTCCTCTTAGTCTTTGTATCTCCAGACCCGAGGCTGCTGTTCCTCCAGTCAGTGCCTCCTGCCCTGTGTGCAGCCATGTAGCTGTTTCCTCTGCCTCAACTGATCCTTTGTGGTTTCTCCTCCTGATGAATGCCTCCTCACTTCTGTTAGTTTTCTGTAGCTATGACAAAACACCTGTGGAAATCACCTTAGAAAGAGAACATTTTTGTTTGACTCACAGTTTTGTAGGTTTCTCTCCATATTGGTTGGCCTATTGCTTTAGGGCCTATGGCAGAGGCATTAGTCATGGTGGGAGTGTGTGATAGAGAAGCAGGGAGAGAGATTGGGAAATGATGGCTGTCCCAATGTCCCCTTCAGGGGCACACTCCCTGTGACCTAACTTCCTTCCACTAAGCCCCACCAACTAACAGTCCCACTACCTCCCAGGAATGACAGAGCTGGAGACCAAACCTGGAGCACGTGGGCCTTGGGGGGGACATGTAATGCCCACCCTGCAGCACCCTCCCTCACCAGCTCAGCCTGTGTCACACCGCGCCTCGCGCCTCTGCTATGTGACCCTCTCATCTCATAGCTCCTTTCTGTCACCCTGGGGAGAGGGGCTAATTCAGTGGGATCAGTCTGGGTAGTTGCCTATGCTCAAAGGCGTTGTTAAAAACAGTAGATGGTCCACCTGCATTGTCCCTGTGTCTCCTGTCACTTGGTAGATGCTGATTCAGTGAATGAGGAGACATTTCATTTTAAAACAGTTCCGTGCTTCACTAGGTCCCACCAGCTGGTGGCTGCACCACCTCCCAGTGCCACACCACACAGGCAGGGAGAAGGTTGGCCAGTTGGCCTGTAGGTCTGGAGGGCGAGGCTTTCCTTGGGTGCTCCCTAGAGTAGTTACCTGTGGTCCACGTCACCCAGCTGAGGAAGGGCTCCCCCCGAGTGGTATCCCTGTGGTTTTGGCAGGCAGGATGACACTGTTATCTTCATGCGCGGGCCATCTCTAGACATGTATGCAAAACTAGTTGAGTATCAAAGACATTTTTGACCCCTGTTACCTACCAGTTATTTAATTTCTGAGAGAGTTGTTCTAGATTATGAAAGCAGCATAGGAAACAGAGACATGTGTATTTAATAGCGCTGCAGAAATTTGAAGACAGTGACCGCCTATATCATGAACTCGCGTGTACTTAGACTATGAAGAGAACTTAGGAGTTGTCAAACTGAGAACCTCGTGTAACTGAAAAGCCCCTCAGAAATAGAGCGTTTGATGTTTGTCATCTGAGTATAAAAAACTCTCCTGTAAGGCGTGCGCTGCAGTGAGTGGTGGTGTGAGGGC